>NC_042632.1:30905205-33305205 GCF_901001135.1 Rhinatrema bivittatum
GAGACCTTCATTCCCCTCCCCCCCCCCCCCCCACACACACAGAGCACAAACATCCTGCTCCCCTCACAACCCAGAAATCTGTGTCCCACGTAGCAGCAGTGCCTGCCTTAACAATGGTCCCCATGGCCCACGAACAACGCGCCCTCTCCAGTCCAGCTACACTGCACTGATATCCTCTCAGTGCAGCAATGGCTGCTGCTGCAGTTCTGGCTCCTCCCTTTAACCCTGGCATGACTCAGGACCACCTCTACCTTCTCAGTATGGCATCCCAACAATGCGGATCCCATCACCACTGAATAGCTGCCCATACCTTTAGGTGGATTGAGGGGAGTCTGTCATAGGAAAATAGTAACACTGTAAATGTCATCAGTAAAAGACCCATGTGATCCCTCCAATCTGCCCAGCAAGCTTTTTTTTTTTTTTTTTAGGGTAGTAATTGCTGCTCCATGCAGCTTACCCCAGTTTTATAGCACCCCCCCCCCAAAACACACACACACCTTTTCTTTATTTCCATCCTTCAGCCACAAATGTGTGTCTGTTGTCTTCCAGCACATTTTTGCAGGCAGAAATAGCAAATGCAAGGCCCAGCAGGTAAAACCAGGGGCTGAGAATTGTCCTCCCTCTCTATGGTTAAAAGTGCCTGCACTGCAGAAACGTGAGAGCAATGAGGAGTTTGCATGGATTCCATTCTGAAATCTTCACATGTGCTGTAAGGTGCAACTGACTGTGGCCCTACAAAGTCTGCATACAGCAGTACTCGCAGTGCCTCCGGCCCATGAATTTTCAAAGGCCAACTTCACAGCCTGAAAGCTCTGCAGAAACTTAAAAATAGCCCCCTAAATGTCTGGGTACTTTTGCTTCAGTGGGCCATTTCCTGCTGATTATGCTTTGAAGTAAAAAGCACAGTTTTGGGAACAATTGGCCAGTTATGCCGTGAACTATTTGAAGAGAGTCAGAAAATGTGTTTTATCAGCTCCCATCTGTAGGATCTTGGAGTACAAGCTTCCCTCCCATGGAGAAGAACATTTTAGCTCCTCTCATGCATAACAGAAAGTCACGCTACATATGGTTCCTACTTCCTCGTCCTTGATATCTTCAAGGGAAATTGGGACCATAAATGGTAGAGCTTTTGAAGTAGAATTTAAAAGATCCAGGACTGGACCAAAATTCCGATTGACTTTGATTAACGTGGTTCACCCATTCCTGCTCATATGCAGTATGGCATCCAGCCTCACCTCAGCCCTACGCCAGTCTACCACACAGAGCTAAAAACAGAAATGACATTTTTGAAAAATATATTTCTGGAAGCCCTTCAGCAACAAACAAATATTTCTGCCTTTTATCTTTTCTTTGGACCCTCGTCACTCAAATCCTTGACAGCATTCAGTCCTCTCTCCTCAAGCAGAGAGGTAAAGATACTAACATTGGACCCGGGCCTGGATTTAGACGCAGGAAACATAGGCAACTGTCTAGAGTGCCACTGTTTGAGGGCACCAAATACCCAGGCCTAAGAGGCTTCTCCCACTTCCTTTTTAGGGCTATGTACCATTGCTACCACTGTGACACTCTGGCCAAACAACCTTCCCCTGCTTTGCAGTTTCCAGTGGTGAAATCCCTGCTGTCCTACCTTCTAGGGGGGAACCTTGACCTCACCCTGCCTATGGGCACCAAAATCTTAAATCCGGCCCTGATTGGACTGACCCTATTAGTCAGACCCTTCTAGGATAACTGAAGACAAAGTCTCCAGCTGCCCTTTTAACAGCCTCCTGAGCTTTATATATATATATATATTACATAACGATATGAATTGGGAACTGTAAGACTCCACTTAGCTGCATTTTCCCAGCAAAGCCCGCAGTAAATGCACAATGACATTTCAGACAGCGACGAGAAAAATGTCACCTTTTCCTTGGGTGACAACGAAAAGCAAAATCATTAGTTAACTTTACAAATTTGAAATGCTAACCTTGTCATGCATGTTGCTGTGACATCAAAGATATTTTGTATGACTATGGAAAGGTTGCTGGAACTTCTTGCGATGCCTTCTCCTTCATTTCAGAGCTAGTCACTGCTTGAGAAGTAAAAAGCTAGCCTGCCGCATAAACACTGTGACTGCCTGACCTTAACATCAGAGGCTGCCAAACTGCTCTCCGACAAACTCAACTGCTTTTCATTCAAATAGCTATTGTTATGTTTCTTTGCAGGGAAGAAATGCTCCATGCGATGAATGGCTCTGCGCTTTAGTTTGGAAGTCATTTATTTTCCCGTTTCATTTTTCATACAGATGAATGTGAGCTGGTATGTTCTGTTTCATGGCTCCTCTCCCATAAATATGCTTTTTTTGTCGATGATGTTCTGATGATGCATTCACCTGCACTGAAAACCCAACTGCCCATGCCTCCATTGGATTTCATTCATTCACAGTATAAACTATTATCAAAACGTCCTGTGTGTAAAGGCTGCATTTATTGCTTGACCACCATGCCTTAACTGACATGATAGATTATTCTGGATATGTGACCAAAAAAACCCCCATGAAGGCAGCACCACCCATCACCTCTTGACAGGAATGTGATGGGAGGAATGGCATTGAAGGGCTTAGGACTTTGAGATTTAGCAGTGGATAATCAAGTTTAAGAGGCTTGATGTGCACAGAGGTGTTGAGTTGAGGGTAACAGAAGCAGCTGGCTTGAGTAGGTAGAAATGAACAATATGGACCATGTGATAACTGCTATTAATGGGCAGAAATGGATGCATCTGCAGTTCAAAGTACAAGGTGGCAAAGCCACCATTGGGCATGGGTCTGGCAAAGCAGAATATGTGAACTTTGTAAATAAGTTCACATATGTAATTTTAAATCCATATCTTTCCAATTTAAGTTATCCATGCTTGCTTTCTCTTTCTCTCGTACTTCGCTATTTACCTTGTTCTTTTTATCCAATTATTATCCAATATCTCCCAGTTAAACCCCCCTGTTCAATGTAATTTCCTTTCTCAGTTAATTGTGAACCGACATGATGTTCCTACGAATGCCGGTATATAAAAATGTTAAATAAATAAATAAATAAATTAAATAAATAAATAAGGTTGTTCTCTTCCTCCTGAGACCTCTCCAGTCGAGAGAGAGGGGGAGGAGCACTCGTGGTTGAGGAAGGTTCTGAAACTTTAAGGGGTAAGGGGATGGTGGGGTTCTTGATTTGGAGAAGCAATGGAAGTTGGCATCACAGGGGAAGTGGAATGTGGGGAATGGGTGGTTGACATTTTGGGGGAGGGGTATAGGAGTTGCACATTTGAGAGGTGGGAGTGACAGGTGGGCACTTTGGAGGTAAGAGAAATGGTGCCTTTCGGGGAGGAGGGATGAGGCACAGAGACTAATTAATAGCTCCTCTTTTCCAAATACCAGGTTACATGCAACCCATGATAACCATCCACATATCTCCTGACTGTTAATGCAAGCTGTAAGGCATACTGCAGAGCATGGCCATATTGAGTTTAATATAGCCATTTGAATGCAGCTGTGTTCTGCCTATAATTATTTTAGATAAATATTTTAGTAAATCCTGCATTAAATGGCTTTTAATGCTTTATGGTACATACATACATGATATAACTGGGGAATATCATAAAGGGCGAAAAATGAGCAGCCAAGCTAAAGGGTTTTCCTTTTCATTTAGAAAGGAGAGCTGTTCCTTTAACGTAAAGGTAAAATCCTGATGCGAAACAAGACGATTGCAAACTCAATTCAAAGGCCTCCATCTGGAAAACAGACTGAAACACTATAGATTGTTACAATAATGTGAAACCTTCAGATATGGATAGGCAGAAGTAGTTGATTTAGATAAGATGTTGGTATAGATAGGCAAAGATAGTTAATGTAGGAAAAAAGAGATTGTTGGTATGAACAAGGACAGATAGGTGAAATAGGCCAAGATGACTAATATAAAGGTATCTAAAGTACGCAGAGCTGGCCTGGTTCTACTGGCCAAGGAGAAGGACAATTTCAATACATTGGAAACATAGAATGCATAAAGTAGCCACAGGATGGCACTATTGTTCCACATATTTTTGCAATTAAAGGACCTGTGAATCCAAGTCAAATTTGCCCATGCATAGCATGTGCATACAAATATGGCTGTGCATTAGGGAAATGATTGCTCAAAATGGCTGATACTGATAGTGTAAACCAAGATTACTGGTATGGCCAAGGTGCAGTAGAGGTCTATCCATGCAATCATCAGAAACTCTTAGCATTCTTATTCATAAGGATCAATTATCAGTGGACCACACTAGACTCGTATGAAGTAATACATCTGGCTAACAAGCGAAACCTTCAAAGATTGCTTCAGTTCTTAATGCCAAAATTGGTCTTTGATCAGCTTGCATGGCTATATGTGTTTAGAGTACTAACTTGGGGTGGATTTGGAAGAACATATATAATTAATCTAACTAGAATCTTTGTGAATGGCTACTTATTCAATAACTTGGAACTATATAGAGGCAGGAAACAGGAATGTCCTCTGCCCTCTCAATTGTTTAATCTAACCTTAGAACCTCAATTATGGCCATAACAATTGAAACCATCTTAGGTACTAACTGTCATGGGAAGAGCTTTAAATTATTGGCTTATGTGAATGATTTGCTGTTATATAATCACTTACAAAAAAATCTAGTATCCCCACTAACTTGCAACAATTGATAGGTTTTCCATATTCTCCATGTATAAAATTAATCATGAAATTGGAATTATTCCCTTTGAATGTATATTGTTTGAAAAATGCATTCAATGAATCTCTATTTAAATGGAACCTGGATGTAATCAAATATCAATTTTGTTTTTAATAAATATAACCAGGAAGATACAATAATAATTGAATTTTAAAAGCCTGATGCGCACATTAATTAAGGGATGCACAATATATCGGGCGCGCACGTGCCAAGCATATTTTAAAAGCTGCCGAGATATGCACATCTCTGGTTTTTAAAAAGGGGCGGGGTTTGGGTGTGGTTTGGACAGGGCATGGGCATTTCGGGGAGTGATCATAAGATGTGCTCCTAAATATGTACACAATTCAGCACGCTGCTGCATAACTTTACTTTTGCTATGGATGACTGTAAGTTAAAACAAAGAAAAATAGGCAGATCTGTAGGGTTTTAAGGGTCAGGGCTAACTGGGGGGAAATGAAGGCTATCAAACCATGAGGGGTTGGATGAACTGGGGATGAGGTGATAAAACTGGGAATGGTATCAGCGTACATCCCTTTTAAAAATTCCCTGATTCACACGGTAGCATCAGCATTTGCATGCACATGAGCACACCCATATAAAATTTAGTGCACGTGTGCGTGCAGCCAGGCTATTTATATGTATGCATATGCGTGCATATCTTATAAAAGGGATACATTCCTGGGCACGGACCGATGTGTGTGCACCCGCGCAACGGTTGAAAAGTTAGTGGCCCTATCTCAGATGTTAAAAAAAAAAGTTTCTTCAAAATGGTCTCCCTTATATTTGGCATTAGAACATAAAAAGTGTTGTTTTATGTGAGATTAAGGGTCCAATGAGCCCATCATCATCCTGTGGCCATTCTGAGTCACTTGGTAGCAGATCCTTATAGGAAAGTCCATTCCATGCTAACTCCCAGAAATAAGAGGTGGAGAGATTGTAGAAAGGGCCCCAAGTCTAGAACAATTATCTTATGGATTAATTATATTCTGTAATTTCTCTTTTGCTGATGTAGAAAAGCTGTTTCTTTTGTGGCCTAAATATGTACATTAGCTCTGAGCTAAGGCTATTTGCTTGTGTGGCTGAGTCATGTTGTGTTCACCTACTCTAAGTTTCCTTACTCTGCTAGTTAGATGTCCTGTCTTTAGAAACACAATTAGTTGCTCCTTTTGAACTCAGCCTCTTATCCCTCCATGTGAATTGCTGATAATTAAATGACAAGTCTATTATTACTACTACTACTTCTCCTTTGGTGTTCCAATTCTTTGATCATGTGATGTAGTTTCATGAGGTCTTCATTGTGGAATGTACTATGCAGTAAATACCTTAGCTCAGAGCTAATGTGTGGGATTCCAAATATTGTATGTTATCTCCCCCAAAAACACCTGGCATTACATGGGCTTGGTAATGAGCTGATTTGAATGAAAAGGCATGCAAATCAGCTTATTACTAGACAATATTGTGTAAATCAAATAACGGGGTTTGCCTCAAATATTGCAAGCTGCGTTATTTGATCTAAATTTAGCTATACCTCAAGAGGTGTAGCTAACTTTACCAGTGAGTATCGAGACAATACACATCCCGGTGCTCTTGAGCAGCCCAAACATTGCCCTCTAGTCTCTGTCAAAGCCCTGGGGTCTTGAGATATCCCACTTTCTCTCCTAATTGCTGCCTCTTGAGGTGGTTGATATAAACGATTAAGTAGGTAGGCTTGACATAATAAAAATAGGAGGTTTTTCCGACTGAAGATTTTGCCCTCTACCAAATCTGTAATTCTAGAGTTGGCATCTGAAGTCTTTTCCTCCTACATAAAAAATTAACAAAAAAACCTTTGGTATTATTGATGTGATTTAGACACTAGGGGTGCGATTATTTTTGGATTTGTTAAGTTAAACATTGCATCCTTTGCCTCTGTGCATTATATAAAAAGGGAACAAATATGATGCACTTGGTATCAGCCCATCCTCTCCCTCCCAAGCCTTGCCCCTTTTTATGAAAAGAAAAAAAAAAAAAGAATAATCTGACCAACCTGTCAGTTACCAATAAGTCCTGGGAAATGCCAGATAGAATACACTAGTGAATAGGAGAGGCTCCATTAAAATTCAGCTCCACCCTTTGAAGGATCTAGGAATGGCCATCTCCCTGACAGGCTTTATAGCAGCTCTCTCCCAAGAGTCTATGGACAGTCCTTTATATTTTTTGGAGAGTTAGCAGGCAGTGAGGACCATTACCTTTTTTCATCTTTTCCAGGCCCAGTCAGAGAAAACAGGCTAATCCAGCCTGGGCATCCTGACCAGGGTCGGGAGGTTTTCCTTCTAGTCTACTCACTAGCTGGTTGGGCTATCCCTGCAGATTATTTTCAGGACTTTAAGACTTTTGTGATAAGAGCTTTCCTGGACACCTGGGCCTTTCCTGGAATCGGGGAACAAGGAATCCGGTGTCTTGGGATGCCCAGGGATAGGAAAGGCCTGTCCATCTGTGGTGGTGACCTGCTACAAGTAGTAACTCCGCTGTTATTTATGGTTAAAAGAAAAGGACATTAAGTTGAAACAATCCAGGAGGAAGATTGTTTTGGCTGCCCCTTCCTTCCTGCACTGGAGCAGGGTTAATATCCCTCCCATCAGGGGACCAGAGGAGAGACTAAGATTGTGATAAATCTAAGCAATTTGAAGAGATGCCTATGTGAGTAAAATAACATCTTTGAGGACACCCATCAGGATTCTTCACTCCCTGGGGAGAGAGCAAGTTTGTTTGTGCAAGGATAGAAATTTTGGCCGTCTTGGAAGGGTTTTCTTCCCAACCAGCTTTAAGGTTATCATTGCCCATTGGGACCAGCATTCACCTAACCCAGGAGATTGGATGAATCCCTTCCCTGTTTGAAAGATTCCTGTACACAAAGAGGTAAAAATGTAACCAAGGAGAGAAAAGACTGTGGTGCTGGAAACATTTTATGGCATTTGCAACTATTTTTTATCAGTAAAGGCTTTAATTTCGGACACTAACCTAGTGCATTTAGTATATTTATTTGGGCACACAGCACACACAGTGAAAAGAAATTACTCCTCTCCCAGGGACAACCAGAGGGAAGTTAGCCACCTTGCACTGGGCCCTGAAAGTAAATCTTTCCCCCCAGCAAAAAATATCCACACCTTGGGGGGAAAAGGGCACAAAGAAGAGCTAGTCAGGGTTCTGCCCCAAAGAGCTTATAAATTATTTTATGGCCCCACCCATGCAGGACAGGCACATCGGGGTGGGGTTACAAAAGTATCCCCTCCTCGCACCTTTGCTTGCCCTCTGGCTCCTCTGTGGCAGTATCTTAGGTTCCCTGGTGGTCAGTGGAGCTCAGAGCACCCTTTAGTGCTCCAGGCTCAGGAACACCATTTTTGAAATGGTACCTGTCATATATATATATATATATATATATATATATATATATATATATATATGTTTTTCCTTCCAGGAAAAATAATGCAGCTTAGTAAATATACCCCTTAGATTGTAAATCCTCTGGGTATAGGGAAATCCCTACAGTATATGACTGAAATCCGCTTTGAAGTGACTGGCCAGTCACGAAAGGCAGAATGTAAATAAAAATTAAATTAAAGTATGACAATTTTTTTATAAGATCAATCAATGCTATTTTTCCAGGGAATGGCATCAAATAGGTACTAAAACTTTAGTTGATATTGCATCAAAGCACTTTGTTGAATTTTAATGCCTTATCCATTAAGCATAATTTATCACATTCACTACTATTTAAATATTTGCAACACTTGCAATGCATCCAAAGTCTGCAATTGATTTACATTCTCTTAACAAGAAGCCAGACAGTTGTAAGGCATGTGTATCCATTTTTTTCAAATAGTGCATGCATCTTTTAGTTTATGTAGATTGTGGACAATAAATCAAATTTCCAAAGAACACAACCTGATGTATCTACCTAAATAAACTATAGTAAAAAAGCAGTGTCGCAGATTATATGTTGCCAATTTTGAACAGCAATTGGTAGAGCACTCTCCTTTTTGCTCTTATTTATTTTTTTTGTGGAAATGGTTTAGTGACAATGTTTATGATTTGGACTGGGACGGATGAACATTATGATCTTGCAGCACTGCATCAACCAGTGCAATATGAATTTATGCTTTACTTTATAGTCAATTAAGCATCAGATTACCTTTTTTGGCTATACTTATCAAATATACAGTTGCTGGTTTCAATACACCAATTTATAGAAGGGTGCAGAGATCGTAATAGTTTGCTCCATTATAGATTAGTAGCTGTCAGCCCACTGCACTTAAAGGAGCTCTTCCTGTTAGTTTTTCGTACTGAGACAACTGTACCTTTTCTACAATTTTTAAAAAAAAGCAAATGTGTAGAAATGCAAGAAAATGCAAAAGTAGAAGTTATCCAAAATGGGTAATTAGTATGGGATATAAATGTACCCCTTCAGAAAGATCTCAGTTACTTGTACATTACAATAAAAAAGCATTAGGACAGATTTGCCTTGTGTTCTTCTATTTATATTGGTTGCAGTAGGTAGTGCAGTTACATCCCTGTCTGAAAATTACTCCACTTATTGCCTACACTCGTGGACCAAACTTTCGGGATAGGATTGGTTTCTGCAGATCTTAAACCGTGAGTTAATGTCAGAGCAGACCATTTCAAGGGGGCACTCAACCTTCCATGAAATGTATATCTACCTTGCAATACTGCACTAATTACCTGTCTCGTTATCGTCACTTATGTATTGCAACGTCCCTGTACACTGTTATGGGTTGGCAAAATGAATGCACAGTTAAACCCAGCTTATTGAACATCAGTGTTGCATATTAACCAGCAAGGTAACAGCCCCAGTGATAACACACTGCATTGAGAAAAATCACAGTTTTGAAGACCTGACATGGTTTGTGATAGATCAAGTAATAATTAGTCGTAGAGGTGGCAATATTGATAAGCTACTTGCTGAGAGAGAATTACATTGGATTTTTAAGCTAAATACTTTGCATCCTCGGGGTCTTAATATGGACATGGAATGGGAGATGTTGGCATGAATTATATACCTTTCCCTATGTTTCCATCTAGTTTGTCATTCATTAAAGAAAATTACAATTTAATAAATAACACAAAAGTTTCATCCATATTTAATCATTAGGCAATGCAGCCCATATTATGGGTTTCATTCAGCATGTGTTCAAACCTTATGATAGATCATGTTATTGGTGATTCTAGTTAAATATGTCTGTGCTCCCTTTGGAGAGAAGACTGTGTGGTGGCTTAAGTTTTTGATGTTAGTTTGATGCAAGCAGAAGGCCTGGAAGCAGGCATTTTCAGATGCCGAAACACAGCTGTGTGTTAAGAAAGAAACTGTGCACTAGTAACTTAGAAAGGCATCGTATATTATTTTTAAAGGTATTTTGATCACTTACATTCTAATTTTCTTAAAAACAAGGTTTTCAAAACCAAGGGGCTATCATTATATGAAACACGGTAAGACCCTAAAAGGGAGTTTGATATAACTCCAGATTATAACGCATATATGACTGCCCCAAAATAGGTATTGAAGGCAAGGATATTTATTTAGTAATCTTTGTAGATAAATATTTTCCACTTTTTTTCTGTACTATAGATTAGATTACAGCAGACAACAATACAGTCTTTTTGGAATGGCCTTGCACATTTCTGAGAACAAACGGGATTGAGTTTATTTAAAATATTGTTTTTGTGAACATAAGAACATAAGAAAATGCCATACTGGGTCAGACCAAGGGTCCATCAAGCCCAGCATCCTGTTTCCAACAGTGGCCAATCCAGGCCATAAGAACCTGGCAAGTACCCAAAAACTAAGTCTATTCCATGTTACCATTGCTAATGGCAGTGGCTATTCTCTAAGTGAACTTAATAGCAGGTAATGGACTTCTCCTCCAAGAACTTATCCAATCCTTTTTCAAACACCGCTATACTAACTGCACTAACCACATCCTCTGGCAACAAATTCCAGAGTTTAATTGTGCGTTGAGTGAAAAAGAACTTTCTCTGATTAGTTTTAAACACATGCTAACTTCAAGGAGTGCTCGCTAGTCTTTCTATTATCCGAAACAGTAAATAACTGATTTACATTAACTCGTTCTAGACCTCTCATGATTTTAAACACCTCTGTCATATCCCCCCTCAGCCGTCTTCCAAGCTGAAAAATCCTAACCTCTTTAGTCTTTCCTCATAGGGGAGCTGTTCCATTCTCTTTATCAATTTGGTTGCCCTTCTCTGTACCTTCTCCATCGCAACTATATCTTTTTTGAGATGCGGCGATCAGAATTGTACACAGTATTCAAGGTGCGGTCTCACCATGGAGCGATACAGAGGCATTATGACATTTTCCATTTTATTCACGATTCCCTTTCTAATAATTCCCAACATTCTGTTTGCTTTTTTGACTGCCACAGCACACTGAACCGATGATTTCAATGTGTTATCCACTACGACGCCTAGATTTCTTTCTTGGGTTGCAGCACCTAATATGGAACCCAACATTGTGTAATTATAGTATGGGTTATTTTTCCCTATATGCATCACCTTGCACTTATCCACATTAAATTTCATCTGCCATTTGGATGCCCAATTTTCCAGTCTCACAAGGTCTTCCTGCAATTTTTCACAATCTGCTTGTGATTTAACTAATCTGAACAATTTTGTGTCATCTGCAAATTTGATTATCTCACTTGTCATATTTCTTTCCACATCATTTATAAATATATTGAAAAGTAAGAGTCCCAATACAGATCCCTGAGGCACTCCACTGTGCACTCCCTTCCTCTGAGAAAATTGTCCATTTAATCCTACTCTCTGTTTCCTATCTTTTAGCCAGTTTGCAATCCACGAAAGGATATCGCCACCTATCCTATGACTATTTACTTTTCCTAGAAGCCTCTCATGAGGAACTTTGTCAAACGCCTTCTGAAAATCCAACGCCTTCTGAAAATCCAAGTATACTACATCTACCGGTTCACCTTTATCCACATGTTTATTAACTCCTTCAAAAAGTGAAGCAGATTTGTGAGGCAAGACTTGCCCTGGGTAAAGCCATGCTGACTTTGTTCCATTAAACCATGTTTTCTATATGTTCTGTGATTTTGATGTTTAGAACACTTTCCACTATTTTTCCTGGCACTGAAGTCAGGCTAACTGGTCTGTAGTTTCCCGGATCGCCCCTGGAGCCCTTTTTAAATATTGGGGTTACATTTGCTATCCTCCAGTCTTCAGGTACAATGGATGATTTTAATGACATTCAACATGAGACGTACGAACAGAACAGTGGTCTCTTGTGAAGATTTGATGGCCTTCGGAGTGAGGAAACTCACCCCAAATCTCATCTTGGGGTGAGTTTCCTCACTCCGAAGGCCATCAAATCTTCACAAGAGACCACTGTTCTTTGTACATCTCATGTTGAATGTCAAAATGGCCCCCAACCCCCTTCACTCATACCTAATCCCCACCTCGAGTTACTAGGTGGGCCTCCCATAGGGATACAAATACCTGTCTAGGGAGGAGGCACTATAGCAAGTCTCTCCTCTCTCTCTCTCTCTCTCAGAAACAGGCTGTCCGGAAACATTGTGAACCACGATAAACCTTTACCGGCCTATACTCATGAAACCATAATCCAGTTTTAAATGGGTCTATAGGGTAAGTCCTACAATACTATGCGATAGAATGACTCAGAACAGTGTGTATCACTCCACTTCACTATTAAGACCACCTGGATGAACCATACCCAAAGAATGGATCCAGCACTGTTCTTTTTCATTTAGTTTAGCTATCTTAAATTCTTTTCCAAACACTTTGAATACAATGGTATGGTAATGATGAATGATAAAGTATTCTAGAGTAGTGCTGGTGTTTTGATATTATAGTGCATGGTTAGCATGGAAAATAAATTATAGCTGATACTGATAGAAAAGTTTGACTAGTATACATAGGTGATATTGATTCATAGGGATACATACGAGGAAAGCTTTCAGGCAACTCTGCAAGGCTGCATATATGTGCATATATGGTCGCATAGAAGTTAGATATGCGCATATTATAAAATATGTATATGTGTGCTTACACGTGAATACATGCAATGCACTGAGTGTATGTCAATGCATTGAATGTGCGTAGTTTTCTTAATTAAAAAATATACATATGTACATTTTATGCATGAAACAAAAGTAGCACTTCCTTGTGAAAAACATGATTTACCTGTGGAAGTCAGTATTTTAAAATGTGCGTACGTAACTGAAATTACAATTTTTTGATTCCTCCACTAGTTCGACCAGTCCTTCTCCAGATCATGAAGACCCTCCTGGCTCTTCAGCCTGAACTTCCCCCAGCTCACCCAGACTTCCCACCCAGCCAAAAGTAGACAAAAACACGTCTGATATCAATTACACAAGATGCAGAATTACTCAAGGAAGTTTCCAAATGTTTACGTGTATGTCTCTTTTAAAATAGCAACTTATGTTCCTGTTAGCTGCACTCCTTGACACATCTAGATCACCCCTTTTCTCGTGTGAAACCTAAAGTAAGCACGTATTTTCAATATTTATAAAAGAGCGATTACAAGCTGCTTGCCTACATATTCACTCATTCTACGTGTGTAAGTGCTTTGAAAATGTACCCCTTAAGAAGCAGATACTGTGTGTTAGCAGTTGCACCAGATGAGATCCTCCTTTATGAGCAAACAGAGATGGCAAGAAGGGGGAATCCTGCTGCTGCTGGTATGTATGACAGCTGTATGAAAGGGAAGAGAGGTGACTGCAATGGGTGGAAGGGGAGAGGGAAGGGGATCGCCATCATGTGGGACCATATTTTATTTATTTATATTTGGTTTATATCCAAAGCGGATTACATTCAGGTACTGCAGAGGGGCTTGCATTCAGGGGCGGTAACTTTCAAAGCGGCACATTCGTTGGCCCGCGCCCAGGGACATGGTTGTTTTACAACCTACGCGTTCATACTGAGCGCGAGCGCGCGCCTCTGCTTGCAAATCCCGCTTCTACTGTGCGTGGGGGAGGGGGGAGGGTATTTTAAGAGGCACTCGTGCCGACGCTATTGCCACTGAAACCAGTTTGTTCTAAGTTCATCCAGTTAAGGGATAGGTCTTCCGAAGCCCTCCCTAGTTTAATAGCCTTTCTCTCCCCTCGTTAGCCACAATCTTTAAAGCCGTGCCGATCTGCCTAGACTTTTTTTTTTGTTTAATTACATACATGGCATCCATAGCAGAAGTAAAGTTATGCGGCAGGGCATCCTGGCGCGCACCGTTGCCCGTATTTATGTGCTAATTTCTGGTTTAAATCCCAGAATGCCCATGCTCTGCCTCTTAAGAACTTCATTTGTGCACGTGGCGGAATTTACGCGCCTGTTCGGGCGGTTTTTAAAATCCAATGCGGGCAAACATTCGCTCATCCCCTCATTGATGCGTGCTTCGGGCCTGTAGCTCTGTACCTAAGGCAATAGAGGGTGAAGTGACTTGCCCAAGGTCACAAGGACTGGCAGTGGGATTTGACCCCTGGCTTCCCTAGTGGGTGGCACACTGATCTAACCACTTGGCTACTCCTCCACTCCAGTTTTGATGTTTCATTGATATTCCACTTCTCAGCACGTCAAAGTGGATTACATTCAGGAGCTGCAGGTAGAAGGAGCGAGGGGGAGGGGAACTGATGCCATGTGGGGGCACTTTTAATATTTTAAAGAGTGGAGGGAGGGAAGGAAGGCAATCCCTGCTGGGGAGAGGCTTTTTAAAAATCTGTTTTAAGAGGGAGAGGGAAGGAAAGGGACACCCACCCCCCCACCCCACTGTGAAGGGGCATTTTTTTGATTTATTTAAAGGGTAGAAGGACTGAGAAAGAGAAGGGGTCCAGGTTGGATGGGAGCAATTTAAAAAGCTTAAAGAGCAGAAGGGAGAGAAAAAAAAAAAGAGGTCAGACTGGCCCCAGAGGCAATATTAATAATTAAAAAATGGGAAGTAGGGAGGAAAGGGGTCCTGTCCACCCAGTGACAATTTTTTTTTAAATTAAAGAGCCAGAGGGAGAGTGGCCAGACAAATTTAGGACGGCACCTATGTTTGGCCGGCCAAGTTAAGTGGCTAGTGTTGAAAATCCTAACTTTCTGCCCTTCCCTTAGGCCCACCCAGAATTTGACAGAATAAATTTAGCTGCCCAGTGAAATGTTGGGGATAAATTTAGCCTCTTTTCAAAGACTTTGCTATATCCCTGTGAATATTTACCTCTAAGGGGATTTAAAAGATTTAACATACCATATATACCCTGGGATAGATTTTATAAATTTACGCGCACATGTACTTTTGTTCGCGTAGCCGCGTGTATCTTATAAAATCCGGGGTCGGCGCGCACAAGGGGGTGCACATTTGTGCAACCTGCGCGCGCCGAGCCCGGCGCGCGCTGCCTGTTCCCTCTGAGACCGCTCCGAAATCGGAGCAGCCTCGGAGGGAACTTTCCTTCCACTTCCCCTCACCTTCCCTTCCCTTCCCTTCCCCTACCTAACCCACCCCCCAGCCCTATCTAAACCCCCCTACATTTGTTGGCAGATTTATGCCTACCGAAAGCAGGTGTAAATCTGCGCGCGCCAGCGGGCTGCTGGCGTGCCATCACCCGACCCGGGGGCTGGTCCGGAGCCCTCGACCATGTCCCCGGGCCGGCGTCATGCCCCCGACATGCCTTCAACCCCGCCCCAAAATTAGTCCTGCCCACCCGACACACCCCCTTTGCAAAGCCCCGGGACTTACGCGCATCCCGGTGCTTGCGCGCTCCGCCGAGCCTATGTAAAATAGGCTCGGCGCGCACAGGGGGGGTTTGGGGTAGGTTTTTGGGAGGGTACGCGCATATCTTACGTGTGTACCCCTTTGAAAATCTATCCCCCTCTTTCCTAAATCATGTCCTCACAATTTCTCAGCTTCTCCAGAATTCAGAGAACTTGGAAAAATGCCAATCAATGTAATCCTTAGGACAAATGTATGTAACTATCTCATTAATATTAATTATGGATCTCCTGCAAGTAGACCCCTTTGGGATTCTCCACACACACACGCCGGTCATTCTTCATAGCTCTTCCTTCCCCGAACTTCTTAACATCCTGGGAAGGCTGCTGACCAGACTGGAAGCAGAAATCCTCTTTTTCCAAGATGGAAACCCCTGTTGCTTTCACATTCTTGGTAATGCTACAATTTTTTGTACTGTGGCACTGCTGTTAGAGCCATTCAAAATTGGCATGAACAAACCATACATGTGCACAGGGCAGCAAATTCCGTGTGTGTGCATGGGGGGGGGGGGTGTTAGCAAAGAGACAGCACAAGAGGTCCTGACAGCCATACAAAGAGTCATCACAGCTTGAAATCACTTTGTCTGCATCTAAGTGGATTTATTGCAACTGGGCAGACTGGATGGGCTGTCTTTCTGCCATCACTTACTATATTATTGTGATTGTATTATGAATCATGCGCATACATTAATAGTCTTAATTTTGTTTCTTTTTGTGTCTTGGTCATTTTGATTTTTTTTATTTTATTTTATTTTTTTTTATAATTGAAAATTTTTATTAGAAGTGTGCATTGAAAATACAACTTTGTCAAATACAAGCAAACAAGATACAACATAGGTATGTCATCAAAACAAGCTATCGCCCATCCAGTGGTCCTTTGTCCACCAACACACTTGTCTTTAAGTACCCCTCCCCCCCCTCCCTCCCATCCCCCCATATGCGTGTAAAGATGAGGTATAGGCTGTGTAGGTGGGAAGCCTGAAATACTAAAAGTCTGAAAACTGCGGTAAGAATATTATGGGAGCGTGGATTCCGATGGTCGCTGTCGGGCTTGCCAATCTCTATATGGTTGCCACACCTTCCGAGCTGAGGCTACTTCACATGCTCGAAAATTACTAACACTGTCATGCAATAAACTGAGGGTCTGCAGCCTGTTGTGAATTTTCCCAAAAGCTATAGGCCCAGGCATTCTCCATTCCAGGGCAATCTGGCATTTCGCAGCCGACAAGATATAATGAACCAGTTTGCCCTGTATCTTAGACAGATCAAACGGAAGATTCAATAACACTTGCTCTGGCTTGAGGACTAACTCGATCCCCAGAACTGCTCTGAGAAGGATAGCCACATCATCCCAGACGTTTACCAAATAGGGACAGGTCCACCACATGTGATAGAATGTACCCTCTTCCCCACATCCCTTCCAACATCTGTTATCATAAGTTGACTTGAACCTATGTAATCTAGACGGTGTGTAATACCAGCGTAATAATACTTTATACCGGTTCTCGAGCAACTGTGAATAAGGGAGACCTGTCTTCGTGCAAGAGAATATCTGATCCCAGGTTTCTTCCGAGCTTTTGATTTTTTTTTTATCTCGCTTGACTTGCTTTATGTCTCTGCCTTTGATGTGCCCTAAGTTGGTAGCTTTCACTTCTGTACTATAATCAGAGCTTATGGAGCAAGGTTGTTTCCCATTGGTAAGGGAAAGTGTAAAAAAAAAATAATAGTTATTAATTCATGGGCTTTCCTTTTTCCCTTCTCTCTACCAGCCTTGGCCATTGGAGATGGATGTATTTAATAAACTTTAGTGTGTCTCCTATGAAATCTCTCTGCTTAATACCCCATCACCTTTAAGCTTTTATTTTGCTCGGCATCCTAACTGCAGTAATCTGAAGCCGCATGTAATACGAGTAAAGAATGTGCACTAAACTTCAGCAGGCATATTTTCTTTACTCGCACACAGCAAAATGAATTAACTTCTAATGCAGTAAGCTAATGGCATACTAATGCATCGGGTACACCCCAGGAAATTCTGCAAGAAGGATATTACCCTAAAAAGGATATACTCTGGCCCAGTATTTTGTCAACTTTGGAAAGTAATTATTTAAACTAAGAAAATTTGTAAAAATGTATTTTTAAGTAAGCATAATATACATTTTTTGGCACATATCTTTCTTTTGCTTTGCACATAATGCAGCGGGAGTTGTAAATAAATAAATATAAAAGCATGCTAACCCAAAAATGTACACTCGAAAACAAAGCATGGTTTATGCAATCTAAAAGGTGAACTTTAAAAGCCCGGGGCGTGCCAAATTCCGGGAGATGCGTGCACATGTTGGACCGGCAAGCGCCAAGAAAATGTTAAAAGCCTCCAAGATGTACGTGTGCCTCCAGCAGCATTCACAACTTGCTTGAGTTTTAAAAAAGGGAAAGAGTTTGTGTAGGACACGGGCATTCTGGGGCGGAGCCAAGGGTGTGCGGCAAATACTTAAGTGCCCGGGCGCACGCCCAGGTCAAGGGTCACATAAGTTTCCTTCTGTATGGAGGAGGTGTAAGTTTAAAAAAAAAAAAAAAAAAAGAGAAAGAAAAACAAAACCTAGCCATCCATGGCATGGGTGCGCGCCCCTTTTAAAATTCCCCCGACTTATGTGGTAGAAGCATGATTTACACACCTATTTAAAATGTATTTATTTATAAAATTTTATATGTATTTTATTTATTTTTATTTATTTAACAGCTTTTTTATACCGACATTAAATACACATCATATCGGTTTATATCATAACGAAGGTAGAAATTACATTAAAACAGGGAGGGGGGTAACGAGAACAATAAACAACAGCGGCTATGAGGAGGAGCCAGATAACAAGCTAGGATAGAAAGAGGGGGGAGGGGGAGTAGAGGGATATGAACATATCTACAAAGATTGCAAAAAATGATATGTAAAAAGATAACGTGATTATAAAGATTCGGGGTGGGTATGAACATATTTCATCGAAGAAGTGGGTAAGAGGAAAAACATATTTACATTGAAAAAAGGGGGGGGGGGTCGGGTGAATAGTGGGAGGGGGGGGGGCTAGTCTGGAAAGGCCTGGTGGAAAAGCATGTTTTTGAGCATTTTTCTGAACTTCATGGAGCAGGCTAAAGGCGGAGGTGGGCAGGAAGGGCGTTCCATTGGGTTGGACCGGCGATAGAATAGGGGCCCGGTCCCTGGTTGTGAGAGAGGCGGGCCTTCTTGAGGGGTGGGGACTAGCAAGGTGCAGGCGAGGTTTCCGTCGTTTAGAGAGGTTCCATCATAACGATTTACAATATCATAATAATAAACATAGAACAGTGCCGCAAAAGTAAAAAACTTAAAAACAGATATTAATAATTAAATTATACTTCAAATAGAGAGCGTAAATGTCTGTGCTCAGGCTTTTAAACATTTAGGGCTGGATTTACTAATGCTGCAGGCATAGTGAATTCGGCGGAAGTGGGGGACGAAATGGGGGGGGGGGGCGGTCCTGAAATAGCCGGCAGCGATCGCACCTCCATGGTGCGATCGCTGCCGGCGTCGCGCCAAATAACGACACCATAAAAGGTGTAGTTATTCGGCACGAAACTGGCAGCGAAAATGCAGCTTACCTTTCGCTGTCGGCAAAGTCTTTGTGGCATCAGCCCCCGGGTGCCACCCCGACGACTCCTCTTCCGGGGCTGACTCCGCCCAGATCTTGGTATTGCGCACGATAAGGGACTTTTCGCATGCGAAACGTCCCTTATCGCGTGCAATCCTCTTGGAAAATGACCCCATTAGTTACTTAAATTTGTGAATCTCTTTCCAGATTTAAAAAATCACTCAGAGCGATTTACAGAAATAACTCAATACAATAAATATATAGCACTAAGGGGGTCATTTATCAAATCTCTAACACCCGCGATAATGCTGTAAGCATGCAATAAATACCGCCTTGTGAAATGCACATGCAAATTGAAAATATGATTCAACTGGGAGGAGTATATGGAAATGAGGGCTACTTAACGTTGCATGCAATAACATAATGCACACTGTCATGGGGATTTAACTACACCTTTTTCCTGAGCGATATGCCTGCAATAGCTTTGTGTTAAGGCCAAAACGGGATTTGTCGCAAATCCAGTTGCAGGAAGGGGGAGGGGGGAAGAGAGCCTCTGTTGAGGTCCACTGATTTTTGTAAGATGGACCAGCTAAGTAGATAGGGGTAGATTTTCAAAGGGTTACTCGCGTAACCCCCTAAAACCTACCCCTGCACGCGCCGAGCCCCGGGATGCGCGTATGTCCCGGGGCTTCGAAAAATGGGAGGTCCGGGGGTGGGCAGCGGGCAGGGTGTGTCCGGGGGTGTGGCAGCAGTCCAGGGGCGGTCCAGGGGTGTGGCTGAGTGCAACGGTCGCCCGGTATGACATAGTGAGGGCAAAGGTAGCACCGGCGCCATTTTGAAGATTGGCAATATGGCCCGCGTGCAGGAGGTCGCTCCCGGACCACCACTGGACTTTTGGCAAGTCTTGTGGGGGTAAGGAGGCCCCCTCCAAGCTGGCCAAAAGTCCTTGGGGTCCAGCGGGGGTCCGGCAGCGATCTCCTGCACGTGTGACGTCGGGAGCCAGGAACCCAAAATGGCGCCGGCGCTACCTTTGCCCTGTCACATGATAAGGGCAAAGGGCAACCGGCACCCATTTCTCTTAACGCAGTCGTGGCCAGAGAGAGGGAGATCGCACCGGGACCACCCCACTGGACCCCAGGTAATTTAAAACATTTGGGGGGGGGGGGGGTTCGGGAGGGTGGGGGATTTGTTTTAAAGGTTCGGGGTGGGTTTTAGGGTTTTTTTGGTGTGCCAGTTTTCCCGCCCTCCCCCGATTTATGATTTTTAACGATTTTTAAAAAAATAAAAACACGACGATCAGATTTCCCTTCCCCCCAGCCAAAATCAATCGTTAAGACGATCGATCACACGATTCACACCCCTAATAATTAAACTCTAGAATTCATTGTTGGAGGATGTGGTAAAAGCTATTAGTATAGCTGCATTTAAAACAGGTTTGGACAAGTTCCTGGCTGATAAGTCCATGTCATTATTAAGGTAGACTTGGGGCAACCCACTGCTTGTCCCTGGGATAAGCAGCATGGAATCTATTGACCTTTAGGGATCCTTGTGACCTGATTTGGCCATTGTTGAAAACAGGAAACTGAAATTGATGGACCTTTGGTCTTACTTAGCAAGGCAAAACTTAAGTTCTTAGCCAATACTGGGCTGTATCCAGCTAGCAGTTCTAAGTTATCCAGCACGTGTTTAGGCTTAACCAGCTATACTCAATAGCTGATTACATTGCGACAATTAAAAAAATAATGGATAAGTGGAGCAGTCATGTTGCCTGATCACCCACCTAAGTCAGGCCAAGTTTGGGCTTGCTGGATTTTATCCATCCTTCTGCCAAGATTTTTCTCACAAAAGAAAGTTTAAAGTGTAAAGCCCCCCACACAGCACCAGTTCCTTCTGTACCCGAACCCTCTAGCCCTACCCAGCACAGGTTTTCCCTGCATCCTAATTTAGCCTCCCTCCTGCAGACCAGCATCAGTCATCCCCCTCCCCCCCCCCCCCCAACAGTGATCAGCAACAGCACTCCTCTTCCTTCCCCTCCAGGCCCAGTGGAAAGGAAAGTCACTGAAGCGTGTTCCCTGAGCCCAGGCTCAGCTTACCTCCTCTTTTTGTCAGTGGCCCAAATTCAGTGGTTTGCCTGCTCCTCCTCCTTCTCCTCCTTCCTGGCAGTGGCGGCACTCAAGGACCTGCCCATGCTGGCAGCAGCAGTGCAGCTATGGCAGTGGCTGCCGCTACCATAAACCTCCCAAGCTCCTCAGCAGACAGCAGGATACCCCCTGCTTAGTTGACCCCCATTGCTCTGCCTCCCGCCCCGTGTCATTTACTGCAATCAGCAGCCAAAGTGGGCAATCGAGAACAGTGCCACAGATCAGGGAATGGGCCCTCAGTGCCAAAACAGTGGAGCTCCCTGGCCTCAGGTACAGGCTGATGGGTGCCCCCCCTACAGCCCACTACCTGGAGAATTTGACCCTTCTCCCTCTCCCCTTCAGCATGCCACTGGCCAGCAAGTTAGTGGTGAATGTGTACTAGCAAAGCCAAGGGAACCTAGACAGAGATTTGCCCAGTGAACTCACTGGTTTTAAATTATTGTAGGGCTTGGAGGGATGGGGCTGATGGATATTGGACTGGGTGTGGAAACATGTATGGAATGATGGAGAACCAAAGAGGAAGACAAGAGAAGCTAATAGATAAGAAGCAATATTTTGCAGTATGTAAGATAAGTGGATGGGGGTCAGCTGGCTTTAGTGTGCCTTCATCTCCTATGTGACAATGAAGTCTATTTAGTAAGCTGCATTAATGAGTGGTAAAGAGCATTTAATGTATGTTAAAACATGTAATGTGGCAAAAATAGAAATAGTACTCAGAACGTACACGTTCCTTCTGTTATTTCATGGCCTTCAAACCCAATGCAAAGCAAGTATTTACATTTCCTGCTTTGCTTGAAGATGCATGGAAAAAAAGTAGCTTATTGGCATGCAGATGCTAATTCACAAACATTTGAGCTTAAAATTCTTCCCCTTGGCCTAATGCTACGCCCAGCATTTATAAACCTACACATGTTCTTAGATCTGCACAGGAAATTTGCTCATCTAGCGGAAACTCGTGGCAAAGATGTTTTCATCGCAGGCTCTGGGTTTTTTTTTGGCAGTCTACCAGGTGCTCTGTGGATACTTGAGGAAATCCAGGTCTTTAGAAAAGCAATTAAAAACATTCCTACTTCAGCAGGCTTTTCTCTGCAGCATCTATAGATTAATTAGTCTGGTATATTGCAGAGATCAGGATTCATTAAGCCCATAAACGTATCTGGGTTACTATGACTGTGATGGTATTCGGTTTTAAAATCTAGAGTTTTTATTGTGGCACATAGGTATTAGCCAGCTATGTTAATTGTTTTCATTTGTTTGATTTTATGTGTGCTATTGTTGAACATTGGATATGGGTGGGTTATACATTTTTTAAATGAAGGAGTTGTGCAGCATGCAATAAATATACATGTACTACACTACTCTTAGAAAGTAGCTGAACTGAGCTGACATATCCTGCATCGAGGTACTCTTTGCCTTTTCTCTGTTTAAAGCCCTCTGCATCAGCAAGTGATTGGCTATGTCCCCCTTTGGATGCTGTTATCTGGGCGCCAACACGGCACCAAGTAAAGGCTGTTGCCCATTTAGTTCCTGCAAATGTGCACAGCATGTTTGGCACTTTAATAGGGTGTAACTGAACTGAGATGGCAAGCCCTGCATCGAGATACGCTTTGTCTTCTCGTCTGTTAGAACCCTCTGCATCAGCGATTAATGGTCCATGCCTCCTCAGGGTGCCATCATCCGGGCTGACACGGCACCAGTAAAGGCACCTGACTGTAAGGCGAGCTGCCATTTAAGGGGGGCACATTAAAGGGGAATACCCCTTAGTGGACCTTTGTGGGCCTAATGTAAAATGCGCAATTTCTTGACCTATTGGGTGGATTTTATTGAAGGTCATAGTTTCCTGGTTTGTTCACTGAAATGTTTTCTACGTAGTGTGTGTGGCATGATAAAATAGTTGATGCGTATTCCAGTTATTATGGGACAGGGTCAATATGACAGTTTAATAAAGACCATTTTTGTACCATAAACCTTTATAATGCCACAATAATTTAGTATATTTTTCTAAGATGTCTGAAATTTATTGCACTAATTATAATATATTGTCAGTCCTCATGTGGGACCTTTTAATGTTAGGTTCACGAGGAAATGGTAGAGAAGTTAAATAATGAAATTCATGAGAAAAAATATTGGTTGATCATAACAAATTAATACTGACCATGATAAAACAGAATTGCTGTGGGTAAAATGCCCATGTATAGATCTGACTAATCCCTGAATTATGATTTTTGCGGTCTCATTTTAATTATGTATGTTACATTTATATCCCGCCCCAAACTTTGTAGGTAAATAAATACCCATCCCTTTAAGTGCAGAAGTTAAAGTCTTAGGGGTATAGATGTTCTCTCAACTATTTCAAAACATATCAGTAATAATGGTAAGTGTGTTTCTACCATCTCTGGGACATTAGACAGCCGTGTCCCTGTTATCTATAATGGATTTAAGGTTAATCACACAAGCATTAATCAGTACTTGGATTGATTACTGTAATTCCTTGTTATTAGGGCTTCCAAAAGACCAACATCATAGACTGCAACTTGTACAAAACACAGCAGCATATTTAATTGCAGGCAAAAAACCATGAGAGCACACACAGCCAGTGCTAGAGGAGTTCCATTGCCTGCCTATAGCACAATGAATAGATTTCAAGCTTTTATGCATCATTTATCGAATTATGCATAATTCTGTCCCGTAGTCTTTATAATATTATAAAATCTATGCCAATGTTGTCGCTTGCATTGTTCCCAACAAAATTTGTTGGAGATTCCTGCATTTAAACTACTTAAAACAATAATGAGAACATTTGACGTAAACCCTATAGAATTCCTTCTTCTCTGCTATTACGTCTATACATGACTTTCTAATGTGTTGAAATAAATTACATTTATATTGTAAACTACCATGTAGCCTACTTTAGGGAAAGGTTATCAACAAATATGAAAAATAATTAACTAAAATAAAAGATGATTTAAGAGAAAATTTGAAAAGAGATGCCAAGAAAGGATTGGAAAATAAGCTTGCCATAGAAGTAAAAACAAGTTAAACTTTTTCATGTATATTTGAAGCAAAAAGGATAGTGAGGGAGTCAGTTGGGCTGCTAAATTACCAAGGGGTAAAAGAGGTGGTCAGGAAGGACAAGGAAAGGGCAGAAAATCTAAATGAATTCTTTGTTTCTGTCTTTACTGAGGAGGATGTTGGGGTCATACCCACAGATTATACTACTACACCAACACTCATCCAAATATTATGAATTATAGATGCTCTCACTTCGATATCAACGCAATTACACTTGTCATGGCATGACCATCATACCAGGCATCATCGTATTAGCTTGCGCTTTAATTCTCAGCCTTACTCTTAATCATAGGTCATTAGATGGAAAGTCCAGCAATAATCCTTTTTCCTTTTTTTTTTAAGTCTTTTTTATATGCTATTGAAACTTCAAATCATAAATACTTAGCTAATTCTGTGGCATGGGGATGAAGTTGCTTTGCAAAAATTCAATAGATGGATCAATACACTAGACAATAACTTGCAATTTACAAGGACGTATCATAGGTTCCATATAGATTTTTTGGATATATATATACAAAAAGAAGGAGACAAAATAGCCATGAGCTTGTACAGAAAATCTTGTGAAAAAAAATACTCTTTTGCACTATACTAGCTTCCATCCCCATCATTTACATAAGAATTTGCCGATAGGCCAATGTTTACGTTTAAGACGGCTATGCAGCAACAAACATTCATTTTTCTTCCAAGCAGAAATTTTGGCTAGCAGATTGTTACAGTGTGGCTACTCTATTCAATACATAAAGAAGGCTTTAAAATGAGCTTCTAATGCAGAATGACATTGGCTTCTACTCGATAAAACAATAGAAGAAAGTAGGTCTTCTTTAGTCTGCACAGTGCCTTTTTCCGACAGAGCCAGCTTGATTGCATCTCTCATAATACGTCATTGGTCAATCTTGAAACCCCATAAGGATGTTTTTGCGGAACGACCTTTGATTACTTACAGTCGGGGGAAAAACATCAGAGACATCTTGGTGCATTCATTTCTAAAGGCACCAGTCATCAAAGATTTGAATCAACCTTGTGGGCATTGGACTTGTCAACGATGTTCTGTATGTGACCAAGCCATCACGGGGGAAATATGGGTAGATGCTCAAGGAGGTACACACAGAGCCTATCAATATACGGACTGTTCATCCACACATGTAGTATATTTTATAGAATGTCCTTGTAAATTGTATTATGTGGGAAGGACTAAGAGGATGGTTCGTATTGAACACAGAAGCTATATCACTACCGAGAAGATCACAGCACCGATGGTCGCACATTGCAAAGAATTTCAACATTCATTTGACGATTTACGTTGGAGAGTCTTATAAAATCCGGCATACTTTTGTTTGCACCTGGTGCGTGAACAAATGTATGCGCGGGCGTAGTTTTATAAAATCTACCCCATTCTTAACAAAATTATTGACCACATAGACATGGTTTAATGAGGGAGCGTCAACATGGGTTTTGCAAAGGGAAGTCTTGCCTTACCAATTTACTAGATTGGTTTGAGGGTATAAATAAACATGTGGACAAAGGTGATCTAGTTAATATAGTGTATTTGGATTTTCAGAAGGCACTTGATAAAGTTTCTCATCAGAGACTCCTCAGGAAATTGGGAGGTCATGGGATAGGAGGCAGTGTCCTAATGTGGATTGGTAACTAGATAAAAGACAGAAAATAGGACTAAATGGTCAATTTTCTGAATGAACAAAGGTTGCTAGTGGAGTGCCAGGGTCTGTACTGGGACTTGTGCTATTTAGCATATTCATAAATGATCTGGAGAAAGAAATGATATGTGAGGACACCAGATTTGCAGATGATACAAAATTGTTTTGAGTTGATAAAATGGCAAAGGTTTGTGAAGAACTGCAGAAGGAACTTGTGAGGCTAGCAGATTGGGCTTCTAAATAGTAGAAGCAATTTAATGTGGGCAAGTTCAAATTACCGTATATACTCTTGTATATGTCGAGAAATTTATGCTAGAAAATTAGCTCAAAAAAGCTGTCTCAACTTATACATGCATACTATACTGTTTTTGTGTACAACTCACCATCCCGGCCCCTGTCACATGGTAAGGGCAAAGGGCTGCCAGCACCATTTTGATTACTGGCAACCAACGGCCTGAAAGCTGGAAATCACTCCCGGGCCCCTTGCTGGATCACCAGGGACTTTGGGTGAGTCTTGGGGGGGTCGGAAGAAGGGACTTTGAAGGGTTGGGGCAGTTGTACACAGCTGCTGCAGGGCTCTTCCTGCCTCTGTGGTTGCAAGCTTTTCAGGGGCTTACTCAAGTTGCTGCTGCAAGTTGCTGCTGCAGGCCCCTGCTTGGGGTGTTCCAGAGATACTTTACAATCTGCTGGGGGCCCTGTGGGCCAAAACACTATTATGACTGACCCCCACCCCCACTCCCGCTGGGTTTCCAAATTCTTCATGGTCCCTCCCTTTCATCCTGCTGAATAAACCCCAGATAAAATATTTACCATCTTCGAGGTCCTAGGCAGAAATCTAAACATTGTAGTGCTATGACTTTCCCTGCTTTTCTCTTTGTTTTTTTGTTTATTTTTTACTTTTTGGAGGCCTGAACAGAGGCACAGCTATAATAGATGGAAAGCAGAAGAGGGAAGGAAAGGTGGAGAAGAAGGGAGAAGACTAGACCCCTACCCTGACCAACATTTCTGTTCCCATCCCAAATGTAGAAACCCCTTTCCAGGGCAGTTCCATCAAACCCCTCAGGAGTAAGCACAAGGGAAGATAACAGTAAATCAGTAAATGTCGCGGGAGAGCAGGTGAGTACCCAGGCCATTCTCCTGTGTGCGTGATTCAGTATTTAAATGAGGGCCCGCAGTAAAAAGAGGCGCTAGGGACACTAGTGCATTCCTAGTGCCTCTTTTTGACAGGAGTGGCAGCTGTCAGTGAGTTTGACAGCCGTCGCTCAATTTTGCTGGTGTCTGTTCTCAAACCCGCTGACAGCCATGGGTTCGGAAACCGGACACCGGCAAAATTGAGCCATGGGTCGATTTAACTTTTTTTTTTTTTTTTTAATTATTTTTTACTTTGGGACCTCCGACTTAATGTCACCATGATATTAAGTTGGAGGGTGTACAGAAAAGCAGTTTTTACTGCTTTTCTGTACACTTTCCCAGTGCCAGCAGAAATTAACGCCTGCCTTTGGGTAGGTGCTAATTTCTGAAAGTAAAATGTGCGGCTTGGCTGCACATTTTACTTAGTGAATTGCGCGGGAATAACTAATAGGGCCATCAACATGCATTTGCATGTTGCGGGCGCTATTAGTTTCAGGGGGTTGGACGCGCATTTTCGATGCACTGTTACCCTTTACTGAATAAGGGGTAAAGCTAGTGCGACGAAAACGTGCGTCCAAACTGTATTGGCCTGAAAGAGATGGTGTATCGGCCTGAAAGAGATGGTGGAGGATCTCTTTCTCTGAAAGCAGAATACCTGGGAAAAATATCACACACCTGTTTCAGTGCAAAAAGCAAGTCAGTTATGAATGAGGTGAAGACAAAACCATTTCATAAGTCTCCTAAGTTTTACCCTCGACTTATCCATGGATGACAGATAAATCTTGATTTTGGGGCCAAAAAAATACCCATGAGATTGACTTTTATACATGAGTATATTTGGCAATTCATGTAGGAAAAAATAATCCCAACTACAAGTATATGATGCTGGGTTCCATGTTAGGAGTCACCACCCAGGGAAAGGACCTCGGAATCTTTGTGGACAATACCTTGAAATCTTTGGCTCGGTGTGCAGCAGTGGTCAAAAAGGCAAATAGAATTTTAGGAATTATTTGGAAAAGAATAGAGAACTATGATTCAGCACATCCCAACCAGGGGCGAGAAAAGCCTGGGCACGGTAAGAGAAAGCCAAGCCATACCAGAGGTAAACAGCAGAGGGCGATACGGAAAACAGGGAGAATTACAACTCCCAGGTCTTTAGAGTCACCACCTGACCCTTGGGCCGAGCAAGAGCTGAAACAGGTGATGGAATAAAGGGGTAACAATTCTGACACAGCTGAATCAATGGAAATAGAAGAAGAGGGTGTGCCGGCATGGTGGCGGTGGCCAGAAAAATCCAGCTCCTCAGAGCAAGAGGAGGAGGAGGAGATGGAGATAGACAGAGAGGTCCTACATTTCTGTTATGGATACAGATGGCTTTGCCCCCGCGCTCACTAAGAGGACCCTTGAGCCAAACTAGGGCGGTGCAGGCCTGGGCCAAGGCCTGTGAAGTTTTACTGACTGCAGGCTGGCGTGGAGAAAGAGGTGTGACCTACGAGAGAGGCGTCTTGGGACCCAGACGAAGGGCAGATTGGTGCAGCGTGGGCGGGGAGAGCCTTTACAGAACAAAAACTACAAATATCATAATGCCTGTGTATAGGTCCATGGTGAGATTGCACCTTGAGTTTTGTATGCCCTTCCGGTTGCCCCCATCTCCAAAAAAGACATAGCAGACAGAAAAGATATAGAGAAGGGCAACAAAAGTGGGAAGATGGAAAAGCTCCCTTATGGAGAAAGACCAAACAGATTAGGGCTCTTTAGCTTGGAAAAGAGACGACTGGGAGGGGATGTGATTGAAACTTATAAAATCATGACTGGGGTGGAATGGGTAAATAGCAAATGGTTATTTACCCTTTCAAACCTTAGGACTAGGGGGAACTCCATGAATCCAGCACCTGGCAGATTTAAAAGAAATCACAGTATTTCACTAGCTTTTTTGATGCCCTTTGCGAACAATTACTGTGCTGCCGCGCCCCCCTCCCCCCATACACACACACACTTCATTCAATCTCTGTCTCGAGCCGGCCAAAAAAGAGCTCAGTTCCTTCCAGCATCTAAACTTTAAAAACTGTCACCCTCACCCCCTGCCCCGGAACCCATTGCTGGGCAAATCTTATAACCTTGCACCCTCGCCTCCTGCTCTCTCCATGTACACAGTTAAAAGTTATGCATTTATAATAACACATTTAACATGAAAAAGAATATTCAAAGTACAGTCTTCGGAGGTAAAAAAAAAAAATATAAGTATTTGCATGCACTTTAGTGCCAACCAGAAAATACTACAAAAAAACACTTGGAACCCATATGACATTAGGGCTACTGCAATGCGAGTTAGAAAGCCATGAGTAAATTGCAATTAAAATATAATATAACTCCCACACCAACACAGCACTAACTGCCAGGACTTAAAGTAACAACTCCAAACCAGGCCCTAAAACACCAATACCCTTCCTATGAGGATAATAAAAGAAACCAAGCTGCTATAGATTCCTACATGCTAGAAGAATACTCCTCCACATCACACCTGCAGAACATAGGCAGACCCTCAAGTACAGAAAAAAGAAACCATAAAGTATTATATAGAAACATGCTGGCAAAAATTGAATAGGAAAACCACAATAAGTCGGATTCTATGCAGTGCAACAATATAAAAACAGAAACCATCACCAATCAGACATGAAACAATAAAATCAAAAGATATAATAAATACATTAATCATAATAGCATAAACATACTAATAATAAAATATTTCAAAACAGCTGGTGATTGGAAGAACCAATAATTAAAAACTCAAACAATTTGTTTTAAATTTCTCAAACACCAATAAATATTTCAAACAGCAGACACAAACAACCAAAACTAACAAGGATAAAATAATTCACGCTCTCCATACTTGGAAACTTTTGATTTCCAGTGACTCTGAGATTGTCATGGATTAGTAAGAGAGGGATGCTTAAACTTTCTCTCTCTCTCTCATAGATAGATATATCTATACATACATATACATATGTATGCACTCTCCTTCATACTTGCACATGTTCCCTCTTACATATACATGCCACATGCACATGCTTCTTCACAGACATTCTCACTCACACACATGCTCACAGATGCTCTCCCACATATACATGTTCACACACATACACACACATATTCTCTTACATACATACACACAAAAGATCCCTCTTTCTCACATATACATGCTCACACACACACACACTCACAAATGCACACATGCTCAGACACACACATGAAGAGAATATTCTGTGCTTCAATACCTTAACCTTCCCTGAAATAAACTGCATAATTCACTGCTCAAAAAAATAACAATACTATTTAGACCTCTTATTCCATCATCCCTAGAGCTTGCATCTGCTCAGTGTTCCCTCTCACACACACATGCACCTCTTTCACACACGTGCCTCCTCTCACACATATATGTTCAGACACCCACATGCACTCCGCTTCTGTTCACACCCACCCACGTACATGCTCAGACACACATGCTTAAACATACCCAGGTTTCCTCCTGCTCATACTTACACCAAGGCCTCTCCCAGCAGCCCTGGTCCTCCACTTTTGCCACAGGGAAGGTTGGAACATGCCTTCTGGTTTGTTTTTTCCTTCTGGCTGCCTAGCAGGTTGGGAACCATGTGGTCCTGCAGCTCTTCATCTTCATCTCGTGGCTCTGCAACACATCTTCACGAGCAGCAGGTTGAGAACAGCTGTGCAGCCTGAAAGCTTCTCTTCACCACGAGGCCATTTGGCTCTTCCTCTTCACTGCATGGTGAGTTGGGAACCACCGCACGGCCCTGCAACTCTCTCTCCTCTCCACCGCTGCAGCCCTGCGGCTCCTCCTATTCTTCATGGCACGTGGGCGCCAGCAGCTCACAGCCCTCAGGCCGCTGCCCCCTCCAGGCCTCTGCCCTGTGCTCGTGCACAGCTTGCACAGTGGTTTGTGCTGGCCCTGAGCACACAATCAAGCTATGGAATGTGTAGCCAGAGGATGTGGTCAAGGCAACTAACTTAGTGTTCAAAAGAGAAATGGTCAAGTTCCCAAAGGAAAGGTCTATAAACAGATATTAGTCAGGTAGTCTTGGGAAATCCAGCACTTATCCCTGGAAAACAGATCAATTACTGGAGATCTGATGGGTACCTGTAATCTGAATTGTCTGAGAGAATACTGGGCTTGATGCACCTTGGTCTGTCCCAGCATGGCATTTCTTATGTTCTTATGTTCCTAAATGTGATTTAATTCTACAGTATATACTAGATATGCTGTTGATAACCAAATCTTGAATATGAAGGCAGATATTGTGCTGTTAAATTAATAATGCCCTCCAGGATTTGCTTTTGTAGAGCAAGCATGGGTAGACAAGTGCGGAGGTGGAGTTATACGTAGAAAGCCTTTACAAGTACAAAGGTTCAATTTTGAGACAAATTTGGATGTTGAAGTCTTATTAAAACTTTGCAAACATCCTATATATCACAGTTAGCTGAAGAAATAGCTAAGCTACAATTAGAACAGAATAATCTTATAATAATTGGCAATTTTAATTTGCAAGTGGATATAGAGAAATTTCTGGCTGCAATGTTGGCAATCTGGAGCTTCAGGGTCATCACATCAGGTGGCCCACACTTTGGGCCTATTTTTTTCATGAAACCATGGCTTAAGCCAATGCTATAAATGTCTCAAATTGTTTACATCCAAAGACTGGACATTTTTAATTTTGTTTGGTTTAAGGGGTTAATGGGTTGGAGACCATGACGGTTACAGATTTAGTAGATAAATGGTATACATTTCTAGCAGAAACATTAAATAAAGTGGCTCATTTGAAACCTGTCCACAATAACCCTCAGAAGAAAATAGTCCCTAAAGAGGCAGCGATTACTTTAAGCTTGAGAGAAGCTAGAGTTAACATCTTCTTTAGAGCAATAAAGAATTATATGATGTTGCTCTGAAAGATTATAGTACATGCCAGGCTAGGGTGAAGTTTTTCACTGAGAAAATGCATGGCTCCATGAGACAGCCCAAAGAATTGTTCTATACTGTGAAAGAGCAACCATACGGAGTAATTTTTAAACAAATCCATGCAGACACATGTATGCACGTATAGGGCCATGTGGCGATCTACAATAGTATTTTATAACCCGTGTGTATCAGACACGCACGTATTATAAAATATGTGAATGTATGCTCATAAATGCAAAAATAAAGTAGGAACTGATGTAAAACCCAATTGGAATATTTTAAAAACATGGGTGCGCAATTGAAATGAACAGTTTTCTGATTCTTCTACTAGTTTACCGAGTCCTCCAAGTAATCGAGACCCACCTGGCTTTTCAGTCTGAACTCTCCCCAGTTCACCTAGACCTCTCGCTCAGCAAACAGTACGAAATAAACAAGTTTGATATCAATTACCAGGTGTAAATTATGCAAGTAAGTTACCAAATGTGCACATAGTAACATAGTAATGACGGCAGAAAAAGATCAAAATGGTCCATCCAGTCTGCCCAGCAAGCTTCCCAAGGTAGTAATTGCCGCTGCCGGCAGGTTATTTATTTATTTATTTATTTAAGGCTTTTATATACCGATGTTCCTGTACTAGTACATATCACGTCGGTTTACATAGAACTAAAGTTGGAAATTACATCAAACAAGAGGGTACAGATAACCGGGCTAACTTCATATGAACTTATAGATAAAGCACCATGTTTCTCTAAAGGTTACCACCATGTTTCTCTTAAGGGTAGTAACTGCCGCTCCGTGCAGGTCACCCCCATGCCTTCTGCTAAGGGTAATAACTGCCGCTCCATGCAGGTCACCCCCCTGTTTCTGTTAAGGGCAGTAACTGCCGCTCCGTGCAGGTCACCCCCATGTTTCTGTTAAGGGCAGTAACTGCTGCTCCGTGCAGGTCACCCCCATGTTTCTGTTAAGGGCAGTAACTGCCGCTCCGTGCAGGTCACCCCCATGTTTCTCTTAAGGGTAGTAACTGCTGCTCCGTGCAGGTTACCCCCATGTTTTTCTTAAGGGTAGTAACTGCTGCTCCGTGCAGGTTAACCCCATGTTTATGTTAAAGGTAGTAACTGCTGCTCTATGCAGTTTACCCCCATGTTTATGTTAAAGGTGGTAACTGCCACTCCATGCAGGTTACCCCCATGTTTATGTTAAAGGTAGTAACTACCTCTCCGTGCCGGTTAAGCTTTTTTATTTATTCCCATCCTCTAGCCTTTTAGGGATCCACAGTGTTTATCCCATGCCCCTTTGAAATCCTTCACAGTTTTAGTCTTCACCACTTCCTCTGGAAGGGCATTCCAGGCATCCACCTCCCTCTCAATGAAGACTTACACATGTATGTCTCTTATATAACAGCAACTTACACACATTATCTGTTGGCCCCACCAAGGAATGCCATATACTGTCCCTTTTTTCATGTTATATGCGTGAGCGAAACTTAAAGTATATGGATACTTTTGATGCTTATAAAATAGCAATTACGAACATACAGGCTAGTTACGCACACATATGCTGATCTTTATGTGCAGAAGTCTTTTAAAATGCACCTTTACATGTCAGGATGTGTCTGGTGAAGTAGCAAAATTCTTCATAGATAATGTTACCAATTTTTAAATCACTATTTCTAGCCCATAGCCATTATGGATAGTAGGGATGTGAATCGTTTTCCATATCGTCTTAACGATAGAAATCGTGTGGCAGGGCAAGAAAATCGTCTTAGGCACGATTTTTTAGTTAAAAAATCGTTAAAAATCGTTTTTTCCGATTAGTGCGCACTAACTCGAGTTAGTGCGCACTAACGGGAGTTAGTGCGCACTAACTGGGAGTTAGTGCGCACTAACTGAAAATGATACAATTTGACACTTTTCAGGTCAGTTAAGGTCAGTTTAGGAATGAATATGTATTCCTATTGGCTGCCCTCTTATTTATTCATGTTACCAAGTTTCCTACTGACAGTATATGGGGGATGGGAAATGGAAACAGTTGGTAGCTTGACAAAACAAGTAATGTGATCAGTCAATGTGACTAGAACTTGTGCCCTAACCCTGATACCAGGGGTATTGTGAACTTCCTGCACACAGTGCCCTATCCCTATTAATACCAGGAGTGTTGTGATCTTCCTGCACACAGTGCCCTATCCCTAATACCAGGGGTGTTGTGATCTTCCTGCACACAGTGCCCTATTCCTGATACTGGGGGTGTTGTGATCTTCCTGCACACAGTGCCCTATTCCTGATACCGGGGGTGTTGTGATCTTCTTGCACACATCCCGATATCAGGGATAGGGCACTGCATGCAGGAAGATCACAACACTCCTGGTATTAATAGGGATAGGGCACTGCATGCAGGAAGATCACAACACTCCTGGTATTAATAGGGATAGGGCACTGCATGCAGGAAGATCACAACACCCCTGGTATCAGGGATAGGGCACTGTGTGCAGGAAGATCACAATACCCCGGAGGAGTGAGGGTCAGGCAGCTCCCCCCTGTCTGTGAAGCCAGCCTCTCACTAGTAATGCAGGGAGGGAGCTGTCTCAGACTTCACCATCCTCCCCCCCCCCCCTCACCCACACACCATTCACTAGCTGGGACATGGGGGAAGTCAGGAGTGAGGGTCAGGCAGCTCCCCCCTGTCTGTGAAGCCAGCCTCTCACTAGTAATGCAGGGAGGGAGCTGTCTCAGACTTCACCATCCTCCCCCCCCCCCCTCACCCACACACCATTCACTAGCTGGGACATGGGGGAAGTCAGGAGTGAGGGACAGGCAGCTCCCCCCTGTCTGTGAAGCCAGCCTCTCACTAGTAATGCAGGGAGGGAGCTGTCTCAGACTTCACCATCCTCCCCCCCCCCCTCACCCACACACCATTCACTAGCTGGGACATGGGGGAAGTCAGGAGTGAGGGTCAGGCAGCTCCCCCCTGTCTGTGAAGCCAGCCTCTCACTAGTAATGCAGGGAGGGAGCTGTCTCAGACTTCACCATCCTCCCCCCCCCCCCCTCACCCACACACCATTCACTAGCTGGGACATGGGGGAAGTCAGGAGTGAGGGTCAGGCAGCTCCCCCCTGTCTGTGAAGCCAGCCTCTCACTAGTAATGCAGGGAGGGAGCTGTCTCAGACTTCACCATCCTCCCCCCCCCCCCTCACCCACACACCATTCACTAGCTGGGACATGGGGGAAGTCAGGAGTGAGGGTCAGGCAGCTCCCCCCTGTCTGCGAAGCCAGCCTCTCACTAGTAATGCAGGGAGGGAGCTGTCTCAGACTTCACCATCCTCCCCCCCCCCTCACCCACACACCATTCACTAGCTGGGACATGGGGGAAGTCAGGAGTGAGGGTCAGGCAGCTCCCCCCTGTCTGTGAAGCCAGCCTCTCACTAGTAATGCAGGGAGGGAGCTGTCTCAGACTTCACCATCCTCCCCCCCCCCTCACCCACACACCATTCACTAGCTGGGACATGGGGGAAGTCAGGAGTGAGGGTCAGGCAGCTCCCCCCTGTCTGTGAAGCCAGCCTCTCACTAGTAATGCAGGGAGGGAGCTGTCTCAGACTTCACCATCCTCCCCCCCCCTCATCCACACACCATTCACTAGCTGGGACATGGGGGAAGTCAAGAGTGAGGGTCAGGCAGCTCCCCCCCGTCTGTGAAGCCAGCCTCTCACTAGTAATGCAGGGAGGGAGCTGTCTCAGACTTCACCATCCACCCCCCCCCCCCCCCTCACCCACACACCATTCACTAGCTGGGACATGGGGGAAGTCAGGAGTGAGGGTCAGGCAGCTCCCCCCTGTCTGTGAAGCCAGCCTCTCACTAGTAATGCAGGGAGGGAGCTGTCTCAGACTTCACCATCCTCCCCCCCCCCCTCACCCACACACCATTCACTAGCTGGGACATGGGGGAAGTCAGGAGTGAGGGTCAGGCAGCTCCCCCCTGTCTGTGAAGCCAGCCTCTCACTAGTAATGCAGGGAGGGAGCTGTCTCAGACTTCACCATCCTCCCCCCCCCCCCTCACCCACACACCATTCACTAGCTGGGACATGGGGGAAGTCAGGAGTGAGGGTCAGGCAGCTCCCCCCTGTCTGTGAAGCCAGCCTCTCACTAGTAATGCAGGGAGGGAGCTGTCTCAGACTTCACCATCCTCCCCCCCCCCCCCTCACCCACACACCATTCACTAGCTGGGACATGGGGGAAGTCAGGAGTGAGGGTCAGGCAGCTCCCCCCTGTCTGTGAAGCCAGCCTCTCACTAGTAATGCAGGGAGGGAGCTGTCTCAGACTGGTATCAGGGTTAGGGCACTGTGTGCAGGAAGATCACAACACTCCTGGTATTAATAGGGATAGGGCACTGTAAGAGATGACTGTAGTAGATTGAATAAAGATCTGATGTTTCTGCTCTCCTCACACCAAACAAAAACAACACACAAGCAGAGAAGCCCTTCTTACAAAGCTGAGCTAGTGAGTTAAGTAGGAGGAAAAGTAAACATACTGGTGCCAGTGTGGCTACTTAAAAAATACACTTACCAACAATCAATTACATATATTTGAACTGTGTACAGTTCCAGCCAGGACCACCTTTCTAAAATGCACAGTGATTGGCAAATTCAACATGCACTAGCATTTCAGGTGCCTGCTAACAAAAATAATAAACAAACAAGTTCTAGTCACGTGAGTGCTGATCATTACATTACTTTTTTTGTCAAGCTTCCAACTGTTTCCATTTCACATCCCCCCAACCATATTGGTAACATCAATAGATAAGAGCACAGCCAGCCAATAGGAATACATACATACATATTCATTCCTAAGTGACCTTTACTGACCTGGGAAGTGTGAACACTTTGTTTCATTTTCTGTTGGTGTTCGTTAGTTTCCAGTTCCATTTCCCATCCCCCCAACCATCACCTCAGTGGTAACCTTGGTAACATCAATAGATAAGAGGGCAGGCAGCCAATAGGAACACATATTCATTCCTAACTGACCTTCAGTGACCTGGAAAGTGTTTATTTGTATCATTTTCAGTTAGTGCGCACTAAATCGAGTTAGTGCGCACTAACGGGGAGTTAGTGCGCACTAACTCGAGTTAGTGCGCACTAACACGATTTAACGATTTTTAACGATAAATCGTTAGAATTTCTATTGTATCGTGTTCTATAATGATTTAAGACGATATAAACATTATCGGACGATAATTTTAATCGTTGAAAAACGATTCACATCCCTAATGGATAGCGAAGCCGAGCCTCTTCCTGTAATCTGGTCAGAATTATCCAGTGCTACTCTGATGTTCAGAATGAGATTAATTTCCTCACTTAAAGGTAAATTTTCAAAGGCTTGCTTTCATAAAAAAGGCCATCCATATAAGCATGTATGTGGTTCAATTGCACATGTGTATTTTAAAAGGGGCCACATATGTGTGTATATATATGCACCTTCACATGTAAAAGTACGCTTACAAAAACAGGGTGTGTTGGGACATGGCGGGGTGTGCTTTGCACATACACACGCAATGAGGTATTTTAAAAGTGATATACATGCATTAATTTACTACTGCTCATTTACACACACAACTTCAAACTTTCATTTGAATTTCAACTTGGTATTTGGTGAGTTGTTTCTCAGGCGAGTAGACTCAGGATCAGGCTAGGGTTTGGAAGGGAGTGTACCAGGGACAAATAAGGACCAACTGGAGACTAACAGGGATAGACTGGGTCTTACAGGGGGGTGGGAGTAAGTGTACCTGGGCTAGATGGGGACCATACTGGGTGGTAATTGGGACTTATTGGTTTATACTGGAGGTAACTGGAACAGATTGGGGGTAACTTGGACATACAAAGTTCTCTCATTTTGTTTTCCCTTTTTCTAAGTTTTGCCTTTTACAATCTGCTTGACTACCCAGGGGCTCAGTGTGGTTTAGGGAAGAGGCGTGGTGTGTCTCACCCAGAGAGCATGAATGGACTATTAATTGGGAGAATAGGCAGATTGGATGGGCCATACGTTCTTTTTCTGAGATCCTTATCTATATACAAGGTAATGGGAGACGGAGTGCATGTTACTGAGACATACTGGAACCTACTGAGGGGTTGAAGTCCATGGTGAAGATTCCCTTTTCAGTATGACTCTAGTGGCCTTATGGATACTATCCCACGAACAATAGAGTAAGTGTATATGCAAACTTATTAAATGAACGATGTTACCTATAACATTATTGCATGGATTAACTATAAGTCCTTAGGAGAAGGCCATGTTCCTGTCAGTTTGAAAAGAACAGCATTTCACCTAGTTCAAAAACAAATGCAGCTCATCCAGTTGATATATCAAATTTTGATCCTCTTATCACATTTTTGCACATTGAATGAACGTTTATAAAAATGGGTACTGAAGCAAATGGAAGGTTTTATAGAAGGACCAAAATACTATAGGTGAAAATCACTTTGGTTTTAGAAAGTTTCATGGTACAAAGACCCTCTTGTTATCTTGGTTAGATAATTTGAGACCTTAATGGACAAGAATTTGTCAGGATTGTTAGTGCAGATATATCTGCAATTTATGATATGGTTTTGCCATAAGATACTGATTAAGCATCTTCGGCCTATAAGTATTGGTAGTATAGTACTAACTTGGTTTAGATCTTTTTTATTGGGTGAGGAATCAGCAAGTACATAGTAACCGTTGGCAGAAGAAGACTAAATGGTGCATCCTATCTGCCTGGCAAGCTGTACATGATGGCAAATGCGATTCCATGCAGACCACTCCCAAGCTCTCTGTCAAAGGAAGCAACTGTTGCGCTATACATTACCCCCATTCTGTTGGGGTAGAAACTGCTGCACCATGCAGGTCACCCCATGCTTTATGTAAGAGTAGTAAGTGCCATTCCTTGCAGGTTTCCCCAAGCCTTATGTTAAAGGTAGTAACTGCCACTCCATAACAAAATTGCTGCATTTTGGTTGCCCTTCTCTTGACTGCCTCCATCCTGTCTCTGTCCTTGGAGATACGATCTGCAAAACTGAACAAAGTACTCCGTAGAGGACGGAGACAGAATGGAGGCAGTCCGTGCATGTAGGTGATCAGTGTGTCCTTCATGGAATAGCCTGAAATCTGGGGTACCACAGAGTTCCGCCCATGTCTTCGGTTCTGATTAATATTAATTTATTGATGTTTTGCAAGATTTTAGCTTCTTCAGGCATATTTTAAGCTATTTATGCAGACAACATACAGCTTTTTGTTCCTTTTACTGCAGATAACAGAGTTCCATTAGAAGTAATTAGGTGTATTTTTACTTCTATCAATAGTTGGATGTGTGAAAACAAATTAGTGCTGAACATCCATAAAACAGTCATACTTTGAGTAACTAGGGAGCCCTTGCTGCAAAATGTATCTTCTTTAGTCCTTGAGGATGCTCAAATTTCATTAACTACAGATGTCTGGAGTTTGGGAGTCCAGTTGAGTTCTAACTTGACAATGAAAAATCAGATTAAGACGGTAGCTAAATCTGCATTCTTTTAAGTTAAGAATGCTGAGATGTTTAAAATTTTATGCATCCACTGTTGATTTTAGCACTGTATTGCAGGCTCTAAATTACTGCAATGAGTTTTATTTAGCTCTCCTCATGGTTTTATTATGAGTGCTTCAATTAGTGCAAAACACAACTACATGTATTATTATAATGGGTCAAAAGCAAGAAGTAGTATTTCTCCAGAGTTACACTGGCTCCCTATAAGCTTTAGAATCCAGTTCAAAGTTCTTGCTATGGTACAAAAAAATCATCTATGAACAAAGTCCCCCTAGATTTATTAATTGGTGGGGAGGTATGTTCCCCACCAATAAATTGGTGGGGCAGTTGTTGCATTCTACTGTACAAATTCCATTTGCTGTATCATTAAAGTTGTAGTGTTTAAATAGAGCTAGGATTTTTTGAGATGCTAGCCCAGTGATGGCAAAATTCCAGTCCTCGAGTGCCACAAACAGATCAGGTTTTCAGGATATCTACAATAAATATGCATGAGAAAGATTTGCATGCACTGCCTCCATTGTATGCAAATCTATCACACAGTCTGTTCAGCAGCTGTGACTTAATGTGAACACTTGTATGGTCCCCCTGACACAGCCTTGACGTGAAACATGGCTGTATCGGGGCGCCCCTTGAATAACGATGTACATTGTATCATAAGTGCTCTCTTTTGTTTGTTTTAAAATAAATAACCTTCATAAATATGTATTGACCAGTACTGTACATTTTGCCACACATTCTCTATTTTTGGTAATTATCCACATGTGTGTTTATTCTGCCTTTGTAGCGGTTTTTTTTATTTATTACTGTATTGTTTTAATTTGTATTATAGTATGTTGTAATTTTTAGTTCATACTGAACAGAAATAGTTTTGGAAGTTGCAGAATATAAAAATGCATTCAGAAATAAAGTTAGCAACTTTTCAAGAGGTGTAGCTATCTTTTCCCTGGAAGTATCAGAATGATAATGTATTTTCAAGCCGATAGGGTGAGAAGTTAAAAAGGGCTTCATGGCCTCATAAAAGTCCCCCAACAAAAGTGTTCAAAAAAAACCTTGAGGGTCTAGTGCAGTGGTCTTCACTCCCAGCACTCAAGGGCTGTCAACAGGTCAGTTTTTCAGGGTATCCCTAATGAATGTGCACGAGCTAGAATTGCATGCACTCACCGCTTCCATTGCATTCAAATCTATCTCTTGCAATATCATTAGGGCGATACTAAAAACTGAAAACTGGCCTTTTGGCAGTCATCCAAGGCTGGGAGTAAATACTACTGGTTTAGTGGGATCCCCTCTCCTAAACCTTCTCCCGTACCTTGAACTATTGAAAAAATAAGAATTAGTCCAATTTAGGCCCCACCCCCAGATAAGAAACTCTGACCTTTTGACAAAAATCCCCCCCCCCTCACCACCTAGGATCCTCTTCAAAGCTTACTTCCAATCCTGGTGGTCTAGTGGGGGCTGGAGCAAAGCCCATTTGTTCCTGCCACACTGATGCCATGTTTCAGTATTGTACCAGCTGATCCCAGGTACTCTTTTGCCCCTCTCACATGAGAACTCGTGATCCTTATTTGCCCCCAGGTAGTTACTTGTTGTTGAAGGTGTATTTCTGAGAATGGGGAGTGCTGCTGGGAAAGCAAAGGGTGGACATAGATGTGTCATGGAGGGGTGTGGTGTATCTTATGAAGGATTGTGTTGGGAGAGGTGCGCTCTTAGAAATATACCTTAGGAAGGAGAATAGTGGTAAGGGGAGTGAGATTGGATTGCAGAGAAGATAAAAGTAGGTAATAAAAGCCATTGGTGAGGGAGTGTTAAAAAAAAAAAAAAGAGGAGGTGTTGGGGGGTGTTCTGGAGGGGGCATGGCTTAAACTCAGGTAGGGCCAATATTCAAAAATGTAACCAAATAACTTTAAATTTAACCAGATATGTTCAGCAGGAAACATATATCCTGCTAAACATCTCAGTTGAAGTTACCCAGATGAGCTGACCCGAGTAACATGCCCCTCACTACCCTCCTCAAAATTGACATCTAGATATACATTCTAAATATGATGCAATAGAACTCAAATAAAAAATTGTTAACTAATACTGACTGCACATTGTAGGATAATGATATAACCCCATAGGGTTGTAGCCCATATTTTCAAAGCAGACTTATTTGCCTTATTTGAAAATTCCTGGGTTACACCCGATCCCAAGCAGGTGCAACTTTCTATGTGCACATTTATGTGCATTTTTTTGACAACTGAAAGTATGCATGCAAATGCTTTCCCCTCCCCAGCTCCGGCCCCCCCCAGAATGCATCTTCCTACTGTGGGAAAAATGATGTGCGAAATGGAGGTTTGAACATACTTTTACATGCATAGTCCCCTAATTGATTTTCAAAGTACACTTTTATGTGCATAATTCACTTTGAAAATCAAGCCCTATTAGTAAAATTACCTTAACAATGAATGGGTTTGGACTTATTCATGATTACGAACTTGAAGAGGTCAACTCCAAAAGGGCTTTCAGTACCAATGAACAGGGACAAGGAAGACTTGTGATTCCCTTAACCACCTGTTGCCTAATTACTGTGAATCTAACATTTAAAAGATCTTGATACCTAACTTTAATCATTAGGTATCTAGATCTGGCCAATAGAAAATTGCAACCTACTGATTACCTAAAGTGAGCAGGGCCAGGTTGGGTGAGTGGTTAGAAGCTCAGTGTTGAATTAGGAAATTATTTAAATGTCCCATGTTTATGTGCCTATAATTTCATTTAGGCTCCTATATTCAGCCTAAAGTTGTTAAGGCTCCTAAAGTTAGCTGAATAAAGGAACCTAAACTGGTCTCCATAGGACCCTAAATTTTGGTACTCTGAATATCAAACTCTGTGAGATTGCAGCCCAAACTGATAGGATTGGTTTCAAAATCTATAGATTTGCATATACAGTGTCTCTAATGTATGCAAATCTCTCTCATATATAGTCATTGTGGATATCTTGAAAACCTGATTGTCCACAGAATCCCCAGGAGAGGTTTTATTTGCTTATTTATTTGCTTATTTATTTAATAGATTTATTGCCCGTTTTTGTACAACATGGATTCCAGCTAATCATAAAAAATTGACACAAAATACATACATTACATTAAAAAAACAGCAATATAAATTGACTGATCATCAACAGCTTCATCCAAAGGCTAAATTAAAAAGCCAAGCCTTAAATCTTGTTCTGAAATTTCAAATAATCCATTTCACAGAGTAACTCAAATGGCATGGCGTCCCTAGCACTGGACCTGCAGCTAGTAATGCCTTGTTTTGCATATCTTGAAGCTTCCCGAATTTTATAGAGAGCACAACTAACAAATTCTGACTTGAGGATCGCAGCATGTGGGCTGGTTCATAAACAGTTACCTTACCAGGGAAGCATTGCAAAGTCTCATTGAACTGTTACTTAAACATTACTGTTAACATTTTAAACTGAATGCTATAATGGACTGGCAACCAATGCTATTCCTGTAAATGTGCTGTGATCCTAACTCTATAAACTGCTTCAGTTTCTAGCCTGCCTGTAGCATTTTGCACCAGCTGCAGATCTCTTAATAATCTTTTAGGTAACTCTAAGTACAATATATTGCAGTAGTCCAAACTGCTCAATCAATACCAATGCCTGAATCACAGATCTCAAGTCACTTTTAGAAATATAATATTTCAATTGTCTATTATCTTCAACTTGAAGAATACATTTCTAGCCACGGCTTTAATCTGGGAATTTAAACTTAATTGGGAATCATACAGCTCGCAAATCCTTCACTTCAACCACCACAGGTAGAGAATCGCTACTCGTATTCATTCATTCACTTCATAGGCTAGCCAGGAAAGATGCCTAGATCATGAAAACATTTCTTGCCTATACCTTACCCAGATAAAATCCATGCTGGGCTCACAAAGATTCCAGCTGGTGCTGAAAAATGGTTTTCAATCCAGTTTTGAAATCCAGAAAACATATACTAAGTCACAGCAAGCTCACACATCTCAGATTCCACTTTCCCCCACATTACCATTCACAGAGTACACACTGGGTGCCCAGGTTACACATATCCCAGAGAAAACAGTTTGTGGTCCCGGACTGTTTGCTAAGGCTTAAACATGTTTCCTTTAGAGTTTTACGAGCTTGAAATACAGCAGACAAAATACAGCATACTTTCACCTAGAATACAGTTGATTATCACTTAGGGAAGCACTACCCTAAGAACCTGTAGATTTTAAAAACTGAGCAGAATTAGACCTTGTTGGGGAACCACCAGTGAAGGTGATAGCAAATCCCTGCAGTATTCTTGACCTCCCCTCTGACTTATAAAAGATGTGGGGAGGCCAAAATTCAGCCAAGGGACACCTGTGTTATGCCCACCTATCTGAACTTAGCCAGATAAGTTATGTGACAAACATTAAGACTGCTCTGAGGCAGTCCTAAAGTTAGTTGGTTAACCTAGCTGAATATTCATGTTATCCATCTAACTTTGCCTTAGGGCTACCCGTGACTTAGCTAACTATTTAGCCCGATAAGTCAGAAGCAGTGATTTTGGCAAGATTTTTAGAATTCTTATGCTTGGCTAAGTAAGAACTTAGCCAGACAAACTATTTAAATATGGACCTCAGGGGATCCACAACCATCTAGTGACTGGAGCTAACACTGTTATTCATTGATGGCTTTAAAAGTCTAGCATGACTTGTCAAAACAGTATCTATCAGTATTCTCCTGCAAGACATTCAGCTGAATTTACAAAAGGATTTATGCAAATGCTTTTCTGTTCGATAAATGGGCTTTTGGAAATTGTCTGGGGGGGTGGTCCGTAAGAGTACACACAAAAGCAATTTTGCATGTATTTTTATGAGCACCAGAAAGAGGCATTCCAGGGGACAGAGTTGGGACAGGGAAAGGTTTTAGATTTTTTAAAGTATGCATGTAAGTCTACACACACACACACACACACACACACACACACACACACACACACTCCAGGAAGGCATAAAGATGTGCATGTATACCACAAAGGGTTCTGTGCACACTTGCTGGTTTTTTTGGTTTCTTTTTCTTGGTGTATTGTTTGGAATATTGGGGTTTTTTGTTTGGTTTGTTTGCCAAACCCAAAAAACAAACAAAAAAAACCCCCTTCAAATAAAATTTAAAAAAAAAAAAGGGGGGACCTGGCTGGCCTTCCCAGGCCAAACAACGACCTCGAGCTGGACCCCGGGGCCTAGCCCCAGGCCTTGCATAGTACAAAGTGCTAGCCCCAGGCCAGGCTGAGCACTGAATCTTAGCCAGAGGCCATCCCCAGCACTGGGACTTAGCCCGACTGGAGTGAATTGGCTTGGGTCTTTCAGAAGTGCCGGGGATGAGGAGCTCCCATCCTGACCCCCCCTCTTATCCCTGGATCCAGTGATGGGTGGGGACAGGTGTTTTAAAAATGGTGCTGTCCACCTTGGGATGGTGCAGAAGTGATATCACTTTGACGCCTTCCTCTGGTGCGGCCAGCGCCATTTTGTTGTACAGCCATAGAAATGTATGGTTATAATTGAAAATGGCAGTGGCCACACCGGTGGAAGGTGCCAAAATGACGTCCCTTTGCTTCCACCCTCAGGCAGATGGCAGTATTTTTTAAGTGCTGAGACCCACGTGGGAGCAACTGGGGATTGCACATACTTGTTGCATTGCTTGTTCCTGAAGGGGGTAAAATGCAGCCAGGTGGGAGCTCCATGGCCCTGGCACTTGAAAGATTATTTGGATGAAGCATGTTATAATTATATTTTGTTTTATGTAGATTGTTCTAAACATCCTTTTTTTTTTTTTTTTATAAAGCAACTAATTAAATTGAAATTATAAATACATTCTAGTCTAAATACATAACATAGCACCTAGCCTTTTGTAATTGTCCCCATCCTAGGTATTTCTCATTTTTCTACTAAAACATATCTTTCCTTTACTAGATATTGAGATATCATCCCTCTTTCATATTAAACATATCTCTTTATCACAAAGACCATAGCCCTGCCCTATGCACCAGAGAAGGAATGGCCAACTCTGGTCCTCAAGAGCCTGAATATCCATAATGACCATGCGTGAGAGATAATCTCAAGCATATTCACTGTGGATATTCTGAAAATCAGACTTGTTTGAGGCTCCTGAGGATGGAGTTGGCCACCTGTCCTAAGGAATTACGGACACAAAGATGGGTTGAATTAGCACAAGTTTGAAACTCGCAAGCAGTAGTGCCAATCAGCAAAGGCTTCAAATCTGACTGCTTTTCATTTACTCATCCTTCATATTTGGCAAAATTTATGCCTCACCTCCTCAGATCACAAGGATCATCCAAGACAGTCATACAACAGTATACATTAAATTTAATTATCTTGTGGAGGAAATGGGGGCTAGGAGAAAAGCCTATTTTTTTTTTAAACTTGGGATGGAATGGAGCTAAAAATCACAAAAGAAATGAACAAGAATCATGCATTGCCACCGATCCTGCCATGTTTGCTTAATTCTTTTTAGGCTTTTAGAATGTCCAATTTAATTAAAACTATTCCTGAAAGCCCAGTGACGATCTCAGCCACACAGGAGATCCATTTCCTTTGATCTGGAAAGACAATATCCTTGGTATTGTCGCAAACTCCACCTAATTGCACAGAAAAATACTTGCACATGTATTGGGCACAAGCTTGAAGACACAAAGAAAGGGTTGAATTAGGACAATTTTTTGACTTGCAAGCACTATTGCCAAGTGTTAGGAATGTGCTTTTTCATTACAGGCAGCTTCGTTTTGTTTTAGTATGCATTATTTGAAAATAGCAGGCACAAAAATAACTCGAAGTAGCGCACACTAAACTTCAAAACAGTGGGTGCTAAAATGAGTTAGACTGCACTAAAAATAGGTAGGAGAACTTTCAAACAAATTCACGTGATAGCATATATGCATGCATCATGGCTGTTAGTAGCTTTACACAAGTATTTTATAGTCCGTGCGTATGGTATATATACACATTTTATAATATAAGCGTATCTCTATCCCGCAACATACACACATATATAGGCTAATGCATGAATATATGCAGTGCATTGATCCACATATATCAATGCATTGAACACGCAGACTTTTCCTACCCATTTTAAAACTATACGCGCATATATTTTACCCATGAAAGTAAACTAGGACTTGCATAAGTCTCAGTTTCTGTGTGCAAGTTGGGCCACTTTTAAAGCATGTGTGTGTAAATGAAATTGACCAGCTTACCAATCAAAGGGGCCGATTCAGTAAAATGCGCGGGAGAGCCGGCACTCCGAGGCGAGCGCCCGCTCTCCCGACGCGCACCCAGGCCACTCTCCTGGGCGTGCGATTCCGTATGCAAATGAGGGCCGGTGCTAATAAGGAGCCGTTAGGGACACTAGCGCGTCCCTAGCGCCTCCTTTTTGACGGAAGCGGCGGCTGTCAGCGGGTTTGACAGCCGGCGCTTTATTTTACCGGCGTCGGTTGTTGAACCCGCTGACAGCCACGGGATCGGAAAATGGATGCCGGCAAAATTGAGCGTCCTTTTTCCAACCCATGGGCCGCAGGAAGATTTTTTTTATTTGTTTTTATTTTTGGGGCCTCCGACTTAATATCTCTATGAAATGAAGTCAGAGGTTGTACAGAAAAGCAGTTTTTTCTGCCTTTCTATACACTTTCCCGGTGCCGGCCGAAATTAACGCCGGCCTGAGCGCACCGTACTGAATCGGCTTGTCTGAGATCTTTCTGGTTCTTCATCCTAAACTCCCCCCAGGTCACTCAGACCTCCCACCCAGTCATTACTACGTAATAAACGCATTTAACATCACTTGTGCCAGATAACTGGCCAGTGTAAAAACATACGAGTCAGTTGGCATTGGCAAATGGATGCAGACAAGTGTCTTAAAATAGCAAGTTGCCTGCAGAAATGTTGGGTCTGCTCCCGAATACGTCTAGGCTGCCCTTTTTTTTTTTTTTTTTTTTTTACGCACGTATGTGTGCATAAAAGCAAAAGTACGCTTGGATTTTGGACTTTTATAAAATACAGAATACGCGAGTAGAGACTATTTATGCATGCCTATGCTAATTTTTATGCACGTCCTAGTTTTGAAAATTCACCCCGTAGTTGGCGCTATTTCAGCGTCTTCTATTTTGCTTTTTAACATGTGGTGAATGATTCAAATTAGCAAGTGGTAGAATGAAATGAAATGAGAAAGAAAGAGAGAGAGAGAAAAAAACAAAAATGATCCCCCTATGCATCTGTGCCAGTCATCAAGGCTCGGGAATAATTAAGGAAAAAATAGAATTCTCATTGTGGCTGGGGTATTTATTTATTTATTTATTTGTAGAGTTTTATATACTGTCGTGCGGTTTTGCCATCACAACGGTTCACAATTTTTCATTTGGTCATTTCTGTCGTAACCTGATTTGAATTTGCCTTTGACAGGCTTCTCTGTTGGAATACAGATTATGGCACTGACCACATGTTAGATGCAGCACATGATCATCATTCTTCTCTGTTAAATTGCCATGTACTGAAAAAACCTCTAGTGCCTTGGTGAAGACGAGGAGAAACCCTGCTGTTCCCCCATAGACTTTGCTCTTCCATTAGTAGAGCAAAGACAATCTATGTGGCAAATACATCTTTGATTCCTTCTCTGCATGGACCACATCTCAGAGCCCACCTTTAATTGTCTCTGTCAGCTTACAATAGCCCAGGTTGAACCTGATAAAAAAATAAATACTTTCAGACTTTAACGTCTGACAACTTAATGAAGTTGGATTTCTGGATTGCGTCGGTAGTGGCATTTCAAATATTAATGCTGTGGCTCACTCTTACTTGAAACGCAGCGACTGCAGAGAACAGATGCACCAAAAGTACCTCGGAGCCAAGCTTCACCTTAGTTGGACACTGTGTGGATGTAATAGTCAGACTTTCCCCAAGGTTTAACAAGTCAGAATGGACAGGGGTTACAGAACTTACCGCAGCAGTATGCATGCAGCACAGACGTCTTGTACCAGGATTTGCCACATTGCATACATTTTTTTGATTAAGTCGAAAAAGTCTTGAAATGTCACATTATTTTTAGGAAGAACTCTTATTTTTGTTTTCTTCCTGGGATTAATATTTGAAGCGGTGGAACATCAGCCCCTGTCATTTCTTGTCTGAATTCCTCTTTTGCATGGGGTGATTTGGCAACTTATCGTTATCTACTGTATAACACTGCAGTACTGGATAACAGGAGCACATTTTTTTTTTGTAGCTGTGTCATTATAACAATAATATAAAATTGCTTCACTGCCATCAGAATTGCAATTAGACTCTTGGAGGGGGGGTGTATGTTAGTAATGAAAGTATTGTACACATGCTGGGAAATTACTTTTGAGGTGTATGTGGTTTCATAGCAGCATACACCCCCTTGTGTCTAGTCTAATTGCTTAATTAGAATATGGACCTAGGATATCCTGTAATGTGTTGTGGTACACTATTATACTACGGTGCATTGTTCAGCATGCATAATGCCCATTATTGACACTAGCCAAGATCATGGCAGCATTAACAATGATTGATGACATCTCAGAGCAGCTGTACTTCACTTTAACTGAGACAGTTTGAAAGTAAGAGTGCTGGATATGCACTATTGATCACATTGTGGCAGTCAAAGTATAAATTCCGTTATTTGTCTTGTATTTTTAGTCATCTCTTTTCCATTCTCATCCTGTAATAAGATGAATCATGCCCTGCCTGTCAGTGCAATTACACACATGTATAAGTTCCTTGTCATGTAGTATGATCTCCATGCCCAGTAACAGGTATGCATTATTACTCAATTAGGAACTGGAACGCTGTCATCATTAGCCAGTCAGAACCCAGGTTCTAGTGAACTTTTTAGGATAAATTCTGCTAGAACCTTCAGACTGACTGGGGAGGAAGGTGATTTCTAAAATATGTAAGCGTACATATTGCCTAGGTTTGACAAGTGCATAAGTCTGAGTAGTTCTACCTCCATATCTGTTCCTCAGACAAAACAAACCCCAACCCCTTTATTGCTTCACTGTTTGTTCATGTTCTCAGGTAGAGATTTAAACTAGGGTTTTCTGGACATCTCTCAAACTACTGTTTAAGCTAGGAGGAGCCAACTCCAGTCCTTGAGAGCCACAAACAAGCCAGGTTTTCAGAATATTCACAATAAATATGCATGAGATAGATTTGCATACAGTGGAGTCAATACTTGCAAATGTACATCATGCATATTCATTGCGGATATCATGAAAACCTGTCTTGTTTGTGGCTCTCAAGGTCCGAAGGTGACCACCCCTGGTTTAGACTATTAAAAAGCCACAAGTCTCATTGTATTATGTTACATGCATTACATAATTTTATATTATATTTGTTTATGGAACTAATGGTTTCAGGAATACTGTTCAAGATACTGGGGTAGATTTTAAAAGCCCGGCACGCCTATTTTGCATAGGCCACCAACGCGCGCAAGTCCCGGGGCTTTGTAAAAGGGGCGGGAGAGGGCGTGTCTGCAGTCCGGTGTGTGTGTGGGGGCATGTCCATGGTCAGGAGGCAGTTCGGGGTGGGTCCAGGGGCATGGTGACGGTTCGGGGGCGGGCCGGGGGGGAGGTCCCGAGTCCTCCAGCACTGCGGCCTGTGCCGGGGGATGGCGAGCCGGCACGCGCAAGTTACGCCGGATTTTAATAGATACGCGCGTATCCTTTAAAATTTGGGGTCGGTGCGTGCAAGACTGTGCAAAATCGGCAGCCTGCGCAAGCCGAGCCGCGCAGCCTGCCTCCGTTCCCTCCGAGGCCGCTCTGAAATCGGAGCTGCCTCGGAGGGAACTTTCCTTCCCCCCCCCCCCCCGCACCTTCCCCTACCTAACCCCCCCCCCCCCCAGCCCTATCTAACCCCCCCCCCTACCTTTGTTGGCAAAGTTACGCCTGCCCAAGGGAGGCGTAGCTTGCGCCGGGCCGGCTGCCGGCGCGCGATTCCCCGGCCCGGGAGCAGTTTTGGAGGCCTCAGCCATGCCCCCAAAATGCCCCCGGGCCAGAACCATGCCCGTGGCCCCACCCCCGGATGACGCGCTGCCGCAACATGCCCCCCCACACGCCCCCGACATGCCGCCTCAGGAAAGCCCCGGGACTTACGTGCTTCCTGGGGCTTGTGCGCACCGCCGAGCCTATTCAACATAGGCTTGGCGCGGCAGGGGGAGCTTGGGGCAGGTTTTCGGGTGGGGGAGGGTACGCGCGTATTCCTTTGAAAATCTGCCCCTATCTGAATAAGATCTTGTATCCATGTTCTAAAATTGATGCAATGTTGTCATATGATTTTAACAATAGTTTTGTTGGGTGGTTAAAAGTAGCCAGTGTTTTCTTTATTGCATTTTAGGAGTTTTCTTTCTCTTATAACCAAGTTGTCAAATAATATTAATATCAGGCTGAGCTATATGTAGTCTAGGAATGTGCTGTACTTAGTTATTTACACAACATTTGAAAGTTGCATTGAACATTTTTTTGATCAGTTCTGCTCGTGATGTGTGTTCCAGGAACACATGGTTGATAGAAAATGAAAAATATGAATTTTCATTCTGTAGATACACATTTTCTAGGTATAGAAATACTTTATTTCTATATTTCTAAGGCCAGCACTGGAGTAGTGGTGGTGGTGGGGGGATCAGGAGAGTGGGGAGGTCAGGGAAAGAGAGAGTGTGGAGGGGGAGGAATTTGCTTTTCTCATCTGACTTCCTTACAATTTGCCCCTGAGGAGCAGAGATCAGTTGGAGGAGGATATTGTCAACAATTTTTACCAAATTTGCTATTTGCCCTAAAGTTGGCCCTGTGCGCTTTTGTGTTTTTGTTGGTGGTGGTGTGTGTGTGCTAACTTCAGTTTTCATATGAGGTGCCAGTTAACATAAAGCCAGCCCTGGTTCACAGAAGGTTACTCCTTACTTCAGTATTATCAGCATCCTCAGAAGAAAGCCAATCTCCAAAATCTATTCATCATCCATATGGCCAAAATGAATTAATGTGTATGTTAAGTCACATGACCAGGCTTGATGACAGTTTCAATTGTCCAATCCAACAAAAAAGACCTACTCGGAGAACTCAATACATCACTTGATTGTGTATATCCAGTCCCATATGGCCAAAGTCTATTCAGAAAAACATATTAAAAAATTTTAATTCAAAAAAGTAATTAAAACCCATTAATAAAGCCCCCCCAAAAAAACAATGGTCTTGAAAAAGAAAAAAGGACCTCAGACCTATGTATAGAGCAAACATCTAATCGAACCATCTAGCAGCAGAAGATGGTGAACTGGGCAGGAACAAGTCATATGAAATCTATGCAAAAATGTCTGTAATGGTCCTGAGTAGTTTCCCCTTGAGGAAAGGGGCAGGGGTCAGATTTGGAAATTGAGTTCCTCTTTACTGTGCTTATGCTGAGGTAAAACCACCCTAGTGCAATAAGGTAGCCCAGCACCAGTTCCTCTCTCATCTAGTGGATGAAGGAAATGTTGTGTACAGAAGATAGCCTCCTCAATGCCATTCAGCTATCCAACTTCTTCAGGCAGATTCAAACCTTGGATGGTGTTAATCTGGTAGTGGCCCACAGCTCACGGGGATTGGGCCTTGTCATATTTACTTTGCTTGGGCATGGAGTCGAAAATAGTTGGTATAATGCATCAAAGACTAAATATTGGACAGGAATTTGAAAAGAAGATTTGAAGAAAGAGTCCAAATGGGCATGAAAGCATTAGAGGCAAATGGGCACAGTCCATGCAGTAGGCCAAGAGGATTCAAATTGATGTTACAGTGGTTCAGATTGGGATGGTGGATCGCATCCACCTGTGTCATATGCAACCAATTCTGACACCCAAAGCATTGAGTGAAAGTAAAAGAAGAGGCAAAAACATTGAAAGGCAAAGATGAAGGAGCATTTGTGTTAAAATCCGAAATCATAGATGCAGAACAAGGTAGGAAGAATGGCATCAATGCCCCAAATCACTAAAAGAGAGGCAAAGCAGTACAAAAAGAGCTTAAACAACCATAAGGACCATAAAAATTAGAGTGTGTAAAGCATTGGATTGTATTTGTTTTTGATTTGTCTTGTTTGTTTTGTGGTGTGGGCCCATGTCTTGGGTTATGTTTTGATATGTTGTTTGGGTGGGAAGATTTTATCTATTACTAAGGTGATTAAATGTAATTTCTGAAGACTATTTTCTTGTGAATAATTGGATCTGTTTTAAACTATGAGAGATTTTTTATATATGGAGTTTTTGATACATTTTTTGCAATTAATACATTTTTTAGATCTCTATAGAATTTTTACTGTTCTAGTTTTGTCTTAGGTCATCTGGTGTGTTAGAACAGAACCAGTGCTCCCTGTATTATTTACTAATACTAAGATCTACAACAAATTGGACATGCCTGAAGGTGTAGAGAGAATGAAAAGAGATCTAAGAAAGCTTGAAGAAGCTTGAAGAGTGGTCAACACTTTGGTAGCTGGGATTCAATGCCAAAATGTACAGAGGCATGCATCCGGAGTGCAGTAATCCAAAAGATCAGTATGTGATGGGTTGTGCATGGACCAGGAGAGGAACCTTGGAGTAATAGTGTCTGACAACCCGAAGGTAGCAAAGCAATATGACAAAGTGATAGCTAAAGCCAGAAGGATGCTGGGCTGAATAGAGAGAGGAATAACCCATAAAAAAGGTGATAATGCCCTTGTACCAGACTTGGTGAGGCCTCACCTGGAGTATAGTTCAATTCTAGAGTCTCTACTTGAAAAAGGATAGAGATGGAGGCAGTCCAGAGAAAGGCAACCAAAATTGTGTGGGATCTGTATCAGGAGACATGATGAGAGGCTGAAGGATCTCCCACTGGACATACCATGCTAATAACTGCCTAGGATAAATCTATGTTTACGTATCTTATAGTTTTTGTTGATTATATATATATATTTATCTCTCTCTAATTGTTTCTTAGTTTAAATTCTGTACTGTCTTCCATTGCCCAGGTTTTACGCTCCCTGTTTAATGTAACTTTACTTTCTACCTTGATGTTAATTGGTTTCCCCTCAGTTACATTGTAAACCGGTACGATAAGACCTAGTCTTGAGCATCGGTATAGTAAAAGAAATTAAATAAATAAATAAATAAATAAATAAATATGCATACCCTGGAGGATTGGAGGTGCAGGGGAGATATGATACAGATCTTCAGGTACCTGAAAGGTTTTTGATGCACAAACTTTGAACCTTTTCTTCACAGAGAGGGTAGTGGATGCCTGGACTGTCCTCCTGGAAGAGGTGGTGAGGACAAAAACAGTAAATGAATTAAAAAGGGCATGGGATAAACACTGCAGATCCATAGCAGCTAGATGTTGGAAATGAAGAAAGAGTTGTATGGGGGTAGTCTGCACAGTGGCAGTTAGTACTATGAGCAACTTGCTACACAGACTGGATGGACCATTGTTTATCTGCCATCATGAATATGTTTCTATGTATGTGAACAGACAGAATAAATTGCATTGTCTACTCACACTTAGTGATATTGCGAAAACAGGCAAGAGCCCAACTCACTATAGTAAATGACACAAATGGCTCATCCAGTCTACCCAGCACTGGATCCAAGGCAGGGAAAGTCCCATCATTCAAATCTGATTTTTTTGATTGGGTGACTAGAGAATTGGATCAAGGAAGAGAACTTGATGTGATTTACTTGGTTTCAGCAATGCTTTTGATATGTTCCCACATAGGAGGCTGTATCAGTATGTAATTTTGTGTATAATTTTGTCTTTATGACAGAAAAATACAGTCATATAGTTATAATTAGATGCAGTTTTAAGAAATAGTTCTTGCTTTATTCTTCAAGGGCCTCACTTTTCCCTCAGTAGTATAGGGAGTGCTGCATATTTTTACTAAGAAAACACAGAAAGAAAAAAACAAGCTTGTGGGCTGTAGGTAGTCTCCCCTATTCTTTTCCCCGCTCCCTCCTCCCCCTTTGCTAGAAGCAGCCTGGAATACCATACACACAGTTCCTCTGGTAGCCCTCTCTTCACAATAGCCCACAATTCCCCCCTTCTTTACCCACAACCTTTCCCCCTGTACATGAAGTTTTAAAATTTCAAGGTTAAAGTAGTACCAAGCACAAAATGGAATCACAATTTAATTAAAAGGATAAGACTGCTACTTGCTTGTGGCCAGCTAGCATAGTAACAGTTAAGATTTAGCTCTTACTTAGCTTTATCGGTCAAAAGTTTAGCAGAAGTGGTTTCGAAAAAAGCTGAGCACTGAAACATTCGGCAATTGCCCAGGCATTCACGGACACTTTAGCTTTTGGGACACACACATTCTTTTCTGATGCATGTGCCAATTTCTGGTTATTTGGGGATGTTTCAGAAGATTGTGATTGGTAGCAGTCAACAAAGACAAGGAAGTCCACCATTTTAGAGGACATACACAGTGCGTTTTTTTTCAGTAGTTTGGCAATATTTCAGGAAAGTTAAACAAAGAAATCCCTTCTGAACATGTGAGTCTAAAAGGGTATATAACTCCAGAATACTATAAGATCTATGAATTCCTGCTAGGAGCTACACAGGTTAGCATGACAAGCTTGGCAGAGACACAGAATGCCCTGTGCAATCCAGCCTTCCAAAAAGATCGCTTGACTACCAATGACTGAAGTTTTGGGAAGGCGCTTTTCAGAAAAGTGATAGGTTTTGCTAGGCCTTTTTATATTATTACTCCCTATTAGTTGGGGAGATTGCTCTTGCTTATTGTGCTGATATATTGTATTTAATTTGTTTTGTTATTTGTCTCAGGTGATCTCATAAGCATCTGTTCTGGACATATATCATACAGGAAAATATAGCTTTTCATTATTTCATAAAAGACATAGTGATTGTTATTTTCTTAATTTGCATAATACATACTATAAAGCAAATATCCCATCCCGAAAGAATCCACTACAAAGGTTCATAAATAAAATGAGAAGTTTCTGGATGCCTGTGATGAGTGGCATGGAAGTGAGCCCTTTATGCTATGGCGTAGTTGACTCAGCCACGTAGGTGAACCTATGAGGTCTTCGCCGACACTAGTGAGTTGCCCTAAAGCGGGACAGACCGGAGCTTCATCTATACTAGCCTCCTCCCTCACAGTTTGAGTGCTTGGGTTTTGGCAGCCGGCAGGACTTAGGCGGGTTCCTTGGGCAATAGAGAAAGCAAGCATCCATGGGCACATTGGGATCAAGACATCAAGTTGAAGGTACCAGTAGAGGCCAAGGGTCAGGGCAGGCAGCAGGCAATCATGGTCAGGTACAAAGCAAAAGGTCAATATCAAGAAATCAGGCCAAGTATGGACAAAGACACACAAAAGACTAGACAAGACAGCAGGGCAGGGCAAGGCTGGATGAGACAGGAGCATCTGAAGACAGGAACAAGGAACGCTGAGGCACAGGGACAGAAGAACGCAGGAGCAACATGCACTGCAGTATGCAGGAAACCCATTACTGAGGTATCTGAGAGGTATCCAGGGCAGCTTTAAATTCTGGAAGTCCATTGACATCAAAGGGCACCGCAGTGACCTTCCCACTGTGGGCCCCTTTAAGGTTCAATGTGCACCGCACATGCATATAGGAAGGCCCCGGGTCATGGCAGCATCTTTGGTGGGGAGTGCTGCTCTCAGCAGTGTTGGTTGCTGGTGGCATCTCTGCTGCATGATGGGATAGGTGGTACCCAAGATGAGTGCGGCAGCTCGTGGGACTGACCTGTGAGCCATCAAATGGAGCAGTGCCAAAAAGAAGGAGTATATTGCAAACTGCTTGCCTAACAGGAGACAATGTGTAATGGTAAATGGAACCTGCTCTGAAGAGAGAACGGTGTTGAGTGTCTCGAGGATCAATTTTGGGACCGGTTCTGTTCAATATCTTCATGAATGACATTGTGGCGGGTTTAGAAGAAAATGTTTGTCTTGTTGCGGATGACACTAAGATCTGCAACAGAGCGGACAGGCCTGAAGGAGTAGAGAATGAAAAGCAATTTAAGAAAACTTGAGTGGTTGAAGATTTGGCAGCTGAGATTCAGTGCTAAGAAATGCAAAGTCACGCACCTGGGGTGTGATAATGAAAAAGATGAATGTGATGAGGGGGCACAAGGCTAAAGTGCAAGAACTGGGAGAGTAATTGTGTCCGGCAATGTGACAAAGTGGTAGCTAAATCCAGAAGGATGCTGGGATGCATAGAGAGAGGGATAACCAGTACACCTGGAGTACTGTGTTCAGTTCTGGAGACCAAATCTCAAAAAAGATACAGGATGGAGGTGATCAAAATGGTGTGGGGTCTGTTTCAGAAGACCTATGAGGAAGGGCTGAAGAATCTAAACATATATACACTGGAGGAGAAGAGGCGCAGGAGAAATGTGATACAGATCTTCAGATAGCTGAAAAGCATTAATGATATACAAACATCAAACCTTTTTCATTGGAAAGGAAACTGTACAACTAGTGGGTCACAATATAAAAACTCCAGGGGGATGACTGAGAACCAACATCAGGAATATTTCTTCATAGAGAGGGTGATGGATGCCTGGAATACCCTCCCGAAAGAGGTTGTGAGGACGAGAACAGTAAATGAATTAAAAAAAGCATGGCATAAACATTGCAGATCCCTAAAGGCTCGAAGTTTGTAATGAAGAAAAAGGGTATCCTATGTTAACTTTGTGTAACATTTCTACATGTGAGTAATCTGCGCAGAACGGCAGCTACCTCTCTTAAAAGAAAGCATAGGGGAAACCTGCACGGATCAGTAGTCACTACCCTTAACAAAACACATGGGGGTAACTTTCACAGTACAGTAGTTATTACTTTTAACAGAATTCATGAGGGTAACATGTTTGATGCAGCAGTTACTATCTTTAACAAAACACAAGGAAGTAACCTGTATCATGCAGCAGTTACTACTGCCATACAGCAAAATGGGCACCCTCCACTTGGGTGCATGCAACAGAGTTATTTACTCTGGTGTGTCCAAAATGGATGGTGTTATTTGAAGAAGAAAAAGGACAGAAGAGTTCTTCGAGGCCTGGTCTCTGACTTCCAGACCTGGGCCTGACCCTGGGCTGAGGCTCAGGCATCTGGACCCGGCCTCTGGGTTGGGCTCTGGTGTAGGCTGAGGCCCTGATGTTGGAACGCAGTTTCCAGACTTGGGTCCCCAGTGTTGGTCCTGGGTCAAAGCTGAATCCCTGGCTGCGCTCATACGTAGGCTGCGGCCTAGGCCTAAGGCTCTGGCCTCATGTCTAGGCCTAGGCCTAGGCGCTGATATCCCCTCTGGCATAGGCAGCAACCCCTGCTCTAGTCCTCGGCCTATTCCCTAGGTGTAGGCCTAATGGGAGATTTTATTTTAACCGAATGTAGCAAATAGGATTTGTTTAATTTAGGAGGGCCTCTCAATTCATTTCGGGGCCCACTGTAAGAAACAAATTGGACCTTATTTGTGTATTTTTCAAATTCACTTAAAATAAATGCACTTTCCAATCTTTTAGTCAATATACTTTTTAAATTCTTGGGGTTTTTGTTTTTTAATTCTGTTTTCAACTGACAGGACTGCTGAATGTAATACCTTTCCTTCCTGATTTAGCTATAGTGTCTCTAGATTATATAAATCAAAGTGGTATGACATGTTTTGATTGTTCCCTGTTCATTAAAATGCATTTTTGGTTTTGCTACATTCATAGTGAAGTCCCTTATCTGACACTTTCCCTTAAAATAGTGCAAAGTGGTTTGAAAGCTTCCTGTATAAAAAGAAAGAAAAGGGAAAAAGAAACGCCATTGCAATCTACCTATTTTGGGTAAAAAAAAACCCCCAAAGCAAAACTGTGCAGTCTTTATTTACAGTCCAAAAGCTCCATCATTAAACATAAATGTGCCACACTAAAGGCATCACAGTAAACTACTAGATAGGGATGTGCATTTGCTTGAAAAACAAAAACAAAAAACACCCTTGATTTGTTTTATTTTGATAACGGAAAATATATATTATAAGTATCTAGATGGATAAATAGATCAGTGGCCAAAATTTGTATTTTTTTTCATTTCAGGAAATAGAACTCACTATTTGCAGATTGTGTGCCCTCTTTCAAGAAATAAAAACCTCAAAAAAAAAAGTTCCCCAATGAAAACAAAATTTTGCTGGAAAACCCTCTGAAACAACAACAAAAAAAAGGTGTTGGATTTGCACATCGCTATGCACTGCAGCCCTTTTTTCCTCCACCTCATTTGATTTCTCTATTTTAAGGGTCAGATTTAAGATTTGGTCAAAAGTAAAAAAAAAAAAAAAAAAAAAAAAATTAATTAAAAAAAAAAAAAAAGTCATAGGAACAAAGTCTTTTTGCAAATAGCATTCAGAAACTTGTGCCCCACATGTGGTGACATTAAGAAGTCGGCAAACATAGTCCACTATTTTTTGCATAATTTTTTCCCTGCAGGTTTTGATTTTCACTCAACAGTTTCCTCCTGCTCCTTTTTTTGCTTCCAGAGCTAGGGCTTGGTGGCCACGAGCCTCCATAAACCATTTACCTTGGCATTTTTTTCCACCCCTATCCCTTCCCAACTTGGTCTACTCATTGTGCCAGCAGCAGTCCTTGACTGGGACCCATGCACCAGCTCTCCTTCCGGAATCCTGGGCTCTAAATTTGGCTACTGGGCATCACCGTTGGCTACTGTGTGATGGCTTCGTGGCATCTCCAGTCCTGGCTGAACCAGGAGCTGGGAGGGGAAGCCAGGTCTCTCCCTCTTGGCAGGGCAAGATGCAGCTCCTGAGCCATCCAGCTGGGCCTTCTCCCGGAACGTTTTGTTGCAGGAAATGAAATCCTTTGGAAAAAAAGATTGATGGGCCATTTCTACATTGTGCGGGCACTTGCAGGCTTTGTGCATCTTTTATTCTTTTCCCTACATGTGGCCAAAATTTAAATCTGGCCTGGAGGCTATTTCCGATTGATGGCGGTATTTGTCATGCATGCTACCTAAAGCAATATTAGTTTGGCTGCTTCTACCTTTCTGCAGAATATAAATAATATAGAGAAAGGTCCCTTTCGCTTGGGCATATATTTCATTTCTGAACTTCTAAACAGGTGCTGTGCAAACAATTTAAACAGCTATCATTTAAATTCAACGCTTATCTAGTCTAGGGCTTAGTTTGTTTGTAGAGCCTGTGGCTAAAAAAAAAACTACTAATTGCTTTCCTTTTGTAATTTGAAAGAAGACTAATGTCCTCTGATTTCCTTATGGATTGGTTCTAACTGCTGATAAAGACCTGTTCTACAATGAGAGGGGAAAAAAAAAATCACTTTTTTTTTTTAAATAAAATGAGGTTAAATAAAGAGCTTATAGGAGTACTCCATTCACAGTGGGTGACCTAACTTCCATTTTTCATTTAACAATGAAGGATTTGTGCCGGGAATTCTGAAGAAATCTGTAAGGTTTGGAACTTAGGCTAATGGGAAGGTGTTGTGGCCTGCTGGTTAGTGTAATGCACTGGAAACTGCAAAATCAGGGTTAAAATCCTACTTCTTCGGTTGACCATCAAGGTGACCTCGAGTCACTTAATTTGTCTCTTGTTGCCTTACGCAGAGGACAGCGTACTAAGCTGTGTTACGCTTTGCAAAAAAAAAAAAACCCTAAGGGCTTGATTTTAAAAAGCATTTACATACTTAAAACTGGGTTTTACATGTGCAAATGCTCTTTATCCATGTAAGTGCACTTTTGAAAATTGCTACGTTTGCCATTGAATTGTCAGGATATTCACATGTAAGTGGACTTTACGCACATAAATGGAGTTTAAAATTGCTAAGATAGGATGTTACATTTACTTGTGTAACTCCTTTTGAAATTATCTCCTTAATGTGTGAAAAAATGCGCATGTTTTGAAACTTTGTGCATGCTTTTTTTTTTTTAACCTTTTCACATGTAATTCAATTTTTGTGACCCACAATGCAAAATCTATGAAACATAGGTAATGCTCTTCATAATTATGCAAAGTAGCTCATTACCTATGTTTGCATAACTAAATTGCATGTGAAAAGATGCATTTTTGTATGAAATCTAATTAAACTTTGTTAAGGATTAGTTAAATATTTTGCAGTTAAGTCTGCAATATCAGGCGGACTTCACTGAAAAACATCTCAGCGAATCACCTTGGAATAATATTTAAATGAGCTGGTGTCATGAGAAAAAATTTGCATGGTGCCAGTTCAGTCCTGCAGAACCACTCCTGGGTTAATACAGTGATCCCATAGCTTGTAAGCTTTGTGGCAGAAACTTGTAACTTTATGGAATATTTTTACAGAACAGTCCACGTTGTCCAGATGTCAAGCTTTCTGTGACTTGTATTCTAAAGTTTGCCTAAAACAGACTGTGACTTGGATTTACCCAGGGGCTGAAGTAGGAATATTCTGGCTTCTTTTCATTCTCTCCTGTCCCCTCTTCACTCCCTTCCTCCTGTTCAGTGCCTCACCTCTAATCTTGATCCATCTCACTCCTTATTCTTCTCTGTCCTTCATCTGTTGAATTATCTTCCCCATCTCTTCCCCAGCTCTATCTCCATCCCACACCTTTCTCTCTGAGCTTCAGCTTCTTCTCTTCCCTCAGTGCCCCACTCCTCTCACCATACGTCTGATCTTATGGGTCCCAATCCTTCCCCTTCTCTCTTTCACGATCCTTCTTCTTAGCTTACCTCCTGCTTCATGTTTTCTTCTCCTCTCCTCTTTCAGAACCCTCTCCATACCCTTATTCCCTTCTGGTTGCTTTCCTTCCCCTTTATCCTCTTTCTGGTTCCTTCTCCTTCCTTTTTTTGGGGTTTCTCTTTTCCACCTTTTCCATTTGGGTTCTTTTCCCATTACCTTTCCCCCATTACCTTTCAGGTGTGCTTTGCCCTGGAACGCAGCTGGAGACCGGCAGCGATGGAGCGCAGTGAATGTATGCTCCCGATCCTCCGGCTGCTCCAGCGTCTCGCTTACATACTTTCTCTCTAGACAGGAAGAACACAGGAGAAGAGCTGCAATGGGGATCGGGACTGCACAGTGTCCCCAGCTATTGCCATTGTTGTCCCTGCCACAAGGGAACAGAAGGCAGAAAAGCAGGCAGACATAAGATCATATAGTTTGAGCGATTTAGACTTGAACTGCTGTTTATATCTCAGATAGTTGAGAAAAATGTCTGTTATATATGTAAGGTCCCTTTGCATTCTGGCTAAATGAAACTGCATTCCCCTAAACCAGGAAATGGTATGATCCTGTACCCCTCCATTGGAATGAGAAGTGATCTCATCCTAAGAGAATTCTAGAAACTTCTCCAGGTCAGTGGCACAGAGAAATGGTGTGACTCAAAGGTGCAAAGGTACCAGAAGCGTCACTGTGGGGATTCAGCATGACCTCATAATCCCCTCTTTCATGCAGGACCCTCTCACCACCTGCATCCTTAAGTAACTAGGAGATGCTGTTTATAAGCCAGAGACCGTTCTTACTTCCTAGGGGCATGAAAACCTTCACGGTACCTTTCATTTTGTTTTGTTTCATTTTAGAGTTGATGTTTTTGGTTTTCCTTACAAGTGGGAGCATGGAGGGGGGAACACCATAGCTGTTTTGCAATAACAGGTCCTAAAACCACAACAAAAGCGAATACACTTTAAATTGAGTAAATACCCCATCCCTCCCTCCTCTTGAACTTCCCACATCCCCCCCAACCTCTCCCTCCATCCATGGCTGGGAAAAGGGGTCAGGAGCTATCCCTGGTCAATTCGGCCTTGCCAATGCTGTATTCCTGCTGATCTGAGGCCAGCACCGTTTTGGAATTAATGCACCGATGAGGCAGGAGCAACTCCTGCCCACTTTTCCATCCACGGATGGGGCGACAGGAAGGTAATGGGGGTGGAGGGCCCAGGCGAGGGTTTCTGATTTCTCTGTTTTGTATTAGAGGTGGGGATTGAATTTTGAAAATGAAATAAAGCAAAGACAAATTTCATTTGTGTTTTTCGTTCCTTTTATTTTTAAAAGGAAAAGAAATGAAACAGAAAATGTCATTTGAAATGTCCTGTTTTGTTTCCAATGAAAGCAAATCCCCTAATACTTCCCTGGGATCTGAGTGGAAACCATCTGGGCCCTGGAATTCGTGATCGCGCTCCAACCCCCCCAGACACGTGCACACTGCTGGACCTAATCACATTGGGCGGAGACAAATGGAAGCTTTTCTACCCGCCAAAAGCAGTGCCATGAACCCCGCTACCCAAAACTTGAAGTAATCCCATTGAAAGGTCTGTACCTCCAACACAGAGTAGTAGAAGAGGAAAAAGTTCGGTACGAGCAGGCATCCTGAGGATAAACAGGTAGCCTTTCAGAATCTGTTGTAAACATCAGCTGCCAGGCCCTTGCAACACCAAATCTCGGTGTAGCAAAGGTAGAAAGTCCATTGTTTCTCCACACCCTCCCCCCCCCCCCCCCACACCCCCGCAGAGGTCCAGATCTCCAAACCTGAGTATATGGGTGTTGCAGATTGAAACAAACGCTACTGTTGTGTTTAGTGGCTGCAAGTGAAGTGAATGCTACTTCTCAACAACCGTGACATGACCTTTATTCTCCAACAGCCGTAAGTGAAATGCACGCCAGTTTGAATCGGTTGGAAGTCCAAGCTGTCACTTCTTAGATGGAGATCTGAGCCAAGCTAACCTAATCTTAGTCAGCTGGGATAGAATTGCATCTGTCATGGCTGATGGGTAAAGGATATCGGAGTATGAATTCCTTTTCTGAGCAAAAAATTCACTCGTAAGAAATTTGCTGAACTAAGTGCACTAGCAATAAACCACTACATTGATTTTCACTCTGTGGTGCTGCCTCTCCTTTAGTTAACCACATCTTTATTTATTTGCTATAAACAAACTTTCACTACAGAAGGGCTATTAGTAAAAACAGCTACATTATTTCTATAGGTAAAGTACGCCTTACGTTCTGGTTCTAAAGCTGACACTAATGGCTAGGGTGTTACTCAGTTTACATCATTAGTGTCCCAGGCATTTAAAATATGTTTGTAAAATCAACTTTTTGATTTCTTATTTATTTATTTATTTATTTATTTATTTATTTAACAACTTTTAATATACCGACGTTCGTATGGCACATCACGCCGGTTTACAAGTAACTCAATTAAAGGAGGAAATTACAATAAACAGGGGGCGGGGATGGGAGCAGGCCAGAAAAAAGGAGGGGGGTAAGGGAGACAGGAGAAGGGAGGGAAAGATAGGTAGCGTGAGAGAGAGTAAAAAACAACCGTCAAAATAAGAAATAGGAGGAACTTATTTACAGAAGGAGCTATATACAGTAGTTACAATTGGGATAAGATTAATTACATTGGACACAATGCGCAATTTTGTAAATTTGCAGAACGAGGGCGGGCAAAGGAAGGGCGATGAGAAATTGCCTTAAGAGGGGGGGAAAGGGCGGGCAGGGTGAGAGGGATTGAGGCTGAGGGACTGTATGGGGGGATCTAGGTAGAGTCCCATAAATTTAGACAGGTTCAATGATTTTTTTTTTTTAAACTTTTCGAATTGCTACAAAAATGGTGTTTGCCCTGGCATGGAGGGGGGATGGGGGCGGAGTTCCAATAGAAAGACGTGAAGTGCATTATCAGCCGATGGAACATGAGGAAAGATGGGTTTCAGGATGATGAGTCAGTCTGTAACATACTAAGATATTAGAGGGAGCCAGGAGCATTGCATAGGGAAGTTCAATAGAGTTGTTGCACAATAAAAGATGGCTGTTGTTTACACTATGATTAAACCGGTGTCCTTAATGAACATGAAGGCACTCAAGAGATGCAAATATTTGACTGTACAGGAGCGCTCATATGCATTGATTTCAGGCGGAAAAGATTTCAGCTATTCATTTGAGCAGACAAAAGTGTTCACTCCTGTTGGTTTATAGTGGCATAGCTGTACAAATCTGCCAGAATATTTCTTCGTGGGGACGATGAGAGAGACTTTGAGAAACAAGATGAATTCGCTGGACTATGAACAAAGGAAGCTTCTGCTGAAATAAAAGAGTGTGGAATGCAATGAGACAACTGACCAGTTTGTCACTAGATTAAAACAGAAATTCAAAACAGTGGATTTGGGCCTACAGTAAACACATGTGAGATCAGGTAATAGAGAAGGATATTTGTGGCTGAGAAAGGGCACACAGTAGTGTATCTGCAGGAAATTGCTCATACATTAAAGACTGCAGAAAGGCAGGCCACTCTTGAGCTGTTCAAATTGTTCTTTTGTGAAATGCCTTGCTTTCCACGCATTTATATAAAGAAGAAAAATATGCTATTACTCGGTAGTAGGCATCTTCGTCAAGAAGAAGTATAGCCCGAGAAAGATAAAATATGTAATATATTAAAGGTCAGATTTAAGGATCAGGCTAAAGTAGGCCAAAAAATGTCTGCAAGAAGCATAGCACATCTTTTGCCCGCGGTTTTCTTATGTAGCAACTTCTGGAAAGAATACATTTCCATGGTGGGGAAAAAAAACAACCTACAAACAAACGCTTGCAATCAGGGCCATCAGAAGGCTCAGGAGATGGGCAGCCATCTGGGGCTGCAGGTCGAGGGGGGGGGGGGGGAGGGGCACCGATGCTCTTTTGGAAGAGGATGGGGGCAGTGCAGCAGAAGTAGGGGGGAGAAAGCTCGCATGTGCACACTGCCGGTTAGCACAATAATAAGGTTGCTTGCAATGAAAAACCTGTATGGAGAGCACGCTTACCAATTCTTTCCCTGCAACGCCTATGGGCTTATGACCTGCAATACTTTTGACAACAGTTTTTACAAATTGGTCAGAAAATGTAACGGCAGCCTTGATAAATAGAGGAACATAAATAAATATGTGCCCCCTCTTCTGGTTTTGTGAAGGCAGAGATCACACAATGTCCTGGGGTACTGTCCTCTCAATCCTGGGGGTTGAATTCATCCAGTGGGGCGGGGTAGGGTGGGAAGCTACACCTCCAGGTCTTCAAGGTGGGTGTGGGTGTCTCTCTCTTTCTCTGGGAGTGAGTAGCATGGATGTAAGTGCCCAATAAATAGGCTGAACACTCAGGTTGGGTCTTCCAAATAAAATGTTTCTGCAGTAGATAAATTGGCAATATACACACTTGTTCTTGAGACAGCCAGTTATCAGCCTAGTACCTATGCAGGTATCCCTCAGTAGTTGGGGGTCCCAGGAATATCTCACCCTCCAAAACATGTAAAAGTAAGATGTCCTGTAGACATCACTGAATTATTGTTCTCTGTCCCTCCCAATGCAGCTTTACTGGGAAACACGGTCGTGTCTGGAGTTTTGCTATCATTGAATTGGTATTTTATGTTTGGACTGCTTTTCTTCAAATAAAGACCATACAAGTACTTTGATTCCCAATGTGTGGATTAAAATCTTTTTTTAAATTTTGTACACCTCACTCTTTCTGATTGATATTTACTTGTGTAGCTGGTTTTCTCCACTTCTCATTTTGGAAATCTTTTTTAAACCCAGCTATGCTAGCTTCCTTAACCACATGCTCTGGTAATAAATTCCAGAGCTTGGTTGTGCGTTGAGTGAAAAAGAATTTTCTCTGATTTGTTTTGAATGTGCTACTTATTAACTTCAAGCAGTGTCCCTTAGTCTTTGTATTTTTTGAAAGATTAAATAACCAGTTTGTATTTATCCATTCTATTCCACTCATGATTCCAAAGCATTGTCCACTATAACAATCTTTAAAACCCGACTGGTTAGGTGTGTCTCCAGGAGAGGGCTGGAAAACACTGCCCTAAAACCACACATCCAGTGACTGGCTGTGGATATGGTAGAGTTCCAACCAGCACACGTCTCTATGTCTTAATGGCACACAGCAGAAAAATCCCTTCCTTCTCCTGACAAATGCTAGGATAGAATTCCTCTACTCTCTGATGGTGTCACTGTTAACTCCACTAGTAGGGCAAAGAGGAGGTACAGTGCCTAGGCAGGGGCATACTTCAGAGAGGCCAGGTGCTATGAACTTGCCATTTCCCAGGGGTTAGGACCTTGGGTGCAGGTGGCTGCTAGGACTCACCAAACAAAGGGTAATGCCCCTGACCGCTAAGCACTCCTGCATAGCATCCCACACCATGCTGCATCCTAGGGTCTGATTTGAACCACTTGCACTTTCTGAAGCCCTTTTTATAGGCCAGGAAACTAACACTTCCAATGATGTCATCCCTGCTCTAGTATAAAAGGAAGCTCAACACAACCATCTAGTGCCTTAGCAACAGGTCCTTCTGCTGGTTCTAGCTTCCTAGAGAGAGAGAGAGAGAGAGAGAGAGAGAGAGAGAGTGAGTGAGTGAGTGAGTGGGAGTGTGTGGGTGTGGTTCTTGTTGCTCCTGCCTGCTTTGTTCCAGTCCTGCTACTGTCATGCACAATTAATCTCTGGAATTTGTTGCCAGAGGATGTGGTTCGTGCAGTTAGTATAGCTGTGTTTAAAAAAGGATTGGATAAGTTCTTGGAGGAGAAGTCCATTACCTGCTATTAAGTTCACTTAGAGAATAGCCACTGCCATTAGCAATGGTTACATGGAATAGACTTAGTTTTTGGGTACTTGCCAGGTTCTTATGGCCTGGATTGGCCACTGTTGGAAACAGGATGCTGGGCTTGATGGACCCTTGGTCTGACCCAGTACGGCATGTTCTTATGTTCTTATCAAGGGAGGACTTTTTGGCTTTCCTTTTAATTTTGTTTTCTGTTTGCCTTATTTTTTTTTTCATTTTAAAGAAATGAAACAGACAAAATGAAAAACAAAACAAAGCAAAAAAAACAAAAAACAATGTCTGTGCACAACCTTAACAGTAACTCAATTATAGCCACCTCCATGATACAAAGAATTAATCACTTTGTCTTAATTAAATTGCATAGCTACCTAGGACGAGGTTATAATGAAGATGTACGTACAAACCCAATATGGCAGCATGTCTCTCCCATGTCTTTCTATTTCCGTAAGTTGCAGCCAGTAACATCATTTTCTTTAGTTAAATATCAAGAGATTTAAAAGGGAGTAAACATAAAGGTCCTGATTATTTTACCTTCATGGATCAGGTCCACAGTCTTCTGACTTTTCTGAATATGCTGAAAAGAGCTTTCCTTGATTCTCATGATGACATGCACACATCTGACAGGTAACAGACCACTAGGATCACGATGGACGGCAATGACCTTTACATTTCATCCTTCACTTGCTCGCACAATAACCATCAGATTGTGACTGCCAATGGCATACGAACCAACACTAAGATGCATGTACACATGTCAGCTCCCAAGTCCGTGCATTCTATAGTACAGAGTGAGGGCTGTATTCATTATTTACAGGATGAAGACACTTGGGCACTTCTGCTTGCTCTCAGTTCTTGGTAGTTAGACACATTCTACACTTTAACTAGCTAGCTTCAGTCATTTTAAAGGGAGTGGGGAATACAATCCCTGTACTGCTGCTGATTGTGCTGAATGTATGATGCATTTAGAAGGAACTCCAGGATTGCTGAACTAGTTACAGTAAGTAATTTTAAGGGAACAGATAGTAGAAAGGTATGATATAAACAGATGTCACATTTCCTGGGGGTGAAACTACAGCTTCCATTTAATCACGTTATCCAATTTTTCTACCATTCTCTTTTTGGACTGAAACTTCATTTCCTATATTCTCCAGCAAATGGAGGGAACTGAGTAGACCTGAATAGCTGAAGATGTTTCTGTGCTTATGGAAAAATCTTGTGAAAATAAATTCCAATATTACTAGGAATTTACCGGGGAGGAAACCATTTCAGGAGTCACTTTGGGGGAAATTTTGTAACAACCCCTGGGTAACTCCACTCCTTTCAGTGTTAGGCAAACTGATGGACTCATTGGAAAAACTGGGAATGTCCCTCATGCGATCATATTTAAAGATCCACTTTCATACACGTGTTAAGTAGGTTTGCCCGAGTAGCCTCTTAAAATTAGGAGTATACTTCAACACATGAGAGGTGTATTTTAAAGCATGTGCACGTAATTCCATGCATGATTTAAATTCTGCCATATCTCCCGCATGCCCGCGCGCTTCTTTTAAAATTGGCCTGAAAGGGTGTTCTCATTCCACACATTGTTGCAACCGTCCCTTCCCGATGGCTTCACTCCGCCTACCTTTCTTTCTTTGCACCTCCTCTCGCTATGGATGGATGCCTGGCTGCTGCGGCGTCTGCCTGCCGTCCTCTCCGGCGTCCCCGGACCGGCTTGGACGCTGCCTCCCGCCATGCTCCGCTGGTACCTTAGGGCACATGTGCCACGTGGCCCTCACTCTTATTTCCTACTTGGCGTGAACCTCAGGGGCGTCCCCCTGTGATGACATCACGCTGCCCAGATATTTAAAGCCTACAATGTTTGCTAACCTTTGAGTTAGCAAGTGGGTGATTTTTACGGATAGGATTCACTCTCTGTACCCAGCTACTCTGCCTGTCCAATTTTTCATTGGATTCTTAACGCTAACGGGGTACTCGCTCCTCGAGGGCCCATGTTCCCTGACTCGCTGCCTGCTCCTACCTTCTCTTCTGGGGAGATTTTGTTCTGTATTTTTTTTTTTTTTTAAAGGCAATAGCAACAAACCCCGGGGCCTGTCTCCTCCACTGAAAAAAATCATGTTTCAGAAAAATGAAACAAAGTCCAGCAAGGTCTTTTCCCCACTCCCCCCCCCCCCCCCGCCCAAGCCATCCAGTCTCCCTCCCCAGTTTACCTCTAATTGTAAGTGTCTTCAAAGAGCAGGAGCGCTCCCTAGAAGTTCCTGCCCTACTGGTGTTCCACTGCCATTTTGAATAGATCAGCGGTGGAGAGAAGCATCTGGAGATTGTGTCCATCTCTAAAGATGCTTATTTTATTTATTTCCATTTGATATTCCTTGGAAGGGGATAAGGCGGATTGCAAATAAAGATGTGGATTGCAGTATATATATCTGGGGTTGGGGGGGGGGGAGGAGACATAAAACTAGGAACTGATCAATGAAAACTGTATACACAGTGTACACTGATTTCAGAGTAAAAGGGAGGGTGCCTAGCAATATGTTAAACATGATGAAAGAGTAGAATACTGTTTTTATAATTAAGGGAGGCTACCTAGCAATAAGTTGGGTGGAAATGCAGAATTCAGGAGATGGCTTGGGTGAGTAGCCAGGTTTTGATTTTTTTTTTCTTTTGTGTGTGGGTAAGTTAAAGGTGGGAGGTGGAGGGTACAGGAGGGTAGGAGGATGAGGAAAAGATCTGGCTGGACTTTGTTTTGTTTTTTAGAAATGTGATTTTGAAAGCAGAGGAGGGGAAGCCCTGGGGTGGGTGCTACTGCCTTCTTTTCTTTTAAGAATCAAAATATGAACACATTTTTATTTGCTTTTTCTTTCATTTTCCAAATGAAATGAAACAAAAGCACAACCTAAGTATGCAATTACTTCTACATTTAGGCCAACTAATGCTTCGCCTAAGTTGGGTGCCCGGCGCTGAAAATGCCTACTTTTATTCCCCCCAACTGGTCATGCCTTTGGCCCTCCCCATTTTTGAGGCATCAAAATTTAGGCTTTGAATAAGAGAACATTTTTATTTTGGAAGATCTAACTTTTAGGCACCTAGATCTTTTGTATACTGGGCTTTTATTGCATAAAAACCTTTGTGATACCATGTGTCCAGAAAGATAAAGAAAGGCTGAGAATAATCGTGTTTGTTTCACTGAAGTTTGTTTAAACTAGATTGACCTTTCATCGTAAATTATATTTAGGCCTGGATGTTCTTTCTTTGGGGCTTAAGCACTACAAAATTGTATTGTTGTGATTTGTTCAACTCGTAATTCTAGTTACTAATTTTCTTAACCTAAACCTTCTCTTGCCATAATCTCTTGCCTTGTCCACCAATAATGTAGCTATGCAAAGAAAGGTCCATATTCAACCGCTGAATGGATAAACTTATCTGGCTAAGGCCTGAATTCATCATTCATTGCTGCATGATGAATCCAGTGAAAACGGGGGGGTGGGCCTGCGAAAGTCCGCAGTCTTCGCACCACCGTGGTGTCCTTGCTGCTGGCTTTTGAACCGAATAGCACCACCATGAAAGGTGGCATGACTCCTCCCTCCTCCCTCCTCCCTCCCCCCGTCCCCCACCCCGACTCCTCTCCTTCCCCTAATTTGCATTATATTGCATGTGAAAAGGCCCTTTTCGCAAGCGATATGGCCTTATCGTGTGCGTTAGGGCCCTAACGCATGCGATAAAGCTTTAGTGAATGAACCCCTAAATTAGCCGGGACATTCAGATAAGTTAACTGGCTAACTGAATAACAAAATTAGCTGGATATCTTATCTGACTCACTTGCCTCCTCCCCAATTCATCCATTCCCAGTCACTTATCCAGCTAAGTGGCACCTGCTGACTATAGCCGGATATTCAGTGGCGCCTCTTAGCTGGATTAGTCAAATTTATCTGGCTAAGTTCTTTTTAATATCTGGATCAGAGAAATGAGCTCTTAACTAGTGGTCTGCTTTGCACATTAGAAATAAATATATTTTGATTGCATACTTGTACTGCTATAGATTTCTGAGAACATCACAAATGTGATGAACACTTCTTCATTATGTGCCATTTGAAAATGATACAAAAAGAAAAATCCAGTGACCTTGGGCAGAGAAAGCAGCTGAGATAGTAACGAGGAAGAGGTCTGAAACAGATCAGAATTATTTGAATTGATAGAATCCTGTCTCGGTGCCTGTTTCTTGCTTGTTGCTGGCCTCTGCGAGCAAGATTCCCCTCCCATCCTGGACTACTGCTAGCCCTGCCCCTTGACGTCAGCTTCTGCATGAGGCCAAAGCAATGGGGAGGACACTGAAGGTGCCTGCGCCAGAGGGAAGACGCATGTCTCTTTGTGTGCCCCTTTGGGCAAGACTGGCGTGAGCTGACATTTCATTGGTTTGTGACTTTTAATGTTTTCTCTTTTTGGAAAGATCATTTTTTTTGCTTCTGTTTGCTGTTTTTATGTCATCTATTCTGATCATTATGGGGCAGGGTTGTTACAAAACTGATATTTCCAATTTGCTTGAACTAGAAATCGTCTCCAACTCATTACGGTATCGTCTGTATTTTCTGGGCTTTTCTCTTCCTTGTTTTTAGTACTATTAGTTATTAATGCTAGGTCTATACAAAAGAGAATTGCAGTCTATCACAATTTATTGGTAGACTAGCAACCAAATATTTTTTTGTGTCACTGAATCCCAGTCACTTGACTCTGACAATGTTTTAATTTCGCAATTATGTCCTCACAATTATACTGTTTGCTTTAAACATAGGTTAGGGAGACAAGGAAGTGATTTGCTCATTCTGACAAAAGAAAGTTTATCCTTTTCAATGATAGCTCTTGAAGTCTCCAGTGGCTCTGAGATTTTACTTGTAGGAAATAAGGCAATTGGCATCTGTCTTTTTTTTACTGCCCTCCAGGTGTTCTCTACAACAATTATTCTCCTGTGATTGAATCCCTGATGGCAATTAAAGTGGAGCTTAATAATATCATTGTGCTCAGAGACTTCCATTTATGCCTGGATGAGCTCTCCCTTCTACTTGTTTGCCAAGACTTTTTAGAAGCAATGTCAGCATTGGGATGGGATTGATATGTCCACGAGCCCACTCACCAATAGTGGCCTACTTTGGATATTATATATCAGTAATAGACTTACAGTCTTTCAGTCCCTTAAGATTTCTATACAAACAGTTCCCTAGACTTATCATAGTTTAATTTCTCTTGGACTGATATTGCCCTCTGTTTTCGACACAAAGACTGCTGTGAAGAAGAATTTTCATAAATGTAGGCATATTGATCTTGATTTATTGCGTTCCACTTGGGCTCCTGTTCTTTTGGGTGCATGGATGAGGAATGTCATTGAGGCAGTGGCTGTCTGGAATAGTTCCTTGCTAACAACCGTTGATAAAAAAAAAAAAAGTGCTAATTCGTACAGTTCAGATCACAGGATCCCATGGGGCCCCCGCCCTGGTTTTTGGCTGACACATGAACTGCGGAAGCTCATTTGAGAAAACTTGAATGTCAGAAGTGCAAGCTTCTTACCAATGAGGCCTTATCTGCCTTTTCCAATGCCTAGGAGCTATGAAGAGCGAAGGTCACCAAAGCTAAGAAAGCATGCATTTATCAGAGGATCCAGGAGGCTGGCAACAGTATATGGGAACTATTTAATATAGATAGTGTTTGATCTCTGTTCCTAATAATACCAATCTGGCTACCTCTGCTGCTGCTGTTGCCTCGTTGCATTCTAATGCTTTTGCAGCTTTTTTTCCAAACAAAAATAGTAAAGTTTTATGCCTGTTTATCATCTGGCAGAAATGATTCTGTTCTACAACCCTCTCCTGTGACAGTGTCTTGAGAGGAATTAGAACCCGTAGAAGAAACTGAGATTATTAATTGCATTAAATCTATGAATTCGGCAAATTGTCACCTAATCTTTGTGACACAACTGTTTTGAAGGCTTTAGCAAATGACTTAGTGACACCACTGAATAAGCTGGTTAATTTATCTTTTGCTGAGAGATCCCTGTCTGCATCTTTGAAAAAGGCAGTTGTTTGACCCTTAAAAAACATAATCTAGATCCTTTAGACTTAATTACCCTCCATCAGTTTTGTGGCCAATTGATCAAAACCACTATATTCAAATAACTCCACCAGGTTTTGTTTTTTTTTGGAGGAATTTAATATTTTAGATCCTATTTGGTTTTCAACAAAAATATAGCACATAAATCTTAATTCAGTCATCCTTAGACATTTTTTTATGTGAATTTGATGCTGATGTTGCATTCATTTTAGTATTGCTTGACATCTTGGTGACTTTTGACACCATTGATCATTCTATTCTTTTGGCTCGCCTTTTCTGAAAATGGCATTGGAGTGACGGTCCATGATTGGTTTAGGTCTTGCTTAACAGATTGGACACAGCACAAACATTTTAATTCTGTGATTTCCAACTGGTTTCCCCCCAAAACGGGTGTTCTGCAGGGTTCATCACTATTGGCTACACTCTTTATCTATCTTTTGCCCATTTGTAAGCTATTCGCAAGACTAGGTTGGCAGTATAAAATCTGTGCAGATGATATACAATTCTTTTTTCCTGTCACCTCTAATACAAAAACCACATTAGGTATAATTTTGATTTATTTACATGGAGTTACATTCTGGCTTATGAATAATAGACTGATCATGAACATTGACAAAACTGAGATTATCAGACTTGGCAAGGCACCAAAGCCATTAGGTACTTTAAATATCCAGTTTGATGGGGTGAATATTCAAATTGTCAATAAAGTTTGTACTTTGGGTGTTGCTCTTGACGAAAGTCTGTCTTTTAAAGCCTACATTAAGACGATCACTTTCACAGCGGCATGTGGCTGCACATTGAGGGTTGTGCGTCTGCAAGCACCCAGGGACGTGGCGTTTTATTAACTTGTGCGCACATATGAACAGGTTTCAAAATAGCCTGGGTATGTGCACGTGTGTCTAATTTTTGGCTTATAAATCCAGTGGCGCATCTCGGGTTTCTGTTGTGTAAGTCGGGAAATTTAAAAATGGGTGTGCGTGTATGCCATGACCAGTTTCACCAGTTCATTCACTAGTTCCGCTAGAGTAGAGCTAGCTCTTGCAAACATCCCTGGTTTAATAGCTTACACTTAGCCCATTTATTCAAAACACTTTAAACCCCTCAGGGATGGGTAGTTTTAAAAAAATGTTTTAACCTGCACCTCTTCCATAGCAGAAATAAAGTTATGCGGCAGAGGCATGTAAGTATTTATGCGCACATCTCTGGGCCTCGCCCTGAAACACACATCTCGCCCACACCATGCCACTTTTTGAACTCGAGTGAGATATGCGCTCAGTGGGAGATAGGCACGCATCTGGGCGGCTTTTGAAATGTGGTCGACTCGCACAAGCCCGACTTGAGTAGGCATCCCCCAGTTGATGCTCGCCAGGTTTTTAAAATCTTGCTCGTAGTTCCTTTTTATAAACTATGTTTATTACAGAATCTCAGACTTTTATTGGATCCAGCAGGCTTTTGACTTTAGTGGAACCAGCAGGCCCTGGTTTTAACAAGCTTACACCATTGTAATTCTGTCCTTCTGGGATTACCTGCTTTTACCATGCATGCCTTTATAAGTGATACAGAATTCAGCTGCACACATTCTCACAGGTACTTGGTGTTGTGAGCTCATCACAACTGTGTTGGCTTCATTGCACTGGTTGCCCATTGAATGGAGGACATTTTTTAAAATGCTTATAGTATGATTCACAAAGTGTTAAATAATGAGACCCCTTTTTGTAGCAGCTCCTTCCTTAAGATTTATAGGCCTGAGCAGAATTTGAGATCAGCCACTCAATGCCTGTTCTTTCACCTCATTTGACTCACTGAAACAAGGGATTCTATGCTTGCTATTACTAGAAAGATTTTATGGAAAACCTTCTGGAAGCTTTGCAGAAGGCAGACGATTTTAAAATTTTTAAGCAAAAGTTAAAAACATCTTTTTTTGTGACTTCCAACAGCATGGTGTAGTGATCTGAAGTGATGTTTACTTTTCACAGAATATTATATTGTCCATGCAGTTTTATGCATGTTAACTTTTTTTTATCTGTTTTTATTTTATTTGCTGTTTTAAGAGTTTCAATTTTTATGGCTTTGTTTTTTGATTGTTTTTCTTTTAATTAATTTTGATTGTGAATGTTCAGCTGTAAGCCTCCCAGAACTTGGGGTAGCGTAGCATATAAATAATTTAATAGATTAAAGAAAGAAATACAACTTTTGTTTCAACATGCAGCCAGGGGTCCCTGGTTGAGTCTCCTGCTGCCATCGAACTTCACTCCTCCCAATTTCACCCAAATAAAACTATTCGAAATCCTAGTGGCATTTAACCCAACCCCCCCCCCCTCCCCACGATGCAGCATACTCCGTGGGCTCCGATAGCCCCAAATGGGACAAGAATGATCCCTCTGTCCTGCCAGGTCCAGATTTGAAATTGGCACCGGTGGGGCCATACAGCAAATGACTCTACAGCAAATCTGCGCCAGCCTCATGGCCAACCCGACCCATTTAGACCATTGGAACCCCAGAGATGAGATCATCTTTTTTTTGGGGGGGGGGGGGGAGGGGTTACTTGTGGAGAAGAAGAGATAGAGGAGGGCCCAGGGTGGGGGTTAATTGTTTCATTTCAGCTGTTCTGGAGGGGGTTGGTGGGAGGGGGGGGGGGGACCCTGACCTATCCTTTCATTTTTCCTTTTTTTTAGGTTTTTTTTTCCTTTGCTTTAGTGTTTATTTTGGTTCAGATAAATGAAATGAAACGGAAACCAAATTGTAACATACGATACAATGGAAAAACATATTTGCATGCACACGCCTGCTTTTTTACCTGCTGATCTCACGGCAGTTTTGAAAAGTACAAGTACCCCCGCACGTTTACACTGGCGAAGGGATGAGCATACAGGTACCTCCGAATACAAAAGGGTGGGCGCAATCCCTTCCCACTCATCCTGTGGGTAAAACGTATGCGCATACAGGCCACAGGTGAGCAGTTTTACTTGCCTGTCAGGAGGCAGGTTTTCTAAAAACCCATTTCTGAGGCTTAAGCAATGGGAATAGGTTTGAAAATGATCATCATAATCTCTCCTTCATAGCCTTCACCTTGCTTTAAAGATAGCAGGCGCAGGAAGCACAACACATACAATTTTTTTTGTAATCCTCCAGCAATGGCAAGTGTCATAATGTTATCATCTTGCCTATGAGGTCGGGTGACAGGGCATTAATCTCCCAGAATGAACAGGTTTTCAGTAGGATGTGCACCCTGATTTGTTTTTGTATTTCTTTTGTTTGGGGGGTTTTTTTTCCTTCATTTTTCATTTTCTGGAGGTTTATTTTATTTTTGTTTTTTCTGTGGGAGGGGGGGGGGAGGGAAATAGTGTGCATTGTGGTCCCTATTTGCTAAAAGAGTGCACTATTTGCTAACCAGGGAGCCAATGTAATAAAACCCACGGAGTTTTAGCATGGGTTTTACTTAATGTGTGAGTTAAAAACAGGGGTCCCAGTGGGATGCAGTAAGTTAATGGGGATACAAATCAAACAGGAGTTAAAAAAAAGCACGCTAAAATTGGAGTTAAACTGAAAAATCTGCATGAATACAGAAAAGTGCTTTAAAACAGGAGTTAAAAATGTAAGTGCTTGAAGTTGGAAGGAGTGTGACCAAAATGACCTTGCACGGAACACTGGCACTGGGCATCTCGACTTGGGCCCAATCTCACATGCAAGACCATTTGGGCAAGGCATGCCAAGTGAAATCAATGTAAGCTCTTTAGGGAAGGCACCTACAGCTGAACAGTATGCACTTTGGTCCTGTAATGGTCTTGCATGCGAGGCTGGTACTGGGGGATGCACAATCTTGCATGCAATTCCATTTTGGTCACACTCCTTCCAGCTTCAAGTGCTTATCACTGTATTCCTGGTTTAATGCATTTAAGTGGATTTTCAGGTTTGCTTCCTGGTCTGAGGTGGGGGTAAACTCACATTTCTGCTGGCCATATTTTATTGCTGTGCCCATGTGGGTAATGTGGTTCTACCAGACTGAGCGCAGCAATAGAATAACTTTGGTCACCAGAAATGGGAGTTTAGCCCACCTCAAACCAAAGAAAGTGCAAGGTCTCTGGGGCTTGCAGCTTCAGCTGGACAAAACATAAGCTCTCTGGGAAGGCACCTTCAGTTGAATGGTCTACACTGGGTATTGTGCATCCCAACTGAAGTACTGTTCAGCTGTAGGTGTCAAGCCCAGAGAGCTTACAATCGGGTCGATACAGTAAAAATCGCGGGACAGCGGGCGAGCGCCCGCTCTCCCGGCGCGCGCACAGGCCACTCTCCTGTGCCCGCGATTTAGAAACTTAATTTATTTAAATTAGGGCCCATGGTAAAAAGAGGCACTAGGGACACTAGCGTGTCCCTAGCGCCTCTTTTTGGACAGGAGCGGCGGCTGCCAGCGAGTTTGCTGGCATTGGTTCTGAAACCCGCTGACAGCCACGGGTTCGGAAACCAGATGCTGGCAAAATTGAGTGTCCGGTTTTAAACCCGCGAGCCGCGGGCCCATTTTAAATGTTTTTTTTTAATTTTTAACTTGTTTTAACTTTTGGGACCTCTGACTTAATATCACCATGATATTAAGTTGGAGGGTGCACAGAATAGCAGTTTTTACTGCTTTTCTGTGCACTTCCCCGGCACCAGCAGAAATTAATAGTGATGTGCATTCGTTTTTTCCAAATTGGAAAATTTCAATGAAATTGTCCAATTCAGCATGTTTTGGGGACCCCAAAAAATGATCGGGATTTTCCCATTTTTTCACGAAAATTCGTTTTTTGGATTAGTGTGCACTAACAGGCATTAGTGCGCGCTAACAAAAACTAACAAAAAGTAACAAAAAATAACAAAATCTAACAGTTTTTGTTAGCGCGCACTAACAGGGAGTTAGCGCGCACAAACTCAAAAAACAATTTTTCGCGAAAAAATAACCTGAACCGCAAAATAATGACATTTTCAGCGGCGGCCGAAAAACGAAGAATGACAAGAACACAAAAAACAATTCACATCTCTAGAGATTAACGCCTACCTTTGGGTAGGCGCTAATTTCTTAAAGTAAAATGTGCGGCTTGGCTGCACATTTTACTTTCTGTAATGCACGGGAATGACTAATAAGGCCATCAACATGCATTTGCCGGTTAACAGTGTGCTCCACCATAGCGCACTATACTGTATTGGTATGATTGTAAATATAGATTCTCCTGGGTCTGAGGTGGAGTACCACCCTGGACACAACAATAGAGAATATTTGCCACCAGAAAGGTGAGCTTACTCCACCTCAGACCCAGGAGTTAAATTTCCAACATAAGCTCTCTGAGGCAGGCACCAGCCACAGGTTTTCTTTGTTTTCCTGAACAGCTGACAGCAGAGGCACATGAGGTGCTACTGTTCAGCTGTTGGTGCCCATCCAGAGAGCCTATGCACTATTCATCTAGCTGTAGGTGTGTTCCCCAGAGAGCTTATTCTATTATTTTACTTGCCTTATTCTCAAAATGGCCTTGCATGTGAGAATGTGCACACAAGTTGGGATGCATAGCACCAGTCTCACATAGAGATGTGCATTGTTCTTTAGGTTTGTTTCTGGCTTCGTTTTCGGGGAACTGCGGGAAACATCGTTTTTCTCGCAGTTCAGGGTTTTGTTTTTTTTTCGAGGGCCCTTGATTTTCGGGTTAGTGCCCACTAACGGGAGTCAGCACGCGCTAACCCAAAATAAGAATTTTTCCGAAATTTCAAAAAAATTCTTTTCGGACTTTGTTGTTTCATTGCTTCCTGCTTTTCTGTACATCTTTTTGGTGTGCTCAGAAATTAATGCCTGTTCAGGACAGGCCATAATTTCTGAGCCTAAAAATGTGCGGGTCTGGTGCACATTTCTTTTTTTCCATGTGCGGTGAATAACTAATAGCCTCATCATGGCGCGTTGGATAAGCGTGGTGTACACGCTAATCCCCTTATAGCATAAGAGGCTTTGGACGCACCTATACAACGCACGTCCAACTGCGGGTTAAACAGTGCGCTCAGCTGAGTGCACTGTTTTGCATCGGCCCCTTTATACTTTTGTTTCAATTGAATGTACATCCTAGGGGTGTGCATTCGTTTTCGCCGTATTGGCGATCCACAATGTATATTGCACTATTCGTAGTATTCGTGGGGAAACGAAACGTATCGCGATTCCCCACGAATACACAAATATTCGCCGAATTATACAGCCACCTAAATAAAAATTTAAACAAATCTCCCACCCTCCTGAACCCCCCCAAGACTTACCAAAACTCCCTGGTGGTCCAGCGGGGGGTCCGGGAACCATCCCCTGCACTCACACCCTCGGTGCCGGTTTCATCATGGAGCTGATAGCTTTTGTCACAGGGGCTACCGGTGCCATTAGTCAGCCCCTGTCACATGGCCATTGGCGCCATCTTGTGCTCCTACCATGTGACAGGGGCTGACCAATGGCACCGGTAGCCCCTGTGACATTGTATGGGCAAAGGCTATCGGTGCCATTTTGAGTAGTGGCATCGGACGGCCGGAGTGCAGGAGGTCGCTCCGAGACCCCCAGGGACTTTTGGCCAGCTTGGGGGGGGGGCCTCCTGACCCCCACAAGACTTGCCAAAAGTCCAGCAGGGTCCGGGAGCGACCTCCTGCATGCCGTCCGTCCAATGCCAGTACTCAAAATGGCGCCGATCGCCTTTGCCCTCACTATGTCACAGGTACCGACGGTCGGCCTCTGTGACATAGTGAGGGCAAAGGCGATCTGCTGCCAGTATTCAAAATGGTGCCGATCGCCTTTGCCCTCACTATGTCACAGAGGCCGACCGTCGGTACCTGTGACATAGTGAGGGCAAAGGCGATCGTCGCCATTTTGAGTACTGGCATCGGACGGCCGGCGTGCAGGAGGTCGCTCCCGGACCCCTGCTGGACTTTAGGCAAGTCTTGTGGGGGTCAGGAGGCCCCCCCAAGCTGGCCAAAAGTCCCTGGGGGTCCAACAGGGGTCCCGGAGCGACCTCCTGCACTCCGGCCGTCTGATGCCAGTACTCAAAATGGCGCCGATAGCCTTTGCCCATACTATGTCACAGGGGCTACCGGTGCCATTGGTCAGCCCCTGTCACATGGTAGGAGCACAAGATGGCGCCGATGGCCATGTGACAGGGGCTGACCAATGGCACCGGTAGCCCCTGTGACAAAGGCTATCGGCGCCATGATGAAACCGGCACCGAGGGTGTGAGTGCAGGGGATGGTTCCTGGGCCCCCCGCTGGACCACCAGGGAGTTTTGGTAAGTCTTGGGGGGGGGGGGGGGTTCAGGAGGGTGGTGGTTGTAGTTAATTTGAATTTTAGCTGGCACACGAATAGAAATCGCCGTATTAACGCATCGGGGCGCTATACGGCTGAATGCAACGTATCTGCTCCCCAACGAATCCGAATCACGAATGCAACGTATGGCGTCCCTCTGCACATCCCTAGTACATCCCTAGTTCTCAGTCTCTGCCAAAAGGCCAAGAAGAGACCATCCTCAGCTCATAGCTCAGACCCTACATTTGGGGCTTGGCCAAGAAGAGACCAAGTAGCAATCATAAAAACAGTTGAATGAAGTTCTTACAAAAAACTGTAACAAAATTTGCATCTGGGGGTTTGGGAGGGACCTGACACCCTGCCAACACCTGTCATTTCCCTTGTCATTATTGACAGAAGTCGCTGTGAAGGAATATTTTTATAGAGGTAAATCAGAGGGTTAATGTGACCACAGATTGCAGAGACTTTCTTTACGCTTCACTGGTTCTCTCTCCTCCATATTTCCCCCAGCACTGATTTGCAGTGCTGGCATTTGCTTTATCTATTCTGTGTATTTAAAAACCCATTTAGGGACAGAATTGCTTCATTTCCCTGACTGGGGCTGGGCCCTTTTGCTTCTTTTTTTTTTTTCTCCTCTCTGTCTTTAATGTAGCTCTTTTCCAATTACTTCCACTCTGAAAGCAAAAGCAGGCCTGTCACCCCCAGCAACATCATCTGCCTGCTCAAACTGGTTGATTTGTGAATGTTCATAATTTACCTCATCTTCTGACGCTGCACTTTTTCACGCCGCCTTGGTCACTCTGATGCTTCTAATGCACATTCTTTCTCTGTGGCGTTTTTTGTTTTTTTTTTTTAGCAGAGCTCGTTACATCCTGATATTTCACAAAGGAAGAATTGCGTCCCTGGATCTCTCGGGATACCGTTGTCCAGTGCATCCTTGCAAAACCTAGATTTTCTTCATTTAATTTTAGCATCTGATGGGGTTTTTTTTCCTTCTTCTTCTTCTTCTTCATTTGCCTTGCACATTTCATTATTCACAGCTTTAATTTCCATTTCTTTTCTTCTCCTTTGGCACACTCTCTTTTCTTGCTCTGATCATCTTTGTTCATGTCAAATGTCTTCTTTTTTTTTTTTTAACTGACCTAGTCTAGAGAAGTTTCTCATGCAATATTAAAGCACTAACTAAAACTTTGCCATGAGCTGAAGGTATTGGCAAGCCATGGGACCATTCCTGTCCCTGTCAGCTTAGTGGTAAAATTTCAACACCTACCCAATATATTAGCAGATGCTATTAGAATTGTAACCTAATCCTACAAAATATGAATCAAGTATTGCAAGATGCTATACTTGCAATAACTATCCACTAGAGATGTACAGCCCCAAAATTTTAGGATCTGTTTGGTTTTTTTCATTTTGGAGGGGGAGGGTATATTTTTAGGATCATTTAACGTTTGGGGTTTTATATTTCACTTATTTGCCAAATCGAAAAAAAGGACCGTGAAAAAAAAAACCCAAAACAACAAAAAAATTCCAAACTGATAAAAAAAAAACAAAAACCCAAAAAAACCTGGACCTCCAACCAAAAAACTGCCCCAAGCTTGGCCCAGTGTTGGGGCCTGGCCCAGACTGGCCTAGCACTTGGGCCAAGTCTGTCCTCAATGTTTAAAAGGGGCCAGGACAGGGGAGCTCCCACCACAGGCTCCCCTTACTTACTCCATTCCCAAATCCTGGGTCCAAAAGGGCAGGAGTGATGCGCAGTCACTCCAGACCTAGTCCCGTCCCTTTCAAAATTGTACCATATGCCTGAACAATGGTGCTGTGGCTGGCACCATTTGATATACGGCCGCAGAAACGAAGTGACGTCACTTCAGTGCTATTGTCCAGGTGGATAGTGACATTTTTAATGTGCTGGGACCTGTTTGAGATCAACTGGTCATCATCATTCCTGCCATTTTGGAATAAGGATCTGGGAAGAGGGAAAGTGGGGACTGGGATGGGACCTTTTAGCTAGGGGGAGGGCCTCAGTCCCATCCTCAGTCTCGGCCCGGGCCCTGGGGATGGACCTGCTCAAGGGCTAGGCTCTGGCGCCAGGCCTATCCATGGCCATTAGAATTCCAATTTTTTAAAAATGACACAAATACAAAAATACCAAAAACATTTGGGGTATTGTTGTTGGGAGCTATTTTTGGTTCATTCCATTTTGAACGAACCAAAAATGGACTCATTCGTTGCATTTTTCACATTCATTAGAAACAAATGCACATCCCTTCTGTCCACATTGAGGACCTTGGGGACAACTAAGAATATATATTGATCTCTTAAACTTCTTCAAGGGCATGATATTGCCTACTTTACAGAAACAGCAAGGAGAGCAATACAGTTTATTTCCTTTCACTATCATATCTGTGTAATGCTTGTATAGCTGATGTTAATGCTCACCTGTGGTGTATTTGTTTTTCTAAGGAAGATAAAGTGTTTATTGACGATTTTCAACTTTTTACATTTCAACAGACCACATAGGAGTTTATAGGTTAAAAGCAGTGTATTAAGAGTGAGAAACCATTGTGATTGATTTCCTAAAAGCCCTATTTTAAGAGAAAATTATATTCCTGTTAGCATGGTACCTGAGGCAATGACTGACCAGTCCATAACTGGTAATCAGGAGAAATTCCTGAATGGTCTTAAGATTCTTTAGAGTGTGAAAACACTCAAAAGCAGGATAACCACATTTTTCCTTTGATGCTCTGATTTTGTGTTACTCAAGACCTGAAATAACTGCAGGCAATGACATTAGCTGTGGTTCCAACTGGTCTGACTTGTATTTCCAAGCAAAGTGATCAGTAAGGACATATCAAAGTCTTTGAAAATAAGTTGGTTTGACTAAGTTCAGTTGGTTGAATTCTGGGTGGGTCCAGGGATGAGGTTAGAGCAGGGGGGAGAAAGTTAGGTAGCCAGTTCTGAAGCTGTCCAACTTGGCTGGCCAAATTTAGGCACTGTGATAGCAAGTCTAAATTTAAGAACATAAGAAGTTGACATATTGGGTCAGACTGAGGGTCCATCAAACAGTGACCAATGCAGGTTACCTGATAAATACCCAAACAGTAAATAAATCCCATTCTACTAATTCCAGTAATAAGCAGTGGTTATTCCCTAAGTCAACTTGATTAATAGAAGTTTATGGACTTCTCCAGGAACTTATTCAAACTTTTTTTAAACCCAGCAACATTAACTGCCCTAACCACATCCTATGGCAACAAATTCCAGAGCTTAATTTTGCATTGAGTGGAGATAATTTTTTCTGATTTGTTTTAAATGTGCTACTTGTAACTTCATAGAGTGCCCCTTTATCCTTGTGTTATCTGAAAGAGTAAATAACTGATTTACATTTATACATTATAGTGCTCTCATGATTTTATAGACTTCTATAATATCATCTCTCAGCCATCTTTTCTCCAAGCTGAACAGCCCTAATCTCTTTAGCCTTTCCTCATAGGGGAGTCGTTCCACTCCCTTTATCATTTTGGTCGTCCTTCTCTGAGCCTTTTGCAGTTCAATTTTTTTGTCTTGCTGCCATCTCTCCCAACGCTTAAACTATGTAAAAGAATACACCAGGGGTCAGCCCAGCCTTTCTCTTCCTCCATTCCTTTCTTAAAATATGTAATACTTACTAGGGATGCGAGCAGGAAAAAATGTTGCTTTGGTTTGTTAATCCATTTTGTTTGCCTCTATAGTTTTTCATTCATTTCAAACAGCAAAAACCTTTTCATTTATTTGTGTCATTCATTCATTTTCCTTTGAAGTCAAGGGGAAGTAATATAACCTATTTTGGCCACAAAATTGGGGTTTTCAATTCAAGTTTAGTAATATGTGCAGGCAGGTATCAGCAGCAAGGGGAAGTGCACTCCAAGGCATCAAGACTGGGATGAACCAAGGCCTAGATTCATCAAAATGCTATAAATTTTGCATGAATAACGCCAGTGATAAGGAAAAGGGGTGTGGTTAGGATAATGTTTGAGTTACCACATAGCATTTTAGTGTGTCACGTAGGTATTTTATCCTGACATGTGATATTTTCACTTCACACGCTGGAAAGAGCCCACACAGGCATGATAGAGAGAGAGAGGGACTCTTTATAAGGGTTTCATATAAGTCAACTTTATATCACTATAGGAGGGTCATCTCGTTACTCGAGGTGAGGTTTTGGTGGTGCTCTAGGGTTTTGAGGCCAGTTTTACATGCACAGTGAGATGTATGGACAGCACAGTACACATTAGTGAAGATTTGACGTGATTTGAAGTGAGGAAAGTCTCACAAAGAAGAGATATCTACAATGTTCTCTTGCCCTAGCTTGATGCGCTCTCTTACCAGGGTACTATCAAGCTAAGGCGAGAGAACATTGTTGAAATCTCATCTTCTTGTGCCTTTTCGATGAATGACCCTGCAAGAGTGGCATAAATAAACCAAGGCACCATGACAGGGCAAAGTAGCTAAAACAGAGGCGACAACAACAACAACACCCCAAGGCACCACACGAGGAACAAAGCAGTATCAAGAGGGGATGTTTTGCTCCAAAAAGGGGCAAAGGGCACCCACCACAGTGGCATGAAGGGCTCCAGTGCACAAAAAGAGGTGCAAAGCAGCACCAACTGTTGCATGAACAGCCCCAGGCACCATGAGAGGGGGGAACAAAGCAACAAATATGGCAGGAAATATCCCAGATCAAAATCAACAAAATAACATCATATATGTGGAAACTAAATAATTCAATTTTTAGGATATATATTTTTTATTATTTTTTTAAAATTATATTTATTTATATATATATGTTATGAGCGGGAATCTCATAAAATGCATTCCCGCTCATAATATATATATAAATAAATATAATTTTAAAAAAAATAATAAAAAATATATATCCTAAAAATTGAATGATTTAGTTTCCACATATATGATGTTATTTTGTTGATTTAGAATTTTACCACATCATATCTAGCAGGAAATATCCCAGGGTATCGATGGCGGGTCAGAGCCGCACAAACAGCGGCATGAAGACCCAAAGCACCGTGAGAGGTATAAAGCAGCCAATGTCAATGGCAAGAACACCTGAGGGTATTGTGAGTGGGACAAAGCATCCTGAGGAATGAGCAGAAGCCAAAGGAAATGCTAGAGGTGTTCTGTAGAGGTCCAAACAGATTCCTTATGACATCAATGATGGGGGTAAAGAAGAGGGCTGGATTTGTCTGAGATGAGCTAGTGGGTGTAGAATGCTTGGGGGGAGGACTTTTTTATCCATCTTTTTTGACAGGCAATTCCAGTTATCTTGGCCCCAGCAGACTCTTGGGTTTTGTCATGATCAGTCTGAGAGAGAATTTTACTCTGATATTTTCTCCTGCTCTGTACTCAAGCAGAGTGGATTTTTTTTTTATTTGTATATAGTTTCAATATTGTATAGAAACAAATAACGTGAATAGTTTTCAATAGAACTCCTGCCTTTTTGTGCATAATCAATGTGTGAATCTTTATGCAAAACTATGCAAATATGCCACAACATTTTGATAAATCTGAGGCATCTGTTTTTTTTTTTTTGGTTTAAACCCATAACCCTTCCTCATCCACATCTCCAGATGCAAAAACTGGACTTATAATTTTAAACTGATAAATACTGCTGTTGGGAGGGTACATCCCCCTGTAGCCCATGGGTGTAGTAGACTTCATGCACACAGACACAGAAAGTAGAGAGAATTGCTGTGTTCTCCGTTTCCGCCCCTTTCTCTCCTGATCCCAGTATTTCTTGTACTGGAGGGCTAAAGGAGACACAGTAGCAGCTCTGTGTGCTCTCAGCAGAGGGAATGAGGAGGAGGTAGCCCATCCTGAGAACCAGGCAGGTGGGAGGGGGGAGAATCGTGGGGCTGTGCTGGGTCTCTGAGAAAGTGTACAGGGTGAGGGGGTGGAGTGCAGGGGCTGACAGGATTGTGCTTGGAGGAGGGGCTATGCTGGGTGAGGATCAGAGTACTAGGACCTGTGCTAGGTGAAAAGGAGAGTTATGGGGCAACGGGGGGGGGGGGACTGTGTTTAGAGAGGGGAATAGTACTGGGGCTATGCTGTGCTGAGGCTGGTGCTTGAGGGGAATTGTTGGGGCTGTGAGTGATGGTGCCGGGGATAAAACAGAGGTCCCGATGCTCAGCACTGTTTGAATATCTTATCTGTGAAGAAGCATACACGGAAAAGCCCTCAGAACTCTGCACAGCTGGTTCTGGTCCACCTTAAAGACAAGGCATTCTGGGTGCAGGGCAGCTCTTTTGAGCAGGAATGCAAGCTGGAGGCTGAGAAAAGAGTAAGAGAGGCCTGGGAACTACCGGAGAAGCCAGCTCCTTCACCCAGAACTGTGAGTAGAGAGGGGAAGCAGCCCTTGCAAATAGGAATGATACATGTTTCGTGGTTGTGAATGCTGAAGATTTGGAGCATTGTCAATAAAAAAAAAAAAACCCCTGACTGCTCATGTGTTGTGCTACACTGGTACAGTCAGTGGCTGCCACAGCTAACTTTTTTATCCAGCTAAATGAGGAGTGGAAGGGGGACACTTGTTGGCTAACATAAATGCTACTATTCAGCATTGATTGGCTTAGGGCCTCATTTACAAAGCATTTTACCCATATACAGAAAATGGGAGAAAAGCCATAATGAAGCTGCCCTTAGCTGGATAAATCTAGGGCTGTTATTCAGCTGTCTGCAAGTTAGCCACATAAACTTAAATGGCTTAACTATAAGATGTGCCCAGTATCTTTCCTTTACTAAGGGCCTTCTGACAGTGAAGACGTCCAACAGAACTTCGATCCTTCAAAGCACTAAAGTGCCTCCAAATGTGATTTCATGCAGAGTCTCCTTTCTGGATCCTTTGGAGCTGCCACTGGGACTGGACTTGAGGGCAGATGAGATAAAAGTCTAGGGATATCTTCCATGAGTTCAACTACCTGCAGTTGCTGGGAGATTCTCTTGGCTCTGCCAGTATCAGTTACTGCCTCTACAGCTATGCTATCCATCTACAACAGGTCATTGTTATCACACTAGTAACTAGGGAGGCCAACTGGCTCCAGATTTTCGGGACAGCTTGATCCAGTCCTGGTTTTACTCCCCTGCATGCAGGTACTTATAGCCTTGCTTTTCTTAGGAAATGCAATAGGGAAATCAAATTAAGCCCCAGCATGTATTGGGGTAAAACCAGGAGTGGATCAATGTGTCCCGAAAATCTGGAGCCAGTTGGCAGCCCTACTAGTAACCCTGTTCTCCAAACCCTCTACAGACTTTGACAATCACTTTCCTGTAAATCTTCTAACATGATTCATCTGAATCGGAAGGTTCTAGGGATGTGCATTTATTTGAGATGTCGTAGACAATACCAACTACATTACCTATGTCATTTTATTTTGGTTTTGAAATGAAATGATAACACTAAATTTCATCATGTATTTCTTTTTTCCTTTCATTTTTGTGCGCTCTATTTGCAAACGCTGCATATTATTTGCAAATAGGGCTGCACGGGTACTGAGATGCCCTGTCCCACCCCCGCCACCCATGGAGGCAGCCATTTCCTCCCCAAAAAAATATTTGTAAATGAAACCCCTGGTCACAGGCCCTGCCACACTCCCAGCACTTCTTCCTTGTTAAAAAAAATATATATATATATCCCCTCCCCCGGTAAGTCAGACTCCCATCCTCTGAACCCATTAAACTCTCCCTGGTAGTCTAGAGGGGGCCCAGGAGTGGAGGGGGTTTCTCCCAGCTGCTCACAGGACCACCAGGGACAGTTTAGTGAGCTCAGGGGCGGTCAGGAGGGTGGGAAGGAAATGGCTGGGTTAGTGGGGGTGGGGGCCTGTGACCAGGGATTTATTATTCAAAATATCACTTTGTGGGGGGAAAACGGCCACCTCCAGGGATAACAGGGGATGGGACAGAGGGTCTCTGGAGACACCTAGGGTCTTCTTGTTGGTTTCAAAAAAATAGTACGTGCTATTTGCAATTAGCCTGCACTCTTTTCCGCAACCAAAACCAAAAAAAAAGAAACTTAAAAAAAAAAAAATCCCAATCTAAATGAAATAACATGAAAAACTAAAATAAATTCTTTGCTGTGCACATCCCTAGGAAGTCCTTGAATGATCTGATCTAGACACTGGTCAGAACAAAGCAAGGGCGTCGTGCACTGGCTTTGGCTGACGCCCTACTAACCAGCTGCACCCCTGCTGCCACCACCACCCTCCAGTGAGTCTGCCTCCTTCAGACCCTGAGCCAATACGGCAGTGGGAGTTGATGCAGACGGCTCCTGTTGATGCTTCTTGACCCAACCTTGCATCTCTTGCTGGTTAAATCATCCCTGCTTGATCTTGGCTGGAGGTCTCTGCTGCCGCCGCTGCTACTAAACCTAAAGCTGGATTCGCCATGGCAGCTACTGGGCACAGCCTTCCTCTGAGCAGACTTCTGTCCTCTTAGGGCCACTGACCCGATGGACTTTTTAAAACATGAGATCACCTTCCCCACAGAGGTTTTCTTTAACACACAATAAAATGAAATAGAAACATAGAAACCCCACCCCCCCCAACTATTGCCTCTCCTCTTGCTGTCCCTGTTGTCTCTCCCCCTGTTTTTGCTCCCTTCCCGTACGTGCATCCTCTTCCCATTCTGACTCCCCCCACCCCCACATACTTGATCTTTCTCACCTTACTGTCCCTCACTCTCCCTTGTTCTCCTCACTGCTACCTCTTCCTTTCTCCTGGCTGCCATCACTTCACTGCCACTTCCCACCACACTCTTTTTTTTTTTTTCCCTCTTGCTGCCCCTCATTATCTCATGCGCTCTCCTCTGACTGTTCCCCCCCCCCCAACACACACGTATACATTCTCTATCTCACCTCTCATGCTCCTTCTCCTATTTTTTTTAAATTATTTTTTTAGCTCATCAGTTAGACGTTGCGACCGCCGTGAAAAAAACTTAATTTCCGTGGCTTTTTTTTCTTAGTAGACGTCTACTCTACTGCTCCGGACACAATACAAAGGGGGTAGGGGCTACCAGATCAATTAAAACATGTACAATCCAAAGCTTATGCAAACATCTGGTTGGAACTCATGGATCAGGCATCCATCTTAGTCCCTGTTATCACCAGAACCCCTTCTCATTCCCCTATTTCCCCCCCTCTCTCCTTGGCCTTGCACTGTGGGCTGGGCTCAGGTATCAGGTTTGGACCTGGGCCTTGACCTAGGTGAAAGCATTGGCATTGGGACCTGGCCTCTGGGCAGGACCCTGGTGTCGGGCATCGGGCCTGGGCCTAAGCTGAAGTCCTGGCAACCGAGCCTGGCCTTAATGCTGAGCCCCTCGGCATTGGATCTGGGCGTAGGCTGTGGCACCAGCAACAGGACATGGCCTTCGGACTGGTTTCCTGAATCTGGCTTAAGGCTGAGAAGTTAGGCCTGGCTTAGGCCAAGGCCCAACATCGGGTTCAGAGCTAGACCACGAGCCCTGCATCAGGCCCTGTGCCTTGGCCTCTATGCGAGACCAAGGCATCTATTCCGGGCCTAAGCCACAAGCTGACTGCTTCTTCAGATCCCTCACAGACAGGATAAGGTGGGGGCTGAGGAGAATTGTGGCCCCCAGCAACTTTCAGGAGGGTGGTGTGTGTGTGTACGCGCAAAAGTTGGAGTGCAGGGGAACCTAAGGAGTTCCTGTGTTACTTTTTTTTCTGTCTATTTTTTTTTTGTAACGTTTACTTTGTTTCTGCAAAGTACAGATATGAAATAAACATTTAAACAAAATCAAACCCAGGGAAGAACCCCCCCCCCCCCCCAAAGATGAATCAAAATAATAAAACACACATTTTTTTCCCCATACATCCCTAGATATTTTGGGTGTTCATTTGAGTTACATTGAGGTGCAGTACTAAAGGGTTATGACTACCAGCACTGATCTGTTGGGAGTGAATCCCTTTTCAAGGTAGAACTGGCAGAGGAATAGGTCTTTAGCAAACAAGATGCTGCTTAAGGCTTCTGCACTAAAGCAGCCATCCAAAGCAGCAGACCTGCAGAATATGGGAGCTGGAAAGCTGACACTTTTTTTTGTTTATACAGTGTTGCGCGATTCCCGTTTCAGAGAATTTTATTGCATGATTTAAAAAGACAGTCTGATAGGTTTTTGTTCATCACCACAGAGTAAGGAGCTCTAGCGAAGAGCAGCATTATCTGTGTTGCTTTGGCACAGTAAACCTGAGGAGGCTGCTGTCACAGGAGGCAGCCTAGTGAGACAGGGGGTAAAGTTGTTGTTAACTACACAATCATCCTCTTGGGGAAGGTAGTGGAGAACTGAAGGTGATAAGTCACAAAAACAGTAATGCTCCCTTGATAACTGGCATGGCTCTTCTGTTTGCATCTGCTCTCTCCTGTGGATTCATTACGTGCTTGACCAACACAAGCGTAAACAGACAGTATGGCACCATATGATATATCACAAACATTTTTCCTCAGTACTCGGGACAATGGTTATTCTGAGGCTTCATCTCCGGAGGGCCACCTCGTAATGTTAATGGGCTCTCAAGAGGAAATTGGAATCAAAAGCATTTTAAAAAAAATAGAATGAAGGGAAAAGAGGAGGAAAGACAGACACCAGTAAAATGAAGTTAGAATGAAAACTGGCAAGACATGGGATTTGCATCCATCTATTGAGGCTCATTGATACTGCAACCACAGGTCCATGTGATGTCTGTATATAGAGGGATCCATATTCAACTGCTCTCCGACTGAGATAAACATATCCAGCCATCTTGGCCAGGATATTCAATGGCAGAGCCACCCTGCTGAATATATTCCCGGTTATCTAATAGCCAGATAAGTTTATCCAGCTAACTTTAGACCTGCGTCAGTAGGTCTAAAGTTATTTATGTATTTATGTTCTTAAGAAATGCTGTGTGATGGTGGCATGTTGTGCAAAACTAAGTTACCATTAAAAGAGGCAAGTTTCAGATGGTGCTTATTTGCTTATTTTCCTCAGGCAAATGTTTGCACAAATACAGCACTGTACAGATACACATGACTGACATTTCCTGCTTCATTGAGCTTACAATCTAGTCAAGACAAACCTTCATGACAAAGTCTTTAGGAACTATATTATAGAGAAATGCTTTGAAAAGGTGAGTCTGTAGGGTAGGTTTGAATAAGGCCAAATAAGTCTCTTTCCCTGAATTCTGTCAGTACTCTCTAAAGAACTCATAAAATCCTGAAGGACCCCCCCCCACACACACACACACACACACACACACACCTCTCTCCCTGTTTCCCTGCACACACATACACACGTAAACTCTCACGCATGCGCACACACACACACATACTCACTGTGAAATATGTATTAAAGTTACACACTCCCTTTAGAGGCTATTTCTCCTAATACAGTTATTTAAAGGAAAAGACAGATAATTATAGCTTTGTATTGCAGAACCACCACATAAAATAATGTAGGGATTAAACAGCAGATACTGCATATCATACCTACTTTATGAATAATCAAGATCAGATCTACATTGTTTTTATGTATTAGTCTAAGGAAGTTTCATTTATGTGGAGAAGGGCGACACATTCTATCTAACATTCCTATAGTGTGGAGTAATGGTAGGTTTCTCCCCATGCTAGAGTGTTTCACAAGACTCTATGGTCCTAGTGTCTTTTGTTTCTGACAGTGAGGTTAACTGCTGCAGGTCCAATGTTCATTTCTGTGATGTGTTGGCAAGGGAGATAGAGCTTGGGAAGCTGGGATATCCCTGTTAGGCAAAAATGAGCAGGCTGTTTCTTGAGTGTTGTGATTCTGCTTTTTCTGCTTTCTATTTTCAAAAGGCCCAGCGACGCAAGTAAATCCCTGGGATGCGTGTAAGTCCTGGGGCTTGGAAAAAGGGGCGTGGGCAGGGTGGGGTGGTCCAGGAGCGGAGCCAGAGGCATCTGACACAGCGGGCATTTGCTGCTGTGTTGGAGGATCGCGTGCCGGCAGGCTGCCGGCGTGCGCAACCTGCGCCTGCCTGGAGGCAGGCACAAAAGGTTAGACAAGAATTTGGGGGCGGGATTTGAGTAGGGCTAGAGGGGGGAAAGGTTAGGGGAAGGGGGGGAAGGTCAGGTTAGGGGGAGGGAACTGGGGAAGCCTACGGGTGTCGGCATGCGCAAGGTGCACTAGTGTGCACCCCCTTGCGCTCGCCGACCCCCGGTTTTTATAACTTGTGCATGCCTGCGCACACAAGTTATAAAATTGGACATACATGTGTGCACACCTGCTCGCTGGTTTGAAAATCTACCCCAATGGTTGCAGTCAGAACAATATTCTGAATGGATAGATTGTAGAAGAGCTCAAAAATCATAGTTTTCCTTGCAGATCTCATGCTCAAAACCCTGCTAAGGAATGCTTCAAGGTTAACCATGGGCTCTAGTGAAACCCTCAGTGAATGAGGGCTTAAAAAGACTCTGTGGAGAACTGTGAGAGATTTTCTCATTTTTCTTGAAAACATTTCTGTTATCTGGAGGTCCCTTGACTTAGGGAATCTACCAGTACTGGCTATTATGTCTCATGTCTCTGAAGCTCCATTTCTCCTCAATTTTTATCAGTATCTCAGAAGGAGATTGCAAGTAGAGAAGTTAACTTTTAAACAAATAACGCACATATCTCTCGCTGCATGAATATAGCCATGAGCAAATCTACAATAGTATTTCACACCCCTTGCATAATCCCTTGTGCCTTGAAAATTTTAGACCCGTTTCAATCATGTCATTTTTCACCAAGATAATAGAAGGTGCAGTGTTGGCTCAAGACCAGGACTTCCTAGAAGATGCATATTTCCGGAATGTGAGACAATTAGGGTTTATAAAGTCTCCTTAATTGGAGCAGAGTGGGAGGGAACTGAGGAAGGCCGGGATGCGTCGTCGCATGAAAATTATATAAGTACCCCCCCCCCTTGTGCGTGCCGCCCGCACATGCAGCCCCTGGATTTTATAACATGCGTGCGCTGGCGCGTGCATGTTATAAAATCGGCACGTCCATGTGTGCACGCCACAAAGTGCACGGACATGGATGCTCGCGCGTTGGTATGATAATCTACCCCTTACTGTATGCGAGCTACGGAGACTTCCACATGATCTCCCTTCAAATGCTTTGGCTCCATAATGAGCCATAGAACTTCTACGGGGGCTCAAGAAATGAAATGATACAATGTTTCATTTTTGGAAAGTACTCTATTTGTTTCATAGACCCCACAAATGACACCCATGGGGATCCTTTTAGTTTTGGATGTGCCATTTGTTTTAAATGAATGCACGTCCCTAGCAGTGAGTGGTCTCTCGAAAGGGAGGATGTCGGTCAGCTCTGCTTCCTGTCCTAGAAGTTGGCTGGGGGCCCAGACCTTTTTTTTTTAGAAATGGTGAGGGAGTGGCTTGGAATCCCAGAATGATTCCTGAGATTTTTGGTAAGGATTTCCAAGTTTCCTGAAGATTCATATCAGAAGGATTTCTTCATGGGTTACAGGATTGTCCTTTTGTGGGAGTTCAGAGGGGAAACTGCCTAATAAGGGGAGGTCATGAGAGCTACTCACTGAGAAAAGCCAGAGGCTCATCTGCTTGTGGCTACTGAAAGAGAAATAGATAAAGAAAAAGAGATCTTCATCCAGAGAAGCAGGTGCCAGAGCCCATAGAGAAGGATTCCTGACATAGAGATCTTACCTATCTGTGTAGCATTTGCTTCTGGACTCTTATTTTTCTGAACTGATTGATGCACGAAGCATTAGTGTACTGTCTGAGGATTTTGTGTTCCTGCAATCAGTGACCAATTAAGGATTTATTTTTTTTGAAAACCATAGCTACTATGCAAAGTGTTGTTTTTAATCCTGACTGGATTAGTTACAGAACAGCTCTAGGTGAGAAAAAAAATCCTTAATGACCTTGGAAAAACTGTTTCTTCTCTCCTTCCCCCCTCATACATACAGAACCCAGAAACATGGGTCCAGCATGACCTTCCCTTTGAGCCCCTGCATAGCAGGAGACATTCGGGCATGAACTACAATAAAAAGAAAAGCTTTGCTCCTGTCTGTCTTCTTCCTGGAGAAGACAGACAGGAGCAAAGCAGAAAAATGAGAGTGGGGACTAATGCAATTAGGGAAAAAAATACACTCAGATACAAAGGGGCCAATTTTGAAAAAGTTGAGGGCCTAACTTTTGCAGTTAGGCTCCTAAATTGGCCCTTTTGGAAATTTACGACGGCTGAGTCCCTAAATTTAGGCTCCTAGTTTCGTTAGTGACCTAAATTTAGAATCCTAAAAGTGGGTGGCTACTAGAGCAGAGTTAAGGTAGGGAAACAGTTAGGAGCTTAGCACTCATTTTCAGAAATAGGCATCTAATTTAGGAGCCTAATTCTAGGCAAATAGAATATGGCCTAAATGTAAGTGAAGTTTCAGCTGAAAACTTAATTTCAGTTCCCAAACTTAAGATACTAAGCCCCTAAACTTAGGGACACAGCTTCTTTTGAATATTGGCCCCTCCATATATTTAGATAATACTTATTAAAGGTGGTAGCCGACAATGATTTTGTTTTTGTTGTGGAGGTGGGCAAGTTTGGGTCCACCCCGGATTAATTTTTTCCATTTCATTAAAAAAAAAAAAAAAAAAAACCCAATCCCAGAATCTGCCCCCATCCCTTCCAATTTAATAAATGTGGACCCCCACCCCCCTAGCCCACCTGAATTCCCCCAGGACTCATCAAAAATCCCTGGTGGTCCAGCAGGGGGCCCAGGAGCGACCTCCAGCTCAGGGCTGGCAGCTGCCATTAGTCAAAATGGCGCCAGCTGTCCTTTGCCCCTACCATATGATAGAGGCTACTAAGATTCTTGGGAGGGTGGACGGGGGGGGGGGGGGGGGCTCCATATTTTAATAACTGAGAAGGGTTGGGGTAGGTTCTAGGTTGCATTTTTTTTAAAACATGCTTTTTTTAAACTCCTCCACCCCCCAAAAGAAAAACCATGAAATTTCATGTTTTTTTTTTCTATCTTTCTTTTTTTCCCGAAATGCAATGAAATAGAAAATATCTTTCCCACCTCCTAATATTTATACTGATCCCAGGGTTGGCTTTAGGATAGGGTGAGCAGGGTGGACACCCAGCATGCCATACAATGAGAAACTCCTCTGCCCAAGGTGAGAACCAATAGTTTTGACTGTGATGCACATGTGGACAACCAGGCAGGATCCTTAAGAGGCCTCCCATGCCTGACACAGACCCAGGCCAGGCCCCCACAGGGGAGTGGGTGGAACAGCAGGAGAGGATGCCCCCCCCCCAATTTTTCCATATCAATGGCAGCCCTGTGAGCATGTCTAAAACTTACAGGCTGTCACTTCCTGTATGCTAATCTCCTGTATCGTGAGATCAGCCTGCAGGAGGTACTGGCCAACGAGTTTTCAGTATGCTCGCAGGGCTGGAGCTGACAGGGAGGAGCGGCCGTAGGGGCTCTGCAGCTAAACAGGTGTTTTTCCCGGGCAAGAAGCAGAAGGAATATGGGGAATTCGCAGACAGAGTGGCAGCAACTGGGAGGCAAAAGGGAGATATTGAGATGCTGGAAATGAGGGGGTACTGAGTGACAGGTGAGTGGATGCTGTGAATAGGGAGTGGATAAGAGGCAAGGGAGAGGATGCTGGGTATGGGGAAGTAGCAGGCAGGGGAATGGATGATGGGGATGGGGGATTAAAAGGCCAGGAAGAGAATATTGGGGAGAAAGGGTGCAAAAGGCAGGGGAGATGATACTGGGGCAAGGAAGTAGGAGGAGATGCTGGGGGGTGGAGGGGGTAAGAGGGAGATTATGCTGAGAGAGAGGTGGATCCTGGAGGAAGAAGGATTCACACCACTCGTCTGTAAAGAAAGCTTGCTTGCAGCCCTCTTTCCCCCACCCACTGGAATCACATTGAATCTGACACAGAAGGCATTATGCCAGGGTGTTATCAATAACCTATGAAACCTGAGAAACAGGAATCGCTCAGCAAATCCCTTAGCATGGTAGGAAGACTGATACATTAAGAAACACACATCTCGCTCACTGCCATCACATGGAGCTGGAGATAGTAGGAATTACACCAGCTGCTGTTAGGGAAAGTGCTATTTCCTGATATGTCAAGCAAAGCAAAATCTGTCATCCATCATGACTCAGGGGCATTGGAATGCAAATGATTATTGAAGGCAGCCATTCGTCCATCATTCCAGAGTACAAAAAAAAAAGACAGACAAGGGAGTGGAACGGACCTGCACTTGGAGGGTGCTCACTACTGGCTGTGACATGCTTAGAAAAGAGAAGGGAAGCCTCTGTTTTATTAAAACCCTGCCATTTCTTTCTCTTGGGGGATGTGCAAAATCGATAACAGCTGCTTGAGGTGAGGACCAGCAGAGAGAGGCTGGGAAGGTGAAAGAGAAAAACTGAGAAAAAAGGGGGGAGTGTGGCAGACACAGTAAGCGACTATCCGTCTTTCTGTCTCGGAAACAGAGTTCAACCTCGTTAAAAGGCTGTGAGCCAAAGGCAAAATCACAGAAGTCAAGTTCATGTCTCGGTAGTCTGACTTTAGCTGGTTTGCAGCTTGAGTGTGGGAGGGTGGGAGTTAACAGTTTTTAAATAAGAGATAAAAGAGTCCTTCCAAACTAAAGAAAATGAGTCATAAAAGCTGCGCCAGTAGAAAAGGAAAATAGAAAACCCACTTAACAAGCTGCTGAAAAATAGGATTCATCTTTTCTTTTTTTTTTTTTTTTAGCACATTTTATTAGAAAAAGAGAAGCGTTTATGTTTTCGCTTTGTCTCTCTCTGACGCTGATATCACAGATGATGAGGAGTAGCAGCAGGCAGGCTGGTGGGCAAAGCAAAGACATAAGCAGTGGTGGGGGTGGTGGGGGGGGGGGAGTTGCCAGTGGAGGTAGTGGGGGCTGGCGGGGGTTCCTCACGCCCACACCAGCTGAGGAAAAGGTGCAGCCTCTGGCAGATGGAGATGTTCTGAAAGACACATGGTGGTGGGGAACTCCTGTCAAACCGAGTTTTAATTTTCCCACTCTGTTATGTGGATACATCTTAGCCAGAGACGGTTTCAATGGATAAAAAGAAGCCAGCCAGGGGTGTATGGCTAAAATGTATCTAGCTACCTCTAGCCAGAAAAAATGTAGCCAAGTAAGTTTAAGCAGAGGAAATGCTATCCTAGAGTTTCCCAGAAAACTTTAGATAAATATCCTGTTCTTATGGCCTGGATTGGCCACTGTTGGAAAGAGGATGCTGGGCTTGATGGACCCTTGGTCTAACCTAATATGGCATGTTCTCATGTAAACTTACTCGGGTAACTTTCCCACCTCCCAGCTTATTCAGTATGAACCTCTGTGTCAAAATTATTTCATTTTAGTGCCCAAAAATATATAAATAATGGCATACACTGATGTAAATAAAATCACTTTATCTTTTGAGGATCCAAAGATAGAGAGAAGAATATCTAGTAAGAAAAAGGAAGTGATAATCCCCTTGGACAGGTCCTTGGTGAGGCCTCACCTGGAGTGCTGTGTTCGGTTCTGGAGACCGTATCTCAAAAGGGACAGAGACAGGATAGAGGCGGTCCAGAGAAGAGCGACAAAAATGGTGGGTGGTCTCTATCAAATGACTTATGAGAGGTTGAAGGACCTAAATATGTATACACTGGAGGAGAGGAGGAGCAGGGGAAATATGATAAGGACCTTCAGATATCTGAAAGGGTTTAATGATGCACGATCAACAACAAACCTTTTCCGTAGGAATGAGATCAGTAGAACTAGGGGCCATGAAATGAAACTCCAGGGAGGATGACTCAGAATCAATGTCAGGAAATATTTCTTCACGGAGAGAGTGGTGAATGCCTGGAATGCCCTTCCGGAGTTGGTGGTGAAGACAAAAATGTTGAAAGATTTCAAAAGGGCATGGGATAAACACTATGGATCCCTTAAGGCTAGAGGATGGGAATGAAGAAAAGAGTGCATGGAGAAAACTTGCTGGTGTGGCGGTTACTACCCTTAGGGGCGGATTTTAAGAGCCCTGCTCGCCTAAATCCGCCCAAAAGTGGGCGGATTTAGGCGAGCAGGGCCCTGCGCGCCGGGAAGCCTATTTTACATAGGCCTATTGGCGCGCGCAGAGCCTCGGGACTCGCGTAAGTCCCGGGGTTCTCCGAGGGGGGCGTGTCGGGGGCGTGTCGGGGGGCGGTCCCGGTCATCGTGGCGTTTTGGCAGCGTTTTGGGGGCGGGTATGGGGGTGGGGCGTGGCCACGCCCTCCGTACCCGCCCCCCGGTCGCGTCCCGGCGCGCAGGAGGCCCGCTGGCGCGCGGGGATTTTCGCCTCCCTCTGGGAGGCGTAAATCCCCCAACAAAGGTAAGGGGGGGGGGGTGTAGACAGGGCCGGGCGGGTGGGTTAGGTAGAGGAAGGGAGGGGAAGGTGAGGGGAGGGCGTTAGAGGATTCCCTCCGAGGCCGCTCCGATTTCGGAGCGGCCTTGGAGGGAACGGGGGTAAGCTGCGCGGCTCGGCGTGCGCCGGCTATACAAAATCCATAGCCTTGCGCGCGCCGATCCAGGTTTTTAGCAGATACGCGCGGCTCCGCGCGTATCTGCTAAAATCCAGCGTACTTTTGTTTGCACCTGGAGCGCAAACAAAAGTAGGCTATTCGCGCTCCTTTTAAAATCCGCCCCTTAACCAATAAGCCTTCATACTGATGATGCAACTCCATCTTTGCTTCAATGGCAGGGGGAAAAGGGGAATTAGATTCAGACAACAACCAACAAGGACATTGAACTGTACAGTCTGTGATAACAAATAAGCATGGGGGTAATAACTTGCTTGATGTGGTGGTTACCACCCTTAATCTATAAGCCTGTTACTACATTTCTGATGCAACTCCAACATTGCTCTCTGCTTCAATGACAGGGGGTGGAGGGAAAAATGGACACAAACAGTAACCAACAAGAGCCCTGACCTTATCAGTCTGGGAGACTGATAATTAGGAGAGCTTGCTGGGCAGACAGGATGGGCCGTTTGGTCCTTTTCTGCCATCATTTCTATGTTTCAAAGGGAGCTCTCCCATATTACTTTCCTAGGGTATAAATCCAAATTGCTGATTACAAATGTCATGATTTTGTTTTTGATCCACAGTTGTGCTAAAGCAACTTGTACAAAAGGTCTTTTTATGCAATTGTGTTATATGGGTTTTGATCAATCTCATAGAATTCCCGCATATAAAAGTGTACGCGGGCATCAAACTATATAAAATACCATCGCCAAATTATAGGTAGTATTAAGGACAATCTGCAGTAGCAAACAAAACCTCTGAAAGCAAGTAAGAGCCATTACTTTACCATATAGTGGTATTTGTATCTTCAAAAGATAAGTTTGGATCTTCAAAAGATAAGTGATTCTATTTACATCTATTACTTTATACATAAAAGAGGTTTTACACACTAAAAATTTGCACATGAAAGAATTTAGATGCATACATTTTTTTAACTTGCAATGAAACAAGAATTTTGGAGGACACTGAGCAAAGACAAAGAGATGATTATAATTATTATCCCGCAAATGTAAAAAGCAGAATTATAAACATTATGAGCTTGTTTGTTCCTCCTCTTCCATTTTTTTATTGCTTTTTCACACAAAAGCTGTTATTTATAATAATAAAAAAAACTTCCCGAGCTTCTGCTATTTTTTTTTTTAAATGTATACAAACTCGCATGAATTCCCTTCAGCATGGATAATACCCCGTGTTTCAGACTGATTATATGGTTTGAGCGTGGACCATGCCCTTCTGGATTTTGTCGACACTGGCAGAGTGACTGTGTCTGTTCTAATAGATATAATAAGCCACATGCATATTGTAATAGAGGTGATAATGCATTCCAATCTGGCAAGGAGGGCTTGTCCAAAAACCTTAAATAAAGGCAGTTTATTCATCCTTCAAAAGAAGCTCGAGCACTCTTGCAGTCTTTACCAATATTTGTAGCCACATGAGGTAGCAAATATATTTTTGCCTTTGAATTATCTGAGTTCTATGCAAAGGTCCTGCTGAGGGTTGGTTTTGAATAGTGGCTAAAAGATATGATCTCCTTTACAATAATATCTTTTTTTTTCCCAACTTCAGCATTATATACAACCACTTTTTGAAATATGTTTATGGTAAAAGTAGTCTTCTACATCACTTGGAAGTGGAAATTACAGAATGTCCCACTGTCTTGCTATCCAGCAAAATAAGAAGAACTGAGATACTGCTGGTTTGTCACAGATTGTGGTATTAGGGTTACCAGTTGTATTGGTTTTCCTAAAACTTTTCCTGGAATGGAAGGCTCAATACACAGAGTTCCCAAGAATAAAATGAGTTCATATAAGCATAAGATCATGAATACCCCAAGTACTCTAGGCCTAACTGAGTTGTTAAAATCTTTTACAATTGTCTCATTAGAATGAAGAGAGATCCATATGGACTTGGACACACTTAAGGGGCAATTTTCAAAATCTTTATCCATGGACTTTATTCTGAGCCCCACCTACTGTTATCCACACACAAGGTAGGCAATTTTCAGACAGCTTCTTTACCCAGTAAATAATTTTTGAGAATTCCTCTCCAAATTCTGAGTTGAATTGATTGGGTTAATCAAATTATATCTAAAACTGAAGTTAGACATTAGAAAAATTTGGTTCAAAAAGCAGTTGCAAATCCAAATAAGAGAAGTTTATGACTATAGGGAATACAAGAAGTACATGCAACAATCTCAGCGCACTGTAAACAAGGCATCTGGTGCACTTAAAAGTGGAATCACACATTAAACATTTGTAACCTCTTAGGGTCTGCTTCATCAATGTAATTTCCCATAGAGACAGAATAGGGAAAAGCCATTCAAGATAACTTTCCGACAAATGCGGGCAGTGGCATATGTGCACATATATGGCCATGAGCAGATCTATGCTAGTATTTTATATAACCTGACTGCGTGATATATGTGGTATCTTATAAAATACACGTGTATCTACCCCACAATGTAGGCTTACGTGCGAATGCATGCAGTGCATTGAAAAAGGATATATCAATGCATTGAACACATGTAATTTTCCTACCTATTTTAAAAAATATTTATTTATTTAAATTTATTTATTTAAAATCTTTTCTATACCGTCGCAACGGTTTACATGTAGGCACATATTTAATGTAGGTAAATGTGTACTATAGTACATTCTAACAGGTGCCGTCAAAAGTTTGGTTACAATATATCATTAGACAAAATAATTTTTAGAGAAGTGGGTCATGACGGAGTGTACCAAAGGTATTTTCACGGGTAAATTTATCATACATAGTGTTATCAATATGCTTATTGTGATGTGTAGTTCATGGACTACTCTACTGTACCGTCCTAAGTACTGTGTGTCGGTGCTTATCTGCCTATTCATGTATATCTTTTATGTGCAAAAATAAAGTAGGATTACTTGCGTAAATTGGTGTATTTTAAAACATGCGTGTGTCAAGGGAATTATCAGTTTCACTAATTGGTCCACCAGTTTGTCCAGTCCTTCTCCAGGTCAACCTTCTCCTGGTTCAACCTACATTCCTCCCAGTTCACCCACAGCTCCTGCCCAGTCAGTGCTGCACAATAAGCACATTTAATATCATTTATACCTGATAATTAGCAGGTTTAAAGTGAGTAAATTGGCAAATCTATGTGTGTCTTTTAAAATAGCAACTTGCATGTGTAAATGTTGGCCACGCCCCCATATATGTATGTGTGAATCTGAAAATATACACATCTTTTTTATTTTATAAAATATTGAATGCTTAAATAGAGGTTACACGTATATAAGCTAATTTTTGCACGTGTAATATTTTGAAAATTCACTGCATTGTTAAATGGCCCCTTAATATATGTAGCCCTGACTCTCCTCCTGCCTACATAGAAGCCAGATTGCCCATCGGTTTTTGTATTTGGAAATTAAAGGTTACAAATGAGTTTCCTGTGGTACTCTATTAATGCACAGACATTTATAACTATCTGTCTTGGTACTCTGGAGCCAGTTCAAACAGTGTAATCTGAAAAAAAATAGAGAATAGACTATAGATTGCATGAGAGAGCTTCCTGTAAAACCATGAACTGGATTGAGGTAAAACTAATAGCAACCCTGACTTCACTTGCTGACTAAAGAGTTAAAAGGGCCCAGTTCTAAAGTAATATCTGTTGTGTTTTGTTAATGATCTGAAAATGGAAATAGAGAATGAGGTGATCAAATTAGCAAATGATACAACGTTATTAAGTATTAAGAGGATTTGCAGAACTGGGCATGTAAATGGTGGATGAAATTTAATGTGCACAAGTACAAACTGGTGAACATAGGGAAAAGCAGGGCTGGTGCAAGGGTATTAGGCGCCCTAGGCGAACCTTCTGCCTTGTGCTGCCCACTCCCCCCGGTCCCAGCCATTGTTGTCCTCTCTGTCCTGCGGCACTCTATTTTCACACCCCACCCCCCCCCAAGCAGAGGAAGTATTGGCTCAGGTGAGAGATTCATGGGAAGCCTCTGTCCGTCCTCACCCGACCTGACTGCTGGCTCGAGTCAGACTACTTTGCCGTGAATATCATGTGACTCGAGCCGGCGGTTGGGTGAGGACGGACGAGGGTCGCTCATTGGTCGTCGCTGAAATATCCTGCCGGCAGCTGCCGAGCTGCCACAACTGCCGCCGAGGCAGCGGCTGTCTCTTCTCTCTGCGCTGCATGCCAGGGCCAGTCGCCCACTCACCCCGATCCAGTGTATTCTCACCACCGCCGTGAGACCGTCACTATGCTGGCTGCTGCCCCGGGACCCTGGCGCCTTAGGCTCCCCCCTAGTTCGCCTGGTGCTTCCGCCAGCCCCGGAAAAAAGGGATGCCTTTTTTTTTTTTTTGGAATACTTCAAGCATGAAGGCAAACAAAAGTTTGAGAGCCTGACTTATGAGTGAGATTCATTCCTGTCGAGGTACGTACACATAGGGCTTCTTATTTTAGGCTTTAATCGATAAACACTGATAAAATGCCCCAATGCAAAAAATATATATATGTTTATTGGAAAAACACCACTTCCTCTAATAGTCTCTCCAGCTCCCTTTGCCTGCCTTGGATCTTCCACTCTTTCATGCCTTTTCAATGCTGGTAACTCCTCAAATGCATAAATGATTTTATTGGATTCAACTTGAAAACTTACCCAGCAATAGTAGTACCTGTGCTGTGAAAATACTGAAACTGATTTTTTTTTTTGTGTGTGTACTTTCAAAGAACTCTTAATTAACTGGAAAATAAATACCTAAGAGATTAATGTTCAAGGCCTTTTAGACAAATAACTTGTGAGTTATCCATCTAAATGTCTATTTTTGAATATTCCCCTTTTGTTATCCATCTAAACGTTAGCCCTGGAACTTGCAAATATTTTTTTCACATCTCCATCAGACCCGTGAGCGTGGAAGGAGGGGGAGGGGCAGAGGAAGAGGCCAGGATCAGTTCCCGTGCTGAGATTGTTCACATGATTAGATAGAAGGGTTGGGGGGAGGGCCTCTCACAAAAATAGGAGAGTTTTGGGTTATTTTTAGTGTCAAAAAGAAAAGATGGGCCCTCTGACCCACCTCCTGTCCAAGAAGAAGCCTGGGGCCCGAGCCTATCCAGCTAGGACTCCACAGGCCCAGCCGGGATCCGCCCAGGTCCCTTTGATTCTCCCCCTCCCCCACTCCTGCACTAACATTTTTCTGGGCCTGAGGACCTCCCTGGCCCACATTTCCCCTGTTGCCCCCTGGCAAGTTGGAAGAGCAGGCATAAAGCCCACTTAGTCCTGCCTTGATTCTCTGCACTAAAAATGATGCCAGAGGTCTGAAGGATGCACCATAGTAATGGCTCTTTGGCATCCATGTAAGGGACAGCCGGCACCATTTTCTTGCATGGCCATAGTGCTGGGTAGGCCCAGACCCCGGGCTTCTCTTTGCTGGTGGGAGAACAGTTAAAGGGCCTCTTGGATGCCTGTTTTTTATATTTTTATTTTGGGGGTTTTTTTTTGGGAAGGTTTAATGGTTTGGGGTTTGTTTGTTTGTTTTTTTTGTTCTGGAAAAAAAATGATCAAAAAAAAAAAAATAATAATAATAATGTGAACTGAAAAAATAAAAACTCCTGAAAGGAAAAAAAGAAAATTTTCAAGCTTCAAATCCCTAGTATGTGACAGTGAATAGAAGAGCTAATAGTATATTGGTAATTATTTGGAGAGGACTAGAGAATAAAACGGAGAATATTATAATGCTTTTGTATAGACCCGTGATGCAACTACAACTCGAGTATTGCGTGCAGTTCTGGTTACCCCGTCTCAAAAAAAATAGAAAAAAACTAGAAACAGTATACAGAAGGGCAAGAAACATGATAAAGAACATAAAAAGATTCCTGTGTGAATACAAATCTGATAGGTTAGAACTCCACAGCTTGGAAAAGAGATGGCTGAGAGAGGATATGCTAGAAGTTTGCAAAATCATGGGTGGAGTATAACCGGTAAAAAAGGAAACTTATTTAACCTTTCAAATAGTTCTAGGGTTACGGAAAATTCAATGAAATTAATTACTGGTAACTTTTAAATGATTTTAAGAGCATTTTTTACAGTCAGTGCACAATTGTTGTGCAATTTGTTGCCAGAGGTTATGAATAAAGCCATTTGTACAGCCATTTGTCCATGGGCCTGAAGGACAGGCCCATGGACAACTACAGGTCAGGTAGGCTTGTGAAGCACCACCTCCTGTTGCAGGGAGTGAACAAGAGTGAATGGATCTCCCCGTTAGGACCTGCCGGGTGCTGCTTCCAGGCCGCTCGGATTGGCTGCCGTTGCAGACAGGATGCTGGATTAAGTGGACGATTGGTGCGACCCAGTATAGCATTCCTCAAGTCTAGTGAGGTCTAGTTTGAGTGGATCCCAGAACCCGCTCTACCTTTTTTTTTCTGGGGTGATCTTCCTCCATGAATAGTCGCCCAAGCAGCTACCCTTCGGATTTCTTTAATGTACTGAAAAATCTCTCTGCACTGAACTACGTTTCTCTAGTAGCTGCAGTTATGCCATCCATGCTGTAGCTTCCTCTTTGATGTAGTTTGAAATAAGGAGCTCAGGAAAGAAGCCATTATCAAGGAAATCAACTGCATATGGGGCTTTTTGGTCACAGTCTGTTTTGTGGCTAATGGAATAGATATAATAAACTGGCAAAAAGCTTCATTTCCGTGCTGTATTCCCCACTCTTGCTGTTGAGTGCTGATCTGCTGGCATCGGAAGGGCAGTAAGCATTGTGAATTTAGCAGGGTACATCTGCCAGGTTTAAAGTACTGAATATTTTTCTGGTCTTATGCACCTACTTTCTTTCCGAGAAATATAGCCACTCTCTGCTTTTTTTTTTTTTTTTTTTTGCTGCAGCTGTAAGGCTGGGAGTAAAATTCTGATCATTTGTGATGCAATGTGTGTATTCATTAGGGATCTGCAGCCTCCAAAATTTTGTATCCTGCCATTACTTGTCATCTGGAAACACATTTCCGTGTCGTTTTTATGTTTTTTCCCCCAATATATATATATTTTTTGTAAGATTTTAGAAATAGTGCGCACTATTCAGAATAGTGTATTTGTGCGAAGGGCCGGCAACTTTCAAAACTGTGCACGGGCGCGCGGCCATGGATATGGCGAGTTTATATCTTGCGCACATGTTATAAAATAACCTGAGCGCATGCATACATGTGCTTAATTTAGAGAGGGTGCACACCTAGGCAGACAATTTTTTTTTTTTTTTACAACTTACACCTCCTCCATAGTAGAAGTAAACTTACACGACAGTGGACCTGGGCGAGCAAGTATCTACGCGCGCACTTCTTGGCCATGCCCTGCCCAGACCATACCCCTTTTTAAAATTGAGTGAGATGTGTGCGCGCAGTGGGAGATTTAGCTGTGCATCTCGGGGGCTTTTATAATTCAAATGGGCGCACGTGAGTCTGACTTGTGCATCCATCTCTTGATTTTGGCACGTGCGGGCATTTAAAATGTCACCTTATGGCATGCAATAAATGAGGTAGATCTTAAAACAATATGCGATCGCGTACTTTTGTTGGCACACCAGGCGCCAACAAAAGTACGCTGGATTTTATAAGATACACACGTATCCACGCGTATCCTATAAAATCCGGGATCGGCGCGCGCAAGGCTGCCGATTTTGGGCAGCCTGCACGCGCCGAGCCACGCAGCCTGCCTCCGTTCCCTCCGAGGCCGCTCCGAAATCGGAGCGGCCTCGGAGGGAACTTTCTTTCGCCTCCCCCCGGCCCTATCTAAACCCCCCTTACCTTTGTTCCTCGATTTATGCCTGCTAGAAGTAGACGTAAATCTACACGCGCCAGCGGACTGCTGGCGCGCCGTCATCCGACCCGGGGGCTGGTCCGGAGGCCTCGACCACGCCCCCGGTCCCGCCCCCGAAACGCCACATCATTAGGCCCCGCCCCTGACACGCCCCCGACACGCCCCTTTTCGAAAACCCCGGGACTTACGCGAGTCCCGGGGCTCTGCGCGCGCCGGCGGCCTATGCAAAATAGGTGCACCAGCGCGGGAGGGCCCTGCGCGCGTAAATACAACCGGATTTACACGCGCAGGGGGTTTAAAATCCGCCCCTTTCTGAATAATGCTCGCTAAAAATGATAGAAGGAAAAGTACAAAAATTTGTGGGTATTTTTTTTTATATCGTTTTGTTTTGAAAATGACATGAAACGACATAGATCATGTTTGGATTGCTTACGTTCCCACGTTTGCATCATCACTAGGTGTTCATGTACGAATCTATATGTATGCCCCTTCATATCTGTATATGTAGTAGCTATGATTTAAACTTCTGGTAATCCGCAATGCTGCTGCTGCAGTGCCAAGGGTTGCCATGACAACCTGTTGCAGCACAGCTGGGCTTAAATGCTCCTGATGAGGGCAGCCATGGCAGCCCCCAGGCATATTCACAGATTTCCGGACACGTACACCAGCCAGATGTGTGTGCCCATGCATATAGGTTTGCGTTATTTGGAATACACACCTAACCCTATTTGTGTGCGTGGTTACGTGCGGTTGTAAATAAGGCAAGTGCTAAAACACATTTCACTCCACAGCAAAATAATAAGACAGAGCAATCAAGTTTAAATAGCATAATAGCTACCTGTAAAATGAAAGACATTTAAATTAGATTAGATTAAAAAGGTCTCTTTTTTTTTCCATTTTTCTGGCAGTCATGTTACCTACCTCACTGGACGCTCAGTGGCACTTGTGCATGGCAGGAGCTGCATTGTCTCTAATTTCTAACGGGGTTAGGGATTGCCTTTCCCATATTCCTCCCTCTCTCTCTCCCTCTTTTTTTTTTTTTTTAAACGCACACGAGTGTTTGATCCTTCGCTCTATTTTCCATTTGAAACTGGCAGAAAAACTGCAAATAATTATTAGGTTGTTTTTTGTTTTTTTTTTTAGCCACATCCCATCAACCTGGCAATGATGTCTCTCTGCCAGCAAACCCTTGGATTGTAATAATGTGAAAACACTGTGTGTTACTGTTGTTCTTTTGTTTTTAATGAGCCATTACTGTCACCCAAAAGAAAAGGCTCACAAATGCAGGGTTGTACCTAATTATATTTCGGTTTGGTCTGAGGGTGAAGCAATCCCTTCCAGGAATTTTCATAATAAGCAAAATCAAGGCAGGGGCTTACTTTGTATCCGTTCCACTGCTTCTTGCACTGTTTGACTCAACATAGTGAAATCCCTATAATTAAATCCATTTGGATGGGCCGCTCTTGCCTGGTAGTTAAAACACAGATGCAAATGGAGAGACCTTGGTTTGATCCTTCTGTCCACCAGTCACTGTATAATATATATTTTTTCTTGCTGTACTCAAACTGAGGCGGTCGTTTACTGAACCGTGATAGATTTCCCCCAGAGGGGGAAAATGCTGCAGACAGTTACTAAGCTCCAGTAATCCCTACTGCAGCTTAGAAAACGGTGTGGCATTCCCCCCCCCCCCCTTCCTCCCCCCACAGTAAAATACCATGGGGGAAAAATTACCGCAGGATAAAAGGCCCCAAAAGCCAAGCGATAGTGGCCCCTTCGCACGAGGCTGACATCTTCTTAAAGGGCCGTAGCAAACCCAATACAACCCCCCCAACATGTGAAAAACTCTGCAGGGGGGGGGGGGTCTTGTGAGAACCCGCTGCCTCCAGAGGCAGCAATTTGGCATTTAAAAGTTACAAATAAAAAAAATAAAGACAAACAGTCCTAACCCAAGACCCCCACCCTCCAAGTCAACTGTAGCCCTCTGTCGCCCAGAAACCCCCTCCCCAGCCCAACCCTTCCCCACTGAATTAGTAGGCTCCGGACCCTGCACAGTCTGCCATAAAACGGTGATGGCTGGCCCACATTATTACTTACACCCTAAACGGCAGCCCTGGGAGAATCAGTACGGCGTTAGTGTCGAGGCTCCCAGGGCAAGATAGCTACAGTTCCCGAGTTGTAGCTAACTTTCAGTAAAATAGCAATGACTTGTGAAATTTATTTTTTTTTTCCAGGCACGTTATTTTATTTGCATGAAATCACCTAGTACTGAGCTGCTTTATATGCACTTCCAAAGCATTTGTATGCAAAGCAGCTCGTTATCATTTTGGCAAAATTCGGGGTTAAGTAATGTGTTAGTTTTGATACTGCATGTTATCAGTACCGCAAGGTGTTTACCACACAATAAATGCCTAAGTGCAGTTTAGTAAATGAACCCCTGACTTTGTAATTTGTTTAGGACAAGGCATTCTAGAGGTTGGGTGCTATCATATGCTGATTGCACTGTGAAAGTAATATTTCAGAAATTCACTGAGATGTATTTCTCTTGTTCTTTTCTGTCGGTGTAATAGGCAGAAAACACATGAAGCTGCACCATGCTGCCCCTGGAAGTCAGAGAAGGGACCCCCCTCAGCACTGGCAGAGGAGGTGTTCACTGAGGGTGCAGTAAGTAGTTATTTTTTTACTTTGGATGACTATTCCAGCAGAGATTAACATTTTGCTTGGTTTCCCTTGAAACAACATTCATTCTCCTTTTCTCAGTTTCTGAAAAATTGATATAAAAGAAATGATTGGGGTGATAACTCCAATGCTGTGGTGTAGCAATAAGCCACAGATCTTGGGCTGCTTCTTGATGGTTACTATAATAGGCTTGTTAGATGGGAAAGATGCACTTTATAATCTTTGCATGGCAGGGCAGGAGTAACTCATTAATCTCTGTACACTTATCTTGTCACCTAAGGAAGCTTCTTGTCACCTCAGGAAACCTGTTGGATTAAAGACATTTTGTCCTCTCCTTCCATCCGTCTTTCTGTTCTTGTAACTACTAAAATCTGAGTACATGTCTAAAGGAGGGGAAGGAAGCGTCTTACATGAGAACAGTTTGTGACTGTGTGATCTTTCCCTACCATCTGGTTAACTGGTTTTCTGCGTCAACTGATGTGCTATGACTCTTCAGTTGGTTAAAGATCCACAAGCCCTTTCCAGTTCATTTTGAATTTTTCTCCTAATATTTTCAGGCCAATAACTGTTTTAGAACAAACATATTCCATCATTAGCTTTCCCCTATCCCTAAGGAGTGTGGTAGACTAAGCTGGGGAAGAAAATTGATCATGTTGATGAGTAGTGTATGAAGTCCAGGACTAAAACAACATGGAGAATGAATTTTACTCTGCAGTTATATAAAAGCACAGAAGCCGATAACCCTAAAGAAAGTATGCACCGTTTTTATGGAGTAGTTCCCTTTTAATCATCCAGATCTCTTCTTAAGACTCTCCAGCGGAGAAAGCTCACAGAGTTGTCTAGGCTGAGATTTCTGTTCATTCATTTGATGTCTTGCCTTTTTGTAATTGTTTCAAAGCAAGTTACAATTAAAAACACCATTTTTTAAAAATTACACTCCTACAAGCATGAATACCATCACGTATAACAAATCTCCAAACAGTAACAAAAATTCTGCATCTATATGTAAATAATCCTGAATATGGGTAAAATATAAGTGTACGCACACTCTTAAAAGTAGAGAATAGCTTTGCAATGTAATTATGCATGTGTTGAGATTGGTTAAGTTTGTATAAAATCAATTGATTGGTATTCTTATATTCCAAACTATAAATCTTTTGCAACTCCTGCTGAGTTGATAATACTGAGAAGACTCTGATAATACACACATTATTATGGTAATTTACCAGTGTAGAAATAACGTTTTAAAAATGTATAATCATTTTCTGCAGGTGCAAGGGCCTGGTGTGCACAATGAGAATGTTGTCCTTCCTCTGAATAGCCATTAATGATGTACCTATGACTATGTCTGCCTGTTGGTTGTTATGCTTCATACTTGTTTTACTGTACAAAATTTATAGAGTAATGGAAGCATTAGAAAAAGATAGATTTTTTTTTTTTTTAGTACAATTATATTCATGCCTCATTAAGGCAGTGTTTCCCAACTAGTGTGCCTTCAGACCTGATCAGCTGTGCCACGGAAACGTTGCCACAGCTTGATGCTTAGATCCAGGCCAGCAGCTGGGCTTGCTGTCAGCACCTTGCAGCATCAAGAGATACTAGAAGTGGCTTTTGAATGTGTAGGAGCTCCTTTTTAAGAACATGCAATTATTCATAGCACTTCTTCCTAGCTACAACATGAGCCTTGGAGTGCGATAATTAGTAGGAGGATACAGCCAGGCCCCGCTTTGTTTGGCGCACTGTTATGGTTATTTATGTTTGGGTGGATCCTTGGACACTGTGGCAGCTGACCACGCCCACGGGGGGCAGTCCCGTGAGGGACCACGGTCTCAGGCTAGACTCTGGACACTCAAACACAGATCTGAATCTTTATTTAAACAGTTTTGGAAACCACCAGAGGTGGCAGTAGTGAGTAATAGATGTTGAGCCCGGCTGGGCAGGTTACCCACAGGACGCTGGAACAGCGGATCCTCAGCTTGGCTGTGCTGTAGTGGAAAGAGACTGAGAGTTATGAGTACACAGTGAGAAACATACAGAGTCCCAGGTAGAATATGAGAAGTTCCGAGACAGGGAGAGCAGGCCCTCGAGGAGTGAGTACCTGATCCCTTAGAACAGAAAGACTCAGTGGTATTGTACTCACACAGCGATTCCTCTAGAAGAGAGGTCTGGCACTGGAACAGAAGGCAGGCCCTCGAGGAGCGAGTACCTGGTTCCAGGGAAGCAGTACTGTGGAATAGATGGTAATTGTACTCACAGACGGAAACTGTTGGTGAAGTCTTCCAAGTAGAAAGGGTGGTAGATGAAGGCAGCGACTCAGGGAACATGGGCCCTCGAAGAGCCAGTACCAGTTTCCTGATAGCACCTGAAAGAAGCAGAAGAGGCCCCCGAGGAGCGGGTACCCCGTTAGCAATAAGAGTTCCAAATAACACTGGAGTGGCAGAGTAGCTTCGGTATGGAGAGTGAATCCCATCCGTAATAATCTGGGTTGCTAACTCGATTAGCTAGCAAAAGTTGTAGGCTTAAATATCCGGGCAGCGTGACGTCATCTCAGGGGGACGCCCCTGAGGTTCGCGCCAACGAGGAAATAAAGATGAGGGTGGCATGCACACACGTGCCCTATGGTACCTTGGAGGGGCATGGCGGGAAGCAGCACGAAAGCTGGTCCGGGGACGCTGGAGAGGACAGCAGACAGATGCCGCGGCAGCCAGTAGTCCGAGGTGAGCAGGAGGAGCCGCAAGAAGAGTGAGGTAGGCGGGGCGAAGCCATTGCAGACCAGTCGCAACACGCACACATTGCACACAGAACCCTTCCCCTTTAATGCCTCCTTTCACTCTCTATTCTCCCCAGGCTGAGTGCATTGAGCACTGATGTGCTGAGTGCATTGAGCACTGATGTGACTCACTGTGAGTCTTGGGATCAGCAGCAGTGAAGGAGCCCTGGAAGCCAAGGTAACTAACTAACGGAGTCAGCTGCCCACACCACACCAACTTTTCCCTTCTCCTGCACATGTATGTAAAGACAGCTGGTCCATCGTAACTGGTTCTTGTGTATGTGTGTCTGCCCCATCTCTCCCTTGTTTCAAAATGTGGAGGAGAGAGTGGTGGCACTTTCAGTGTTTCTCTGGCTCCCCTTTTAGCCATATGAGTCCTCTCCATGTCTGTACTACCTGTTCCATGATGTGCTAAACAACATATTTGTGTTATAAGAACACAGTCTGACCCAGTATGGAATCTTAAGGGCCCATCAAGCCCAGTATCCTGTCTCTAACAGAGGCCAATCCAAGTCACAAGTACCTGGCAAGTACCCAAACATTAAATAGATCCCATGCTACTAATGGTAGCAACAAGTATTCCCTATTGATTAATAATATTTTATGGATTTCTCCTCCAGGAACATATCCAAACCTTTTTTTAAACCTAGCTAACTGCCTTAACCACATCCTAATGCAATGAATTCCAGAGCTTAATTGTACATTAAGTGAAAAACAATTTTCTCCAACTTGTTTTAAATGTGCTACTTGCTAACTTCATGGAGTTGCCCCTTAATCCTTGTATTATCTGAAAGAGTAAATAATTGATTCACATTTACCCGTTCATAATTTTGTAGATGTCTATCATATCCACCCCCCTCCTCAGCTGTCTCTTCTCCAAGCTGAACAGCCCTAACCTCTTTAGCCTTTCCTCATAGGGGAGCCATTCTGTGCCTTTATCATTTTGGTCGCCCTTCTCTGTACTTTCTCCAGCACCAACTATATCTTTTTTGAGATGTGGTGACCAGAACTGTACCCAGTATTCAAGGTGCGGTCTCACCATGGAGCGATACAGAGTCATTATGGCATCCACCGTTTTATTCATCATTCCCTTTCTAATAATTCCTAACATTCTGTAGATGTGCTTTCAGCTTGTAAAGGTTGAGAAACACTGCACAAAGTAATAATTGGCAAGGATTATAAAGGGCCATGGCCAGTTAGAAAGTATAATCAGGGAAAATGGTGAAGGTTTAAGACATATGTATTAAGCTATCCAAAGACAGAGACTTTTTTATTGTGACCGGAAGGCAGAAGAGACCGAGGAAAGGAGAAAAAAATGACTCTTTCTAAGTTATTATACCAAGGGGCCTGTGCACTGATACTTGTGCTAAAGATTTCTTAGTATGTATGCTAAAAAGAGAGTTAACATCAGATACACAAAATTATTTGTATTTGTCTCCCAAAATGCAGCCTCTATAGCAAGTACAGAAAAGTAGCATGCATGCTAATTCACAAAGTGCGGCATGGGCATGCTTGATTGCAAAGTTCGCTGTGCTTACTGTCCCAAAGTGAAATGACCTTAGCACAGGTAATTTCATTCTCCTTCCTCCCCCCCCCCCCCCCGAGCCAAGTATTTGTTAATTATTGTAAGTATTTGTGTTCTTCGCTCTCCGAGTAGAGTAAGGTACAGCTTTACTGAATAATGACATACTCAAGTAAGAAGGGGGTTCATCTTTGGTCCTAAAATGTACCACCTCCACCTTCTTCCCCCTACACACATTACAAGGAGGTTGCTTCCTAGACTGACACTTGCCCCCCCCCCCCCCCCCCCACACACATACACATACACTCACCCCACACTTTCTGCAGACTCTCTGCCCTAATTGCCTCTTTCCCTTCCTACCCCTTCTGATGATGGGCTTTAGATTATATAAGGACGGGAGAGAGCAAAGCGGTCTCCAGTCCTGCTGCCAATGATATTCAGAACGGCACCAGCTAACCTCCGCGCGCCCGTCGAAATTTACAGGGGATGCTTTTTAGTGTAGCAGCCATCTGAGACAGATTTGCTTCTGCCTGAGACAGCTGCAAATATAATCAGGTCTTAGGGCTCTGGCAGCAGCACCGACTTTTGCATATGTTTTTGGGTGAACGATTCTTGGGAGGAAGGTCTGTGGGCAGAGTCGAGGACATTGGTAGAGTATCTATGACAGTCTCTCCTCTTATGTGACACAAACTTTCTCTTTATCAAGCCTTTAGGGAAGAGTGTTTGGCCTAACATCGCCGTCGGTAGATGTTCAGCAAGTCTGAATATTTGCCACAAATAATTTGGGTGACTCAGGCCCTAGACGATCTCTCAACTTTAAGCTAAGTTCACTTCTGCCTGCCTACCTGATGATAATTATGCAAGTTATTTGTGTTTAGGAAAGATTTCAGGAGAATCCAATCTGTTTTGCAACAGAATCATATTTGCACTTTCATACATCTCCTGAGCAGCAAATTACCTTTGAAATATAATTGTAGATAACAGAGAGCATTTCCCCTTCTGTATCTGCAGTGTCTTATCTTTCTTTCTGAGATGAAGAACATCTTGTTTTGATTCCGAGAATCATTCAGACTGACTTTATATTTCAGACATTTGAAAAATTTAATTTATAAATAAGACAGCTCTTTCTAATCTAATTTCTTATTCAAGATAAGGTTTGCACTTGAGGTCACTAAACAATATGGAAATATTATATGCACAGGGACTAATGGTACGGCTATCTTTAGAACTGAGAAGCTGGAAACTGGAGATAACTTCACTGAGCTGGTAGGAGATGCTCCAAGGTTTGGTAAACTAACAATGAAGTGGAGTTCACAAAAGACTCAGTTTAAGAGAAGTGCGCATGGCTAAAAGGGTGGCGGTGACCTCCTGACACTTCCAAAAGATACTCTGACCAGACTGGAATTAAGATACATCAAACAATATAACATGGAAGCAGACCAATGAATTTAAAGTGTACAGAAGAGTGCTCATGGAAGATAGAAAGTAAAGAGTCGATGGCACAACTCAAGGACAATAATCTCAACCTAATGGAAATGAGGAATACTCATGTATGTATGGAATGGCATATAAATATCTTTAGTTCCTGCAAGAAGCACTTTCAACAAGCTGTTGACAATTTCCTCTTGGCCATCACTAAAGCACTAAATATAACCCACCTTTCATTACTGACAGAAGTCTGTCTAGTTTTACGGTTTTTAAACTCCATCCCAGATTACAGTAGTGCAGTTTAGATTGGCTAAAAGTGTCTAGATAATAACATTTCTGTGGTTTTATCAATGGTTGACTATGGTTGAGAAACCATGTCACTGATCCCCTTTGGCTGTTATGGTCAAATCCAAATGCTAGTGAAATATCAAGCAGCAGTAGGACTATAAATACAATAAATGGGTTTTTAATATTTGAATCTGTTTACCTTTACAAATATCTGGGGCTAAACCATAGCAATGCTTATAGAGCAACAACAATGTTGCCGTAATCACTATCATGTAATCATTAGTCCCTTAATACTTATTTTTATCAATGATTTTTTTATACATTTAAAATATAAATCAACTGTCTACTTACCTTTGAAAATTTTGGTTATGGCATCTCAATCTTTTCACCGTTGACCCATATTCACTCCTCAGTCATTCTTGGATCTGTTATAATCAATATTTTCCAAGCACCACAGGCGTTCTTAGATGTTCATAGATCTTGTATGTCGATAATATCCAAACGCCCAACTCAGTCTGGGTTTCAGAAGACACCCTTTCTTCTTCAGGGGAACAATTCTATAGTTCAGCGGTGTCTGACGTCATTGCGAATCTGAATCTGACTTGAAAGACCCTATAATAGATTGAGTATATATCACCACAAATACTCATTTTTTATTTATTTAGTAGAAGATATCCTTAAAGGATGAGTGGAATTGTATCACATTTGGGTTCTTATTGTGGTTGTCCACTTTGGACTGGGTGCATTGGCAATTTTACCTTTATGAATATTACATTTCATTTTCTGTGTGATGACTGAAAATTCTCAAATTTATTCAGAAAAGTAATTATTGCTGAAATATCATTTTCTAATCCTAATCCCTTAAGAGGGCGACTTTTTAATGTCCCCACATTGCTTACAGATCCCCAGACACTTTGCACCCATTAGCCTGCAAGCAAATTTTCAAAGATAAACTCCCCACAAGCTCCTATATTAGGAGCCTAGTGCTCAAAATCAGTGCTAAGTGTAGCAGATGTAAAATAACGTGAGAAAGACTTCTCCTATTGGTTACATTCTGCTGGAATTTTTCCTTATTTCTGATTGTGAATGGATTTTCGTTGGGTGCACTTGTGAGCTCCGCTGGATTCTTCCTATGTGCAACCTGCAGGAGAGTCAGGCTGTTCTGTTTATTTCCATGAACAACCAAAAGTCCTTACACCTTTTGTATGGTTATGCTTCATAATATATGAAGGCTGCAATAACAGAAACACCATATTATCTTGATGTTTTAAGTCATTGTAGAGCATGAGTAATTTATTGGAGTTTTTTCTTCTCCCCTCCTTTTTTTTTTTCTTCTCTCTCTCCTTCCTCCAGCTGCCTGGGACATAGGTCATTAAATAAGAACTTAACTTTCTACCCCTGCCCTAACGCCACATGCTTATTCACACGCTTTTTAGGGACCTACGTTTAAGAGTTCGGCCTTAGTCAGTTTTCAAAGGAGCCAATTTAGATTCCTAACTCTTCTTCTAAGAGGGTTATTTATCAAAATGCATCAGTGTTATCGCACATGTTAGGGCCCTAACACCCGCAATAACTACCACATCGCAAATTGTATATACAATTTTTTTCACGTATACAAGTGGAAGGAGTTTAGGAGGAGTTCGAGGAGAATAAATGGAAATGCAGTTAGTGTGGCGTGCAGTAGAGTAACCCACAGCAACGCAGGTTTTAACACCGGAAATAACTACACCTTTTCCCTGTGCGTTGGGCCTGCGTTAAAAACGTCTTTATAATGGTTCGGGGGGGGGGGGGAGGGGGAGAGAGAGAGCACCTCTAGGGAGGTTCACTTACATTTGAACTTTTTATACCACTGTAAGAGGGGAGCATTATGAACTCAGGGTGAGGTTTGGGGGGTGTGAGGCTTTGGGGAGGGGGGGCAGTTTTACATGCACAGTTATACATACAAAACCTTCAGGTTTTGGTCTGACTTTTAGAAGAAGCCCCCAGTCTGATTGACCAGTTTTTGTAGGGTCAAGAGAGGCCTATATTCAAAAGACAAAGGCACCTAACCTGAAAAGTTGGCTGTCTATACTTTTGAATTTAAAACTTTGCCAGCTCTGACCACCTATATTTAGATGCCTTAACTCACAAAATGCCTATAGGGGAGGGGCCAGGGTAGGGAACAAATATGGGTGCTGAGCACCGATTTTCCAGTGTTGGGCTCCTGTTAGGCACCTAAAGTTAAGGCATCCCAGTACCACGCTTAATGCCGATACTCGGAACATAGGCACCTAACTTAGTCACCTATATTTGAAGACTGGTCTACAATAAATGTTTTCTAAAACTTCTTGGAAGAATATATTTTAGCTTCTCACCTCATCTATTGCATTAGGCTTGGTGCTAGCCGGGAGACAAGAAACCTGGAGTCCCGTCCTGTCCCGTTCCCCCCCCCCCCCCCCCCCCCCATCATGAGACTGATTTAGCTGTAACCAAGGATTCTGAAAAGATCTCCATGTGCATCCCGGTGAGTTCGCCCACGGTAGCTGAAATGGCACTTGCCAATTACAGTCCATTAGTGCCAACCACTGGTAAGTGCCATGATAAAAAAGCACAGCTAAACTAAACAGTACACTGCTCCCAACTTGGCTTAAATATACAGTACTGCAGTCAAAGACTTATAGGGGGGCTTTTCATTCCCTGTTTTCACAACAGAGAAGGCCTAGGGGATGGCAAACACAGGGACAGCACGACCGGGAAACAGTGCTCCTGCTTTCTGTTTATCCCATGCTTTCACTTCAGGGTGATTTGCCATTTGTCATCCCTGTTCATTTTGCAGAGGAGTCTTTTTTCTTTTTTTTTTTTTTTTCCTGTGCCAGCTCCAAAGCCGGATTCTCTTTATGATTCTCCGTTGCTCCCCCACTTCCTAAATTCCAACAAATTGTCATGAGGAACGATTTTTTTTTTTTTTTTGAATGCCCCATTGTAAGGCAGGCAAACTCGACAGGGGAGTACTGCAACAACAAAGCAAAAGGGAGAAGGAAAAAAAAAAAAAAAAGAAGGTGCAGTTTGATTAAATGCGCCCAGGTGAGGGAGAGACAGCAGCTGTACCACGCAGATACCGGCCAGGCTTCGTCCTGCGCCTATTGTGTCCGAGCAAAGGAGAAGATGACAGGAAGCATGATTTATTATGGGGCTTGAAGTTGAGCACCATTTACTTCGTTGTGAGGTGCGACGCTAACTTAACCCCCCCACAGCACCACCCCCTCCCCCCCCCCGGAGAAAAAAACAGGAAATAAAATAAATGAGCCATGTCTGTTGAAAGGGAGAGAAATCATCGAACTTAAGTGATGGACTGTGAGTGCCGGCCGCTGGATTTTGATCAAGTGCTTTCAAGTGTTCTTTTTTTTTTTTTATTTTGTTTTGCTGCTAAATGACTCCGAGTGCATTTTCAGTTTTTATTTTGTAAATAAATGGCTAAAATGTCAGCCACCGACAAGGATCCTCGGTCGTATGCAGTCTGCCTCCTATTCATTTGTCTTCTTTGTAGTGGATAGTTGGTGTTATATATTTATATATATATATATATATATAATATGTATATATATATGAGAAACAGAATGTGGCAGAAGAAGAAATAAGGGATGATATAGAAGAAGAGAGTGATTGTGAATGGATACAAAGGAAAGATGGAAGGAAGAGAGGTAGAGGAGAGGAAAAGGGAAAGAAAGGTAGGAGAAAGGGAAGGAGATGAGATTTTAGAAGAGATAAGGGGAAAAAGGAAGGGATGATAGAGAAGGAAGGAGCAGCAGGGAAGACAGAGGAGAAAGAGAAACGATGGGAAGAAAATATAATAATTCCTTTTAATGGATACAAGGATAGAGAAAATGAAGAACAAGAGGAAACGGCAGCAAAGTATGAAGGGATGAGGGAAAGACGAGAACAGAGGAGGAGAGAAAGGAAAAGAGATTTGAGAAGGAAAAGTAATTTATTTATGAACAATAACAGAGTATCAGAAACTGCTGAAAACAAGATAAGAAGCCTGGGCTAAAAAGCTATTGTGCATGGAAAGATAACAAACTACTATTTATCTGGCAGGGAAATGTTTAGCGCTGTTCCAAACACTCATTCTGCAGTATTCTCCTGCTGATAATGCCTGGAGAGTGCAGAGCTTTTATTATGATGGTGATTATTGCTATTACTATTTGTATTATATTATTGGTATTCATAGCGTTCTGGGCCTCAGTGGGAAATGCAGGTCCAGCACTGCCAGTTTTAAGCGTATCTGCTTTAATCTTTCTCTGTGAAGAAAAGGAAGTGGGATTCATTTGTAAAAGGAGACCAGTCATCAGCATTTGATGGACCAAGGGATTTTGATATCGTACACCTTCATAATACCCACAGCAGACCTCAAGGTTTCTCTCCAATGTTAAGCAGCACATTTTCTAGATTACTGAAAAAAGTACCATGTGATTCATGTTTTTAAAAGGATTTCTGTATTCAGCCATTTGCCAGGAGTTTTGAGGTCAGTTTTCCAAATCATTTACCCCAGTAAATGGATATTTACCGGGGCAACGGCTGCCCTGGCTGAAAAATGATCCTCAGCCCAACTAAATCAATGAATACACAGGCTTTCACAATGCTGAATGCATGCACATTTAGCTGGATCGAAAGAAAGCATTCCAGAGGCATGCCAAGGCCAGGCTAGGGGGGAGAGACGGGGCAGGAAATCAGTGCACGGAGATTTGATTTTTAAAATTACATGAATTGTTTTCCACCCAGTATGCAGCTACATAACAAAAAGTGATGTACTTGTACGTGAGTACATTTAACCCACGCACCATTTAGGGAATTTTCAAAGGGAGACTGCCCAATTAATTTCCCTTTAAAAATGTATTTTAAAATTGGCTGTAAGAATCAACAGTTTGTCAAAATAGAAAAACAAAAATAAGTTGCTCACAAAAATAAAAAACAAATTCAATAATGTATAGACCCAACACACATCTGATTAATATAAATACAAACTCATGAAACTATCATGAGTCCCATTTTTATCAAGGGCACTCTTATATTCTGACCAGTGTCATGCTGGACACCACATCTGGTGTAACCCATTTGCATGGTGAGTCAGATCTCTCTTTATCATAGTGCACCAAAATAATTCCTGCCCAGCAACTCTCTGTATGTGTACCCTCCAAAACTCTTCAATTCAATCGCAAATTGTTTGTGTGTGTTTCTTGCTGTTGAGACCTTCGAGGACCAGAGTTGAGAATCCTTGCCCTATTCTGTGTACAAAGGTAGGGCAATTTTCAAAGATATCTAGCCACATTAAAATGGGTTAACGTGTCTGGATATCCCCAATCTAAAAGTTGCCTTCCTGGTCCCAGCTTAAAATATGTGAGGGCTTCCATGGCAGGTGCACTTTTAGCCAAATTTTCAGGAGTCATTCCCAGGGACACGTTTAAGTGAGAGGAGGAAAATAGCATACACCTCAGCCCCCTCACAATATTTATTTATTTAACTGTTTTTATATACCGACATTCGATCGAGGTATCATATCGGTTCACATGGAACAATAAACTAATAAGGCAGGAGGACTGCTTATTTTACATTGAAACTAGGTAACTTACATTATAACATGGCAACTTACATGGTACATTATAACATGGCAACATTATAACATGGCAACTTACATGGTAACTAGGTACCTTACTATGCTAATTTTTAGACAGCATCATCACTTAATCTACCAAGGTTTGTAATAGAAATCTTCATCCCTCCTTCCTTCCTTACATTGTTCCTTTTCATGTTCTTGTTACTGTTTGCCTGCATCATGCATGACCAGCATCTGAACCCAGACAGATGCCACTCACAGCTTTCCCAGTTCTTCTATCTCACCTGTGTATTTCTGGTGCTAGAGGGAGAAAGTCTATCTGTATACGAGAGAGCATAAAAATAATTAAAAAGAATGAAACTCTTAGCATTTGATGGGCATACAGCCACAAAGCCTTGACATAGTTTAAGAGTTCACAACGGCATTGGCGTCTAATCAAGCAGTGCAAACTCTTGTAGTGTCAGTCCAAGCAACAGACTGGAGAGCTGCTTCACACGGAAGAGATTAAACTTCACATCTCCACATGAACATTTCAAAGAGAAAATGCAATCACGCTGCACGTCTGCCAAGGCCATTTCCAGCCCTCCAATGGGAAGAGTCCCTGTTACCACATTTGGCACGCGTTCCTGAAAATTCATGAAGATAGAGTGCTCTCCGATTGGCAATTGCCTAAAAATAACTATCAACCCCCCACCCCCCCAAAAAAAACAAAAAAAACCCTCACACACACAACTGAAATTTCTAGCAAATTCATGTTAGGGTTTGCAAGTTGCTTCCCAAATGCAACAAACTGACGAACTGCATGATTCCATTCTGTGAATTGAGAAATTAAGTAATATTATTTCACTGGATTCTGTAACTACTGCCGAGAGAGCTTTGCACTACAGTTAGTCTGAATTACCCCCAGCCTTCACATCCCCATTAAATTTTACTGAGATTCTTGGCAATTTTCAAAGGGACTGCATTACCCGCAGAAATGGCCCTTTTGAAAATTGATTTTAGGTGAATATTGGCCAAGCACCCACTGTCATGATCCTGGTTGGTAAGCAGCTTCCCCCCCCCCCCCCCCCCACCATCAGCAGATCTTCTCACTGAGCTACGTTTTGTCCTGTTCCAGCCACCTACTTGATAGCTCTGTAATGCAGCAAGGCCAGCCCTATTTAGCCCTACCTCTCTTACCACTCTGTGCATCTTCATTGAGTCACCTTGGCTGCTTGCATTAGCCCACCTTGCCTTGCTACCATTACAATCTTCATGGAGCACTAGCATGCTACCCTCTTTCACATCAAAAGCTGGTTATCACTCATGATCTGCCTTGGACAAATTTTGAAGTTGTGTATTTTTAAATAAATAAAACATCTCGCTCTGAACTTAGGTAAGACTGAAATAATTCTTTTAAGACAATGTCTCAAATATGATATCCCTGAATCCTTCACTTTTGACAATCAGATACTTCCCATCTCGACGAAAGTCTGAAACTTGGAGGTACTACTGGATTCTCAATTATTTATGAAAACCCACATCTCGCACACTGTCAAAGTTCATTTATTAAACTGAAAATGCTGTGTCACCTAAGACCATTGCTTAATCTCACTGACTTTAGAACATCCTGCAGTCCTTTATTTTTCTTTGATTATTGCAATTGCCTGCCTATATATTGGATTACCACAAAATTCAATTTGTGTTCTTCAGATTACATAAAATGTTACTGCAAGACTCCTCACTGGTATCAACATTTGTGACCACATCACTCCTGTCTTAATCTTATTACATTGGTTTCCGGTGTATTCAATATAAACTTGTTTCCATTATTCACAATCTGATACATGTCTCCTCTCCCTGGGTTAAGGCCACATTGAAATTATATAGTCTATGTAGATCACTTTGCTTATCAAATAAACTGCTCCTAGACACGTCTTCCTCCCGGATGGCTTGCCTTGAATCCACTAGAGAACGGGCATTTTGCATTGCTGGCCCTATTCTCTGGAACTCACTGTCATTAGAGTTATTCAACATTAATGATCCCAAGGCATTTTGGAAAGCACTAAAAATACATCTTTTCAAACCATAGCTTTTGATGAACAAATAACACAAGCTCAGGCCTATCTGACATTGCATCCTGGATGTCCCGCTGCCATCTTAAACTCAACATGGCCAAGACGGAGTTCTTTATCTTTCCCCCAAGCCCAGCCCTCTTCCTCCTTTCTCTGTTTCTGAGGATAACACGTCATCGTCCTGGTCCCATCAGCTCGTAACTTTGGAGTCCTCTTCGACTCCTTTCTCTCCTTCTCTATGCATATCCAAAACACTGCTAAAACGTGACATTTTCTTTCTTTATAACATTGCCAAAATCTGTCCTTTCCTTTCTGAACACACTACCAGAATCCTTATCCACTCTCTCTCATCTCCTCCTGCTTAGACTATTGCAACCTGCTTCTCACCAATCTCCCAGCAAGCCACCTCTCTCCTAAATTCAGCTGCACAACTTATTTTTCACCAAGGTTGCTACACTCACATAACCCCTCTTCTGAAATCCCTGCATTGGCTCCCTATCCGCTCCTGCATACAGTTAAGCACTTCTTTCTCATCTACAAATGCCTTCACTCTGCAGCACCTAGCTACCTCTCCTCTCTTATCTCTCTCTACACCCCTCCTCGTGCACTCCACTTGTCAGATAAGTCACTCCTATCCGTGCCCTTCTCCTCTACTGCCAATTCCAGACTCTGTATCTTTCTGAACTGGTGCATCATGTTCCCTCTCTTGCCATGTTTAAATCCCATCTAAAGTCCCACCTTTTTTAAATCACTTTTAAATCTTATGCCTGATTGACTGCTTTTAGTCTTGACTAATTTTCTTTTCTTTTAACCAAATCTCTTGTCCTTTCTGTCTTATTAGATTGTAAGCTCTATTGAGCAGGGACTGTCTTGTATGTTTGTACAGCGCTGCGTATGTCATGTAGTGCTATAGAAATATTAAGTAGTAGTAGTAGGATGACTTGCCTTCGCAATTTATTATATTTTTTGAAAGAGGTAATAAACATGTGAATAAGGGGGAGAGAGTCTATATGCTGTAACTGGATTTTCAGAAGGCATTTGACAAAGTATATCATGAGTGACTCCATAGAAAAATAAAAAGTCATGACAATGTCAAATTGTGGATTGATAACTGATTAAAAGATAGCAAACAGACAGTAAGACTAAGTAGTCAGTTTTCCCATTGGAGAAACGTACATCTGATTGACATGTTCATAAATGAATTTGAAAAGGGAGCATTGAGTGAGGTGATCAAATTTGCTGATGACACAAAATTATTTAAAGCTGGTAAAATCCAAGTAGATTGTAAAGAACTGCAAAAGAGTCTTGAAAAACTGAAGGGACTAGGTATCTAAATGTCAGATAAAATGCAGTGTGGATAAGTGCATTGTAATGCACATAAGAAAAAAAAAAATCCTAATCATAGGTACAAAATGCTAGATTCCATTTTAGGACACCACCCAGGAAAAGGATTTTAGATTCATTGTGTACTATACAATACATTGAAATCCTCAACTCAGTGTGTAGTGGCAGCCAGAGAAACAAACAGAATATTAACAATTATTCAAAAAAGAATGGAGTTTATCACAATGCCTGCGTATCATCCTTAGTGCTTGTGCCCGGTGTGCAGTTCTGGTTAGCCCATCTCAAAAAATATATAGTGGATCTAGAAAAGGTATGAGAGAAAGCAACAAAAATGGAAAAGCTCTTCAGCTTGGAGAAGAAATGACATAAAGGGGATTATGATAGAGGTTTTCAAAATCATAAATGGGATGGAAAAGGTAAATGGGTAAATGACTATCAATTAGTACCAAGACTAGCAAATATCCTTAGGAGCAGTGTATATCTAAGTAAAAAGGTTGAAAAATTCAGTTCAGTTACCTTGGAAAGGTGTTGAGGTAGTGTGATTTGGTTGATAAGGTACCAACATTTGTGACATTGAGTCACCAACATTTGTGACATTGAGTCACTCTGGCTGCCTAACTGTTTGTATTCCCCTCCCCACCCCTAGCTCATCCTTTAATTTATAGGCAGGTGCCACTTACAAAAAAAACCCAAAACAACCCACCGTATTCAGAGTTTGATCATTCCCATAGCAACCTAAAACTTAAGGAACTGAACAAATTTGAGATGAAGGCAGCAGTCCAGCAGCAAGAGGGGGGCTTCCCAGTCTTTTGCATCGAGTGTCACATGTATGATTTTTTACCTGCTGGTGAGAAATTGTACATGTGCATGTGATGCAAAGAGCTCCTGTCTCTCAGAGAACGAGTCCGATCTCTGGAGGCTAGAGTGGCAGACCTGGAGGAGCTGAGACAGAGAGGTATATAGATGAGACCTTCAGGGACATAGTAGCCAAGTCCCAACTTCAGACTGGCAGCCCTGGTGCTGCCTTGAAGGAAGAAGGTCTCATGATTGGAGAGCATCAACCTGGTGCAGCAGGAAAGGATCCTGTGTCAAGGACTTGCTCTCCAGGTGATGCATTGTCCTTTAGCACCGAGGATATCTCCCCAAGGCCTACTGCCCAGGAGGGAGAGGTTAGGTCAGCCGTCATAGTTGGTGATTCAATTATTAGGAATGTAGACAGCTGAGTGGCTGGTGGGCGTGAGGATCACCTGGTAACGTGCCTACCTGGTGTGAAGGTGGCGGACCTCACGCGTCACCTAGATAGGATTTTAGACAATGCTGGGGAGGAGCTGGCTGTCGTGGTACATGTGGGCACCAATGGCATAGCAAAATGTGGGAGGGAGGTTCTGGAAGCCAAATTTAGGCTTATTGTGAGCAGCCTACTTCGGCGCGCCGTGGGCTATGATAGTGACTCACAAATATTGATGTTGAGGTTTTCGCAACAACAGCGTGGCTTCAAACAAGTATACTTTTCATACTTAATTTACAGAGTATGAAAAGATCCTACATTTAATAACTCATCATTTTCAAAAGTAATGTGCTCGTGGAGGAGTTAACAGATGTGGTTATTAAGCCCCTGAGGCAGCTCCTAGAAGAGCGAAACTCGGCCAGAGTCGGGCAAGATTCAATAAAAGTCCTTTTTTATACTGATCCTCTCTTCAGTTTATTGCTGCTAGCCATCTTGGATCAGCTTCTGCTTTGTTTTTTAGCAGTGAATGATAAGATAGACTTAATTGGCATCTCAGAGACATGGTGGAAGGAGGACAACCAATGGGACAGTGCTACAAATTATATCGCAATGACAGAGAGGAGCACCTGGGAGGCGGTGTGGCGCTTTATGTCCAGGATGGCATAGAGTCCAACAGGATAAACATCCTGCATGAGACTAAATGCACAATTGAATCTTTATGGGTAGAAATTCCTTGTGTGTCAGGGAAGACTATAGTGATAGGCGTATACTACCATCCACCTGGTCAAGATGGTGAGACTGACAGTGAAATGCTAAGAGAAATTAGGGAAGATAACCAAATTGGTAGTGCGGTAATAATGGGAGACTTCAATTACCAAATCAAAACAGTGCAGATTATAGAATTTTGTGTCCTGATTAAAGGAGGATTCCAAACGTTTTATGTGAAGACAATCTGTAATTTTTATTGCGGCAACTCCACTGCATAATATTATAACGGCAAATAATTTTCAAGGTGCCCCAACACAGTCCCGTGTTTCGCCGGTGGCTGCATCGGGGGGACCAACAAGGAATTCATTTAATCTGTAATTCAAAAATGGACTTCAATTACCCCAATATTGACTGGGTAAATGTATCATCGGTGCATGCTAGAGATATAAAGATCCTGGATGCAATAAATAACATCATTGGTTCAAGAACTGACAAGAGAGGGAGCAATTTTAGATCTAATTCTAGTGGAGCACAGGATTTGGTGAGAGAGGTAATGGTGGTGGGGCCACTTGGCAATAGTGATCATAATGTGATCAAATTTGAATTAATGACTGGAAGGGGGACAGTAAGCAAATCCACAGCTCTCGTGCTAAACTTTCAAAAGAGAAACTTTGATAAAATGAGAAAAATTGTTAGAAAAAACTGAAAGGAGCAGCTACAAATTAAAAAGTGTGCAAGAGGTGTGGTCATTGTTAAAAAATACCATCCTAGAAGCACAGTCCAGATGTATTCCACACATTAAAAAAGATGGAAAGAAGGGAAAACAGTTACCCACATGGTTAAAAGGGGAGGTAAAAGAAGCTATTTTAGCCAAAAGATCTTCATTCAAAAATTGGAAGAAGGATCCAACAGAAGAAAATAGGATAATGCAAAAGCATTGCCAAGTTAAATGTAAGACATTGATAAGACAGGCTAAGAGAGAATTTGAAAAGAAGGTGGCCGTAGAGGCAAAAACTCACAGTAAAAACTTTTTAAAATATATCCGAAGCAGAAAGCCTGTGAGGGAGTCAGTTGGGACCGTTAGATAATCAAGGGGTTAAAGGGGCACTTAGAGAAGATAAGGCCGTCATGGAAAGATTAAATTATTTATTTGCTTCGGTGTTTACTGAAGAGGATGTTGAGGAGGTACCCGTACTGGAGTAATGGGTAATGATTCAGATGCACTGAACCAAATCACGGTGATCCTAGAAGATGTGGTAGGCCTGATTGACAACCTGAAGAGTAGTAAATCACCTGGACCAGATGGTATACACCCCAGAGTTCTGAAGGAATTAAAAAATGAAATTTCAGACCTATTAGTAAAAATTTGTAACCTATCATTAAAATCATCCATTGTACCTGAAGACTGGAGGATAGCTAATGTAACCTCAATATTTAAAAAGGGCTCTGGGGCGATCCGTGAAACTACAGACCGGTTAGCCTGACTTCAGTGCCAGGCAAAATAGTGGAAAGTGTTCTAAACATCAAAATCACAGAACATATAGAAAGACATGGTTTAATGGAACAAAGTCAGCATGGCTTTACCCAGGGCAAGTCTTGCCTCACAAATCTGCTTCACTTTTTTGAAGGAGTTAATAAACATGTGGATAAAGGTGAACCGGTAGATATAGTATACTTGGATTTTCAGAAGGCGTTTGACAAAGTTCCTCATGAGAGGCTTCTAGGAAAAGTAAAAAGTCATGGGATAAGTGGCGATGTCCTTTCATGGATTACAAACTGGCTAAAAGACATGAAACAGAGAGTAGGATTAAATGGACAAACTTCTCAGTGGAAGGGAGTGGGCAGTGGAGTGCCTCAGGGATCTGTATTGGGACCCTTACTTTTCAATATATTTATAAATGATCTGGAAAGAAATACGACGAGTGAGGTAATCAAATTTGCAGATGATACAAAATTGTTCAGAGTAGTTAAATCACAAGCAGATTGTGATAAATTGCAGGAAGACCTTGTGAGACTGGAAAATTGGGCATCCAAATGGCAGATAAAATTTAATGTGGACAAGTGCAAGGTGATGCATATAGGGAAAAATAACCCATGCTATAGTTACACAATGTTAGATTCCATATTAGGTGCTACCACCCAAGAAAGAGATCTAGGCGTCATAGTGGATAACACATTGAAATTGTCGGTTCAGTGTGCTGCGGCAGTCAAAAAAGCAAACAGAATGTTGGGAATTATTAGAAAAGGAATGGTGAATAAAACTTAAAATGCCATAATGCCTCTGTATTGCTCCATGGTGAGACTGCACCTTGAATACTGTGTACAATTCTGGTCGCCGCATCTCAAAAAAGATATAATTGCGATGGAGAAGGTACAGAGAAGGGCTACCAAAATGATAAGGGGAATGGAACAGCTCCCGTATGAGGAAAGACTAAAGAGGTTAGGACTTTTCAGCTTAGAGAAGAGACGGCTGAGGGGGGATATGATAGAGGTGTTTAAAATCATGAGAGGTCTAGAATGGGTAGATGTGAATCGGCTTTTTACTCTTTCAGATAATAGACTAGGGGACACTCCATGAAGTTAGCATGTGGCACATTTACAACTAATCAGAGAAAGTTCTTTTTCACTCAATGAACAATTAAACTCTGGAATTTGTTGCCAGAGGATGTGGTTAGTGCAGTTAGTATAGTTGTGTTTAAAAAAGGATTGGATAAGTTCATGGAGGAGAAGTCCATTACCTGCTATTAAGTTGACTTAGAAAATAACCACTGCTATTACTAGCAACGGTAACATGGAATAAACTTAGTTTTTGGGTTCTTGCCATGTTCTTATGGCCTGGATTGGCCACTGTTGGAAACAGGATGCTGGGCTTGATGGACCCTTGGTCTGACCCAGTATGGCATGTTCTTATGTTCTTATTTCAAATTAATGGGTATAATGCAACAAATGAGAGCATTTTCATTTCATTTGTGGACCTCAGAATGAATGGACACATTTGCCCACAAATTTAGTTTCATTCATTTATATTTCCCAATCATTTCTATGGTCCATTTAAAAGTGCTGCAGTGAGGCTGGCAAGTATATTGTAGCAAACAAGAAATTCCTCAATAAGGTAGTAGTCCAGAAAGAACAAAAGTGGGAGAAAAATGCAAGTTGATAGGACGAAGGACTTATCAAGGTGAATTTCCTCTGAACTTGACGATACGTCTTGCTACCACTTAGCTTTGCTGCCGTACCCCAGACTCTACACCTTAGGGGTCTTGATGCCACTCTGACTTGCTGCAATATTCCTTAGGCTACACCATGGGGGTCTTGCCGCCATACCCCTGATTCTGATTGATCCTTTATCCTGTTTACTTGCCCTTTTCTCCCACTTTTGCTCTTTCCTGGCTACTACCTCATTCAGGAATTTCTTGGTTACTATTCTTGCTAATCTCACTGAAGTACTTTTTTTTTTTTTTTTTTATTTATGCAATTTTTCAAATATACTCAAGAAAACAAGATTCTCAATAGAAAAACAGAATCAAATTTGAAAATAGCAATTCTTGATGAGAAAAAAAGGAGGAAATTTGTTAGTACATTGATACGTTGATTCTAAGACAAGTCCTCAAAGAACTGCAGCATGTTTAAAATGGGCCATAGACATGAATAGGAAATAAACAGATGAAGCAAAAATTGTTTATGGGCACCCTCCATTCACTTTTGCAGTCCTAAGTAAGAGAAGGATCCCCTTATTCTGAAAAAATAGTGCTGAGGTTCACATGAGTCCAGTTCATCCGCAGTCTGTTTCCTGTGTCTCAAACGTTGGAAATCTAGTGGGGGGTCTCCAAAACGTCTTTCCTCTGCTCCTCAGACTACTCCAGTTGTGATCTCTCATTAGGATGGGTCTGCACTGGAAAAAAAAACCCCAGGCTAATATAGCCCAGCTTCAACTGTGAGGAGGGGTGGCTGAGAACCTCCTCACAATCCAAAAAGGGCAAAATACTTTCAAAGTCAAAACGCTTCTGCTGAAGTGATGAGTCACTGCTGCCCTTCCACTTCAGAGGAAGGGGTACACAGGCCTCACCCATGGCCCCTAGATATGAGTTTTGTTCCTCACCAGCACAAGACCAGGGTCTTACCACAGGTAAAATCCAAAAACATTGCCCAAACTGTAACAAAGCCTCTTTTGGCTAACTGGAGGCAGGCCCTGACAGGCAAGGGATACACTGAAGAGATCTCCTCTGAATCAATTAGCTCCTAAAACCAGCTCCTTGCTCTCCAGAAGTCGAGTCAAAATGATCAGACACTCTAGACTACTACCCCCCCCCCCCTCCGAAGTGAACTAAGGAGATACCATTTACAGCCAGCCTCAAGGGGAGATGCTGCAGGGAAATGGTTTCTCCCACAAAGGGCAGAGATCTAGGCCCATCTAGTGGAGACCAAGTTATCTCTACATATATTACAGGCAAGTCTGTATGCATTGTGATGTGGCAATACACTGATAACTCAAGACTTTTTCCAAATCCTGCACACTCACACCATTCTATTTAATGCCTTTTTATGCCTACATTCCTGAGTCCTAACATTACAGTACTTTCTGCCAGAAGAGTGCCAGTTTGGAATACCTATAAGCTAAAATCTGACTTTTTATACCATTCTGCATGATGATTCATACTGAAAGAGTCTGCAGAATAATAGATGCAAGTTATATGGAGGTTGAGCAAAAATGTTATTCACGAAGGGAATCAACTTGTCAGCCAACTATGCATTGAAGAATCATCATCCCTAACAGCTAAAAGTGATTATTTGCATACTGTGGCACCTTTTATTCCCACCAAAATCTAAATGCACTATAAAATCATAGCACTGTGGATATTTACCACCATAGGAAAAGATGGCTGCTTCCACAGAGCAAAATAGGCCCTGAATGAGATGTGGCAAAATGTTGTTCTTATTGAATCCCCCACTGCAAATGGAAGACAACACAGATAAAATGCATGCATTTATTTATTTATCTATTTCTACTTAATTACTGCTGCTTAGATAACTAAGCAGCAGTAATTAGTGCAACCACTAACAATGATTTGCCCAAAGGTGACACGGGAAGTCCATTCTGGGAGAAAAGCCCTCTTTTTCCAGATTCCTGATCCTGTACTTTTACCAGATAACCACTCCTCCTACATAACTGGATCAGCTGCTTTTTCTTCGTATCTTATTATTCCCATTTCTGCACACACATTCTATGTAATTTTAAGGTAATTATCTAATCTAGTGTGAAGAATGTCAGCACTATCCCAGCCAAAAGCATGCATGTGTACTGGGAAGGAGGAGGGATGACAAATGCATTTTTTCTTGGGTTTAGGATGAATGAACCTCTCCAGTGCAGTGATGATTTAGGTACCTAATCTAATTTAGGAAATCCCTACTGGAGATTATAAAAGAAATTAGCACAAACCTACACAATATTTTTCGTTTGTCACTCTATAGGTTCTTAGCTGTGTGACACCTGCTGTTCGGTGCACAGTTCTCGTTTTGTGCCTGACTTTCTGTAATGACTGTAATCACCCCATCTGCTGTTTGAGAAACTGTAGCCAAAGTAGGGTTCAGGTAGAGATTCCCAACCATGAGAGAGAGAAAAGATGCCAGACCATTTGAGGTCTTTTCCTCCTATATCTCTTATAGCTTGTATGTCTTTAATTCCTCTGCCTTGCACAGTTTTCCAGGTATTAAAGAGCACAGTTGTCTCACCTAAGCAATTGCATCCTGTTTCGTGTAAATTGCAGGTTTTGATGTTAACTCGGTAAGAAAATTGTACAACGGGGGCTCCATTACAGTGCAATCAGTGCCAAGCAGCCCAAGTGATGGATATAATATGGACTGCTGGATTCCAGCACTGAACATGAATGCACCTGCAAGCTTTTTAAATATCCCAGCTGGAACCCAAACAAGACATAAACCTTTTCTAAGCACCGTGTTTTGAAGTTTGGATCTGCAGATGAAACCCTGATCTCAGCAGAAATGGATGTCACTGCATCCATGATGGTTACTTTTGTAAAAATCAACAGGCAATCAATCCTTAACCAGCACTGAGGTCAATGCCGTGTAACTGCTGGAAAATGAATTATGGCTAGAGATGAAGGGCAAGAAGACAACCATAGTAATTAATTATTATATTAATGCAATTTCCCCCTCGGAGAGCTGCCTAGACTGGGAGAGACCGACTACTGTGTCTGTCACTCCTGTGATTGTAGGACAGGCAGGGAGGTGATTGCGCACACTGAGGGATCTGCAGAATGGGAGCTCTATGTGGGATAACCATAGTCTGGGGAAGTGCTAATAGCGCATTCACAACAGTGAACTAGTTGACTGTGTCTGTCCCTCTGCTAGAGACTGCTGAAAGCTTTGTACTAATAGAATTAAACAGCAAGAGTTTAACCAGATACTGTCTGCGACTGACAGGGAGAGAGCTTTTCTCAATAAATCAATCATCTTGATTGACAAGAGGCCAGCCAGCCAATGGTAAAGCTGTTCTGTCTGGTTAACCCTGATCAGAGAAAGGGAGAGCTTCATTTTGTGCTTTCGCTTAGGGAGCAGGGTACTGATCAGACAGAGCTCCCTGTGTTTTGGTCCCTGACCCATTCTAGTTTAAATAATTGGGATTGCGGATGATCTTGTGCCCAGTCTGAGCCCCCTGTATAGTTGGACCCTGTCCGAAAACATCCAAAGTTTGTAAATTCCAGGTGGCTGAGACCCTGCCACCTGAGTTAAATTGCTGCCTTGCATGTGGTGTGTTTTTATGTTGGAACTTGTTGAAATCCCCTCTCTCAATTAGAGATGGGAAACCTGTGTGAAATCATTACATATTGCACAGACAAAGTTCACAACCACCAGTGGGGACCTTCTCAGGAACTGGATCAGCCAGGACCTAGAGAAGAAGACGACCGAGGACTGAGCTATGTGGACCTGCGAGTTGGAATCTTTTTCATATTAATCAGTTTAGATAGGAGGAAACTTGATCTCTTGGAGACTGTAGTTAAACTGAAGGAGGTTCTCAGACCTCTAGAATCTACATTTAAAATTTAAAGAAAATCTGTGACTGTGGTTTGAAGTTACTGGAAGCCTTTTATTTTACTCAAGTCACAGCAGTAATCCTGAACACAAGTTACCAAAGGAAGCACATAGCATTGTGTTTGCGCAACAAATGTTGCAGCCAGCTTTGAACTGGGGTCTGCTCAGTATTGGGGGTGTGAGGTGTGTGTGTGTGCTGTCTATAGAACCACAGAATGGCTCTGGAAATCTGGGCATGGCCTGGTATATGCGCATCTTTCTCAGGATCCAGATGGGTCCTCAGGGGATTCAAAGCCTATGCTGGGCCACCAGGAGGATGGCTAGAAGGGCAAGTGATGGTGTAGAATTCCAGTGTAAGTCCTATGAGCTTTTCTTAATCCTGTGTATACTGATGATATGTGATGCAAAATAATTGAAGCCCTGTGTCAAGCCTTTAAGTAAAAATTATGTTTCAAGGATTGGCTGTGCCTGTCCTAGAAGCGGAATTACTAAGAACATGAGAACATGCCATACTGCGTCAGACCAAGGGTCCATCAAGCCCAGCATCCTGTTTCCAACAGTGGCCAATCCAGGCCATAAGAACCTGGCAAGTACCCAAAATCTAAGTCTATTCCATGTAACCATTGCTAGTAATAGCGGTGGTTATTATCTAAGTCAACGCACAATTAAACTCAGGAATTTGTTGCCAGAGGATGTGGTTAGTGCAGTTAGTATAGCTGTGTTTAAAAAAGGATTAGATAAGTTCTTGGAGGTGAAGTCCATTACCTGCTATTAAGTTCACTTAGAGAATAGCCACTGCCATTAGCAATGGTAACATGGAATAGACTTAGTTTTTGGGTACTTGCCAGGTTCTTATGGCCTGGATTGGCCACTGTTGGAAACAGGATGCTGGGCTTGATGGACCCTTGGTCTGACCCAGTATGGCATTTTCTTATGTTGTTATGTTCTTAACTTAATAGCAGGTAATGGACTTCTCGTCCAAGAACTTATCCAATCCTTTTTTAAACACAGCTATGCTAACTGCACTAACCACATTCTCTGGCAACAAATTCCAGAGTTTAATTGTGCGTTGAGTGAAAAAGAACTTTCTCTGATTAGTTTTAAATGTGCTACATGCTAACTTCATGGAGTGCCCCCTAGTCTTTGAATAATAATTCAAAAGAGTAAAAAAACAATTCACATCTACCCATTCTAGACCTCTCATGATTTTAAACACCTCTAACATATCCCCCCCTCAGCCGTCTTCTCCAAGCTGAAAAGTCCTAACCTCTTTAGTCTTTCCTCATAGGGGAGCTGTTCCATTCCCTTTATCATTTTGGTAGCCCTTCTCTGTACCTTCTCCATCGCAATTAAATTTTTTTTGAGATGCGGCGACCAGAATTGTATACAATAATCAAGGTGCGGTCTCACCATGGAGCGATACAGGCATTAGGACATTTTCCGTTTTATTCACCATTCCCGTTCTAATAATTCCCAACATTCTGTTTGCTCTTTTGACTGCCGCAGCACACTGAACTGACAATTTCAATGTGTTATCCACTATGACGCCTAGATCTCTTTCTTGGGTAGTAGCACCTAATATGGAACCTAACATTGTGTAACTGTAGCATGGGTTATTTTTTCTATGTTCATCACCTTGCACTTGTCCACATTAAATTTCATCTGCCATTTAGATGCCCAATTTTCCAGCCTCACAAGTTCTTCCTGCAATTTATCACAATCTGATTGTGATTTAACTACTCTGAACAATTTTGTATCATCTGCAAATTTGATTACCTCACTCATCGTATTTCTTTCCAGATCATTTATAAATATATTGAAAAGTAAGGGTCCCAGTAGAGATCCCTGAGGTACTCCACTGCCCACTCCCTTCCACTGAGAAAATTGTCTATTTAATCCTACTCTCTGTTTCCTGTCTTTTAACCAGTTTGTAATCCACGAAAGGACATCGCCACCTATCCCATGACTTTTTACTTTTCCTAGAAGCCTCTCATGAGGAACTTTGTCAAATGCCTTCTGAAACTGATCTTGACCGATTTTAAGCTGTGCCCCAACTGTGAATGTTTGCAACCTTGGTTGAAGTTACCTGTTGATTTGTATCTGTAGTGCATTATAAGTTAGGGAATGTTTTGTCATTGCTCTATATATATTAATAAGCCAGCATTGAGACACTATTCGCAGTGGCTTTCAACCTGACAGATAGTAGAGGATCTCCATAGCCTCTGATCTTCATTGTGGGCACTGTATGTTTGTATTACTCAGGCCTGGGAGTTAGGTATTGGTGAGCACTAGTGACTTATTTTAAATTTTGCTTTTGCTTATAGTAGATGGTCAGGGGCTATCGCATGACTTTAATTAAATAAGCAGACCTCTAATGGACAATTGTAGGATATCTTTCATCACTTAGTCTTGTTTTGCCATTGTTGCCTCTAGGAGGAGTTCATTCTGATCAGAGGTGCTAGCATCTGAAATCAACATTGGGCATCAACCTTCCTATTTAGACCCAACGTGCTGCAGAACTGAGGAGCTGCTACAGGATGGAAGTCTCACTTTTTGTGCTTGGATCATCGTTGCCCCTCACTTCTTGGGCATGTTTTTCCATTGTTGTCCAGGGGACGAGTTCATTCCAATTGGTGTTTATTTTCCTATTTTGCAAAAAGCCATATGCCAAAGAGATATGTCATTTCTGCAAAATTTGTTTTGAAATAGGAACTGAGGAGTCTGTAAAGACACTGAATATTACTCCCCCCCCCCCCCCTGCATTTTTCTTGGTCCAATTTTGGTTATGGGGAAGAAAAGGAAAGGGTCTATAATGCCTGCTTTATCTGGATTGCTGGACGCTTCTATGATCCAACTGTTCATTAAGGCCTTTATGTTCTAATACAAGTGGCTGTTCTGGGCAAAATCAGCTTGGCATGGACAATGCCACTTTAGAAGATTAGTTTTATCCTTGAGCCCGGATGTACACACTCCTCCTAGTATTGCTCCTGAGTCTGTGACTGGCCCTGGGGCTACTTTTTTGGCTGAAGCTGCAATAAGAAATTGGCCTCAAGATGAGAAGGACTTAGTCTCTTTGGACTAGCATTGAGAATAATGGAAGTTTGGGCAACCCTAATATGGTCAACTCTCCGGGTTTGTTCCCTATTACTATGGAAATGTTGGCTAGTATCAAAGGTCTTGAAAACTCACTTCCAAGATGATGCTTAATATATAATAAATATTATCATATATTGTTCATTTCTAGTTTTGTTATCTGATTCCGGTGAACCCTGATCCATTTCTGGTTTTGCTCTGTTGCATCTCTGGCATTATAGTGTAGGGCGATATCTCCTGTTTACCAACGATGCACCAATTATGAATTATAATAGTGTACAGGCCAAATTCTGACAGGCCCACATACTGCTATAGCAAGAGAAGAAATTTACCTAGGTGAACTTTAAACTGCACTGCATCAGTGAAAAATGAAGAGGCTTTGTCCTAATGCAGAGAAGGATGCCTTATCAGATGTACCTGTTTGTCAGTTCCTGTGCAAATAAAGAAACCAGACAGAAGAGACAATATGGCTTAAGATCCTAAGCAAGTGTTAGGGACAAGTAAGCAAGCAGAGTGCAGAAGATTATGAAGACCCCCACCTTGTAAGGAAGAAGGGGGCAGCCTGAGACAATGACACACAGCTTGGCAGTTCTCCCCTGAAGTAATGGGGAGGGGGAAAAGACCTGTAATGAGGCAAAAAGACCCTCCACCCACCACAAGGTTATGCATGAGCTTATGCATATTTATCATCTGGGAAGTATAAAACAGGGAGGCAAGGAAAAGAAAAGAAAGAAAGCCCCCTGGGGGAAAGCAGCCCTTAAAGAAAGAAAATAAGGCACAAACCCTGAACGAAAACCCAGGAAGGAAACCCTGAGAGCGAGAACCAGTACTGAGGTATCCCTGGAAGCAAAAGGAGGGTCCGAGGCTGACCAGATCTCCCTGCTCTCGAGAAGGGAGAAGACTAAGTGCAGCCAGGTGGAGACTGGGGCTCAGGTGTGGGGAGTGACACAGAGTCAGACGGTGAAGGGTGAGAGTCAGCCCAGACAGCCAGCAAACACCAGAACCAGAAGCTAGCCTCTCCCCTGTCCATGCTCTCCAGCCAGAGCCTGCTTCTGAGGTGAACAGAGGAAATGACTGAAAGTTGGAAACAAGGGAAAGTAAGTTAGCCATAAGTATTAATATCATAAGCAGGCTAAGGTTTATGGCATGTGTTGATACAAAGTATAAATTACAACACATGGGTAATTTACAGGTATTGTTCATACATGAATAATTATACAATATATACCTGTTTCTATTTTCAACAGTGTTTATTCTTTTATTACAAACATATAATTTAAAAACATTTGTATGATTTATATTCACTCATACCACATTCATCCAACAGTGTGTTCCCATGTATATGAAACTGTATCAGTTCAAATCCCATCAACAGGTTGGGGATATCAATTACCAAAGAAATTTGATTGTAAATCCTCCCAAGTGATTTATGTAATCATATGTCCTTGTGGACTTTATTATATAGGACAAACAAAGAAAATGGTTAAAACCAGAATAATTGAGCACTTAAGTAATATTCATACTAGGAGGGAAAATGCACCGCTGGTACAGCATTGGTATGAGAAGAAACACAAAATTCAAGAATTAAGGTTTTGTGTGCTTAATCAGGTTGTATTAAGGAGGTGAGGAGATGTTTCAAACATTTTGGTTCAGAAGGAACAAAGATATATATTTTGTTGGGGGACAGTAGAACTTTTGGGATTGAATCCAGATGTGGAGTGGAATGTGTTCATTTAGTATTGGATAGGGCAGGTTAGAGTGGATTAGGATTTTGAGGGACTTGTTTTCACTGATGCGGCATTTAGGTACCAATGTGTGGTTCACATGGGTGACGTATGAAATGGGAGTTACCGTGGGGAGATTTAAAAAGAGAAAGGAAGTATTGAATGCACAGCCACGGCATTGTGGAGAGGTGAAGCAGTTGAGCTGGGTTGGAAATTGGTGTAGAAACTATTGAAAAGAAAAGTGAGAGAAATGGAGAGATGAAGCTATTTATCGATAATATATGCGGTTATATATAATTTTCTTTGAATGATTATAGTGTTGGTGTGGAAAATCATTATAACTGATGGAACCGCGGGGAGCTTCAAAAAGAGAAAGGAAGCATTGAGAGCGTAGTTGTGGAAAGGTAAAATAGTCGAGCTGGTTTGGAAACCCGTGTAGAAATCATTAAGGTTAGTATATACATCTTGAAAAGAGAAATGAGAGTAATGGTGAGATAAAAGTATTTATTGATAGTAAATGTGGTTGTACATAATGGGGCAGATTTTTAAAGGGTTATGCGCGTAACCCTTAAAAAACCCCCCTGCGAGCGCCGAGCATAGGCTCGGTGGCACGCGCAAGCCCCAGGACACTCGTAAGTCCCGGGGCGTGTTGGGGACATGTCAGGGGTGGTGCAACATTTGGGGCATTCCGGGGGGTGTGATGCCGGCCCGGGGGCGTTCCGGGGGTGTGGCTGAGGCCTCCGGACCAGCCTCCGGACCAGCCCCTGGGTCGGGTGATGGCGCGCGCGAGTTATGCCTGCTTCGGGCAGGCGAAACTTTTGCGATAAAGGTAGGGGGGATTTAGATAGGGCTGGAGGGGTGGGTTAGGTAGGGGAAGGGAAGGGAAGGTGTTTTATTTGCGCCTGGTGCCCGAACAAAAGTACGCGCTCGAGCTTTTTTTTTAAATGTACCCCAATGTTCTTTGAATAGTAATAGTGTTGGTGTGGAGAACCATTATAACTGACAGAACTGTGGTTTGTTGATGGAAGAATTCAGGAAATGAACGGCTGTTTGTTAAAATCGTATAAAGGAAAAGCTGAAATGGATGTAATAAAAGATATTAGAAGGTAAAAGAGGTGAGTGTGATTTGTTATATGGTGATTTGCGTTTTTAAAAAAAAAAGAACATAAGAACATAAGAAAATGCCATACTGGGTCAGACCAAGGGTCCATCAAGCCCAGCATCCTGTTTCCAACAGTGGCCAATCCAGGCCATAAGAACCTGGCAAGTACCCAAAAACTAAAGGTTTTGAAATATATTGTAGGAACATCATAATTAGGTAGTGGTGACCGGGTAAATTATATCCTTGGAAAATGAACATTAATATAAGTATGGATTGCTAAATGTTTTTAAGGAGTATAATAATGATTAGTTTTATGTTTATGTTGAAAAGAATAGGTTGATGAAGATCGTTGGTTTGAACAAGAAGTAGAATTGGACGTTCCCTGTATGTAATAAGAATAACAGAAGTTTATCAATTGATTGGATGTTCCCTAAAGTGGAAAGAAAAAAATAATTGTGTTGTAGTGATCCCCTGAGGAAACCTTCGGGTGAAACAGGGGTCTCTTGTTGGGAGTTTTTTCAGAAGTATGAGGAAATAATTTTTGGTGGGAACCTTGGGGCAGATTTTCAAAGGGATATGCGCATAGTCCCGGGGCTTTCCTGGGGGGCGTGCCGCAGCCGGCGTGTCATCGGGGGCGTTCCGGGGTGGGGCTGTGGGCATGGCTCTGGCCCAGGGGTGTTCCAGGGGCGTGGACGCGGCCTTCAGACCAGCCACCAGACCGGAACATGGCACACTGGCGCGCGCTAGTTACGCCTGCCTCGGGCAGGCGTAACTTTTGAAATAAAGGTAGGGGGGAAATTAGCTAGGGCTGGGGGGCAGGTTAGTTAGGGGAAGGAAAGGGAAGGTGGGGGGTGCCGGAAAGAAAGTTCCTTCCGAGGCCGCTCCAATTTCGGAGCGGCCTTGGAGGGAATGGAGGCAGGCTGCACGCGGCCGGCGTGTCATCGGGGGCATTCCGGGGCGGGGCTGCGGGCATGGTTCCGGCCCAGGGGTGTTCCGGGGGCATGGACGCGGCCTTCAGACCAGCCACTGGACCGGAACATGGGGCTCGGCGCGCAGGCTGCTGATTTTGCGCAGCCTTATGCGTGCTGACCCCGGTTGCGTGAACCAAAGTACGCGCACGCGTACTTTTTAAAAATCTGCCCCTTTGTATAATTTATTTATTTATTTTATTTATTTATTTATAGACTTTTCTATACCGATATTAGTGGCAACATCATATCAGTTTACAGCAGAACAACAGGGTGGAAATTACAATAAACAGGTATCAGGGGAGGGATTACATAGGAACAGAGAATTAGCAAAGAAATGTAAGGGTACAAATGCGTATATGTAGAGAAATTAAATAAATTTAGCTATAGGGAAGATTTTGACATAACAGATTTGTGGGTACATAGTAGGAAAAATTATTGAAGAGTAAATAAAAATGTAATGAATATTGTATTTTAAGATTATAGGGATATGTGCAATAAGTATTATTGTATCATATTGTTACTGTTGGATGAATGTGGTATGAGTGAATGTAAATCTAATAAATGTTTTTTAATTATATGTTTGTAATAAAAGAATAAACACTGTTGAAAATAGAAACATGTATATATTGTATAATTATTCATGTGTTGATACCACCCATGATACAGAACTTTCTTTAGGGAAAACTGGTGGTGGCCAGGACGTTAGAGATAGGAATCGTTGTCATTTTCTAAATGCTATGTCATACCAAATATGATAAATAAATAGTCTATTTCTGAGGAGAATACACGTTGTCTTTTCCCTGACTTAGGATCGCAAGTAAGGTGGGAGGGCAGCTGGCAGTGTCTTGTAGCAGACAGATCCCTGCACACCCCCCTACCTGCCTACAATAGTTCCGATTTCTCTACAAACAGCAAGACTACAAGTCCATACATAGTTGCAGTGGGGACAAAATCAAGACTGGTTCAACCTGTCAGAGTTGATTTGGGTCAGGTGGGAGACTTATCCATTTCACTAGAATAAAGTAGCAGTACAATTCATAATACTACATAAAGTGTGTTAGTGAAAAGGAAGGGAAATTATATTATTACTTTATCAATGTATCAAATACTAACATGATCCTTTTTTTTTTTTTTAACTGAAAAACTCACCAATGAATCTCCAGTTGGTTTCCAGGTTTAGTAGATTCAACTTTGACTTTCTGTGAAAATATTGCAATATTGTATTGCTATTTGCAAGCCTTCTTCTTTTCCAGGAATCTCTCTTTAATGTGTGTCGTTTGTCATGGATTGGTTCAGCATGCAGCAGATGTACTCATGAAACTGTAGATCCATGGAGCACTTAAGAGATTTGGTATATTTCATCCAGTGGTGTGTGGTTTTGCTGTTCATGGAACACATTTTTTTTCCTTCTTTATCAAAAATTCACTCATGACAAAAGAAGGATTATTTTCCATTTCATTAGACTCAGCACTGTCCCTTTCAAAAAAGCTGATAACAGGCTGTCTTATACATCAAACCCTTAACTCACACCAACACAACCCTCTTTCTCCAGATGTCGCCACGCTCTGGTTATGGCTGCTAACAAGGACTGTTGTAGAAAGAAATTGCTGTGTGGAAGTGCCGTTATTGCATAGGCTATAGCCTCGTGGAGTGACTGCAATATTTAGAAAGAAAAGGGTAACAGTTAAAAAGAGGGAAGATTAGTCAAAGAAAGGAGAGTAAACATGATGAGGAGGAAAGAGAAACAGATGTACAATAAGGCAATAACTCCCCCCCCCCCCCCCCCACACACACACATAAAATGTCCAATTTTCATTTGGACAGATACCTAACTTTCTCTGAAGGTAAACTGTTTCATAGATTCATCATTCTTTGAGTAAAGAATCCTTGCCTCCTGAAGGTCGTGAAATCTACTGCCTCTTAACCTTATAGGATGCCCTCTTTGTCTTTGCTCCTTGGGTTAATAAAAAATTACTTGTGAGATCCTTGTAGAGGCTATTGATATACTATATTGTAAAGTATAATTAAACTGCCCCTTTAATTTAATTTTAAAGGAAAACAGCTCTAGGTTGGACAATTGTTCAGCAAATGCAAGTCATGGTGTCCCTACTAATATCTTACAGCTCCTTTTGTGTATATTTCCTAAGATTTAGATGTTTTTAATAAATTATATTTGTTTATTTATTTATTTATTTGCAGTTTTTATATACCAACATTTGTTTAGTAACTTCACATCGGTTTACAATTAACAGAAATATCGCAACTGTGCTAAATAAAGCGAACATTTGCAACAGTGCTTTACAATAAATTTATTAACCAGGGGGGGGGAAGTGGAATAACAAAAGAGAAAACATAAAATAAATAATGGTACATTGATATATTGCTGAACTTATAGGTCTATAAATAAATGGAATGAAGTTTTAATATAAAGTTGGGAGAAGGAAAAATTAGGTAGGTGAGAAAGGAGTAGGGTAGAGATTTTAATTACAAACGATAGGATTGGATGTCAAAACAAACTAGGAGTAGAGAGATAGAACTCAGGTTATACTCTTCAGTAAATTAGTGTGCAAGGTTGTGAGAATAAGAGGAGAACGAAAGGTTAAGTATAAGCATGTAGAAACAGCCATGTTTTCAATTTTTGTTTAAATTTTATTGGGCATTTTTCTTGATGTAACTCCGGTGTCATATTATTCCAACAGCTCGGCCTGGCTATGGTTATCGCACGCTTCCTAGTTGACTCAAGAGTGGTGGTTTTATGGGTAGGGGTGTGTAAGGTGGCAGTGTGTTGTGTTCTTGGGGTTCTGGAGTGTTTGTGAAAATAAAGGTCATTATTGAACAATGTCATGTTTTCATTGTGTAGGGTCTTGTGTATTAGAGATAAGGTTTTGAACATGATTCTCTGCGCAATGGGGAGCCAGTGCAGATCTCTGAGTATGGGAGTAATATGTTCTGATTTTCTGGTATTGGTGAGTATGCGTGCTGCTGCATTCTGAAGCATTTGTAATAGAATGGTAGATTTGGGGAGGCCTAGGAGAAGGGCATTACAATAGTCGACTTTCGAAAAAATGAGGGATTGCAGTACAGTACGGAAGTCATGTTGGTAGAGTAATGGTCTGAGTTTTTTTAGGGTGTGTAGTTTGAAGAACCCATCTTTAATGGTGTTGTTGATATGTTTTTTAAAATTAAGGTGGTTGTCTAATGTGACTCCAAGGTTTTTAACATTATTAGTGACGTCAGAAGATGTGAGTGATGTGTGACTAGCAGCATTAGTGTTTTTGTGGTTCTGTGGGGAAATGACCATAAGTTCTGTTTTATCAGGGTTAATGGACAGATTGATGCTAGTTAGGAGATTACTAATCGCGGCAAGGGCAATATCCCATGTCTTAAGGTCATCATTAAGGGAGTCAGTGATGGGGATAACAATTTGTACGTCATCCGCATAGATGAAGTACATGAGGCCAAGTTCTGTAAGTTGGTGACAAAGGGGAAGGATATAAATATTAAAGAGAGTGGAGGAGAGGGCAGATCCTTGTGGCACCCCATGATTAATATTGTATGGTTGTGATTCATGGTTTTCCAACCTGACTTTATATTGTCATCCTTGCAGGAAAGATTCAAACCATTGCAGTGGGGTGTTAGCTATACCTATTTCCTTGAGCCGTGTAATGAGAATGTTGTGATTGATGGTATCAAAGGCTGCAGAAATGTCAAGCATGGCTAGTAGGAAGAATTGTCCCTTGTCAAACCCAGTGAGTATGGCATTGACTAGAGAGATGAGTAGCGTTTCAGTGCTCTTAAATTTACGAAAACCAAATTGCGATGGTGAAAGAATTTCAAATTTTTCTAGGTGTTCCGTAAGTTGCATATTTACAAATTTTTCAAGGATTTTTGCTATGAGAAGAAGGTTGGAAATGGGTCGGTAATTGGTTAGGTCAGAGGAATCGGCTTTGGGCTTTTTTAGGATGGGTCTAATGATAGCTTATTTAAGCAAATTAGGGATTTCTCCAGAAGCTAGTGAGCAATTGATAATTTTAGCAATTGGGGGTGCTATGATTTCAGGGATGGAAAGAAGATGTTTGGTGGGTATAGTGTCACTTGGATGTGTGGCAGGTTTCATTTTTTTAATGGTATTTTGAAACTCTAGGGATGTGGCATAATTTTCACTATTTTCTCGTGAAAATATTTGGCTAAGTTCTCACTTTTGGTTTGGGCATCTTTGCTACAGGAGGGAGTGGTATTGGTTTTAGTCAATTGTGTTAGGTACGTGAAGAGAGCATTTGCATTAAATTGCAGGTCATGTATTTTTTTTGCATGGTAATTTTTTTTTGCGTTGAGGGCTTGCTCACGATAGATGCGTAGGGTTGCTCTGTAGGTATTTCTTCATGTGAGAGAGGGTTTATTACGCCAATCTTTTTCTAATTTCCTGAGGGTACATTTCAGAGCTGTAAGTTTAGGGGTGTACCATGGTTTAAGTGAGGATTTGGAAACGCCAATTTTTTTAGTGCGTAAGGGGCAAAGGTCATTGGCAATATCTCCAGTGATAGAGTGCCATGATGTGATTGCTGAATTGATGTCAGATAGGTCAAGATTATGTAATTCTTTGTTGAATGCAGCAGTAAGTTCATCGATAGAACATGATTTGTGTATGTATATAGTTTTAGGTTCTGGGAGTTGGGGTAAGGTGGTTCGTTTCATGGTAAGGGTAGTGTGCAGGAGGTGGTGATCTGACCATGGAACAGCTGTGCTAATAGGGTCACTCGTAGAGATAGGATTGTTAATGAAAATCAGATCAAGAGTATGACCATTTTGATGAGTAGGGTTGGTGATGATCTGTGTGAAACCAATAGCTTTGAGAGATGATAGAAATGTTTCACAGGCATTTGACAGGGGGTGGGAGTCTAAATGTATATTGAAATCTCCTAAGATGATGGCAGGTTTGTCAATTTCAGTGTTCTGTGTGATGAATTCAATTAAGGGAGATGGATTTTTTTGTAAGAATGCCAGGGGGAATATATGCTATACAGATCTGCAGGTGAGGAGATTTAAATAACCCAATCTCAAATTTTGGGGAGATCTGCACAGGACATGAGGTTAATTGCAATTCTTTTTTTGCGGCAAGTAGTAACCCACCTCCCTTCCAGCGCGACCGTCTCCCCTGCGACTCACCCGGCCAGGCCTTGCTCCCGCTCCCAAAGCGAGACCCATTGGGATCCGGAGCAGGCCCCTCGATTGCCTGGACCTCACAGCCCAGCACAGGAAATTACATCGGCGGCCCTGACGTCATCGGAGGCGGGCCCATCTTCCCCTTTACAGTAAGAATGCGACCCGGGGCAACTCCCTTCCAGCGCGACCATCTCCCCTGCGACTCACCTGGCCAGGCCTTGCTCCTGCTCCCAAAGCGAGACCCATCGCTTTGGGAGCGGTAGCAAAGAAAGGAAGGAAAAAGCTAAAAGAAGATTACAACCTGGTTAAAAGACAGGAAACAGAGTAGGATTAAATGGTCTGTTTTCACAGTGGGGAAAAAAAGGTAACCATGGAGTGTCTTAGGGATCTATACTTGGAATGGTGCTTTTTAATAGAGAAAGGTGAATAGTGGAGTACCCCAGGGATCTGTTCTGGGACCACAGCTTTTTAAAATATTTGTAAACAACCTGGAAATAAGAACGATGAGTGGGGTGATCACATTTGCCTGTGGCATAAGGTTGTTCAGAGTTGTCAGATCACAAGAAGATTGTGAGAAATTGCAAGATGTTATTGCAAAACTGGGAGACTGGACATGCAAATGGCAAATAAAATTTAATGTAGACAAGCACAAAGTGAAGCATTTAGGGAAGAGAAACCCAAATTATAGCTTCATAATGCAGTGTTCCACATTAGGAGTCACTACTCAGGAAAAGGATCTGTCATCGCTGAAAATGCGTTGAAATCTTCTGCTCAGTGTGCAGCAGCAACCAAGAAAGCAAATAAAATGCTAGGGGTTATTAGGAAAGAAATGTAGAATAAAACAAAGAATATCATAATGCCTCGGTATTGCTCCATGGTGTGACCTTATCTTGAGTATTATGTACAATTCTGGTCACCACCTCTCAAGAAAGTTATAGCAGAAATAGAAAAGATACAGAGAAGGGAGACCAAGATGATAAAGGGGATGGAGCATAAGAACATGCCATACTGGGTCAGACCAAGGGTCTATCAAGCTCAGCATCCTGTTTCCAACAGTGGCCAATCCAGGCCATAAGAACCTGGCAAGTACCCAAAATCTATTCCATGTTACCGTTGCTAGTAATAGCAGTGGCTATTTTCTAAGTCAACTTAATTAATAGCAGGTAATGGACTTCTCCTCCAAGAACTTATCCAATCCTTTTTTAAACACAGCTATACTAACTGCACTAACCACATCCTCTGGCAACAAATTCCAGAGTTTAATTGTGCGTTGAGTAAAAAAGAACTTTCTCTGATTAGTTTTAAATGTGCCCCATGCTAACTTCATGGAGTGCCCCCTAGTCTTTCTACTATCCGAAAGAGTAAATAAGCGATTCACATCTACCCATTCTAGACCTCTCATGATTTTAAACATCTCTATCATATCCCCCCTCAGCCATCTCTTCTCCAAGCTGAAAAGTCCTAACCTCTTTAGTCTTTCCTCATAGGGGAGCTGTTGCATTCCCCTTATCATTTTGGTCACCCTTCTCTGTACCTTCTCCATCGCAATTATATCTTTTTTGAGATGCGGCGACCAGAATTGTACACAGTATTCAAGGTGTGGTCTCACCATGGAGCGATACAGAGGCATTATGACATTTTCCGTTTTATTCACCATTCCCTTTCTAATAATTCCCAACATTCTGTTTGCTTTTTTGACTGCCGCAGCACACTGAACCAATGATTTCAATGTGTTATCCACTATGACGCCTAGATCTCTTTCTTGGGTTGTAGCACCTAATATGGAACCTAACATTGTGTAACTATAGCATGGGTTATTTTTCCCTATATGCATTACCATGCACTTATCCACATTAAATTTCATCTGCCATTTCGAGCAATTCCCCTATGAAGAAAAGCTAAAGAGTTTGGATTCTTCAGCTTGGAGAAGAGATGGCTGAGGTGAGATGATAGAGGTCTATAAAATAATGAGTGGAGTGGAATGAGTAAACGTTAATCAGTTGTTTACTCTTTCAAAAAGTACAAAGACCAGGGGAGAAACAATGAAGATACTGGGTAATATAGGTAAAACTAATAAGAGGAAATATTTTTTTATTCAGCGCATAATTAAGTCCTGGAATTCATTGCCAGAGGATGTGGTGAACGCTATTAGTGTAGCTGCATTTAAAAAAGGTTTGGACAAGTTCCTGGAGGAAAAGTCCAAACCATTACTAAGGTAGAGCTGCAGAAATCCACTGCTTATTCTTGGGATAAGCATCTTGGAATCTATCTACCCCTTGGGATCCTGCCAGGTACTTGTGACCTGGATTGGCCACTGTTGGAAACAGGATACTGGGCTTGATGGACCCTTGGTCTGACCCAGTTATGGCACGCTTTATGTTCTTATGTTCTAAGGGGTATGGACAAGTGAGGCGATCATATTTGTGGATGACACAAAATTATGCAGAGTAGTTAAATCTCAAGCGAATTGTGATAAGCTGCAGGAGGATCTTGCAAGGAAGATTGGGCATCCAAATGGCAGATGAAATTTAGCCTGAACAAGTGCAAGGTGATGCATTTAGGGGAAAAATAACCCATGCTATAGTTACACAATGTTAGGTTCCTTATTAGGTGCTACAACCCAAGAAAGAGATCTAGGCGTCATAGTGGATAACACATTGAAATTGTTTGTTCAGTGTGCTGCGGCAGTCAAAAAAGCAAACAGAATGTTGGGAATTATTAGAAAGGGAATGGTGAATAAAACGGAAAATGTCATAATGCCTCTGTATCGCTCCATGGTGAGACCGCACCTTGAATATTGTGTACAATTTTGGTCGCCGCATCTCAAAAAAGATATAATTGCGATGGAGAAGGTACAGAGAAGGGCGACGAAAATAAGGGGAATGGAACAGCTCCCCTATGAGGAAAGATTAAAGAGAATTGATTAGAAAACCCCAATTATGAGCTCAAAATAGGCTGCATTGCTTCCACTATTGACTTTAATGGGAAATGAAAAATGAAACTAATGAAATGAATGGAGGTGACCTTCAAAATGAATATCTTGAAACAACAATTTTACTCTGCACATTCCTGTCCTGGAGCATCCCCTTGGTTTTATATTATTTGAAGGTGTAAATAACCATCCTTTATTAACCCATTGGAACCCAATTCATGATTTATATAAATTTCCATCATATCCCCTCTGTCATCTTTTTTCCAAGCTGAAGAGCCCTAACATTTTTTCCTTTTTCATAAGGGACTCATTCCATCACCTTTATCATTTTTGTTGCCCTTTGCCGCACATTTTCCAGTTCCATTATGTCTTTTATTAAATGGGGTGACCAGAGCTGCACTCAGAACTAGGGATGTGCATTCATTAGAACATAAGAAATTGCCTTACTGGGTCAGAGCAAGGGTCCATCAAGCCCAGCATCTGTATCCAACAGTGGCCAATCCAGGCCACAAGTACTTGGCAAGCACCCCAAACACTTAGATGTAGAATACATTTGGCCTGAGCTATTAAGATTGTAGTTTTAAACAATGTCCACGCCTGTTGTACACTTTTAACCTTTGCAGCTGCACCTTTCAGTTTAGTTCTATTTTCCTCACTTTATCAAAGTTTCCCTTTTGAAAATTTAGTGTTGGAGCTGTAGATTTACATATAGTCCCCCTTCCAGTCATTAGTTCAAATTTGATCATATTATGATCACAATTGCCAAGTGGCCCCACCACTGTTACCTCTCTCACCAAATCCTGCGTTCCACTAAGAATTAAATCTAAAATAGCTCCCTCTCTCGTTAGTTCCTGCACCAATTGCTCCATGAAGCAGTTGTTTATTCCATCCAGGAATTTTATGTCTCTAGCAAGTCCTGATGTTATATTTACCCAGTCAATAGTGGGGTAATTGAAATCTCCCATTATTACTACACTGCCAAATTGGTTAGCTTCCCTGATCTCTCTTAGCATTTTGTCATCTATCTGATCATTTTGGTCAGGTGGATGATAGTAAACGCCTATCATTATATTCTTACCCAACACACATGGGAGTTCTACCCATATAGCATTAAGTCTCTTTTATGATCTTTATCCTGTTGGACTCTATACCCTCCCGGACATAAAGTGCTACACCCCCACCAAGTTGATCTCCCTATCATTGTGGTATAATTTGTACCCTGATATAGCACTGTTCCATTGGTTATCCTTCTTCCACCAGGTCTCTGAGATGCCAGTTATGTCTATCTCATCATTCACTGCTATACATTCTAACTCTCCCATCTTACTTCTTAGACTTCTGGCATTGGCATACAGACATTTCAAAGTGCGTTTTTTGTTTGTATTAACAACCTGCTTTTCAGTTGATAGGGATAATTTGGAATTCTTTAGCTTAGGTGATTCTTTACTTATAGGCACATGGGCTACTTTTGCTTTTGTTGGAACCTCTGTTGGGATGCCCTAACTCTCCAGTTTCATTAGTATCCTTTAAAGGATACATTCCTCTGAACCATGCACTGTTGAGTGACTGTCGGATTTTCCCCTTGTTCTAATTTAAAAGTTGCTCCATTTCTTTCATTTGTTTTGGCAGCGTACATGTATCTCACGAACGGAAGATAGACACGCAAAACTGTTGGTATGTGCACATATAGGTGGGCGCCTACATGCATGCATACCATCAGTTTTGTATGCTTACCTTCTGTTCGTGAGATACATGCCCAGCGCCAAAATGAATGGACCAACAAATGCACATTCCTACTCAGTTTTGAAGGTACTGTTGCACCATGGCTCCATATGGCATTTTCCATTTTTTTCTCCATCATATTACAGATAATTTCTAACATTCTATTTGTTTTTTTGACTATGACAAAACATTGAGTTGAGGATTTCAATGTATTTTCAACATGGATTCCTTCACTTGGGTGGTGTCTCTTAATATGGAATTCAGTATTGTGTACCTTGATGTTGGGATTATGTTTTCCTATGTGCCTCACTTTGCACTTTTTCACATCATATTTCACCTGCCAATTCAGATGCCTAGTCTCCTGGTCTCATGTGGTCCTCCTGCAGTTCCTCTAAATCTGTTGCTGTTTTAACAAAACAATTTCATGTCAACCTCAGATTTGATCATCTCACTCATTGTTCCCTTTCCCAGGTCATTTATAAATGTGTTAAACAGCACAGGTTCCAGTAAAGATTCTTGTGGTACTCCACTAATGGCCTTTCTCCATTTGAAAAACTGTCCATTTAGTCCCGTCTTTTAATCAGCAGGAGGACACTGCTTTCTAGCCTCTATTTATAAGTATTTGAAATTCTGCATTTTCCTAAAGATAGGCCCAAGGCAGATTGTATAGCATAAGAAGACATGAAGACTTCATCAAATGTCTTCTGAAAATCCAAATTCACTATATTGACTAGCTCACCCTTATCTACATGTTTATTTATGCCTTCAATGAACTACAATGGATTAGTAAGGCATGGCTTCCCTTTGCTAAATCCAAGCTGGCTCTTTCTCATTAAAGATCATAAAGACACCTAATTTTCACCAGTATTGCATACTCAATTTTATCATACACAGCAGCAGGAATATATATTTATGACTTCATAACTTTATCATTAAGCCATGTTTATCCATATGACTTCTAATTTTATTCTTAACAATAGTTTTCACCATTTTATCTAGCTCAGCACTGTCAGGTTCACTGGTCTATAGTTACTTGGATCACTGCAGAGCTCATTTTAAAAACTGGCATTACATTGACTACCCCCCCCCCCCCACCCCCGTTCTCCAATGGCAGCTGTGAATGATAAGTTGCAGTTTAACTATGTCCAGCCTTAGCTCTTTGACTGATTTTTCTGTGGCTAAGAATGAGCTTCCACTTCTGCTTCTGGAGAACGTGGGTGTCTCTTAGTGCAGACTCCTTTCGACTCCTTTCTAAGCTCTCCTGAATCTCACATGTCAACATGTCCATGTTCTCCACCGTCAGCCCTCCCCAAACCAGCTGCTCACTAGGTTCCACCTTCAACCCCTACAGAAAGTCCTCTGCTTGCCAATTCTGGCACCAAAGAGGGTGGTGGTCCATCCAGCGCTCTTCATTCTAACTGGCATGGGGTGGGGGAGGGGTTGTTCCTGTGGGCTAAACATAATCTCGATACTAATCACGCTCTAATAAGCCCAGTACGAAACATAATCTCAACACCCAGGATAAAAGTGAATTTTCTGCAACATCCAAGTAAATGATTACTAGGAATGTCGCCATCAACGGAGGCGCCACAATTCAGTTCACAGGTCCCGCTGCAGGCTGACTGGACACAAAGCGGGGAGGCCCAGGTCTATCCATTATACGTGACCATCTTGAAAATGTGGCTGCAAAAGCAAAACAGAGAAAAAAAAAGGGCTGGATGTGAGCTCAGCTGCATAGCAAGACTCATCGTGCAGCCATCTTAGGGATTTCCCTGTGGCCAGCTTCCTAGACCTCTAAAGTGTGTTCTCTCTAATGATTGATATCTGGACTTTTACAGTATAAGATAATTATGCATTTTTGGTACAGCACTAACTTTGATCCCCACTGACCAATGACAGCAAAACTTCAAGCTACTAGGAGCAGGCTACCTGCAATTATTGTTACATATTCCTCCCTTCTGCTTACTGTGTACAGAAAGTCCTTGTCTAGCAGGCCTCTGTGATTCATAAAAGCAGTCTTATTGCTAGCAAACAATGAAAAAATTGATGTCAATGGACCATTAAACATCCCCTCTGCTTTCTTAGGTGAGAAGCAATCTTGCAGGGGGAGAGAGATCTGTTACAGGGGGAAATCAGAGCAGCTGGGATGAAGTGATCTAGAAAGAAATGTACTTGGGAAGAGAATAATGGAAATTGTATTAGGTGCACAGTGAAAAATATACCGACTGGTGGGTCTGCTCCTCTATTGGACAGGCTAGGAAAAAAAATAGAAAATGGGGTGAGGGAAGACACAGTGGTAAAATATACCGTCTTCCAGTAGCAGTTCTAATCCTGGAGAAGCTCAGTGAAGTCATTTCTGAGTCGTCTTTCTGCCTGGGTACTTCTGTGGTTTCCTCACCCTGGGTTTAATTCACCCAAATTCTTGCAAATATTTTGATAGAAAGTTATTCATTAACTTAACACCAAAAAAAAAAAGTATCCTTTAAAGAACTCTGCAATTCTGCCTTTGTAGTTAAACAGCATGTGAGGCTGTCATACCAATACTCTCAGTGATTTTATTCATTCCCTGACTGTTCTCTGTAGCAGTCATATGAGGATCAAGGCTGCTCTCTTTTCTCCGGTTGTCGCTCCAGTATTACTACTCTGGTCTGGAGGAGGTACCATGGAAGGTCCTCCTGCCAGCCCTGTAAGTACATTTCTGTTAGTTTAAGTATTTAATGCTAGATTATAATAATTGTGGTGGCCATATGCATAGTTCCCGTGTCCTCTCTGTGCATGCATCTGTTAGACTAGAATTTCAGAGTAAGTACCTAACTTACATATGTTTCTATTATTTACCTCAGAAAAAGTCCAATTGTACAATGCCTGCAGTGCTGTGTTATACAGGGGTAGATATTCAAAAGCCATTTAGACGGATAACTTGCAAGTTATCCATCTAACAGGGTCATTCATCAAAGTGCGTTATGGCGTTAAACGCCCGCGATATTTATCGCAGCGTGTGGCATGAATGCAAGTTTGGCAAATGTATTCAAAGGGGTGGGATTGGGGAAAGGGGTATGGGTGGGATTAATGAAAATGAGGGGCATTATCGCACCGTGCTATAGCATAACGCACACCATCGCAAGCTTTTAATGCCGGAAATAACTACATCTCTCCTACAGGCCTTAAGCTGTGCGATATGCCTGAAATGGTTGTAACGCAATTTGGGATAAATATTGTAAATTGCATTATGGGCATTTTTGGACATGGGAGAGGAGTGGAGTGGAATAGAGAGAGAGATAGCCTCTGGAGTGGCACATGTAGTAATCAACTATTTATACTGCTATAGGAGGGCCAGCTAGTAACTTGAGGTGAGGTTTTGGTGGTGGTGTAGGGTTTTGGGGCCAGTTTTTCATGCAGAGTGAGACGTACGAACATCCCAGTACACCTCAGTGAAGATTTGACATCATTTGGAGTGAGTATAGTCGTACAAAGATGAGATTTCTACAGTTTTGTCTCATCCCAGCTTGATGGACTCTCTACCAGGGTATTATCAAGCTGGGGTGAGAGAACATTGAAGTAATCTCATCTTAGTCTGACTTTCTTCACTCCAAATGACATCAAATCTTCACTGAGCTTTACTGTGCCATTCGTATGTCTCACTCTGCATGTAAAACTGGTTCCAAAACCCTACACCACCACCAAAGCTTCACCTCGAGTTACTAGCTGACCTTCCTATAGTGATATAAATAGTTTACTACTATGAAGGCCTTATAAAGAATGTCTCTTGTATCGCAGGATGCAAAACATAAACTACCTAGGCAAAGCAATAACATTGCACACGGTGTGGTAATTCTAAAATTATCATAGCCCCACCCCTTTTTCTTATCGTGGGCGTTATCCGTGTGAAAATTATAGCATTTTGATGAATCTAGGCCTAAATGGGTTATATGGCATATTGAGTCTCTTATCCAGCTAAATTTTAGCCAGATAGTTTTTTATCCAACTATAATTAAGCCGGATATAAAAGGGATGTTTTGGGGGCATTCCAGGAAGGGGTCTCATTATCCAGCTAAGTTAGCCGCATAACCTTAGACTTGCTCAGAAGCAGGCTGTATAACTTTAGGGTTACGTTCCAGTTTAAAAAAAAAAAAAACCAAACACATCGTGCCTCCCTCCTGCCAGAATTGTAAAGGCCCTATGGGGCCGAACTTGCCAGTCCCTCCCCAAGATGGCCCATTTCATGTTTTGAAATAAAATTATTGGGTTCTGGAGTTCCCTTCTCCCCCTCCACTGCGTATGCCTCCATCGTAGTAGCTTAGCAATGGCAGAAGCACCGGTCCCGGATCATGGTAGGAGGCTAGCATGATCTGGGAGGCCAACTACAAAAAAAGGGACGGGGCGGGGGCGTAGAAGGGAAAGTGTTGGTGGGGGGGGGGGGCTGGAACCCGTGAGATATGCTGGAAAAAATAAAAGGGAATGTGGGAGCGGGGAGTGGGGGACTCGTGGATCCAATCATTTTATTTTAAATATGAAATGGGCCATTTTGGGGTGGGGTGGCAAGTTTGGCCCCTTAGGACCTTTGCAACGCAGGTGGGAGAGAGGCGGGGAACAGGCCGCAATGTGAGGTTTTTGTTTTGTATTTTTTTAAACTGGAACGTAACTTAACCAGCTATATTCTTTTGACTATAGCTAGCTAAGTCTAAAGTTATACAGCCTGCTTCCGAGCACGTCTAAAGTTATGCGGCTAACTTAGCCGGATGATTGGGCCCCTTCTTGGAACGCCCCCAAAATGTCCCACACGGTGGTCAGGGCAGGCAGCAGACTAATGGAATCGGAGACAGGCGCAGGTCAGGGCAGGCAGTGAACAGGAGTGGTCAGGTCCAGCTGGCAGGCAATCAGTCAGGTGCACGCAAGAGGTAAAAAAAATCCAGAGAGTCAGGCCAGAGGTGGACCAAGACACACTGAAGACAATGGTCAAGACAGACAGACAGACAAGGCAAGGCTAGACAAGGAGGAGAAGACGAGGTTGGGAGGCTTGGCTGGACAAGGGAAGGCTGGTGGATCAAGGCTTGGATGCAGGATGATAAAATATCAGGAAGGCAGAACACGAGACGCACGGACTGCAAGGCAGGAGGTGTCTGCCTGCTGTGGTGCCGAGGCATAAATGGGAGTTTCGGTGACATCATCGGGGGTGCCGGTACTCGAAATTCCCGCTGCGGAACCCACAAGAGATGCTGCGTGCACCGAGGGAAGCTCGAGGCAGGACAGCATGCTGGCGGTGTCTCTGCTGGGAAAATGGGTCCAACAGCTTCAGCAGCTGACTGGGGTGAGTGCCGCAAATCCTAATAGCATGTATGTGATTCAGCCAGAAAAGGTATCCAAGAATAGTAGCTGTGCCAGGAAAACATCAATAAACACTGATTTTTGTTACCTCCAAAGAACCCCAATTAGCTGCAAAATAACCACCTAAAATCAGAAGCCCTAATTATAAAATTAGATATTGCCAAAGTGCATTACATACATTTGCAAAATAGTGACAGAATTCAAAAAGGCATGGAGTTAAGCACTGAGAATTCTTAGCTATGATGAAATAAAGGGCAAGAGAGAGATCAACTGAGGCCTAAGGCAATGCAATGAAAATTTAATTGTGCAGACTGCATAGGCCTTCTGGTCCTTATCTGCTATCATAGTCTATGTTTATATGCTTCTATGAGTCTGCTTTATGTGAAGGCCATCACTTTTCTCTGAAAGTTACCTGAAATCCACTCTTTAACTAATGATTGGATAATCCGAAAGATTAAACAGTATTAGATTAACTTTTAGAAAGATATATAGGAAGAAGATATAAGGATTGTGGTAGCCTCCTCTTTACTTAAAACCAAGTAGAAGTTGTTTTGACTTTGACAACTAAAGTATGCCTTTCAACTTATCCCCACCTACGCAGGAAAGTAGTCACTCTCAATCAAATCATTCACCTCCAGGCTTCAGTGACATCACCCACTTACATATCAGTGAAACAAATAAAAGATGTTCAATCATTAATGGCTCATAAGGTTGAGAGGCATCACTAAACAGAATTGGAGCCAAAAGACATTAATTAGTAGAGTTTCTGTTTTTTTTTAATTTTCTATCAACAGAGATTATTTTGGGGCGCTCTTAGCAAGTGGCAGAATAGTAAAAACAAACATTACTATTCTTAACACTTTCAAAATGATGAAAATTCTTTGGAAATGAACCGCTGCTTTTTTTTTTTTTTTTGTATCCATGAATAATTTTGTTTTATTACATTAATCACTGGCGTGCTTTTCTTTTATGCAGAAAGATAGATTCTACACGTAAGTCAGCTAAAAACTGGAATTCCTTCGAGATGGTGTAGTAGTAGTTCTAACAAGTCTCAGTTTCTACTAGGGATGTGCTTTTATTTCATTTTGAAAGCCAAAGAAAAGAAAATAGAACTAATTTTTAGTTTATTTGGTATATATTTTTTTTAAGGCAATAGCAGTCAGCCCCAGGGACTTTTCCTCACCCCCCTCAGCTTTCTCTCTTTCGTACATCTTCACAGGAGCACGCGCAGTTCCCCAGATGTCCCTGCCTTGCCAGTGCTTTGTTCAAAATGGTGCCAGAGCGCTGGCGGTGCAGGAGCATCTGGGGATTGCTTCTGCCCTGTGAAGAAACTTACAATTTCGAGTAAGCTGGGGGATTCCAGATAGGAAGAGGAATATGAGAAAAAAGGCCAGACTGGACTTTATTTTTTTTTAAATCACAGTTTTTGCAGCAGGGGAAGGAGGCTTCTGCAACTGCCTTTATTTTATTTTTTATAACACAATGAAACAAATTATTATTTTTTTAAAGTATTGAAAACCCCACAACAAGAAAATGAATTCAAAATAAAATGGGACACCCCCTCAACTAGTGTCTACACCAGGCCACCTAGACACGGGCATTTGTGTCTGCATAGACAGCATCTTTCCTTCCAAAAACTCCACTATACAGAATATGGCGAATCTTGTACTAAGCAGTATATACAGTTGGTTCTTCTGTCCTAGAGGCCGATATATTAAAGAGCAGCCAAATCTGTAAATGCAACGTCACGTGCTAAATTACAGTAGTCCGCCCCTTTGGCTTTTGCCAGATTGTGCTTTCAACTGTTAGTGCCAAAAACTTGGAACAAAGAACCCCTATACCTTGACTCATGTTACCTTTCAGGAAATTGCTAAGGCATGGCTTTTTGGCCAAGCCTTCCCTGCAGATACCTTCAATCTCCCAACCTAATTACCTGAACTCAAGTAAAGACTGTTAAGTTCTGCACCACTGAGTTCTAAATGCTATTCTAATTGTAAATTAGATTCTAACTGTAAAGTTGATTCAAATGTGACTGTATGATTTGAAAACAAATAGTATAACATGCCTTGAGACCATGGTTGGAAAAAGTCAGAATATCAAATATGTATACAAATAAAGTAAATAAAATCACCAACCGCATACATTATCATGTGATTGTATGCTGTTGATTATTTTAGCAAGCAACATTTTGCATTTGCAAATCTGACTACCTTGTGAATGCTGAAAAGGTAACAAGCTGCATAATTATGCAAAGCAGTTCATTACATATGTTCCGGTAACTAAATGACCACTCAACATATTTTTTTGCATGAAACTTAAAATATACCCTGGAGATATGTGCTTAAGTTCTTTTGTGATTTCGCACAAACTTTAACACAACATATTTGCAGTGAACCCAATTTGCATATTAGGCAAATGACTTGGTATTATGAGAAAAATATCTCGTAGTATTGGGTCATTCCCATGAAACATCCACGGTTTAGTACATTGGCCTCCTACAGGCTTATGTTTACGACTTATATGGTAAGACTGGCCCTGAGTTTTAGTCTAGGAATGCGTGCATAAAACCGTTATAACACAGCTATTTGAAGGACATATAAGAACATAAGAAGTTGCCATACTGGGTCAAACCAAGGGTCCATCAAGCCCAGCATCCTGTTTTCAACAGTGGCCAATCCAGCTGGCTCATTCATTACTGTGCGATATTCCGGTGATATCGGCCGCATTACTGTGATGGTATTCAAATTAGGGAAGGGGAGGAGTGTGGGCGGGCTTTTGGCGGAGTTATCTCCTGGCAGTGCTGCAGACGATAATGTTTTTCACATTAGCGCCGGCAGAACCGCGGAAAATAACCACCTTTTCCCATGACGCTATGGGGGGTGATAGTGTGGGCGCAACCGCACCACTGCAATGCGGCCAGCTGCCCACTATCGCCCCCCGCCCCATTTTTTTTCGCAGAACGATGAATCTAGGGGCAGGTTACAAGTACCCAAATAAACACAATTTCATCTTATCTGGTATTATAATGGATTTTGACAAGAAAACAATCATCTAGAAAGGGTCAAAAGAATTTGAAGATGAGCTGATAAGATTGAGATGATTTGCATGTATCTAGATATTTTCATCCAAACAGAATTTTAATGGGCTTTATTGGGGCAATTTTGAATAGACCACATTGCTGCAAGGTCCATAGGTACTTTTCTACTTGTAAACATTGTAAATAGTTTGCCTCTGGTTCCCAATTCTGTTCAAGGATAACAAGTCAGCCAGGTTTTCAGGATATCCACAGTGAATATGCATGAGATAAATGTGCATGCAATGGAGACAGGTTTGGGAACCACCAGTCTAGAACGACGTCTTCAACCCAGTAAAGTATTTAGAATTGCCACGAATATGCATGAGATAGATGATTGGCATGCACTGCCTCCATTGTATGCAAATAGGTCTCATACATATTCATTGTAGACATCCTGGATTGCAGCGCTTGAGAACCAAGTTTGGGATCTCTGGCTTAGAAGGTACATGGGTTCAGAATTTGCACTAACATTTTGCAGGAATATTATCATGGTGGGAGGCAGCAGGTGCATAATAACTCACAAATATTCAGAAGTTAAATGCATTTGCATTGTTTTTCCTCTCCTAAATATAACCGCAGGAAAGCCTCTCTTTCCTGTGGCTAAGAGTATCTGTGTTGAGAAAGTCAGTGCACACTTTTAAATACACTAAGGAAGATAATTTTCAGCCAGGGCAATCTGTATGGACAACTACTTATTTAACGTGATAAAGTGCTCTGAATATTGTGGTTAAGTGCAATTTTCAAAGCAATTTACGCTGGTACAAAACAATTTACCTGCATTCATTGACTGTTGCTTGATGCAGCCAAAAGTTTACATGTTGCTCAAAGTGTGCAAGCTCTTAACTGCATTGAGAGCATGCATTCTTTGGGAGGGATGGGGCATGCTTTAGGCAGTGGAGGGAGATGCGAGAGGGAGCAATTTTAGATCTAATTCTCAGTGGAGCATAGGACTTGGTGAGAGAGGTAACGGTGGTGGGGCCACTTTGCAATAGTGATCATAATATCAAATTTGAATTAATGACTGGAAGGGGGACAGTATGCAAATCCATGGATCTCGTGCTAAACTTTCAAAAGGGAAACTTTGATAAAATGAGAAAAATTGTTAGAAAAAAACTGAAAGGAGCAGCTACAAAAGTAAAAAGTGTGCAAGAGGCGTGGTCATTGTTAAAAAATACCATCCTAGAAGCACAGTCCACATGTATTATACACATTAAGAAAGGTGGAAGGAAGGCAAAGCGATTACAGGCATGGTTAAAAGGGGAGGTGAAAGAAGCTATTTTAGCCAAAAGATCTTCATTCAAAAATTGGAAGAAGGATCCAACAGAAGAAAATAGGATAAAGCATAAACGTTGGCAAGTTAAATGTAGGACATTGATAAGACAGGCGAAGAGAGAATTTGAAAAGAAGTTGGCCGTAGAGGCAAAAACTCACAGTAAAAACTTTTTTAAATATATCCGAAGCAGAAAGCCTGTGAGGGAGTCAGTTGGACCATTAGATGATCAAGGGGTTAAAGGGGCACTTAGAGAAGATAAGGCCATCTTGGAAAGATTAAATGATTTCTTTGCTTCCGTGTTTACTGAAGAGGATGTTAGAGAGGTACCCGTACTGGAGAAGGTTTTCTTTTTTTTTTTGTCAAAATAGTTTTTATTAGCCAGGGTGGCAGAGACAACCAGCAAAAACACCATACAACTTGTAAAACACAATACGTAAGTGCATGAGTAGAACAATACAAACATGGTAGAACCAGCAAAACTCAAGGCACTGCCCAGTCCAATTTTTCGTTTTCCCCCTCCCCCTAGGTCCCCCTCCCAGAACCCGAACCCCCCTGCCCCAAACCCCACTCATTCATCCAACATTCACACCTTACTGCCCCCCCTCCCCTGCCCCTGCACCTTAGAGGACCACTTTAGAGTATACCCATTGCGACATAGTTCCTCCTGCAACGATTTGGGGAAAGTAGTAAAACAATTATCCCAACAAGCACAATACATGGAGTCAGGTCGCCTCTTGCCCGCCAAGTAGTCCAGGCGTTCCAATTGCGCCAAAGAGGCCATTCTTCCAAACCAGGCGGCCAGGGTAGGCGCAAGCAACGGCTCTGTCCAGCCAGCCAGGATCGTGCGACAGGCCATCAAAACAGCAACCCTCTCAAAACGGGCCTTAGCACAGCTGCCAGGTAAGTGTCGAGGAGACATACTGGAAATTAGCATCCGGGCATGAAGTCGCAGGGACCCACCTATGCATTTCCCCACCACCTCCAGCACTGTCTGCCAAAAGGATTGCAGTGATGGGCAGGAAATCAAGCGGTGCACCAAGGTACCATCAGCAGCTTCACATTTAATGCAGGTAGGCGAGGTAGCCAACTTCATCCGAAACCGCCGAACATCATCATAATAAAGGGCGTGAAGAAGCTTAAACTGAAGCTCCCGGAGACTGAGATCAGGTAACAGCTTATATAAGTCCCGACACCAGCTGGACATCTGCCTCTCCGTGATCGGAGAGTCCAATACTGTGGACCACCGAACAGCCATAGGTTGCACTGGAGCAGCATCCCCAAGCTTCTGTCCCAGTCTCTTTCAGCTGGTGATGGTGTTCCGGAGATACGCCGTGTCAAAAACGGTATTAGCAAACCGTATTTCAGCTTCAAGCGCCTGACGTGTCCAAGCAAAGGCAGTCAAGTAATGGCGGGCCTGGAGATAGGCAAAAAATTGTTTGGCAGGCAATTGGAAGGTCCGCGCCAGCGCAGCAAAGTCCAGCAAAGTACCTGAAACAGGATCATACATATGAAAGGCAAACAGCACCCCCTGCTCTGCCCAGTAACGAAAGACTGCTTTACAATCACGCCCAGGGAGAAATTCCACATTATTTAAAAAAGGGAGCAGCAGAGATCGCCCACCCGATAACCGATATTTTCTCCGCAGCCAGCGCCACGCTTTGATACACGGGGTTAACAGAACAGCAGGATAAGACGCTACCCTACGCTGATCCACCCTCATTTGAATAAGATTCAGTGGAGACCCCGGGGTAGACATACGCTCCAACATCCCCGCATCACAGTAACGATAGGACCCCGTTAGCCATTCCCCCACGAACCTCATCTGGCAGGCCACGTTATAAAGCCAGAAATCCGGCAAATTCAACCCCCCACATTCCCGCGGGTATTCCATAGCCACATAGGCCAAGCGTGCCCGTCGTCCCCGCCACAAAAACGTTTGTATGGCAGAGCGGAGGCGGCGCACCTCGGCTACCGTCAACCAGCAAGGGAGCATGTGTAAAATATATAAGAGTTTAGGCAGCAACACCATTTTTACCAAGGCGCCCCTGCCAAAAAGGGAGAGGGGCAACATTTTCCACAACCCCAATTGATCCTGGAACTTGGCAATGCAGGGAGCTATACTGGAGAAGGTTTTCATGGGTAATGATTCAGATGGACTGAATCAAATCATGGTAAACCTAGAAGATGTGGTAGACCTGATTGACAAACTGAAGAGTAGTAAATCACCTGGACCAGATGGTATACATCCCAGAGTTCTGAAGGAACTGAAAAATGACATTTCAGACCTATTAGTAAAAATTTGTAACTTATCATTAAAATCATCCATTGTACCTGAAGACTGGAGGATAGCAAATATAACCCCAATATTTAAAAAAGGGCTCTAGGGGCGATCCGGGAAACTACAGACTGGTTAGCCTAACTTCAGTGCCAGGAAAAATAGTGGAAAGTGTTCTAAACATCAAAATCACAGAACATATAGAAAGATATGGTTTAATGGAACAAAGTCAGCATGGCTTTACCCAAGGCAAGTCTTGCCTCACAAATCTGCTTCACTTTTTTGAAGGAGTTAATAAACATGTGGATAAAGGTGAACCGGTAGATGTGGTGTACTTGAATTTTCAAAAGGCGTTTGACAAATTTCCTCATGAGAGGCTTCTAGGAAAAGTAAAAAGTCATGGGATAGGTGGTGATGTCCTTTCGTGGATTGCAAACTGGCTAAAAGACAGGAAACACAGAGTAAGGATTAAATGGACAATTTTCTCAGTGGAAGGGAGTGGGCAGTGGAGTGCCTCAGGGATCTGTATTGGGAGCCATACTTTTCAATATATTTATAAATGATCTGGAAAGAAATACGATGAGTGAGATAATCAAATTTGCAGATGATATAAAATTGTTCAGAGTAGTTAAATCACAAGCAGATTGTGATAAATTGCAGGAAGACCTTGTGAGACTGGAAAATTGGGCATCAAAATGGCAGATGAAATTTATTGTGGATAAGTGCAAGGTGATGCATATAGGGAAAAATAACCCATGCTATAGGTACACAATGTTAGGTTCCATATTAGGGGCTACTACCCAAGAAAGAGATCTAGGCATCATAGTGGATAACAAATTGAAATCGTCAGTTCAGTATGCTGCGGCAGTCAAAAAAGCAAACAGAATGTTGGGAATTATTAGAGCGGGAATGGTGAATAAAATGGAAAATGTGATAATGCCTCTGTATCGCTTCATGGTGAAACCACATCTTGAATACTGTGAACAATTTTGGTCGCCGCATCTCAAAAAAGATATAATTGCGATGGAGAAGGTACAGAGAAGGGCTTCCAAAATGATAAAGGGAATAGAACAGCTCCCCTATGAGTAAAGACTAAAGAGATTAGGGCTTTTCAGCTTGGAGAAGAGATGGCTGAGGGGGGATATGAAAGAGGTGTTTAAAATCATGAGAGGTCTAGAATGGGTCTAGATGTGAATCGGTTTTTTACTCTTTTGGATAATAGAAAGACTAGGGGGCACTCCATGAAGTTAGCATGTGGCACATTTAAAACTAATCGGAGAAAGTTCTTTTTTACTCAATGCACAATTAAACTCTGGAATTTGTTGCCAGAGGATGTGGTTAGTGCAGTTAGTATAGCTGTGTTTAAAAAAGGATTGGAGAAGTTCTTGGAGAAGTCCATTACCTGCTATTAATTAAGTTGACTTAGGAAATAGCCACTGCTATTACTAGCAATGGTAACATGGAATAGACTTAGTGTTTGGGTACTTGCCAGGTTCTTATGGCCTGGATTGGCCACTGTTGGAAACAGGATGCTGGGCTTGATGGACTCTTGGTCTGACCCAGTATGGCATGTTCTTGTGTTCTTATGTGTGTAGGGATTGAGTTTTCAAAGCCTTGCACATTATTTTCCATGAAGAAAGTACCCACATAAATCTCAGGTGCAATTACGGGTACAAAATCAGCACCTGCACAAGTTCCAGTGCAAACAGACACATGCAGTTTCACTTTGGGAATTGGTGTGAAGCCTCCAGGGAAGAAGGCCTTGTGCGCGATCTTTTGCCTTGAAGCATGCAGTTTGAAACTTTCCCCCTATAAACGCAGCACTTCAGAACTGCCTTCTCATCCCAGTGGTGGCTGTGTGCGACTGCTATTTATAGCATCAATAGGGGGGTTTCTAAGAATGAAACTTCCTTGACAGCTTCCAAAGAGAAACCTGGGCCGTGTTATTAATTACTCAAATGCAGCTGCATAAGAAAAGACATAGATATCCCAGTGGCTTTCTGGACTCCTATATCAGCACTAACATAATTCCTCCCTATTTTCTAAATCTCAAAACTGATTGCTCTGCTTCACAACGTAACACAGAATTCAGTTCAGTGAGAGCTGTACAGCATAGCAAAGAATGGTGCAAAAAGGAAGTACAAAAGCTAAGAAACTAGCATGGGACAGCAAGGGGAAGGAGTGTGAAGTGTGAATAGGAATATCTCCCAGCTAGTAGTGAGTCTATGCTCCTACTCTGTTCGGGGAGATGCGCATTAAGCTTTCATCATTTATCAATGCCCACATTTGCCCATGGCATTCATGAGTTTAAGAACCACAAGGTCCTCTTTTCCCTCTCTCTTTTGCTTTTTTTGTTGGATTAAACAAACTTCTTCCCTAATGGCATCTGTTACAAGTTTGGAATATCACAGCCACAGGCTCACTCCCACATGTTCCTGTGAGGAGAATCCTACATAGTGAGAAGTACTTTAGGACGAAGAATGGCTACATAGAATCATTTTTTTTCTCATTCAGTCCCTTTTATTTTCACTAATTGGCATGTGATCGTTTTCTCGCTTTCACTCGTATGCTTTTTTTCCCCCCCTCTTACAGACTGCTATAGATCTGAATGCTTTCATGATATCGCTTTTGTCATTCAGGATCTTTAGTTCCCTCTGATACTCAAGCTGCTGTTTACAGTCTCCCCGTCTCCCACCACCCACAGCTGCATTAGTCACAGGTTTTGTTACTGTCTTTTGATTTTTCATGTCCTGTATTGGACTTGGCCATTGTTACTTGCATTTCTGATTTTCTCAGAAACGTACTGGAGAGTTACAGATGCTGTGTGTATACGGGCAAACTACAGAATTTTTCTAAACTAATGATCTTGTCAGCAAATTATACTAATCAATAATCATCAGATAGGCCTATAATCTGCGAAGACCCTTAGTCAATTAGATATTTGAACAAAAAAAGAGATATTTGTCCTGCAGCATTTCTCCACATGCTGCAAAATATATATTTCTGCTGACTCAAGGGCTATTTGGCTCTGTGCCAGAGAGGTAAGAACATAAGAAGTGCCATGCCAGGTCAGCAAAAGTCTCATCTAGGCTCTTGAATATCTGTATCTTATCTATCTTAATCCCTCTTATGACTGGCCCCAGCATCAGATTTAGCTAGGATGACATCAGCAACAGAACCACATCAACCATAAAGCACAGACCAGGCCATCGGCACCAGAAAACAGGCCACAGAAAAAAAGAACAAAGTGAAAACCAAAGGTTGATGCCATTTTTTAATGGTGGAGAGTCTGAGCAGCTACTAAAACAAATTTCTGTGACAATGTATTAGATCAGATTGTCAAACTAAATAGTAACAAATCAGTGAGACTGGATAGCATCCACTCCAGAATTCTAAAAGAACGAAAAAAAATAAAATAAAATAAAATTGCTAACCTGTTACTAGTAATCTTTCATTTAAAACAGCCACAATTTCTGAAGACTAGAAGGTGGTCAATGGGATGTCGATTTTTAAAAGGGCTCTAATGGCGATCTGGGAAATTATAGACCAGTGAGCCTGATGCCAGTGTAGGGAAAAATGGTAGAAGCCAATCTTAAAAACAGAATCACTGGCCAAACAGATAGACAGGGCTTAATGAGAATCAATATGATTTTAGCAAGGGGTAAATAAACATGGAGATAAAGGTTAGCTGGTTGATATAGTGTATTTGGATTTTCAGAAGGCATTTGACAAATTCCCTCATGAAGGTCTCCTCAGGAAATTACAAAGTCATGGGATAGGAGGCAGCATTCTATTGTGAATTGGATTGGAAACAGAGAGTAGGACTAAATGGTCAGTTTTCCAAATAGAGAAAGATCATTAGTGGAGTATCATAGGGATTGTATACCTGTATTGTATAACATATTTATAAATGATCTGGAAAAGGGAATTACAAGTGAAGTGATCACATTTGCAAATGACACAAAATTATTCAAATTTGGTAAAACGGCAGGAAATTGCGAGGAACTGCAGAAGGATCTTGTGATTCTAGGAGACTGGGCAAATGAGTAGCAGAAGAAATTTAATGCAGAAAAATACAAAGTCATGCACATAGGAAAAATTAATCCCAACTGCAGGTGCACAATGCTGGGTTCTGTATATAAGAAGTCACTACCCAGGAAAAGGACCTTGGAGTCCTTGTGGACATTATGTTGTATTCCTCAGCTTAGTGTGAAGTGGAAGTCAAAAAAGCAAATATGATGTTAGAAAGGTTCTGAAAAGAAATGGAGAATGAAATAGAAAATATCATATTGCCTCTGTATCAATCCATGGTGCGACTGCACCTTGAGAATTGCTTGCAGTTCTGGTCGTCCCCATCTCAAGAAAGACATGGTGGAACTAGAAAAGGTGCAGAGAAGAGTGTCAAGAATGATAAAGGAGATGGAATGGCTCCCCTGCAATGGGAGGCTATTCTGGTTAGGGGTTAGGGGTCATGATGGACGTTTATAAAATCATGAATAGAGTGGAAGAGGGTAAAGATGGTTATTTATCCTTTCAAATAATACTAACACAAGGGGACACTCCATGAAACTAACCATCAGTAGATTCGAAAAAAAAAATATCGTAGAAAGCACTTTTTTACTCAGCGCATTATCACGCTGTGGAATCTGTTGCCAGAGGACATGATCAAAGCGACGAGCATAGCAGTGCTTAAAAGGGTTTTTGAGAAATTCCAGAAGAAAAAGGCCATAACACATTATTAGCCAGGTGGATTAAAGAAAACTATTGCTATTCCTGAGAGTAACAGGAATTAGTTCTGCTTTATGGGATCTACCAGGTATTTATGACCTGGATTGGCCACTTTTGGAAACAGGATGCCGGGCTCAATGGAACTTGATTGGACCCAGCATGGCAATTCTTATGTTTTTATGTCAGATCTTGAATCACTTCATCCCATCTATGTTTCCTCACTCATATAGGCACAGAACATAGTCTGACACAGAGCCACGATAACTACCAAACTATAACTCAGTAATCCTGATCCTTCCCAGCTGCTCATAAAGGAGATCCCAAAGGGGCAACTTCCTTTGATGGTGACCCACTGATAATGACTCGCCCCCTCAACAGACCTCCTCTTCTAGACAGCCTGCATTGCAATGCACCAGATTGACTTTTTTGACTGGGTAACCAAGGAATTGGACCAAGGAAGAGCGCTCGATGTCATATACTTGGATTTCAGCAAAGCTTTTGATACGGTTCCGCACAGGAGACTGGTGAATAAAACGAGAAGCTTGGGAGTGAGTGACAAGGTGGTGACCTGGATTGCAAATTGGTTGACGGACAGAAGACAATGTGTGATGGTAAACGGAATCTTCTCTGAAGAGAGAGCGGTTTTAAGTGGTGTACCGCAAGGATCGGTGTTGGGACCGGTCCTGTTCAATATCTTTGTGAGCGACATTGTGGACGGGATAGAAGGTAAGGTTTGTCTTTTTGCGGATGACACTAAGATCTGCAACAGAGTGGACACGCCGGAAGGAGTGGAGAGAATGAGACGGGATCTAAGGAAACTGGAAGAGTGGTCGAAGATATGGCAGCTGAGATTCAATGCCAAGAAGTGCAAAGTCATGCATATGGGGAGCGGAAATCCAAATGAACTGTATTCGATGGGGGGGGAAAGGCTGACGTGCACGGAGCAGGAGAGGGACCTTGGGGTGATAGTGTCTAATGATATGAAGTCTGCGAAACAATGCGACAAGGCGATAGCAAAAGCCAGAAGAATGCTGGGCTGCATAGAGAGAGGAATATCGAGTAAGAAAAGGGAAGTGATTATTCCCTTGTACAGGTCCTTGGTGAGGCCTCACCTGGAGTACTGTGTTCAGTTCTGGAGACCGTATCTACAAAAAGACAAAGACAAGATGGAAGCGGTACAGAGAAGGGCGACCAGGAAGGTGGAGGATCTTCATCGCATGACGTACGAGGAGAGATTGAAGAATCTAAATATGTACACCCTGGAGGAAAGGAGGAGCAGAGGTGATATGATACAGACTTTCAGATACTTGAAAGGTTTTAATGATCCAAAGGCAACGACAAACCTTTACCATAAGAAAAAAATCAGCAGAACCAGGGGTCACGATTTGACGCTCCAGGGAGGAAGATTCAGAACCAATGTCAGGAAGTATTTCTTCACGGAGAGGGTGGTGGATGCCTGGAATGCCCTTCCGGAGGAAGTGGTGAAGACCAGAACTGTGAAGGACTTCAAAGGGGCGTGGGATAAACACTGTGGATCCATAAAGTCAAGAGGCCGCCAATGAAGAGTGGGTGACTCGCCAGAATGATGGCTACTGCCAGAATGATGGCTACTCGCCAGAATGGCTACTCGCCAGAATGATGGCTACTCGCCAGAATGATGGCTACTGCCTGGAGACAATACCCTTATTCAATAAACATACACATGGTTACTGTGACTCCAACATCACTCTAAGCTTCAACAGCAAGAGGAAATGTGGAAAAAAGGATTTGCACTCACAAAGACGGGAGTAGCTGGCTTGTTACGGCGGTTACTACCCCAAACCAAATATCCAAATTACTACCTCCACCTTCCTCTATTCCTGATGCCTTTCAACTAGCTTGATCACTCCATTCTTATACTTCACTTCAATGCATATCCAGCATAGTTCTCTGCTTCAACAGCAGGGGAAAAGAAAAACTGTTACTTCACACATCCAGCAGAGCTCTCTGCTTAAACGGCAGGGGAGAAGAAAAAAGGATTCACACTCACAAAGCGGGGAGTAGCTGGCTTGTTACGGCGGTTACTACCCCAAACCAAATGTGCCTGATACTTCACTTTCAATGCATATCCAGCATAGCTCTCTGCTTCAACGGCAGGGGAGAAGAAAAAAACTGATACCTCACGCATATCCAGCATAGCTCCCTGCTTCAACGGCAGGGGAGAAGATAAACAACCAATAAGGGCTGTATAACATAATCTGGGTAAAAACAAATAAGCATGGGTGTAGCTTGCTTATTGCGGCGGTTACTACCCCTACTACCTCTAACTACTCAAGCTAGATATTTCACTTGGATGCAGCTCCATCACCGCTCTCTACATTAATGGTGGGGGTGGAAGGGAATTAGAACCAAGAGCTAAGAGAAACAGATAAGTATGAGAAAAGAAATGAGGGAAGCTTGCTGGGCAGACTGGATGGGCCATTTGGTCTTCTTCTGCCGTCATTTCTATGTTTCTATGTTTCTATGGGAGGAGGAGGAGGAGCAGGGTCAGGGCACAGCCAGCAATAGGCAGGACAGCATATGGAGCAAAATCCAGGTACCTCCTTTATATTATAGAAGTGCCTTCCTGGATGTACATGATCAGATGGGCATCTGCAGATTTATAATGAGAGTTTAGAGGGGAAAATGGGTTTCAATACATAGAAAAAATTACAAAAATGAATATCCTCCATGTAGCAAAGGATTACTGTATAATACAAAGAACTGTTGAGACAAGAAATTCCCCCTTTTCTTCTCTCCTTTCATCATGTCTTCATCTCATACTGTTTATCCCTCTTTTCTATCTTCTTCCCTTTACTCTCATTTCCATCTATCGCTCATAAAATTCTTCCACACAATTTTCTCCTCTTTCCCTTTATTTACTGGATTTCTTTCTTCCTGGCACTTTTTAGAATCCACCCATTCTTTATTTAATTCTCTCGTAAAACCAGCCTTCCTTTCCTCTTGGCTTCCTTTCTCTGACAATTCTGTGTGACTGATTTATTCTCATCAGTATACCGTCCAATGCTCTACCTACACTTTCTCGCATGAGACACAGAGAAAAGGAACCGTAAATTATATATTAAAAAAAAATCTGTGTTTTCAGGGGGGGAGGAAAAAAAAACCATGACATTTTAATGCCTAATTTATGGAGCATCTATTCTGGATAGCATATAGATATATATCAGTCCTGGATACATATTCAAGACATTCAAAGTGGAAGAATGGTCTCAGTTAAGCAGTAATGCACACTGCTGACCACAGTAAATGGCCTATGAGTTAGTGTGGAGCATAAGGAGAGGGCACCAAAACAATACCTGGAGAAATCTCTCTGCTTCCAGTTTTATGCAGGATATATGTACTGTATGCATTGGGGAGGCAGACAGGGGAACCAAGAGACCTGCAGCTTGTCAACCTGGTATTATTCTTCCAAGATGAACAAATTTAGAAAAGCAAAGAAGAGAACTGCATGTGTGGGTAAAGGAGAATGGCCTTGGAGGGAATAAACAGAAATAGAAAAAAACATATATCTTTGCATTTCATATGAATTCTTCACTCGGTCAATGACATGTTACCGTTTCATACTGGGTAGGTAATGAGCCTGCAGAATGAGTCACAACAGGTGCTCATATCCCTGTGCTCCTTTCCTGACTATTTTCAGTTATGTTATTTGAAAGCCTCAGATGTAAGATTTCCCAACCCATAGTGTAATTGTTCAATTAAATCTTTGTTGCAAGGTGTATGGTCTGCTACAAATGTGCACCAATCTAATCCAAGGCAGAATGAACAAGAAATGTGGTTTGTTTGTTTGTTTTTAAGTTTATATATTCATTTATCGGATGGTGGTCATCATCTGCCTCTCTGAAATAAATCGAGAGACTTGCTAGACCAGTGGCATCACTTGAAGACACTCCTGCATCCAACTTCATATGGCATCTGTTGCGGTGATTTTCTTTTTGCATCTCTAGTGAATTTCTGTACAAGCAAAAGAAAGCAGAAGGATAGCACTGCAGAGCTACAGAATATGCAGAACATGGGGCATGGCACTGCAAACTTCCCCACACTGCTCTGCCCATGTACCTCCATCCTGCTCTGGAGGAAGCACCTCTAAGAGGGTAACTTTCAATAATGTGCAGAATTCAGCGAAGATGCACACTCGGACATGCACTTAAAGTGCCAATTGTATTTTATAAACTGCAATGTTTGCCACACTGTTTATAAAATACCACGTATTATTGCCTCAAAAGTATGTGTGCTTGTTTCAGTATGCATGCATTTTTTTTTAATGCGGGGATCCACATATTTTCTATACCTGTTTTATAAAAGTGCATGCATATACTTTATGCGTTAAATAATTGTGGGAAGGGCACATAGTAGCTCTCAGTTTATGAGCAGAGGCAGGTATTTAATTGGCTGATGTATGTGCGTATCTTGCTTATGAAAATATTTAGTTCTTTGCATACTTCCAAGTACCAATTCACCGAGACCTTCACCAGCTCACCCACACCCCCTATCACTTGCTGCAGACTCCCCAAAAACCGCCGACAAAATTTGACTTGATTAGATTGATGTAAAAGCATTCACGAACATTTGATGACGTAGAAGCAAACTCCATTTAAAAACCCTGCCCAGAATTCCCTCTTTGTAAGTGAGTCACTGAAAATTCACCTCGCAGTGTAAGTGGTAATTTAATTCAGGATCCATGTCTGTGCAACATTTGACCTTGCTGCTGCTGAGTCAGCCAGTAATGGTGTTAATTAGCAATAGTGGTTTTTGTGTGCACACTTGACAGCTGGAAAGTGAACAAAGACCACCTTTCAGTTTGGACTCGTTTTAATGGTTAGTACAAAGACCCCTTAGTCATAGCTAATTCTAACTGTAGTTGGTGATCTGGATACTAGTGGGTAGCTTGTATTTTTTTTTTCTTTGCCTGAATTTCTTTAAATGCTGTATGGCAGTGCTCGTCTAGAACCTGGGAGCCAGTTGTCATGATTCAGGGAGCCTGTGGCTCTTTTGAATTTTTTAAGGCAGCATGGAGAGAAGCTGATGCATGAATTTTAAAAGATGATGTGACTCTGGCTCTTTGAAGCTCAGATCACTGCTAAATTGCTTCATTGTGAGAGAAAGGTTATATACCATTCCTTTAAAGGTACTTCTGCATCTCACCTCTTCTCTTCTCTTTATCATATAATAAGACTTGCTCACACATGGCCTTGTCCATCTCAGTGAGTGTTCTATTATGAAACACTCATATTTTAGGGCTCAGCCAGTATCTCTGTCTTACCTCTACAGTAAACCTAATGCAATTATATCACTTTCTTTCTGAATGCAGTTCTTTTATGAGATGCATCCCTTTCATAGGTCAAGCAGAGATATAATGTAATTTCTATACCATGCACATAGGATACAACATACGCCGTGTGTTGCCTTCAGTTCCACCAAACATTTGCCTTGATGAGGTTTAAAAGTATCCGTAAATGGAGCCAGAATGGATGTGTTTCATTTCTCTGCCTCATTTCGGTGCAGACTGGAAGTATTTAGTTGCTTTTTCTTTTTTTTTTTTTTTTTTAATGGGAAGCAGTTGTTAAGTTCCTATTTCACTGACAAAGGTGTCTGTGCTTTTTATCTGTGGTATTCATTCGGTTTGTGACTGGAACAATGGAAAGTCTGCATGCAAGGTCAATGATGAAGCTCTCCCTCTCTCTCGCTCTTCACTTTCCTTCCAAAAGGATTCTAATTTTGCAGATATTGCATTGTTTTGTCATCTCCTTATTGTTCCATACAGTGATTCGGTAACAAGTCCCCAAGGACTTCTTAATGAGAAAAGTTTCAATTAAAAAGTCGAAGTCAGGAATTTGTCTTGTAAAGTGTCCTGTGAGTACTTTTTCCTTTTTTTTTTTTCGCAAATTACTTTGGAAAACACTGGTGTCTATTGCTATTAATTCTATTACTAGTCTGTTCCTTTAAAAAAAACCAAACCCAAAACAATGGTTTTTTTTTCACAAGTATATTATTACAGCCAGCTCATGTTTGCTCTTGCTTAGTATTCCAGGCAAATGAATAATTGCAATATAGCCATCTCAGGGAGCCTTAGTGATATAAATATGTTTACATAATAATCTGTTTACTAGTGAATATTCCTTTGTCACTCTCCTACTTCCGTATATAATACTTTCCAGTTTCATGTAACAATGGCATTCTTTTTCACGGGTATCCTAACCACTCATTTGTTCTCCACAGCACTAACAACCACCTGTTAGTGGGTGAGGGATAAGTTTCCAGCAACACCGGTGCATTCCTACACAACCAGGCTCTTGCACACTGTCCCCCAATATATCTTCTCTGGTCTATGACCACAGCATAGTAATGACAGCAGAAAAGGACTAAATGGTCCATCCAGTCTGCCAGCAAACTTCCCATGGTAATATCTGCCATGCTGTGCAGGTTACCTTCATGTTTCTGATAAGGATAGCAACTAAAATTGAAAAAAACTGGTAAAGTATGTGATAAAACTGTAAACAATATATCAAAAAAAGGAATCACATATGACAACGTGAATATAATAGGACGGGTTCACCATCATAAATGAGTGACTGTACATATACACCCAAGAGGTGTTTCAAAATCTCTTAAGCACTTATCTTATGTGTGCAAGCACTCTTGATGTAATCATAGGGTGTCCCACTTTTTCTTTTTATAATTTTATAATTTGTTCTAAATCACGTTAACATATGCCGTTCTTATAAACACATGGAAAATGCTGAATTTTTTTGAAAGGAGGTAAATTACCCTTTTTTTTCCTTTTTTTTTTGAACAATTTTTTTCTCAATTTCTATTCAATTTCACTTAATCACGGAAAAGTGCACTTATCTTTTCCAAGAAACAGTTTTGGAACGAACGGCTCGTCAGCCTTGTTCGACCAAACGCCCGACACCGCTGGTGTTTCGAGAAACTCTTCTTCAGGGGCCTTAAAGTTCCTGTGTTGTACGGCATAGATAGCAACTGCCACCCATGCAATTATCCCCAAGCCTTATGATAACTCCATTAAAAAAAAAACCTAACACTATAAGTATATTCATTCATATTCAGCTACTACCAATACTCATCTGGGAAAAATCTCATTCAAAGCACCAAGTATTTTATTTGCCATAAGGAATAAATATACATGGCCTACAATAAGAGACAAACATAAGACACTGAATGCAGAAGAACAATTCATAAAATTTGTGGCCTAGTAACTACTGATTTAATTAATAGCTTCTTGTGAACTATAAAGTCTTATCTATTATTATTCTTTCATTTTCTGTACCTATCACCTCTCCCTTACCCTGCATGACAGGATATGCTCATCATTCAGCAAACTGGAGGAAGTATCTTCTAAGACTAACCCTTAGTGCTGCTCTGCCAGCCTAAAGTAGTCACTGCAGTAGCAAGCACTAGCCCTTTTCTCTTCCACCTTGGGATCAAATGTGTCACCTCCATGGTGCACCCCATCTCCTGCTGCCCACCATCTCATATCTGAATCACACGATGCTGCAAACTGCACCACAGAGCTAGTGTAAGACCAATATTTTACAGTGAATTATTATTTGGGATCTATTTTTGTTTTCACACATGATAATGTTCCTATAGTGGTGCTTCCAAGTTAGGAACTCTGTCCATTGTATCTGTGTAGCAGGTGGCCTGGGTCAGTGGCAGGCATTCAGTGTCCTTTGAGTAGTTTAACTGTTTATCAATGCAATTCTGAGCCAACTTAGTTTTCCAGTTGCATATATGTAGGGCAGATGCCTGTTTCATGAAAAATAAGGGTTCACATAGCCAAGTATGTCATGCAGATATGTTCAGTATTCATCAACAGGTCCCCTCAGCAACATCTAAGGTTGTCAATCCTTCAGCTTACCCAGGCGGGAATACTTTGTGGCTTTAAACTCAAGGTAACCCATGTATTTAGGACCATTAGGTTTCTCTGTTTACATATGTTCTCTAGGCTGCTCACAGTCCTAATAACTTCTTGGGCATGGAAACACTATTCAGGCCCTCATGTAAGGTATTGCCCTCATGCCGCTTAGAGGATAATGGGACATTTTTTCTCCTTCAAACAAAGACTTCAAGGACTGTATCCCAGTTGTATCTTCTGATGATATCAATATACCTGGGAAGAGTTAAGGATGCTCCAGTCTGGAGACATCATTGTTTGTCCTCGATACATAACATAGAGTTCTCATCAGCTAGAGCATATGTCTGGTTCTCCTCTCCTAGAGCCACCTATCTCTACAACTTGGCACTTTTGAACTGGCTAAGGTGGACGTGATCTTAATTTCACAGAATCCCTGTAGATTTTAGGAGAGTGGTTCTGGGCTCATTTGAGGAGGTTAATGTGCATTCCTTGTTTACTTTCTTTCTGTTTTGGATTCTGCCACCTTATTCTATTTCTTCTGTATAACAATGACATTCATGTTTTTCAAGAGTTTCCCAGAATTAAGATGATGTAATTTCTAGTGTGTCAGTGAACCTCCAAAAGATGAACCTCCTGTATCATCTACCTGTTTGTATATTAGTCACTGTCAGTCATGCTGAAAATCACCACTTTCATGGGGGTTTGGAAAGCAGCTGTGTCCTTCAGATGACCACACCATTTTCCAACCAGAACAGGCCCATGGGAATCCATATTGATGGAGAAATAGATATTTGAAGAATTCTCACAGTTACGCATTTTCTGTGTGTGTGGGTAATGGTTAAAGAGGATGGTAAGTATAGCTTTGGGAAATCTTAGGAATTAAAAAAAAGTTTGGAGAGAGGTGAAATAGTGGGATATATTATTTAGAGTTTGTGTGTGTCAGAGATAATAAGAAAGCCAAAAGAGTTAATTTTAATGTCTATCTTTCCCTCCCACCCCTAGCTCAACACTTGATTTTTAGGCAAGAGACACTTTCTTATTTATAATCAGGCTCTTATCTAATCATACTATTGCACCAGCCCTTATTGACAGTTTAATCATCCCCTTGTAGATCACTAGCAGATTAGTGAATATACCTATAAATTTAAAGTACTCTAATTCCAACCCCCTTAGCAACCTAAACTTAATTAGGAACTTAACAAAATTAAGATGAAAGCAGCAGTCCAGCAGCAGTCTTTTGCATCAAGTGTCACATGCATGATTTTTTTACCCACTGGTGAGAGATTGTATGTGTGTACCTGGTGCAAAGACCTCCTGGCTCTCAGAGAATGATCTCTGGAGGCTAGAGTAACAGACCTGGGGGAGCTGAGGCAGACAGAGAGGTACATTGATGAGACCTTCAGGGACATAGTTGCTAAGTCCCAAATCCAGTCCTGCAGACCCAGTGTTGCCTTGGATCAGAAAGGTCTCCTGGTTGGAGAACATCACCCTGGTGTAACAGAAAGTGATCCTATAGCCAAGGACCTGCTCTCCAAGTGATGTGTTGTCCTCTCACACTGAGGACAAGTCTCCCAGGGCTACTGCCCAGGAGGGAAGGGTTAAGTCATCCATCATAGTTGGTGATTCGATTATTAGAAATCTAGATAGCTGGGTGGCCGAAAGACATGAGGTCTGCCTTGTGCAAAGGTGTGGACCTCATGCATTATCTAGATAGGATTATAGACAATCCTGGGAAGGAGCCGGCTGTCATGGTACATGTGGGCACAAGCGATGTAGGAAAATTTGGGAGGGAGGTTCTGGAAGCCAAATTTAGGGTTTTAAGAAGAAAGCTGAAATCCAGAACCTCCAGGTTGGATTTCTCTGAAATGCTCCCTTTTCATGTGCAGGCAGAGCTCCAGAATCTCAATACATGGGTGAGACAATGGTGCAGGGAAGACGGATTCAGCTTTGTAAGGAACTGGACAACCTTTTGGGGAAGGGGGAGACTTTTTTTCTAAAAGGATGGGCTTTACCTTAACCAGAGTAGAACCAGACTGCTGGCACTAACTTTTAAAAAGGAGATAGTGCAGCTTTTAAACTTGAACAAGAGAGAAGACAGACAGTCACTCAATAGTGCATGGTTTGGAGGAATGTATCTTCGAAGGATACTAATGAAACAGAAGAGTTAGGGCATCCCAACAGAGAAGTTGCAATAAAGACAAAAGTACCTCATGTGTCCATAAGTAATGAATCACCAGAGGTAAAGAATTCCAAATCATCCCTATCAAATGAAAAACAGGTTGTTAATACAAACCAAAAAAGCACTTTGAAATGTCTGTATGCCAATGCCAGAAGTAAGATGGGAGAGTGTATAGCAGTGAATGATGAGATAGACATAATTGGAATCTCAGAGACCTGGTGGAAGGAGGATAACCAGTGGGACAGTGCCATATCAGCATATCAGGGTACAAATTATTAGGGGTGTGCATTCGTTTTCGATGTATTGGCGATCCGCAACGTATTTTGTCCTATCTGTTAAATACGTGGGAAGGCGAAACGCATCGCGACTCCCCACGTATTTAACTTATTATCCGTTTAATTCGGTGCGCCCCGCGGTGCGCACTTTTCTTCGCCCCCATTAGCTACTAGCTACCTATGATTTTCACAAAATGGCAGCGCCCATGCCCTACATTCCGGTATCCATGCCAACCTGTCTGACCCTTTCCTGTGAGTCACCAAGAATATTCTATGTTTATCCCATGTTTTTTAAAATTCCATTATTGTTTTTGTGTCTACCACCATCACCAGGTTTCCATTCCTTGTATCCACCACCTTTTCAGTAAAGAAATATGTTCTGATTTTGCTCCCGAGTCTACTCCACTGGAGCTTCATATCATCACTTTTTGTTTTAGAGAATGATTTTCCTCTGAAGAAAGTTTACATCATGTACTTTTGAGAAATGTCTCTGTGTATCTCTCCTGTCTCTGACCTCATGTTTATGTTCTGAAGTCTCATCTCATATGGATTTTGATGCATACCCTCCATCATTTTGATAGCCTTTTTGGAGGAATGACCTCAGAAATATTCTAGGGGAGATCTCACTAATAACTTGTACAGAGGCATTATCCCCTTCCTTCTTCTACAGACTATGCCTCTTCTTATGTATCCTATCATATCTCTCGCTCTGACCACTGCCTTATAATACAGTTTCACTACCTTGAGATCATCAGATACAATTATCCCAAGGTCTCTGTCCTGGTAGATGCATATCAATTCCTCATTCCCAGTGTATACTGCTCCCTTGAATATTTGCATGGCTGTATTTGTTTACATTCAATCTTTGCTACTCAGACGTTTTTAGATCACTCTTATTTTGTGTTCTCCTCTAGGGACTGTCCATTCTGTTGTAGATTTTAGTGTTACCCCCAAAAAGACAAATTTTACTGTCTAACTCCTCTACAATTTGGCTGACAAAGATACTGTCTGGAACCCAGGACAGGTTCCTGAGACACATCACTAACACCTTCGTATCCTCAGAGTAAATTCCATTTACGAGTACTCTCTGTTGTCTATCACTCAACCAGTTTCTAATCGAGTCCACTACCTTGACCCTTACCTTCAAGCTGCTCAGTTTATTTATGAGCCTCCTGTTTGGAAAGTAACAAAAGCTTTGTTGAATTCCAAGTAAACCATGTGCAAACATATATCCTTGGTCTAATTCTCTAGTCATTCAATCAAAGCGATTGATCAGGCTTGTTTGATACATTGCTCTCTGGTAAAAACTATGTTGCCTTGGATCCTGCAATCCATTGGATTCTAGGTGTTTCAATATCCTTTCCTTCAGTAGAGTTTTCATTAATTTTCACACCACCAAGATAAGACTAACAGGTCTGTAGTTTCCAAACACCTCTTTTTGTTAACTTTTTTATTTTTTTGAAGAGAGACAGCATCCACCTTTCTCCAGTCCTTTGGACCACTGTCATCGCCAAAGATATATTGAGCAGATCCTTTGTGGACCTTAGGGATGTGGATTTGATTGAAACAAATGCAAAACATTCAATGAATGAGGCCATTTTTGGTTCAGTTTTAAATGGAACAAACTGAAAATGGTCTCTGACAAAAATACCTGAAAAGTTTCATATTTGTGGCATTTAGGAAGAAAGGTATTATTGTATTACAAAAATGGTTCATTTCAGAGGTTGCTTTTGAAACATGGTACACCAAATATGTGCAATGGAAAAGTATGTGGAAAAAGTGGTCATGGCAAGGAAGCATTCTGCATTTCCTCGTGTTTGGGATTCTTATCTGCAGGCACTGAGACTTAGAGCCAGAAGCCTGATTGTGAATGATATTCCTGTCCAGCTTAAATATACAATATCTGCACAGTTAATGTCAAAATCTCAATATGTCAGATGTTTCACAATGTTGGGGCATGGGGGAGGAGGATATTGGGATTAAAGGATTGTAATATTGCCTGAGGTTTGCAGAATAAACCCACCTTAGGATTTATTGTTATTGTACAGAATGTTTAATTCAATAAAAATATTGAAAGACAAAAAAAAAAAGAAAAAAAGAAAGGGCCTCCTGCCCAGCAAAACATGAACTGGGTCTGGGCCTGTCCAACTGGACCTTCCTGGTCCCATCCAGGGCTTTCCTGGGCCCCTCCAGCCCCACTTTTCAGCCCCAAAAATTTGAATCCAATCCAACCCGCCCCAGCCAAGGCCTGCCTGGGCTCCTTGATTTTAAATGTTCCAGGGCCAGAGAGCAGCCATCCATGATAAAGGGGCCAGAGTGATGGCCTTTTGCTCTTGCCCAGGTCCCAACCCTTTAAAACCTGTGCCATCTACCTGGAGGACAGCACCAAACTGACTTCACTTCGTTGCTTTCTTCTGTGTGGACTGCGCCATTTTATACTGTAAGAAGGGCCATGTCATGTCAGTACATTCGCAGCATGCTATTTGATCCACAACGAGTATAATGGGAGATGCAGCAAGTCCAGGTCTGAGGATGGTGTTGCCTGCAGCATTTCTCTTTATCGTGCCTATGCTCTGAAAAATGAAACGTGGCAAGGTTAGAAAGGCAATACCTTCAAATGTATACAACTGCTGCTGAACCAAGGCTAGGCCACAGGAAAAAATGGAGCAGGCCTAAGCTTGGAAAGTAATGCACTTTCTGTGAAATATTATATATCCAGAGAAAAAGGAAATATCTCCAAGACACGCTTTGTGGACTAATTTTACTTTCATTGGAAAGCAATTCAAAAGAAAGCTCCATCTGTTGTGATTTATTACTGTGACCTCCAGGAGTAAACAGGAAATGCTTTAAAAACTGGCCTAACCAAATGCCTGTTCTTTCCCTGTGACAGGGTAGCATATGTGGATGAAGAAGGGGGGGGGGCACAGATAGAGGCTACTTTTTTTTTTTATATTCAGTGAAAAATCATTGCTATAGCTTAAACATATTTAATAGAATTTCAGATAATTTCCATAATTCAACCTGATCTCCTTCATCTGAGGTCCCTGATTTTTTTCTCTCTCTTTCTGTATATATGTATCTCTATCTATATATAAAAATATATACTCCTCCTCAGTGTTTCTTTTATTTTTTCCTTTCTTTCTTAATTTTTTCCTCTGTTCTTTCTTTCTTCCTCTCACTCTTTCTAGTCTCCTTCCCCTAGCTCCCTAAAAACCTTCCAACACAGGTGATTATTGCAAAGTGACCTTTCTTTTTCTCATTAGAGAAATAACTTCATGGAGTTGAACTGAAAAGAGTTTAATTATATTAAAAAAAAAAAAAAAAAAAAGATATTCCGACTTGTGGTTACTGTGAACGGGGGAAGGATTCAAAAAACACAATGAATAAAACATGCCATCTGTTCAAAGGCAGATTCATTAATTAGGTACTTCACACTTTTGGTTTAAAAATATACATATATTTATAAGGCATAGAGAATTAGAGAACAAATCAAACTAAATGTACTATAAAAATAAGAAAAAGTACCCCACGTGATTTGAAATACCTTTATTTTAAGATAGTAAACTTTTTTTTCCTGGGTGTGAGTGAATGCTAATTCTTTTTTAAGCTGCCCAGACTCTTGTACCACCTGTGAGGTGTCAGCTTGTTACTCAAAATGAGATGAATACATTTAAAAAAGTAGGTACTTGAGGCCTCTGTCTGCTCTCAAACTAAAATTGGGCTTGCTTTATTTTTTTCCAAGGAAATATATCCAGTATTTCCATTCATGAGCCTTATGATTTGACAGATTTCTGCAAGCTTTGATTGAAGAACTAGAGATTATTTCCTTATAAATTGTCATCATGGAGTAAAAGTTTAATGTAGACCAGTATGCTTATCTGTATGTGGTGCTTTATGGTGACTAATGACTAGGGATGTACACTCTGTGGTCCCCAAAGTTTTGGTTAGTTTTTATTTTTCCATTTCGGGAGATAGTTTTTCATTTCTATTCGGTTTGGTTAATGCTTGTTTTGGGTTGATTAATTTGTCAAACTAAAAAAAAATAAAGTAAAAAACATTGAACAAGAAAAAGAAGTACACAACAACAGAACAAAAAAAAAAAATACCATGGACCTCCGGCAAAGGTAAAAAAAATGGCCCCAAGCTAGATCCAGGGTCCTAACTCCAGGCCGAGCTTGGTGTGGAGGCCTAACCCTGGTACCGAGGCCAGGCCCAATGCAGAGGCCTAGCCCCAAGCTAGGCCTAGGGCAAAGAACTATCCTAGGTTAGGACCAGGGCTGAAGCCTAGCCCTGATGCCAAGGCCTAGGTTTGGCACCAAAGCTTACCTCCAGACCAGGGACTAGTTTCTACCCTGGCCCCCTTCTATCCCCTTCAAGGATCCAGCAATGAAATGGGGAGGAGTGATATCCAATCACTTTGGCACCTTCCTCTGGTATGGCCAGCATCATTTTATTGTACAGCTGTACATTTCTATGGCCATACCACAAAATGGTACTGGCCACACCAGAGGAAGGCATGGAAGTAATGCCATTTTGTTGCTATCCACAGGTAGATAGAACCATTTTTAAAGTACTGAGACCCAGGTGTGAGCTACTGGGCATTGCCTCTGCCCATTTTGCTGCTACATCCAACAAGATGGTAAGAGGGGGCTAGGGTGGAAGCTCCCTGGCTTCGCACTCTCCAAGAAGGCCCTGGGGCTGGGCCTTAGCACTAGATCTGGCCTGGGGCTATGCAACAGTATGGGTACTAGGCCTTGGTGCTGAACTCTGCCCGTGGCTAAACTTAAGCCCAAGGCTAGGTCTCAGTGCTAGGCCTGGCCTGGGGCTAGGCTTCAATGCTAGGCAACCAGAGGCCCATGATTTTTTTTAATCCAAAAAATATGAAGATACCCATTTGGAACAAACTGAAAATGACCTCATTAGTTGCATTTATGGTATTTATTGAAAACAAATGCATATCCTTACTAATATCCCAGTGTATTTCATGTATAGATTGTACTCCCCCTATCTTCATCTGAAAATTTCTCGCTCCTACTATACTGTTCATTATCATCTTCCTCCATTTCTTTGTCATTTGATACTCTCTGATCTTCTGTGCTGATTCGTTGGTACTTTTATTCATTTTTATTATTTTTTCATTTGTATTTTTATATATAATCTGTTTCTTGAATTTGAATTAATTACTTGCCTTTCAAAACTCATATTTATAGTGAGTTAGAATTTAGGCACAGTTGATAAGTCCCTGTACCAGTCTAAAGGCCTGAATTACTAAACATTTTTCCCATAGACACAGAATGGTAGAAAAATCTTAATAAATCAGGCCCTAGTACCATTTCTTTGCAATGTAATTTCTATGATAAAACTATGATTTTATAGTGATATGAATGGGAACATTTTTCAGTTTAGTTGCTCATTTGGGACAAAAAATGTACGTGGTTATTCATTTATTTTCCATTAAAATCAAAGGGGGAAGCAGCACATCCTATTTTGAGCTCTAAAATTGGGGTATTGTATCTAAGATAAGTGGAACTTGTAGGCAGACATCAACAGAAGATGGAAGGGCCCTCCAACACAACAAAGTGATGGTATTTAACTTAGCGACGGTAACAACAAATAAATAATTAAATAAAGTGGTTTCATGAGTGGCATGAATAGCTCAAGGCACCATGCTAAGGGCAAAGCAGCCCCAACAGTGACACGAATACCCCAAGGCATAAAAAGGGGACAGTGAAATATTCAAAGTGCTTTAAGAGGGGCATAGTGCACCATAAAGAATGACATGAATAATCCAAAGCAACTAAAGAGGGGCAAAGGGCAACAGTAGTAGCATTATCACCCCAAGGTATAGATTTAGGGGTAATGCAGTAAGCACAGTGGCATTAAAATCCCAAATCATGGAGAATAGAGTAGGGCAGCAAACACAGTGATATCAGTACCCCAAGGCATAAAGAGAGAGAGAGAAAGATGATAAGCACAGTGATGACAATACCTCAAGACATAGAGGGAGGGGTATGGCAGAAAGAAGAGCATCATCAAAACCCCTGAGTACCGAAACAGGAGCAAATAGCACCAACAACAGTAGTATTAACACTCCATGCATTGAGAGAGGTATAAAGCAGCAGAAACAGTGACATGAACACCCCAAGGCATCATTAGAGGGACAAAGCCTTACCAACAGAGAAAAAAGTTGCTAAAGACACCATGAGAGGGACAGGAGCAGGCTGGGCTGCAACAGTGGCAGAACAACACAGCAGGGCACTAGGAATGAGCATTTGTTTGAAACGAATGGGTAAGATGCAACAAATGAGACCACTGATGTTTAATTTGTGTATTCCTGAAATGAATGGATGGTGCCCATGAATTAAACAAAAAGTTTAGTTTCATTTGTTTATGAAACTATGGTCCATTAAAAAGTGCTGCAATGAGACTGGGAAGTAGAGCGACCAAGAAATTCCTTACCAAGGTAGTAGCCAGGCAGAACCAAGAAAGGGCAAGAAGACAGGACAGAGGACCAATCAAAGTGAAGCTGCCCTGCTCCTGATGATGTTGAGGATTTTGCTAACATACTCCAGACTCTTCACATTAGGGGTTTTAATGCCACTCTGTCTTGATGCTAAACAACTTATGCTATACTTGGGGCTCTTGCTGCCATACTCCCTAGTTGCTAAGCCACTGACATTACACTTGGAGGTCCTGCTGCCACTCTTCCATCCTGCCATAACCAAGACTCTACACCTTGTTTCCCTTCTGCTGACACTATACCCTGATGGTCTTTTTGCCTTTCTGCCTTGCAGTCATGTATGTTCTGCTTGCTGCCTGATGCTACACCTTGGGAATCTTGCTCCCACTTTTTTTTTTTTTTTTGCTGCTATACTCCTTACACTATAGCTTGGGAATTTTGCTGCCGCTTAGTCTTACAGCCATATCAAAGACTTTACACGTTTTAGAGCATTTCTGCCACTCTGCCTTGCTGCCATATCTCAGACTTCACACCTTGGGGTTGTTGTGTTGCAAGCGTCCCTTCCCGACGGCGTCACTCCGCCTACCTTTCTTTCTTTGCACCTCCTCTTGCTGTGGATGGACGCCTGGCTGCCGCGGTGTCTGCCTGCCGTCCTCTCCAGCATCCCCGGACCGGCTTGGACGCTGCCTCCCGCCATGCTCCGCTTGTACCATAGGTTGCGCTCGCCGCGCGGCCCTCACTCTTATTTCCTACTTGGTGCGAACCTCAGGGGCGTCCCCCAGTGATGACATCACGCTGCCTGGATATTTAAAGCCTACATTATTTGCTAGCCTTCGAGTTAGCAAGGGGGGATTCCTTACAGATGGGATTCGCTCTCCGTACCCAGCTACTCTGCCTCCAATTCCATTGGACTCTTAACGTTAACAGGGTACCCGCTCCTCGGGGGCCTCACTTGCTTTTCAGGTCGCTATCAGGAACCGGTACTCGCTCCTCGAGGGCCCATGTTCCCTGACTCGCTGCCTGCTCTTACCTTCTCTTCTGCCTGGAAGGATTCGCTGTCTACAACACCAGTGAGTACTACCATCTTCCCCTCAGAGCTGTTTCCTGGAACCAGATACTCACTCCTCGAGGGCCTGCCTCCATTCCAGCCCTGTGCCATCTCCTACGTGGAACCGCTGTGTGAGTACTTTACCTTCAAGCCTCTCAGCTCTCAGGGATCAGGTACTCGCTCCTCGAGGGCCTGCTCTCCCTATCCTGGGGTTCTCCATACTGGGGCTTTGTGCATATTCCACTGTACTCATTATTCTCAGTTCTTTCCACCACAGCACTGCTACCGGAGGAGTCGCTGTTCCAGCGCCTGAGGGACACTAGCCCAGCTGCTCACTACTGCCACCTCTGGTGGCTTCATCACATTGTCTAATAAAAGATCAATCTCTGTGTTTGTGTGTCCTAAGCTGAGCCTGACCTGTGGCCCCTCATGGGACTGCCCACCCCCGTGGGCGTGGTCAGCTGCCACAGTGTCCAAGGGTCCACCCAAACCTCACTAATTATAACATGTTGCCAGTGTAGATGGCTGCTTTGCACCTCTCATGGTGCTTTGAGGGCTTCGTGCCACACTTTCTGCTGCTTTGTCAGTTCTTGGGATTTTTTTCTACACCTTTGTTGCTTTTCTTTCCTTCTTCATGGTACTTTAGGATGTTCATACCACCCTTGATGCCAATTTGTCAGTTTCATGCTGCCTTTGTAGGTTCATTCCACTATTATCATTGCGCTTTTTTTGAAGCCTTGGGGATGTTCTTGACACTCTTGCTGCTGTGCTCCTCTGACAGTGTTTTGGAGATCTCCTACCACTGCTGGTACCCATTTGCCTCTTTACGGTGCCTTAGGCTATTCATGTCACTTTTGGCGCCACTTTCTAACAGTCTTGGTGCCTTGGAATTCTGTTCCCCCTTCTGATGTTCTCTACCTATAAGTTTCATTAGAACTGATTAGAAAACCCCAACATAGGCTGCATTCATTGCATCCCCCATTGACTTTAATGGGAAACAAATGAAACAAATAAATGAAATACTTACAAACAAAACAAATAAAATGAATGGAGGTGACCTATGAAATGAGTGAATGAACCAAAATGAAAATGTTGCCTCTGCTCAGCCCTACAAGGCATTGAACCAGAAAAGAGACAAGATGAGGTGGGAGGAGAAGGTTTTTACTTTTTTGTTTTAGGGCTAAAGGACTACAATATAACCAACGCAGGAAGAGCAGGAAGGACTAGTACAATAGCACCTTGAGGAGCTGAACCAGTAGGAGAAGGAGGGCACAAGTAGCAGCAGGATGAAGTGTGGCAACTCACTAACTCAGATCAAAAACTGTAGGCATTGGTTCACTGTAGCTGCACACTCAGGGCCAGATTTTCTAATATACGCGCGGGGGTAGATTTGTGCGTGCAACCTGGCGTGCACAAATCTATGCCCGATTTTATAACATGTTATAAAATCCGGGGTTGGTGCGCACAAGGGGGTGCACACTTGTGCATGCTGAGCCCTAGGGGAGCCCTGATGGCTTTCCCATTCCCTCTGATGCCGCTCTGAAATCAGAGCGGCATCAGAGGGAACTTTCCTTTCGCCTCCCCCCCCCCCACACCTTCCCCTCCTTTCCCCTATCTAACCTGCCCCCCATCCCTACCTAAATCCCCCCCACCTTTAGTATTTAAGTTGCGCCTGCCTCTGGGCAGGTGTAGGTTGTGCGCGCCGGCCGAGTAGGCCTTCCGAGGCCTCTGGCCATGCCTCCACCCCGCTCCTTTTTTCAAGCCCCGGGACATGCGCGCGTTGCCAAGCCTATGCAAAATAGGCTCGGCGCATGCAGGAGTGGGTTTTCAGGGTTACGTGCGAAACCCTTTGAAAATCCACCCCTCAGTTTTCCTGCCATTCACATGGAAATTTAGAAAAACTGAGCAGAGGGAATTTTATTTTAACGAAGACAAACATTTTCACCGACTCTGGCATCAGCTGTGAATGATGTGGACTTGGGGAGATCCATATTCAGATGCTCTGCAGCTCAACTAGTTGGTTGGGTAACTTATTTGGCTAACTTAGCCCATATATTCAGCAGTGAGGCCATGCCATTGAATATATCCAGCTATCTTAAAGTTAGCCAGATAAGTTTATCTGGATAACTTTAGTACAGATCTACAGGCTGACCAGAGTTAGCCAGATAACTTATCTGGCTAACTCAACTCCTCCCAGTCACACCCCCAGAATGCCCCTAACTTATCCGGCTAAATTATTACCCAGCTAGTATTTAGCTGAATAAGTGCTCAAATCTTCATTCAGCCGGATTAATTCTGAGTTATCCGGCTAAATGCTTTAAATATGAACCTCAGTATGCCCCCAGCCATTGAGAGTACCCCTTCATTAGGCACTCTGGTTGGAGGAGCAGAAAAATAAATGCTAGGACATCTTGGTCAGGAATTACCAAAATATGGCTTGTATGCCAACAGATCTCTGGCCTTTTCTCAATTTGTGCTTGGGTGTTCTGTGTTTGGAGAAAGTTTCTACTCAAGACTTGGCAATAGTGGTACATAAAACAAATCTATAGAAAATAAAACGTGCAGAACAGGGAAACTGAGGGAAAAATCTATTAATAAATAAATAAAAATGAATCATACCAACAATAGTATCCAAATCAAAAAACAGATTAAAAAAATGTGTATTATATACCACAGGATATGTGGTCCTTAGCCTTATTGCACAATATGTAAAAAAAAAAAAATCATGTATAAAATATTTTTTTAAAAACTTTGGTCCTTTTCGCATGCGATATGATGTAAATTAGGGAGAAGGGAGGAGTCGGGGCTGGAAGGGGTGGACATGACGGTGTTTTCGCTGCTGGCGTTAATGTTACTCACACTATTGTCTGCAGTGGCGCACCGAATAACTACACCTTTGATGGTGTTGCTATTCTGCAAAAGAATGGTGAATTCAGGCCTAAATGTTTTAATTAAAAGAGGAAGTAGGGAAAGGAAAATGGGAAGGAGGAAAAAAGATGAAGGAAAAAGAAGAAAGGAGGGGAAGGAGGGAAAAGGAAAGAGAATGAGAGGTGAAAAGGAGGCCGAGGAAGGGGAGGAAAGAAAGGGAAAGGGGGAAAGAATAGAGAAAACGGAGAATAGGAGAGCAGGAGGGGGGAAGGGGTAGGGGTGAAAGGGGGGAGAAGAAAGGGGGATCAGGGAAAGGGGAATCAAAGGAAGGGATGAAAGGGACAGAGGGGAAGGGGAAAGACAGGGAGAGCGGAGGAGAGGAAGAACATGCATTCCTAGCTCATACCAAGCGGCAAACAGCTCTCGATGAACTCGTTCAACCTTCTAGCTATTTAGTGGTAAATATTAGGGACATTATTATGCATGCGTCTGAAGTCACACAGTCAATATCAATGACATTGTCTGCTTTATCACACAATAGAAAGTCAAAAGAATACTGACGAGATCTTGGAAATAGTACAAAGTAGACGTCAATATAATTACTTTTTCGCTTAGCAAAATAATTCTTTAGAACAACCAATTCAAACAAGACTTTTGTTAAGGACCGTCATACCACCCCGTGGATACTGAAGCCAATTTTTAAGCTTACAATCTTTTCACTGCTATGGGTACATTTTAATCATAGGTCCATCGAAACACTTTCAATATATATTTTGCAGATTTTTAAATTTTTATATAAAAAAGAGATATTTCCCCCATTTGGCAAAACCCGACATGATATCACGTTTCGCTGCCTGAAGGGGTCTGCCAGAACAGCTTCTTCACAGCAAGAAGGTATATCTCGAAAATATCGGAACATGAAGCTAATGCTGCCGTGTTTAAAGTTTAAGATATGCTTTATGTTCCGACATTTTCGAGATACCCCTCAAGCCGTCTCCAGGAGAAGCAGGGGAGTCAGGCGCAGGGTCTCCAGAGACCCCCCCCCAGGGATTTTACTTTTTTTTTTTTTCTATTTTGTTTAAGTTTCGGAAGACAGCAGGCACTATTTGTAAACACACACTATTTTCTGAAACAAACAACAGCAGCAAACCACCCCCCCCCCCCCCCGCAAACCTAAACAAAATGAAAATGCTAACAGGGACGGTAACTTTCAAATGGGCGCATGGTGCACGTATATGCATGCGTGTTGGTGCGAGCTCAGAGACTCGGCAATTTTAGAACATATGCACGCATTACAAATGGGTGCTCACAGCAGTGTAAATGTGGTTACAAGCCACACAAGCGGGGCAGTTTTCTAACAGGTGCACATCCATGCCATGACCAGTTACACCAGTTCATTCACCAGTTCTCCCAGTCTAGATTTAGGTCTTCCAAACACCATGCTTCGTTATATACTTCCCCCAGTTATCCCAGATCCCTTAAACTACTCAGGGATGCCTGTTTTTTAATTTACACCTCCCCCATAGCAGAAGTAGTTACTTTGCACTGGACCTGGGCATGTGCCCTGGCGCTTATGTACTTGTGCGCATGGTCTCTTGGCCACACCCTGGAACGCCCATGCCATGTCCCTTTTTTCTCTGATGTGAGATGTGCGTGCATTGGCACATGTGCATGCATCCCCACTTTTTATAAAATCAGGTGGACAATTGCATGTGGTGGATGTGCACTCATTTCCCGATTTTTGGAGCGTGCACCTCTCTTAAAATTTACCTATTATGAAACAGGAAATACAACACATTTTTTTTCTCTGCACATCCCTAGCAAATATCCACTATCTGAAAATAAACAACTTAAATATGACCTAGCATTTAGTGCTTAATGCAACATTTGAGAATAAATCTCTGTGAATTCAGAATGGCTCATCATGAAAGCTGATGATTTCACCATGCATTCATACAGAAAATGAGGGTGATCTTTATATTACTCTACAAATCACAGATCCAGCAAATCTCTGCTTTGCTTGATAGTACTTGCTGCCAATATTAGGAAATCCCTTTATAAACTATTAATTTCACCATAATTCATATATAAATATGAGAGAACATTTAAGTAATCCTTGTACTATCAACCATAATATAAAAACAGCAATTCTTACTTTGCTCTTTAGAATCGCTACCGTGCACGGCAAACAGGAAGGCACAGAGTCACAGAAATGCAGAGAAAAGCAGCTCTGCAAGAAAACTGGCATTTTAAAAACATAGCAACCAATCAGAACTGCAAAAGAGGCAGAGATACTGACAAAATTTTATCTAAAAATACTAAAGGGTTATTTAAAACTGTTCAGCAGAAGTAATCACTTACATAATATATAGAGAGCAGCCCTGCAAAAGTGAAAATAAAAGCATAAATAAATACAAAAGGAAAAAGATCCTTACATTTACTACATAGAGATTTGATATAGCTGAGGAAGTATCTTGGAAAAAGACTTCAAGAAACTAAATAGGAAAAGGGAGAGACATGGGGGAAAACAAAGGGGAAGGAGAATGGGGGAAAAGGCGGAGAGGAAGGAAGAGGGGAGAAGGAAAAGTAAATGAGGGAAGGGGAAAAGAGAAAGATGAAAGAGGGAAGGGAAGAGGTGAGGGAGTTGGAAGGGGGAATGGATGGAGAGGAAAAAAAGGGGGTGGGGTAAGGGGATAAGGAGTATTGGAAGAGGAAAAAGGGAAGAACCAAGGAAAGAAAGATAAGGATTAGGGCAGAAAAGAGAGGAGAGTAGGAAACATGGGGAAGGGGAAGGGGGGGGGGTAGGGCAAGGGAAGGTAGATGAGGAAAGGGGAGAAGGAAATAGGAATCATAAAAAGAAGAAAAAAAGGGGAGATCTGGCTGGAGGTCCTGTTAGGACTAGGGAACCCCCACAGGGGCAGCATAGGACTTCTAGGCAGGGCAACGTCCTTCCACCTGAACCAGGCACCTCCTCCACAGCTTGAGCCATTGGGTTCTGGTTGCCGGCAGGACTTAGCTGAAACCATCAAGCTGGGTCTAGATGCTGGTGGGTTTTGGAGGCAGGCAAGACTAGATACAGTCAGGCACGCACGGGCCCAAACAGTGAGCATATCTCCTGGTATTGGAACACACAGGGCTTTTAAAATGTGCCTTTTAGTCTTTAAACCCTTCTAAGTTCTGAACAGTGTGCCACCGTTTTCTTATCTTCTTTATACTTTTAGCCAAATGGGAAAAACCTAAGGAGACAAACTCTTTTATCATTTGTCATCTTCTCTGTTTGTACCAATAGCCACCTCTATATGCCCGTTGCATTTTTTTTTCTTATCCTTGATCAATACACCTCTGCAGATAGCCCCTATTAGGAAATATCTCTGTCATAGAAACATAGAAATGACGGCAGAAGACCAAATGGCTCATCCAGTCTGCCCAGCAAGCTTTCACACTTTTTTTTTCTCTCACATACTTATCTGTTTCTCTTGGCTCTTAGTAACCTTTTTTTATTCTATTTCCCTTCCACCCCCACCATTAATGTAGAGAGCAGTGTAGGAACTGCATCTAAGTGAAATAGCTTAATTAGTTAGGGGAATTAACCACCGCAATAAGCAAGCTACACCCATGCTTATCTGTTTATCCAGACTATGTAATTCAGTCCTTGTTGGTTGTTGCCTGAATATAGATCCACCTTTCTTCATTCCCCCCTGCTGTTGAAGCAGAGAGCCATGCTGGCTATGTATTGAAAGTGAAATATCAGTCTTGTTCCCTTGCCGTTGAAGCAGAGAGCTATGCTGGCTTTGCATTGAAAGTGAAGTATCAGTCTTTCTCCCCTGCCGTTGAAGCAGAGGGCTATGCTGGATACTTAGCACATTCCTCATATTCCCCATATGTGGAGCAGATCATCCAAAGACACGAAAACTGGCTGATGGGAAAATTGTTTTTAAACTTCTATTGCATTCACTCTGAAAGTGTAGCAATTTGTTACAATCAGTTGGTTTTCTATAAATTCTGATGGTAAAACTGTGATCGCCTTCCTGCCTGATCAATATGTCTAAAAATGGAATCTCAACAGTCCTCCTGTTCATCTGAAATCCAAAAGCCTGATGCGTGCATTAATTAGGAGAGGTGCGAATACGTTGGGCTCACGTGCGCCGGGCAGATTTTAAAAGCGTAAATGCTTCAGAGCGCACATCTTGGAAATGTTCAAAAAGGGGGTTGGGTAAGGGCGTGGTCTGGGCATTTGGGGTCATAAAAGCTGAGATGTGCGCATAAGTACTTACTGCGCTCTGCCGTGCACCGATGCCCCCTGCTGCGAAACCTGCTATGAATGCCATGTAAGTTATAAAATAAAGATAAACGGGCAGATCAGTTTTTTAAGGGTCAGAGATAACTGGGAGGAGTGAAAGATGTTAAACTAGGGGGGGTTTGGAGGACCTATATGGGAATGAACTGGTAAAACTCTAAACGACATCTGTGTACGCCCCTTTTAAAATCCCCCAATATATGCGGTAGAAGTGGCATTTGCACGCATTTGTATGCAACCACTTAAAATTTGGCACACACGTGCAAGCAGCCTGGCTGTTTTCTAATATGCGCGAATATACGCATGCAAGTTATAAAATAACCATATCCCTGGGCGTGGGCAAAAGAATGTGCATATGTGCACTCGCGCACTAGTTTAAAAGTTATCATCCCAGATTATAGTCCCTCAGATTGAGTCATTCATAAAATACCTTCAATTGTTCTTGGTCCTATAAAATGAAAATGTCATCAATATATGTATTTCATAATTGAACATATTTCTAAAAGGGATTATTAGTTAAAAATTTCTCTCCATTATCTGCCACATAAAACTTAGTATCAGGGACCATGGCGGCCCCCCATGACCATATCTGTTGATAAAATGTATTCAGAAATGTAAAATAAATCCTATGCACTGTTAGTTCAGCAAGCTCACATATGAATTCTGTTGGACAAGGCAACAGTTGTACATAAAACAAATCTAGAGAGAATAAAAACGGTGCAGAGCAGGGAAACCAAGGGGAAAATTGATTAATACATAAATAATAATAAATAGTAAATGCTAAAAATAGTGACTGTACTATAACATTTATAAATAAACCAAAATAAAAATGTTATCAATTATTTATTGATACATAAATAATTAATTCCATGGCACAATCCTATCTAGATACCCGACATGTTTGGGCATACAAATTAGCTTTGGGGTGAAAATATCAGAAATCTTCTCTAATGCCTATAAATAATAAAAAAAATATATATCAAAAGCTAAATACACATTTTTTGACACAAAATATACAGTATATACAATAATTTAAGAATTATACATCAATAACTGCGATGTCCATTTAAACAGCATTTAGTCAAATAATTCAGAAGTTAACCAACTAAATGAAGATTTGAGCACGTAACTGGCTAAATTCTAGTCGGCTAATAAGGAAGGATTCAGGGGTGTAACTGGGAGGAGATGAGTTAGGTGGCTAAGTTGTCTGGCTAATTCCGATATTCAGAGTTAGCCAGAGAAGTTCGCCGGCTAGATCTGGTCGGGCCAAAGAGTTGTTCTAAAGTTAGCTGGATAAAGTTAATCAGGTAAATTTAAGATAGCTGGCTATACTTACTCAATAGTATGACTGCACTATTGAATACACTTCTAAAGTTAGCTGCATAAGTTTATCCGGCTGTACGGACAGTGACTGAATATGGACCTCCAAATTACTTATCAGCTTAGAGAAGAAATGAAGACCATTCACTGGGACAAAAATGGCATTGCCAAACCCAAGCGCTAGAAAAAATAAAAACCAAAATAGAATTATAAAATTAAAACCACAAGGGTAGACTGCCATAGTCCGATTAAAGATGAGGGAGGAAGAGATGGCTGACAGGGTGCTGCTCATTCAAACAGTACTGCGTGGGGTGCCCACTCTTCTGCACTGTATCACCCCTGTCCCTCTACGTCTGGTGCTGCCATTCGTGCAACCCGGCCACCAAGCTCTCCTTCTAGTATGTTAGATTGTTGGACCAGAAGGCAATACTTTGTCTTTACCAATAGGTCACACAGCGTAGGTAGTTTTTTTTTTTTTTTTGGGAGGGGAGAGGGCTAGCTCACATCTACTCAGTAGTAGCTCAAGGTGGATTACATGCAGGTGTCATGTGTATTTTCTTTGTCCCCGGAGGGCTTACAATCAGGGACGGTAACTTTCAAATTGGCGCGCGGGCAGACATTTGCACACGTGCATCGGCCTGTGTTCCCAGGGCTGTGGCTATTTTATAATTTGTGCGCGTATCAGGCACATGTGTGCCTTATTTTAAATGGGCGCCTGCATGGGAATGCAAATCCTCCTCCTACTGTGTCAGTCGGGGGATTTTAAAAGGGACACGCGCCCATATGATTCCCAGTTTACCAGTTTGTTCATCAGTTTGTCCAGTTAAGAGCTAGGCCTTCCAAATTCCCCTGGTTTGATAGCCTACATGCCACCCAGTTACCCTAGACCCTTTCAACTGAAACGGCTCAAACTTTTTATTTTGTAACTTACGCATCATCCATAGCAATATAAAATTACATATCAGGAGACCTCAGCGCACACGAGGGTGTATATGTATTTACGTGCATATCTCTTGGCCCAGGCCCCACCCAGATCATGCCGCACCCCTTTTCGGAAACCTTTGAGATGTGTGCACTGCACATTTACGCGCGTGTATGGGCGCTTTCTAAAATATGGTTGACGCACCTGACTTTTTCACACATCCCCTAACTTCAGCACGTGCCAGGCTTCTAAACTTCATTTTTGTTTGGATCTGAAGCAATGGAGGGTAACATGACTTGCCCAGGGAGCTGCAGTGGGATTTGAACCCTGGCTTCCCTGGTTCTCAGCCCTCTGCTCTGACCACTGGGTCACTTGTATGCAGCTGGGTGGGGATTTTGAGCCTGTCTTGCACTTGCAAGGAGTCTCTGAACAGCAATACCTCTAGTGTGGAAAGGAACGGATACACTCATAACCCACATCTTCCTCTGCCCTTTTTTATGATATCACCTCTGCCTGTAGCAAAGAAACAGGAGCACTAGTTGCACTTGGCAGGGGCCAAGGAGGAATGTAGCAACTTTGTCTTGAAGTAACTGATGGAGAGGTAAAGGAAAATTAATTAGGCATTTTCATCAGTGTGTGAAGGGTGTGCAGCTGCTCTGTGAGGAAACAGGAAGCAGAGGGAAGTGGCTTTGCACTGGCTTATTCAGGATGCTGGTGCCAGGTGGAATTTCACCTATCTGATGCCCTTCATATCTCTGGTAGCCAAGATAAGGCATGGATTGCCCCCGGAGCATCACACATGGTGAAAAATCCTGATTCCATGTAGGATCTCAGTTCCACAAGAGGTCGAGGTGAGGTCAACCTAGAGTCAATATCCCGGAGCTTTGCTGTTCTGCTGCCATCGCCGCGGTCCCTCCCCTCATGCCTTGTCTCTCTCTTCACTCAGCACCTTGCTGTGTTTGATTTCTCATCCAAAGACCTAAGCACTAGGGATGTGAATCGTTTTAGGACGATTAAAATTATCGTCCGATAATTTTAATATTGTCTTAAACCGTTATGGAACACAATACAATAGAGATTCTAACGATTTATCGTTATAAATCGTTAGAATCGTGAGCCGGCACACTAAAACCCCCTAAAACCCACCCCCGACCCTTTAAATTAAATCCCCCACCCTCCCGAACCCCCCCCAAATGAGTTAAATAACCTGTGGGTCCAGCGGCGGTCCGGAACGGCAGCGGTCCGGAACGGGCTCCTGCTCCTCAATCTTGTTGTCTTCAGCCGGCGCCATTTTCCAAAATGGCGGCGAAAAATGGCGGCGGCCATAGACGAACACGATTGGACGGCAGGAGGTCCTTCCGGACCCCCGCTGGACTTTTGGCAAGTCTCGTGGGGGTCAGGAGGCCCCCCACAAGCTGGCCAAAAGTTCCTGGAGGTCCAGCGGGGGTCAGGGAGCGATTTCCCGCCGCGAATCGTTTTCGTACGGAAAATGGCGCCGGCAGGAGATCGACTGCAGGAGGTCGTTCAGCGAGGCGCCGGAACCCTCGCTGAACGACCTCCTGCAGTCGATCTCCTGCCGGCTCCATTTTCCGTACGAAAACGATTCGCGGCGGGAAATCGCTCCCTGACCCCCGCTGGACCTCCAGGAACTTTTGGCCAGCTTGTGGGGGGCCTCCTGACCCCCACGAGACTTGCCAAAAGTCCAGCGGGGGTCCGGAAGGACCTCCTGCCATCCAATCGTGTTCATCTATGGCCGCCGCCATTTTTCGCCGCCATTTTGGAAAATGGCGCCGGCTGAAGACAACAAGATTGAGGAGCAGGAGCCCGTTCCGGACCGCTGCCGTTCCGGACCGCCGCTGGACCCGCAGGTTATTTAAGTCATTTGGGGGGGGTTCGGGAGGGTGGGGGATTTAATTTAAAGGGTCGGGGGTGGGTTTTAGGGGGTTTTAATGTGCTGGTTTTGCGATTTTTCGATTTTTCACGATTTTTCACGATTTTTCACGATATTTTACCCCCCCAAACGGCAACAATACGATTCCCTCCCCCTCCCAGCCGAAATCGATCGTTAAGACGATCGAGGACACGATTCACATCCCTACTAAGCACCCTAGGAGAGGAACAACAAGAGTTGTTTCTTTTGTAGGTCCCATGATGGTTTAGTATGGTGGTCACTGGGAACTAGACTGAGACCACTACCTGATTTCACACAGGCCACTGACAGTAAGACACTACAAATCTGAGCCAGATTTGAACTGGTGACATAGAGCTGATGGGGTTTTGTGAACCTGTGCCATTTCCAGAACCATCCTAGCAAAGACATTGCATAACTCAGAACATTGTTATACCACTGGTACTGCCTGGCCTGCTCCTCCTACCCTGCCTCTCTCTTGGTTATACTGGGGTGTTCAGGTCCTCAAAACCCGAACATTGAAATAAAAGAAAAAAAATCCCTTCTCCTACCATCTTGGTTTCTCCTGGTTGCCCACCTTGCTCCTGCCCCACCCATAGTGCCTTGGGAGAGTTCATGCCACTGTTTCTGCCCCTTTGCCCCTCTGAGTGATTGTATAATGTTGTTGGTCCCTTTTTCCTATCTTTAGATGCTGCTTTTCTCTTCTTTTCACCTTGGCCTTTCCATGTCGCTGTTGGTAGTGCCATTTGCCATCTCTTTTGGAGCCTTGGGATGTTCTTATCACTGTTGCTTCTTGTTTGCTCCTCTCACACAGGCTGATGCAATATCATGCGTTCAGGCTAGCACACAGGTTAATCTGCGGTTGGATGCATGTTTTAGATCAGCACATCCAAGACGCACATCCAAACCAGCGCATAGCTAATAGCACATTACATGTAAATGCCATGTTTGAGACTATTAGCTAGTACCCCAAATACAAAAAATGTGTGCCCGACGCGCACATTTTAACCCTCCAAAATTAATGCCAGCCCTGGAGCTGGCATTAAGTCTTGAGGTGCCCCAAAACCTGAACAGAAAAGCAGAAAATACTGTGGTTCCTCTGACTTAATATTGTTGTGATATTAAGTCTGAGGAACCACAGAAAGCAGCAACATGAAAAAAAAAAGTCTTGACAGCGCTCAGGTTAGGAAACCGCAAAACCACAGGTTAAGAAAATGGATGCGCCCACTTTCCTAAGGCGCGACCCTCCACTTCTCCTAATGTCGAGAAGGTGCTAGGGATGCATAATTTCCCCTAGTGCCTCCTTTTTAATGCTACAGCTCATTAGCCTAATGTATTGCATGCCCAAGAGAAGTGGATGGTTGCGCGTTAGGAAAAGTTGGCGCACGATCATGAGTGCCTGTTTTTCGCGTGCCGATATTGCTTCGGCCTGCATGTATCTTGGGGTGTTGATGCCTCTGTCTGAGCTGTTTTGCCCTTTCATGGTGCCTTGGGCTATTCATACCATTCTAGATTCCACTTTGCCCCTCTGGTGGTATCTTGGTGTGCTCTTCATTCTGCTGCCGATGTCTGTCTGCAAGTTTCACCAAACTTGGATAGAAACCCCAATTTTAGAGCCCAACATATAGGATACATTGCTTCTTCCATTTACTTTAATGGAAAACGAATGACTGAATGACACAAACAAAAAATTTTTTCTGGCCCTGAACTGAACAAAATGAATCACTCTGCCAAATGAAGTGAATGAATGAACAGAACTGAAATTTTTTTTCATGCACATCCTTACTCTATTTATCATCTTATAGACGTGCATAAGGGTTTATTTATTTATTTATTTACTCATATTTTTTAGAACACTTTTACAATTATGGCTTATAAGCTTTGTTGCTTCTCCTTGCCTGCTTGCCTGGCATTTCTTTATTCTGTCATGTTTCTAGGAAATTCTCTATCTCTCAGCTCCATGCTCAACTTCACACACTCAGCCCACGCTGACCCAACACAGCTCATACTGAATATCTCCTTCTACATCATGCTCAGAACTTTCCTTTGGGGAGCCACCACTATAGATAACATATATAGAGGTTCACCTTTCATACCATGTTGTCCAAGAGCTCATGAATGCACTGAAAGATGCTTAAAACCATTCAATTTGCGATTTTTAAACACCATCAAACTTGTTTGGCGAACAAAGTAAGCTGAGCCACAGAGCAGGGTCCATCAGAAGGGGTGAGTCAGGTGGAAAACTGCCTTCCCTGGGGGTGCCAAAGTGCCACATCAAGGGGCATGGCACCAGAACTGCAGACTGTTGCAGTAGTGACAGAAGTTTCTATGTGGCCGCGTCACTGGAGGAGGAAGCCAGACTGGCCTGCTGTGTTATTTGAGAGGGGGTCTACCCCCTACAGCCAGCCTTGCGCTCTCCTGAGGCTGACCCCACCCCTGGGACTACCTCGTACCAGGATCTGCCAAAAAGTGAGACAGTGGTAACTATCATTTATAAAAACTGACCGTGATCCTCACAAATATTTTGTTTAGTTTCTTTTTTAAAATACCTGATCAGTGACTATAGTGCATGTAAAAGCTACCAGACTAATGGCACTGGAAGTCAACTTCCTCCATACTGCCTTGCCAGTGTGCCTCAACCCTGATCTGGAAAGATCAACTAAATAAGTGAAGATAATTCAGTCTCCACGCTTGTGCATTCTCTGGCCTTTCTGCTCAGGCTGCGACTATCAGTGCGGAAATTAATGTGATGGTTTAGTGAGATGGACACCTGTCCACTAGGAACTGGACTGGGACCACCGACTCATTTCTCACAGGCCACTGAATGGCTTTTAGAGAGTAGCCACTAAGTCACTACAAACTGGTGATTTGGAGATGACTAGTTCTGTAACCCTGTGCCAGTGGCATGAACCATCCTAGTCAAGAGTTTCTGTAAATCAGAATATTGTGCTTGCTAATGTGCACAAAGCCCCTGAATGCAATACTATTCAGAACTTGATTTAAGATAATTAACAGTTAATAAATAGACTGCAAAGGAGCTGGTTATATTTGTTGCGCTGTCATTAAAACAATGAATTAGCATGGTGAAAATGTAGAAAAAAAACAAAAACTATAATTAGAAATATAATAAGATGGGAGAAAACATTGTTTTTCTGGATACACTTAAAGCTGATAATTCTACTGCTTGAGATATACTCGGATAATCTTTTCTTCTTTCGTATGGTTCCAGGAACATGGAAACTACCATAGTAATTTTAATTCCAAATTCTCCAATCAGCCCAGTGTCCTTCTGGAAGGCGAGTGTAACGCCAGACTTTACACTCAAATGTCTCTCTGAGGTAAGATGCTATGTGCTTCGTAGTTTCATCGTAATTTCCGCATTTGCAGGCAGAAGAATATTTTAGGTGCTACTTTGTACATCAGGTGGCCACATTGGCCGTGTCCAGTCCATTGCCTATTAAGGGCTGCCCCCATGTCACAGGGATTGGCCCAGATAAAAAGCATTGCTCAGGCTGTGCTTGCACAGGAAATCATTTGCTAAGAGGCTGGAAGCTTGAAGCTGGAATACTCAAAGGGATAAAATATTAAATGTAAAGGTCCATTCCTAAAACTGATTTTTCTAATATCTGGTACCGAGAGGCTGATGTTTGGGCTTGGACCCAAAGCTCTCAAACAGCAAACCAATGCTCATGACTTTTAGTGTTTTCCAATATATCTGTCACTCTGTTTCTACCTTGCTGACTCCCAACTGAGAAGGAAAATGAACAGTGATTCTGAAATTAGAGATGTATAAGCTATTAATATTGCTTTAATCACGTTTTTATTGGCAAGCAACAATGAGCTAAAACTACCAGCTGTGTTAGTGAAATACAAGGCTGGTGACAGCCTTAATGAGAAACACGGAAAAAAAGATCCCAGTGTAAATTATTATTATTGGAGTTTTGGGGCAGAGGAAAGACGAGTTTGTTGTTTTTATATTGCACTGCTTGTATATAGTATTCGAGTTTACAATATTGACATTATTGTGTTGTCAATTTTTATGTTGAATTTCTCTGTTATATGTGTTGTTTATTTTATGTTATTGCAATTTCTGATGTATTTATGCTATTGGAGCGTAATCTGTATGAGTAAGCCTTTCGGATTGCAGCTCACTTCCAGGCCAGGAAAAAGTATAAATATTTAGTGATTAAATAACTTCTTTATTAGATTTTCCCACAAAACCATTCAGTCACAGATTACTTCAATACTAAAAAGGGAAAATTATTGACAAATGAGACACCTTTATACAATAAACACAGTACATCTACTGTTAAAAAAGAAACACAAAGGTCAATATTCCCTTAAATGCCCCCTCACTATTACATGAATCTAGCTTGTATTTCGGTGGGCAGCCGGATTATATATTTACCCCAGATAGGAGAGAATTTCATTTGTGATCTGGGTGCTCTCATACGCACTGTTCTGTACTCCATGGGCAACAGATCCAGAATTCCTATTTTCCATTGACTCACCATGGGAGCATCTGTTGACAGCCACTGTGATAGTATGCGTTATTTTGCAACCAAACAGTCTTCAGTCAGGAATGCCCTCTCCCCTTTATTACAATCTGGTATGTCCGAATGCAATCCAATAATACATATATTTGGATTTGGCACCTGCTTATCTCCAGCCACCAAGAAATCAGAAGCCCAAATCTCTTGCCAGAAATTTTGGATCTTCCCGCATTCCCACAGCCCATGCAATAGGGAAGTGTTGGCATTACTGCATTTTCAACGTCGCGCTGAAGAAGCTAACCCAGATTTATATGCTCTTGTGGCAGAAAAGATCATCCTATGCAGTATTCGAAATTATATCCCTTTTGTCATCTTATATATGGAATATATACAACTGTACTTGCCAGGTACTTGTAGCCTGGATTGGCCACTGTTGGAGACAGGATGCTGGGCTTGATGGACCTTGGTATAACCCAGTATGGCATGTTCTTATGTTCTTACGTACATGTCATTCTCTTCTATCTCACTTTTAATGTCCCTCCTCCCTACCTGAGCCAAAACTTGTGCTATCATCTGTGTCTTAATCAAATGTAGGTATTTGTAGAGAGATGCCAGAGAGTGTTTGCCTGTCCAAAAAATGTGATCGTTTCTGGAATGCTCCTAATGTAATATTTTTTAACCCTCTCATGAGACACTTTTTTATAATATAGCTTTTGATTTGGATATAATGCAAGTGCTCATGCTGTGTAAATATGCCCTTGACTAAAAGTTGTTCAAAAGTTACTATCGTTTTTGTTTTAAGATCTACAAACTTGCTTGGCATCTGGAATTCTTTAGCAGCCAGTGGCTTATAAATTGGGTATATATAACCCACTTCAAAAGATCGATTCCTGACTATAGGAAGACAAAATTGAGCAATTCCACCGTAAAACCTAACTTTTTTTCTCGCAATCTTCCATACATACTTGTTGGAAGACACTAACATGGAGTCAGGTCTAGTCCCTATTATCTGTTTAGAATCCACATGTAGAATATATCTAATATCCTGCGAACATGTCATCTCTTGTTATAACCCTAAATCAGAATATGTACATTTAATCCCCAGCCATTTGCCCACAGATCTCAATGTTTGCCAAATTACAGTCTAAAATTGGTAAAGCCTAGACCACCTTCCTCATTAGATGCCATTAACTTTGCTATTTTTATCCGAGCATATTTTCCCTCGCTAAATAAAATGTGCACACTTAAAGGTGAACGTAAAAAAGCCTGGCGCGCCGAAAATAGTTTATGCACAAAGAAGACGGGCTTGCGTGCTGACCGTTTTTTTAAAAAGCGCCTATATACATGCATAAATGCTGCAGCGTGCATATCTCAAAAGTTTCTAAAAGGGCCAAGGCATGTTTTGGGTAGGGCATGAGCATTTTGTGGCCTGGACAAGAGAGGTGCATGTAAATACTTGTGCGTCCTGGCACGCAGCCAATTCCTTTACTCTGTAACATTATTTCTGCTATGAATGACAGGTAAGGATCAAAACATTTCGGAGGGGTTTCAAGGGTATGGGGTAATTGGGGGGGGGAGTGTAGGCTATCAAACCAGAGGAGGTTGAAGAACCTAGCTGTTAACTGGGTGAACTGGTGGATGAATTGTTGTACTGGGAATGGTGTGGGTGCGCACTCCTTTTAAAATCTCTCACTTAAGTGGGGGAATCGGGATTTGTATGCCCATGCGCGCGCCCACTTAAAATGAGGCGCACATGTGCATGAGATCAGGCTGTTTTATAACTTGCATGCTTACATTCACAAGTTATAAAATAGCTGCATCCCTGGGCTCAGGCTGATGCAAACGTACAAATGTGTGTCCATCATAGAATTCAGCAATCTGCAGTCTTTTCGCATTAACCTCAAAGGTAGCGTTAAAAGTTTGTACAATATCTTAGGGAGAAGCATGGCCTTAATTAATGCTAGTATGCCAGACAACGTATGAGGCAATATTCAGCTACTGAGGGCTTGGCTAGTTAGCCAGATAAACATATCCTTACAGTGCGACCAGAGTTAAGCCGCATAAGTTATGCAGTTAATTCTGCGCCTCCCTGGAACACCCCGATTTATGTGGCTAGAATGTAGCCTCATACGACTTTTAATATCATCGGTTAGCCATTTTATCCATCCAAATGGCTTTTGAATATCGACCTCTGTATTTTTAAAGCATGACTCTGCCCTTGCAATGGACCTTCTCCCCTACTGTGTCAGCGTGGGGAACTAAAACAATCCCAGAAATGGGCATTTTGAAAAAAAAAATTTATTTTCTATTTTCACCTGACTCTTTTGACCTTGGTCCTGGTTGCTGGAAGAATATGCAATTCTCAGTTCTGTGGCAGTCGGAGGAAGTTTTCCCTCTAGATTCTTATGGAGAATGGGGAAATCCCATGCAGAGTCCTTTTCTTCCCAAAACAGTAGCATCAATGAAAGAGCTAATAGATGCCTCAGGAGTTTCTTAAAGCACTGCAGCCAAGGTTTTGCAACCTTTCTATAGAACTGTCAGTGATCCTTCACTGCAAATTTTTAACCCCACCATTAGGAAATAAGTATGCGTGTAAATAAGCATTTTTTTTGGGTATATAAGGATGGTTTCATTCATAACCACTTCAACAGGCTTTTGATATTTATCTTTTCCCTTGCTTTTTTTTTTTTTTTTTTAGAAAAGGACCATCAATAACACCCATATGAATGTTACTCAAGCATATTCACCTTTCAGTATAGCGAGTCATTTATAATCCTAGGTCCTTATTGTCCATTAATTTGTCCATTATTCATTTTTTTTTCATTTCTTCAAATATACAGGTAAAATATAAAGCCAAAAATGCTTCCACTTTACTGTGATGCTGCCATATAAAATACTCTGCCTGATATGGTGTTTCGTTTTACTGCATCAGGGGCTTAATCTTGCAATCTGCAGGAAGTCTCCTAAACATTCGTGCCACTGATCACGTCACTGAGCACTCAATTCTTCATAGCTTTGCACTCGGCCAGTATGGAATATCTTTTGAAGAAACTATATAACTGCATTTGATTTGAATGACTTGCATAGCTTGGTGATTCAGTCCTAACCACACTATTAGTACAGTAATCTGATGTAAGAGCAAACCCCTTCCCACATTAGTAGTCAGTCACTGTGGTGTTTCTTCTATCACAAGGGACAGACAACGGAGATATTATTTTCAGGCCACTACTGTTGGCCAGTGACCAATATATGTATTCCAAGTTCACAACCCCCCCCCCCCCCCCCACACACACACACACAAATTTCTTAACTGTTTTATTAGGTATAAAATACACCCAAAGATTCTGCCAGCAGTAGCAAGGAGAAATTGAAGTGAGAAAAACTTACTAACCCTTATAATAGAGGGAAAACACAAGTGAGAAAAGCATGCACACATAGCTTTGGGAATACTTTTCAATAGATTTGTAGATGAGGGTGATGCCATTTTTTACATATTATGCTTCAATATATTTTTTCCATGTGTATGCATGTGAAGAATGTGTTAGGGGCAATGGGGTAGATGGGGAGGGGAGTGAGTATATGGATGATGATATATTTTTGAGAACGGTGTCAATTGTGTTGAATGAGGGTTGTATGTGTATGGGGTGAGGTGTGTTGGGGGTCTGTGTGGGGGAGGTATGTGTGTGTTTTGAGGAGGTGCTGATAATGATGTATATATGTGTGTGTGTGTGTGGTTATGTAAGGGTGTGCGGGGAAGTGTATAAGGTTGTGTGCGCGGATGTGTGTGTGTTTTGAGCGTGATGCTATTTGTGATATGTGTGTGGGTGTTTTTTGAGAGGCGTGCCAATTGTGGTATGTGTATGGGGAAGGGTTGTGTATATGCAGGAGTGTATTTTTAGAATGATGCATCATTCTTTCCCAGTGCTTCATGGTTTTTTTTGACCCTCTTTCTTGGTCTGGGTCAAGCTGCTGGAGAAAAATGGGAGTGGAGAGGGACTTTTCCACAGCTTACTGCTGCCCTTAATCAACAGTGGCGATTGTTTGAGAAGGTTCATTCTGCAAAACCTTTGGCCCAATATTTCTGGATTTCAAATTCATCTAAGGCAGTCTTGCTTTCTTCCTGCATGTCAAAGTTGGTGACTTCCCATTCCTCCTTCTTGTAGAATCATTTTGCTCACAGAAGAACAGTCAGATACATAACTCTTTTGCATACAGGAATTCTTTCCAAAATGTCATTAGAGCGTGTGCCACCCTTAGAAAGGTGCTGAGGCCGAGAAATATCTCAGCCCCCCACTTAACCCATCTGTGAGAGTCTTGGGCACTCAAAGGGGCAGGACCCTCACTCGGTTGCCCCTTTGAAATGGCACTGATGGGCCCCGAGACCAGTGCCATAATGATCTCAAAATAGCACTAGTCCAAGGGCCAGCGGGGGCCATTTTCCTGTTTGACCATGGGGAAGCTCTGGGCTGGGAATCCCCCAACAGGCTTCTGGGAAGCCTTGAGGAGTCATCGGGCAGGCCTTGAGAGAAAGCTACAGGGAGGCCCAGGGAGGCCTCAGGAGGGGGCCCGAGCAGACATCAGACCTCAGGCAGGCTGCAGTCCTGTAGTAAAATGGTTTATTTTCTGAACCTTCCCCCCCCCCAAAAAAAAAAAAGAAAATCAATGACATTTCATTGTTTCTTCTTTCATTCCATTTTGAAAACGTAATGAATTTAAATAGAAAATGTCAGTGTAATTTCCTATTTCATTTCAAACAAATTCAAATCCATAGATTCTAAGTACGGGAAAGCATGCAGAGGCATGGATTCAGGAATGCTTTCTAGCATGGATATGTTGAAGTGGGTGATAGAGTTCGTAGGTTACATATTAAGTACACACTGTGCTTCAGTATGCTTTTTCCACTTGTTATAACATGTGCTAAATGTTGCAACCATGGGATGAGGGGGAAGGAAAGTATTTGGCAGGCACAATTGGTGGGTGGGTGTGTATGTGCATGTGTGTGACCATAGTTTAAGGTTGTTTTGCTTATAGAAACCAGTAAGAGGCTACAAAATATTGGCAAAAACTCCATTCCAAAAGACGACCCTGTCCCCGCCCCGCATCAGTTTGATCCAAACCCAAACTGAAGCAGCAGTTACCAGAAAACATTCTGTTAAAAATCGAGGGGGAGGAGGGGGTTTAATTTTTTTTTAGCTCATTTATTTATTTATTTATATATTTATTTGTTTGTTTATTATTTATTTATGTATTTATTTAAAGGTTTTTATATACCGGTTGCCGTTTGCACATTGTATCGGTTTACAGAGAAAACAGTACAAATAAAATGGAACATAATAGATAAATGCATCATAATAGTTTACAAAAAGCCTAGTGATTACGGTAAGAGGCAAACAGTTACAAGGAGCAAGTTGACACAGGTACAAGGATCAAATTGTCATCATCATAGTATAAGTAAGAAGTATTTAAGTTGATCAACTATTGGTTGGATTAATTTACCAAACCAAAAAAAAAAAAAAAAAAACACCCCAAAACATTTACATGGTAGTATAGAAATGATGACAGGTAAAGACCAAATGGCCCATCTAGTCTGCCCGGCAGTGATTTTATGCGCATTTACCCAAAGTAGATACAATTCCCTCATGGAACCCAAACCCCACTCCCACTGTGTCCCCTTTAGGGTTGCAACTGCTGCTGCCTGCAGGTTACCCCTTGCCATCCAGGAAGCACAATGCTGTCATCTCACTGCTGCTTTGGGCTGCAGCTATCACTCAATGAAGGTTTCCCACTGTCCTCACTATCATCCTCTTGCCACCAGGGATCTTCTGTGTTTATCCCTTTTCTTTTTTTTTTTTTTTTAAGTCTACCACAGTCCTTGTCATCACCACCTACTCTGGGATGACATTCCAGGAATGAAAAAGTATCTCCTGCCATTACAAAACAAAATAAATAAATAAAACAAAACAAACAAAACATCAAATAAAATTAAATGAACCTCTTGAGGCCTTTCCAGTTCATAACTTGGCCCCAAGCCAAGCCCAGTGCCAGGGTTGGCCCCAGACCAGGGCCTGCCTGGAGCCCACCTAATCCAGGGCCAGGGCCAGGCGCCGCATCCTCCTGATTTGGGGAGGCTCCATCCTGGCCTGCACCTATACCCTTCCCAGATCTTGAGTTCAAGGGGCAGGAACTGTGTCCTGGCACTTTAAAATGGCACCGTCCACCTGGCTGGCACCATTTTGATGTAAGAGCTGGGCCCCAGCTCTGTGCTAGGCCCAGTGGCCTGGAAAAGCCCAGCCAGGGCCATTGGAGACCTGTTTATTTTATTTTATTTTTTTAATCCTACAAATATGAAAATACCTCACAGTTTTTAGATATTTTCGTGGGAGATTATTTTTGGTTTGTTCCATTCAGAATGAACCAAAAATGGCACTATTCATTAAATTGTTGGCATTTATTAGAATCAAATCTACATCCCTAGAAAATAATTAAAACTATTAGAAAGCAAGCAAGCAAGGAAGGAAGAGTAGGATCCATACACATACCATCATACACATGAACAGAGATTCTGTGGGCTGGATTTTATAAATTTGCGCGAGGGCGTACTTTTTTTCGCGCACCAGGCGCGAACAAAATTTATAAAATTTTATAAAATACGCGTAGCTGCACGTATCTTATAAAATCCGGGGTCGGCGCGCGCAAGGGGGTGCACATTTGTGCAACCTGCGCGCGCCGAGCTCGGCGCACGTTGCCTGTTCCCTCCGAGGCCACTCCAAAATCGGAAATGCCCCCGGGCTGGCGCCACGCCCCCGGTCCCCGCCCCTTTTACGAAGCCCCGGAACTTGCGCGCGCCGGCGGCCTATGCAAAATAGGCGCAGCAGCGCGCGAGGGCCCTGCGCGCGTAAATCTGGCCGGATTTACGCGTGCAGGGCATTTAAAATCCGGCCCAGTATGCATCTCTCTGCATACTGTATGTTTATATGTGTGTCTATGTTGGGGTATGAATATATATTTGTGTGTGGGGGGGAGGACTGGATAAGTGTGGCTGGTGTGGTGCTATGTATGGGAGTGTGCGGGGCCATGGAGTGGTGCGTGTGTTTTGGAGTTTGTAAAAGGTTGGGGGGGGGGGGGGGGGTATGTGTCTTTAGAAGATGTGAGTGTGTGCGTATGACATCCTTCACCAATTGCTTCAGGGTTTGGGTTTTTTTGCCTATCTCTTTGTACTTTTCTTGTTCTGGGCCAAGCAGCTGATGGTGGTGGTAGTTGTAGTGGTGATGGCGATAGACGTTGTGGCAGTTGTGATGGTGGTGATAGTGATGGTGGTGGTAGTTGTAGTGGTGGTGGCAATGATGATGGTGGTGCTGGTGGTGGTGATGGTTGTAGTGGTGGTGATGGAGGTTGCTTTTGTATTGGAGCAATTGCTATCATTTCTCAGTTTCTAACTGCCTCCTTGAGTAAAGCAATGGGGATTTGTTCAAAGGGTTCATTCTCTGAAAATACTGCCCCGATGTTTCTGGTTTTCAAACTCCCAATTTCTTCCTGCTTGCCAGATTTCTGACTTTCTTTCCCTTCTTTGGAGAGTTATTTTGCCCACAGACATGAATTCCTTTTATAAAATTCTTTCCACTTCATATGTTGGAAAGTATAAAAAGGCAGTTCTTGCATGTAACTTTTAATGAATTTGCTTACTTTCGGTTCACGTTTCACCTTGTTTAACATACTTTGAAAAAGATAGTAACTGGACAACTTTTAAAACAAATTAACATAAAATCTTAGTTTTCCAGGAGCTCTTCTCACTTATAGCTGAAAAAGAAATTCAGATAAGGAACCATTTAAACATCTGCTACAGGCAAAATCCCCCCCAAATAATTTTCCTTTTGTCTTAGAGGTAATCTCTATTCTTTAAAATCAGCAAAATGAAAGGATTTTATGAAACACCAGGTATTACCAGTTGTAACAAACTATACACGCCTTCATAGATGCATTTAACAGAAATGGCAATTTAAAGAGTTACTTTTTATATTCCATTACAACCAGATTAATTTTGATGAGAATTAATTAGCTGTCTTTTAGTGAGCTGGAATTGAAGGCCAGCAGTGCTGCTCCTTTGTCTGAAGATCAGGTTTGATGAAATTCCCTGTCCACACCAGAGAATAAATTGGTCCCTTGAAGTAGACATTCCAAACCCCCTCTTAACTCATGACAACTTTACTGAACGACTTTAACTTTTTTTCTAATAACATTAAACAAAACCTGACTCTTCCCGCCGGATCACGACAGTTTCTTCTGAAAAAGGGCGCCTGCCACGCCGTCAGCCTGCCCAGAAGCGCGGCTTCCCAAAGCTGTCCTGGTGACCTCAGGGCTGCCGGCTCCATTTGTGAAAGGATCATGCGGGCATCGGTCCTGCCTGTTTGGTTGTCCAGGACCCTCCATGGGAAGGCTAAGTTGGGGGATGGGGAGGTCCCTGGTGCTGACCAATTTTTCAGGAGGTGGGGGAGGGGGGGGCAGAGGGATCTAGGGAGGACCCCAGTTAGGCTCAGGATAGGCTCAGGCCCTGCTGGTTTTTGGGTGGTGGGAAGGGAACTGGAATGACGCATGGATGCCCTGATGAAAACCTTAAATGCACATCCCTAGAAGACATTAAAACCCTCATTAATAAGAAAATAATTTTTTTTTTAATATATATATATAAGAAATCTCTCTTTCAAAGCCTATCTTGCGTTATAGTGTTGCACCTCATCATGGGGACACTTAACTGCCCGTTTGGATCAGTCAAGTTAAAAAGAAAAGCGCTTCTCTCGCCCAACACGTGTTGCATCCGCCTCCTTTACATGAATATAGCCGTGAGATAGCCGGTCCTAGATGGGCTGCACTTCACAGGGCTAGGCAGTAGCATAGACTTCAGGGACAGGCAACATGAATGAAGCACATCTCTTTCTCCTGCATAAAATGAGGAGCCTTCGGCGGCTTGTTTGCAGTGGAGCTGCCGCTGGAGGGGTTAAGTTAACCAGATTGGGGGTTGGAGGGAGAAGCTTCCTCTCACTTTACAGCACTTCGCCTCTCAGCTGCCACCTTTGTAGAGGGAACCAGCTGCACCACAGGTTGTAAAGTTCCTCTAATTTGCTCAAACTGTCTCCTTGAGCGCAGCCATGGATTCCAAGGTTATAATGACAACCTTAATGTGTAATTTTCTTAACAAGTGTTGCAGCTAAACCAATTAGAGTTAATTTGATTACAAAGGCAGACAGCAAAGTATGTTTCCATACATTCTGGGTAAACTATATTCAGTCTGTGTAGGCTGTGGCTGTGTTAGGCTGGGCTCCTTTTGGAATGGGGCGTGTGAATCGCGTGCCCACCCCGAATCCTTGCTCGCGCGCAGTTCTTTTTTGTGACCGTCCTCACACAAGACACTATGGGTACATTTTTCAAAGAGCCACCGAGTGGCTACAATAATCGGGTATTTTTTTTAGCAATTTATCCTTAGAAGACTATTCAGCCCCAAGCTTGTCGGCCAGGTTTTGTCTGAAAATTATCCTGTCCACGTAGCTGGCTGAAATTCCATTGGCCACTTGAACTCTCAGCAACTTACTGAAAATGTACTCATGCAACCCTATATAATACAAGGAACACCCACTCCCAGAATTGTGGCTTCTCTCCCCAGCCAACCAGGTAATGACCTCAAAACACCCAAGCTTCCCTCCCTCCCTCCCCAACTACTAACTGATGACCTCAAAACCACCCCCAAATCCTGTTTTTTTTTTCATCCCTTTCTTCCCTCCTCTGGAAAACTGGAAGAGGGGCTATTGAGGGTTCAGAGGGGATGCAGAGACCCCTCCTCCGAGTTGCAGCAAAGGTGGGCAGCTGGCTTTCACCCAGCACATGGCAGCAGCATCGTTCCTAGGCAGAAAATTAACCTCCTCCTGCTGCGGCGGCGGCGGGCTGCAGCCCACATCTGCCTTAGGTGGCTAAGGCAGACTTATAGGGGAGAGCAGTGGCAGACTGGAAGGAAGATAAGGGAAGAGTCTGGATAAATGTTAGTGGGTGTTCCTTGTACTTGCCAGGTTCTTATGGCCTGGATTGGCCACTGTTGGAAACAGGATGCTGGGCTTGATGGACCCTTGGTCTGACCCAGTATGGCATGTTCTTATGTTTTCTTAATAGGGGAAATGAATGTAGACAGGGGAAGTAAGGATGCTAAAACTATATCCTATAAATATATTCAGGAGCAGGGACAGATTCAGGATTTTGCTGCCCCAGGGTACTTTTGGTGCTTTTACCCCGCCACCTCCTGTAAGGGTCTGTTACAGGGAAGAAGAAGGCTGTTCTCTGCCGAATGAGCTTCAGCAGAGCTAGAAGGCGGCAAAACTTAGCCAGCCTGCTGCCCCTAAATGTTTGCCGCCCTAGGCACGAGTATAGTGGGTGATTATTGACAAATCCAGGGCTGCATAGGAGCATTAGCAGGGACAATGGTGGAGGCATGGCATGAAGGGCATGAGGGAGGGTGGCAGGGTGCAAACTCTGGAAGAGGGGGTGAGATGCTGTGCTAACCAAGCATTAAAAAAAAAAAAATGAATCAGCTGTTTAGGTAATTCAGTTTTTTGAAATTATTATTATTATTTTATAGTTTCCTTTTACACAGATACAGGAAAAAGAAATGAGGCACAGCCCTTGTAACATAATATAATACCAAATAATAATGAAAAATGAATCTAACTAGATCCACAACATAAAGGTGGGTGCACCCATTAATAGAAGAAAACAAAACCATTGCAAAAAAAATATCAATGCAAGTACAGTATATCATGCACCAACATATTCCTTCATACATTAAACTGTTGCACTAGACGCAGTATACTGTTACTTGAGCTCTCTGAGACCACATCTTTGGTACCTCTTACACCAGAGAATTTCCCTTGTAGAAATGATCTCAAACAATCATACTCAACAAAAGTAATCTTACTCCCAGCATATTTCCCAATATATTTAACAGGTATCTGTGCTAATATTCAAAACATTCAAAAAAGCTGTTCCTTGGGGGATATCAATTTGTTACGGGAAAACTGAGAAGCCGCAAATTTGAGTACCTACCTACTAACAATTTCCATTTTCACCAGATGACCCCCAAAGATTGTATTTTCCTTGACCAAAATGTCATTGGCCTGCTCTTTCTATCTTGGCACTGCAGATATTGACCTTAGGGCGATACTATTGAATGACCCTGTCCTGAGTTTGGAATCTCTAAACAGTACTCGAAAATTACATATTTATTTATTATGTATTTATTTATTTAACATTGCTTATATTCCACTTATTATAGAACAACTATGCTAAGCAGATTTCATGAAAGCATAAACAACCATGAAATATACAGAAGGTGAGGCAAACAGAGCCTTCAGGGTTACCTCATTGGTACATCGAATAGCATAGTTCCATGTTAGAGACAACTTTCGGGGGACATATGGGGCTCCAGAGGTTCAAGTAGACATCCAATGACTTAAGCCCTCTGGACCTCCTCCTCCTCCTGTATTCAAGTTGATCTCCAACTGCATTTCTGCCCAACCCCTGATGAGATCCCATGCAGAGGATGCTGATCCTAAACCATCCAGCAACCTTTTTGTATTTCAGGGCTCATTTCCGTCCCATACCGTAACTTGCTCCTCTCCAGCCGGTGCTCCGGTAACCACTTCAAGAGAACCTTGAAAATCCAGGGCAGCTGTTGGCACTCTGTGGGGCACTGGCAGCGGATTACAAACCTCAGACCTCAAAAACACTTTATGAGTCCTACTCTTTCACCTGCTCTTTCTGTCATCCAGCCACAAAGAGTTAATGGAACCCATAATGTGAGCTGGAGTTGTTTTGGGGTACATTTTTATCTTGCCCTTCCACTTACCCATTTCAGGCCAGACAATGAAAAACAACAACTCAGGAGCCGATAGCCAAAGCTGCTCAACTGCACCATATTAGGACCTCTCCACCAGCTCATAATTCAGCTGGTATTTGACACAAGGTCATTACAGACAGCAGTTCTACAAATGTTTGTATGGGAGAACATAGAATTTCAGGGTAGGCAAGTGCCAAGTGCCATTTCCTCCAACCAATCAATGTGGTTCAGTCAGACTGGGGATGGAGGAGGCAGCAGGGGGGGGGGGGGGTGGGGGCAAGCCCTCTTGAGCCAACCCTGATGATTTTGGCTCATATTTCATCTGCGAAGCATAAAGAATGGATATTGAGAGCATATGTTTGAAAACTGCGGTTAAGTAAAGGTGCTTACTCTTCATTCCCCTCCTCAAAACCTTAAAGCTATATGAAAATTATGATAGAATTTAAAAAATATGGAACAAAGGAAGAAACCGTGGTGCCAAACAACTTGGTGACTTGCCATTTTGAGCAATCTGTTTTATAATATTGCAAAGCTCTACATATGGAGAATCTGATCCCCCTTCCAAAACAAGACCGGTAGCAGTGAGCACTGAAAAAACCGGAAAGCGTTTGTAAATGAACTGAAAACAAAAGAAAATAAGCTTATTAAAGGAATTAATTTCCAGTGAATGAATAGGTAAATTTCATTTGCATTTTGACCTCTGAAAGAGGTATATTTGTTCACTGAGGCCATTTCCATACATCAAAACAAGGCAATTTTCCTCAATCACCGGTACCCTTTTTGAAATGAATAACTACTCACAGGAATGCTAGTATTGGCCCATTAAAGGAATAGACATTTTTGTGCTCCAAGGTTATCTATTTAAAAAGATTTCTACTGTAGCGAGCATTAATGTGATAATTCAGAGCATTAGTATCAAATTGATTTACATTTTCATTTTGCTACGTTGCTACTCAAAAAGGAAATTGCTTTATGGGAGGTTGTAAGGTTTTATGAGGATTGCTGGCATTACACCAACTCATGGCTACAGACTCATGGACATCAATCAGCATGAAAAGCAACTAATTTTAGTGCAGAATCTATTTGTGGGCATGGATTTTTATTTTACTATTTTCCCATCTAGGGCCCCTTTCTCTCTCTTAATTACCCGAGCCCAGTTAAAAACTGCCCTTAAACAGGTTCTTCTCCAGCCCCTTAAGACAAAGAGAATAGCTTGTGAAACAGTCAATATGGAACCATGACTGAGGAGATTCTTCCCTTAATCTTATTCTTTCTCAGCCTGCGAGCAGGAGCTGACACTACATGCCTCGTGGGGCCTATAGCATATGACTGTAAGATCGGCAACACTTGGCTAGCGTTAGTTCTTAACGCTGAGTGAAAAAGTGTAAGTTTAGGGCTTCTCCAAAATTCCTGGCTGTGATATTTTTGTGCTCACTGCCACATTTGGCAGAAGTGAGTTCATAGTTAGGCCGAAAGAAAACAAGAGGTTAATCAACAACAGTTCTCTCAATGAAATGAACAAATATTTATATTTGTCCCTGTTACTGGGATCCAAATCTTCCTATTATATTTAAGCTTCCTATGGGACCTATCTTTCACGATATGCAAGGATATATTCAATGATGTATCTTACACGTCTAATTTTGTAATTACAGTAGCAGTTTTCAGAATTGGAAACTGGAAGGATATAAGCCAGAGCAGGACATGCTATACCCCCACATGCACGCCTTCTTTAGATGCCATTATCTGTAATATTTAAAAAAAATTAATATCAAGGGGATATGCCAAGGGCACAGATACATCTAAAAGAATGCCGGAATCTGAGATCTGAGCCTGGACTTGATCTTCAAATTGTCTTAAGACTAAAAGCACTGCAGAATCAGAGTTTTCTCTCTCCCAGGACATGGAACAGGAGACAAGGAGGGTGTAGGCAGCTATTGGCAAATTATGGACAATGGTAAAAAAAACCCCAAAACAACAAAAACCACCCCCAAAAAACTGAAAGCAATAGAAATATTTCCTACCTGACCCAAAGTATAGCAATCAGCTTCCATTGCAGAAGTAGAGCGCCTCCCTAAATTTTATCATCAAACTCTGTGATCCTTTTTGGCCAAAAACGTGCTCACTTATCTTTTGAATTTATTTAGCATTTTAGCCACGACTGTCTCTATTGGTAAAATGTCCCATAATTCCAAACTTCACAGTAAAATGAAAAAAAGGGGGAGCTGGAACACCCTGCATTATAAATACGAATAGTGTGAAAGGAATATAAAATGTGCATTTCATATACTGTTCCTTTCTACTTCTTTCTCATTGTCGGCTAGAGTTAGTAGAGAATAATCTAGAACACAAAAGTCCTCCTGGCCTTAGTCAGCACAAAAGAGATAGATTGAGATGGGTTAAAAAAAAAAAAGGTGCGTTCTATTGTATTTTATATTATCTTTAAAAAGAAAAAAAAAATCTATTAAAATTGTAAAAGCTGTGCACTTTAATGACAGCATTTTTCAGCTTGTCTAGGCTGTTGTTTTAATATTTTAAAGTGTCCATCTGGTATAATGGGTTGAACTGCTAAAAGTGAAGCCCCGCTATGGGATAAATACATTTCTTCAAAGACTTTGAAGTCAGGCTGCTGTAGTTTACGAGGGCAGGCGGCTGGGTTTTAGAGAGGCTCACTTGCTGTAGCATTAGCTTCAGAGAAGGGAAATTCTATTTTTTCTTCACACAATGCGAGCATTCACCACCTGGAAACATTTGGCCGTAGGATTTTTATGTTCCTCTATTTGACCATACATGAAGGAGAAAGATCACAGCTTTGTTTCTCTTTTTTTTTTTTTTCCCCCTCGACCAGAGTTGTTGTGCAGTATCTGAGATAAAAAAAAAAAAAAAGGAATTTGGCTACTGGGCCAATGAACTGAGCAAATACAACCTGAAAATTCTGCAGGGCACAGGCATGGGGAATACTCCGTTCCACCAGACAGGCACTTTTATGCCACCTATCTCTCACAGACAGCTGGGCAGTTTGTGCATCACTGAATCCTGTATACTGACCTGACTAAGAAGGCTTTGATATGTTGTCAATGAAGATTACACCCTGTGAGCTCCAGACGGAGGCACTCTTTGGCACATTGCAAGTATTAAGAAGGGCCTTAGCAATGGTGTCCTGACCAGATGTGTGGACTCTGAGCTCCAGTGTTTCCTCCCTTTATCTTGTGTTTCTTTTGTTTCTCTTTCCCTTTTGGAGCTATGGGGAAGAGGAAAGGGGTCGTTAGAACTTACCCCTCCATTGGAGCTATGCGGCAGACCACTATACCCGAGTTTTCACCTGCATCACCCTTGCCGATGTCAACCGCTCACTTGGCTGATGGGGCTGCCAGCCCCTTCGATTGCTGAGGTATCGCTCAGCCCAGTCGCTCGATCATCACTGTGGCCACCTGGATTCGCCGCCGGCGTGGGAGTAGACTCGCCGGAGCAAGTGCAGTTCCCCAGTGTTTCTCCCAGTTCTTCAGGCGACGTTTGTGTATCTGCTGCAGCTGAGGGACCACAACTGAAAGCGGCAGAGCAGTTCCAGCTATACCACGAGGTAGACAGTTTGCGGGAGCAGTTCCTGGCACTCTGGCAGCGGGTGAAGTTCCCTTATCTGGTTTACAGGAGATTCGAGATACATTCAACATTCTTCAGGTTAGACCTGCTTTGATTAAACCTACCCAAGTGACTTTGGATAGTTTATGGGGCGTCCTTACATCAGTTGAGAAGTCTGTTTCATCTTTGGTTACAATTATATTAGATATTCACTCTAAATATTTGAATCAAGAACAACAAATGGCTGCATTTGAAGCTTCTGTCTCTAAATTGGAGACATCAGTCGCTGAGATTAAAGAATTGCAAGCTAAACAAGTAGTGGAATCTACTGTGGTATCACGTAAATTAGAAAGCTTGGAGAATGTTTCTAAGAACTTGAATCCATGTATTCTGAAATTTCCTCAAATTCCATTACTTTCTCCAATTGAAATGTTCAAGCTTTATATGAAAAAAAGTCCTTCAAATCCAAGAGTTGGCCTATCCCCAATTCAAAACGTTTTCTACTTACCATCTACTAAGAAAAATATGGATAGAATACAGCATGAAGCTTCTTTGAATTTAGCAGAGTTACTTGAGAATGCTACATTGCCATTTCATAATTGAGCTATTTTGCTAGTCTCTTTTGTATTCTTACAAGACAGAGACAATATTTAGCTATTTTTTCATAAACATGAAATTCTGTTTAAAGGGGAGAAGATTTGGATTTTTTTCTGACTTAGCTAGGTCTACTCAGGAGTGTAGAAGAACATTTCTTGTTATGTGACCAGATGTGTTAGCTTTGGGGGCTTCTTGTGGTGTTAGATATTCATGTAAATGCACTGTGGTAATGCATACAGTTAGATATGTTTTCTTTGACCCTGCTCAATTGAGGGACTTTGTTGAGGCTAGGCGCATTGTTTCCCCTCAACCTATTTAAGATGAGGATTATTTGAGTGGGTAATGCAAGTCAGGAACGCTGTCTTTTTCTCTTTATTTCCTTTTTCCTGATTTGAATGGTCTATTTGCCCCTAGACCTTTTTTCTTCTCCCCCATTACATTTATGTTTACTAAGAGGCCATTGCAGTGCTATTTTCTTATCATTTTAGAATTACTTTTTGTTAGCAATATAACCTCTGTTTTTCTTTTCAAATATGAGTGTATTTGAAATAATGTAAAACTTCAATAAAAATAAAGATAAAAGTAAATTGGTTATTTACTCTCTCAGATAATAGAAGGACCAGGGGGCACTCTCTGAAGTTAGCAAGTAGCTCATTTAAAACAAATTGAAAAAAATTTATTTTTCACTCAGCGCATAGTTAAGTTCTAGAATTCATTGCCAGAGGATGTGATTACAGCAGTTAGTGTAACTGGGTTTAAAAAAGGTTTCGATAAATTCCTAGAGGAAAAATCCATAAACTGCTATTACAGTAATTAATAAGCAATAGTAGCTTGTGATTTATCTAATGTTTGGGTACTTCCCAGGTACTTGTGACTTGGATAGGCCATTGTTAGAAACAGGATAGTGAGCTTGATGGACCCTCGATGTGACCCAGTATGGTATATCTTATGTTCTTACATAAAAAAAAAAAAAAAAAAAAAAGGGCATTAGCAGTAAAGTTGAGAGACTGAGATCATTCCGCAACAAACCCTGACTTACAAATGAGGTTCATTCCTGTCAAGATATGCACAGAACCAACCCATTTGGAAACACTGCCCTCTATGAGTAAACTGCATACCAATTTGTTTTTCAAATGTTCATGCAACAGCCTCTTCTTACCACATTTTAAAATCAGATCCACATTTATGCAATGATTAGGAGCTGTTAAATCTGGGAGTCTTCTGCTATTGCTGTTGTAGAATGCTAATGAAAAAAGATAAGTATTGTCATTTTCCACCTTTGCTGCCCATCTCTTTTATTCCCCTGGTCTCTTTCAGGTTTGGGTTTCTTGCTTTCTTCTTTCTTGCCCTGGCTTTCTTCTTTCTTCTTTCTTGCCCTGGCTCAAATTACGGGAAGATAGCCAGCACAGCCTTTTCTCCATTATGCCCCTGCACCATCTTGAAAGATCTCTCCGGGTACCACGTTTTAGGTACTTGTGTTGTGATTACTATGTGTGGATATGGCTAGTATTGATTTCTGCTCACAAGCCACACGGCAGCACGCCAGTTTAATTGGATCCCCAAAGATGGGCATGAGCTTTCAGAAACTTCTAACACTTATTACACTTTGATAAAGAGAGAGGAAAAAGGGCGGGGAAGGGATGAGTCAATTCTTATTTTGTTCTCTCAATGTAATTACTGAAAATGAAACAAATAGCATTGCGGCACTTAAACTGTAGTCAAGAAGCCTCAGGCTATGTATTTGTTATTCAGACATTATAGCAGGAACACTTGCTCCTCCAGAAATGTAGGAGAGATGAGAATATAGAATGCCAAGTTCAGCCATGCTAGTTACAAGAAATACCACTTCATGTCAAAATCACCCGATGCAGCATGTAGCTTCACTTACTCCAGAGCACTGGGGCTCTGCACACATAGATCACGTGCTTTCTCCTCCAGCAGTCTCTGGGCCCAGTTCAGATGGTTGCTTCCCACTTGTGTCCTTTCACAAGGAATCACTGCACATAAGAAGGGGAGAAGACCGAGCAGTCTGATTGGCTGCTCCGTTCTTTTCCGACATTACATGAGGGACACATTCAGCAGAACTGGTAACTTCAGATTGTCTCCTGTGTGTGATTGAGCTTTGCAAAACAACTTAATAATCTGTAAACACAGGAATATTACAGCAGGCAAAAATGAACAATTTTTTCTTAACTGCAGACAATATTTCTGAGTTTGCATATATATATGTATAAGAAGTCATCTGTTCCCAAAGAAAACTGAATTTTTTTTTCATTTCAGTACAGATGAGTTTCAAATAGCTCTGCAAAGCAGTTTTTTGATACCTTAAATCAATTAGAGATGTGCATTCATTGCTCCATTTGTTTAATTCGTTTCGGCGGTACTCACGTATCTCTCAAATTGATGATAGGTGCACAAAATGAATGCTTTGCGTGTATGTCTATTGCCAAATAAACATGCGCACACTCTCTGTTTTATGCTCCTACTATCCATTCATGAGACATGTGTGTACCGCCAAACCAAATGACACGAATGGAGCAACAAATGCACATGCCTAAAATCAATGAATTTCCAGGAAATTGTTTACTGTAATTGCTATCTTAATATAGCTTTGTCAGTGCAGGTAGCTCTCTACCATGTAAATATATTCAAATTAGTAAATACAATGGAAACCACAAAATTGCACGGAAAGATACATTGTAACTGGTAAGAAGAGTTCTAAATCTATGGGGAAGGGAAACTGCCTGCAGAGGCACCAGAATAAGTTGTTTTGGGGGGAGCGGGATGGAAGGTCTGTGACTATAATTGGTCAGTGAAGCTGCCGCTCCCATTGACTGCTCTTCCCTCCTGAAACTCTTAGGACATTCCCCTAAAGTCTCTCACCCCCCCTCCTGGAAGCTTAGGGAACTTACCTCCGATTTCTCTCTCTTCTTGGGACCTCAGGACACCAATCTCAGAACTTTCTCCCCTCCTGAGACTTTAAGGCACCAGGGTCAGATATCTCTTAGTTCTAAAGATGCAGAACTGCTCAGATTCCTGTCTCCCAGAACTCGAGGATACTACCTATTTATTTATTTCAGTTGTATTCCACCTTTCATTCATATCATAGCGGAATACATTCAGGTGCTATAGGTGTTTCTGCTCCGTCAGCTTCCCGTGCTAAATCACTGCCTCTGCCTTTGGCAGCACATCTGAGAGGGCTCTGAGGGTGGAGCCTCCACCCCACACCTCTGGGCTCTGGAGTCTCCACCCCCTCCATCACACTCTACACCAGGAATGCTGGGACTTGTAGTCCCTTCTCCATTACTCTGAGAGTCCTCGCTGGTCTGCATAGAAAACATAACCCCCCCTGCACGGTGCATGGTTTTGTGCGTTAAATTCCTTGTTAAATCAGGAGTAAAGATCTATGCACACAATTGTGCGCACAACTTCATGCTATCGTGTGTGCACAGCCCAGTTCACCTTATTACTTCAAGGCCCCAGCTAGATGATCTCTTCCTTTTAGCTTGACGGTAGAGGACACCTCCCCCTACCAGGTTCACAGTCAGAAGTTAGCTGGTGGTTCAAATCCCCAAAATGGATGGTTTTCTGCTTTAGCTTGTAGTGCAGAGAGGAACTTTAAGCGTGAGAGCCACAGCCAGACATTTCGTAATTGCCTAGTTAATAAAGAAAATCAGGCTCAGATCCTCTTTCTAGGACCTCGGGATACCTGGCTTGATCTTTCCCCTTTCCCAGAGAGTCGGGGGGGGCTGAGGGTCTGTGTTTACTTTATTCTCCATTTTCAAGTTTACAAGTTTTGGCAAAGCTGCTGTTTTTCAGGTAATCTACATATTTTGTGCTTTTGTACTACTACCACTATTAATTATTTGAATAGTGCTACTCGATGTATGCAGAACTGTACAGATACACTGAAGAGAGAGTCTTTCACCATGGAGCATACAATCTAGTCAATACATACAAACAAGACACACACACACAACACAGACAAGGCAAAAGAGAGACTTTAGGTTAAATTAATAAGGCCATAATTGTCGAGAACCAGGCCTAGGTGGGTTTTTAGGTGTGATTTATTTGAAGAAGGGAGCACTTATAAGCTGCAGGAAATCAGGCCTCATCCTATCTCTACAATAGCAAATGTCCTCCGAGCCACACAAATAGAGAGTTTGCCATTAGTATATAGATTGAATTTTTGTTGATCCCCTTCTCATAAGTACAGATATCACAGGGATAACCTGATAATAAAAAGGTTGAGGGCAATATTGCTGATCTTTAGCAAGAATGAAAAGAAGGCTGATAGAAAGGATTACAAAATATTCAAGGAAAATTACTGCTTTTTCAGCACTGATGGACCTTGGCTGCCTTCAGTCTCCTTTTTCATTTCGTCTTTTCTCGTTTTCTCAACGGCTCTAAACTCTCAGAAACTTGCTAGCAGGAAAGCCACAGTTTTCTTGTTCGTATTGCTTTCTTGGCAGTCTCCCAGTAAGAATCCAAAGCTGGAACAAGAGTTCACAACTCTTTGCAGCCCCTGCCAGTGGAACCACCACTATTTATTCCCTCCTCAAGGTTTTTTGTATTTATCTTGATAATCACGATACATGTAATGCTTTACTTTACATGTTATACTTTACTTTACATGTTATGCTTTACTTTACGTTAATTCTATTACTTATATTTAATTTCTACCTAAATCTGGTTCTAAGATATTAGTTATTTGTAATGGTTTTTTTTTTACAAGGTTTGGGTTCAATGAAAACCGGTGTGATAAGAATCTTTGTCTTGAATGTCGGTATAGTAAAAAGATGTAAATAAATAAATAGGGTCATATCTGCTATGTAAGTGCAATTAGTGCATTGTACAATGGTGGCAAAAAGGACAAGCCAGTCAGGACGCTGGTAAGTGGCTTCACTCTTGAAAATCTTTGGGGGGGGGGCTCCCTTTATTCCTTTTTGACCCAACATTTTCACCCTGCTTCTTTGGGCTCAATCAGAACTTGCCTGTACTGGAGTTCGCCACCACGAGCCTTCATTTACATCCTGCCTCCTATTTTATAAACCCTCCACCCCACTTCCCAAATTTTGCCCAACCTGACAGTTCTCGGAGGCCCAGGTCTCACAGATTCAGAATTTGCAAACCTTACATGAACTTTGCCATCTCTAGGCAAATGTCTTCTTGATGATCCTTCTGTGAAAACCATTCGATCAGCTGAGTGTCGAGACAGAGTGTTTGCTGTAGTGGGTGCATCCATGTGGAACTCATTGCCAGAACATTTGCAGGAGGAAACATGTTTTAAAACCTTAAAAAAACAGTTGACTTTTTTTTTTTTTGTGAAGCATTTAAATTGCAGTAGCTAATGTGCGAATAGGATGTGGATTGCCTTCTGGGAGTTCCAGCTAAGTTATTAAATAAGCAGTGTAATAAGTCTTAATGCTAGGAGATGCTTCTTGCGGTAGAGTGTTAAGTTGTTTTATTGTAAATGTGAATGTTTCGATCTGTAAGCCGCCTAGGATGATGGATGAGGTGACATGTAAAATGAAAATACACCCAAGTCCTGGTCAGCAAGTGTCATCATTGAGTGACGACTGAGGCTCCCTTCCCCCATGGCCTCTGAACATTCTCTCTGCGATATCCCCAGCCTCAGATGGCTCGGGGGGGAACAGGAGCCAGGCTCGGAAATTGAACTCTTGTCTTTCCCACACAGCACTGCAGCTGAACCTCCAACCTAGCCCCGAGCCCTACTTTCAAAGGGTTTTCTCCCATTTTCATACATCCCCATGTTGATGAAAAGTCTGTTGTTTTTTTTTCCTCCCTTGCAGACTTTTTACCAGTTTCCAAAGGGAAGAGTCGAGCATCTTTCCCCTTTGAAAATTGCCCTGGGTTAAAGTATCAGCAGAGATTTCCGCCTGGCTTTCTGTGCCTATGCTTTTTGCGGGGAGAATAGCACAGTTCGGAAAATGCATCGCTCTGCCTCCCCCGCTTAACCCCGCCCCCAGGAAGCTCGGTGCACAATACAGGTGGATGCATGCATGCTGTGGAAAAACGTGGAGCCCAGGCAATTTTTCAAAAAACCCTTTTACCCATGGAAATCAGTTTTTACCAGGATAAGTGGCTTCTGAAAATTGCTGTAATGACAAAAAACATGCTGGACTCTTTGTCTTTATAAAATAGCACCTATCAGATCCAAGAATGGATGGATCTCCCCTGACCCGACTCAAATCCAGGCTCGGAGCTGGGAATATCTTCTCAATTTATTTTGATAATCAGTCAACTTGACTTTTTTTTTTTTGTCTGATTGTGCTCAATTAATGTTCCCAGGTCTTTTTCTTGGCTGGTGACAGCAAGTTCTTCCCCATTCAAAGTACTTTTCTTATGTCCAAAATGCGTTACTCTACAAAAGCTCGTGCTATGCATCCTCTGGCACTTTTCTGTCCATTTATTTAGACTGTCTATGATGCCCTTTTGTAAAATCAGTGAGTCTTGTCTAATATTTACAGTTGGATGCAGGGGTCTATGTTCTAACAGGCATTAAAATCAGCAGTTAACATGTTAACTCACTAGTGTTAGCATGTGTGCTAAAAGGTCCCTTAACATGTAATGTAGTAAATAATGAGATGCATAATGCTCCATTCTTGAGTGCATGAGCATTACCATGTATGTGCATTTTTTCATGTGCATTAGTTTCACACACATGCGCATTAATGAATGTGTTTTCTTTAATGCGTGTATGTGCACTGAGGTTCTTCTCCACTCCTCTCTGAAATATACAAAAGCATCTCACATGCTAACCTTTTCAGTGCTATTAGGTAGGTGGTGGGCTCTATAGGTATGGAGTAGAATTTTGTTCTGAATCAATTACTGATTGTGCTGTTCTGTGTTTTCCTTGTTTAACATGTATTATTTCCCTTTCAATTGTCTTCTCTCTGTCTCCTGGAGTGAAAGCTTGTGTGAAAGTATTTGTGATTTCAGTCTTGTCTTGATCTGAGCATCTTGTGTGTCTCATCTGACACACAAGATGCTCAGATGAGAGGACAGTGAGTGGCAGGAGAACATATGATCATGAGTAGAGCTAGCATGCACTCACACAGACCCTCCAATGATCCCACCTTCGTATTTATTTATTTATTTATTTGATGAGTTTTATATACCGTTATTCGGTAGAGCCATCATCGTATGAGTTTCTGTGCTAACAGGAAGCCCTGAGTGAGGAGGGATTGGAGCCATTGCAGGACCTGTGACTTGCACTGGCTCCTGGACCCTGTTTTGACTTTCATTAGTAATGCTGCTGTCGCAGGCAGATCACTTTTAGGCTTGGGACCAGTCATGAGAAGAAGGGAGAACTGAGATGCACGGCCAGTGAAAACTGTCATGGCTTCTCCCTCCTCATCCCCCACTATTCCTATCCAAGAGACAAAAGTTGACCCTGTCATCAGCCTGCCCTCTCTTCTCTCCAGTTACCATCTACCTTTAACTCGGGGCCCAAAAGAAAATGTTGCCACTGGCCCTGGTCCAAGAGGATGTTTAGGGAAGGAGCTGTTTTTTGCAAGGGATCAGCTGCCAGAAGGGTTTGAGGGTTGGATCAGCTGGAGATGGTTTGGCTGTGGAAGGTGAGAAAGAGGGAATGAAAGAAGAATAACATGAGGATGTAAGATGTAAGAGAGTGAGAGGAGATCAGCTGGGGGAATGTGAGAGAAGGGTGGGAGATGATTGGGAATGGGGCATGAGAGTGAGGAGGGAATGAAGATTGAGGTGAGAGGAAGGATTAGTTGGGGGTTACAAGAAGGGCTTGGCTGTGAGAGAGGATTAGCTTGGGGGATGTAAAAGAGGCTGAAGGCGTTGAAAGAGAGGGGATGGGCTGGTGAGGTGAGAGGAGTTTGGTGATGTAAGAGCTGGAAGGGCAGAAGTTGAGAGGAGGTCCTCCGAAAGGGATGGAAGTTGAGTGAAAGGGTTGAAGAGAGGGTGGAGGTTGAGAGAGAATCCACTGTAGTGTGGTAATGGTGAGAATGTAATGATTATTGGAAGGGGATTGCGCCTCTGCTAATTTTGTTTTGGCTGAAGTCATCTGAATTTTGAAGTACTAAAATGGGGTCACATGGGCTAAAGGTTTGAGAAGCTCTGGGTTAGGGCCGGGAGGGAGGGAGCTGGGGAGAGGAGGAGGGAAGAAGGGAAATAATGTAAATATGGAGGAGGAGAAGACAGACCATGTGCAGGTGGAGAGCAACATGATGGAGGAGGGAGGCAACAACAGTCAGGAACATAAAACATACCATGTTGGATAAACTAATGGTCCACTGAGCCCAGCATTCTGCCTCTGACAGTGGCCCTGGCAGTACCCGACAACTTCTAATATGAAAGTCTTTTCCATCTTGCTCTACCCAAAAGAGGTGGAGAGAACCAAAGTCTATCTGTTTAATACTTGGTGGATCTGTTTCAATCTCTCAATTATACTGCTAGCCTTAATCATATCTTGATTTGGTAAGTAATGGAACTTGATTTTTGTTGATTTGAAGGGTGGGAGGGGGAGGGCTTGGTTTTGCTTTCGGGGTTCAGAGGGGTGCTTTAAATAATAAAAAATTCATTGTATCTTCTACTATATGCACACGTCAGAGCGAACGCTTGTCACAGATGTTGTATTCAAGTTTAATAAACCGTTTGAACAAAAAAATGTGTTTTAAATCTGTTACCTGTTAGATTCAGAGTGTCTACTAATAGGGATGTGCAGTGAAAAAAAATAGTTTCTTATTGTTTTTCATTTCTGGGGGTCTCGTTTTTTTGTTTCAGTTCATTTTCTGAATTGAAAATATTAAAAAGCCAACCCCCTCAAAAAAACAAAAATTAGAAACAAAAATGGACCTATAGGTGACCCTCTGACCCACTCCTGCCCCCAAGAAAGCCCTGGGACTTGGGCTTAGCCAGCTGGGCTTTGTCAGACCCAATACAAATCTCCCTGGGCCCTTCTGGCCTCCCACTTCAAGGTAAAAATGGAGCCTATTTTGGTTCATCCGCAAATAAGTCTGGGCCCCTCTGCTTGTAAATAGGCCAGGACCAGGGCCTTTCTGGCCCTCACACCATTCATAAGGTTGTTGGCTGCAGAAAGGGGTAGGATCCCAAACTACCCTCCACGCGCACAACCCACACCCACACAACATCATTCACCCTTTCCACATATACTTCACTCACACATCCTGCTCTCATACCCTACCATACGCAACCCACACATCTCCCACTGTAGCTATAGAACGCTACATGACATATGCAGCACTATACAAACAACACACAAGACAGACCTTCCTCAGCAGAGCTTATAATCTAATAAGGCAAATTTATGGGACATGAGACTTGTTGCACACATACCTACCCCCGCACATCTTTCATATACACCCCACCCTTAAACATACCCTTACACTGCCGCAACCTCACAAAACCACACCCTACATACATACACCTCTCTCTCTCAAACACACATCCCCTCAAATTTATCCCCTTACACACCAACATATTCTCCCATATACACACACATGCATGATACATATTCCTATACCCACACACATATCATATCCTCGTACACCCTTCTAAACACACACATCCCACACTCTACACAAACATCCCAATTAAACTCTCAATTACACACAGTCAATCATACCCCCAAAAGCCCACATCCCCCTTACATACATATAACCCTGCCATAACACAAGCCTACCCAAACACATGCACCCCAACACGTACAAACCCCCATACTGTATATATACAGGTCAATTTTCAAAGGGCCATGCGCATTTTAGAACGGGCCTGGCCATGCGCATAACCCCCGTTATGCGCAGAAGAGCTGGGCCCTGAAAAAGGAGCGGGCCAGGGGGCGTGGTCTGGGCATGGTGGGGTGAAGGGGAGCAGGCCGGGACAGTGCGTGCAGGCACTGTCCCGGCCTGTCCAGAGGAGCAGTAAGTAATCTAACAACAAGGAAGTAAATAGGGAAAGAGTTAGGGGTCGGAAAGAAGAGAGGAAAGTGGTGGGGAAGGTTAGGTAGGGTATATGCGCGCGCGGATATCGTATTTTATAACACGCACATGTGTGTTATAAAATAGCCATGTCCATGTGCACGTGCTCCTATGAAAATTGATCCCATGCTGTATATATACACAACCATACCTCCACATACATTCAACTTAAACACAACCCCCACCCACAAACACCACACATAGTCCCTTACAATCGCTTACAAACAGCCATACCCACAACCTCCATATAAACACAACCCCCACCCACAAAACCGATAGCTACCCAAGAATGCACACATCATAAGCATCCATCCCCAAGATATCCGCCCACACACACACACTAAACACAAACCTGTAATCCCCACATACACAACCTATATCCTTCATATACCTCTACCACCCACACCCATACATCCCCCCCACATAGTCTCACCCCACCTCACATACCCTACCTGTATCCCCCTCATACACCTATACCCTCCATTCCCCCAGCAACAAAGTACACTTACACATATGCTTTCTACCAATGTATGTTGGAAAGCATTCCCAAATCCATGCCTCTGAATACTTTCTCACCTTATGTTTTTTAGAAAATTGACATTGGATCAAACATATGCAGGTGCATCTAAAAAATGTGTCATTTTGATTCCCTTGAAAACCATGTTTGTCTGTCTGAGGACCCTAAGAACTGGGGTTGAAAGCCATGGAATTAAATGCTATGGCCAAGTCCAGAACAGCTGACATACTGCTGCAATGCTACTAGAGCTATGTAAGAACATACTAAAATAAGCCCTATAATTTTTGTGTAGGCAGTATTATCTAATTATCTTACTGCTGGCAAGACCTTTACAAACCTTAAACTGTAATTTTTCTCTCAACTTAGCATTGAGCAACAGGGAAATATATTTGGGGTTGTTGTTTTTTTCCTTTTGAACATTTTCTACATGAATATTTTGGTATCCACAAAAGTATTAATTTGATAGGACTTGCTAAAATCATGCAGTGTTGGTAGACTATGGCCTTTCACCCTCATCTGTAGTATTGTTCTCTCTGGAGCCGTCAGGCCTTGTAGGGGTTATTGGAGGTCATTACTTCTCAGTCTTTTGGCTAAGAACCAAACATAGAAGCTGAGCTGTGATCTGAGGACAGTGCCTTCTTAGCCTTTTGACCAAGACTGAGAACAAAGGCCCAGATTTAGACATAGGCAACTACCTAAGGCGCCATATTTTGAAGGCACCAAATATCTAGTCCAAAAAGGAGCCTGCTTTATGGCCATGAGTTGGCAGAGCTTCAAAGGGGTGGCACCACGGCACTCTGCCTATGGGCATCAAATTCTTAAATCTGGCTCTGTTGAGAACTTGAACAATATGAAAGGTTAGTGGCCTGCAACTGACCCCTTTTAGGACACAATGAGCATTGCCACAGCAAGAAAATTAAACTTCCTGTTTAGAAAACAAAAAAAGAAAGCCATGCTCTGTCATGCTTTTCTACTTTGACCTGTATAACCTCCTGCCATCTTTACTATTGATCCAAAATACTGCAGCTTGGTCTATCACAGGAAGTGGTTACCATGATTCTATCTGTCAAAGTTGTTTTAATTGGTTACCTATTATCTGGTGAATAAAGATGAATGTGATCATTTTTTGTGTTTAGGGCTAATTATGGGACTAGTTTTGATTATTTTAGGGAGGCTGTTTGGGATTATGGCCTATCCCAAACCATATGTTCATCAGGGAAAATAGTTCTTTGAACTCCTTCATTGAGACAAACCCTCTTACTGGAAACACATGCTCGTTTTTTTCGGTAGAGGTCCAGTTTAGTGGAATATTCTACTTTAAAAAATGTATTTGCATTTAAATCATTAACATGAATTAAAGCAAGCATACAAAAAATTGTTTATACACAAAACATACATAACCATAATCTAGCAATTAAAAATATTTGAAACATATCTAGAGAGACTAGAGGTCTTCAAAATAAAATATATCACTTTAGCTGAAAGTTACAGCTTAAGATATTAAATTAAATTGACCTCAACCCTTTAAGCACCTCAGTTAAGAACATAAGAACATAAGAAATTGCCATACTGGGTCAGACCAAGGATCCATCAAGCCCAGCATCCTGTTTCCAACAGTGGCCAATCCAGGCTACAAGTACCTGGCAAGTATCCAAACACTAAGTAGATCCCGTGCTACCGATGCCAGTAATAGCAGTGACTATTCTCTAAGACAACTTGATTAATAGCAGTTAATGGACTTTTCCTCCATGAACTTATCCAAACATTTTTTTAAACCCAGCTACACTAACTGCTCTAATCACATCCTCTGGAAACAAATTCCAGAGCTTAATTGTACATTGAGTGAAAAATAATTTTCTCTGATTAGTTTTAAATGTGCTACTTGCTAACTTCATGGAGTGCCCCCTAGTCCTTCTGTTATCTGAAAGAGTAAATAACTGATTCACATTTAGCTGTTCTAGACCTCTCATGATTTTAAAAACCTCTATCATATCTCCCCATGCCATACAGGTTATTCCCAATTTTCTCTTAAAGGTAATACCTGCCACTCTGTATGGTTATCCCTAAGCTTTATGATAACGGTAGTAATATTTACAATCAAAACCGAGCAGCTGTCAAACCCATAAAAAATAACTGCTAGCAACATTTTTACTGGGAGAGGAGCCTAAAACCCACCCCGACCCTTTAAAATAAATCCCCCACCCTCCCGAACCCCCCCAAAATGTCTTAAATTACCTGGGGTCCAGTGGGGGGGTCCTGGTGTGATGTTCCACTCTCGGGCCACGGGTGCGTTGATAGAAATGGCGCCGGCGCTACCTTTGCCCTGTCATATGACAGGGCAAAGGTAGCACCGGCGCCATTTTGGTTCCTGTCCCCCAGCCGTATGGCCATTTTGCATTACGGCAACATGATTCGAGTGCAGGAGGTCATTCCCGGACCCCCGCTGGACTTTTGGCAAGTCTTGTGGGGGTCAGGAGGCCCCCCCAAGCTGGCCAAAAGTCCCTGGGGGTCCAGCGGGGGTCCGGGAGTGATCTCCTACACTCGTGACGTCGGGGGACAGGAACCAAAATGGCGCCGGCGCTACCTTTGCCCTGTCATATGACAGGGCAGAGGTAGCGCCGGCACCATTTCTATCAACGCACCCGTGGCCCGAGAGTGGAACATCACACCAGGACCCCCCCACTGGACCCCAGGTAATTTAAGACATTTTGGGGGGGGGGTTCGGGAGGGTGGGGGATTTATTTTAAAGGGTCGGGGTGGGTTTTAGGGTTGTTTTAGTGTGCCCGAGAGTGGAAGATCACACCGGGACCCCCCCCCCACTAGACCCCAGGTAATTTAAGACATTTTGGGGGGGTTCGGGAGGGTGGGGGATTTATTTTAAAGGGTTGGGGTGGGTTTTAGGGTTGTTTTAGTGTGCCGGTTTTCCCGCCCTCCCCCGATTTACGATGTACACGATATTAAAAAAAACAAAACTGCGACAATCCGATTCCCTCCCCCCCTAGCCGAAATAGATCGTTAAGACGATCAATCACACGATTCACATCTCTAGTATCCCAAACTGTAAAAGTCAGGACCCATATTGGCTGACGTTTAAATGTGATTCCCCTTTTTCTTCCCTGCCATTGAAGCAGAGAGTTATGTTGCAGTTGTGTCAAAATCATCAAGGCTTATTGGTTAAGGGTACTAATTCCCATGCCTTCTGTTAAGGATAGTAAACTGCTGCTCCATGCAGGTTACCATCATGCTTATCAGTACCTCAAACTGTAAAATTTGGGGGCCTCGGTTGTTATCTAAATGTAATTCCCCCTTTCCCCCTCTTCCTTTGAAATGGGTATTAATCCGCAAGCCTTCTGTAAAGGGTAGTAACTGCCGCACTGAGCAGGTTACCCCCTTTTCTTCATGTCTATCCTCTAGCCTTTAGGGATCTACAGTATTTATCCCATGCCCCTTTTAATTTTGTTTTTGGTTCATCACATCATCTGGAAGGACATCCATCACTCTCTCCATGAAGAAATATTTCCTGATTTTGGTTCTGAATCGTCCTCCCTGGAGTTTCATTTAATACCCCTTATACTACTGTTTCCTTGTCAACAGAAAAGGTTTGAGGTTCATGCATCATTAAAACCTTTCAGGTATCTGAAGGTCTGTCTCATATCTCCCCTGCACCTCCTCTCTTCCAGACTATACATATTCACGTCCTTCAGCCTCTCCTCAAAAGACTTCCAAAACAGAGTCCATACCATTTTGGTCACCTTTCTCTGGACTGCCTCCATCCTGAGGTATGGGCTCCAGAACTGTTACAGGACCTATACAAGGGACCTATACAAGGGCATTAAAAAATCCTTTTCTTACTGGTTATTCCTCTCTCTATGCAGCCCAGCATTCTTCCAGCTTTAACTATTGCTATACAGCTAAATAGTTGCACATAGCCAGATGTCCCAAAAGTGCTATTTAGATGGACAAATAGCTGCTACTTAGCTGGATAAGTCAGAATATAGCTGGATAAATGCTGCTACTTATCCAAATAAGTTCATATTTGTCTAAGTAGCAAGAAAAGCATTACTTAGCTAAATAAATTGGTAATTAGCCAGATAAGTGTGCGCAACTCATATACCGGCTTATTTATACTTTCAATTTTTCAAGGATAAGCATGCAGATTTATCACATTAATTTGACACTTTTATCATATAAGTCAGCTTTTATATATGTACATTGGGGTATTTTGTGACATGTGTGCGGCAATGAAATAACCAGTTATGCCATTTAGTCTCCCAGTTTGCCCAGTCCATCTGCAACTCGTGAAGACTCTCCTGGCTTTTCAGCCTGAAGTTCCCCATTGCACCTAGACCCTATACCCAGTCATTGTTTTTTACTTTAATAATGTTTCCGTCACTTATACCAGATATTGAGCAGAAGTAAATATATACAAGTAAAAGACGTACATGCATCACTTTGACAGATTGTAAAATAGCAACTTAAGCACGTAAATGTTGACCCAACCCCAGGATTCCCCTTGCACACTCCTTTTTTTTTTTTTTTTTTTTTTACAGGTGCCAACTTCCTTGCAGACCCCAAATTAGGCATACAAGTTGCAGTTTTGAAAATAGCATGTATTCCCATGTGTTAATTTATGTGCACAAGTGCTAATTTTTACACACGCAACTTTGAAAATTCACCTGTAAAATTTGTACAGCCTCCTGCCATTCCAGTCTTACATACCATTAACTCTCAGTTCTGATTTGCAGAAGTTCTAGCATGCTGATCATTCATTCCTGACCAGCCGATATGATATCCCAGTCCATCTTATGAGTAAAGACAAATAAACTCATTCCATTTGTGGCTTAAGCAGACTTAAAAGTCAGATCTGCAGGTGCAAAAGACTAGAGCATTTAATTTGCATACAAAGTTCACAGGCTGAAAGTGATGCATCTTGCAACTACTCTGACACTGAGATTCAACACTTTATTGATTGAGCTTTTGATATAAAAAAAAATATAGTACAAGTCAACAAATGCTGTGTTTATCAGAGAATATTCATCAGTATGTTCAGAGAGATTTGCAATATCAGCCATCATAGCATGATTTATCACATTTGCAATAATATATCATCTCATGGTTTAATGTAGCTTTTAAAATATTTTGTGGGATAGCAACCACAGCAATACAGATGAAAAGCTGTGTGTCTCTCTTGTACAGTTCTGGTGCAATTTTTAGAATCTGCATGGGACCTGAAATCGATTTTTAAAAGGTAAACACCATGCAGTTTTCTTTAGAAAAATTTGGGGCTGGCCATTGCCACAGGTACTTCAGTGCCCGTTACCTTTGCAGGTGCAAAGTCTATGCCATAAATCACACATGAGGATTTGAAAATGAAATCCCATGCCTTGACTAGCAGCTCTGTTTTTACCCCACTGCTAGCCCTTACCCTTTACAGTTCAGGTAAACAACTTCTGCTTGCAGACCAGGGAGAACAGTTTTCAATTGTGGATTTTTCTCATGTAACTATTTAGTTACCCAGGGAAAATTGTTAGAAAATTGCCCTCCCGATGGGTATTTTATTTATTTTTTATTTATGCATATCATTTATTATTCACCTAAGGTAGATCTGCTGTACTAGGTGAAGAGCAATAGAAATATAAATTAAGTTTAAAATAAATACAATGTAACAGTTAAAAGATAATAAATAACAACCTTCTTATATAAAAACTAAAAACACTGAGAAACATCAAGACATCACAAACATCGGAATATCACCCTAATTGATGGGAAATGATTCCTGAATTAGCAAGGCTTTCAATTATTTATGAAATGAGGAAAGATTAAAGTATCACAAAAACTCAGAGAAGTTGTTCTATAGCGTTGGACCTAGGATATAAAATGCCCACTTCCTAGTTTCACTAAGGTGACTAGCTTTCAGCCAAGGAATCTGTAAAAGCATCTTATTCTGAGAAGATAAACCTCGCTGCGAGGAATACGGAGAAGGTTTGACAAAAACTAAGACCATCTAATTCAAAAGCTTTAAAGACCAGAACCAATATTTTAAACTTAATATGGTAAAAATACTAGCAGCCAGTGAAGCTGTCGTAGTAAGGAGGGATGCATGTTCCCACGGGCTACCTCTTAGAATCAAACAAGTGGTAGAAGTTTGCAGAATTTGAAAGGTTTTTAATCTGGTAGCAGGACGACCAGCATAAAGCGAGTTACAATAACCTAAAGTTACAATAACCTAAATGGCCTAGCATTTGTAACTTGAAATAACCTTGCTTTAGGATTGAATTCATTTAGGGTTTCAGAGACAAACTGGCATCAACTTGAACACCCAAGTTATGTATGTATGGCTTCCCTGGCCTCGATTTGATTCCTTGCTATAGACAGAAAATTATTGCTCCTAGTAAAGATTGAATTAAATTACTGAGTGAAAAACACAACCTCAGATTTGGAAAGATTCAGAAGTAGATTATGATGTTAAAATACTTCATTAGTATTACGACTGCTTTTGTTGGGAAGATACTGCCTCTTCCTACAATGCTGATCGCCAACTGTATTTATTTATTTATTTATTTGTTGAGTTTTATATACCGTCATTCGGTAGAGCCATCACAACGGTTTACAAAAGTATACATTTTTCTTAGCAGTTGTGTAACAGAAAAGCAATGTGAACGTTATACATTTTCTTAGCAGTTGTGCAACAGTAAAAACAATTTGAACAATATCAGAAATAAGCATATCAAGTCCAGAGAGCATTATTAGGTTGGCTGAGAAGGGTATGCAGGTTCAGGGTGAAGAGAATGTATTAAGAGGTTTACAACTGAGAGTTCAGTTGAGAGTTGGAATGATCAGACGTCTGAAGGTCAATGTAGAATTTGCGGAACATTAGTGTTTTTAGGTCTTTTTTGAATGTTTTAGGTCGTGTTGGGTTCTCAGGAATTTAGGTAGGGTGTTCCAAAGTTTAGGTGAGGCAATTGAAAAGGCTCTTTCTCTTGTGGTTGCCAGATGCGCATCTTTGTATGTTGTTCCAATCCACTGTGAAAGGGACCTTTGGGTTCCTTGAATTCTATCCATATTGATTATTACTATTGGTAGCTAAAGATTAGTTATATTTAGGTACAGATATATTCAGGGACAGATATTTCCCTGTCTCCAGAAGGCTCACTACCTATGGGGTTAATTTTCAGCCATTGTCCAACCAGCAAAGTTAGCTATATAAGCCTAGCCTGCTAACTTTGTTGGGATATTCAGTAGTGCGGCAGTGCCGCCTAATATCCAAACTACTTGAAAGATAGCTGGATAACTTTATCTGGTTAACTTTAGGACAGCTCTATGGCACAACCAGACTGGGTTATTCATCAAACCGTGATGTGCTAGTTTTGCATGCGTTAGGGCCTCATTGCACGCGATAAGGCTCTTCCGCACACGATACCAGCCGCATCGCAGCAGTACAATGCAAATTAGGGGAAGGGGAGGAGTGTAGGTGGGTTTTGGGTGGAGTTATGACCTGGTAGCGCTGTGGGAGATAATGTTTTCTACATTATCGCCGGCCGCACTGTGGGGAAATAACTACACCTTTTCCCATGGCGCCATGGGTGTGAAACTATGCGGTCCGGCCACAACCACAGTAGGCGAAAATGCAGTGCCGTGATGCGGCCGGCTGCATAATTTTGCCCCCTGCTCCTTTTTTTCCACACATCTCATCTTTCTGATATAAATATAGCAGAATAATGAGCCGCACAAAAAAAAAGGAGCAGAATGATGAATCTAGGCCAGAATTAGCTGTTACCCAGCTACCTTTGGATAAATTAACACAGATATTCAGATGTCCAGTTAACTCCATCCCAAAGCACCCCAGAAATGCCTCCAAATTATCCGGCTAAGTTTTAGCTGGTTGTCAACTTAGCCAGATAATAGAGACAGTCAGCCATTGGAAATTTTCAAATCCTGCTATTTGACCAGGTAACTCCAAATTTAACTGGACAAATGGCACTGAATATGGACCTCTATGCCTGGGACAATGGAGGTTATATGTCTCTGTTCCCTACTGAGGAAATAAACCAGTCCTCAACAACCTTGTAGTCATACTTAAAGTTATTTTATTTTAGTTTAAGCTTTGGCTGCTGGCCAGGCAAGGTAGGACAGAGTCCTTGCTAACATACCACAATCAACTAAGCTCAACAGGAGTACTACTGTGAGAAAATTCCTATGGGAATTTTCCTAGCGTTGATGAGGCCAGAAAAATTATGCACTACCAGGACTGAGTGGTGATCGCACTTGCCCCTTGAAGACCCCCATGCTAATAGGGTAAGCTGGACTGGAGGTCCAGAGGGGCTACTGCAAAGGAGAGAGGCCCAGAAATTGTTTTTAAGATGGGTGGGGCTTTAAGACCAAGAGGTGCTGCATCAGTGGGGCTACATTTTTCAAATTTATTTATTTTATTTATTTATTTAAAAACGTTTCTATACCATCGCTACGTTAGGTACCATCGCAACGGTTTACAAACAGGCACAAAATAATGTATGTAAAGGTAGGTTATCGTACATTCTAACAGGTGCCAATTAAGTACGGTTACAAACTTGCTGGGGGAGGCAAGAGGCTACACCTTGCCCCCTTGGGCCACCAGGGAGCATTTTGGTGGGGAAAGAGAAGAATCTTACAAGGCTTTTTGGCCTCTTTAAGCCAGCCACTCAGAAGCATTGCCAGATCTCTTATTCTAGTGATGATCCTGGAGAAAAATTAGCTGCAGCTCTTGACATATTGCTAACTGTTCCAGAGTGGAGCAATTCATGAATGTGGCCCAGGTCTAAAATTCTGGACCCTATGCCACTAGTAGTTGTATCCTTATAATGGCTTGAACAGGCTGGTGCTGTTAATGCCTATTCCTTTAAGTAAGTATAGGGAAGAGTGTACCTTGTACATATAAGGTAGAATCTGACTTGGGCAGTAATAGGTTTTTGGTGTCCAGAGGGTCAGGACCCATTCTAGGTTCTAGAATATCCCTTTTGGGATTCTGGTTGTGCACGTCCAGCAGGACCTCTTCATTTCCCAATGGATGTTGGTATACAAAAGATCTGTTCTTATGTGCAATATGTCTAGCCTCTAGGCCTAGGGGGATTATTTATTTATTTGATTTATAATCTGCCTTTCAGCATTTCAAAGCAGATTACATTCACATATTGTACATATTTCCTTGTTCTTATAGGTCTTACAATCTAAGGGGTATATTTATTAAGCCGTGATAAGCAATTAACGCGTGAAAAACTGTGTATCATGGCGCTGTCACAAGATATTTGTCCTAGAAAACCACTCCCTATTTAGCTGAGCTGCTTTGTGTACATAAAATTTTCAAATACTTGCAAAGCAGCTCATCCATAGGTAATCCTATGCAAATAATATACTGCAGCTGTTATTTCCAGAAAAGTTAGCTACAGCTCAGTAGTTGTAGCTCACTTTTCACCAGAGGCATTGTTCACTAACACACTTCTCGATAGCTCTGTGCATCAAATTAAAGAGCCGCGCAGCCCACATGCTCCTATTATAAAAGTTAGGCCGTGAGCACTCAATTTTAAGTGGGTGTGCGACTGTGCGCTCAAATCATGCTTCTACCGCATAAGGGGGGGGGGGATTTTAATAGGGACATGCGCCAACGCTTTTGCCAGTTTTCCTAGTTCGTTCCCAATGCTTAAAGGGGTCTCTGATTGGGACATCCTATTTAACATTCCATGTGCGCAATAAGAGTAATTCCCCGTGAGCCATTTACCCATATACCGAAGCTGGCATGCCACATTATAAAGACGAAAGTTAGGCAAATTTAATCCCCCTTGTTCTCTAGGGCGTTCCAAAACTGTATAGGGCAAACGGGCTCACTTCCCTTTCCATAGAAACTGTTGGAGGCCCATTCGCAACTGCCGAAGGTCCACGGCCTTTAGCCAGCAGGGGATCATATGAAATAAATATAGAAGCCGGGGGACGATCGCCATTTTAATTAGAGCTCCTCTACCAAACAGGGATAGAGGTAAGGATGCCCAAATCTGCAGTTGCGCCCGAAGCTTTAGGATACACAAATCATATGCATTTCTAAAGAGCCATGTTTTCAGTTCACATTTGAAACGCACTGTTTCTGTTATCAGATGTAATGATTCTGAAAGAAAGTTCCACAGCTTGGGGCCTGCTATTGAATACATTTGGTCTCTTATTTGTGTTAGGAGTGTTTTCTGTGTTGTAGGCATCTTTAAAAGTCCTTTGTTTTGTGATCTTAAGGGTCTCTGTGGTGTGTATGGTTGAAGTATCACTCCAGTTAAGCACGGATTAATGTTGTTCATGATATTAAAAATTAGAGTTAATACTTTATAATGAATTCTGTATTGTACAGGAAGCCAGTGCAATGCTATCAGCGAGGTGGTGATATGGTCAAATTTCCTTGTCCTTAGTAAGAATCTGGGAGAGGTATTTTATAATCATTGAAGTGGTTTTAATAGTCCTGAGGGTAGGCCTAATAATAGCGAGTTGCAGTAGTCTGAGAATATTAGTGTTTGTGGAACAGGGCAGAAGTCTTGGGTTGTTAGTAATGGTTTCAGCTGATGTAGTATTCTTAGCTTGGAGTATCCTGTTTTAATTAATGTACTTATATGCTTTTTCATTGCTAAGTTCTCATTGAGCTGTATTCCTAGGTCCCATACTTGATCTGAGGAAGTAATGTTAAAGATACCTAGGTCTAGAGATGGTGGTTTGATTATCGTTGAATTTCTCTGTAGCCACACAATTTCAGTTTTTTTGGGGTTTAGTGTTCATTTCAATTAAGAGAGTTTATGTTGTAATGCCTTCATGTATGTTGACAATCGATGTTGGTTTTTCAAGTGTTTTGTCGAAGGGGATGTAGAATTGAATGTCATCTGCATAAAGGATGAAGTTGATTCCTAGATTTGCTAGTAACGTAGAGGTAGCAGATAAATGTTGAATAGAGTAGCTGAGGGAGCTGAGCTCTGAGGGACACCAGTATTGATTGGGAAGGTGTCAGAAATGTGATTGCCCAATTTGACTTGGAAAGTCCTATTCTCTAGGAAGGAAGTGAACCATTTGTTAACATTTTCGTCTGTTCCTATCTTTCTCACTTGATGGCTTAGTAGAGAATGGTCAACTGTGTCCAAGGCTGCTGTTAGATCAATTAGTACCAGGATATATGATTCATTATTGTTAAACCCTTGTAGTATAGAGTCAGTTAAAGAAATGAGTAGGGTTTCTGGGTTTTTTTTTCTCAGAATCCGAACAGGTTTGGATATAGTATATTATTGACTCCTAGGTGGTTCTCTAATTGTGATAACACTGCTTTTTCTAGGATTTTAGCAATGAAAGGCAGGTTGATAATTGTCCTAATCATCAATTCTGCCTATTTTGTTTTTTATGATTGGTTTAATCACAGCTTGTTTAGCCCTGGTGGGGACCCATCCTTCTGCTAGTGAGTAGTTTATTATGGTTGTGATTATTGGAGTGATTATGCTGATTTCAGGGTACTTGCTGGGATTGGGTGCAGTGGGTGAATTGCCGGCTTGTTTTGTAATGTTTTGGTTCATTTTGAGTTTAGATACGGGGTCGAATGTGTTCCATTTTGCTTGCCCTGGTTTTTCTGCAGGCTCTTTTGTTTGCAAGCAGGTGGAGAATTGCTTTTTTAATGCATTGATTTTATTTAACAGAGCAGAGGCATATTCGTTGCAGGAGCTCTTTGAAAATTCATAGTTATTTGATGTTGAGGATGATGGGTCCTTGATTAGGTTTTTAGTAGTTTCAGAGTAATTTGGAATTTAATATTACACCATTAATCTGTTTTGTGTAGTAGACTTTTTTTTGCTTTATTTATTTGCTCACGGTATTTTGTTAATAGTGATTTGTATTTTTCTAGGGATTCCGTAGATTGGTGCTTCTTCCATTGCTTTTCAGATTTTCTCAGGGTCTCTTTAGTGTGTCTTAGTTCTTCGCTATACCAAGGTTTCTTTTCTTTAGCTGTATTGCTTTCATTCTGGAACACTTTTTTCTGGATTTGGGCTTAGGTATCAGCTATTTCATTGATGATTTTATTCCAGGATAAGATGAGGCATTATTATGATCAAAATTGGTTATTTTATTTTTAATTGTTTCTTCAAGTACTTTTGGTTCTATCTTTGTACTGTAGGTGAAAGTTTGATTAATATTTGAGATGTATTTATTTATATTAGTCCTTCTCTTGTCCATAAGGTTGGTTTGCAACTTTGCTGGCTATCTTTATTTCTAAGCTGGCTCTGTCTATACTGGTTGTGGGGCTGATGGACTCTATCACATACAGCATGAGCCTCGGTTGCCTCACCCAAAAAGATTTTTTTTCTGTTATTGTCAACCATGGGAATGTTGAACTGTTGTATTGTGGTAGGAAGATGTGGTCAATTAACAGTTTATAGAGCCTTTGGGTCCAATGCAATACAGTGCACTTAGCCCAGCGCACTGTATAACCCGCAGTTGGACGTGGGTGGTATAGACGCTAACTAATCCCCTTAGGCAATAAGGGGATTAGCGCCTCTACAACGCACATCCAATGCGGAGTGAAACTAATAGCGCTCATCACATGCAAATGCATGTGAATGAGGCTATTAGTTATTCACTCCCTATGCAAAAACAAATGTGCGTCTAGGACGCACATTTTAGCGATCAGAAATTAACTCCTGCCAAGAGCAGGCGTTAATTGCTGAGCGCTACTAAAACTAGTACAGAAAAGCATTAAAAAACTGCTTTTCTGTACTGCCTCGTACTTAATATCGTTGGCATATTAAGTAGGAGGAACAACTCTTTAAAAAAAATAAAATAAAATAAAATAAAAAGTTTTAAAAAGTGCTGGCAGTGGGGTGCAGGAAGCGGATGCTCAGTTGACAAGTGTCTGTTTCCAGAACCCCTGGCACATGCAGGGTTTAGGAAAATGGACATTGATAAATTCAGCATCCGTTCTCCAAACCTGACTACCGGTACCATGTAACAGTAAAGGGACCAATCGTCAATAAGTGAAGGAGTGAATAAATTAATATTATGTGCCCGACACTTTAATATTGATTTATTAACTCCTTCTGGTGCCCATAGTCAGGTTTGGAGAACAGACGCTGAATTTATCAGTGACCATTTTCCTAACCCCTGAATGTGCACTGGTTAGGAAAACGGGATGCTGATAAATTCAGCGTCCGTTTTCTTAACTGGCAGACAGCCACTGACAGTGGACCTCTCTCCAACTCGTGCTGTCGAGGCACTAAGGGTACGCAATCACCCCTAATGCCTCCTTGACAGCACGAGCCCTAATTTAAATATTGCATCGCGCCCCCAGGAGAGGTGCCTGGGGGCGCATTATGAAAGCAGGCGCTGAACTCACAGTTTCCACTTTCAGCGCAACGTTTTTGCATCAGCCCCTTTGATATAGGTAATACCAAAGGAGCTGATGCAATAAAGTGCATCCGGCCTAGCACACAGCTTAAATAGCGGTTGAATGCGCATCCAAAGGTATCCCTAATAGTGCTCATCACATGGAAATGCCATGTAGAAGATGAGGCTATTAGCTATTACCAGGCAATGCAAAAAATTGCCATGCGCCAAAGGCGCAGGAAAATGTTACGCCAGAGCAGGCATAAAGTCTTGCCGCGCATCAACGGGTCTACTTAAAAACAAAAACTGGTGCTTTTCTGTGGTTAATCCTACCTAGGAACATTGCAATATAAAAAGGAGGAACCACAGAAAGCAGAGTTCTGAAAAAAAAAAAAAAAAGGCTTAAAGGGGAAAAAAAAATTTTCTGGGTATACAATACACACACATACACATACATATATGCTCCAGGCTGTGTATATTGTACCGGTAAATTCACTGGCGCAAGATAAAACGGACCTCGTAAATTGAATGTCTGTTTTGGTAACCCACACACAGCCATGTCTCCTGGGCACCCAATGCCAAGGATGCACTAGGGTTGCACAATTTATCCCTAGCGTATCTGTTTTAGCATGATAGCTCATTTACATTTTGCATCGGGCACCTCGATGAGGTGGATGTGCACGCATTTTTTTACACGCACTTTATTGCAACAATTTTCAACTATCCATTTGATGGCAACATATTCTTTTTTTCTGTTACCAAGTAATTTTTTTTCTTTGCAACAGCTTTCAGCTACAGTACTGTGTGTTTCTCTTTTCTCTATTCTGGGCATAATGGCGCCTAGTCCTATTTCTGAGACATCTGTCTGCAGGAAGTTGCTTCAAGTACTTAATCCATTCACAATACCATGACCCACTGTATCAACTAACTATTAGGACAGTGGCTCTTAGAAAACTCAATATGCTTTTTAACCTTACTAGATGAAATGACCAATATGGGCTGTGGGTGATGACAGCATTCAGATAGGTGATGTGCTTTCAGCACAAGGTTCATCTGTCTGTGTTTGGGCCATTGCAGATTATTTTCAGTGAGTTTAGTTGTCCAACAAATCTGGCACTTTATCTCTAGTTCTTGTCTCTCTGGGGTGGGGGGTCTTCCCATTTCTCCTTCATCATGATTAATAGTCCCTTGTGCTGTCCTCCATACAACAGCTCAAAAGAGGAGAATTCTGTAGAAGCCTGAGGTGCCTCTCATACAGTGAACAGAAACAATTAAATTGTATAAACGTGTCCCAATCTCAGGTGTTTGGCGTAAAAAGCTTCATCAGCAAGTTCTCGAGGGTCTGATTAGATCCAGCTGAGTTCATCCTTATGGAAATGGTATGTAGAGGTTTGGATGGATTGCTCCCTTATAATTGACATAATTATTGCATGACATAAAGGTAAGATGGTCGGCCAGTATCTCTTAAGACAGAACCACATAGGAGAATATTTTCACTAACTCAGTAGCTACAAGCTTCACTGACCTAGCTTGGAGCAGGGTGGCCCAGGAGTAACATATAGCATAACCTACCAACATAAGCCTATACGTGGCTTCACCCTTATCCAAGAGCCACTATCCTACTTAAAAGGGGTGTCTATATTTTGGGAGGGGAGATGGAGCCTCCTTCCAAAGGTAGACTAATTGGCACTCCATTAAGCCATCACAAAATTCTCTCATCTGCAATGCATCCACACTGGTCCTAGCCGCTGAAGAGGATCTTGCCATTCATTGGGGTTTGTCTTTCCTAGGTCTCTGTAGAGGGTTGGCATTCCTCTAGCTCACACCATCTATTTCTTTACCACAGGTTTCCAGGCATGGCTACTGGAGGTGAGACACGGAGGATCCTCCTCAGGACGCCCTTTCGTTCTCTCATTTTTCTGATTGTTATGGATCTGATGCTGGATGGGTGGAGCAATCAGATGGGAGTTAGAAATCTGTTGTGGACTAGCTCCTTACAGAGGGAGGAGTTAGCAATCTGTAATGAGCAGACTCCTACAGAGGGAAGAGTTAGCAATCTGTTATGAATCTACTCTTGTGAAAGACATAGTTAGCAATCTGTAAGGAACCTGCTAGGGAGTTAGCAATCTGATATGCTTCGACTCCTGAGGAAGAGAGGAGCTAGATTCTGTTATGGAACTCCAAGAGGGGTTAGCAATCTTGTTAGGTATTGGACTGCGGAGTAGCAATCTGATTATAAGTCTGTTGCTGAAGACTCCTGATGGAGAAGTAGTAGCAATCTGTTACCAGCGGAGTGCTTGGAGAGGCCACTCAGCCGTAGAGGAATGTAGATAGGTGGATCCTTGGGCCGATGGCAGATGACTGCGCCCCCAGGAGGATATCCTGAGAGGGACCACCGACTAGGCTTGGGTATGGAGACAGACACAGATAATTCTTTTATTAGACAAGTTAGTAGAACCACCAGAGGTGGCAGTAGTGAGCTGATATGCCCGGCAGGGCTGAAGTCCCTCAGGTACTGGAACAGCGATCCCAGGGTTGCTGAGCTGTAGAGAAACTATAGATAGTGAGTAGACAGAGTTTGCTGTGTTCATAGTCAGAACTAGATGACAAAACTCACATAAGGTCTTTAGAAAGCTCAGTAGCTGGAAAGGGTTAGGCCCTCGAGGAGCGAGTACCTGGTTCCAGGGAAAGCTCTGAGAGAGTGGTGGTAACTCACAAATGTCTGTATCTGTGATAGCTTCCAGGCAGTAGAGAATCTTCAGAGTGTTCAGGAACATGGGCCCTCGAGGAGTGAGTACCGGTTCCTATCGGCAATCTGAAATAGAGAAAAGAGAGTGAGGCCCCCGAGGAGCGGGTACCCCTGGTAAGTCTGAGGAGGCAGAGTAGCTTGGACGAATCCTTTCTACCTCGATCTGTTAGCAAATATTGAGACCTTTTATATTGGAAGCAGATGACGTCATCTCAGGGGGACGCCCCTGAGGTTTGCACCCTTGCTGGTACATCAATCGGAGCGTGTGCGCACCCTACGTCATCAGGAACATGGCGGATCCACAGCGTCGTGCCGGTCCGGGGACACCGGAGAGAGATGGCAAGAAGACTCCGTGGCAGCCAACCGTCCATCAGACCCGGAGGGAGTCACCACAGAGGTAGAGAGGGCGGAGTGAGGGCATCAAGCAGTCTGTCTCTTGGCCCTGGGATTGGTTCACAGATCTGGGGGAACGGATTTTTTTCTGGGCTGGTTCTGTTCTAGTTGTGGAGGCTATCAGACTTCTTACCCACCCTTTACTTTTCCACCACTGTCTTCCTATTTCTCATTCCAAATTGCTTTCTTAAAGAAAAAAAGCTACAAAAACCAACCTCTAGATCAGCAGTTTCTGAAAAACAGTTTTCCTTAGCTAGTCCCCAAGCTCTCCGATTTCCCGTAGTGCAGGCTAATGATATCCCTGTATTAGCTAGTACATAAGCCGATTGGTAGCAGTTGTGTTCTTTAATAATCTTTCACAAGAGAAAAGAACTCAGTAAGTGAAAGCCTTTTTTTTTCCCCCAGTAAAACCATTTCCTTTTTGCCTCTCCTGCTGGATGCTACACCCTCAGGGATGGGGGGAGCACATTGAGCTTCCATCAGTGCGGTAGAAATTCTGGAGACTTTAATAAAACAGAATGAACTGACACTCCGAAATTGAAGGAAATGGCACATCAGTACTCAATGAACTTTTCAGCCTTTTTTTTTCGTATTATTTAATTGCAGTGTATATTTGGTTCTGTGTATTTGCCATGGCAACCTCTGCCTGTTGTGTAAAGCTTCATCTGGGCGCATATTGTTTCAAAAAGGTCACTGCATAGGGCTGCTGGGTTCTTCAAAGTATATTTTTTATTTTTACATATTTATGAAACATGAGATTGAAGATAATTACAGACCCTTCTTGGACCTTAATCTCATCATCTCAGTTTCTAGTTTGTTAGACGTACACTCTCTGGCTCGTTCCAGGTGACTGATCAAAACTGCAAAAACAAATACAAGAGCTGCTGGAGCTTTTTTTCCCCAGCACAGTTTATAAGTTTAGCCTTGAGACTCGGGGTGGGGGAGGGGGGAGATGGTGGCGATGGGGAGAGGAGGGTGGAATTAGAAAGAAAGAAAGAGATATGAGGTATGCTAATAGCTTCAAAGCACTACAGGCAGAGAACATTACACATTAGTCAGTATCTGCAGTGCAGTTTATCCTAGCAGCGTCTTCTCTAGTGGATGGCATAGTCTTAAGCACTGACTAGCTTTAGGACCTCCAGGTCTCCTCAGTTAAAGGGAATACTCTGTATAAAAGAGCTAGCCATGGGAACTCAAGATGAGGTATTCCACTTCTAGCAACCCCCAGCAAGAAGTATTGGAAGGAGAAGGCAGCTTTGCTCCAGCCACAGCTACTCCCCAGCTAGAAACCACTGTAGTGAACCATGTGAGAGTAATGAATTACAGATCATCCATGATTCACTGCCGAAGCAAGAGCGTTGAATAATCAATGTTCTTAGAATTCTTCCTATTCCAGACTCTTTTGGAAAGAGTTGTTATCCTGAATGGGAGATGACAAGTGAGGAGAGGGTAGGGATCATATTGCAATTCCACCAGGAACTACTGTGTGATTTAGGAGTGCAGGGCTTTTGAAGGAATGGCGGATGAGTGCTGGCTAGGATAACAGGGTGGGTTCCTGCAAATGCTCCAGCTTCTGTCTGTGAAGGTGCTTTTGTATAAAATGTAGAGCTTTTTTTTTCTACCAGTACTTAGTTCCAGTACCTTTTTCCTCCCTCTGTGTCAGCCTCTGGGAAATGACAGGAGGGGAGGGGCTGAATTAGGGAGCAGAGTAGCTCTTGTCTGTTCCAGTCTCACCCCTTCCCCTCCCATTCTGCAGGCTGATGTTTAGAAGGGGAGGGGCTGGATGAGCAAGAAGTAGAGGGCTGCTTTCTGCATGATCCTGGCCAATAGAGTTGAGGCACCAATCCTCTTTGTGGTGGCCAGGAACAGCACCAGAACTTGATAATTATCCATACTGTTAACTAGAGATGAGCATTCATTTTTCACAAATTAGACAATTTCAACGAAATTTCAACAAAATTGTCTAATTCGTCTTGGTTTGTGGGCACCGAAAAATGAATGGAATTTTTCTGAAATTTCGGAAAAATTCATAGTTCATGTTAGTGCACACTAACCATATTTAGCGCACACTAACACGAAAATTGGGACCCACAAAAAAAAAAGAAAAAGAACCTCGGGAAAAATGAAATTTCCCTTGGGGGCCCTAAAACGAAGCCCGAACCAATAGGTGTTGTTAATGCATATCTCTACTGTTAACCATGCTGAACCCTGTCATTAGCACTATTTGTTTTTTCTTCTTTTAACCATTTTATATAATGGTTTGGCAATACATATACAAATTTTGTCATGACAATAGTCTCCAGAATGTAAATTTGAGCTGAAGCAGCAGCAGGGGAGGGAGAGGAGAAAGAGAGAGAAAAGAGCCAGTGATGCTTTTCCCATACCATGGAGGTGGCAGAGGAGGCACCAGCAGCTCTCTTATGCCTCTTGCCGGTGGGAGGGAGAATGGGAAGCAAGAGGATCATGCTGTGTCTGAACCCTGCAGCCAGGGTTGATTTCCCTGCTCCCCCCTTCCCCCCACCCCTTCCCCCCACCCCATAAACACGCGCACACACAAAAGGATGGCTCCTGCATCTTCCTGGTACCTTTCTTTCTAGGATTAAAGCACCGATAAAATGTGAAGAGGTGGTAGGCAGGGGACGGTGGAAGTGGAGGGAAGCATGTTTCATGCCAGTGCAAAATAGCTATAGTGAATGACAAATAATGCCTGGCTGCAGAAAACTCACCTGGGTCTTCATACCAGCAAGGAGTCAATGTAGAAAAAGGTGAACTGCTTGACCAGGTAGAGTTGACGTAACTCAAAGCGTTCTCTCTTCCACCTCTCTGTTCCAAATCTGGATGGTAGAAAGACGCTTTCTTACCAACACTGGTATCAATATGGATGTCTCGGCAACTGTGAGATTAATCAAAGCATTTCCATTAAAATAATAATATAACAATTATATGGGTAGACTCAGAAATAATCTAAGGAAATATTTCTTTCCTATATTTCATTTCTTTTACTGGTGCAGTTCTCAGAAAATAGGTGGTCTGATGTATTGAGGAGCGCATGCACTAATATATGATAATGTGGGCTAGATGTGCACAATATAACCACATTTATTATGGCAAAGGTCTACTGCATTTTCATAGTATACGCTAAAAAAAATTAGGCATGCAAAATGACTGCAGCAAAGAGATAATTTGCATCTTTAGAGAGGGCAATTTTCAGAAGATTTTAAATGGGTATCGAAGCAGTTGTCCAGGTAAAAACGAGGCTGAACATTTTTCTCACCTTCTGACAGAATAAGCACCGGTGCTGTATACTTTTACCCAGGGTCAGGGCGAAGGGAAGTCAGAGCCATCACACAATACCCAGGGCTTTCATTTTGAAATTCCTGTGCATGATTTACTGGTACTGAAGTACCCCTGGCACCAGCCAGTCCCAGAGTTCCACAGGGAAGCTTTCCAGAGAGTTTCCTTTTGAAAATCTCCTTGCAAGCCTGCAAGTACAAAATGTGTATTATCTTTGCAGAGTTCTTCAGCTTTGTTTTGATCATTAAGGTGCACACAGAGTTGTGTTAGTGTACTTCACTGTATGATATTTTATATACACTGTACATCACTTTGGGGGGGATGATATATAAATAATCTAATTATCCATAGTCTGGTCAGCCCCTGCAGAGTTTAAAAGTCATTCCCTTCAGTCACATCCTGAAACAAAGGGAATGTGATATTCCATTTCCCTGTACATACCAAGGATCAGTCCAGACTGCTGGGTTATGCCTCCCTTCCAGCAGATGGAGTCAGAGAAAAGCTGAAAGCACCCACCATATAACCTGGTGTGCCACCTGCGATCCCTCAGTATTTTCTCTGACTCCAGCAGATTGAGAGGCATAACCTGCGGTCCTGAATCTCTCAAAATTCCTGGGGACTTGTCCCGACAGGTTTGATTCTATCTCAAAGAGCCTTTGACTAGCTCATTTAAAAAAAAAAAAAAGGAAGAGTGTTGTTTTCATTTGCTTTTTCTAAACTTTTTAGCAGTACTTAAAGCAGCCAGCCACAGGCAGGCGAGGCAGGGCATTGCCCTATAGCCAATTACCCGAAGTTTTTAGTGCAGTAGCCCAGTGAGAAGAAGGGGAAGACTTACCGGTGGGCCGGTCACTCTCCCCCTCCCTCAGAGACGATTCTATTCCTCCATTCCCCCAGTATTGCCGTTCCCTGAGGGCTGAGTAGTAAGTAATAAATAAATAAATAATAGTAGTAATAATAAATTTACCGAAGCAACTAATTTGATTAGACAGGTTTTTTTTTACCTCAGCCGTGCCTGCCTGAATTCTCCTGGGCCTCCGGAGGGGGTGGAGCTTTCACCTGGCTGCTTCGTGCAAGAACCCTCAATGGATAATTGTGACAACTGATGCCAGCCTCCCCGGTTGAGGGGCGGTTTGTCAATCAAGGTCAGCTCAGGGTCTTTGGACTCCATTACAGACCAAGTGGTCCATCAATCTATTAGAGACCAGGGTGGATCATCTAGCACTGCAACAATTCTTACCGATGGTCCGCTGCAGAGCGGTAAGGATTCTATCTGACAATGTGACCACGGTGGCCTACAGGTGGACATGTTAATGGCCTGGGCAGAACGTCATCTGGCCCGCATTGCGACGTCTCACATAGCCGGGGTCGACAACGTTCAGGCAGACTTCCTCAGCCAGCAGCGGTTGGATCCCGGAGAATGGGAGCTGTTCGAGGAAGTGCTGCAGCTGATCTCGAGCCAATGGGGGAGCCCCCATCTAGACTTAATGGTGACTAGTCTGAACACTAAGGTGGCTCACTTCTTCAGTCGCAAGAGGGACCACGGTTCAGAAGGTGTGGATGCCCTGGTCCTTCCTTGGCCGGCACACATTCTCCTTTGTGTTCTCCCCTTGGCCGCTGGTAGGAAAGGTGTTGCGTCACATAGAGTCTCACCAGGGACCAGTGATTCTGGTGGCCCCGAAGACCGTGGTTTGCCGATCTGATCAACCTAGCTGTGGACGGTCCGCTGCGTCTCAGTCATCTGTCCAAACTCCAATGGCAGGATCCAGTATTTTTTGATCAGGCTGACCGCTTCTGTCTAGCGGCTTGGCTTATGAGAAGAGACAGTTAAAGAAGAAGGCTTGCTTGGAGGCGGCTATTACTACTCTTCTCTGTGCAAGAAAATCTTCTACATCTATCACCTACGTTCGGGTATGGAAAGTGTTTGATTCTTGGTGTCGCTGGTGGAGCTTGTCCCCAGCGACGGGCCACTATTGTTCACATTCTGTCCTTCTTGCAGGACGGCTTATGGAAAGGCTTGGCGTACAGTTCGCTCCAGGTATAGGTAGTGGCCTTGGGCTGTTTTCGGGGTAAGGTTGATGGTATTTCCATTGCTGCACACCCGGATGTGACACAGTTCTTGAAGGGAGCCAAGCACTTGAAGCTGCCAGTGCACGTGGTTTGTCCATCCTGGAGTTTAAATTTGGTTCTCCGTAGCCTCTGCGGGTCACCCTTTGAGCCTTTGAAGTGGGCGATGTTAAAATATTTAATGCTTAAAGCGGTGATTCTCGTGGCTGTCTGTTCGGCGCAATGGGTTTCGGAACTTCAAGCCTTGTCATGTCGAGAGCCTTTTCTACGTATCTCTGATTCAGGGATTTCTCTTCGAACAGTGCCCTCCTTCCTTCCAAAGGTAGTATCGGCCTTTCATGTCAACCAGTCAGTTGAGTTGCCGGCATTCTCTGATGAGGATAAGGATCTGAGGAGATTGGATGTCCGTAGAGTCCTCTTGTGGTACTTGGAGGAAACTAATCCTTTTCAATTGTCTGATCATCTTTTTGTGTTGTGGAGCGGTCCTAAAAAAGGAACTAAGGCTTCTAAAATGGCTATTGCCCGCTGGTTGAAAGACGTGATTGCTTCAGCTTACATATGTCATGGGCATCCAGTACAAGATGATCTTAAGGCGCACTCTCTTAGGTCGCAAGCAGCATCCTGGGCGGAAAGCCAATGTGTCTCGCCCCAAGAGATTTGCTGGGTGGCCACTTGGAAATATTTGCACACGTTTGCTAAACATTATCGATTGGATGTACGGGATCCAAAGGTGGATTCTTTTGGCAGCAGTGTGCTTCGCGCGGGACTTTCCAGGTCCCACCCCTTTTAGGGCAGCTTGGGTACATCCTAGCAGTCTGGACTGATCCTGGTACGTACAGGGAAAGGAAAATTAGTTCTTACCTGTTAATTTTCATTCCTGTAGTACCAAGGATCAGTCCAGATGCCCGCCCATTGACAAGAGAGTCCGTTCAGCTGTTGGTATTTCTCTCAACAGATTTTGTTCCAAGACTTCTCATCTATGCAGCATAGTTATAGTTCTACTTGTTCTTTTTTAAGCATTCATACTAGATCTACCTTTTTCAACGGATTTAGGATTAATTTGATCTAGTCATTGGTTGTTAAAATGCATTTAATTATAACAGAATATGATAATTATAATTACAGCCATTCATTCTGCTTTGATATTGATTATACTAAGGGATCGCAGGTGGCACACCAGGTTATATGGTGGGTGCTTTCAGCTTTTCTCTGACTCCATCTGCTGGAAGGGAGGCATAACCCAGCAGTCTGGACTGATCCTTGGTACTAAAGGAATGAAAATTAACAGGTAAGAACTAATTTTCCTTATCTTTGCTTAATCCGCAGACATCCTTTGATCCTCCTGCTAATGAGGATGGGGACCAATGGGCCTCACTGCAAGGAGGGGGGTCTACGTTGGCTCTTATTACACCTCCTAGTTGGAAGAAGGGTGCCACAGGTCCTCCCAACACCCTTCCTCCCCCTCTCCTTCTCCTTACCTGCTTCACAAAAAGAAGGAAGGAAGAGAAGACCTTTCAGGCTTATTCCATCTCTTTATTGTTGCGACCGTCACTGCTCAACATCTTCACTCTGCCCTCTACCTCTGTGGCGACTCCCCTGGCTGCCATGGCATATCCATGCCATCTCCTTCCGGCGTTCCCAGACCGGCTCGACGCTACTACTCCGCCATCTTGTCCTGATGCCTAGGGCGCGCGTGTCCCGACCCTTGTACCAGCAAGGGTGCAAACCTCAGGGGCATCCCCCTGCGATGACATAATCTGCTTCCAATATTTAAAGGTCTTTGAAAATGCTAACAGAGTTAGCAAGGGGGATTGCTTTGGCTACGCCTTCCAAGCTACTCTGCCTCCTCGGACTTACCAGAGGTACCCGCTTCTCGGGGGCCTTGCTCTTTTCTTTATTTTCAGATTACAGATAGGAACCTGTACTCGCTCCTCGAGGGCCCATGTTCCTGAACACTCTGAAAATTCTCTATTGCCTGGAAGCTATTACTGCTACAAACAAATATGAGTTACCATCGCTCTCTCAGAGCTTTCCCTGGAACCAGGTACTCTCTCCTCGAGGGCCTAATCCTTTCCAGCTCCTGTGCTTACTTGAGACCTTACGTGAGTTTTGTCATCTAGTTCTGTTCATGAACTCTGCCTACTCTGCCTACTCACTTTCTACACTTTCTCAACAGCTCAGCCATCCTGGGATCATTGTTCCAGTATCTGAGGGACTACAGCCCTCCTGGGCATATCAGTTCACTACTGCCACCTCTGGTGGTTTCTAACAACCTGTTTAATAAAAGAACTGTGTGTGTCTGTCTCCATTCTCAAGCCTAGCCGGTGGTCCCTCTCGGGGTATCCTCCTGGGGGCGTAGTCATCTGCCATCAGCCCAGGGATCCACCCACTACTATATCAGATTCATTATAGATTGCTACTCCTTAGCAAGACGATATCTGAGACACTACAAGATTGCTGATGCCTCCCTTTCCAGGAGCCCACTACACAGAGCCTTCTCTACAGATTGCTCCTCCTATCTGACTGCTCCTCCCATCAAGCATCAGATTGCTAACTCCGCAGCCTAACATCAGAGATATAACAGATGCTAACTCGAGCAGCAGATCCATAACAGATTGCTAACTCCCTAGCAGATCTCTAACATTTATAAAATGGTGGGCGAGAGAGAGAGAGAAGCTCCTCCATTCTTCTCCTGATAAAGAGGAGGGAGAGAACAATCTGACGAACCCCTGCCCGTCCTCCTATTAAAAGGTACAGAAGGGGGAAGGGAGTTTGATTGGCTCCTCTCTCCATAGAAAAACAGGCAAGGGAAGGGTTGACCCATGGGTTTCCATTTTCTTCCTAGTGAGCCACCAGCAGGAGGATTGGGGGGGGGGGGGGGGGGAGTCATCTTCTGATTGGCCTGCTGATCTCCAGCAGGAACACGGAAGTCCACAGTCTTTTTTATTTATTTTTTCATTTATTGCATGATAAACCATTTTCTTGGTTTAGTACATATGATGGAATACTTACTTTGGTGAAAAACGGGCATTTGTATTAGAATATAAATCATTTTAATGCAAGATGCAAAAGTGATTATCACGCATTTATTGCACACTTTTAGGCATGATAAATGTGCAATTAAACCCTTTGGTACACAGATGCCACAATGATTAAAAAGGATGTCATCTAGGATTTACATTTTTTTTTTAAAGATATCTATATTTAGCACAATGTATATGGAAAAACCCCTGTGATTAAAAGCTGACTTGACATAAATTAACAGGTTTAATTTTGCTGCGACATGTAACGTTTCCAAAATAGTATTCCTTCCTGTGTTCCAAAACTGAAATGCAGTAATAAATATCATAAAGACATTTAGTAGTCTAAAAGAATGAATCTTCTGAGATGATAATAATCTAAACTTGGAAGTCTATGAAACCATTTTGGAATAGCCAGTGCAGCTGAACTGGTAACACATAGCTGGGCTGCTGCTATAGAGACACTATCCCTCCATATTAGAGTAACTATAGATCTTGATTCTGCAAAACTCCCAGTTATGGATGTTTTTCCTAATGAGGCTAGATTCTTCCAAATTATTGTTGACATTGGGAAGCCTGAATACAAACTCTCCAGAATGCAGTCTTCTGGGCACACCTAGCCAGTCAGGTTATCAGGATTTCCACAATGAATATGCATGAGATAGATTTGCACCCAATGGAAGCCGAGCATGCAAATCTATCTCATACATATTCATTGTGGATACCCTGGAAACTTGACTGGTTAGGTGTACCCTGAGAACTTGGTTGAGAAGCACTGGATTAACGTACTGGTATTTGATCACAAGTTAGAACAGTGATCAGGGTCAGGCAACTAGGCAGCCACTTAGAATCACCAAAAGTTTTGGGGTAGCAAAATCTCACCAATACAAGGTCAAGAGAGGTACCAGAAGATAGCAATGTACTGGACTCACTGCTACCAGTAGGTGGGAGTGCTGTGCTGGAGTTGCAGCCAGTAGATAAGTTGGGGAAGTGGGGGTGCATGATTGAAGGTTTGCCTAGGGCCTCATATACTCTGGCACTGGTGCTGGCAGTGGTCTCAACCCAGTCTTCAGGACAGTCAGGTTTTCAGGAAATCCACTATTAATATACATGAGATAGATTTGCATGCACTGCTTCCATTGTATAAAAATCCATCTCGTGCATATTCATTGAGGATATCCTGAAAACTTGACCTGCTAAGTATGTCCTGTTCCAAGGACTGGATTGAAAACACATTTCCCCCTATCCTTGGTTAGAGGATAGGGGAAAATGTTGCCATCCTGTTTAAAAGTCACAGTAATCAGGTGGTTGCTGTTGCTTCAACAATTCAAATAGGGGTAGATTTTAAAAGGTGTGCACGGGCGTACATGCGCACGCGCTATTCGGTGTGCACACATGTACGTCCGATTTTATAACTTGCACGCACAATTGTGCACCTTGCGCACGCCGAGCCGCACCAAGCCGCGCTGCCTTCCCCCATTCCCTACCCCCCCACCCCACCTTCGCTTACCTCCCCCGCCCTTTCCCCCTACTTTTTTCTTTTTTTTGTTTCAAAACTTTAGATACCCTAAAAATATGGCATCATTGATCCACTGGTGGTGGTGCACTTGTTTATAGCACTAGATATGTAATAGAGGAAAGACATTGATGGTGCTTGTCAGGGTAACTTGTTTGAGATGATTTTCATTTTCAGAGGGCTGCAACCATCACAGTTTTGTTTCAGGAAGAAAGATCAGTGCTAGGTGTCCTTATTGTAGAGTCAGGCACTATAATCTCTGTACTCTATGCCTAAGGAAGCTCTCTGGTGAACCAATAAGAAAAAATACTCTATGAGTGACATATACCTAGACACCTTTGTTCTTAGTTTTCATTTTATTCTACCCAAGAATTTATCAATGTCTATTACAACAAGAACAAAACTGGAAGAAATCAGTGAAAAAAAAAAGGGTCATCATTTTTCCAGGCAAATATAATTTGTGTTCTTGTTGCAGTATACACTGATAAATTCCCGGGTAGAATAAAATAAAAACTGAAAATGAAGGTCCCTGCATTTGTCCAGAATACATGCTGTCTTTGTAGAGCTCTTTGGCTTTAATCATGAAATATAGGTTTTCCATTTCCATATTGCTTTTTTTTTTTTTTTGTGAATAGCAGTTCTCCAATGACAGTGTATGAGAAATTGGACATTCCTTCCTGTCCTTTAGAGTTTGATGTCTGCTGAAAAAAAAAAAAAACAACAATTGGCAAAATACCCTTTAGAAGTTTTGGTAAAAGTGCACTCCTGGGAGGAAAGGAAGCTAGCTGCTGGCAGCATCCCTGTCTTCTGCTGATTAATTTATGCCACAGTAATGGGTCCTGCCAAGTATAAAGTGAATATGGTAATATAAAAGGAACATTTGTCTCTAGTATTCATGTATTCATGGTGTAATTTTCCATGCATTTTTACCATGCTTGCAAATACAGTAGAGTGAATTTTGATAACCTTTTATAATAATGTAATGGAAGAGTTTCCTAACCCCATTCTTTTTTTTTTTGGAAAAAATATTTTCATTTTTATAAACAATTCATTTAGATATACTTCAGATATGGTTGTATGGGGGCAATTTTTAAGGGCTTAGTTGGGTTTCAGGAATGTAAAATACAGGTTAGCATACTTGCCTGCAAGCCAGCTGTCAGATTTTCAGATTAGGAAATAATACAGGTCCTTCTTGCTGGCCAACTTAGCGGGTGCGTTAAAGGATCATTTCCGAGGATTGATTCTGTATGTGTATCGTACGGCGTTTCAAAATGCAGAACGTGCAGATGTAATCACCACAGCATGCAATTTTTTTTTTTGCACCCGTTATTTATTTATTTCAATTAAATTAATTAAATGTAAGCAAGTAAAAGAAAACACAGTTTATTCTTTGACTTTCTATTTGGTAGGTATATGCAGAGGAAAAAGTTTTTTGTTTCGGTTCATTCACATCGGAGGGCACCTCCATTTGGTTCAATAGTTTAAAATAAAAAAAAGTTGTAATTTATTCATTTTATTTGTTTAAATTCTCCTTTTTAGTGCATTTGTATCTGCTAAAAAAAACATTTTTGAGTTTATACTTGTGAAGTCAGGTAGTCTAAAAGTATCAAATATAATGTAATGTTCTTATCGGCATGGTGGATGCTCCTTTATTACGCTGAATTCATGGGGCTGTGTTGTCCGACTGTCAGTGCATGCTAGGGCTCCTGTTCCCCTGTAATAAATTCTGACATGAAAAAGGAACTTCTTAATACCATATCCCTGGTTTATGGGATGGGGGAAGCTCTTACAAATTTTGTTTTTAAGCAACAACTTAATGACATTCATATCTTTTCCCAGAAACCTTCGTTTTTAATAGTTGAGGGGGGTGGCTTTACCTGCTGGAAAGAAATGGGCAGCAATAAGGGGGGGACCAAGTGCATCCACTAGCACACTTATAAAAATAAGTAAAATCAGAATAGAAAAGAAGGAGGTGAACATCCTTACAATATCTGTGAACAGATGTTGCGGGCAGAAAGGAAAACATCTCCCAATAAATAGTTACTGGGAGTATTTTTACCCAAATTTTAGAAATCCACATTTCCTACAAAACTAATATTTTTGAACCACAGAAGCAAGTCTGCTCGGGGTTTTATTGCTATGTTGATACACAACAGGTTGAAAAAAAGAATGAGTACCAGACTCTTCCAAAGCAACACCATCTCAGCTCAATTCACTACGGCTTCTCTCCCATTCTGTGTCTACGATTCCTCTGCAGTCTGAGAAAATTATTTTATGATCCCCAACAATCAATTTCTAAAATAAAAAGAACACACCAGCGCAAACACAGGTCCTGGCAACTGGCAAAATTTGGCCTTTTCTTCTAGGTGAGGTGTACTATTGACCTACCTTGATGCACTCTCTACCTAGGTGCTATCAAGCTAGCCCACCACCAAAACCTCACCCCAAGTTACTAGTAGCCCCTTTTACAGTGGTATAAATAGTTAACATATATTTAAGGTGTTCTCTCTCTCTCTCTCTTGCCAGGAGCCCAAATTACCAAATGCAGTTCGGGGCTTCTCAGCTTGCGATGTGAAAATAATGCAGGTATAGTAAATATCGTGAGCAATATTTTTGCAAAAAGTATTGCAAAATGGTAAATCTAGGCCTTAGACAGCTAATCTAACTCCTCCCTGAAATGCTCCAAAGTTATCCAGCTAAATTGTAGCCAGATAATAAGACATCCAACTTAAATATAGCCGCATAGGACCCCAAATATATTTAGCTGGATAACTTCTGAGTTATCTATCTAAAAGCTTCTGAATATGAGCCCAAACATTAAAAAAAAGCAAGCACCTCAATAATAATCACAAAAAAAATTAACTGGTTTAAAATATTATATCCTTCATCTTTTATTACAATAAAAGAATAAAAGTGTTAATTATTAACAATATCTTATGAAACAAAGCATCGGAACATTCTCAAGCGCAAAGTTCAATCTACTGTCTCTTGCCACGCAATGAGCTGCAAACGGTGTCAGTTATCAGGCCCTCAATAATTTCATTCATCTGCTGGTTTTACTCACTGTGCAACCCTAATGTATTCACTGAAAGTTTAGAAAACATATCAAACAAAACATGCTGTAAACAACCTCTCAACAATAACTATACTCAAAACATAGACTCAGAGCAAAAGCAAAAAAATACCTAGCTCTGAAATAACACAACCATGTAGAGCGCTGTGTTAAGTGCAGGGAAACCAATCATCAACAATAGCCCATGTGTCAGCGTAACAACGCCTGCATCAGGGAAATGATTTACCTAAAACATAAAATAAGACATAACTCATTTAAAAAACAAGAGTGCAGCCCACATAACAACAAATACTTATAATGCTAAACTTAATATAAACAAGATATTACCATCACAGCCCCGAAGGGCATTTAAAGATGGCCACTGGCTTTACTAAAATGCTGCTGCTGTAGGAAGTTAAATAAGCAATGCCTGCCCCCACTAAGCAATTCATGACCAATCAAAACAGGTGTTCAGCATCCCTAGAAACTTCTTCAAATGCCCTTCGGAGCTGAGATGATAATATCTTGTGATTTTTTTGAAGTTGAGATGTCTTGAATGATTTGTTTGCATCTTGCGGTTGAAACACTTTTTTTTTCTTTAACATCAAATAATATAACTGAAGACAGTTTAATAGTGACCTCCTCTTCCAAGTGGATACCTCCTGGTTTGATGGATCCATTGATTTATACTTTTCATGATATGGTACGTCATGATATTCAACATTTTCGGGAATCTTCTGTGGGTTACAAGCGTAACCTTACAGCTGATGAATTTGGAGCTCTCACTGATTTGCAACACAATAGTTTGATAGTTGTGAAGGCTGCCGACAAGAGTGGTGCCATTGTTATAATGGATTCTGTTTCTTACTGCAAAGAGGTGCAATATCAATTGTTTGACCGGACTTTCTATCTGCCACTGCATGAAGATCCTACTCTTCATTGAAGGAACATATTGATGCGTTATTGGAGTTTGCTTTCTCCAAATGGATTACTACGTGAGAATTTCATTTTTTGAAGGTTAACCATCCGAAGACCCTGGTCATAAGAACATAAGAACATGCCATACTGGGTCAGTCCATCAAGCCCAGCATCCTGTTTCCAACAATGGCCAATCCAGGCCATAAGAACCTGGCAAGTACCCAAAAACTAAGTCTATTCCATATTACCGTTACTAGTAATAGCAGTGGCTAATTTCTAAGTCAACTTAATTAATAGCAGGTAATGGACTTCTCCTCCAAGAACTTATCCAATCCTTTTTTAAACACAGCTATACTAGCTGCACTAACCACATCCTCTGGCAACAAATTTCAGAGTTTAATTGTGCGTTGAGTGAAAAAAAAAACATTCTCTGATTAGTTTTAAACGTGCCACATGCTAACTTCATGGAGTGCCCCCTAGTCTTTGTATTATCCGAAAGCATAAATAACCGATTCACGTCTACCCGTTCTAGACCTCTCATAATTTTAAACACCTCTATCATATTCCCCCTTAGCTGTCTCTTCTCCAAGCTGAAAAGTCCTAACCTCTTTAGTCTTTCCTCATAGGGGAGCTGTTCCTTTCCCTTTATCATTTTGGTAGCCCTTCTCTGTACCTTCTCCATCGCAATTATATCTTTTTTAAGATGCGGCGATCAGAATTGTACATAGTAATAAAGGTGCGGTCTCACCATGGAGCGATACAGAGGCATTATGACATTTTCTGTTTTATTCACCATTCCCTTTCTAATAATTCCTAACATTCTGTTTGCTTTTTTGACTGCTGCAGCAAACTGAACCGATGATTTCAATGTGTTATCCACTATGATGCCTAGATCTCTTTCTTGGGTAGTAGGACCTAATATGGAACCTAACATTGTGTAAATATAGCATGGGTTATTTTTCCCTATATGCATCACCTTGCACTTGTCCACATTAAATTTCATCTGCCATTTTGATGCCCAAGTTCCCAGTCTTACAAGGTCTTCCTGCAATTTATCACAATCTGCTTGAGATTTAACTACTCTGAACAATTTTGTATCATCTGCAAATTTGATTACCTCACTCGTCGTATTTCTTTCCAGATCATTTATAAATATATTGAAAAGTAAGGGGCCCAATACAGATCCCTGAGGCACTCCACTGCCCACTCCCTTCCACTGAGAAAATAGTCCATTTAATCCTACTCTCTGTTTCCTGTCTTTTAGCTAGTTTGTAATCCATGAAAGGACATCGCCACTATCCCATGACTTTTACTTTTCCTAGAAGCCTCTCATGAGGAACTTTGTCAAACGCCTTCTGAAAATCCAATTACATTACATCTACTACTTCACCTTTATGCACATGTTTATTAACTCCTTCAAAAATGTGAAGCAGATTTGTGAGGCAAGACGCCTTTGATAAAGCCATGCTGACTTTGTTCCATTAAACCGTGTCTTTCTATATGGCCTGTGATTTTGATGTTTAGAACACTTTCCACTATTTTTCCTGGCACTGAGGTTAGGCTGTCCGGTCTGTAGTTTCCCAGATTGCCCCTGGAGCCCTTTTTAAATATTGGGGTTACATTAGCTATCCTCCAGTCTTCAGGTACAATGAATGATTTTAATGATAGGTTACAAATTTTTACTAATAGGTCTGAAATTTCATTTTTTAGTTCCTTCAGAACTCTGGGGCATATACCATCCAGTCCAGGTGATTTACTACTTTTCAATCAGGTCTACCACATCTTCTAGGTTCACCGTGATTTGGTTCAGTCCATCTGAATCATTATCCATGAAAACCTTCTCCAGTATGGGTACCTCCCCAAAATCCTCTTCAGTAAACACCAAAGCAAAGAAATAATTTAATCTTTTCACGGTGGCCTTATCTTCTCTAAGTGCCCCTTTAACCCCTCAATCATCTAATGGTCCAGTTGTCTCCCTCATAGGCTTTCTTCTTCGTATATATTTTAAAAAGTTTTTACTATGAGTTTTTGCCTTTCTGGCCAACTTCTTTTCAAATTCTCTCTTAGCCTGAATTATTAAATTCTTATATTTAACTTGCCAATGTTTATGCATTATCCTATTTTCTTCTGTTGGATCCTTCTTCCAATTTTTGAATGAAGATCTTTTGGCTAAAATAGCTTCTTTCACCTCCCCTTTTAACCATGCCGGTAGTTGTTTTGCCTTCTTTCCACCTTTCTTAATGTGTGGAATACATCTGGACTGTGCTTCTAGGATAGTATTTTTTTTTTAACAATGTCCACACCTCTTGCACACTTTTTACTTTTGTAGCTGCTCATTTCAGTTTTTTTCTAACTATTTTTCTCATTTTATCAAAGTTTCCCTTTTGAAAGTTTAGCATGCAAGCCATGGATTTGCTTACTGTCCCCCTTCCAGTCATTAATTTAAATTTGATCATATTATGATCACAATTGCCAAGCAGCCCCTCCACCATTACCTCTCTCACCAAATCCTTTGCTCCACTGAGAATTAGATCAAAAATTGCACCCTCTCTCATCTGTTCCTGAACCAATTGCTCCATAAAGCTATCATTTATTCCATCCAGGAACTGTATCTCTCTAACGTGTCCTGATGATACATTTACCCAGTCAATATTGGGGTAATTGAAGTCTCCCATTATTATCTACTATTAAGTTCACTTAGAGAATAGCCACTGCCGTTAGCAATGGTAGCATGGAATAGACTTGGTTGTTGGGTGCTTGCCAGGTTCTTGTGGCCGGGATTGGCCGCTGTTGGAGGCAGGATGCTGGGCTTGATGGACCCTTGGTCTGACCCAGTGTGGCATTTTCTTATGTTCTTACTGCACTACCAATTTGGTTAGCTTCCCTAATTTCTCTTAACATTTCACTGTCAGTCTTACCATCTTGACCAGGTGGATGGTAGTATACTCCTATCACCATAGTCTTCCCCGACACACAAGGGATTTCTACCCATAAAGATTCAATTGTGCATTTAGTCTCATGCAGGATGTGTATCCTGTTGGACTCTATGCCATCCTGGACATAAAGTGCACACCACCTCCCGGGTGCTCCTCTGTGTCATTGCGATATAATGTGTACCCTGGTAAAATTTGTACCCCAGAATAGCACTGTCCCATGTTTCTCCTAAAATCCACAAATCATTGTAAAATATTCCTGGGAAATCTATTGTTTCATCTCAAGGGTCCCTATTGGAACTGTTGTCAGTTTTTGTTGACAGATTCTTACACCAGTCAGTGTCTGAATATGAACCTCCATAGGCTTACAGGTGGTGTGATCAAAGAGTGGGTAAGTTCAAGAAATTGTTAATTTAGCATCTACTACATGCTGCACGTTTTGCAATTGTGACTAAATGGAAGTCAATGACCTCTCTAGAAGTTTGGTGGGATCAGGTGCATGCCATTGCTCTGAGAAATTTATATATATGCTGAATTATAAAACTTGGGACCCATACTGGAAATCTTACTATGCTGTTGGATCATGATATCTTTGTAGGGGGGGGGGGTGCATTGTGTGTGGGGGCTGTTCCTATGTACTTTGCTTGTTGGCTGCATGTATGTCAGGCAAGGTAATAAAGTAAAAAAAATAAATAAAATACAACTATCCAATTTATATATATATTGCAAAATTATTTAATAGTGCTGCATAAACAGCTTTGCTAGGTAAAAATGTTCTATAACTTGATGATTCCAACAGTGAAATAATTATTCCTTAAAATCAAATACAATTTCCTTTTTTATTGCATCAAATTATGAAAGGATGTTGGATGCCTAGAATAGACTACAAGCTTCAGTGCTAGCAACCAAAAACATGACATAATTCAAGTATGCATTGGAGAGATAGCAAGGGCAATGGGAATGGCAAAGGAAGGCGAAGAACAATGGTAAGGGCAAAGGAAAATGGAGATCAAGTATGGGTCTGTGGAGTCACAGTAGACAGGGGCAACTGGGTGGATTGGGTGTGCCAAGGGGATCTCTATCTGCTGACAGGTATGTTACTATGATTGTTATTCTTATAGTCCTTCTATATAATCATCACTAAACATATGGTATAAATGATCCATAATTTGACCTTTCAATTATTTATTTTCTCTTTTCCCATTTACCTCTCTCTACTCTGTTCTTTCTATTGTATCTTATATTTCCCTTTCTTTTAATAGTCGTGACTAATTAGCTACTTGGTTTGATTGGTTCAATGGAAAAAAATATGTACAACTGTGGAAGCAGTATGTGAGTATTTGTAACATTACACATCACATAGCATGGAACACAATTAAGTTATGATGTTTCCTAATTGCTTCTTTATTAATTTATTTGATATTCCGCCTTTTACCAAGAATGGTTTCAAGGCAGATTAAGCTAATTTGAAAAGTTCTTAAGTTCACTACCCTTCCTTGCAGACTCTTTTTTTTTTTTTTTTCTCCTTCTTTCTCACACTTGCCCCCAGCTACACTTAAATAACCTAACATCCAGGAAAGACAGCAATTCAAGTCTTTGGCAATGATGGTGAATTATTTTTTCTCTGCCTGCCCACAAAAAAAATCAGTCAGCAACTAATATAACCCCATTCTTAATTAGTGGTATAATTTATTTGCCTTCTAGTTTCATGATTAAAAAAAAAACCTGGCTTTATCACAACTAAGGACTAGCTTTCATTTTAGATGTAATGCATCATCACAGAGACTGGACAGCTGGCTGGTGTACATAAGGAGATAATCAGAGAAAAGAGCAGAGATACTAAAATAAATAAATAAATAAATAAATAACAAGTAAAACCAATTTATTGCAAGTAAAATGAATTACAACTACACAAATGCATGAATACAATAAATTACAATTTCAAAATCCTTTGCAAACACTTAAAACCCAATATGGCCATGTTTTGGCAAATATGCCTGCATCAGGGGTGTTTAGTTTATCAGTTCATCCATATAAAATGCATGAAGAGCACATGAAATCCAGATGAGAATGGCAAAAAGGCACCTACTAAAAATATAGACATATATCCTGATTTTAAAAAAAAAATCTTTATAGCAAAAAGAGACAAAAAATGAATAACAATGATTCAAAATAAATTAATAATATATAAACAAATCAATAAATTGCACATCTAGAAGATGAAGACAGTGGCTAAAAATCAATGACATCTGTGTAAAGTAGTTGACTGTGTCCAAATGGAAGGGGTGACTTAGGAGTGGGATGGTTGAGGGGTTCCCAATTGTTAGTGTACCATTTTACTTGTTACTATATGGTTGACACTGCAGAAAACACCAGTGTCAGCTGTTTTGTTAGTAAGGCTGTAATTGAAAACTCAATAAAAGGTTTTGAAATTAACTGGAAAGACTCAACAATAACTAAACAAAGGGGATTGCAGTAAAATAAAAAAATTATAATGATAAAAAACAAACTAAGATAAAAAATATAAAATAAACATATATGGGGACAATATTCAAATTAATTTAGCCAGATAACTCACAAGTTCTCCAACTAAATGGCAATTTATTTTATATTGAGCCACCAATTCAGATATATTTTAGATAGAAGAGTTATTATCCGACTAAAATGTGGCTGGATTAAAAGGAGCATTCCAGATTGGAGTAAAGTTATCCAGCTAACTTAGCCAATTTTTAACTATAACCAGCTATGTTAGACGGATGAATTTCAGAACAGGTCTAAAGTTATCTGGTCTTGTGTGGTTGGACAACCTATGACTTAAATAGGTACCTTCAAAAGATATCCAGTTAAGTGGGATTCTTTTCTTAAAATAAAAAGTTTGACCACAGGCCTCCCGGCCAAATTCCCACCCATCTACCCACCTACCATAAATTTTTAACTCTCTGGCCAACCACCCTCCCCAAAGCCCTCCAATGGAAGAAAGTGAAGAGACTCTCAGCATTATATTCCCTGCTACCTCCTTCCCTTGTAAGTAGAATAGTAAAGCCCTTGTTTGTAGTGCAGTATGCTGTGATTCCAGGCACTTCCAGCATTGCTCTGGCAGTAACGCTAGAAGCATAAGTTATCAGCATGACTTTCCAGTGTCTGAGTATATAAAAGAAATAATGAAGGCTAGAGGTGGAATTATAAGACTGAAAAGAGATGAGGAGCAAAGTGAGGTGGGTGACTTACAAAAAAACTTGAAGAAATGCTAAAACAAATACTTCTGTTTGGTTTTCACTGAAGATGACCTTGACGACAGAGCGCTAATGGTTGGCAAGGGTACATATCTGAGAGGGATGATAACCACACCATTTGCAGAAGAGGGTGCTTGTGCAGAACTAATAAAAATGAAAGTGGCAAAGCCATGAAGACAGATTAGATACATCGTAAATTAATAAAGAGCACAGAATAGTCACTGAAGGATCTGTTTAATAGATCTTTGGAGATGGGAGTAGTTCCACAGGATTGGAGAAGGGCATTTGTGGTCCCTCTTCATACGAGGTTGGAAATTAGACTGGTTAGCTTTACCTCTGTGCTTTGAAAATTGATAGACTACTGAAATAATGGATAGTGAAGTATCTACAATCCAGTTGGTTGTGGGATCCAAGGCAGCATAGTGTTATAGTTAGTGAGGTTTGGGTGGATCCTTGGACACTGTGGCAGCTGACCACGCCCACGGGGGGAAGTCCCGTGAGGGGCCACAGGTCAGGCTCAGCTCTTGGACATACAAACACAGATTGATCTTTATTTAGACAGTTTATGAAGCCACCAGAGGTGGAAGTGGTGAGTAGAAGATGTAGCCCAGCTGGGCTAGTATTCCCCAGGGCGCTGGAACAGCAGTTCCTCCTGTAGCAGTGCTGTAGTGGAGAGAACTGAGATAGTGAGTACAATAGAACATTCACAGAGTCCCAAATATGGAGAAGCCCCAAGATGGGGAGAACTGGCCCTCGAGGGGCGAGTACCAGATCCCTGGAGGCAGAGAGACTTGTTGGCAAAGTACTCACACAGCGGTTCCACATAAGAGATGGCACTGGCGCTGGAACGGAGGCAGGCCCTCAAGGAGCGAGTACCTGGTTCCAGGGAGGCAGCTCTGAGGAGTGGATGGTAGTAGTACTCACTGATGGTGTCTGTAGCGAATTCTTCCAAGTAGAAGAGGAGATAGATGCAGGCAGCAGGTCAGGGAACGTGGGCCCTCGAGGAGTGAGTACTGGTTACCTGGTAGCGACCTGAAAGAAGCAAAGAGGCCCCCGAGGAGTGGGTACCCCATTAGCAGAAAGTCCAATGGAGTTGGAAGGCAGAGTAGCAGGGTACGGAGAGCGAATCCCATCCGTAAGATTCCCCTTGCTAACTCAATGGTTAGCAATAAACTGTAGGCTTAAATATCCAGGCAGTGTGACATCATCATGGGGGGGACGCCCCTGAGGAATGCACCAATGAGGAAATAAGAATGAGGGCTGCGCGGCGCGCGTGCCCTAAGGTACCTGAAGAACATGGCAGGCGGCAGCGCCCAAGCAGGTCCGGGGACGCCGGAGAGGATGACAGGCAGATGCCGCAGCAGCCAGGCATCCGTCAACAGCAGACGGAGCCACAAGAAAGGAAAGGTAGGTGGAGTGAAGCCGTCGGGAAGCGACGGTCGCAACACATGGTTTTACTAGAGCAGATTATGTCTGATTTCAGATCGGGTGATTAGATCTGTGCTGGCACAGATCAGAACTGTGGTGAGATCAGGCTATTTTAAACTTTGTTTAGTTATACCTTTGAAGGCTTTGTTGGAATCATTTGTTTTTCGGTCTGTTGTTCAGGCATTATTACCATTACTGGATTATTGTAATGTGTTATTCATTGGACTGTCTAAGACCTCACTAAGGGCCTCATTTTCTAAAGTATCGCAGGCCTGCGATACTTTAGAAGATGAGGGGCAGGGGGCCGAAACTGGGGGCGGGCCTGCGCTAGCCGGCAGCGATCGCACTGTCGCGGTGCAATCGCTACCGGCTTTGCACCCAATAGCGCCACCGTAGGAGGTGTAGCTATTGGGAGCGAAATAGGCAGTGAAAAGGCACTTACCTTTTCGCTGTGCGTGCCGTCGTCACAGAGACGGCCCCGGTGACGCCCTGACTCCTCCGCTTCCGGGGCCGACTCCGCCCCCATTTTGGTCCCTTACCGCGTGCGAAACGTTTGGAAAATAAGGCCCTAAGTGCACTCCATATTTTACAAAACTCTGCAGCATAACTGATTTCTAGACTGGGAAGAAGAGAGCCATATTTCTCCAGTTTTAAAGGATCTACACTGGTTACCAATTGAAGAGAGAATCAAATAAAAGATTGCATGGTGCATGCAGTAAAACTGGCCAAACCTTGAGAGAAGATATTCTCTGTTGTGGGTCCTATCTAGTGGAACTCTTTACCAAGAGAGCTCTGAATGACTGAATGTTTCATGATTTTTAAGAAAGCACCAAAGACTTCTTTTTATTTCAACAAGCTTTCCTGATTTGTAATGCTGTTGTTGAGAGATGAATAGGCCGCTAAGGCAGTGTTTCTGGTTTGAATTATTTGGATATTTTATTTTATTAATTTTAGTTTTTATGTCTTTCATGCCATTTTGAGTGGTCTTTTTAAATATTTATTTATTTATTTACTTATTTACTTACTTATTCATTTTATATACCATCGTTACATGAATAGATCACAATGGTTTACAAAGTGGCATTCATAGTTATACCTCAACAAACAATGATTGGATACAGAGGTTGTATTCATAGACAGGCATTAATATCTATCAAGTGAGATTATCTAGTATGTATTAATAAATCTAGTAATTAAGGCAAAGAGTATGGAAAATTAGAACAAAATGATAGTTTTTACATCTTAGTCAGAGGGTTGATTTGAGAATCTTACATTCTCCCATTTGATTTATTCTTCATGATTCAGTTATCTTTTGTTCTTCTTGTCTTTGTGGCTCAGTATATTCTGATGTTTTTAAGTTAGATTATATGAATTTTTGAATAGCCACATTTTTAGCTCACATTTAAATCTTGTCTGGTAGAATACATAATGTCTCAGAGAATTCCAGAGCTTTGGACCCACTATGGAAAACATGCAATCTCTTATTTGTGTCAGATGTGTGCTCCATTTTGTGGGAATAGTCAATAGTCCTTTATTTTGAGATCTTAGTGTTTGCTGTGAATCGTGAGGTTGTAGTGTCTCTCCTAATAAGCTGGTGTTATTAGAATGAATGATGTTGAATATTATCATTAATACTTTGTAGTAGAGTCTGGCTTGTACTGGTTACCAATACAGTGACATTTGCAAGAGTGTAATGTGAATAGTGACTATAGATTAATGAACTCCTGAAGAAGGCATTTTTATTCCGAAACATGGGCCTATGTTAGGTTGATGTGATTTTGAAATTAAGCTAGTGGAGTTTTATACTAAGTAAAGCTTGTGCAACCATACAGCTAAGTATTCAATGGGCACTTGTTGTTTAAAGTTTAAATCGCTATCTGATTGAGCTTGGTTGCCATCCTGAATTGGTTATACTACCAAAGTAAACATTTTCTAGGATAATATTTTTTTTGATAGTGATATTTAAAATATTTGGTGAAAGTAATAAATAAAGTTTTTTAGATATAGTGATTGGAGAAGTGAGGGTACATGAGTTAAACCCTTGGTATTTAAAATACTGATACTGCCTGAAGCCCCATTGCGTGCAAGAGATAGTGGATTAAAAATCTTTATACCTGTTTCTCTGATACCATCTTTCCTTTTACAATAATATTGGAATATGAGTTTGGATTTTACATAGATTTTTTGTGATTGTTTTGATTTTGTCCCTTCCATCCTTTTTTAGGTTTTGATTACTGGTAGTTTAGGGGGGTGCTGCTCTTTTATTTATTTATTTAGTCTTCATTTTACTGTATCATATTATTTATTGTTTTATGTGAACTATTATTATGAGTGTTTTATTGTAAGCCGCACAGAGCGGTGGATATGCGGCTTAGAAATGTCTCTAAATAAATAGAGAATTAGATCAAGAATCTGCACTGGATGGTTTTACTCGGATTTCAGCAAAGCTTTTGATATTGTCTCATCTACAGGCCGATACAGTACAGTGCGCTCCGCTGGAGCGCACTATTAACCTGCGTTTGGACGCGCGTTTTCGATGTACTAGCTTTACCCCTTATTCAGTAAGGGGTAATAGCGTGTCGAAAACTAATAGGGCCATCAACATGCATATGCATGTTGCGGACGCTATTAGTTTCAGGGGGTTGGACACGCGTTTTCGAAGTGCTAGCTTTACCCCATAGCGCGTCAAAAATGCATGTCCAACCCCCCGAAACTAATAGCGCCCGCAACATGCAAATGCATGTTGATGGCCCTATTAGTTATTCCCGCACGATTCAGTAAGTAAAATGTGCAGCCAAGTCACACATTTTACTTTCAGAAATTAGCGCCTACCCAAAGGTAGGCATTAATTTCTGCCGGCACCTGGAAAGCGCACAGAAATCTGGATGCTCAATTTTGCCAGCGTCCGGTTTCCGAACCCATGGCTGTCATCTGGTTTGAGAACCGACGCCGGCAAAATTGAGCGTCGGCTGTCAAACTCGCTGACAACCGCCGCTCCTGTCAAAAAAGAGGCGCTAGGGACGCGCTAGTGTCCCTAGCGCCTCTTTTTACCGCGGGCCCTAATTTGAATATTTTTTTTACGGAATCGCTTGCACAGGAGAGTGGCCTGTGCACGTGCCAGGAGAGCGGGCACTTGGCCGTTCTCCTGGCATGTGGACTTTTACTGTATCGGCCTGATAGAAGGATGATGAATAAATTGAGCAGCTTGTAGGTGCATTCCAAGGAGGTCAATTGGATTTGAAATTGATTGAGTTATAGACAACAGAGGGTAATGATAAATGAATTCACTATGAGAAGAGAATGGTGAACCAATCCAGTTCTAGGACTGGATTGGTTCAAGCACTTTGTGGAGGGTTTAGAAGGAAAAAGTTGCCTTTTTGTAGATGATACTAGAATCTGAAACAGAATGGATACACCTCAGGGAGTATCCAGAATAAAATATGATGTAAAAAAGCTTGAGGAGTGATTGACTGCATGACAGATTCAAAAAGTGCGGAGTCATGCATTCAGGCTGCAGAAATCCAAAGGAACTGAGCATGATAGGTGGGCAAAGGGTTTGTTTTTTTTTTAATCATTTTTTTAATTTCTTTTCATTGTTGTGGGGGATAGTTTGTTCTGTTTTGCATTTTATTTTTTTAAATTTCAATTTATTTCGTGCGTGAAAAAGAGGCAGCTCCTTCCCCATTGCAAAAACTATGTCTCAAAAGTAAAACAAAATCCTACCTGGCCTTTTCCCCATCTCCCCTCCCTACCCAGTGTCTTGGGATCGCTCCTGCTCCATGAAGGTACCTACGATTGTGGTAAGTCTGGGGTGCCCAGTTGGATAGGGATATGGGGCAATGACCCAGCAGCACTTTCTTTCAAGTTTTATATTTATGAATTTTACAGCAGAGAAGAGAACCCCAAGGCTGACTATACTGCCTAATTTTCAAAGGAATCATAAAAAACACAATTGTATTTATATTTCTTTCAATTTGAAAATGAAATGGAATGATAGTGCATCCCTAGTACACAGGAGAATGTAAGGGGCTGAGAAGGAGAGAGATCTTAGGATGATAGTGTCTGCTGATCTAAAGATAGCAAAATAAGCTAACGAGGCAGAGGCTAGAATCAGAGAGAGGAATAGCCAGTAGCAAAAGGAGGCAATAATACTCCTATACAGGTTGTTGGTTAGGCCTCATTTATAAGTCAGTTCTGGAAGCCATATCTCAGAAAGAATAGAGGGTGGTTCAGAAAATGCTAACCAAATTGGTGTGGGGTCTGCACCAAAAACCATACAGGATGAGGACATAAATATGTATACTCTCGACAGGAGAGGAGAGACGAGGCAGATATGACAAATATTTAAATACCTGAAAGGTATTAATAATGCCCAAAAAACAAACTTTTTGAATGGAAAGAAAGCTGTAGAACTAAGGGTCATGATATGAAGCTCCAAGGGGATAGGCTTGTGTGCAATGTCAGGAAATATATTTCACACAGAAATAGTGCAGTAATATAGTCACACACATGAAGTCATATAGAGCAGGCAAGGCAAGGATATGTGATAGTAGGTAAAGCTATTTAAAGTCAGAACAAGAAAATCCTTCTATCTTCAAAGAGCTGTTTGTTTATAAAGCTTCAGAAGGATAAGCAATAGGCAGTTCTTTTGTAGCGTACAGTCCCCTGACATGGCTGCATCAGGAGGGACTCGCAATAAAATTTTCAAATCTGTATAGAAACAAATTGTAAGAAGAGCAAGCAAATACACTCAAAATATAAAGAATAATAGTAACATAAACTAGATTCATACCAATGCTAGCAATTTGATATCTAAATGGCAAATGAATTTTAGATAAGACATTCTACAAAAGATCAAAAAGCAAAATAAAGCATGACTAATTTGTTTTAAAATTTATATATGTATATATACATATCAAAAACAAAGGTAAAGCTACATACAAAGTCAGAGCATGTAAATTTAGATGCTTACAAAACTGTACACCGGTACTGTTTTAAAGGGAAAAGGCAGCAATATTTTGACTAGTCAAAAAGGGGTCACATAGATGGAACCCACCAATAAAAATGAAAGTAAAGAAGACCGAGCCAATTAAAATGGTTATGGGACCAGTGAATTACTCAGATGTAACATGTAAAGCAGTGGAGGTGGCTAAGGAGACAGTGTTGCTGTAAAGAACCAATCAGGAATAGAATTTAGAATGCCATGTTAGAAGAAAATCATTGTTCAATTGTGAAGGAAGAAAGATAGAAAAAGGATTAGTCCTCTATGGGTGTCATGTATATTATATTATGTCCATGCCCATTTGTCCAATGCCTGTATAGGCAAAACTATACAGACATTGAACACCAGGATTATCGAACATTGCTCGTGCCTACATTTGGGCCATGTGGAGGCTCCTCTAGTGTCTATTTGGCAGGAGCACTCTCATGCTATTTCAGACCTTTGAATTTTTGTTACAGAACAATGTCAACCTCCCAATAGAGGTGGTAATTTTTCAACATTAACTCACAGGGAGCAAAAATGGATTTTCAGGTTAAATTCCCTAATCCCTGCAGGCTTGAACCATGAAATTGACTAGCTTCCTTTCTTTTAAAGTCCTCTCTCAGTCTGCTTTGCCCCGACCCTGGTTCTAAATATTCTGTCTTTGTTCCTTCAGAATTGTGCAATGGTTTTCTTGTAAATACCTTCTGACGCAGTCCCTCTGGTTAAACATGGCCGTGACAGCGAACTATATGCTACAAAAGAACTGCCTACAAAAGAACTATATGCTACAAAAGAACTGCCTTCTGAAGCTTTATGAATAAACAGCTCTTTGAAGATAAGAACATAAGAGCTTGCCATACTGGGTCAGACCAAGGGTCCATCAAGCTCATCATCCTGTTTCCAACAGTGGCCAATCCAGGCCATAAGAACCTGGCAAGTGCCCAAATCCTAAGTCTATTCCATGTTACCATTGATAGTAATAGCAGTGGCTATTTCTAAGTCAACTCAATTAATAGCAGGTAATGGACTTCTCCTCCAAGAACTTATCCAATTCTTTTTTAAACACAGCTATACTAACTGCACTAACCACATCCTCTGGCAACGAATTCCAGAGTTTAACTGTGCGTTGAGTGAAAAAGAACTTTCTCCGATTAGTTTTAAATGTGCCACACGCTAACTTCATGGAGTGCCCCCTAGTCTTTCTATTATCCGAAAGAGTAAATAACCGATTCACATCTACCCATTCTAGACTTCTCATGATTTTAAACACCTCTATCATATCTCCCCTCAGCCGTCTCTTCTCCAAGCTGAAAAGTCCTAACCTCTTTAGTCTTTCCTCATAGGGGAGCTGTTCCATTCCCCTTATCATTTTGGTAGCCCTTCTCTGTACCTTCTCCTTCGCAATTATATCTTTTTAGAAATGCAGCGACCAGAATTGTACACAGTATTCAAGGTGCGGTCTCACCATGGAGCGATATAGAGGCATTATGATATTTTCCATTTTATTCACCATTCCCTTTCTAATAATTCCCAACATTGTTTGCTTTTTTGACTGCCGCAGCACACTGAACCGATGATTTCAATGTGTTATCCACTATGACGCCTAGATCTCTTTCTTGGGTTGTAGCACCTAATATGGAACCTAACATTGTGCAGCACCTTTCTTGTATTGACTGTGATAAGCTTTACCTGCTATCACACATCCTTGACTTGTCTGCTCTATAGCAAATATTTTTTTCCCAGAAAGGATTGTGGATGTTTGGAATGCTCTCCCAGAGAAAGGTAATGGAAACAAACAGTAATGGTTTTCTGTTTCCACAGTGTGGGGCAGATTTTAAATACTTGCGCGAGCGCGTACTTTTGTTCGCGCAGCAGGCGCGAACAAAAGTACGCTGGATTTTATAAGTTACGCGTGTATCTTATAAAATCCGGGGTCGGCGCGCGCAAGGGGGTGCACATTTGTGCAACCTGTGCGCGCCGAGCCCAGCGCGCACTGCCTGTTCCCTCCGAGGCTGCTCCGATTTCGGAGCGGCCTCAGAGGGAACTTTCCTTCGCCCTCCCCCCACCTTCCCCTCCCTTCCCCTACCTAACCCACCCCCCCTGCCTTATCTAACACCCCCCTTACCTTTGTCGGCAAAGTTACGCCTGCTGAAAGCAGGCGTAACTTTGCGCGTGTCGGCCAGCTGCCCCGCTCCTTGGTCCGGTCCCAGGGGCTGTTCCAGAGGCCGCGGCCACGCCCCCGGAATGCCCCCGGGCCAAAACCACGCCCACATCGCCGCCCCCGAAGCGCCGCGTCCCGCCCCCTAAACACCGCGTCATCCCGCCACGCCCCCCGCCACGCCCCCACATGAAGCCCCGGGACTTACGCGCGTCCCGGGGCTCTGTGCGCACCGGCAGCCTATGCAAAATAGGCACGCCGGCGCGCGAGGGCCCTGCGCGCGTAAATCCGGAAGGATATATGCGCACAGGGGTTTTAAAATCTGCCCCTGTATGTATATGTTTCTTTGTTACACTGCCACCCTGTGTCATCTTATAATATTTCTTAGCTTAGAGTCTTTGCTGTGTGGAAAGCTCTTTTTCCTGACTGGTTATTGTTTGAATGATCCTATTGGATCTATTCCTATTTATCTCCCTTTCTCTGTCTGTGTTCTCTTGCCTCTTCCTATTTGTCCCTTGACAAAAAGCAGTCTGGGTCTGACATTTCCTGTGAGGTATTCAGTTGGAAAAAGACTCTTGTCAAAATTATAGTTCTCCTATATCCTCTGCAACCTCCCAGAAGCATTGCTTCTTCACCTCTCTCTGTTTCCCATCTGCTGCTAATCTCTAATATTCACTAGTAGCCACAACTTTTATTTCAGCTGCAGTCATCTTTGTCTGATTACTGAGCTCCAGAGATTCATAACAGTTGAATCAGGCTGCTGTCTGTACAGCTATTCATGTCACCATGCAAGTCAAGTGAATATTCAACTGCTCCTTCATTCTAATAAATATTGTTTGCAATCATTAATTGAGATCTCTGATATTTGGAAGTTGGGGAAAAAGAAGGTTTAACTGACTGTTTAGCAATTCAAGCAAAAGCAGATGAGTTGTGTGAACAGTACAAATGAAATTCAAAAGCATATGGGAGAAACAGACAGGATCCCCAGTAACAAGAGGATGTTAATGAAGCAGTAGGGAAGAGTGTAGAAGCAAAGCAGTGGGGTGGGAGTAATAAGTAGAGCAGTAGTTTGGTCCAAAATAAAAAGCATAAATTAACCTGCATGAAGCGACAGTCCAAAACTGAAGGAATGGGGTAACTTGCACAGAACAGTTAAAACCTAAGAATCTTACTGACAGACAGGGTGCGTGGTTTTGGTCTTTATAATACTATGGCATGTTATCCTCGTTAAACTATAAGCAGTCTCCTTCTGGAAATTCTGTGCACTGAGCATGTTTGGTTCCCTTCCACATGGCTGACTCCATAGCTACAACTACACATTGACTAAGTATTGAGCCCCTCATTGTTCCTCTAAAAGGGAAATTTACCAATTATGATAAAGCCTATAGGGCTAATTTTAAAAGCCACCTGCGCATGGGAAATCCTGGAGATAAGTGCATGACTAGGACATGCGTGCACCGCGCAGAGCTTAAGACGGCTGCAGCAATGTGCATATCTCTCGGTATGCGAATAAAGTTGGTAAGACAAAAAATGGGCGGGCTAGGGTATTGGGGGGTCGGGAAAGCATCATCTGCGCACACGTGTGTGCCCGAGCCCCAAGACCGCATAACCTGATGCTACTCCGGACTGCGGGTAAGTATTAAAGCAAAAAATTCCAGGGTAGTCATTAAGGTTTTAGGAGTTGGAGCTAGTAGGGTAAAAGGGAGGCAGGTTAGGTAGGGGGTTTAGGAAGTCCGTTCCTTTATGGGGGTGATCTGGGAGGGAACAGGGAAATATGCCCTAATGCATCGCCGCATGCATCTACTAAAATCCCCCCCTTATGCTATCGAGACAGGATTTGTTCGTACATGCGCACGTCGATGTAAAATCGTACACACGTGCGTGTGGGTAGCTGATTTTATAACATGCGCATGTTTATGAGCGCATGGTATAAAGTCAGTGCGTGCATGTGTGTGCGCCAGTCTTAAAATCTACCTTTTAGAGAGTTACCCTTTCTATGGAGCACCGCCTCACCGATGTCATAGCTGAGTAGGGGGAGCTCAGAGGGGTACTACAGATCCATTTACAAGCAGGAAAGTAAGATAAATTATGCTCTATGCATGCCATCTACAGCTCACTGCAGGGGAGAGAAAAAACTACTCCATCTTAAGTCATCTTTATCACCACTGAACTCTAGGATTCTCTGCACTGTTCTCAGCACAGTAAATTCTGGCATCTCCCAAGAAGGCGCTCTTATGAACAGAACATATAATTTTTTTTGCTTCACCAATATGTTCTTTGTGGAAAGGAACAAATTAATTTAGGGAGGAAAGTTAAATGTCCTTTCAACTGAGATCAAATACTAGACTGAGGTTTGGGACAATTGTAAGACAAAAACATGTAAAAAGTCAGCTAGTTTCTTTGCACAATTTTGAAACAGCTCATCTTTATGCAAGGATGTTAATGTCCTACAGCTTCTGAAAGGGAAACAATTTCACATTTAAAAAAAATCATGCATGCAAAAGCTTGCATGAGAAGCAGTATAAAACTTTTTCCCATTTCATAAATTTAGTACAACCCATATTTCAAGTTGTGAAGATCAGTTTAGAAGAAACTAAATAGTACAATTCTTTATTATATGTAATAAATAGAAATTCAGATAACATTTTTCTACTTTGAGGTGTCAGCTGAAACTTTTCTTTGTAAAAAAAAAATAAATAAATAAGAAAAGCAAGATTTCCCATCCAGTTCAAACAGCTACAATCAAGATGTAATAAGTCTTGTCCAGTATCTAAGAAGATAACCACTCTACTATTATTGCAGCTACCATCCTGTTTTCTCTAGAAGTGAATGCCATGATTTTGGAACTGGTGGTACTGAAGCTCTTCCTGGGTTGGGAAACATTTCTCCATAACTGTCTGTTAAACTTGTGTTCACCATGCCACTGACTTAAAACAGTTTTTGAAGCACAATTTATAAAGGGTAACTATGAGGGGGAACAGAGAACATGAACTTATTCAATGTGAACCAGGTGTTTTCCTATTTTTTGTTAAAGAAAGAAAGAAAAGAAAAAGATAATACTGGATTGCGGATACATTTTCCCCTATCTATATCTATCTATATATCTATATAAATATATATCTATATATATTTATTTGTTCATTTGTTCATTCATTCATTAGGTTTTTAGCCTGCACTATCACTATTTCTAGGTGGGTAATAAATTAAACATTCATAAAAGCGCATATAACCAACATACACAAAGTGAATACACATCATAAAATAAGCAGCTGAAGAATAATCCAGACGTCATCAAACACTGCATACAAATAGAACACAGTAGGTAATCAGCTAAAAATCACAAGTTACAAAGCTCAAATGCAGACATTAAAGCTTGTGTAATAATAATAATAATAAAAAAAGCCTTCAATAGTTTCCTAAATCTTAATATGGTACCTTAGATTTTAAATCATTGGGCAATGATTTCCAAAGCTGAGGTCTAGCAATAGAAAACACTAGCCGTTCTCTGAACTCAGCTAATATAATTTTTTTAGCAGAAAGTACATCTAAAAGATGTTAAAAAAGAGGATCTTAAAGTACAAGAGGGGTGATAAACTTTTAAGACAATATTAAAACATCTAGGAGCTTGGCCAAACAAAGCCTTCTACAGCAATATAATGGTTTTAAACTTTACATGCCAACTTTCAGGAAGCCAGTGAAATGAAGCCAAAATAAGGGTAATATGATCTCTTAACCAGGCCCCTGGAACAACCCTAGCATCCATGTTCTATACTGCTTGCCAAGGCCATTGTAGTGGCAGCCGGGAGGCCAAAATAAAGCACATTGAACTAGTCAAGCACAGAAATAACTACTTGGATAACTATTCTGAAATTAGAGTCATTAAGAAACAGTTTCACCTGTCATACTAATTGCAATTTAAAAAATGCAGTTTTAATAACAGCTTTAACCTGCGGACAAAATGATAATGAGGAATCAAGCAAAATCCCCAGATTACACACTTCCCAAGAGTTGGTGGTGGAACAACTATCAAAAACCAAATGAGCTGGCACACTAGATACAGGAAATCAAGCTAACAACAAGATCTCTGTTTTGTTTAAGACCAGATAATTCACAGACATCCAAGGGTGGTTTAAGGTTGTTGGATCCTGTTCAAGACATGACTCCTAGAGAGTTAAAGGTAGAAAAGGAAGAAGCTTCCCTTATCTTACAAATTTTGCCTAGTGAAGACATTGAAGCATATTGGAGACCACCCTATAAAAGCAGTTCATGCAGTTGATTTGAATAACAGTAAAATAGAATGATATATAATTATCAATTTGGTCTATTTCATTGCTAAAGCTCTATAATTCTTACATCAATTGGTTCTTGTGGTAGTGGTAGAGCATATATGGACGTAGGGAGGATAAGTTTCAAAACTGCTCCTGTGTGCTCATTTATGCGTATAAATGGGCGCATACAAAGTTGTACTATATTTTATAACCTGCATGGATACTATATGCACAGGTTATAAAATACAAGTACATATGCGCACATACATGCTCACGCATATAAAAACCATGAGCTGTGCAAGTTCAGATTTACTGGAAAACTAGTGTCACTTTCGGAATAAGTTCTGATTTTCTAACGAAGTAGTGGCACATAGATAAGTCTGAAAAGTGCTACTTGTACTTGTCCATTTAAGTTGCCCCTTATACAGTGGTATAAATAGTTTACTTATATGAGAGCCTTCTCTCTCTCTCTAGCTAGCCGGCAGCCCCAAAATGTGGTAAAAGCCTCTCTAGGCATTTCTCAGCTCATGATGTGAAATATCGTGGGTGCGATAAATTTAACATGCATTGCTCTGAAATACCTAGGCTATGCGGTAAAAAAGGGCATAGCATGATATCTGGAAAATTACCCTAATCACGCCCCTTTTTTTTTTTATCGTGGGCACTGTCCTAGCGAAATGTAAAGCAAAATGATGAATTTAGGGCTTTGATTGGCCACTTTCTCAGTGTTAATGTAAAATATGAGGTGTGAGATTCCCATATTAAAAAAAAAACTCAAAACATGGCTATTTAAATCAGCATTCCCAGAACCGCCCGGGTAGCCATACCTATTCACCGTAACTGTCTCATAGCACCCAGCAAACATGGTATATTGTATAAAGTTAATTCTGTATCTCATTTATTAAGTCTTTCGCTCCTCATGTCCCAATTTGGATCATCCTAGGTGCATCCAATGCCCCTCCTATTTTAATGTTATTTATGCAAAGCTATTGAATGTTTTTATTTCAAGTTATTATCTGTTTATGGTTCTATGTAACGCTTTCATGCGAAGTTATTTGTTCCACTGTAAAGCGGTTTGATTTGTATTTGATACAAGAAGATCGGTATATAAAAGTTAATTAATAAATAAATAAATAAATAAATACATATCAGTTCTAAGGGCACATAGGAAAATGCCATGCTGGGTGCCACTGTTTGGAATTTCTATCCTTAAGGATTCCACAGTGCATTCAGTTTCCTGTGGAATTTTTATCCTTCTTGATTCTATGTCATCTTTAACATATATAGTGCCCCCCTCCCATCAATTTGATCTGCCCTGTTGCAGATATAATTTACACCTTGGTGTCACAGCGTCCCATAAGTTATCCTCCTCCTATCATATCTAGGGGTAGATTTTATAATGTGAGCGCGCTTTCCGGTGCGCACTCATGGACGTGCCAATTTTATAACAAGCGTGTGCCGGCGCGTGCGTGTTATAAAATATGTGGGCCGGATTTTATAATCCCCGTGCGTATGTGCGGGGGCGGGGGGGGGGACTTTAGCAATTTCCGCACAGCGATGCATTCCAGCCTTCCCCAGTTCCCTCCCAGTCCGCTCCAATTAAGGAGTGGGCTGGGAAATTCCCTACCCCCCTACCCATATTCCCTCCCTCTTCCCTTCTCCTCCCCACCCCCTGAACTCTTACCTTTTTTTTGTATTTTTCTTTGTTTTGCAACTTCAGCTGCCGGCACACGAGACTTAAGGACATCGAACGATGGCGCTGTCCCGCCCAGAAGATTCCCCCCCCCCCCCCCCCCCGGCCCATCCCTTCAGAGAAGCCCGGCACTTGTGCACGTACCAGGCTTTTCGCGCAGGGCTGGGCCCGGGCCCCTTTGAAAATTGGCTTGGCGAGCACAAGGCACGGCCCCCCCCCCCCCCCTGCATGTAAAGCCCAGATTTTATGTGCACAGGGCTTTTAAAATCTGGGCTTTAATGTCTGTGTTAATATCTTATATTCTTTTTTTTTTTTTTTTTTTTTTTTAATTTATTTTTTATTGCATTTCTCTTGATTTTTACATACAGTAATTCTGATACTGAGATACAGCATAAAAATCATGAAGTCAACTTCAATTACAAAAGAATCTCTCTAAATAGTATCAAATCTAGGATAATATTTAAAGTAATATTAGCAAACATTGACAAGAAATAAGTATAAACTAATGGAGCATTACAAAGAAAATGTTTTAAACATAAGAATTCTCATTGTACTCCCTCATTACATTTCTTTATTTTCCCCCAAAATACAACCTTTAGGAGTGTGTATCAAGAAATACTCGTAGTTGATCAGGGAAATTAAAGACATATGAATTTCCTTGATATTTTATATAGCACTTACATGGATAACGTAAAGAGAATTGTGCTCCTCTATCTTGTACTTCTTTTCGAAGTGCTATAAAATTTTTGCGCCTAATCTGTGTTATACGTATGATGTCTGGGAATATTCTCACTGGGGCTCCATAGAAATTTAGTTTTTGCTGTCTAAAATGAAGTTTTAACACTTCATCTCTTTCAGAGTAGGATACAAACTGTACTAGAAGAGTTGCTCTAGTCTCAATGGTTGATTCAAATGATTTTTCCAAAAATTCTGTCAGGTTAAAACTTTCTGAAGATTTTAAATCAGTTTTTCCTTTATTTTGTTGTTGTAGATAATAAGCTTTTGATAATTTAGGAAATGAATTTTCAGAATACTTTAAGATATTCTTTAAGTAACTGTAAAATATGTCCACTGGAGTTACCAAGTGAACTAAAGGAAAGTTTAGTATTCTTAAATTTAATTTCCTATTCTGATTTTCAATCATTTCTAACTTCCCTTCATGTTCTTGAACTGATTTTATTAAGTTCACCTGTGTTTCTTTTATTTCAGCCATTTTCACATCTACCCCAGTCATATTCTTCTCTAAACTTTCTATGCTTCCTTGCATACAAACATTCTTCTTCAACACTTCCTGCACATTCGATGTTAAATTATTTATAGATTTCTGCATTTTCATTATCATCAGTCCCAATTCCTCTAGAGTAAGCTTCTTAGGAATAATCTCTTTAATTTCTTGCGATTTACTTCCTGATACCATATCTCCAAGTTGTAACAGAGACTCAGTTCCTCTTCCTATATCAGGGCCTTCCCTGATCTCCCCGGACAGTGAAAATCAATATCTTATATTCTAACTTTCCAGTTTTACTATTCAAACTCCTGGCATTCACATACAGACATTTTAATGTATGGTCAAACAAGAAATTACATGATTAAGCTACTATTACTGCTCAAGTTTTATTTCTTGTTTATTCAAACTGTTTTCATTTTGTTTGTTTTAACATTATTATTATATTATGTCATTTTTATTTGGTTCTTGAGTTTATCATCATTGTACCTTATCAATATATTTTATTTTAGATGTCTTTTTTTTTTTTGTCTGAATATTAGTTTTTAATTTGATTGTACTTGCTTTGATTTACAATTGTAAGAAAGCTGATAAATTAAGAAATAAACTAAACTATTTGTTGTCCTTAGCATTAAAGATAATTCTAAATAATTGGAAGTATACTTCCCAGATAGCCAAGTTTCATTGCATTAATATTATTTTAATATATTAATAAAAGTTGCTTATTGCTGTTATGAAAAAATAGATTGTTTTCTGTGCAACAGTAATGGAAGCTTTTGTACAACTATCTGACAAATGCTGCATACTGCGATGTTCCCAGGGTGGATTGCACTATCTTGTTTCAGTTATTATGTAAGATCATGCCGTTCTATATTGATGAAGTTAATAAAAATATATGGGCACACAAAAAAATGATGATACTGTGGCAAGAGTCCACAGGGGAAATGTGAAAATCCACCGCAGATTTTTCCAGCTGTATAGACTTTTCCACTGATCTGCTTTGAAGTTTGCTTCAGTACTGTTCTTTATAAAATTGTGGTCCAGGGATAAGACTGTGATCCATGGATTTATCTATAGATGATTTTTTTTTTTTAGGAGGTTTTATTAGGAGGGATTTCAATTTGGGAGAAGCAGAGAGTATAGGAGGCTTTTAGGAGAAATTTCATGAGGAACTATCCCTGGGCAGATGAGCTTCCTCCTTGCATTTTATTTAAAGTGACAGCTAGAGTCTGAAATGTTATACTATAGATTTGTTATTTATGTTGTGTTATATAATTTGAGTGGGTGATGATGTAATGTATTGGAGGGAGGATTAGGGGATTGCCGGAATATATTTGTTATTGAATCTTTAACTTTGTATGATTGTACAGGATTTGATTTTGTTATGTACTGTATGTAATCTGCTTTGAAGTTGTTTGCTACGAATGCAGAAAATACATATTATATTACATTAAGTACAGGAAGGCTATGTTCTATTTCTCCAGTGTAGATGTCAAGAGGCCCCCATTACATTTATTAGTTAATGCATTTACATCAGATTCTAGAAACAAAACTGTATTGACCTTTTTTTTTTTTTTAACTAAACACAGAACAGATAAAAAGGGGGTGGGGACAGGTGAGAGTTATTGAGAGAGACAGAGAAAGCGGAAGGAGCGAGTAAAATAGTAAGGATATTTATTTATTTATTTGTAGAGTTTTATATACCATTATTCGGTAGAGCCATCATAACTGTTTACAAAATATGCAATTAGCATACAAAATATGCAATTAGCATACAATCAAATGGAGTTAACATGGTAGTTGGGAACAATAGAGTATTTTGTGTATATAGAGTATATGGGTAGAGGGCTAAAGAATGAAAGAATCACAGGGAGAGAGGTGGGGAAAAATGTGGAAGATTCTTAGGAGGGACCAGTGTGATTATAAAAGCTCCTGTACTGTGGCATTGTGGGATTGTTTATATGTTGGTTTCTATAAAAGATATCCTACCCTAAAAAGAATCCAGGCCTCTACAGGACTAATATTGCTACTTGCAGGTCAAAAGTTGATGAAGGTCCATGGGGTTTAAATATATGCCCCCACTGATTGACCAAGTTTGAGCTAGATTAAGTGATTATCTGGTTAATTTTAGCAAAGCTATCTGGCAAACATTCAGTAGTATCCAGGTAAGTAAGCCAGATAACTAGCCTCAGGGCAGTCCTAAAGTTATCCTGCCATGTGTGGCCAGGTAGGGATGTGAATCGTTTTTCAACGATTAAAATTATCGTCCGATAATGTTTATATCGTCTTAAATCGTTATAGAACACGATACAATAGAAATTCTAACGATTTATCGTTAAAAATCGTTAAATCGTGTTAGTGCGCACTAACTCGAGTTAGTGCGCACTAACTCCCCGTTAGTGCGCACTAACTCAAGTTAGTGCGCACTAACTGAAAATGATACAAATAAACACTTTCCAGGTCACTGAAGGTCAGTTAGGAATGAATATGTGTTCCTATTGGCTGGCTGCCCTCTTATCTATTGATGTTACCAAGGTTACCACTGAGGTGATGGTTGGTGGGATGGGAAATGGAACTGGAAACTAACGAACACCAACAGAAAATGAAACAAAGTGTTCACACTTCCCAGGTCAGTAAAGGTCACTTAGGAATGAATATGTATGTATGTATTCCTATTGGCTGGCTGTGCTCTTATCTATTGATGTTACCAATATGGTTGGGGGGATGTGAAATGGAAACAGTTGGAAGCTTGACAAAAAAAGTAATGTAATGATCAGCACTCACGTGACTAGAACTTGTTTGTTTATTATTTTTGTTAGCAGGCACCTGAAATGCTAGTGCATGTTGAATTTGCCAATCACTGTGCATTTTAGAAAGGTGGTCCTGGCTGGAACTGTTCACAGTTCAAATATATGTAATTGATTGTTGGTAAGTGTATTTTTTAAGTAGCCACACTGGCACCAGTATGTTTACTTTTCCTCCTACTTAACTCACTAGCTCAGCTTTGTAAGAAGGGCTTCTCTGCTTGTGTGTTGTTTTTGTTTGGTGTGAGGAGAGCAGAAACATCAGATCTTTATTCAATCTACTACAGTCATCTCTTACAGTGCCCTATCCCTATTAATACCAGGAGTGTTGTGATCTTCCTGCACACAGTGCCCTAACCCTGATACCAGTCTGAGACAGCTCCCTCCCTGCATTACTAGTGAGAGGCTGGCTTCACAGACAGGGGGGAGCTGCCTGACCCTCACTCCTGACTTCCCCCATGTCCCAGCTAGTGAATGGTGTGTGGGCGAGGGGGGGGGGAGGATGGTGAAGTCTGAGACAGCTCCCTCCCTGCATTACTAGTGAGAGGCTGGCTTCACAGACAGGGGGGAGCTGCCTGACCCTCACTCCTGACTTCCCCCATGTCCCAGCTAGTGAATGGTGTGTGGGTGAGGGGGGGGGGAGGATGGTGAAGTCTGAGACAGCTCCCTCCCTGCATTACTAGTGAGAGGCTGGCTTCACAGACAGGGGGGAGCTGCCTGACCCTCACTCCTGACTTCCCCCATGTCCCAGCTAGTGAATGGTGTGTGGGTGAGGGGGGGGGGAGGATGGTGAAGTCTGAGACAGCTCCCTCCCTGCATTACTAGTGAGAGGCTGGCTTCACAGACAGGGGGGAGCTGCCTGACCCTCACTCCTGACTTCCCCCATGTCCCAGCTAGTGAATGGTGTGTGGGTGAGGGGGGGGGAGGATGGTGAAGTCTGAGACAGCTCCCTCCCTGTATTACTAGTGAGAGGCTGGCTTCGCAGACAGGGGGGAGCTGCCTGACCCTCACTCCTGACTTCCCCCATGTCCCAGCTAGTGAATGGTGTGTGGGTGAGGGGGGGGGGGTGGATGGTGAAGTCTGAGACAGCTCCCTCCCTGCATTACTAGTGAGAGGCTGGCTTCACAGACAGGGGGGAGCTGCCTGACCCTCACTCCTGACTTCCCCCATGTCCCAGCTAGTGAATGGTGTGAGGGGGGGGGGAGGATGGTGAAGTCTGAGACAGCTCCCTCCCTGCATTACTAGTGAGAGGCTGGCTTCACAGACAGGGGGGAGCTGCCTGTCCCTCACTCCTGACTTCCCCCATGTCCCAGCTAGTGAATGGTGTGTGGGTGAGGGGGGGGGGGGGTGGATGGTGAAGTCTGAGACAGCTCCCTCCCTGCATTACTAGTGAGAGGCTGGCTTCACAGACAGGGGGGAGCTGCCTGACCCTCACTCCTGACTTCCCCCATGTCCCAGCTAGTGAATGGTGTGTGGGTAAGGGGGGGGGAGGATGGTGAAGTCTGAGACAGCTCCCTCCCTGCATTACTAGTGAGAGGCTGGCTTCACAGACAGGGGGGAGCTGCCTGACCCTCACTCCTCCGGGGTATTGTGATCTTCCTGCACACAGTGCCCTATCCCTGATACCAGGGGTGTTGTGATCTTCTTGCATGCAGTGCTCTATCCCTATTAATACCAGGAGTGTTGTGATCTTCCTGCATGCAGTGCCCTATCCCTATTAATACCAGGAGTGTTGTGATCTTCCTGCATGCAGTGCCCTATCCCTGATACCGGGATGTGTGCAAGAAGATCACAACACCCCCGGTATCAGGAATAGGGCACTGTGTGCAGGAAGATCACAACACCTCCAGTATCAGGAATAGGGCACTGTGTGCAGGAAGATCACAACACCCCTGGTATTAGGGATAGGGCACTGTGTGCAGGAAGATCACAACACTCCTGGTATTAATAGGGATAGGGCACTGTGTGCAGGAAGATCACAATACCCCTGGTATCAGGGTTAGGGCACAAGTTCTAGTCACATTGACTGATCACATTACTTGTTTTGTCAAGCTACCAACTGTTTCCATTTCCCATCCCCCATATACTGTCAGTAGGAAACTTGGTAACATGAATAAATAAGAGGGCAGCCAATAGGAATACATATTCATTCCTAAACTGACCTTAACTGACCTGAAAAGTGTCAAATTGTATCATTTTCAGTTAGTGCGCACTAACTCCCAGTTAGTGCGCACTAAATCCCGTTAGTGCGCACTAACTCGAGTTAGTGCGCACTAATCGGAAAAAACGATTTTTAACGATTTTTTAACTAAAAAATCGTGCCTAAGACGATTTTCTTGCCCTGCCACATGATTTCTATCGTTAAGACGATATGGAAAACGATTCACATCCCTATGGCCAGGTAATTTAGAACATAAGAACATAAGAAAATGCCATACTGGGTCAGACCAAGGGTCCATCAAGCCCAGCATCCTGTTTCCAACAGTGGCCAATCCAGGCCATAAGAACCTGGCAAGTACCCAAAAACTAAGTCTATTCCATGTAACCATTGCTAATGGCAGTGGCTATTCTCTAAGTGAACCTAATAGCAGGTAATGGACTTCTCCTCCAAGAACTTATCCAATCCTTTTTTAAACACAGCTATACTACCTGCACGAACCACATTCTCTGGCAACAAATTCCAGAGTTTAATTGTGCGTTGAGTAAAAAAGAACTTTCTCCGATTAGTTTTAAATGTGCCCCATGCTAACTTCATGGAGTGTCCCCTAGTCCTTCTACTATCTGAAAGAGTAAATAACCGATTCACATCTACCCGTTCTAGACCTCTCATGATTTTAAACACCTCTATCATATCCCCCCTCAGTCGTCTCTTCTCCAAGCTGAAAAGTCCTAATCTCTTTAGTCTTTCCTCATAGGGGAGTTGTTCCATTCCCCTTATCATTTTGGTAGCCCTTCTCTGTACCTTCTCCATCGCAATTATATCTTTTTTGAGATGCGGCGACCAGAATTGTACACAGTATTCAAGGTGCGGTCTCACCATGGAGCGATACAGAGGCATTATGACATTTTCCGTTTTATTCATCATTCCTTTTCTAATAATTCCCAACATTCTGTTTGCTTTTTTGACTGCCGCAGCACACTGAACCGACGATTTCAATGTGTTATCCACTATGACACCTAGATCTCTTTCTTGGGTTGTAGCACCTAATATGGAACCCAACATCGTGTAATTATAGCATGGGTTATTTTTCCCTATATGCATCACCTTGCACTTTTCCACATTAAATTTCATCTGCCATTTGGATGCCCAATTTTCCAGTCTCACAAGGTCTTCCTGCAATTTATCACAATCTGCTTGTGATTTAACTACTCTGCACAATTTTGTGTCATCTGCAAATTTGATTATCTCACTCGTCGTATTTCTTTCCAGATCATTTATAAATATATTGAACAGTAAGGGTCCCAATACAGATCCCTGAGGCACTCCACTGTCCACTCCCTTCCACTGAGAAAATTGCCCATTTAATCCTACTCTCTGTTTCCTGTCTTTTAGCCAGTTTGCAATCCACGAAAGGACATCGCCACCTATCCCATGACTTTTTACTTTTCCTAGAAGCCTCTCATGAGGAACTTTGTCAAACGCCTTCTGAAAATCCAAGTATACTATATCTACCGGTTCACCTTTATCCACATGTTTATTAACTCCTTCAAAAAAGTGAAGCAGATTTGTGAGGCAAGACTTGCCCTGGGTAAAGCCATGCTGACTTTGTTCCATTAAACCATGTTTTTCTATATGTTCTGTGATTTTGATGTTTAGAACACTTTCCACTATTTTTCCTGGCACTGAAGTCAGGCTAACCGGTCTGTAGTTTCCCGGATCGCCCCTGGAGCCCTTTTTAAATATTGGGGTTACATTTGCTATCCTCCAGTCTTCAGGTACAATGGATGATTTTAATGATAAGTTACAAATTTTTACTAATAGGTCTGAAATTTCATTTTTTAGTTCCTTCAGAACTCTGGGGTGTATACCATCCGGTCCAGGTGATTTACTACTCTTCAGTTTGTCAATCAGGCCTACCACATCTTCTAGGTTCACCGTGATTTGATTCAGTCCATCTGAATCATTACCCATGAAAACCTTCTCCATTACGGGTACCTCCCCAACATCCTCTTCAGTAAACACCGAAGCAAAGAAATCATTTAATCTTTCCGCGATGGCCTTATCTTCTCTAAGTGCCCCTTTAACCCCTCGATCATCTAACGGTCCAACTGACTCCCTCACAGGCTTTCTGCTTCGGATATATTTAAAAAAGTTTTTACTGTGAGTTTTTGCCTCTACAGCCAACTTCTTTTCAAATTCTCTCTTAGCCTGTCTTATCAATGTCTTACATTTAACTTGCCAATGTTTATGCTTTATCCTATTTTCTTCTGTTGGATCCTTCTTCCAATTTTTGAATGAAGATCTTTTGGCTAAAATAGCTTCTTTCACCTCCCCTTTTAACCATGCCGGTAATCGTTTTGCCTTCTTTCCACCTTTCTTAATGTGTGGAATACATCTGGACTGTGCTTCTAGAATGGTATTTTTTAACAATGACCACGCCTCTTGGACATTTTTTACTTTTGTAGCTGCTCCTTTCAGTTTTTTTCTAACAATTTTTCTCATTTTATCAAAGTTTCCCTTTTGAAAGTTTAGCACGAGAGCCTTGGATTTGCACACTGTTCCTTTTCCAGTCATTAAATCAAATCTGATCATATTATGATCACTATTGCCAAGCGGCCCCACCACCGTTACCTCTCTCACCAAGTCCTGTGCTCCACTGAGAATTAGATCTAAAATTGCTCCCTCTCTCGTCGGTTCCTGAACCATTTGCTCCATAAAGCTATCATTTATTCCATCCAGGAACGTTATCTCTCTAGCGTGACCCGATGATACATTTACCCAGTCTATATTGGGGTAATTGAAGTCTCCCATTATTACTGCACTACCAATTTGGTTGGCTTCCCTAATTTCTCTTAGCATTTCACTGTCCATCTCACCATCTTGACCAGGTGGACGGTAGTATACCCCTATCACTGTAGTCTTCCCTGATACACAAGGGATTTCTAACCATAAAGATTCAATTTTGTATTTAGTCTCATGCAGGATGTTTATCCTGTTGGACTCTATGCCATCCCGGACATAAAGCGCCACACCTCCTCCCGACTGCTCCTCTCTGTCATTGCGATATAATTTGTACCCCGGTATAGCACTGTCCCATTGGTTATCCTCTTTCCACCATGTCTCTGAGATGCCAATTAAGTCTATGTCATCATTTACTGCTATACATTCTAATTCTCCCATCTTACTTCTTAGACTTCTGGCATTAGCATACAAACATTTCAAAGTTTGTTTTTTGATTGTATTTTTATTCTGCTTTTTAATTGATAGGGATAAGTTAGAATTTTTTAGCTCAGGTGAGTTTTTAGTTACAGGCATTTGGACTACTTTTCTAATTATTGGAACCTCACTGTCGGGATGCCCTAATTCTAGTGCATCATTAGTATCCTTTAAAGATACATCTCTCCGAACCATGCGCTGCTGAGCGACTGTCGGCTTTCCCCTTTGTTCTAGTTTAAAAGCTGCTCTATCTCCTTTTTAAGGGTTAGCGCCAGCAGTCTGGTTCCATCCTGGTTAAGGTGGAGCCCATCCCTTCGGAAGAGACTCCCCCTTCCCCAAAAGGTTCCCCAGTTCCTAACAAAACTGAATCCCTCTTCCTTGCACCATCGTCTCATCCACGCATTGAGACTCCGGAGCTCTGCCTGCCTCTGGTGACCTGCGCGTGGAACAGGGAGCATTTCAGAGAATGCTACCCAGATATATTCAAAGTATGGCTAATTACTAATACTCAAATATATTCAAAATATAGCCAATTACTACATAATGAAATATATTTAAAACACAGCCAATTATTACATAATGAAATATATTTAAAACACAGCCAATTATTACATAATCAGATGTATTCAAAATATAGCCAATTGCTACATAATGAAATAAATTCAAAATATAGCCAATTGCTACATAATCAGATATATTCAAAATATAGGCAATTGTATGACTTCAAAAGGGGCTAAAAAACCATCTTTAGGGCCCTTAGGCCCAATCTCCCAGACCCCAACTCCAGAAATAATTGCGGACATCATGCCTGGCCCCTCTCTGCCAATCCACCAATTAAAAATTTAAAAAGTAGTGGGTGCTAGCACCCCAAAGATGGTTCCCTCCTCTGTCCACATGAGCTGTAAATTCTTGCTCCACTCTTTTGCCCATCCCCATTCACCTACCACATCTATTCCATACCCAGACCCTTCCCCCTCTCCAGCTGGGATTGCAGTAATGTCTTATCTATTCCTGGCTACTTGCAGGATTGCTTTGACAGCAATGCTGGGAACCTATCATAATATTGCTGGGAAGGAGGGGTGTCTGGTCTAGGGGTGCTAATGCTCACTACATTTTTACATTTTAATTTGGCGAATTGAGGATGTGGGGACTCAGTTGCCTCACTCACAATTATTTTTAAGTGTTTTTGGGGGGTGGACTCTGGAGGATTGGGTCTAAAGTCCCCAATGTTTCTTAACTTCCAATTTGCAGCCACTTAAGTGGCTATATTTTGAATTTAGCCAGTTAATTAATTTTGACTTCATTTTTAAAAATATATATTCCACGTTTTTTGACACTTGGAAATGGATTAAATTGAGGCACTTTACATATTTCCCTATCCCCAAGGGTTTACAATCTACTGGGGAGACTAACTAAGCTATGATGTCATTAACACATAAAAATAGTGTTTATCACGTGATAAATGCCGCATGTTGTGCAATATTGGCATATTGCAATGATATTACATGTTATTGTGGCCCAAAACATGTCCCTATTACAAAGAGCTGCTTTGCATGTGATTTGCATATATACATTTTACAAATGCATACAAAGCAGCGAATACATAGATAATGACATTCAGATCATCTCAATGACATCCAGATCATGATTAAGCATCATCACCCTCATTGACTGAGTTACTGATTGGCTTAAGCTCTTGAAATTTAAGGTCAAGCTCAGTAAATCAGAAGCAATGCGGTTCATTAGGAAACACATGTCTTCACTGCTTCCTTTGCTAATTATGGCAGATTAATCCATACAGGTCAACAATCTCATTACCACTTTAGATATCTGGATTGACCCACTATTGACTTTTTCCAATCACATTTCACAGCTGCTGTAGCCCTCATATATATTTTTTTTTTGCATATCATTCATAGAATTAGACTATTTTTGGATTGTTCAGATCTTAAATCCCTAAATTATTTAATTCTGGCATGTCTTGATTATTGAAATGCATTATTTCATAGCGTCACTTCCATTCAGCAACACAGATTTCAAATAGTCCAAAATACGGTCGATAAATTAATTTTTGGCATGTTATATCCCCTTCTCCAAGATTTGTACTGGCTCACTAGCTCTTCACATGTCTTTTTCAAGACTGGGTGTTTGACGTTTAAGGCCCTGCACTGGGGCAGTCCTGCATATTTATCTAGTATTATTGCCTCTCATTGTCCAGGATGATCACTGTGTTCTTTCTAACATGAATTATTGGTATTATCTTTCCCAATGGACGTTAGGTTGGAAAGATCCAGGGAAGTTTGTTTTTCTTTTATAACACTTAGATTTTGGAACTCATTACCACTGGCACTGTGCTAGGAGAAAGAGTATTTAAAGTTTAGGAAAGAGCTTAAACCTTCCCTATTTCTGCAAGCCTTTTGATGTGATTAGACCCGTCTTTCCTGCTACTAGTTGCTGTTCTTTACTGTTTTATTTAAGATTCGGTCTTGATTTGCTATTTTACTAAGATTGATTTTTATATATTTTTGCTTCTATTTTTGTCCTCTTTATTGTGTCATGTTTTAATTTGTGTCTAATGTGATTTATTTTGTTTGTCCAGTTTATATTGATGGTAAATTAAAATGTGCACACAGGTACCCATACACACGTGTGCAAGAGCTCATACACGTTTGCACATGTATGATTTAAAATACACCTAGGGCCTGATTTTAAAAGTATTTACTTGCATAAAACTGGGTTTTACTCAAGTAAATGCACTTCACTCAAGTAAGTGGGCTTTTGAAAATTGCTACAATGTATGCTGTTGAATTGTCCATAGGATTTGCTCGCATACGTGCATGTTACACACGTAAATGGCTTTTGAAAAATCACCTGCTACTGTGCATATGTGTGCTCCTAATTTTAAGTAGTTCCGCAAGCAAACATATTTTGCATTCTCTTCCTTAGGACATTGTCGGTTTTACCACATGCAGTTAAGCCTATTTTAAAACATGCTTGCTTAAAGAACATTCCCAGTTTTACCAGTCTACCAGTTTGCCTATTCCACCTCAACATCATCTTAGATCCCTCTAGTTCTTCAGCCTGCACTCCCCCCAGTTGACCCAGACCCCTCACCCAGTCGTATTAGGCCCTATACAGAGATTTATGCAGACTTTCACCTCCTCAAGAGCAGAAGTCAACATGCACAGCTAACAGCTCGCCGCAGGCTGTGGCCACCGGATTTAAAATTCAGATTTACATGTGTAAATTTTGACTATGCCCCTGACACGCCCCCAACTCTGTCACTTTTTTTTTTTTTTTACTCATGCATATACACGCATATGTGCGGCTTTTAGAATGCGTGGGCAGCCCATATACTCGGATATATGAGCCTTTTAACGTGAGCAGTGCTTTTAAAATATACCCATTATGTTTATTTGTTTGTTTGTTTGTTTATTTATTTATTTATTTATTTATTTACTTAGAGTTTTTATATACCGACATTCTTGAAAAAAATATCTAATCATATCGGTTTCCGTTGAAACAGAACAATCGCGGTTATGGCGTTCCATTAAAACAAATTGTCGAGCAACAAGTATAGATAACAGGTATAAATAGAACGGTAAATATAAATAACAAATATAAATGACAATATAAAACAAATATAAGTAACAAGTATAATAGAACAGCAAATGGAGCTAATAGGTCGCAAGTCGACAAATAACGAAGATAAATAGAATCGCAAAATAGTGGTGATAGGCGTTAATGGGCATTGTATGATATAGGGCTTCAAGAGGGTATTACTATGAACCTGAGAATTAGATAGGGCGGGGGCCCTAAAGGATAGCAGGTGGCAGTGAGGAGAGAGGGAAAGGAGGAGCGGGCTGTAGAACAAGGGAGGGAAGAGGAGGAAGAGGGAAGGAGCGGGTGGCATTAAGTCAGGCTAAGGGGAACATGTTGAAGAAGGTAGGGGATAATCATGGGTCTCCCTAATGTTTCTTTTGGTTTTTTTGTTATTAATTAATGTTATTAATTGTTATTTAATTGTTATTGTTAAGTATTATTAATTGTTATTTAATTGTTATTAATTAATGTTTCTTTTGGTTTTTTCGTTATTGTTTTAGTTTTTCATGTTAGTTTTAAAATGTTATTGTGCATTGCATTGGTTTTCAAATGTAAGAATTTTGATGAATCAAAGTATAAGTAAAATAATTTGGCTTGCCCAAAATCTGGCAAGCCATATTATTTTGTACAACCAAGGAATTGCAGATTTTTTCCCATGGGAATATTAGGATGCTAACACACATCCCAATGCTTCTGCACTGATATTTAAAGGGCCACACAGCCTGAAGCACCTGCCCCCACAAAATGTAAAAATCTTTCAACCATCTCCTACCCCCTTTTGAGGTGGTCCTGCAGTGTCCAGAGATGAAAAATAAAAAAATAATCATATGACATGCCACCCTCACTCCCAAACCCCTAACTTTAAATACATTTACCCCCAGGCTCTAAACCTACACCCGAAGCATCCTGCCCCACTTCCTCAAAATTAGAAGTAGTCTCTAGTTTCTAATGACCCTCACCCCGACCCTCACTTCCTTAAAATAAGTTCCTAGTGTCTAGTGACCCCTTCCCAGGGTAGCCCATGTCCTCTGGACCACCTCCATACCTTGAGAGTATATTCCTGGGGCCTGGAACTTTCCAAAATGGCCCTAGTCAAAGCCCTAGAGCAGGCCAGAAGCACAGGACCCTGGCTTCTGGCCTGCTCCTCTAGCCACTAGGTTTCTTCTCCACTCCTTCCAGCTAGCTTTCAAACATAACCAAACATAGCCCGTGAGATTTGAACGTTATTTGATTAAAGGTAGCTAGATAACTTTAAGAAAGTATATTTAATGGAACATTTATCCCACTGAATATCCAAGGCAAGTTTTCAACTTTCATTTGCAATATCAAAAATGTTCTTGAGGTCATCTCTCTATGAAGTAATTGAAAAGAAGCAAATGCAGTCAAGCTCTGGGTTACTTTGTAGATTGTGAACAGAAGGCATGGCAATAAGCAGTCCCAGTAGTGATTTTGTAAGTAAAAAGATACCAGGCCAGCAGCGGTCCTGTGCTTACTTCCCCCTGGCCCTGACCTTCTTTTTCCTCTTCCTGCTCCCCCTTCCTGCTCCATCTTCCTGCAGGGTAGGGTGGGAGGCCTTCTTTGGGGGCTGACAGGATGAGCTCCACCAGCTGCCACAGCATAGGGATGGGTGGGCAACGACCTAATGTCTTCAACTGGTGGGATAAGCTTTATCAGCCATCCCATCCCTGTATAGCAAGTAATTTTTTTAAAGTACTTTTTATTTTTAATTTTGAGCTCAAAAGTTTGTCATGTCTGTTATGTGTTAAATGTGTAATACTGAGAATGAAGAATGAATGAATGCATAAATTTATGTAGTCGGTCTGTGAAATATATGTTAATATGTAATGTCTAGGTATTTAATTTGTTGGTGAATAATTTGATTTGTCGTATTTTCATCTAGGCTCTAATTCATAAATATGCATCTAACCTAATAAGGAGCTAAAAGACTCTGCTCTGCCATCAGCACTGAATCCTACTAAAAGAACTATATACGCACTGACTGCAGAAATTATCCTTTGCCACAGACATTATCACATTAGGGATGTGAATCATTTTTTGACGATTTAAAATATCGTCCGATATATTTTAAATCGTCAAAAATCGTTAGAGGCGATATTTAATAGGAATTCCCCCGATTTATTGTCAAAAATCGTAAATCAGGGGAAGGGGGAGGGGAAGGGGGAGGGCGGGAAAACCGGCACACTAAAACAACCCTAAAACCCACCCCGACCCTTTAAAATAAATCCCCCACCCTCCCGAACCCCCCCCCCAAATGCCTTAAATTACCTGGGGTCCAGTGGGGGGGGGGGGGTCCCGGTGTGATCTTTTACTCTCGGGCCTCTGGTGCGTTGTAGAAATGGTGCCGGCGCCATTTTGGTTTTTGTCCCCCGACGTCAGGAGCATAGGAGATCACTCCCGGACCCCCACTGGACCCCCAGGGACTTTTGGCCAGCTTGGGGGGGCCTCCTAACCCCCACAAGACTTGCCAAAAGTCCAGCGGGGGTCCGGGAGCGACCTCCTGCCCTCGAATCGTTTTGCCGTACAAAATGGCGTCAGGAGCGTAGGAGATCGCTCCCGGACCCCCGCTGGACCCCCAGGGACTTTTGGCCAGCTTGGGGGGCCTCCTGACCCCCACAAGACTTGCCAAAAGTCCAGCGGGGGTCTGGGCGACCTCCTGCCCTCGAATCGTTTTGCCGTACAAAATGGCGCCATGGCCGGCGCCATTTTGTACGGCAAAACGACGTCAGGAGCATAGGAGATCGCTCCCGGACCCCCGCTGGACCCCCAGGGACTTTTGGCAAGTCTTGTGGGGGTCAGGAGGCCCCCCCAAGCTGGCCAAAAGTCCCTGGGGGTCCAGCGGGGGTCCGGGAGTGATCTCCTACGCTCCTGACGTCGGGGGACAAAAAACAAAATGGCACCGGCGCTACCTTTGCCCTGTCATATGACAGGGCAAAGGTAGCGCCGGCACCATTTCTACAACACACCGGAGGACCGAGAGTAAAAGATCACACCAGGACCCCCCCTCTGGACGCCAGGTAATTTAAGGCATTTTGGGGGGGTTCGGGAGGGTGGGGGATTTATTTTAAAGGGTCGGGGTGGGTTTTAGGGATGTTTTAGTGTGCCGGTTTTCCCGCCCTCCCCCGATTTACACGATATTTAAAAAAACAAAACCGCGACGATCCGATTCCCTCCCCCCCAGCCGAAATTGATCGTTAAGACGATCGATCACCCGATTCACATCTCTAATGCACATACTATATGGACTGAAATGCTTACAATTTATACCTGATCTTTGCTTTTTTCTTTGTTCTGTGGGAGTGACTTTATGCAGAATCTAGGTTCTTTTGTTCTCTGCCAATACTTAGGTTTTCAAGTTAATGACATCATCTGAAGGGAGGCTATTTTTATTAGTTTGTACATTCCAAGTTTGGTAGCATTTTCCAGTTTTAAAATTTCTAATACTTATATGTATTTCTTTGCTGAATCAGCTAAATGATTATGTACTATGTTTATCTTTATCTTTATTTATGAAAGCTGCTTTGATCACGTAGAGGGTGATATGTCTCAGTGTGATTCAAATATGATAATTCATGGTTCAAGAGGGATATCTATTTATATATATATTTCTCTTCCACACCAACAACTTGTAAGCTAGGTGCTGATCTCATGACATTAACAACCAGTGTTGGCATCCCCCCCCCACCCAAGTTTCAAAAAAGCCAGCGGTGCAAAGATGGCAATGCCCTAACTATGTGGCCCTTAAAACTAGGTTAGCTCCTTGCTTTGGTTTTCTCTACCCTTATGTACCCTAGCAGGTAAATCTACAGACTTCAATATTTGGGTTATGTAGGGTAGGGGAACCAGTTATTGATTCCTTTGTTCCCCCTTGAGCTCTCCTCTTGTTCAATACAAGTCATTTTTCTGGGAGAAATGAGGTAATGGCCCATCCTGGCCCCTCTTTTCGGGTGTTGTCCCGCTACCTGCTGGATGTTCTCTCCTGTCACCTTAAGGGGATACATCCTCTCTCTGGGCTTTTCTGAAAGACATACCGTTAACCTCTAAATTCCCTTTCCTGAGGTATCCTGCCTCTTGTAGGTGAGCACTTGAGTCAAGTTGCTACCTGCTTCAGCGATATTCAGCTCCTTGCTGAAGGCTGTGATCACCTCTGGAATATGTGTTCTTTTCTCCAAGCAGCACAGTCTCTGAGACTGCTGAGGTTAAGGGTACTCCAGAAGGTAGATCTGGGTTCTCTAGCGAAAGCTATCTTCCTACGGATCCCACACCGCATGACCTGCACTGTGTGGATGGATTTAGTCAGTGAGTCTGTCAGATCTAGACATTTATATACATGTTATTTAGATATATCTAGGCCCCAACACAGAGACTCGACCACTCAGGCTGAACAGGAACAGTGAATTTCTTTATTAATTCCCAGGATGCCCTTTGGTGCACTATAACCTCTGCTGTCAGCTTTATTAATACAGCGTCAGGCTCAACATTTCATATGCTGAACTACTGAACATTATACTCCTTGTCAGAGAGGCCTCTTGTTGTTCAGGGCACATGTGTAGTGTCTGCTGCTGGACTCAGTGACCCTGAATAAAAGCTTGTAATTGTTTCTGTCCTACAGTCAGTGCTTGTAGCAATCCCTCCATGGCTTTGAGAGTTCTGGCTTAGCTGGACTGTTAGCCACTCTTCATCTGCAGAAGGGGTTATTGAAAGCTGATTTTGTCCCATTGCACCACGTCCAAAAAAGTCCAAAGATAATTTTCATTCCAGAACCATTAATATATCACTATCCAAACCAAACATTTTTTTCAATTACTTTTTATGCATATAAAATACAAAATGGTTTCATTTTAAATCATAAAAATAAGAGCATGTTCATACATAGGCCAGTGCTTCCAAGAGCATTGGGCTATACAATTTAATCATAACACATTCAAAAAATGTTTTTAATCATTTCAAAACAGTTCATTGAGTCCTTTCTCAAAGTGGTATCCATGAAGATATGCAAAGTCCCAACATAGATTTTCACTCAATGTAATATTTCAGAAACTCTTCATAAAGTCCCTTCTTCAGCATAGAGAATTTTGTTTCAATAAAGTTGTTCGTAGAGGGGTAGATTTTCAAACGAGCGCGAACAGCCTACTTTTGTTTGCGCTCCAGGCGCAAACAAAAGTACGCTGGATTTTAGTAGATACGCGCATAGTCGCGCGTATCGGCTAAAATCCTGGATCGGCGCGCGCAAGGCTATCGATTTCGTATAGCCTGCGCGCGCCGAGCCGCGCAGCCTACCCCCGTTCCCTCCTAGGCCGCTCCGAAATCGGAGCGGCCTAGAAGGGAACTTTCCTTTGCCCTCCCCTCACCTTCCCCTCCCTTCCCCTACCTAACCCACCCGCCCGGCCCTGTCTAAACCCCGATCCTACCTTTGTCGGGGGATTTACGCCTCCCAGAGGGAGGCGTAAATCCCCGCGCGCGAGCGGGACCCCTGCGCGCCGGCCGCGACCTGGGGCGGGTACGGAGGGCGAGGCCACGCCCCGGACCGCCCCGGGGCGTAGCCACGCCCCCGTACCCGCCCCCAAAACGCTGCCGGCACGCCCCGAAACGCCGCGCAATCCGGCCCCGCCCCCCGACACGCCCCCGACACGCCCCCCTCTCCGAGAACCCCGGCACTTACGCGAGTCCCGGGGCTCTGCGCGCGCCGGGAGGCCTATGTAAAATAGGCTTCCCGGCGCGCAGGGCCCTGCTCGCCTAAATCCGCCCGGTTTTGGGCGGATTTAGGCGAGCAGGGCTCTGAAAATCTACCCCAGAGTGTTTAAGAGTCCAGCAAGACATGTACTTATCTTGGGCAATTCAACTCCTAGAAAGAAAGAAGTATAGAAATATGACAGCAGAAAAAGACCTTATTGTCCATTTAGTCTGCCCATCCATCTAATTTAGCTAGCCCTTACATTTCCCATCACTCCCTCAGAGATACCCAGCATTTATCTCATGTTTTCTTGAATTCAGATACTTTTTACCTCCCCCACCTCCACTGTGAGACCATTCAGTGCATCCACTGCCCTCTCTGCAAACAATTATTTGCTAAGATTACTCCTGATTCTATTCTGTTTTCATCCTCCTCCCATGACCCCTTGGTCTAGAGCCTCCTTTCCATGGATGCTTTTGAGAAATTTAGGGTATACATGTTTAGATTTTTTAGTCTATCTCTATATGCTTTAGAATGGGGACTACCCTCTGGACCGTCTCCATACTCTTTATTTCCTTTTGGAAGTGTGTCTCCAGAATTGTACACATTGATCCAAATGAGGTCTCATCAGGGACCTAGATAGAGGCGATATCAACTCCCTTTTTCTGCTAACAATTCCTCTCCCTTTGCAGCCAAGCAACTTTCTGGCTTTTGCTGTCCCTTTATCCACCTATTTGGCCACCTAAAGATCATCAGATACAATGACGCCCAGATCCTGCTCTTCCTTTGTGCTTAATATTATTTCACCTCCTAAACTTGGATTTTTGCATCCTAAATGTATTACTCTGCATTTCTTAGCATTAAATTTTAACTGCCAGTCTTTAGATTATACCTAGAGCTTCACTAGATCCCTCATGTTTTCCACACCTTCATGGCTGTCTACCCTTTTGCAGATTTTGATTTCATTAGCAGAGAGTTGCATATATCCAACTACTTAGAAGACCACAGTATTCTGTCCCCAAACCAATATGGTTTTCGCAAAGCCGCAAGCACAGAAACGCTACTACTCTCACTCACGGACTTCCTCCTCTCTGGTATTGATAAAGGCCAAGCATATTTACTAATCCTCCTCGACTTCTCGGCGGCCTTCGACACTGTCAACCACTCCCTCCTTCTAAAACAACTGGCAAACATTGGTTTAACAGGTGCCACATTAAACTGGTTCAAAACATTTCTAGGAAACAGAGGATATAGAGTCAAAATTCACAACAAAGAATCCCAATACCACCCATCTAATAGAGGGGTGCCGCAAGGTTCATCACTTTCACCCACACTCTTCAATGTCTACCTGCTACCACTATGTCAATTACTTACAAAATTAAGCCTGAAACACTTCCTTTTCGCAGACGACGTACAGATCGTGATCCCCATAAAAGAATCAATCTCAAAAACAATGGAATACTGGGACACTTGCTTATTAGAAATTAAACTTCTCCTCAACAGTCTAAATCTTGTGCTCAATGCTTCGAAAACAGAATTCCTGCTCATATCACCGGAAAACAATAACATACTTCTAAAACCACCCACACTCCTTCAAACAGCCCATGTAAGAGATCTAGGAGCCATACTAGACAATCGTCTCAACCTCAAACCATTCATTAATCAAACCACAAAGGATTGCTTCTACAAATTGCATATTCTGAAAAGAATTAAACCACTCTTCCACGCTCAGGACTTTAGAACAATCTTGCAAAGCTATAATCTTTTCCAAACTAGATTATTGCAACTCGTTACTACTAGGCCTCCCAGCCTCTTATACTAAACCTCTACAAATGGTTCAGAACTCTGCAGCCAGAGTCCTTACAAATTCCAGGAAAATCGACCACATTTCCCCTATCCTCAAAAACCTCCATTGGCTACCAATCCATTATAGAATCATGTACAAAACCATCAACATCATTTACAAAACTATCAACCAACACACGCAAATCGACCTACAAATACCACTTAAAAAAATACACTTCCGTCAGACCCATCAGGGAATACTACAAAGAGTCTCTCCAAATTCCAAAGGCCAAAACCTTCCAACATAAATCCTTGAGTCTCAGAGCCTTCTCTTCAGCAGGTCCAGCTCTCTGGAACTCTATCCCACCAGACTTAAGACAGGAGCCATGCTCTCTAACATTTAGGAAAAGACTAAAAACTTGGCTTTTCAAAAAAGCATTTCCAAGCCCTGAATAAAACCTTCACGCAACAGCACAACTGGATCTAAATTCTGTGTTATATTTATTCATATTCTCTGTCATACTTAGCCTTCTAGATACATAGGTTCCATCTCACTGTGATATACCGCCACATTTATTCGCATAGTCTTATTTACTCATCTTGTTACTCTTCTACATTAATTGGCTGAAATGTAAATATTGCTCTGTTCCTTTATCTCCCCTCTTCCAGTTCCAAGTTAATTTTCCCTGTTTTTTGTAACTTTCTCACATCCTTTTCTGATTCCCTGTATTTAAAGTTCAAGGTTTTTATTGAGAATATTGTTATTACGCTACGTTATGCCTTTCACACTTTGTTAATTGTAAACCGGGTTGATGTGATGCCTGTCATGAAACTCGGTATAACAAAAACAATAAATAAATAAATAAATAAATAAAATAAATATTGGGTGGTCAACATTGAAAAGAAACCTTCTAAGATAGCCAGTTAAGACTTATTTGACCAGCTTACATGGGATATTCACTATTCAGTAGCATGGCTATGCTACTGAATATCCCCGTGTTTGGCCATACGTACTTAGCTGGATAAGTTAAACCTGCTCTGTGACAGGTCTAATTTATCCAATTAACTTAGCCAGACAAGTCTGAATATTGGAATTTATCCAGCTAAGTTAGCGGGTTAAGTAGCACTGTCCTGATCTGCCCACTGCCTGGCCACTAGATATCCAGCTAACTATTTAATGTGGTGCCCACTGAACATAGCTGCATATTCAGTGGCTGCCACTTAGCCAGATAAGTAGCTTCTTATCCAAGGAAGTAGCACTGAATATTTTTCTCTGTATTTTAGTAAGGCTTTTGACATGGTTTCACACAGGCAATATCTAAATAAACTAAGCGTTCTTGGTATGAGCCCTAAAGTGACTGACTGGGTTAGAAACTGGTTGAGTGGGAGATGACAAAGGGTAGTGGTAAATGAAGTTCACATCAAGGAAATGGTCATTACTAATGGTCACAACACAAAATCTAGGATTTTGTGTTGTGGTTAACCACTGACTCCCTTGTGTGAGTAGTGCATTACTAGTGTGACCAATCCTGGTGTGCCACAGGGATTGGTCTCTGGATTAGCTCTTTGCAACATTTTCCTAAGCAATATTGCAGCAGGGCTCTTGGGAAATGTTTTCTTTTAACATATGATAACACAATCTCCAACAGGGTAGATACCCAGGAAGGTGTGGAAAACCTGAGGAGGGATCAAGTGAAGCTTGAGGAATAATCTAGTCTGGGAGCTAAGATTTAATGTTAACAAATGCAGTCATGTATTTGAGCTGCAAAAACCCAAAGGAATAGTACTGTATAGGGAGTGAAATTCTTATAAGCATGAAGCAAGAGCAGGATCTGGGGATGATCACATCTGATAATATCAAGGTGGCCAAACAGGTGGATAAAGCGACACCAAAAGCCAGAAAAATATTGGGGTACATTAGGAAGAGGAATGATCAGCAAAAAAAGGTAGGTGATATTGCCCCTGCATAAGTCCCTGGTGAGACTTCATTTGGAACACTGTGTACAGTTTTGGAGACCACACATACAAAATTAAAAAAACAAATGGAGTCAGTCAAGACGGTTTGTACTAAAATGGTTAGTGGTCTTAATTATAAAGAGTATTGAGACAGACCTAAAGATATAAACATGTATATCCAAAGGAAAGCCAGGGTGGTTGATATATGAGAAAAACATTTAAATACCTCCAAGATATCATAGCACGAGAGGCAGAACTCTTTCACTGTAAAAGAGGCTCTAGAACAAGGGGTCTTGGGATGAAGATGAGAGAGCAGGGGTAATCTAAGGAAATATGACTTTAGAGGAAAAGGTGGTGGATGCATGGTACTGATGTGGGTGCTCTCAGTGGAAGTGGTGGTGAGAAGGACAATATCTGAATTCAAGAAAGCATGGAATAAACACAGAGGATCTCTGAAGGAAGTGGTTGAGATCGTAGAGCTGAGCAATCGGTATTGATGGGCAGACTAAACAGGACATATGAGCTTTCTCTGCCAACATATTTCTTTGTTTCTAAGTCAACCTGCAGCCCATGCTAGAAACTCCTCCTCTCCCACTGATGATATGTGAGAGACGTTTTTATTGTTTTTTTTTTTTAACATGCCACATATCCAGTTTTTCCTGCATATCCAGAGGGTATCTTAATAATCTGAGGGCACCCAGCACGGAAACCTCAAAGTCTAATGTACTTGTTTTAAAACCTTGCACTTTTTGAAAGGGACTCTAGATTCTATTTTTGAATGCCCCGGTAGACTAACTGACACAAGGGTTTTGCCATTATGGTTAGACATACCCCAGTGGTAGCTTTGTATGCTGCAATAGTTTTATTTTCTGCTATTTATTTTTGTCAGGCTGTAGAGAAAGCAGGCTTGGGTCTACGCCAGCAAGGCTCTCGGGAGCATGCATGCCTACCTCACGCCAGGGGGACCTTTCCAGCTTGACAATGAAATGTAAACAAAACCAGCACAGCAGGCTGCACACTAGCACTGATAAATGCTGGCCGCCTCATTTTATTCGGTGGGGTGCGGGGAATCAGTAAAATCCAGCTCTAGTGATTTTTGCAGCTTATGGACATTTATTGTGGCTGTAAGTATTCTGTTAGAAAGTAAATGTGGAAGTGCCCAGAAATGCAGCTGCGCTTACTAGCTAGAAATACAGAAAAAAATAATATGTATACCAGTTTGTCTCAGATACTACGCAATGCTCTAATTTTTTTTTTTTTAAGAGGAGGTTGAATCCTTATGTTTCAGCTACGGTCATAATACTTTTGTCTCCCCATATTATACAGATTCTCAGTTTCAGTCAAAATGCCAAGCATGAGCTCAAGGTTCAGACCTTGCATTTGATCTTGGCCAAAAGGAATTCTAGAAGCATTTAATTCTACTGTAGTAACCGGAGGTTTAGTCCTTTTGCTTTTCTGCCTGAGTACATTGACACGCCAGTCCCTTCCAGTTTCTAAGCGTAACTTTATTTAAGCATGCAGATGATAACTCAGGTATGCCGGGAAGTTTCAATAACTCAAATACAAACCCTCCTTGGGCGTAGGTTATAACACGTTTAATGTCAGTTCATGTATCTTCAGCTCTAATTATAGTTAATTCATGTCGGTAAGCAGATCCAGTACCAGTGTCATAAATACAAGCAGGCCAATTCCAGTCCCCTCGTATAAACCCAATGCTTCTTTTCCCATCAAGCATCATCAGAGAGTTCACTCTCTGGGTCCAAAAGTACAACTGAGTAGTACCTTAGTTGCCGGGAACATCTTCCACTACTGAGAGACAATCTGATTACCCAGGGCTGAGAGCACTGTTTCTAGTACCAGGCTCCTTGCCAGCTTTCCACCTTTAAATGAGCTGACTTTGCTCTTTGGCTCAGAGGGCAAAGCACTAGCTACTCAACCAGCCAGACTCAAACCCCGCCAGCGACCAGCCCTGACATGTTTTGGCCACGGCTGCGAAACTGTTTCTCAAGTGGGATGACAGAGCATTAGCCTGTCTCCCCTCCATGCCCATGTTGCACAGGTTCTCAGTTTCATCCCAACGGCTGTTATGATGGGCACTAAACAGACGTGCAGCAATAACCTGCGGAGACCTGAGCAAAGCAGCATCCTCTATATCAGTGTTTCCCAACCCCTTTCACGCAAAAGGCTCATCTATATGGTGTGCCGCACCAACTTCCATGGAAAAGGCAGTGCAGACATGGGCTTGCATGGCTACAAGAAAAGCTAGTAAAGCACCGAAAGAAAGCCCCGTCACTCTCCTGCAACTTTTAAAAGAAAAGGAAGGCCAGAATGAACCTGTCACAATGGACCATCTCCCTCTCTATGTGCAGATGCGGGAGAAGGGAGAAGTCAGCGAGATGCGGGTCGGCAGCTCACTTAGTTACGTGGCTGCCACAGCTCCTTCGCCGCCGCTGCTCCCAACACTCGAGAGTGATTCACAACACGCAGTGCCCAGTGCACGCTCTCCCACTCAGCCTGGGGAAAAGAGTCTGGAAAGACTCAAAGACGGGGCAAGATGCTGCTGGTTAAGCACCATACTCCAGGGCTCATGCTGTAGCTAGGAAGAAGAGGCATGCGTGATTGCACACATTCTCAGAAAGGAACTGCTACACTGCTGGTGTTTCGTGCTACTTGAGAAGTGCTGAGAGCAGAACCTGGATCCCAGCATCAAGCAGTGGTGCCTTTTTTTATTTATTTTTTTTTGGCCATGGCTCACCTGATCAGGTCTGAAGGCCCACCCCAGTTTGCCACTTATTTATTTATTTTATTTTAATTCTTTTACTATACCGATACTCAAGACGCGGTCTTATCGTACCGGTTTACAATAGAACAGGGGGAAACCAATTAACAACTATATAGAAGGTAAAAGTTACATCAAACAGGGAGCGAAAAACATGGGAGCTGGAGGACAGGAAAGATTTTTTTTAAAACGATAACAGCTGAAGAGTGGTAAAATAGTCAGTGAAAACAATGAAAACAATAGAAAGCGATACATAATCAGCTAGATTGAGCTCGGCTGTAGGTTTATCTTAGGCAATTATTCATATATCTTGTGGACGTGGGAAACATGGAGAGGTATGCAGGGCGGGAGGTGGAGGGGCAGGGACTAAGACAGGGAGGGGGGGGGGGGAGTTAGGGAAGCGGTCAGGGTGAGAGTCAATGTGGTTGAAAAAGGTTCCTTCAACGGTAAGCTTGAGTGAACAGCCAGGTTTTCAGTTTCTTTCTGAAGGAGGGTTTTCAGTTTCTTTCTGAAGGAGGGAAACTCTGCTCTACAGCCGTTCTCCGGCATTAGGTCAGCTAGAAGAAGTCAGTACCAGAAAGCAGCTATGGTAGAAAACCTGTAAATATTATCTCTTTCTGAGTACAAAGTAAGTTATTATAAAACCCATGTGGATTCTGCCGCACACAGGCCAAGAAGGGACTGTATTCTGTTGATGGCTCAGATTTTACATTACATTTTAGCCAAAAAGCTAAATCGTGTTCAAATATTGGCTACAAGCAGGACTTTCCTTTTTTATTTTTGGATATATCACCAAATCCTGTGTTGAAGGAGCAATCATCCTTTCTGCCTGTAAATGTGTGATCCAAAAAGCAGTAGCAATGTCATTGTACAATGATTCAAAATGTTAAGGTTTTATTTTCCAGTACAACTCACATGGAGATAAATATATATAGCCAGAAGAAAAGGTTCAGATTCGGAAAGAAAAGGGCAAACAGTTCTGCCACCAAAATAACATATGCAGAAGGAAATGAGTGCTGTATGCACCAAATGGGGCAGGACTTAAGAAAATACTCAAACGGAGCCCTAGAAAATATTCTAGCCGGGATCTCTTTAATGCAGGATGTGGGTTTTAGTGCTATGTCCCAGAGACCAGCTTCCAGTCTCATGGAAGTCTGAACTGTCAGACTGAAACAATGGCCTTTGATAGATCACTAAAACCCATTTTCACTTTCAGGAGTGCCTGAGTGTTGGTTTGGTTTTTTTTTTTTTTTATCATGCTCAATTTAACACCCGGTCTCCCAGCAGTTTCCATTCATGAGGATGGAATTGTGTTACTGGCATGATGGGAAATTGCATCTTCTGTGCTTAATAACAGCATGTTATATAGTCCATGGCTTCAGTGAATTATAAGTCCCTTGAAGTGTGCAGTGTTTCTTTCTTTGTGTAAGGTCATTCCATGTCAGTGTTATAATTTCTTCCCCTGTCTGTGTTGGCCATGTAGAGGACTGGCAAAGTAAACAGCTACTTATCAGCTGTTCATCACTAGTTAAAGCCCAATGCTAGAGAAAGAAGGATGAAACCGCTGGAAAACATTGCTAGCCATTTCAAATATTATCTGAAACATAAAAACAAGGTTGTTGGCAGAAAAAGACGGCTTCTTCCACCCAGCCTGCCACTTGTATCTGCCTACTGTGCCGTCGCAGATCTCCCTTGATCTATGGCCTTTTCCTCTCCCTCTGCCACTGAGCTCCCACAAAGGAGCAAGAATGAAACCCAGACAAAGCATTTGACATGATTTTTGCATAATTTTCCCATCAGTTTAACATTTTAGGCCCGATTTACCTCGGCTTTTTTTTTTTTCCTGTCCTGTGTCTATTGGGGGGAAAAGAAGCTTAGTAAATCAGGCCTTTTATATGCACATTGACAATTAAATGAGACACCACGCGAGTTACGATTCTACAAAATATGGAATAATTGATGTTTTTCATTCAGGAGACTATGTAAAATTAATTAAATTTTCATAAAATATTCTGTATAGTGGGAATATCTGGTAGTAATGATAACAACAGATAGAGAAAGTGGTATCACCATACCACTTTATGATTTATTTGCTTTAATTAGGCATGGGCAAAACCTGCTTGAAAAGGACCTGTGGGAGAGATGCAGGAGTAGTATAGTGATGTGTTTTTTTTTTTCATAGATAGGGTGGTGGATGCATGGAACGGCTTCTCAATGGAGATCAGGAGAGTTAAAATGGATATCACTAAGTGAGAATGGCATGAGCACAAAGGTTGGGGGTGTGCCTGGAAAATCTTTTGTTTCATTTTGTTTTTCTTCCCCCCCCCCCTATTTGCATTTTAAATTTAATCAATAAAATAAAAAGTGCATAAAGAAATATTTTAAATTGAAATAAAAAAAAAAAAAAGCATTAAAGATGACTTTCGTGAGCCTACAACATGGAGGGAGAAACAAAGGAAACGCCTGAGAGCTTGCTTGCAATAAAGAAACAAGTTAAAAGGAAATTAAGCAATTTAAGAGGGCACAAACCCTTTAGAATGAATTGTAAATATAATTACATGAACTGTAAACAATCCCTGGTCCAAACACCCATTTTTTGAGGGGGGGGGTGTGCTTTTTTGTTTTGTATCTGTCTTTTAGTGTGCACGCGCAAAATCATTTTAGCATACACTGAAACCATTAGTGTATACTAAAAGACAGAAATGAAAATAAAATGTAGTTGTTTTTTATTTTTGGTGTCTTTTCAAACTGAAAACACAAAGTGAAATAAAAATATCATTACAATTTCCCTGTTTAGAAATGACAGCCCATCCCTAGAAAGGATCATCAGCTGTGAGGCAGGAAAGGTAAAGCCACAGATCAGGTGGGGTCTGTGACATCGCGGCATGGAAAATGGGAAGAGTAAATGAGCCTTGTGGTCTTTGCCTGTCATAGCAGCTGTCAGTGAAGGCACTAATCTGAACTGAGTAATTTTAACTGGCTAATTTTAGGAAGATAAAGTTGTCTAACTATAGCCAAAGTTACTCATTTCTCATTGGATCTTTCACTGACGGCTGTCAGGAAAGGGAGTAATCATTGATCTTTTCTCCCAGAGTAAAGTGAATATGTTAATACTAATGTGCTGGGAACTTTTTTGGGAGTTGGAGGGTAAGTGTTGGTGATAAGCATTTAGCTAGCATTTTTTAAGGTAAGGAGGAGGGGGGGATTGGCACTGTTTGTTGTTGTTGTTGTTATCTGGCTAACTTTAGGATTGCTGTTTTTCTTTTTATTTATTTATTTATTTATTTGTGCTGTTTTACAATAATTTCAAGATAAACTTGAAACACAAACAAAATTATATGAAACATTGTGTTTTACAATCAGGAAACAAAACTTTTTAACATACTCTCTCTTACAAAGTCCTCAATTTGGGGGAGGGGGACGGATTTACTCCACCTAAACAAATAATAGTACATTATCTATAGAGGAAATTTCCAGACTATTAAACAGCGACTTATTCAATCTATGAGAGACCCGGAGTTTCCACACAGGGTACTACAGGGGTCACAGATGTCATTGGAGCTTTCCCAATCAAGAATTGAGTCAATTGTGGAGGTTCAAAGAAAACATACGTATTTTCTAAGTATTTAACGACACATTTACATGGACATTTTTAAAAGTATTTCCCCCCAGTTAACAAGACCTGTGATCGTAACAACAAAAAAGCTTTTCTCCTTTTCTGAGTTTCTCGTGAAACATCTGGGAAGGCACGAATTCTACATCCCAGAAAACCTTCATTCCTATTCCTCAAAACCAATTTTAATAGCCATTCCCTATCAGTCTCTAGTGCCAAAGTCACTATATGAGAGTTGCTGGGACGGCCATCTCTGAGTCAGATGTCTCCAAAACTGCAGATATGTCAAGCTCTGGTGGCTGTTTATGTAAAGGTCTTATTATATCAAAGTCTCCTCCTTGTCCTCTTGATGTTATTCTTGTCTTAGGGAGATAGAATATCTTAGTTATTGGTGGAAGCGCAGCATCTGAGATTTTAAGCACCTCTTTCAGGTATTTCATAAAGACCTCTCTTGGAGATCTTAAAGGTATCTGCGGAAAATTTATAAATCTCAGATTTCTGCCTCTTACCACATTTTCAAGATTTTCAATCTTGAAAGCGATGTTATTCTTATCCTTTATCATCAGTACTTGATTTTGTTGTATCCCATTTAAATCAGTCCTGATAACTGAGACCTGATTTTCCAAGTTCACATATTCATTGGAAAAAGACTCCATTTTAGCTTCATGTTGTTTAACTTGCAGTGCAACTGGTATTAGTTGTTGAAGTATGGAATATCTCATATCATTAATAGCCTCCCATAATGTTTCCAATGAAAAAGTCAGAGGTCTTACCATGGGTGGAATTTCTATTATAGGTGCACCTCCGATTGCTCCTGTAATCTCCCTTGGTTCTCCAACTTCCATTCCGGGTAGCCCTGATGTCTCTAACGGGCTTGAGGTTACAGCTGCCGCTCCTTCGGCCCCGCCTGGCAAGACCCCTCAACACTTCGGTTGTTGGTTCCTTGCCCCTGGTACAGAGCTCTCCTTGTAACTGCAGGATTCACCGGAGGGGTCCTCTCTACGGAACTGAATGAAGATGTTGAGCCAGGGAGAGAGGGGAGCTCAACTTCCCCTCCTCCTCTCTCCAGCGGCGTCTGTTCCATTCCTGTGTCGCTGCGTCTAACGTGAAGGTCCATCGGACTGGTTATGGGTGTCGCCGAGGCCGTTGCAGGGTACGGAGCCCTCAATTTTCGCTTCCTCCCCATTTAATCAGCAAAAAAGTTGCAGGAAAAGGAATTTCAGCTCTTAGCCAAGGACACTCACGCCGAGCTAAGCAGTCTGGTGGCCATCTTGGTTCTGCCCCCCGGCCACTTCCAGTTCTCAAGGACTGCTGTTTTTCTGACCAGAGTTAGCTGGATAACATTACCTGGCTAAGGCTGAATATCACTGCCATGCCTCACAAATTCCCCCACGCTGCCTATTTTTTTAAAATCTGGTAAAGTTTTAGCCAGCTAATGACTTAAGTTGTACCCAGTTACAACTTAGCCAATTAGCAGAGCAAGATATTTAAAACTAAGGGTTTGTCTGGCTGTCCTGAACATAGCTGAGCAAACTCTTTTGAATACTGCCCTTACAGTGAACAGATTTTCGCAACATATGTATCACATGACACTTCAAAAGGCACAAAAGAATACAGAAAATAGAATTAGGTAGCAAAACATATGACTGAAGAAGATGCCAGGTAAAATATACTAGATCAGGGGTGGCCAACCAGTGTGTCATGAGCCACATGTGGCTTTTTGGCGTACAAACTGAGGCTTGCGAGGGTAATCCAGCCTGTACCACCAACCGTCTCTTCTGCCTGCTGCTTGTTGCAGTCCTGCCTGTTCTCAGCAGCCAGCTTGTGGGCAGAAGTTCCTTTTGAGAAGGGGGAGGACTGCACTGTGCAAATGCTGCCTGCCGCGTCGTCATCCTCCCCCCCCCCCCCTGCCCCCACCAAAATGACAGACAAAAACTAAGTCTAGCTGGGCCAGCGCAAAGCTCATCTCACATTGGATGAAGAAGTGGTCCAAGCCATTGCAAAGCCCGTCCCATGGCAGCTAAAAATGAGGTCTGGCTGGGCCACCATGGAGTCCATCCCATAGCAGCCAAAATCGAGGTCTTGATTGGCTGCTTCAGAGCCCCATTCTGCAGTGTCCTCTGATGAGGTCCTGACAGGCCATTACGGAAGAGCCTGTTCTGTGGCAGCCAAAGACAAGGGCCTGAGAGAGTGCCTGCCTGCCTTTGTGTATGTGTTTGTACGCCTGAAAGAGTGCCTGTCTGCATGCATGTGTGCCTTCGAGGGTGCCGGTAAGAATGCCTGCCTGTGTGTGAAGAGAGTATGTGGGGAATGTTTGAGAGAATGAACATGTGCAAGTGTGTGTGTGAGAGAGAGAGATTGGCTCTTCTCCCACCAATGGCCAATCACAGGGTGACTGGCCATCAAAGAAAATCCCAGATAAAGAGAGCAAGAGATTTTTTAATCTTCATTTGTTTTAATTTTGGCGTGTTACAAGATGTGTCTGCTATTTTATTTTGAAATATTGTATTGGTGTTTGGAGAAATATCACTACAGTTATGTGAGTTTTTATTTATTGGATGTTCTGTTCATTAGTTTTTAAAAAATATTTATTCTTTTTTTTTAGTATAGTTTCACAATTATGTTTTATATTACTTAATTTTATTTGGTGTTTTATAAGCAATGGTGGTGTTTCATTTTAACATTGTTCTACTGCATAATACAGGCTTGTTCTGGTTTTCAGTTTAGTTTTTGTCTGCACATTTCTATTTCTTTTTGTCTGATCACTTTTTCTGTAATTGTTGAGGTTCTGTGCGTTCTACATGTGTGATGTATTCTGCTAGCACAGCGTGGCACAACCGGCATCTTGTGAGCTTTATGCACAGGCTGTGACATCAGTGAGTCTCTTGGAGAGTGTGAGTGCCAGGAAGGGATGAGAATGGGAAAGGGAAGAGGCTGCTACAGGCTGTGGAAGTGCTGAAAGCAAGCAAGAACTTTGTTACACGGCATTACTGGGGCACAGGGAAGGACATTTACTAAGTACAAGTACTAAGAAATAGGACTACATAAAAAAATGATAGCCTGGTTCAGATCATACCTAAGTAACAGATTTTACCAAGTCTGTATAAATAACGTATTGTCAGAGAAAATAAATCTACAAACAGGAGTCCCACGGGGATCAGCACTATGAGCTACACTATTTAATATTTACCTGCTGCCACTATGCCACCTCCTAGTAGGTCTGGGAGTCATACACTACATTTATGCTGACGACATTCAACTACTACTACCCATTGAAGACACATTGGAAAAAACACTAAATCTAACAAACATGTACCTAGACATCATCAAACAGCTACTAAACCAAAATGGAGCTAGTTATTAACATCGAGAAAACTGAATTCCTACATTTAGAACGAAAAAATCTGATGATCATCCAAACCCCAATACTGCTCAACAATAATCAGAAAATAGAATTAACTGAAAAAGTATGAAACCTTGGTGTAATAATTGACACAGAACTTAGCCTTAAACAATACATATCACTAAGCGTCAAAGAAGGATACACCAAACTTTTGGTTCTCAGGAAATTAAAACCTTTTCTAACATTGACAAACTTCAGAACAGTCTTACAAGCACTAATATTTGCTACCACCGACTACTGTAATGCCCTTCTAGGATTACCATACACAACAATAAGACCACTCCAAATACTGCAAAACTCTGCTGCAAGAATACTTACTGGTAAACAAAAAAATATTCACATTACGGAAACTCTAGCAGAACTACACTGGCTACCCATCAAATACAGAGTTCAATACAAAACACTGCACAATACATAAATTAATACATGATGAAAAAGCAGAATGGCTGAACACAGCACTACATGTTCATGTCCCACATAGAAACCTCAGATCTGCTAGCAAAGCACTCCTAACCATCCCTTCGGTTAAAACAGCAAGACTGACCCAAGTTAGAGAACGGGCTCTATCCTTAGCCGGACCAGTACTGTGGAATAATATGCCCTTAAAAATTAGACTACAGAGAGATTTTAAACTATTCAAAAAGAGTTTAAAAACCTGGCTTTTCAAGCAAGCATTTTACAAAGAGAGCGGTGAATAGTGGAATATGAAATCTGACAGCAGAACATCAGAACTCAGCACCTTGTTGCTCAATAAGCGTGTTTTATTAAAACAAATCATACATTCTGATTGTTATATATGTAATTAAAACTGTGAAACGTAGAAAAAGGACAAGATCTTTAACTTTTTGCAAATAGTCTTTATTACAAAAGTATGTTACTGGACCTTAATGGCACTTCCTATAGATAGTATTAACTTATACATTTTCCAAAGATGTATATATGTGCCTCACTGTTAACCGTTGTGATGGTATACTACTTAACGACAGTATAGAAAAGATTTTAAATAAATAAATAAATAAAATACATGAGCAGTAGCACAACAGAAGGTTTATGTCTTTGTGCCAGAGAGAGTGTTTCTTTGTATCTGAGAGAGGGAGTTTGTGTCTTTGTGTCTGTATGTTTGAGAGTGTGAGCATGTATGTGTATTGAGTGTGTGTATGTGTGTGTCTTTGTATGTGAGAGAGAGTTGGTCTTTTCTTTCATGTGTGTGTGTGTGTGTGGGAGAATCATCTCTCACCCACCCATGAAAGGCATAGTGATTCTCTGACTCTGTTAATTCTGGTTTTGTGGCTCTTAACTTGTGAAAGGATGGTCATCCCTGCACTAGGTGGCCATCTTAGCGACATACAGGGTGAACGCACTAAAAAAGAATGTCTGTTTTTGGCGACTGCTCTTTGAATGTATACCCTGGAGGAAAGGAGGAGCAGAGGTGAAATGATACAGACTTTCAGATACTTGAACGGTTTTAATGCTCTAAAGACAATGACAAACTTTTTCCGTTGGAAAAAAAATCAGCAGAACCAGGGATCACGATTTGAAACTCCAGGGAGGAAGACTCAGAACCAATGTCAGGAAGTATTTATTCACGGAGAGGGTGGTAGATGCCTGGAATGCCCTTCCTGAGGAAGTGGTGAAGACCAAAACTGTGAAGGATTTCAAAGGGGCGTGGGATAAATACTGTGGATCCATAAAGTCTAGAGGATGTGAATGAAGAGAAGAGGCATGGGGGTGGCTTGCAGGAATGACAGCTACTACCTGGAGATAAATACCCTAATTCAATAAACATACTCACTGTTAATGCGACTCCAACATTGCTCTATGCTTCAATGGCAAGAGGAAATGTGGAAAAAAGGATTTGCATTCACAAAAAAGCAGGGGAGTAGCTTGCTTGTTGCAGCGGTTACTACCCCAAACCAAATAAGTCTGATATTTCACTTTCAATGCATACCCATCATAGCTCTCTGCTTCAACGGCAGGAGGGAAAGAGGAAAAGAGGATTTATATTTTGGCAACATCCAACAAGGTCTGAATTACATAGTCTGGGTAAACAAATAATTATTGGTGTAGCTTGCTTTTTATGGCGGTTACTACCTCAAATCAATTAAGCCTGATACTTCACTTGGAATACATATCCAGCACAACTCACTGCTTCAACGGCAGGGGGGAATAAAGAAAAGAGGATTTATATTCAGGCCAACCAGCAAGGACTGAATGGCACAGGTTGGGTAAACAAATAAGCGTGGGAGTAGCTTGCTTATTGTGGCAGCTACTACCCCTAACCAATTAAGCTAGATACTTCACTTAGATGCAGCTCCAACACTGCTCTCTACATCAATGGTGGGGGTGGAAGGTAACTAGAACCAAAAAGTTACTTATAAGGGTCAAGAGTAACAGATAAGTATGAGGAAAAAAAAAGTGTGAAAGCTTGCTGGGCAGAGTGGTTGGGCCATTTGGTCTTCTGCCGACATTTCTATGTTTCTATGAATGTGCGCTCAGCCCCCTTTCCTGGACGCGCAATACAGAATGCAAATGAGAGGTCACGCTAAAAGGAGGCACTAGTGACAATTGCACACCCCTAGTGCCTCCTTGGTCCAGGGGAGGTGGCTGTCAACAGGTTTGGAAAATGGACCTCAATTTTATGAACGTCTGTTTTCCTAACCTGACCCGCCGGCACATTTAAAAAAAAAAAGCTAATCTTTAATTCCTCTGACTTAATATCGCTACGATATTCAGTCGGAGGATGTACAGAAGTAGTATTTTCTGATTTTCTGTATACTTTTTCGGGCCGCTCTTGGGCAGGCACTAATTTCTGAGTGTAAAATGTACGGACCGGCCGCAAGTTGGTTGTTTTTTTTTCCTTTATCCTGGGCGAATGACTGATAGTCTCATTAACATGCATTTGCATGTGATGAGCACCATTAGTTTCGGGGGGGGGAGGGGTTTGGACCCGCATCCAAACTGGGTTAAAAAGTGCACCCAGCTGAGAGCACTGTACAATATCGGCCTGTATGGGTCCAGCACAGGAGCAACACCAGAGAAAGAAAAATAGGAATGCTGCCACTTAGAGATGAAAATTATTTAATATACCGAAAAATACATTATAATATTAGTGTCATTTGAAAAGACTCATACAAGGATTATCTTAAATCCAGTCCATTAGGCTGATTTATATGGAGCTCAATAGCTAGTTCCTAAGCAAGCTAGATAAATATAAATCTTCTCTCTTTCCTTTTGGATTTATGCACAAGGGCACCTTTCTAAGGCATGTACTCTCATACATTGCACTGTCAAGCACAAAATGTGACGTTCTACAACACTTTTTAAATAATAGAACAAGTGACATTAGCACATTTATGTACCACAATATATAGTATGTTCCTTTATCAAAGAAAGTGGAAAAAAACGAAGATATGTCAGGATTCTGCTTACCCACCATATGAAAATAAGGGAGACAATTTTCAAAGGAGTTAGGCACGTAAGTACAACATACTATCGCAGCAATGTTCAAAAACTTATTTACATGCTTAGGGCCTAATTTTAAAAAGTATTTACATGATTAAAATTGAGTTTTACATATGTAAATGTATTTTACCTCTGCAAGTGGCCTTTTGAAAATTGTTACACTATTTGCCATTGAATTGTCCATAGAATATTCACGTGTAAGTGCATGCGTAAATGACATTTTTAAAAATGCAATGATAGTATGTTACATTTATACGTGTAACTCCTTTTGAAAATTACCTCCTTAAAGTGCACTTACATGTGTAAAACCTATTGTCAATTCAATGGCATATACTGTAGCAATTTTTGAAATCCCACTTATGTATGTAAAATCCAATTTTAAGTGTGTGAATCCTTTTGAAAATTATCTCCATAGAGTTCAGACACCCAGACATTCTAGAGGTCATGAAAAAAGCCCATTGAAAAAGAGCTACTCAAAAGGGCTACCAAAATGATAAGGAGAATGGAACAACTTCCCTACGAGGAAAGACTAAAGAGGTTAGGACTTTTCAGCTTGGAGAAGAGACAACTGAGGGGGGATATGATAGAGGTGTTTAAAATCATGAGAGGTCTAGAACGGGTAGATGGTAGAAAGACTAGGGGGCACTCCATGAAGTTAGCATGGGGCACATTTAAAACTAATCGGAGAAAGTTCTTTTTTACTCAACGCACAATTAAACTCTGGAATTTGTTACCAGAGGATGTGGTCAGTGCAGTTAGTATAGCTGTGTTTAAAAAAGGATTGGATAAGTTCTTGGAGGAGAAGTCCATTACCTGCTATTAAGTTCACCTAGAGAATAGCCACTGCCATTAGCAATGGTAACATGGAATAGACTTAGTTTTTGGGTACTTGCCAGGTTCTTATGGCCTGGATTGGCCACTGTTGGAAACAGGATGCTGGGCTCGATGGACCCTTGGTCTGACCCAGTATGGCATTTTCTTATGTTCTTATGTTCTTATGATAGTGAAGACAACCCTGCATGGACAAGAGAAACAAAGTCTCTCCAAAACAAAAAAACCCTAAGATGGTAACTCATACTGGCGCACAGATGCATATTGGCACGTGTGCACTGGTGCATACCCAGAACGAGACCATCTTATAACTTGTGCATATGTTAGAAAATAGTCTGGACGTATGCACATGTGCATCTAATTTTAAATAGCCATGTATCTAGGTGCACAAAGCCCGCTTCTACCGCGTTAGTTGGGGAATTTTAAAAGGATAGCGTGCCCACGACATTACCAGGTTCATCAGTTCATGCACCAGTTCTCCCAGTTCACTGCTAGGTCTTCCAAGCTTCTCTGGTTGAATAGCTTATTACTCCCCTAGTCACCCCAGACCCTTAAAACCCCTCAGGTATGGCTAGGTCTTTGGATTTTCTTAAACTTACGTCATGTCTCTAGTGGAAGTAAACTTATGCAGCAGGGGATCTGGGTATGTGCCCGGGTGACATCTCTTGGCCATGACCCAAAATACCCACGCCCCTCCCCTTTTTGAAAATCTTTGAGAGGTGCACACAGCAGGAGATACATGCGCATCTGGGCAGCTTTTAAAATTCGTTCGGTGTGCGCGAGCCCGACTCGTCTGCACATCCCCCAATTGATGCACGTGCCGGGCTTTTAAAATTCACCTTTAAGCTGTGAGTTCACTAAACTGGGAACTCAGTCCTCAAAACCCATAAAAAAAAAAAATACATCACCCATCCTCACAAGGACAATTAATTTGAACCACATTGATAAAAGACACCTCTGTAAAAATCTGAAGGATGAGGTTCTTTTCAACAGGGTGAACGTTGAAAACCGCTGGAAAATGTATGCACAAGCATGGCTTTCACTGCCTTTCTTGTTACTATATGTAGTCTGGAAACTTTGTGATGCCAAATTGGAAGAAAGTATTTATCAACTTTTTGTGTTTATGGTAAAAATGTTTGAGTAGAGCTGTGAGTCCAATATACAAACGCAAGCACAGCAAAGACAGAAAGCAACAACAAAGCCATTTATATTAAAGACAAGCTGTACCACTCCACTCACTACTGGGCATGTAGACGAAATGCACTCTGCTAACACAAGAGAACATCTTCAGCTGGCTTTGTGTCATAGTTCAAAGAGCGTGAAGCCTGCTGCTGCTGCTCTAAATGAAAGGGAAACCTGATGTGTGCAATAGGCATGAGGCAGCACACCCCAGCAAAGAAAATGCCATTCTCTCTCCCATGAAACTTGGAGGAAAGAATACAGTCTCTGGTTCTGTAAGGACTTTTTTTTATTGTCGGCTAGATTGTTTTATTGCATAGAAATGACATTGAACTCTTTCTGTTGATCATTCCGCATACTTCTTTTGACTAGACCCAGAGACTAGCACGCGCCCATAGGTGCGCATATGCACTAGCGTTTTATTTCGTTTGCGAAACCGTGCGCGCATGTGTGCTCAGGAAATGCTGGCTTTTCCAAGCACGAGGGAGGTGATTTTATAATAGGCACGTGCGCAGGAAATAACCGGTTTTACAAATTTGGCCATCAGTTTGCCCAGTCAATCCCTGAGTCATCAAGACCCGCCCTGGTTGTTCAGCCTGCACTCCCCCCAATTCATCCAGGCCCTTTATTGTCTGTCTTTGGCTATAAAGAGTGACTTACATCTGATAAACAGCAGAAGGAAATGGGCATATACACACGCCGCTCACGCTAGTTATAAAATTGGAAATTACACGAAGAACTACTGGCACATGCCCTGCCCCTAACAGCGCCCTTTTTAAAATGCATCGATTTGTTTGTGCATCAGTACTTCTACATGCATGTGCGAGGTTTATAAAGTGCATAAGAACATAAGAAATTGCCATGCTGGGTCAGACCAAGGGTCCATCAAGCCCAGCATCCTGTTTCCAACAGTGGCCAAACCAGGCCACAAGAACCTGGCAATTACCCAACACTAAGAAGATCCCATGCTACTGATGCAATTAATAGCAGTGGCTATTCCCTATGTAAACTTGATTAATAGCGGTCAATGGACTTCTCCTCCACGAACTTATCCAAACCTTTTTTGAACCCAGCTACACTAACTGCACTAACCATATCCTTTGGCAACAAATTCCAGAGCTTTAGTGTGGGTTGAAAGAAAAATAATTTTCTCCGATTAGTCTTAAATGTGCTACTTGCTAACTTCATGGAATGCCCCCTAGTCCTTCTATTATTTGAAAGTGTAAATAACTGAGTCACATCTACTCGTTCCAGACCTCTCATGATCTTAAAGACCTCTATCATATCCTCCCTCAGCCGTCTCTTCTCCAAGCTGAACAGCCCTAACCTCTTCAGCCTTTCCTCATAGGGGAGCTGTTTCATCTCTTTTTATTATTTTGGTTGCCCTTCTGTCTACCTTCTCCATTGCAATTATATCTTTTTTTTAAATGCGGCAACCAGAATTGTACACAGTATTCAAGATGCGGTTTCACCATGGAGCGATATAGAGGCATTATGACATTTTCCGTTTTATTAACCATTCCCTTCCTAATAATTCCTAACATTCTGTTTGCTTTTTTGACTGCTGCAGCACACTGAGCTGACGATTTTTTTTTTTTTAATTTTTATTGCATTTCAATTTATTATAAAGCAAAAACAGTCGGATCTATGAACATACTACGTTTTCAAGTAATTTAGAACTAGTACAGTATTACAATGTTTTTCATATTTATCCTATAATTTCTAGGAAAATAAATAAGAAAATTAGAGTAATACTACAAGTATATCATTTCTTTTAAACTTTTCCTTGTCATTTCCCCCTTTTATATTCTATCCCTCATAAACAGCTCTTAGGAGTGTGTATCTAAATATGCTCGTAACTAATCTGGATGGTTAAAAATATATCTAGTATCCAAATGTTTTGTATATATATATATATATATATATATATATATATATATTTAGGAGCTGACTATTTTAAATTATTATCCACTATGATGCCTAGATCTTTTTCCTGGGTTGTAGCTCCTAATATGGAACCTAACATCATGTAACTACAGCAAGGGTTATTTTTCCTTATATGCAACACCTTGCACTTGTCCACATTAAATTTCATCTGCCATTTGGATGCTCAATCTTCCAGTCTTGCAAGGTGCTCCTGTAATGTACCATAATCTGCTTGTGATTTAACTACTCTGAATAATTTTGTATCATCCACAAATTTGATACCCTCAGTCGTCGTATTCCTTTCCAGATCATTTATATATATATTGAAGAGCACCGGTCCAAGTACAGATCCCCGAGGCACTCCCCTGTTTACCCTTTTTTGAAAGTAGGTCGGACACGCACATGTGCTAGACACGTGTGCATCTTTTTTAAAATTCACCCTTCAGTGAACAGAAGCACATGATACACAACACAGGTTGTGCTGCGGTAACCCATGTTAAGTTCTGTTGAGTTGCAAGGCATGATTCAGGGCAGCTTTATTAAAGCACAGACCTGGAGTATTATAATGTATTGTTTAAAATATTCTGAATTCAAAAGTACCAGAGACAAAATAAAAAGACGAAAAGATCTTGTGTATGAAATACTTCCTACTCTGTTTTCATTTCAGTTTTAGGCTGATTTCATGCAGCGCAATGGGGCTGATGTAAAAAGCCACGCTAAGCCATTTGTGTGTTTTCACTCCGATATTTGCATGGATTTTTCGGCGCTAGCCTTGCTCATGTATGAAATAATGGTTTTAGTGCCTAAAATACCTCTGCAAAAATCAGAGTAAAAACATGCAGTTGATTTAATGCGGGCCCATACCGTGTCAACGAATCCACTTAGATTGTTTTCATTAGAAGCGGACAACAGATGTTTTAAAATAAATAGATAAATAAATAATTAGCTATTAATGGGTAACGCAGAGAGCCAGGTTAGTCTGGAGAAATGTTAGTGCCTGGTTTTTTTTTATTTTTATGCAGGTTTTTTAATGCCTGGGTCAGAACAAGAGTAAAAGTTAAAGCACCTATCTGTGATACACAAAGCACTCCAAGAATAAGTCATACCAACTATAAATAATTCTGCTTTTATACCTGAGTGCATATATCTGAGAATAAGCCATGCCAAGTGTAAATAATTCTGCTTTCATATCAGAGTATGTATAGGCTATGCCAGCTGTAATTGTGCATTTTCCAGTCTGCCTGTGCCTCTGAAGCTGAAACAATATTGCAGAACAGTAACTTGAGTTTGACTTGAGCTTTGGGATATATGTACTTATCTAACTGATAAGCATTTTACAGCAATTTACAATCTTTTGTAGGCTGTGATATCTCTTATTGGATCAATGCAAGAGTAATCAGCTTGGCCCATGTCACTTTAAACAGCCAGGAAAGGAACTCTGCAGCATATTTTACATTAGCGCCTGGTTTTCCCTACGGTTTTCTGCAGCTGGGCTTTAGTGTGGATTTTGGCACATGTGTTTTTTTTTTGTTTTGTTTTTTTACTTAGTGTAGATTTTGAGCTCTGATCTCATTTGCATATCTTTATTTACATCCTGCAGGGTCACTGGTTTTTTTTTTTTTACCATGCACGCTATCAAAAATTGGCTCAAAAAATAGCGCCGATTTTGGTGTGGGTTTTAGTACATCAGCCTGCTGTCAAGAAGCACTATTCAGTGGCTGCTTGGACAGTGGTTAGCTGTCAAATAGATCTGAAGGAAAATATTATTTTCATTGCTTTCATATAAATGAATAAGTTTGGTCATTTGATGAATTAGGATGATCTCCCTGAGCTATCTTTCTATCTGCCTCCCCAGTATGAAAGAGCTGCCCCAGTCTGGTGAAACATAGACATGATGGCAGAAAAGGACCAGTGGTCCATCCAGTCTGTCCAGCAAGCTTATGGTAGTTTCTGTCGCTCCATACAAGTCACCCCCATAACATGTTTCCCAGACTGTCAGTCAGTGCCCTTGTTGGTTACTGTTGAGTCCAAATTCCCTGTTACCTCTTGCTGTGAACCAGAGAGCAAGGTTGGAGTTGCATCGAGTTACAGGCTTATTAGTTAAGGGTAGTAACCACCACATCAGCAAGCTACCCCCATGCTTATTTACTTTCCCATACTGCAAAATTCAATGTCCTTGTTGGTTGCTGTCTGAATCTAATTCCCCTTTTCCTCTTTTCCCCTGCTGTTGAAGCAGAGAGCAATGATGGAGTTGCATAACAGTATGAAGGCTTATTGGTTAAGGGTAGAATCCTCCACACCAGCAAGCAAGTTACTAGGGATGTGCAGAGGGAAAAGATATATTGCTATTCAGTATTCGTTGCGCTGGGACCCAAATCCATTGCACCCGTTTTCATAGGGGGAAACCCAATTTGTCCATTAGTTGCATTCGGTATTCGTTTTCCATTAAAGTTGGAAAAACAAAAAAAAAAGTCTCAGTCTTTAAATTTAATTAACTACAACCCCCCCCTTCTGCCCCCCCCCCCCAACTTGCCAAAAGTCCCTGGTGGTCCAGCAGGGGTCCTAGAGCAATCTCCTGCACGTGGGCCGTTGGCTGCCAGTATTCAAAATGGCACCGATAGTCTTTGCCCTTACTATGTCACAGGAGCTACCGGTGCCATTGGTCGGCCCCTGTCACATGGTAGGAGAAATGGACGGCTGGCACCATCTTGTGCTCCTACCATGTGACAGGGGCTGACCAATGGCAATGGTAGCCCCTGTGACATAGTAAGGGCAAAGGGCAACCTTCCTTCCCCCTCCCCCCCCATTAGCAAACCTCCCTCCCCATGCGCTAGTTTCGCTGTAATAGTGCATACTGCTACTGTTCCTAGTTATGTTATGTTATATAGGGATGTGAATCGTTTTCCATATCGTCTTAACGATAGAAATCGTGTGGCAGGGCAAGAAAATCGTCTTAGGCACGATTTTTTAGTTAAAAAATCGTTAAAAATCGTTTTTTCCGATTAGTGCGCACTAACTCGAGTTAGTGCGCACTAACGGGAGTTAGTGCGCACTAACTGGGAGTTAGTGCGCACTAACTGAAAATGATACAATTTGACACTTTTCAGGTCAGTTAAGGTCAGTTTAGGAATGAATATGTATTCCTATTGGCTGCCCTCTTATTTATTCATGTTACCAAGTTTCCTACTGACAGTATATGGGGGATGGGAAATGGAAACAGTTGGTAGCTTGACAAAACAAGTAATGTGATCAGTCAATGTGACTAGAACTTGTGCCCTAACCCTGATACCAGGGGTATTGTGATCTTCCTGCACACAGTGCCCTATCCCTATTAATACCAGGAGTGTTGTGATCTTCCTGCACACAGTGCCCTATCCCTAATACCAGGGGTGTTGTGATCTTCCTGCACACAGTGCCCTATTCCTGATACTGGGGGTGTTGTGATCTTCCTGCACACAGTGCCCTATTCCTGATACCGGGGGTGTTGTGATCTTCTTGCACACATCCCGATATCAGGGATAGGGCACTGCATGCAGGAAGATCACAACACTCCTGGTATTAATAGGGATAGGGCACTGCATGCAGGAAGATCACAACACTCCTGGTATTAATAGGGATAGGGCACTGCATGCAGGAAGATCACAACACCCCTGGTATCAGGGATAGGGCACTGTGTGCAGGAAGATCACAATACCCCGGAGGAGTGAGGGTCAGGCAGCTCCCCCCTGTCTGTGAAGCCAGCCTCTCACTAGTAATGCAGGGAGGGAGCTGTCTCAGACTTCACCATCCTCCCCCCCCCCTCACCCACACACCATTCACTAGCTGGGACATGGGGGAAGTCAGGAGTGAGGGTCAGGCAGCTCCCCCCTGTCTGTGAAGCCAGCCTCTCACTAGTAATGCAGGGAGGGAGCTGTCTCAGACTGGTATCAGGGTTAGGGCACTGTGTGCAGGAAGATCACAACACTCCTGGTATTAATAGGGATAGGGCACTGTAAGAGATGACTGTAGTAGATTGAATAAAGATCTGATGTTTCTGCTCTCCTCACACCAAACAAAAACAACACACAAGCAGAGAAGCCCTTCTTACAAAGCTGAGCTAGTGAGTTAAGTAGGAGGAAAAGTAAACATACTGGTGCCAGTGTGGCTACTTAAAAAATACACTTACCAACAATCAATTACATATATTTGAACTGTGTACAGTTCCAGCCAGGACCACCTTTCTAAAATGCACAGTGATTGGCAAATTCAACATGCACTAGCATTTCAGGTGCCTGCTAACAAAAATAATAAACAAACAAGTTCTAGTCACGTGAGTGCTGATCATTACATTACTTTTTTTGTCAAGCTTCCAACTGTTTCCATTTCACATCCCCCCAACCATATTGGTAACATCAATAGATAAGAGCACAGCCAGCCAATAGGAATACATACATACATATTCATTCCTAAGTGACCTTTACTGACCTGGGAAGTGTGAACACTTTGTTTCATTTTCTGTTGGTGTTCGTTAGTTTCCAGTTCCATTTCCCATCCCCCCAACCATCACCTCAGTGGTAACCTTGGTAATATCAATAGATAAGAGGGCAGCCAGCCAATAGGAACACATATTCATTCCTAACTGACCTTCAGTGACCTGGAAAGTGTTTATTTGTATCATTTTCAGTTAGTGCGCACTAAATCGAGTTAGTGCGCACTAACGGGGAGTTAGTGCGCACTAACTTGAGTTAGTGCGCACTAACACGATTTAACGATTTTTAACGATAAATCGTTAGAATTTCTATTGTATCGTGTTCTATAACGATTTAAGACGATATAAACATTATCGGACGATAATTTTAATCGTTGAAAAACGATTCACATCCCTAATGTTATATTATCCAAGTTGTTCACTCCCTTGTTCATTGTAAGACATATGTTGTCATTGTTTTCTACTTGTTATAATGTAAACCGGAGTGATAAGTAATTCTGTTACCTGAACTTCGGTATAAAAAAAAAAAAAAGTTATAAATAAATAAATAAGTAAAGGCTATCGGCGCCATTTTGAATACCGGCAGATGATGGCCCACGAGCAGGAGATCGTTCCAGGACCCCCGCTGGACCACCAGGGACATTTGGCAAGTCTTGGGGGGGGTCAGGAGGATGGGGGTTTTAGTTAGTTTTTTTTATATTCACTCCTTAAGACGCACAAACAATTCGGTAATGATATGTTTGTATTTGTGGAGGATCGCGATCCGTTTCGCGAACCCATGAATACAACGAATAGGGACATATACATTGCGGATTGCCAATACGTTGAAAATGAATGCACATCCCTACAAGTTACCCCCTTGCACTAAATTTCTTCATTTCCATCCTCTAGCCTTTAGGGAGTTACAGTGTTTATCCCACGCCCCTTTGAAACCTTTCACTGTTTTTGTCTTCACCACCTCATCCAGAAGGGCATTCCAGGCATCCACCACCCTCTCCTTGAAGAAATATTTCCTGACGTTGGTCACGCCATGCTCCTGCTGCTTGATGCCACAGAGGCCCGGCCCTCCCATTGAGATCATCATAAACTTCCATTAAAAGACCATCATGCAGGTGGCGGATCATCACCTGTCTGGTCAGGGGATCACCACTTCTGGAGTTCTTTAGGGTTAGTGATAGGGACAGATGGGCAGGGTCGGTGTGTCCATTAGGCGAACTAGGCGGTCGCCTATGGTGCTGACCCTTAGGGGGTGCCGAAAATCTGCCATGTGATGTATCCCACTCGCGGAAAAGAGGAGTAGAGATTTCTTGGGCTGCAAGTAGCACGTGCTGCTCGCAGCCCTGAAAAGCATGCAAACGAGGTAAGAGTCAGAGGCAAGGCAGGGCGGCGTGACTCAACTGGGGGAGGGGGGGGCAGTCACAAGGCAGAAGTCAAAGCCCTACAGATAGGGCTTTGATATTGAAAGCAGTGATAAGGGCATTTTGGCTAATTTTTGTTGAAAGGGGATTGATATTTTGTTTATTGTGTACGTTATTCTTTTGTATTTTGAAGTGTTTATACTTCGCTTGCTTTGTAGCTTTTCTCTACCCTTAGTAAGAGTGGGGTTTAGGGTCGGGATACATATTGCGTAGTTGAAATGTTGTAAACTACTTTGGGGAGTCTATTTGTGGAAGGCAGTCTATAAAGGTTAAAATGAAATGATTTTAGCTTCCGACAGCTTAATGATGCAAAAATGAATGGTGTGGGCACTAATGAATTAGAGATCTACTCCGTCCACCCCAGTTATACCTTAGGTTCTTTGCCTTTTAGTTTATTAAAGGCTATGCCCTACAAAGAAACATAGAATATAATGGCAGATAAGTATCACAAAGCTCTTCTAGTCTTTCTATTTTGCTTTTTATTGTAATATCACAGACCCCACTTGGTCATCTTTACTCTAGTTTCCCTACCACTAGTCCCTGTGCTGACTTCAGTTTCATTACTATTTTTGCCCTCATCAGCTTCCCTAGTCCACTACCCTTTCCATGAACAAATGATCCCTTAGGTCTGTCTCCTTCCAAAATGTCCTTTCCTCTGAAAAATGCTTGCCTCATGCATTATTATTCCCTTTGAGACGTCTGAATATCGCTATCAGCCTCTCCCCTCCTCTCCCTTCCTTCCTCCATAAAAAAAAAAAAAAAGTAAACGTTATAAATACCAAAACTGGAAGTCATTCAGAATCATCTCCAACCCTTCAGTACATTGGAGGAATACAAATCAGCCTTGGCCTGACTGCAACAAATTTAGACTGTCTTCCTGCTGTCTCCACATTCTACACCTGAAACAAAAGCGTGAAAAAAAAAAAAACTAGACCTTATTTTGCCTCCGGCCCTGAAAGCTTGAAAATGGAAAAAAAATTGGAATAATGGCTCAAACCCAGGTAATAGTAGTAATTGTATCAGCCGCTATCACATTTAATCACAGTATTTAGATTGCACATAACGCGAACCCCAAAGTTCCATGGTAACACACAGGAGTGATTATGAGAACTATTATTGCAAAGCTAAAAGGTTTCCAATTACACCTCTCCAAGTGAGAGCCTGAAAGCAAAGGTGCGCATGCTCCCCTACCTCTCAGCATCTCGCCGAGAACGCATTAATTAGATTTTAAGCAGGGCTTTCAGACGCACTCTGACAGAGCCTCTCCGCTTGCAGCCTGTCACTGAAGGCGCCAGCAGACCGGGGGCTGATTTCTGTAGGCCTGCAGGAAAAAACTAGTAGTAAGTCTGGAAAATTGTTCTTCACAGGTTTTTTTTTTTTAAACAGCTCTGCTTTTAAAAACTAATGAATCGGCTTGTGAGCTTTTGTTAGCGACCACCATGCCCACCCACATCTCTAGGCGCACACACACACACAAATATATATATGAATGCATATGGCACTTATATAAAACTATTTTCTCTCCCTTAAACATGTTGCCATCAAACTTTTTCTCTACTGTGATTATACTTGAGCACAGCTGAGCAGGGATCCTTAGGAGGCCTCTCACACCACAACCCAAGTCACACAGACACAGCCCCAGCACCCACATGGGATCCGGGAGCAGGAGCCCAGGCCTCAATGCCTCCCTGTCAACGTGAGCATGCCGGAAACCCGCAAGCCGGTACTTCCTGGATGCTAATCTCGTGCGGTACAGGTTTCAGACGTGCCTGCAGGGCTGGAGCTGACGGGGAGAGCGGCAGTAGCCGCTCTGCAGCTTAAAAAGGTATTTTGCCTAGGGAGGGGGCAGGGGGGGGAACATGGGGAATGAACAGATGCAGCGGAAGCAGTAGGGGGAGGCAACAGCTGGATAGTGAGGTAGACGGGAAAGGCAGGAGGCAGTTTCTGGGATTGGGAGGGGATTAAGTGGCGGGGGAATGGATGCTAGAGATGGGGCAGTTAGGGTAGGGGGGGAGAGAATGCTGGGGATGGGGAGGTAAGAGGCAGGGGAGAAGATGCTAGGAATGGGGTTAAAAGGCACGGGAGCAGATGATGGAGGAAAGGAGTAAGAGATACTGGGGGGAGAGGGTAAGAGGTAGGAGAGAGGATGCTGCAGAAGGAAGGGGAGACCCGCACCACTCACTTATAAAGAAAGCTTGCTTGCACCCCTCTCCCCACAACATTAATCACTTGGCGGGTAGGCGCCGTCAACCTTTTTTTGCCCAGGGCACCATTTAAACTAAAGTCGGCCGGTGTGCACAAGGTATGCTTACAGATAAACGCACGCAGCCTCTCATGTGTGTCTATCCATATCCACTGCCAGAATACACATAATACGTGGCTTAAGTGCGCGTGCGGGGACATAACTGACCCACACATGTGGAAACTGACACATATCTGTGCGCAAAAGCACGATGAGGGTCACTTTCAAAGCCATTTCCACGGGTAAAACAGTGTTTTATATGCAGAAATGGCCTGTTACAGCAGCGCTTCTCAACCGGTGTGTCGCGACACACCAGTGTGTCGCCAAGCACCGGCAGGCGTGTCGCGTGCTCCCGGTCTCTCCCGCTGCTCTTCCTTCCCTGCTGCCATTGCCGCCGGGCTATCAGTACGTTCAAGCCCAGTGGGGAACAGCAGCGGTGCAAGAAGAAGCTGTGGCACCCGCGGCTGGCCTTTTATTCTTCCCACGCCTGCCCCCGCCCCCGTGACCCGGAACAGGAAGTGATACACAGGGCGGGAAGGAGAAAGAGCCGTGCCGCGTGGACAAGTAGCAGCGGCGGCAGCAGCATCGGCCCCCGTGTAATCAAAGCAGCTGGTAATCGGGAAAGGAGACAGCAGCATGAGCCTCCCGCAGTCAATGGGATTCTTCTTTCTTGGCCTGCGGGGGCTGGAGGAGGAGGCTGCTGCAGCTACCATTTGTGCTCGGGGGGGGGGGGGGGGGGGAAGTGAATGAGAGAAAGAGAGAGAAGCAGCCAGCCAGCCTGTTTGTAAGTGAGAGAATGTGTGTGTGATTGATTGAGAGAAACTGGTCAGAGAGCTGATGTGTGGGTATATGTGAGAGACAGTGAAAGTGACTGCTCAGGGAGATGACTGTGTATGTGAGTGTGACATATTGGTCAGGGAGGTGACTGATGTGTATGTGTGTGTGTGTGAGAGAGAAAAAGCATGGAAGTGAGAAATCTGGGTATGTGAGCATGGGAGTAAGAAGCCTGGTGTTGTGGGGGTGTGTGTGAAAGAAAGCATGGGAGTGAGAAGCCTGATTATGTGAGAGAGCATGGGAGTGGGGAACCTGTGTGTGTGTGTGTGCATGCATGAGAGAGAGACTGGTTGGTAAGGTGATGGTGTGTGTGAGAGAAAGAGACTGGTGTGTGTGAATGTGAGAGAAAGAATGTGATTCAGGGAATGAGAAGCCTGTGCACTTGGAAAGCGAGCATGGAAATGAGAGAGAGAATGGTGTGTGTTTATGTGTAACAGAGATAAAGTGATTATGGGAATGAGAAGCCTCTGCATGTGAAGAGAGTGAGCATGGGAGTGAGAAACCTGGGTGTGTGTGAGACACAGCATGGGAATGAGAAGCCTGTATTTCTGAAAGAGAACATGGGAGTGGGAAGCCTGTGTGTGTGTTTGTGTGTATGTGTGTGTGTGTGTGAGAGAGAGAAAGAAAGTGATTATGGGAATGAGAAGCCTGTGCATGTGGAGAGAATAAACATGGGAGTGAGAGACTGGTGAGTATGTGTGTGTGTGTGTGTGAGAGACAGAAAAAGTGATTATGAGAGTGAGAAGCCCATATATGTGGGCAAGCCTGTGTGGGAAGCCTGTGTGTGTGTATGGCATGAGAGAAACTGTTCAGGAAGGTGACTGGTGTGTGTGTCAAAGACTGGGAGATGATTGGTATGTGAGAGACAGAAACTGGTCATGAGGGCATGACTGGTATGGTGTGTGTGTGAGAGACATGGGCCCTAAGGAAGAGGACCATGAGTATAGAACTTAGCCACTACTGCTGCTTCTGGTGTGTGCTACGGCCTGCATGGAAGAGGAGTAGGAGAGCTGCTGGAGGGGGTAAGTAAAGGTGGCTTTTTAAGTTTATTTTTCTTGATTGACTGCCATTTAAATTATGTAATATTATGTGATGTCTGCTTTTTTGAAATATTTTATTGATGTTTGGAGAATTTGTAATAGTTTTTATGAGTTTTTAATTTTTGGATGTTATTCTGTTCATAGCTATTTTGTTACATTTATTCTGCTTATTAGTATAGTTTTACAATTATTTCTGTGTGGGGATCTATAGCTGCTTGCTAGTTCTGTTTTCCTAATAAGAGGTGTATTGGTTTTTAGGACCTGATTTAATATTTGTAGTGTTGCCTTTTCATAGATAGGGTTGCTCCTGTTTGAGTGTATTCAATAATACAGGTGTAAATGTGTGTGGATTAGTTTATGTGCATTACTACAGATCCTGGGAGTATGTTAGGTCGGTTCTGTGTCTGTTACCGAGATGAGATATTTTGCTAGCATGTAAGCGTTTGTATCGGTCTTATTTGTTGTGTTTTCTCAAGAGGACATGCATTGGTGGTAAACTGCGGTCTTTTCATAAATAGGGCTATTGAGCCTAGAAGTAGAAGGAGTTTGAGTTACTGTTACTGAGATGACACCAAAACAAGAATATCTTTTTTTGTAGGATGAGTTGTATGGGGAATGTCATAATTCTGCTTTACATCCATTATTGTGGGTCAGGGGGGTTCCCATGGATGCAAACTGTACTTTTACATCTAGCCCCATGATGATCATGGGTCACTGTGTCATGCATGTGAGAACCATCTGTCAGGTGTGTCCCGACAGAAAAAAGGTTGAGAACCACTGTGTTACAGAATTGCTTGCCAGATCTATGGGTAAACGTCCACGTATATGTCATGTTTGGGGGTAAGTTTACCCAGACTGAGCGGACACGTTCCTTATGGGTGGAGTTGGGGAAGGGTGTGGACTTAACGCAGAGACCTTTTTTTTTTTTTTTTAAAGTATGCACATACTTTTTCAGGGATAATTTATGCAGACATTATAGCAGGTGTAGCTTGTGGAGAACAGGTAGATTTGGTGAGATAATTATCAAAGTGGTCTTAAGCTTTTAAGTCCATTTTGAAAATTGCTGTAACTTATGTGCATATTTGTTGGCTAACTTATGGATGATCTTACAAAATAACTCTCACAGAGCACACGTTTGAGCTCACCCACATCAATATGCCTGCACCCAGACACAATCCATATGCATGCTCGTTCATGCGTGAAACATCAATAAGCATGTACAAGGAGACACACAAATGCAAACGTCCACCCTTCCACATTTACGTCCACAGACGTCCTAACATGGTTGTCAACATAAGCAGGCATGCCTGCAGAGGCATACAGGCATGACTCCTGTTGTAATAGACCTCAGCGCTGATCCAGTGTTTGTGGAAGTGAGGAGTCATTCTCTCTGGTTAGAACCTAAGACGTGTCATGCTTGAACAGACCAAGGTCCAGATCCTGTAGCCAGTTTGGGTCACTAGGAAGTACCCAGACCACAAAGAGTAGATCTAGTTCCTTATATGCTCACACCTAGGGAAAAGTGGTTTATCTGGCTTTTCCTCCAGGAACTTCAAAACCCCACCTTGATCATATCCTCCGGCAACAAAATTCCACAGCATATATGTGGGAACAAGTGGTGATTCCCATAGGCCTGGAGACAAACTAGACTGACGCCAGCTTTCTTAAAACAGTACTCTTCCTTATTATAACTTCACACATGCTCATCCATAGACTGTCTTCTCCTCAGTGTACACTCTTTACTTACAGTGTGTTGCTTCATCTCTGCTTAGCATTTGGACAGTGTTGCATACAGGAGCTGCCTTCCTCCCAGAGTCCTGGTCTGGTCTGGTTATCCCCACCTGGATCCCAGCTCTTGTTCCCCAGTCTCTGGTTTCAGCCTTTAAGCCCCATCCATCTGCCCCATAGGATCCCGCCCATAGAGCATACTCTCCTTAATGGATTTAAGGTGGACCAGGCATCTAACCTGGTCCTGCAGGAGAAAATAGGGGAATTCTAGGGGTGCTGCCTCACAATATAATTGTGAATTGACTGAAAAAATACTTTCTCCACTTTGTTTTAAATCTACTATCTGCTAGTTTTCAGGTACAGGTGTCCCCTAGTCCTTGTACTATTAGGGTAAATAACCCATCCCAGTCTTGTTTTTATAAACCTTGTCCTCTATCATATTCCCTCTGTCATCTCTTCAAGCTGAAGAGCTCCAATTTATTTTTCCATTAGGAAGTTGTTCCCTTTATCATTTTGGTTGCCCTTCTCTGTTCCTTTTCTAGTTCTTCTATGTCGTTCTTGAGATGGGGGCAACCAGAACTGCACACAAAATCCAAAGTGCGGTCACACAATAGATCTATATAGAGATATTATGACATCCCTGGTTTTATTCTCCATTCCGTACCAAAGAATTCCTTAATATTCTCTTTGCTTTTTTGACTGTCATCACGCACTGCCCTGAGGATTTCAACGTATTGTCCACAATGACTCCAAGATCATTTTTTCCTGGGTGGTTACACCAAATAAGGGACCCAGCAATGTGCACCTATAGTTAAGATTATTTTTCCCTATGTGCATCATTAGCTCCCTCTGCTTTAAACATACATTAAATATTTGTCCCATAGATGCAGAATGGGAGAAAAGCCTTAGTATATCAGGCCCAGAGTTTTTCATATGAAAACATGTAAAAAAGATGGAGTGCAATCTTTCTCCTTCCACAAATCTCATCCTCCTTAGTAATGCCCAGCCACACATCTTTTTTTCATCATTCTGGCATAGTCAGGAGGCAGGATATCTTCATGCTCAGCCTTAAGTGTTTTCCTTCTTTTGTTTCACATCCCCCTACCATATTCATGGGCCACGTACTGTGCTGACACCTGACGCAGGAGGATGCAGCTCTCGGAGCTACTTTCACTGCTGTTCTTTGACTGACCACTAGATGGCACCATAGCAGCGCTTACCTTCCTTTACCTCTGCACTCTGCACTCACACCTCTGACCATCCTGAGGGAGTCAAGTCGGAAACTAAACTTTTTTTTTTTGGGGGGGGGGGGGTTTGTTTTGTTTTCCACACCACAGGCAGGGACAGTGTGTTCAGGCAAGCAGAAAGGGGCTACAGTGGGCTCTATCCTTGGTCATTGCCTGTCTCCTCACACTCATTCTCCTGTCTGCGGGCTGGGTGGGAGAAAAAAAAAAAAGCGGGAAGGGGGAGGGGGAGGCTGTGGAGCGGGCGAAGGAGTGCTGCTGTTTATGGAAAGAGGAACAAGCGAGGAGAGGAGAGAAATGATGCTGAAACAAACAAATTAAACTCCTTTTTGTTTTGTTGCTCAGATGGTCTCATCCAATCTGGGTTTCAACTCGGCTGCTCTCGGCCTCTCCATTCCCTGCAGCAGCAGCTGTCTCCTCTGCTGCTGCCATTAGCGCCTTCCCAATCCTTTCAGTCCCTGGTAACTATTTAAAATAAATGATGCTGAAAAGATATAATTTGTATATGAGATTAGTTAAATACATAATATTAGAGCTGATAAGATTATCTGGGGTTGCTTTATTTCAGGGCTGCCTGCCGGCGTAAATTATGCGTGTGTGTGTGTGTTTTTTTTTTTTTCTTTCTTCTCTCCTGGCCTACACGGATTGCCCAAGGTTCAGACAAAGACAGATCATTATTGCTTTCCTGCAACAGAAGAAGTGAGAAGCAGAAAACAGTGCCCAGTGTTCACTGCTGAATCTCATGGCGGGGCATGGCAAGTGTCCACCAGTGGCTACTATTTTATCCTGAGCCCCGCCTGCACTGACAGAGGCATGAAAGAGAGGGAAGGGGGCGTGGCCTTTGGTTCAGCACTGGGCTGTGACCTTGGTCAAGTCTCTTTATCGCCGATTGCCCTAGTATTCACTTAGATGTACAGCCAGGATAGCATGTGGTTGTTTACTTGTAATTATTTATTTACAGGTATTTATCTAGTGATCTTCCAGGTAAATCAGGGCAGTTTACAAATGATAACGTTCATAATATATTAAATAACAAAGGCAAGGATATCATCATGAACAATTCATAATAAAATATAAATCTTAACATAAGGATGAAAACTAAGATAAAAACAAACAATATAGAATAAAGTTGTATAAATAAATAAATTTAAAAAAAAAATATATATATATATATATCACAATTAGAATGACTCTAAAAAATGAACTACTCTCACTCAGATTTGACTTTCAGATAAAAGCAAGCAATCATGTGTGCTTTGCAAGAACAAAGTCGCATAATGGAACGCTCATTTAACATTAAAGGCACATTTAAACAACCGTGTCTTTAATTCTCATTTGAAGATTGTCTAGTCATGACACAATCTCAGTTTTTCAGGCATTTCGTCCCATAGTATAAGTCCAGCAACAGAGATGGCTCTCTCCCGAACCTCACCCAAGCGAGCAGAACTTACAGTAAGAACATTATTCAAATCTTTATTAGAAGACCTGGGCATTCTTTAGGGATTGTATTAGGCGTAGTGCTGTACCAGTCCAGTTTCTGCCTTCACTGATAATTTTGTGTATCAAACAAAGCACCTTTTATTGTACTCGATATTGAACAGGTAGCCAGTGAAAAGTATCCAATATGGGGGTTGATATGGTCAAACTGAGTACTGCTCATGTTTTTGTGCATACAGCTTTATTGGTGATTTAACGAGGCATTTGGTACACAAAAATGTTTGCACACAGTATGCCTCCATGAAATCCCATGTTAATGAAGGCATTAGCTATTAGGGATGTGAATCGATATTGGACTCGTTTCCGGTATCGGGTTTGCAAAAAAACCATAGGAAATCTTCGTTCCTGTGGTCTGAGTGTTTTTTTCCGGCTGTCGCAAGCCGAAAAAAAAAAACAACCCACCCGACCCTTTAAATTTAATTATTTAGAATTCCCCACCCTCCCGACCCCCTCCCAAAACTTTTCTAAAGTACCTGGTGGTCCAGCAGGGGTCCCGGGAGCGATCTCCCGCTCTCGGGCCGTCAGCTGCCAGTAAACAAAATGGCACCAATGGCCCTTTGCCCTTACCATGTGACAGGGGCTATCGGTGCCATTGGCTGGCCCCTGTCACATGGTAGGAACAATGGATGGCCGGTGCCATCTTTAAAAATTGCTCCTGCCATGTGACAGGGGCCATCTTTAAAAATTGCTCCTGCCATGTGACAGGGGCCAGCCAATGGCACCGATAGCCCCTGTCACATGGTAAGGGCAAAGGGCCATCGGCGCCATTTTGATTAGTGGCAGCCGACGGCCCGAGAGCGGGAGATCGCTCCCGGGACCCCTGCTGGACTACCAGGTACTTTAGAAAAGTTTGGGGGGGGGGTCGGGAGGGTGGGCGCTTCTAAATAATGAGATTTATAGGGTTGGGGTGGGTTTTTGGGTTGTTTTTGTGTGCCCTTTCTTCCTGCTCCCCTCCCCAAAAAATGATAAGAGAACCCCACGAAACTTTTGTGGGGTTCTCCAATCACTTTCAGGGACCCCCCAATATTTGATGAGTTTGAAAATATCGTCCGATATTTTCAGTCGTCAGAAAAACGATTCACATCCCTATTAGCTATTTCTCCCTAAAGCCGAGGAGCGAACATAAGCCGTGTTTGGGGTGCATTAAGCATATTTGTGTGAACACATTTTTGGGCTAGCGCCCTTTTTTTTAAACTTAAGAACATAAGAACATAAGAAAATGCCATACTGGGTCAGACCAAGGGTCCATCAAGCCCAGCATCCTGTTTCCAACAGTGGCCAATCCAGGCCATAAGAACCTGGCAAGTACCCAAAAACTAAGTCTATTCCATGTAACCATTGCTAATGGCAGTGGCTATTCTCTAAGTGAACTTAATAGCAGGTAATGGACTTCTCCTCCAAGAACTTATCCAATCCTTTTTTAAACACAGCTATACTAACTGCATGAACCACATTCTCTGGCAACAAATTCCAGAGTTTAATTGTGCGTTGAGTAAAAAAGAACCATTAACTTACTGCATCTTTTATTTATTTATTTTTTTAGCACATGAGTAAAGAAAATGTGCACTTAAATGCAGCACACGTATGTTACTCACGTCTTATTGCATCAGGGCGTTAGACTGTTAGCTCTCTGGGGCAGCGACGTACCATAGCTGAAAAATTATGTAAACTGCCTTGATCTAAAATGGGAAAGTGGCCTAGAAGTATAAAATATATTATTATTATTATACTACAACCAAAGCCAGAATCGAAAACAAGCAGGGAACTCGAGTTTGTCAACAAGCACCATGCCATCAGGGACAGGGCAGGCAGTGCCATTCCTGATTTTGTTGCACTGGTTGTTCTAATTTGCCTAGGAAAGGCATTAACTATAGATGCAAAAATGTACAACCAGTGCTAGCTAAGCCTGAACTTGATGACTTGGAGCTTGTAAGCAGGGAGCAGTGTTCTCCTTCTCTTGGAATAATGTACAGTAACTGTTATAAATGCTGTTGGCCTGCATGTGGCTGATGTGTGAGCAGGTTGCTAATGCGGAGGCAATTTCATACAAAGCAGCAACTGAAATTGAAACCTACAGTAAATGCGATGGAATTTGGTTCTCTTCTTGCTCCTGTACAGATCAGGTCAGTTTTTATGGTGTTCTGCAATGTATTATCGAGAAGCTTTGGGCCTAATTTTTCATCAAAATCTTTCCCCATAAGACACACAAGAGGAGAAAAGTTAGGACCCACTAAGCATTTTAGCACCCAGAGCAGGCAAATGTATTTTCCCCAGTCCCCCTCTCCTCTCCTCTCTGGTCATCTTGTGTTCTCTCTTCTCTACCTTCCAACCTAAATCGTAGAGATCTGCTTGATTTTTCAGCTGCTGCTTTGCCCATGCTTGCATTTCAGTGATTTCCTTCCTCTCCTCCCAGGGGCTTGGTGCCTTAGTCATCCACCCCTACTTGTGGCAGCTAATCAGGCTCTAGAGGGTTCAAATTCAGTAAGCCGGATAGTGAAGAAGTTATCTGGCTAAAGTTAGCCGGATAACTTGTCCCGTATATTCAGCGGGATAAACATCCCGCTAAATATACTTCGCTAAAGTTATCCGGCTTCATGTAGCCAGATAACTTAAAAACCTAACGGGCTATATTTGTGTGACCAAATAATATCCTACTTAACTGGATTATCTTGAAAAGATATCTGGTTAAATAGCGCTGTATAAAAAGAGTAAAGGTCCTATGGCCCAATTCTGTGCCTTCCCTTCCCAAGGTTAAGAATATGCCCTATTGGGCTGTCTACCTATCTAACACCCCCTAATCCCCTCATAAATAAAAAAATAATAATAATAAACTGCTCCAGGTAACTTTACCATTCCAGTGCAGCTTTTCACAGAACCTGCACTGGAGCGTGCCGGGAGCAGGCACTTCATATCCCTCTCCCGGTGGAGATTTTTAGAGTTTGGGGGGATGGGGAGGGTCAGGATGAGGGGGGGGGGGGGGCGGCAGAAAAGCACTTCAAGCCAGTGAGGGGGCGGGAGGGTCTTGAGGCAGCAGAGATTTAAATATAGATTGAACCGGGGATGGGGTGGGAAGGGGCAACAGTGACACCCCCCCCCCCCCCGAGCAAAATGTTTTTTTTAACTAGGGGATTAGGGGGTGTTAAGTGGACAGACCAACAGGGCATATTTCGCATACCCCAATGTATATCTTAATCTCTTGTCCCCCTCTTATTTTTCCTCCTCCAAGTTATACATCCTTGTTATAATGTAACTTTACTCTCCTTCAAATTGCATTTACTGTTTGGTTGGTTATAGTTCCTAATTGTTTGATGTAAACCGAGCTGATTTGATTTGTATCAAGAAATTCGGTATAGAAAAGCCTTTAATAAATAAATAAAATAAATATTTCAAATTTGGTGGGGGAAGGCACAGAGTCGAGCCATAGGCCCTTTATTTCTTCTTTTTTCTTATTAAAAGCGTTACTTAATCTTGTATCTTTTGAGGATATCCGGTTAAGTAGGAAGATATCCGGCCACACAAGCCCGAATAACTTTAGACCTGCTCCGGAGCAAATCTAAAGTTATCCAGCTAATTTAGCTGGTTATAATTAAAAATCAGATAACTTATCTCCTCCCCGAACACCTCCGGAATGCCTCTATCTTATCCGGCTAGATTTTGGATGAATTATCTGGCTAAAATCTAGCTGGATAGGGGGCTGAATATACAGAAAATTGCCATTTAGATGGATAATTTGTAAGTTATCCTTCTAAAAGGATTTAAATATTGACCTCTAGGCGTTTTGCAGATAAAAGTCAGCACCAAAAAAATATGTTTGGGATGCCAGCACAGTATGAAATCACAATGGGACGGATTTTCAAAAGGTTACGCGCGCCAGGCCTAAAGCCGCAGGATGCATGTAAGTCCCGGGGCTTGCAAAAACGGGCAGGGGGGGGGGGCGGTCCGGGGGGGATGGGATGGGGTCAGAGGCTCCCGGCACAGTGGTCAGTTGCTGCTGTGCCGGGGATTGCGCGCTGGCAGTTGTCCGGCGCGCGCAACTTACTTCAGCCCTGGGGCTGAAGTAAGTTTTAAAATGGAAAAAAGAAGAAGAATAGAAAAAAATAATAAGAAAAAGGTAGAGGGGAAAGGACGGGGGGAGGTAGGGGAAGAGAAGGTGGGGTGGGGGGTTAGGGAAGTTCCCTCCGAGGCCCCTCCGATTTTGGAGCGGCCTGGGAGGGAACGGGGGAAGGCAGCGCGGCTCGGCGTGCGCAAGGTGCACAATTGTGCACCCCCCTTGCTTGCGCCCCAATTTTATAACTTGCGTGCACCTGCAAGCTATAAAATCGGGTGTTTTAAAAATCTACCCCAGTGTGTTCAGGACAGAATTATTTTTTTTTACCAATCAGTCACTAACTGAAAATAAAGTATGGTATTCAGTATTAATGGCATTTATTTTTAAAGAATGAAAAAAATGTAACAAATGAATGGAATGACCCGAAAATAGTGACCTATAAAAATACCAAAAATATTTAGAGCATTTTCATATTCGTTGTATAATAAAAATGGTTTATAGCGTGGTGTTGGACCTGAGGCCTAGGCCTGGGATGGACATGGTGCCAAGGCATGATCCTGACCCTGAGGCCTAGGCCTGGCACCAGGGCATGGGCCTGGTCCTAGTCCAGTATCTAGGCCTGGCATTAGGGCCCAGCTCTGAGTCCTGGTCCCAGTGCTGAGGCTTAAGGTCTAAACCCAGGGCTCATTCCTAAGACTTGGTCCTAGCTAAAGTCTAAAGTCAGCACTTGAGCCTGGCCCTGAGGCCTGGCCCCATTGCTGAAGGTGAATCCCAGCTCCAGAGCCTGATCCTGGTGCTAAGATCTAGGCTCGGTGCCCAGACTCTTGATTTTTTCCCAGTGTTTCAAAATCGGTGCTGCCCACTCTAGAAGAAGATGCTGGAGTGATATCTATGTGGTATATCCCTCAGGAATGGACAGTGCCATTTTTCAAGTGCTGAAACATGAAGAAAATATTGAGAGATCCAGGTCTAGGCTTAAGCGACAGGACCAGGCCTCACAGCCGGGCTCCTGTACCTTGCGAGGCCTCATCCCCAGACCTCAGACCAGGCCTTGGCACCGGGACCTGGCCTAGACTCTGGGTCCATTTTGGGCCTAGGCCTCAGCACCAGGCTTAGGCTCTGGGCATTGGTCCAAGACCTTGTCACTGGGACCAGATCTTGGCGCTTGGTCCGGGTCATAGTTTGGTTCAGGATGACCCATCCAGGGCTGCAGGAAACCCAATTTTGTTTAGCAGGGTTTTTTTGTTTTGTTTTTGGTGGTTTTTCTAGGTTTTTTGGGTTTTTTGTTTTTTGACAAATGAACTGAACTGAAAAAAATACCCCAAAACCAAATCCAGATGAAAAAAGAAACCCAAAATGAAAAAATGAACCATACCAAAAATTTGGGGGCTGCCTATCCCTAGTAGTCAGTAGGTAAGTGCATTTGTTTCAGTATTAATGGAAAGACACCGTGAATGAGTCAACTTTCAGTGCGGTTCCTGTCAACCGAACCAAATGGCTGCCGTCCCCTAAAAAATCTGAATCCTTTTTGGCTCATTCGGTTGAGCAGTGACCATTCTGTTCTTAGTTAATCCTGAAGGGCAGATATTCTGAACACTCTTGCTTGAAAACTTAAGAGTGAAAGAGAACATGAAATAAAAGATAATTTAGAGGAGAAAGCAAAGCATGTTGTTAAGAGTCACTCACTGACACCGTGCCCAGCTGTGTTTTAAGATGCTATCTAGTAGTTGGAAAAAGTCTGTATCCTCCGTGAGAGGGTTACAGTGTGTTTCATCAGCGTAAGACTAGCACTACAGCTGACACTTTGCCAGTAGCTAGAGGAAAGATTCAGACAGATTGTTGTTTTTAGCAGTGTTGAGTGTTTCTGCACTGCAGCATCCTGCTTTCTCTATGTAAAAGAACAGAAATACAAATTATATATATAGAGAGAGAGTGATACCTTTTTATTGGACTAACAATACAGTTCTTGAGTAGCTTTTGAGAGCTAATACTCTTTTCTTCAGATCAGAATTCAAATGAGCAAAAGGAAATATGAAGTAGCGTGGCTGTTATAAGTGAATCATAAAAGCCATTCCAATGATAGGGTGAAGGGGTTGGGGGGAGAGGAGAGGGGGGTGTTTAATTGGTGATTGGAAGGTGACAGGCAGTATAAATTTTCTGGCTTATAATGTGATAGAAAACTTAAGGTCTTTACCCAGTCTTTTTTTGTCAGTTCCAAAGTATCTTGCATGCCTGAATTGTTTTACATTTTCCTTTGATTATTCTGATCGTTAGGTCCATAAAGTGCTTCCCCGTGTAGTTGCCTGCCTGGCCTTTCTTCTGATGTTTGCTCTTATGTCTGTGAATTGAGTCTTGCCTTTAATGTCTGGTCTGTCTCATCAATGTGCATGCTTCTTCATATTTTTTTGCATTGAGTAGCATGCAAAACATTGGAGGAGGAGCACGAATAGAATCCCCTTATCTTGAATGGTTTTCTCTTGTGGGTGATTTTGGGGTCCTGTGATATGTGTTGGCATAGTTTCCAGTGTGTATAAAAGAGTCAGTGTGTGGCTGTTTTGTGTGAATCTTACTCTAAGGTTAACTTATTTTCTTAGTGTATATAGTCGCTCAGCAAGCATCATCAGGTCACTCACTGTGCTCTCTTTTTGACTGTGCACTAAGGTGCACTAAGGTGCACAAACATTCTAACACTAAAATTTCCTATCCACTAGCGATCTGCTTTAATAAATTCCATAATGTTACACGAATTAAGAGGCAAACATGGCAGTGGGAGAGGAAGGCTAAAGACTCTAGATTCAGAGAAACCTGGAACCCAGTGCAAGTAGAAGTGGTGATGATTAAAGGTATAGGATGAAGACTCCTACTAAGCTGAGAAGAAGACGGGGAACTCAAGGAGAAAGGCATGGTTGGATGAGAAGGAGCAGCAGCCACTTGGTCTCATATCCACTGTTAGTATGCTGCAGGAGCAGGAAAAAGTCAGATTTCGTGGGGGGTTGCTGCAGCAGTTGGGGGTGTGGTAGGAGTACTGCAAGCAGCCAAAATTAGCACGTGAGTTCACATTGTTTACAGCTGGCAGCAGAGTTGGAGGAAAAGTTGGTCTTCTTCATGACATCCAAAAAACAAGTGGAACCACAACATTTAAACCATCATTGAAAAACACATCACTCTATGACAAATCTGTAGTGGCATCAAAGATTTGAGGAAAACCACCCGTTGTCGTCATATTCCAGCCCTTGCTGAGTGGGAGGGGTTTCCAGGGCTGTGGGAGGCCTGGTTTTTTTGTTTTTTTTTAATGCCTTTCATAGCAAGCCATTTTCGGTTCCTTCCATTTAGGAGAAACCAAAACTGGTCGCCTCTGTTGCATTTTTTGCATTCATTTCAAACGAATGCCCATCCCTAGAGCTGTACTTAATTGCCCCAATTTGAGCATGCATGATCAAGTGGCAGCAACAATAAGTTTTCTTACAGCCAAATGAAAACTGTTATTCAGCATGGGGAAGTTTGACCAGTGTCCTCTTCCATTTGAAAGCTTGGGAAGCTTCGGTCTTCCTTCTTTTGGCATCATGAAAATGAAAAGAACATAAGAAAATGCCATACTGGGTCAGACCAAGGGTCCATCAAGCCCAGCATCCTGTTTCCAACAGTGGCCAATCCAGGCCATAAGAACCTGGCAAGTAACCAAAAACTAAGTCTATTCCATGTAGTTATAAGACTTGGTTAAAATGTTTTTTAAAATATAAATTGTAGGTGCTGGTTTTTTTGTAGAGCACATTTCTTGCTGTGTCAAAATAGAAACCACATGCCAAGATATACTTCATTAAATTAAGTAATAGCATTTACATCTTCACAGTTCCCCTCTGAAGGAAGCTCATGCCAGGGGAAACAAGAGTCCCTGTTGGGGTGGTGTTAAAATTTTGCAAGTGTTGAGGCAATAGAGAGATATTATAAAGTATGTATATAGACAATTCTTCAAGGCAGATTTGGAACCAACACTGTAGAGTATCACATCTCCCTTCATATCATATGACATAACTACAGAAATGTATTCTATAGGTATTGATTATAAAAGCAGAACTACAATTTTAGTGTACATATGGCAATCAGAAATAATATTTTGATTTTGCATTATATGTAATAGGGATTTGCAGCAGGGATGGATTCGTCCCATTCGGTATTCTTATTCGTCGGGACCCAAATCTGTTGCATCCATTCTCGGAGGACCCCAATCCATTCATTAGTTACATATGTATTTGTTTCCCCCCAAAAAACTCACCCCAACCCTTTAAATTTAATTTACTGCCCCCCCCCAAGACTTACCGGTATTCAAAATGGCGCCGATAGCCTTTGCCCTTAATATGTCACAGGGGCTACCGGTGCCATTGGTCGGCCCCTGTCACATGGTAGGAGCAATGGACGGCCGGCGCCATCTTGTGCTCCTACCATGTGACAGGGGCCGACCAATGGCACCGGTAGCCTCTGTGACATAGTAAGGGCAAAGGCTATCGAAGCCATTTTGAATACCGGCAGCCGACAGCCCAAGTGCAGGAGATCGCTCCAGACCCATGCTGGACCACCAGGGACTTTTGGCAAGTCTTGGGGGGGGGGTCAGGAGGGTGGGGGTTTATTCGTTAGTGATATGTTGTATTTGTGGGGGTTCGCCATATGTTTCGTGACCCCCCCACGAATACAACAAATATGGCATATACATTACGGAATGCGGATTGCCAATACATTGCAAACGAATGCACACACCTAATATGTAAGATGAGCAATACACCAATCAAAGGATAGGTAAGAAATAATTGTGTTAATCACAAGGAGCTGGATTCTTTACAGTCAAAACTTATTCACCAAATTTGTCAAATTAAATGATTAAAACCTTTGTTTAAAAACATGCCTTAGAGGTCCTGCAAAGCACAGGAAAACTAAATCACTTTGGATATGAATCGTGTAATACATTATCAGTTTCATCATAACAAGCTTTATAATCTCTCGATTTCCAGAGTCCCTCTCCTGTTGGCCCAAACCTCTGGAATTGGATAGAGTAGGCAAACTGAGCATGTCCTATCATGATGTCAACTCCAGCTAAGGGTATGAGGCCAAACATGCTTCATCCCACCATAATCACCATACTGCCTAATTTAAAAAGAACCCAACCCATTTTTTTTCTCTTCATACTTGTTGCATTTGGTGGTCCATGGGCTGCTCCCATGAACCGCCGCCCTTACGTCTGTGATCAGGTCGGCCACTCTGATTCCAGACGTGATGAAACACCATCAGCACACTGCCAAACACCATTTAAAGGGACCGCAGCAGGAAAGTCCCCATGGCCCCCAATGACATCACCAGTGCTGCCCTATATAAGGGTAGCTTCCTTGATGCAACTTGCCTCAGCAACAGATGCAGCTACCTTGCATAGTGCATGTTGCTACACAGCCTGTTCCAGTCTTCATCTGCCCAGGTGGTCCCTGCCTTGCTTCCCAGCCTGCCTCAATCCTATCCATCCCTTTTCCCTTTCTCGGACAGGTACCTGGTTTGACCCTTGCCTGGACTCTGGATATGCTTGTTAGCTTCCTACCTTTGATCCTAGCTTGGCCTTGGATCCATACCTGGGAGCACTCAAGATTTTACCTTGAGACTCAGGGAATTTGCATCGATTGCAGGGTTTCAAGGGAAACACTAGAAATCTCAGGGCCTCTCTATATACAGCTCAGCCACTTCCCTTCCTCACAGGCCGATACAGAAAACCCCGCGGGAGAGCCAGCGAGCGCCCGCTCTCCCGACCACTCTCCTGGGCGCGTGATTCAGGAAAAAAAATATTCAAATGAGGGCCCGTGGTAAAAGGAGGCGCCAGGGACACTAGTGTGTCCCTAGTGCCTCCTTTTTGACAGAAGCAGCGGCTGTCAGCGGGTTTGACAGCCGACGCTCAATTTTACCATCGTTGGTTCTCCAACCCGCTGACAGCCATAGGTTCGGAAAACGGACGCTGGCAAAATTCCAACCCATGGATCACGGGCAGATTTAAAATTTTTTTGTTAATTTAAAATTTTATTTTACTTTTGGGGCCTCCGACTTAATATTGCTATAATATTAAGTCGGAGGGTGTACAGAAAAGCAGTTTTTTCTGCTTTTCTGTACACTTTCCCAGTGCCGGCTGAAATTAAATCCTGCCTTTGGCAGGTGTTCATTTCTGAAAGTAAAATGTGCGGCTTGGCTGCACATTTTACTTTCTGTATCACGGGGGAATAACTAATAGGCCCATCAACATGCATTTGCATGTTGCAAGTGCTATTAGTTTCGGTGGGGGGGGGGGGGGGTTGGACGCGCATTTTCCATGCGCTATTACCCCTTACTGTATAAGGGGTAAAAATACTGCATCGAAAACGCGCATCCAACCGGGGGCTAACAGTGCGCTCTGCCTGAGCGCGCTTTACTGTATTGGCCTGTCAGAAGGCTGCAGAGAACAGGAGAAGTAGGGCGAACCTGGAGCGGACACTGCAATCAGCATGTGAGGAGAAACTGGAGAGGGGCTGCAATACACACAAAACTCCGTCTGCAGCTGTGATTCCAGGACTTGGGAATCACTCAGCTAAGGGTAGAGTGAGGATGCATAAGCAATGGAACTGAGACTTGTAAGGAGTGAAAGCAAAGAGAGGGCCGGTGTCAGGGAGAGAGGAAGGGGAAGTATGCTGGGTCATCTCAGAAGGGAGGACAGGTGATGTGATGGGTGGGAGACCTCCCCCTAATCTCTGCTAATCAACAGCAGTCTCAGGGTGACCACAACTCAAAGGTTCCCAGGTATGCTTGGATCACATCTTCAGTCTTCAGCAGAGACCCTCGCCTAAGTCCTGCCAGCCCCGGCATCCAAAGGCTCAGTCCGAAGGTAACATGGGCTGGTAAAGGTGAAGCTCCTGACCGGTCTCTGCTTCGCTGGGTCCGCCTGCTGACGGTGAGAACATGCAGGGCTCCTTCCTGCAGATAGAGTCAACCTCAACTCAGCCCAAGGGTCCACAGACACAATAATACTAAAGGAAACAATCAGGCTGATAGGAGCGCACCATTTACCCTGCAATTGGCCGCGCGTTTTTGACATGTGTCTATTATCCCCTTATACTGTAAACATGCAAATGTATGTTGATGAGGCTATTAATTAATCCCCAGGATACTGAAAGTAAAATGTGCGGCCAAGCCTCACATTTTACACTCAGAAATTAGCGCCAGCCCAAGGGCAGGCGCTAATTTCTAAGCAACCTGGAAAAGTGTACAGAAAAGCAGAAAATACTGCTTTTCTGTACTTCCTCCAACTTAATAACCTAGCGATATTAAGTCTGAGGAACCAAAGCTTAAAAAAATTTTTTTTTTTAATCTGTCCGCCAGTCAGTGGGTTAGAAAAGCTGATGCTCCCCAGGCCCCACTTACCTGGCATGGGAGGCCTAGACCAAGGCCGAAGCCTTGACCTTGTGATGGCCTAGGCCGTGGTAGGTCATTGTGACCTTAGCCTAGGCCCTACATAGTTCCAAAGTTTGGAGGCCTGGTCCTGACATCTCAGTCTAGACCCAGTGCCGGGGTATAAGCTTTGCTCTCGGCCCGGTACAGAATCCTGGGCCTCGGCCTATGAAAGGAGCCCAAGCCCAACACTGGGTCCTGATGCAGGGACTTGTCCAGGCCCGATGCCAGGGCCCAGCCCGCAGGCCAGGTCCTGACGCCTAGGCCCGGGCCCAGGGACAGGTGCAGACCTCGATGTCGAAGCCCAAGACTCAGGATTTGTAGTCTTCTATCTGTTGTCTTCTTTCTTCTTCTTGCAATGATGCCATCCGCTGGAGATGCACCGGAGCAAATTAAGTCCAGCGTATCCTCCTTAATGGAGGGTACCGTTTTGTTGAATAGTGTATGGCAAGCCATACAACAAAAAACTGCCCACAGAGAAGGATGTGCCATTTCAAGAAGAAGAATAAAGTTTGAAGATTCCAGACTCTAAGGCCTGGGCCCAGGCCTAAACCTAGGGAGAGGCTGAGGCCCAGGTGTCAAAACCTGGCATCTGGGCTGAGCCCCAGTGTTAGGCCTGGGCCAAGGCCCAGGTATTGAGAACTGTCCTTCAGGCTTGGCTCCAGCATTAGGACTAACTCTGCCCTAGGTCAAGGGCAAGGCATTGGGACCCAGCCCCTGGGCCTAGGTGACAGGACCTGGCTTTGGACTGGGACTTGGTCTGGGCCAGGCAAAGGTATCGGGATCCAGTCTGGGCCCCGGCATTGGGCCAGGGCCTGGTATCTGACGTAGGCTGAGGCCCAGGAATTGGTACCCAGCATCCGGGCCTGGCCTCACCCCGCTGTCAGATCCTTGACAGATCATGTAAGTGGGGGTCAGGGAATTTCCCAACCCTGGCAAAATTTTTAGGGTCCGGGCATAGGCTAAGACCTCTGCCTCACACTCAGCCATAGGCCATGCCTGCTGAGTCAGGCCATGACCTATGTTTAGGCAAGGCCCTGGCCTCAGGCCTAGGCACCGGTGTTGCACTCAGTCATTGATCACGGCTCCTGCTTTGGGCCTTGGACTGTTCCGTAGGTGAGACCCCAGCCTCAGCCTAAACCTGATGGGTACCTTTTTTTTTTTTTTCAAATTTTAAACAAATATGATTTAATTCAGGGGGGACCCCGAAAGAAACAAATTGGCCCTATTTGTTTAGTTTTCCTAATTTGTTAAAAACAAATGTACTTCCCTAACATACAGTATATAGATTGCATAATTCAGTCCAAACTATCCAAGGTGAAGGTAAGGTAGTGTGTAAAGAATGGATGACTATCTGGACACAAGTGGTCACCAATGGCAATGCTATTCATCAAAATGGCGCTGTCCACTGGGGTGAATGCACTGGAGTTCATTAACTCTGGTGCGAACCCAGTGGACAGCACCAGTTGAAGAAAAGAAGAGGAGGACACCACCAGAACTGCTCCGAGGCCTGGACATCAGGCCTGACCCTAAGCCAAGGCCCAGATGTTGGGACCTGGTCTCCAGGCCAGGCCTGCGAAAGGGTCAAGGCCACCGTGTTGAGCCCCAGCCTCAAAGCTGAGCCTGGTCCCGGCTATGGCCCAGGTATCGGTACCCGGCTTAAGGACTGGGCCACAACATCAGGCCTGGACCCAGATGTTTGTACTCTGTCTCTGGGCTGGGCCCTGGCATTGGATCTGGGCCAGGCCTTTGGCCTAGTGCAAGGCATTGGCCTTGCCCAGGCTGAGCTTGCAGTGACATTACCACATTGTCGGCCTAAGCAAGTCTAAAGCTTCAGCCCGGTCCTAGGCCTCGCTGGCAGATCCCCACCGGACTAGGTAAGTGGGGGCCGTGTGGGATCCTGGCCACAGTATTTTTCCTTGTGGGTGGGAGGGAGGGACAGGAGCCTTTAGGAGGTCCCATTTTCTTTTTTTTTTGTTTTGTTTTTTTTCACACGAATGAAACAAACATTCCACAATTCAAAATTTGTGAAAAAAAACTCCCAAAAACAAACCAAAAAATGATATCAAATATTTTTTCCCTGCACACCCCTACTTTCTTTATTCTGACCTAGTGCTGCAGCTCAGTCCTGTCTTTGTGGGTGCTCTGTAGTCCCTGTCCCGTGTCCTGCGGTCCACCAGCTCCTGAGGGCTCAACCCGAGAGGAAGGTGGCCGGTACAGGTAGGAAGGTATCGGAGACCATGTCTTGCTCCAGCTAGTCCCACCAGTGTTCATCCCCGCTTCCTGTTCAAGTGTCTGATCATGGGCAGTATGCTGTGGCACCATGCTATTGTCCCCTTGGATCTTTCAATAGCAGCCGGCATGAAAGAGGGGTCTTTGAAGCAGTTTGGGCTATCCCAGGGTTGTGTTTATCAAAAGTTCCTAAGTAGTGAAAAGAAACATGAAAAGGGACTTTTTTTTTGCTTGGATCTAGGCTGCAGTCAGTGTTTCCTTCCTTTGTTCTGCCTTTGCTTGTCCTTTCTGAAATTCCAGACCCTCGTGCTCTTGCCATTTGAAAAGTGTGTGCGTGTGTTTGTAAGAGACAGAGATTTAACAATGTTCCTATCTTTGTGAAGCTGGTGTGCAATCTCAATTCAGCTGTACTTTTATACGCCATGTTTTTGTTGACATCACAGTGCATACTTGTAAATGAGCGACAGCAACCTTTATTGTCTGTGTAGCCCCGGCTCCGAGGTGGTTTAGATTACCCGGTGCCAAGGAAGGGGGTAACTACAGAGAAGAACAGATATTCTAAATTCTTGCAGTTTTGCTCGTTTGAAGGGATGTAAGATAATGTCTCAGAAGCCACCTCAAATACCACTCCCAGGTCTCCACTCACAGATTCTTTGAGCATTGATGTTTTCCCTTGGTTCAGCAGATCTAATGACAACAGTCATAAAAGTTTCTCTTTTATTGGAAGCAAATCAAAATAAACACTTCAAATGACACTGACAAGCAATTATAAGAGCGGACAAGGGAAAAATACAAGTCAGTGACTTATGCAGCAGTATCACTTACTTTAAGCAAGTAAGTTAGGCCTAGATTCATCAAGCGGCTATCTTTCTTTGCAGGAGGGGTCCTACTATTGTGGGGTGGGGGAGTGTCTCTGTGATAGTGGGGCTCCTCCCCCAAAAACACGTTGTGGCTCAATGGCAGCCAAACACCATGACACAAAAGAAGGCGGTGAGCAGCCCTTTAACGCAATGGCGGCCCCAACCTCATGGGACTGCCATCATCTTAAAGGGCTGCTGCTTCCCCCCAAAAATAAACCACAGCCAAACAGGGAGGTTGAGTGGGGATCGGTGCTGACCCCTTGTTTCAACCCAGAGCTGCCAGTCAAGGTGACCCTGACTCCTCTCTCCCCCCCAAAAAACATTTTAAGCATGCACATGGCAGTAGCGGCGGCCCCCCACCCGATATCCAAGCCTCCCTGGCCCCCCTGACAGATCAAACCCCCTCCCCTGCCCCCTGAGAGCACAGAGCCCTCTCCCCTGCCTCCTGACAGATCAAGGTCCCAGCCCCCTGACAGCTCAAAACCCCCTCCCCCATGATAGCACAGAGCCCCCTCCTGACAGATCAAACCCCCTCATCCTACCCCCTGTTAGCTCAAGCCCCCCCCCCCCTCCCCGGCTCTTATTCGGGATCCTGCGTTGGGGACGGGGGCAAGGGTGCAGCTACCTGATCATCCCCACATAAATTTGCCTCCATTGCCCTTGAACCAACCTCCTCTCTCTCTCTCTAGTCTAGCGCCCCCAGGATACTGACGGTGAACAATCTAACATTGGATGGAACCAACAGGGCCTTCAGTGATGAGTGGTGCACTTGTGATTCAACATAGAACAGCATAAGAATGATGGAACATCATCTACATAGACGCATGCATTCTCTTAATTATGTGCGCACATGTGTATTATTGGTGAACCGCTCATTTTTCCCATTGTTATGCCAATATTATGAATGCATCAGTTATCCACACCCTTCACTGATCTTTTCTTAAGGTGTTCCTAACAGGTGACTAAGGGACCCAGGTACAACAATAGCACAGAGCACTACCACTTACATTCAACCTTTGGGTTGGAGTACTGTAGATATTTAAAAATTGTGCTGTTTTTAATTTGATGTTGAAAATAAATTGACAATGAATTCTCTGAAAAATTAAATTACAATTACAATATAGTAAACATCCCATCCTAAAAAAGTACTCTGCCAACACTCAAACAGTAACAACCCAACGTATGAAAAGGCAACACTGCAAATACTGCGCTCCAATAGGGATGTGCATTCATTCCCTATGAATTGGGAATCTGCAATGTGTAGGGCCCTATTCGTTGTATTCGTGGGGAAGCGAAACGTATCGCGATTCCCCACGAATACAACGAATCTTCGCCAAATTATTCGGCCGCCTAAAGGAGCCAATTTAAACAAACCCCCACCCTCCTGACCCCCCCAAGACTTACCAAAACTCTCTGGTGGTCCATCAGGGGGTCCGGGAGCCATCCCCTGCACTCACACCCTCAGCTTCCAGCTTCAAAATGGCACCGATAGCCTTTGACCTACTATTTCACAGGGGCTACTGGTGCCATTGGTCAGCCCCTGTCACATGGCCATCTTGTGCTCCTACCATGTGACAGGGGCTGACCAGTGGCCCTGGTAGCCCCTGTGACATAGTAAGGGCAAAGGCTATCGGCCCCGTTTTGATTACTGGCAGCCGACGGCCCGAGTGCAGGAGATCGCTCCCGGACCTCCGTTGGACCACCAGGGACTTTTGGCAAGTCTTGGGGGACCCTCCTGACCCCCACAAGACTTGCCAAAAGTCCAGCGGGGGTCCGGGAGCAACCTCCTGCACTCTGGCCGTCAGCTGCCAGTATTCAAAATGGCGCCGATAGCCTTTGCCCTCACTATGTCACAGGGGCCGACCGTCGGCCCTGTCACATGACCATTGGTGCCATCTTGTGCTCCTACTATGTGACAGGGGCTGACCAATGGCACCGGTAGCCCTTGTGACATAGTAAGGGCAAAGGCTATTGGCGCCATTTTGATTACTGGCAGCCGATGGCCCGAGTGCAGGAGATGGCTCCCGGACCCCCTCTGGACCACCAGGGACAGACCCCCGCTGGTAGGAGCACACGAAGGGGCCGATGGCCATGTGACAGGGGCTGACCAATGGCACCGGTAGCCCCTGTGACATAGTAGGTCAAAGGCTATCGGCGCCATTTTGAAACCGGCAGCCGAGGGTGTGAGTGCAGGGGATGGCTCCCAGACCCCCCACTGGACCACCAGGGAGTTTTTGTAAGTCTAGGGGGGGTCAGGAGGGTGGGGGGTTGTAGTTAATTTAATTTTAGCAGGGAAACAAATAGGAATTAACGTATAAACGTATCAGGGGAGCCCCCTTGCCGAATGCAACGTATCTGCCCCCCGACGAATACGAATCCCGAATGCAACATATGGCGTCCCTCTGCTCATCCCTACACTCCAATACTCCTCCTATTATAAAAATAGAACAAGCCAAACTGCATAGAAACTACACACTAGCAGAATACCTCACCTCAGTCACACTTGCAGAAAAACCCCCAACCCTCACGAAACACATAGCGGCCGATGCAAAACAGTGCGCTCAGCAATGGAACAACAGAAACATCACCATGTCTCATAAACCATTAAACTATAAAATCAAGTAATATAAAACATCATCATAGGAAAACCATACTCATAAAAAGAATAATTTTTTCAAACAGCAGACAAAAAAATTATCCAATAAATAAAAACTAATTAAAAAGATATTATACATTTCTCAAACCCTAATAAAATGTTTCAAAACAGCAAACACATAAATATGTAATATTTTAACAAATACAGATTTTAAAAATTCCCTGCTCTCCATACCTAGGATCTTTTGATTTCCAGTTATATTGAGATTGTCTCGGATTCATGGGGGGGGGGGGGGGGAGGCCACACATACTTTCCCCTCACTCACAAATACACACTCATTTACTCACACATGCTCGCACGCATTCTCTCTCTCCCATATGTTCTCCCATGCTCGATCTCTCTCTCTCCCTTGTCCTTCTCCCTAGAATGTAAAGGCAGCAGCCACCTCCTGCTTGGGCCTGTGTAGTGTCTCTCTCACACGCACATGCTCTCTCTCTCTCATGCACAGACATGCTCTCACACAAGCTCTCAAGCACAAGCTCCTAAAAACCTGGCTCTTCCGACAAGCCTTCCCCCAGTGATCCTATCCCCCCTACCACCTTTCTTTGCAGCACCATTTTCCCATCCGACCACTGTTACACATATTCTCTGCCTCTGTTTCCCATCAAGCATGCTGATTATGCTTATTACGTTTACATTTTCATTGTTGGATTTTGCTTATTACGTTTGTTTTCATTGTTGGATTTCAAGCCTCACAAAGTTACTTTAGGTCTTTTCATATGAATTCATATTTTAATTTTTCATTTCTTATTTTAGTTCTTGCTAATTAAATTGACTCGTAGGAAATACGCAACAATCCAAGTTTCATTATTTTAAATTTTTTAAAATGGGTTTCTCTGTAAGAAATAAGCACCCCCGCTTATTTCCTTTACATTATCTGTAAACCGATGTGACATCTCTGATCTAATGTCGGTATATAAAAATGTATAAATAAATAAACATGATTTTTCTCTTTTCCTGAAACATGCAGGCAGCAGCAGCCTCCTCCTTGGGCCTCACACAGTATCTCTCACACTCAGACATGCTCACATACAAGCTCCCTCTTTCTCTCCCATATATTCTCTTATATACACAAATGGTCTCTCTCTCTCTTCCTGAAACATGCAGACAGTACCAGCCTCCTTCTTGGGCCCACATAATGTCACTCTCTCATACACATACACACGAGCCCTTACACTCTGTTGCTCACAAGCTCTCACATATGCTATTAATCACACATGCTATTGTTCACACACACACACGCACATTTAGACATACTCTCACACATATAATTGCTCACAGTCACACACTCACACACACGCGTGCACGCTCTCACGCTCTCTCTTTCTGCAATGTGTAGGGTTCAGGCAACAGTGGCCTCTTCTCTTTGCCCCACGGCCTAGCCCACACAGTAGCTTCCTATCCTCTACCACATGGACTGGATCTGGTGGCTGCCTCTCTTCTGGTGTGTGGCCCGGGCCTGATGTGGCAGCCTTCAGTCTTCAGCCACACGGCCCAGGTCTGACATGGAAGCTTTCAGTCACATGGCTCAGGCCTGACGCAGCAACCTCCCTTTTCCACCATGGACCTGGTCAAGATTGACAAAAATAAAATAAATAACAGGAACATTTAGACACGGGGCACGGGCCCTGTGTGCCCGGGACTGATGCCGCCCCTGGTGACTGCCATCCAGAGGAAAGTTCTGAGACTTTTGGAATTTTTGTTGTTAATTGGGCTTGAAGTATTTTTGGTTGCAGTAAATTTATTTTGGAACACCCCAAAGAGGGTCCAGCATCTTCTTTAAAAATATAAGGTGCCCTAAAACAAGGGACGGCTTGTGAGTAGAGCTGGGAGAGAAACAGAGACTGTGTGTTGGTCCCTAGCTCTGAGAGGGACGTTGAATCCGTTTCCCGCTGGAAAAAAATCTCCCATTGCCCCAGGGCAAGTGGAGATGTGGGAGAAAAGGGGGTCCCGGGAACAACCATACACCCCTGCATTCCGAGAGATCCCTGGAGGGGGGTTACATGTTCCTGTAAATATGATTATTATGCATGATAGCCGTCTTCTGCATGAACCAAATCAGTGCCAAAGCAAATCTAAACATTAATTTTACAATCATCCAAAGTGAGATGTGCTTAATAATCAGATACTCTCCTGTCTCCTTGTGCACACCTAGTGGAGCATTGATTGTGTTGGGTGAGCACCATTTCCAATAGTATTGCCCCCCCCCCAAAAAAAAAAACAAAACATAAAGGTTTCAGCGCTTCCCTCCAGCCTCCTCTTCCCTTTTGTACCCCATTCCTCATGCTTTACATATTTCTGTTTTTTACTCCATATTTTACTCATCACCCTCCCTCCCTCTATCTCCTCTTTCATTTCCCTCTCAGTTTCTTCCCCAACTTCCTCTTTCCTTTTTCTTTCCCGCCAAACATCTTACCCCTCCTCACTTCCCCTATGAGCCTACGAGAAACATGAAAGAATCAAGGAGGAAGTCAAGAAGGCCTAAAATGGCCTAACTGCCATGGCATTGCAGGCCGTCGGTTACAGGGCCGTCTCCCTGAGTCAGCTGTTTAGACTAAAGCAGGGACTCGGTGTCTGTCCCCTACTCATAGATATGAGGTAGGACACTCACATGCCTTCTGTTGCATGCTTTATTTAAGATCACAAGAGCATACGTCACAACTTAAGAACATAAGAAATTGCCGTGCTGGGTCAGACCAAGGGTACATCAAGGGTCCATCAAGCCCAGCATCCTGTTTCCAACAGAGGCCAAACCAGGCCACAAGAACCTGGCAATTACCCAAACACTAAGAAGATCCCATGCTACTGATGCAATTAATAGCAGTGGCTATTCCCTTGGGTTTCGGTTAGGGCCTTTGCCTGCCAGCAGTGCTGGGACTAAGGGAAGGGGCAAGGGAGTGGCTACCCCAGGTGTCAGGCCGAAGGGGGCATCAGGCATTTTTTTTTTACATTTTAATTTTTTTAATTTATGAGCGTAGCAGGAGGTGCATTGCATTAGCAGACAGGGCTGTGCCCTGATGACTCTATTGGACGGTGCCCCAAATCTCCGATAGCAGGGAAGAGCTCTCTGCTTCCTACTCCAGCTTCTTCCCTCTCCGGCAGCATGCAAGGAACAGGAGGAGGGAGGGGGGGGGGGTTAAGCCTGGAGCACACAGTGGAAGCAAAGAAGATCCAGCCCCCTTCTCTCCTCACCCTCCCTCCCAGAGCCACAGGAAACAAGGAGCTGGGTGGGAGTGAAGCCGGAGGGCCTAGCAGAGCAAGGATGAATTCCGTTTTTGTCTGCATATTTCTATTTCTCATTTGTGATTTTGTATTTGGCAATGGTCATCTGTTGAAAGAGAAGAGTGGGTTCTGAAAATGTGACTGGAGGATGAGTTGACAGCCCCCCAGTTTCCTGTGGAAGAATTTTCAGGATTCTATGGCAAGTTATCTCCCAAGTTCTGCAGAAGATTTTTTTTTTTTTTTAAATTCTGCAGCTATAAAGATTCCAATTTCTCACCATGCAAAAACAAGTGGGGTTTTTTTTTTTTATTAATAATCTTTCCCATTATTTTTAAACAATATTTAAATTATACATAAATATAAAATTTGCCAAGTGCAAAAATTGTTTTTATCAAATAAAGATATAATTAGAAACCTCTAGCTGTGAGATGTCACTTGTGTTTTGAATTGAAATACAGTGCAACCATCCTTTTTTATATTTTCTTGAGAAAGTCTTTCCAAGTACATGAGCTTATGTGTACTGAAAATGCCCTCTGCATCAGCAGTTTGTCCTGCTGTTAATTATATATATATATATATATATATATATATATATATATATATATATATATATATATATATATATATACATGCATATATTGGGCACATAACAGATCCAAAAGGGGTTGAATTAGCACAATGAAGCTTGCTAACAGTAGTGGCAGTCATCAAATGCTTCTGTAAATTGAAATGAATGCCCTTTGCCAGATGGGGGGGGACACCGGAAATTATAGACTTCCAAAACGCATCCAGGTTTTTGTAGCCGGTGAGTGGTTGGTCATATGTGCAGGTCCCTTTAAAGAATTTAACCACCCCCATCCAGGAATGATTTCAAAATCATCTTTGGCCTGCTTTAGGAGATCTGTGAGGGGTCAAGCATTCTGACTGCTTTCTCTGTTCACTCCGGCCTCACCCCCTACCCTCTTGTACTTTCAGGATAAGAGGGGAGAACAACAGGAGAGAGACCCGAGTGCCTCTTCTCTCTGCTCTGTCTGCTCCGGCCTCAGCTTCACCCCCCCCCCTCCCCCTCCCCTACAGGCCGTTTATGTGGGAGGGACTGGAGCCAGAAGCAGAGAAGAGAGATTGAAGCAAGCACCTCAGCTTTCTTCAGAGGATTGCATTAGGAGGTGGCTGAGCTTCACCTTTGTTAGTTGTGCAGCCGGTTGTAAATTATATGTGGCAAAAGGCTAATTATATGTGGTTTCTCTGCAGCCACAGGGAGCCTGTTAATAGGTAGGTTCTGGGTAGGAGTCTGTAACAATCCAGCTTCTTCGGTTTTAAGCCCTGATGGAATATGTGCAGTGTTGCCTTTCCCTAGAAGGTGGTTGTTTGAGTTCTGAGCATTAGTGCTGTTTTGGTATGGCAGGTTTGATGTATAGTTACTGAGTGGCTTTTATGCAGGATTGTGTGTTCCACCTTGTCTATATAACTGACACTGTTATTAAAGTTATAACATAACTTGAATTTTTTTCCTATGGTTAGTAGTAGGGGGGAAACATTCCAGTTCAGCCCATCCAGCTATTTCAAAAATTACCTTCAACCAATGTGGTACGAATTTATTTTAACTGTTACATTTTGGCTTTTCTCGTGGATTTATGTTTGCAGTGTATGCACAAAAATCACATATCACACATCCAGTCACTGAGATATGATTTCTGAAACATATTTTGTATTATGTACCTATGTACAAAACAACATTCAATATTTAAAAGTTATGATGCCCAATTATGTGGCTTTTCAGGATTGCTCTGAGAAAGGGTGATGATGGGGGACATAATAATACACATGCCTAGGGCAAGGGTGCTGACCATTAGGAGGCACGAGCGGCGGAAGAGGCGTGGGGATTCCGAGCCAGGCTGAACTCCTGCCAGAGCACGTTCTGTGTTCCCTCACTCCGGAGCATTCACCGCTGGGCTGGAACTTGTCCGCTCTTGCCTTGATAAACAGCAGCTTTCTTTCTTTGGCGGTCTGGGAAGGGGGGGGAGAACAGATAGGGAGGGCGGTGTTAGGAAAAGGGGTGAGTAGAAGACATGGGAGGGGGAGCTAGTGTTGATGTAAATAGGTGAAGTTACGTGCATCTACTCTAACTGATAGAGAAGCAGCGAGGTAGAATCTCAGATGGGCAGACTGGATGGGTCAATTGGCTTTATCTGCTGTCATTTGCCGAGTTACTATGTTATGTTCCTGTGCTGCTTAACTTTAATTATTTATCTGTAGCCAATTTAGCAGGAAAAGCCAATTAAAGGAGTTTGTGATTAATGGGCCACTCATTTGCGGAGATGCCTAATTTAAATGTCAATATGGTATATAAGCACATTTTGAAGATACTTTCACTTCACTGAAACAATGAGGAAAGTCCGAGACTGGGAATCATATAGGGACATCTGAAGGAGGAGGTGAGTCTTGTTGCTGGTGCCTGGCCATGTCCGGCATTTGAAATCACAAGAATGCTGGGGACAGAAACTAGCTGAAATTGTACGACGCGTGGTCGGGTTTAGGTTTAAACAAATTGATTAGCCCTTTTCCTCTAAATCATGGTTCTGCATTTCAGAATGCAAGTTACTGATTGGTCAGCGGAATTGAAAGAAAGATGCGCTAATGATTGGGAATGGGAACCTATTTGCTGATACCGTAGAGCCAGCATTTAATTCTCCCACAAATAAGCTGGAAGTGGTTTGCATTTGAACTTGAAATGCATTTGAGTTATGTATGTTTGTAACCGAAATGGCATGCACTTAAAATTAATGTGTGGGAAAGCTAAATAAAGACTGTGCTGTACCTCATAACATCTCAACTGTGACAGACAATTTCAAGCTGCCTCAGAATACCTTTTCTATTAAAACTGGTAAATTGTCAGAAAATTAATATATCAATGTCACCTACTACAGTGGCAACAAAGTAGACATTGATTTTGAAGCCGAGGCAGCTTCATTTGCCCTCAAGACTCATTTAGCTCTTACAGCTAAGTTTACCAGCCTCTGTTATGCCTTAGGAAACCAAAATTCAGGGTCCCCCGTTCTGTACTCTTGGACATGGACTCAGGGTGAATAATTAAAGATGTTGAGCAAAAACAGAGGGCTGCTGCTTCTATGTTAGGACTTTAAGATAGGTGAAAACCTATTGCTGAGGGCATTGCAAATGCTCTCCTCATTCATTGTTTGCTGCACAGTTTTCTCCCCCCCCCCCCCCCCAGAGGAAGATTTCCACAAAATCCCCCACACTTTACATTGTATTCGTTCAATCTTGCCTTCATTCACACACACTTCTTCAAAAAACCATATCTGCCCTAATCTGCGAGGGCCCTCCTTTGATGGAATGAGGGGGAAAATTCATGAGCCAGACCTGCAGGGGAGAACCTTTATTTCTAGAGAGAGCATAATATAATTTGTATTCACCAAATCCTGGGCCTTCCAGCTTCCAGAGTTGCTCTAGAAAAGAACCCTAGGCCTGCTCTAGAGAGCTGTATTCTAAATATGAGGGATTCAGTCCTCCTACTTATTCAATTCAGTGCATCCGAAACAGTAAAACATAGAATACAGATGACGGATAAAGACTGCAAGGCCCATCTAATTTGTCCATTTTTTTCATTTCTACTGAAATATCATTGAGCTACCTCTCGTCACACAATATCGCCGCTATATGAGAATATTGCATGATAAACACGTTATCCTAATTGCTGCTTAGTAAATCTACTTATTAGATTGTAGACCCTCTGAGGATAGGGAAATACCTACCAGGACCTCAGTGTAATCTGCTTTGAAGTGCCTGAAAAGTGGAATATAAATCAAATAAACAAAAACTCCTGGGATGTCTTGCTGCCACTCTGCTTAGTTTCCATGTCCCTCATGTATTACCTTGAGGGTCTCGCTGCCACTCTGCCTTGCTATCATTCTCTTTCTGCCCCTCAGCCTGGCTGCCAGCAACAGACTTTACATCTTGGGAGTCTTGCTGCCACTCTTTCTGCTGTAACCCAGACTATATTGAAATCATTGGCTTCGTGTGCCGCGGCGATAAAAAAAAAAAAGCAAACAGAACCTTAGGAATAATTAGGAAGGGAATGGCAAATAAAACGGAGGCTGTCATAATGCCTCTGTATCGCTCCATGGTGAGACCGCACCTTGAATACTGTGTGTAGTTCTGGTCACCGCATCTAATTGCACTGGAGAAAGTGCAGAGAAGAGCGAGCAAAATGATAAAGGGGATGGGACTGCTGCCCTATAAGAAAAGGTAAAGAGGTTAGGGCTGTTCAGTTTGGAGAAGAGACTGCTGAGGGGGGAATATGATAGAGGTCTTTAAGCTCATGAGAGGTCTAGAACAGGTAGATGTGACTCAGTTATTTACTCTCTCAGATAATAGAAGGACTAGGGGGCACTCCATGAAGTTGACAAGTAGCTCATTTAAAACAAAAACGGAAGAAAATTCTTTTTCACTCAGCACATAGTTAAGCTCTGGAATTCATTGCCAGAGGATGTGGTTACAGCAGTTAGTGTAACTGGGTTTAAAAAAGGTTTGGATAAGTTCCTAGAGGAAAAATCCATAAACTGCTATTAATTAATAAGCAATAGTAGCATGGGATCTATTTAATGTTTGGGTACTTGTGACTTGGATTGGCCACTGTTGGAGACAGGATAGTGAGCTTGATGGACCCTTGGTCTGACCCAGCATGGCAATTCTTATGTTCTTACAACTTGGGAGTCTTTCTGCCACTCAGCCTTGGGGTATTTTTGCCACTTTTGCTGCTTTGTTCCCCCTTCTTGCCACTTTGTCTCGCTTATGCTGCCTCTAGGGGTTCATGCCACTGTTATCAGTGCCTTACTTTGAAGTCATGGGGTGTTCTTGACATTCTTTACGCTTCTGCTTTGCTCCTCTGACAACGCTTTGGAGAGCTCCTGCTACTGCTGGTAGCATTTTTGCCGTCGTTGGTCCTAGATGTTATCCATTACCACTTTTAGTGCTGCCTTGATGTGTTGAAATTCTCTTCCCTCCTCTGATGCTTTCTCCATAGGTTACATTAGAATTGACTGGAAAACCCCTCATTTTGAAACTCAAAATAGGCTGCCTTGCTTCCCTCATTGACCTTAACGGGAAACAAAAAAAATAAATGAAACAAATAAATGATTATTCATTTGAAACTAATGAAAAAATGGAAGTGACCTATCCCGTTTTTTATTTAGCACTGTTGCATGCTGTAGATATATTTGTTCTTTTATTGCCTCTACTGTTGCATTGTTGGCATTGGCTGCGTGTTGCCTATTTCATTATTATGTGCTACTTTTACACTGCTCTCTGTGACTGCTACCCCATTCTGTATTTTGGCTCAGCAATTGAAAAGCAAGCTTTCTCTTTCTTTAAAATGTTTTTAAATCATAGACAGTGACTTGCTGCATATGATCAGAGGTGAAAGGAGTTGAATATTTTGAATATTTTATTAAATTTTCTTGAAGTTGAAAGTGCTCTTCAGGTGATTAATGTCTTAGAAAAACAGAGATCTTTAAATTCTAGATATATACATACCCTATGGATTCTATGTCATATATGCCCAATATAGCAATCAAAATGAGTTATTTTATACTTAGTTACTGCAAAGTGAAAATGACTTATGGACATCAAGTAGTGTTTTTTCTTCATGTGATATGATCAGGCAGTCTCTAGGTAATTGCCTGAGGATATAGCCAGATGAAATGACTCAATTGGAGCTTCAGACTGTAAGTCATTTTCTCTGTTTACTAACAGAGTATTAAAGTACAATTAAGCAATAAGGCAGGACTGGCATGTTGTTGTGGATATATAGATACACTTTGGACGTGTTACATATTTAATTACCCAAGAAGTGCAGTTAATGTTACATCATTTGAAATGCCTTATTGAGATAATAAAATGTTTTTACAGATATTTATTTCTTAAAGTTTATATCAAAAGAATGTAAAGTTTAATAATCCCACAAAGAGAACCTGTTAATGGTGGAATGATCTAGCTTCATGTTAAACAATCTTTCAAGATCAGAGATAAATTAAGACCAAGTTATGGGAATTTTCATACCCTGAATTTGACATTTCATGTTTTGCTAATTCAAAAAAATAATTGACTCTTTCCTCAGCATTCCTCTCCCTCATTGTTCTAATGCAGTCATCAGGTTTGTTTCTTCTGCTTTACTGACACTGAATCATCCCAAAATTACATATTTTTCTGCTTGGGTCAAACCATGTTTCATAGACATCATAGAAAAATATAACTATCAATCCTAGTTCCCAGTGTGAGCAGAAACCATACCTTGAAAACAGAATAAGAAAATATACAAAATTGGTATGCCTTAGATCCAGCAGAATAAGAGGAAAAGCTGGGTTCCAGGCCATAATTAAAGGACAGATCAAAGTCAACAAGAGGGTTTGCTTGAGAGGGAAAACTCAAAAATTATGTTCCTCCATCAACAAGTAGGTATGAATTAACCAAAATGTGCTGGTGATGTCATCTCACAACGTTGACATGGACTCAGCCCTCAAAGCTCAGTAACATTTTAGTGAGCTTGTGCAGGAATTCCTGCACATGAGCAGTTGAGCACTGCCTCTTCGGTTTCTCAGACCTTTTTTTTTTTTCTCTAAGCTACTGTGTGGATATATCCTAGTCGCTCTTAAATATTTTCAGCTTTTGGTGTTGTGCCTTGTTACTTTCTCTTGTTTTCCAATTCATTTTTGCTGTCTTGGTAGCCCCTCTTTTCAGTTTTAAATTTAAAACAAAGTTAAGATGAGTGTGAAGAAATCAAAGATCAAGAAACCCACGCCTAGCGGTTTCAAGGCCTGTAGCTGCAGGAATTGGATGTCCATTATGGATCAACATACCATCTGCTTTGCTTCCAGGGCCCAGACCATGAATCCTCCTATTGCTACAGCTGTGGTCAGATGTACTCACGACATAGGAGCACTGCACCTGGAAGATGGAAGCCTTAAGGAAGATGATGGTGGTAAAAGCCCCAAGCTTCAGTGTGGGTCTTCATCTATGTACCTAATTTACCTGAATGTAATTTGCTTTGAAGTGCCAAAAGGCAGCATATAAATAAGTCAAATAAATAAATAAGATGCATGGTCTCATCACATTCTTCATTTAGGAAGTCAAGGCGAGATCCCTCCCCATGTTGACCCCATGTGAAAGGGAAAGTATGCTCCCACCCTGCGGTGCTGGTTCCTGGTGCTGCTTTAGGCCGGGGATCAAATTTGGCATGGAAACCTGCTGTGCCAGATGAGATGCCAAGAAGAGTGCCCAAACAATGTGAAAGACCCCCTTCAGGACCATCCTCTGAGCCAAAAAAAAGTTGGCATCATCGCCATGAGACTCTTCCAGAATGGATCCCTCCTTGATGCCAAAGCAGGAAAAAGCCTCATTGGCTCATTTCCCTGCATCCTTTTTGGCGTAGAAGATTCCCATGGTTCCATCATTTGTTTTAACTGAACCCAGGGCGAACCAGAGCACTATCCATGTCATTGGCACAGAGCTTACTCTCTATGGCAGTCATCTCATTTGGCATGGCATGCTAAGGTGCCATCAGTTGTATCAAAAGACAGTACACTGACGCATAAGTTCAGGAATCCCACCAATAGGGTGAGGGTGCTGCAGGAAGTGCAGCTGGCACTGCTTAAAGGAAAGTGTTGATGCAACAGGCATGGAATGCCTTGGAGCTTGCCACTACCATAACAGACATAACTATCACAGCTTGGAGATATCCATGTCTATGCGGAATGGGTTTCTGAAGATGTCTCTCCTCCAACTCCAGTGCAGAGAATGCCCCAGCTTGTGGGGGGCCCAGCTGTCAGAGCTGGTGAAGAATTTCTTTGCCTTTTTAAGCCCTGGTGATCAGAAGGGGAAATTGGCAGCTCTCCTGTCTAAGATGGAGGAATTTTTTTCCCACAAAGTGGAGTTACTCGGTCTTGCACCTACGTATGCCATTTCAGAAGAGCTTAGGGAGTTAGCAGAAATGCCTCACCACAAGGTGGTGGATTCTTGTCATCCAGGGGAATCCCTTCATGAGTCAGAAAGGGATGAAATTGATTCTTTCCATTCCGAGGAGGGAAACATGTGGTAAGATCTCAGAACAGCGGAGGGTTACTCAGTTGCCCTTAGCCTCATCAGGGTCATGGCTCAGTGTTCCTTCATGGTTGGGAGAGGAGGAAGATTTCTTAAAATCACCTATCTGACTTGCCTCAGCATACTTCACCAGAAGGGTGCCTGCTACTTCAAGATCTTAGATAAGGTGGCAAAGATACTTTCCATCAGTGTCTGGAAAGAAAAGAACCTAAGAACAAATGTTTTCAGGCCTCTTCAATTCCTTCAACCTCCAACAGATTCTACAGTTATCCTGGTTCACAAATGTCTGCAGGACCTCCAGATGAGGATGTGGCAGATACCAATATCATGCTTGCCAGTTACCAATATGTTGGATTTAACATACAGGGTCCAAGCTTCCCTAGGTTTTAGGCTTGTTGAATTTCTCTATTGCTCTTTAGTGGTGGAGTATGGACTTAAATATGCTAAGCACACTCATGATCTGTCCAACATGCCTCCTAGGAAGGACCCAAAGTCATTGGATATGTTTGGGGAAAAATATTTTCCAGGGGTCTATGTTAAGTGCCCAAATCACAGATCATCGGCTCTATATGCAGCAGTATGTGCATGAATGCATGGAAAAACTAAAGCCTCAGACTGATTCTACAGACCCATAGCAGGCAGAGCTCCACCGAGCTGTGGAGTATGGGGAGGAATGTGACAAGCACTTCATCTGTTCCACTTACAAGCTTTTTATACTTAGTGGCCAGACCTTAAGTTGCTTCTATAGAAGCTCAATGGCTTGCTTGGATTCCATAGCATCTACCCATTGATGCCTGTTTTATGTAAGGGCTCCTCCCAAAGATTTATTTATATGTTGCCTAGTTCATCATATTATATTATGTTATCTGTTATATGTTATATGTACGGGCACTGCCCAATGGTTTTTTGTTCACTGTGAACCGATATGATGTGCAAACGGATATCGGTATAAAAGAAATGTTAAATAAATAAAATAAATAAAGCAAGTGACCTTCAAGAGGACATGCATGATCACCTTGCAAATGTGCCTTGCATAGGGGATCATTTATTTGGTAATAAAGTTCAAGAGATGGTGGTTTTGATTAAAAAGCATGAAGCCACCTTGCAATTGCTATCAGCTGCAGTGGGGAACCAACTGGATCCCACCTGATGCCAGTTTTGTTTTTTCCCCTACAAGCATCAATTCTTCCAAAGCTACCTCTTCCACTCTTTTTAGCCTCAATGAGCTCCTACCACTCTTCAATGGCAGCAGCTGCCTGCCCAAGGTTGACAGAGGAAAAGCATCAACAAAAGGCTCTGCAGCAGAATTAGCCATAGCCTAGGATTCGTTTTTGATTACTTTGAGACCAGCCTCCCCACCTCCTCCAATGGGGGGAAGGATTCAGTTCAGTTTTTCCTCCTGGAGTGGTTCTGTTTCTCCAAAGACTGGGGAGTCCTGAACATTATGGAGCATAGCTACCACTTGTGATTCTCTTGCGTTTAGTCTTCACCTCTGTCCCTCTGAAAGTTAGGGATGTGCTTTCATTTAAAACAACTAGTAGCACCATTGTCAGAGAAATGAGGAAAGCCCAGCCGGCAGGAGTGAAGAGGGCATCCTCCTGCCAACTCTGTTGCGGTGACTTTGAAGAGGGTGTCCTCAGGGGTGGAGGAAAGGACAACAAGGCAGAGAAATACTTTAGAGCTGGAGGAGGGAAGAGATATTGGACCTCCTAGGGTTACTTATTGAGTGCCCAGGATGAGAAAACAGGGAACTAGAAGTCTGGGGGGGGGGGGGGGGGCATAGGGGGTGAGAAAAATGTGATGTGATATGCATTTTTTAATTGGTTGCCCATGATAAAGTGAGGAGGATTGGAATGTGGAGGGGGCACATTTAGGGATTTTTAAAATTGGGTATCCATCAGGAATAAGGAGGGGATAAGGAGATTTTTGGGGGGGAGGGAGGGGGATGCTCAGGGAGGGTGGAAGGACAGATTTCGGACTGCTATGCAAATGTCTAAATTTGTCAACCAGCTGGGTGTGAAGTACTGAAAAGCAAAATCTAAATCAAATAAATAAATAAAGCCTGGCAGAAATGTCAGGCTTTATTTGCTTCCTGATGTGGGAGTATTTGCACATTTGACAGCGTTCTTCTAGAGAGTTCCATACGGCAGGTGCATTTAAAAGGCATGAAAGTCATGTTACCGTGTAGGATCCTGGCAGACAACCCGCAAGCCCTTAATCCTAATGCTGTGTTATGCTACGTGAAAGAACTGAAGCTCTGTGTTAATCTTGGAAATATAAGTTAAGTATTTACTATGTCTGTTCATGGAAAGGAATTACTATGGAAATTGACATAGATTTTGATAAGTGGACTGGATTTAAACTTTGCCCCAGCTGTGACGGTTTGCAGCCTTAAAGTTAGACGTTCATATATACCTGCAGTCCGTTAAGCCAGGGAACGCTTCTGTTGCTGCCTTTTCTATTAATAAACCAGCTTTGAAACAGCATCCTCAGGATGGTTGGTACTGCAGGGGCTTCCAACATGATGGCCAACCAGTAAGCTAGCATACTCATCCATAATCATTTTATCTATTTCAGAAGAATAAAACAATTAATTTGACCTAAGAATATGAGTGTTACAAGCAGATGCCTTTGACAGTAGAATAAGCAAGCTATTTTTCTGATGTAATGAATTACACCAATGATTGTAACGAAGGAATTAGTCCGGCATATTTGCTAAGAGGGTCACATTTGTTAGTCTCTGATATCATATAGATATGTCGAAGGCAAAAAATGATTGCACTTAGAACAAGTGTAGTGGAAACAATCATGGTGGCAGTCTACTGATTTAAAATCTTCTATTGAAGGATCAGATTGTTTAGAAGTTGAATTCACTGTACTAAGAGGCTCTACTATTTTTATGACAGTGAAAAATGATCACATATTCAGCCTAACATATGGAGGTTAGCTCCAGCCACTAGGTTGCAGTCAATTATATTTTGACTGGCAGCAGAGCTACTTCTGTTCATACCCGCATGCTGCACGAGGTTCTTTCTGATTCTTTCACTCCGTCTTTGCGTAAATTATATGTGCAAACCTTGGGCACCCAAATAAATGTGTGTTATCATACCTTTGGCCTTTTTCCTATTCATTCTGTACAGCAACAGAAGAAAAATGTTTTGTTATAATGAACCCTAAGAATTGTTAACCATACAAGAAAGCAAAACGTATATGATTCAAAATTGTTTTGATGCCTTCCATCAGATATGAGTGGTTTGCCACGGCCAATCAATAATAATGACACATTTAATAGATAATCTTGTTAAGTATCTTGGAGCATTGCTACCGTAACTTGATAAATTCCATTGATTTGCTGAAAAATTAAATCAATGATCTGGGACCTAAGTCATTCAGATAAGCATTATTTTTTTTTCTCATTTTACTGAGAAAGCTTAAAAAAAAAAAAACACTGGCTAGAAAACCATTGTAGAAATATTACATTAATAATTAGGGGCAATAATATACTGTGAAATTGTTGGAGAATTTCAGTGTGACTGGATCATCCAAGGGTTCTGTATAGGCCAATAACTCCTAGGAGACCTGTACACTTTGGAGAGGATTTTTTTGCAATAGCCATTCTCTTAACCAAGTAACGGAGCACATTTGCCATGGTTCACATCTTTACCTCTTCATAAACTCACTAAAGGAAGAAGAGAGAGAAGCTCTGGCTGAAAAGAACTTCAGCTTAAAACTGTACAAGCTGGTAATGAAAAGCTGAGCTACTGAAAATACATTTGTCATTCTAGATTTTAGAGGATCATGGTGCGACTGAGTTTCTGGTAGCAGTGGTGGTGGTGGTGTCGCAAAACAATGGACAGCCTGGGCTCAGACTCTCTTATTAGGCCCTTCATCCTCTTTCACTTCTCCTCCCTCTCTTTTACCCTTCTAGCCCCTGCCTATATCACTGTTGCTCTGTCTGCTCTCACTTCTCTCTCTATCTGTATTGAATCACATATAACACCCCCCCTCAGAGGGAGGGGGCTGTACTTCCCAGCCTTGGACCGGTCTCACAGGGTGGGAGAGACTCATTTGGATTGGTGGCAGCAATACGCCTACAGAACCAATAAGAGGGTTTCACAGTCCACTGTTTTAGAGTAGCAGGCTGAGACGCTAGGGTTCAAATCCCACTGCCACGCCTTGTGATTTTTTGGGCAAGCTGTTTGCTGAAGATCTTGCACCTTCCATTGCCCCAGGAACAAAACTTAGATTGTGAGCCCACGGGGGACAGGGAAATACCTACAGTACCTGAATGTAAATTCACTTTGAAGTGCCTGACAAAGTGGAATATAAATAGCTGATGAAATAATAAAATGCATGTACCAAGCCAAAGAAAGTTTACTTGGAAAAAAAATGGCACAGTTTCAGCAGATACAAAAATAAAGTCAAAAACAGTTCTTTCAAAAATCTCAAAATTGCTTTCCAGACACAGTTCTTATGCTTAAGTCTCCGGTATTCACAGATCCTTCCCAAAAACGTTATGCTGCTTAGTCCCAGAGTAAAGTTATAGAGTCCTCCTTGAAAGTCCTCATAGTTCTCACAAACTGGCCGGCTGGCCCGACAGTTCCCACTTGTTTCTAGTGGCTTGACGTTCCCAGGTTAACTTTTCCTTTTCCACAAATCCAACACTGGATTCCCAGCCACAGCTTCCTTGATGTTCCTCCGGGCTCCCAGCACAGCACAGCACAGCTCTATCCTCCAACTTGGAATCCCTCTGGCTCCAGGCTATGACTCCTCGGATCTCCTGCAAACTTCCTGCTCAAACTCCGCCCAATGCCTTGTGGAAGCAGCTTGTAGATTCTCCTTTGTCCCATCCCCTTTTGAGGAAGTGTGGAAGCAGCTTGTAGATTCTCCTTTGTCCCATCCCCTTTTGAGGAAGTGTGGAAGCAGCTTGTAGATTCTCCTTTGTCCCATTCCCCTTTTGAGGAAGAACCCTCTTGTCCCTCATCACCACCATAAACTCTGACTGAACTTCCATTGCTGGAAAGTTCCTAATTGCACAGAAAAGAAAGCCTGTACTCTAAGGATATAGGTACTTTTATGTCCAGATCTCGCACTCCTCTCTATTTTGTCTCACTCCTTTATCTTTGTCTTCCCAACATCTTTCCCATGTCCTTCTTCCTCATATCTAGCCCCATACCTTCCTCCCTCCACCGACATGCATTCTTCTTCTACTCCACACCCTCCATGTTTTTCTCCCAATATCCTTCTATCATCCTCTAATTTCCTTTCTCCATCTTTGTCGTTACTAACCCAAATCACGCCAGGGCAAAGACTTGAATCTGTCCCTCCAATGTTTTCTACCCTCCTCTCTTCTCTCACACCTAGAGGCCTCCATCTCAACCATTATTCTCCCTGTATTTATGTGGCCCTGATATGTGCTTGTATAAGATTACTAAACCTGTTTTTGGAGATTTATTTGCCTAATGAAAGGCTTATTTATTTATTTGATTTAAATTCCACTTTTTTTCAGGCACTTTAAAGCAGATTACATTCAGGTTTTGTAGGTATTTCTCTATCCCTAGAGGACTAATTGTAATAATAATAAGAATATTATATTGAGATGAGAGCTCAAAAGCAGGTCCTGATCACTATTTGTTCTTGGTTATGGTGATGTGTCAACTGGCAGAAATTTATTAAAAGGATGGTATATTTATTTATTTTAAAGATTTGTTTCCTACATGCTCCACTATTTGCAATGGGTTACATAAAAATTCCCTAATAGTCTATATCACAGAAAACGAAGACTTACTGACGATGATCACTTCAACCTATGGCTATCTTTAAGACTTCAAGGCTTCAATTCTGTATGGCTACTTATTCAGCCCAAATACTTGACTAAAGAAGTATGCCTTTAGTTGCTTTTTGAAAGACTTATGATAGTCAATGGTCCATAATTGTGCAGGAAGTCAATTCCAAAATACTGGTCCTATATATCTAAGGGTTCTTAGCATACAAACACCTCTAGGGGGAGTTTTCCCTGAATTAATGTAATGTGATGCTCCGAGTGGAAAGGCATCTTTTCTTTTGGAGACTTGGGCTAGAAGCTAGGATGGGGGAATTTCTGCCTTTCCTTGCCGTTACTAGCCACCTCCAGCAGGGCCATGAATCCAGGCTGTCGCTGCTAGATTCCTGGGCAGAGCTATTGAGCCTCTGGGAGGAATTAAGGAAGCGACAAACAAAATAGCTCCCATCACGTTAAGCTTTCAACTCCAACCGCACACATCTTCTAGACCAATCAGAAGCGCTTACAAAGGAACACTACATGCCCAACAAGTAAAATCATCACTGAGCAAAAGAGTGCTATCCTTAGCAGGCCCCCACCAGTGGAACATGCTCCCCCCAAATCTAAGACTTGAACCCAATCATCAAGAGTTCAAAAAAAGACTAAAGACTCTTCTTTTCCAACAAGCCTTCCCAGACTCACAATCCTACCAAGATGGAAAGACTTCACAAATAAGAAGTATCCCCTAATTATGGTCACCATACCAAGTCCTACCTTCAGGTCTCTGCAACTGGACAACAATCTTTGAGTTCTAAAAATTAATCTTATTATTTATATTTTCCTCTGCAACTGGACTACAATTTCTAAGTTCAAAAATTCATTTTATCTTATTATTTATATTTGGCATGGTTAATATGTCACTATATCCAAGTTAAATAGTTAAATTATACAGATTATATTACATAATTTTATTAATTACAATGTTAAACTATACTATATTATTTATTATCATTATGTTAAATTGTCATCCAGTTATATTGTTCCATATGTGCCACTGTTCTATGTAAAGCCCCTTATCTCTGTTGGGCAGTTTATCGTTATATGTAAACCGGAGTGATTTGTAGTCTCTATAAGAACCTCGGTATATAAAAATTAAAAATAAAAAAAATAAAATTATCAAAATGTTTCAGATCTCTTCCTCAAACTTGTAAGGAGCGGTTTGAAGCTTTGTACGTACCACTTTCTATCCATTTTGAAGATGGACTCGTTCTTCGACCCCCTATTTTAGTGGGAAATAAGAGGTATGCTGTCTGAACCAAAAAGATACTTTAGAAAACTTATTATTCTGTTGTTGTTGTTGCTACTAATACTGTATTTAATCTGTGAACCCTGAGAATCAGTGATTTTTAAGAATTTTGTCGCTGACTGCTGGACACGCCAGAATGCTAAATACAAGTTGTTTTGTTTGAAAATACCTTTCAGTGAGTCCCTCCTTATTCCCAAGGTATGGATTCACGGGAGGCATTTTGTATTCAGCAGAAGAGAGGCAGTGCAGTTAGAAGAATCACATAGGGGAAAGAATTCTATGCTGCTGTTTTTCCTTGTCCAGCTTAACAGATACAGCCCTTGCCTCTGTGTTAGGTCCCCTGCTCCATCTGCTCAACCTCAGCTTATTTGTTTGAACCCACAGTCTGCTGTGAAGCTCTAAAACCAGCGTCAGACACTATCATTTTATGTGCCCTCAAAAGGGAGTTACAAAATAATTGTTTAGTGAACCTCCTGGATGGAGAAGGTTTTGGTGTGTGTGTGTGTGTGTAAACAGCCCTTCCATGAAATAAGCAATTTAAAATGTTTCTGATCCTTGCCTAGTTACTTGGGCACACTGATCCAAAAACCTCATTGAGTCGTATCAGTGGAGACCTATAAGAAATGCTTTGGGACAATAGTTGCATAAGTCTCAGTCAACAACAGGAAATTTGCAACCAGGTTACAGGTCTTTTCTTTTGGCACTGTTGGTCAGTGACATCATACGTGGCACCTTGGGGAGGAAGCATGCTTCACACTGTGCATTTCTAATGAGATACAGAATTTCATGCTGATCACATCCATTGCTGTGATATATTCTTTTTATGGTTTCTTTGCACTCCTGCCACACATTTTTTATTCTCCTAATCAAATACAATTAATACAATCTCGCCACTCCGAGCAGCAGCCCGGTGGCTTCCCAAGCCTATGACTACCACAATGTGGTGCTGTATTTTTGCCTCAAAAATATATAATTATCCCCCGAATTTACATCAGAGCCAGCCTTTAGTCTCCTTGATTGGACAAGCAGGACCCAAGTGGATCAGCTCCTGCATATAACTTTCTGCTGATATGACAGTTCTGTCTGGAATGTATTCTGGTATCTCTTTTCCTAGATTTGAACCTGCCTTGCTTTCCTTCTTCTATCCGCCTGGATTCTCGTACGCTCCTGTTAGTTTAAGCTTCTGTTTCAAGTCTTGACCTGCTATTTCAGCTCTCTCACATGGACCTCACTTCTGACCATGACTTGACTTCTTATTTTGGCTCACTGACTCTTCAGGTACTGTCCTCTGCAGGTCTGCTACAGCATTGTAACCTGAGTAAATACATTTTACAGACCCTATCTAGATACGACATAGAATAATGTTTCTATTCAAACAGATGTGCCTCCCATTCAGTAGAAATCTGAAATATGGTTCAAATGGGGGATGAATGGAATAGAAAGCTAGAACGTTTTTCTGGCCCTCTTAATTTTTTTTTTTTTTTTTTTTTAACAGCTCTGGTTAACAAATTAATTGGACTCTAATAAAACACTGGATACCTGATCGTGACATTTCCTGCTCCTTCATACTCCTCCTTGGAGATTCATCTTAGGCCGAGTCACCAAATGGAAACTACTTAAAAACAGTCCAATTAATGACTTAGCCTTTAGCAAATCCCAGAGAAGGAGTACAAGTGGGAATTTAGTGGTTTGTTCAACTTTATTTATTTATTTATTTATTTTCCATTTCATAGCAAATAAGCACTATTGCAAAGTTACTTAGCCTGTAAATGTGTATTGGGTACGAACACTGTACAATGAAATAAAGGAATATCGCTCCTCGTCTATCAATTTCAAAAACAGTCAAAGACTACAGAGGCTAGTATACTTTGGGCCAAAATTAAAAATAAAGAAGTTTTTGTGTGTTATGTTTTATATATATATATATATATAGAGAGAGAGAGAGAGAGACTCTACAATTCAATCAGCTCTTTGTTTATCCTGTATCTTAAGTTTCTACTAGCCTTAGAAGTTTTTTTCCCATCTTCTGCTCCCTTGTATCGGCCCTGCTTCTTGATGACTTTCTTTTTATTTTCCTTCTTATTGGCCTCTGCTTTGTGCCATCTTTTAATTCTCATCATCTGCCACTTCTCCCTGCAGTCCTTTTGGCTCTTTTTTTACTGAACTGCATTGGACATAGAGGGGGAGGGGTTCGCTGTCCACGTGCCCACCCTCTATATTTTATATCGCTCGTCCACCATCATCATGTATCTCTCTCATTTCCCTCCTTTCCTGGATTAGTCGCTCTCTCTCTCTTTCTCTTTCATATCATTCCCCTTTTTTTCTTTCAACCTGCACAAATGCTTGCTGCCCGCTGTTTACATAGAAATTAACCCGAGCAGCACTAGTGTGTCTCTAGGGAAGTCTGTATTGAAACTGCCTCTTCTGGTTGGCTTCACAAAAGGCAAGGGAAAATGATACTGATAAGCGTCTTTGTTAAACATGCCTGCAACTGGGCAGCAAAAAAAGAGAGCGGGAGCTGACATACACGATGCCAACGTGCCAGGATGTTTACCAGATCATGGGGCACTCATTGGAGGTGCAAATGTCTAATTAGATGCATAAAGTCTGATAGGTAGTGGAGGCATCCAGGAAATTAGGTATCTGTTCTATCTGGGGGTGGCAACAAACTCTAAAATCTCAGGTGATACAGGACCCGGTGCATAATTTTAATCCTGTAATTGGACAATGAAATGTTGAGCACCCTAGGTTTTCTGTCTGGATTGGGTCGTAGGTGAAAAAAACACCAAATCAAAAATGCAGCTCTTGATAGTGTTTAGATGCAGCCTGCATTTTGCTCCCTTTATGCTGTCGCTAGAGTAGCATCCTAAAGAAAGAAATAGTGGGAGGTAGCTACTGTAGAGATATGAATGGTAAATCCATTAATCTCTGTAAATACCGTGCAAAAGTAGAGAAAACAGCAGACACATCATTTGTTATCAGCTGGAGAGTGAACAGTAAAGTCTTTAATTATTTCACCAAATTCCACACCCTATTCATCAATGTGCCAGCAGTGAGTTACAGAGATTACCATCCAAGTGACAGCCATAAGAGACCCAATCTAGATGGAGAGATGCAATCTGCTTTCACTGAATAAATGGACAGCCAAGCCATTAATGGCAGGAATGGGTCACTGTGGCTGCACAAGACAAGAACAATGTTGTTAGATGTGTTTGGTGTGGGTAATAAGAACTGACCAAACTTGCAACATGAGGATCCCTGATGAAATATGTGACGCAGGTTTATTTATATTTATTTTAAATTTTTTTCGTTTTGATTTCTTCTGCTTAGGGATCATAAAATGTAGTGTTTGTGATAAATTGTTTTCTTTCAGGATGACAATGCCTGCAACTTTAACAAGTCAATATTCTCATTCATATCCTATTGCAAAAACCATTATGCCTTTTTTTTTCCATAACTATTTCTAGTTCCTTGCCTTCCCCTCTCCTTTTCCCCTAGTACAGATGTAAAACTGTGTTCAGAGCTTAGAAGTAATAAATATGTATCACACCCATTCTCAATATCCCCCCTGGCCCCCTTTATTTATATAACTGGTGATGCCCTTGTTTGTAGGAAAGTTAATTGTATAGCTACAGACTATGGAGGCATTAATCAGATGTTTTTACTCAAGTAAAGCTGTTTATCTGCATAGAAATGCATTTTGGAAATTGCTCCCACTCCCCAAATCCCTCCCTCCACCCACCCTTGTGCTGGTAAAAATTTGCATAATGCATACCTTCCTTGATCCACCAATCTATGGTACTTGCTTCTGTGTGATTGCAATCCTCGAAGAGCAAGGTGCTCTTAACTTTAATGCCTGTCTCCTCAAACAATGTGAGTGGGCAGTGCTGTGCACAGTAATTGCAATTATAAATAACATCAACAAATCGTGACAGTAGCCAACAAATGTGGGGATCTAAACCATTTGGAGCTGGTTCAGAAGGTGGCTACTAAAATAATCAGTGGTCTTTGTTCTAAAGAATATGAGATAGACTTCAAGATCTAAACGTGTACACCCTAAGCAGGGCTTCCCAAACCTGTCCTGGGGACCCCAAAGCCAATTGGGCTTTCTGGATATCCACCATGAATATGCATAAGATAAATTTGAATATACTGAGTCTCCACAATAAGCAAATTTATGGATTGCAAATTCATGGTGGATATCCTGAAAACCCGATTGACTGTGGAGTCCCCAGGACAGGTTTATGAAGCCCTGACCTAGAGGAAAGAGGGGTTGGAGGAGATAGGGTAGAGGTCTTTAAATATTTCCAAGGTTTTCACGCACAGGAGGTGAGCCTCTTTCAAAGGAAAAGAGGCTCTAGTAGTGAGGGGGTCATGGGATGTGGGTGAAACTGTAAGGGGGTAGGCTCGGAAGTAATCTAAGGAAATATTTCTTTAGAGAGAGGGTGGTGGATGCATGGATCAGCCTCCGCATGGAGATGGCAGAGACGGCAATATTTGAATTCAAGAAAAGGTGGGATAAACAGGCAGGATCTCTGAGGGAGTGGAGGAGATTGTAAAGCTGAATAGTTGGTGTGGATGGGCAGTCTAGATAGGGGCTGCATGGTGGTCTTCTTCCATCGTGTTTAGGAGAGGCAAATATTCAGCAAGCCGTTTAGTGGAAAAGATATTCGGCTAAGTTAGCTGGCTAACGTTAGACATACTTCAGAGCAGGTCTAAAGATATTTGGCCTTGTGTGGCTAGATAACATGCTACTTATCCAGATATCTTTAAAAGATGTCTGGGTAAGTTGCACTTTGAAACAGGAAGAAGAAATAAAAGGGCCTGTGGCCCAATTTCCTACCTCATCCTCTCCAAATTGCATCAATGGCCCTGCCGGACAATACACTCCCTCACGCTACAGCCCCTCCTAAAGGTTCAAATTGCTCTAGGGTCCTCAGATCAGGCCTCCTCCCTACCCTCCTTTCTCGTTTTTTTTAAAAAAAATAGCTTTCCCAGCCTGGATCCACCGATTGTGCAATAGTCCTGAGCCAGCAGCACCCCACCCCTCGGCCTGACTGGACTTCCTCCCATCCCCTCCCTGGACACACACATCCCCTGCCGGGGGTGAGGTAACAGTGTTTGCATCAAAGCTTCTGACACGGACCTGTGCTGGAAGTGTAAGTTACCCGTGCGCTCAGTGCCGGGGAGGATCAACTAAGGGTCAGAGACCTTGATGGGAGTAACTTCTGCCCCTTGCTCCCTAAGTGCTGGGGGGGGGGGGGGCATAAGACAGATTCCGGGCACCGGATCAGTAGTAATGCACAACGAGTGGGTGAGGGCGGGGTCCAGGGCGGGAAAACAATTTTTTTTTTTTTTTTAAATGAGAACGGACTGGAGAGGGGTCCCGATCTGCGGACCCCTGAGCAGTTTTTAGGAGGGGATGTGGGGTTGGGAGTTGCACATGCTGGCAGGGGTCATTGATGCAATTTGGTGGGGATGAGGTAGGAAATCAGGCCACAGGTCCTTTAACTTCTCCTTTGTGTTTTTTGTTGGGTTTTTTTTTTTTCCCAAGCACTGCTTACCCTGATATCTTTTGAAGATATCCAGATAAATAGCAAGTTATCCAGCCACACAAGGCCAGATAGCCGGGTATAGTTCAAAATTGGCTACGTTATCCGTCTAAATGGCTTTGGAGATTGACCTCTGTGTTTCGATGTTAATACAATAGCATTATCTCACAAAATTCAGCGGCAAGATAATTCATATACAACAAGAGGTTGAAAAGCACAAGTTTGAAACCTGTAAGCAGAAGCACCGGTCGTCAAGGCTTCAACCCTGGCTACTGTCCATGTGCACATCTTTCACATATATTCAATCATCTTTTAAAAAAAAAAAAATCTATATAAAGTGGAGAGTATATTTCACATTTACTTCATGCTTGGATCAGAAGTGGATGAATGGCATTTAGGTTTCAACTCTTAAGGAGCTGCCTTGGGATATTTAAATATCAATAGCTGAACAGCTTTGAAGGTGGATGTGATTGTCTGAGTTTGGTAGGCGGGGGATGATGGAGGGAGGAGGCTGGGAGAAAAGCATTTTTCTCTTTTTCGTAATGTAGCATTGAGGCATTGAGCTAAAAATCACAAAGAATGAAGAAAGACTCACACATTAGCACTGATCCTGCCGTGACCTTCATCCTCGTACTTTATCCATTGCAAAGCTTGTTTAATTCTTTTTAGACTGTCTAATTAAATTAAAAGTACTCCTGGTACACTCACAGCTAAGTAACAATCTCGGGCATGCAGGGGATCCCTTTCCTTGCATGTGAAAAGAGAGTATCCTTAGTACATATGGAAATTCTGCCTAACAAGAATTGCACAGAAAAATACATGTGCATATATGGGTGAAACGGTATGGGAACAGGCGCAAAAAAGGGTTAAATTAGCAAAAATTTGAAACTAATGCACAGTTGCACCAGTTGTCAAAGCATCAACCCTGACAGAGTTCAGAAATCTGAAGGGACAAGATCCAGTATCATGTATGTGAGCTTTTCCAAAGCCACCACTAGCTGAACAGCTCAACTTCAACACAAGGATGTTGCCCACGTGGCATCCTATTGGTGGAGCATTAGAGGGTGCTGATCCCTAATCAAGGAGTTTGGAGGAACTTCTGGAAAACCAGCAAGCCTGAAAAGGCTTCCTGCATTGCCAGTTTAAGTAAATTTTGGCTACTAGGGATGGGGGCTGGTTAGGGTGTATGTAGGGGAGGGCTGGCTAGTGTGTACATAGGGGATCACTGGGGAAGCGCCAGTGTGGCCTACAGGTAGGGCAAGAGTCAATAGGTAGGTTTGGATACAGTAATTTATGTACTTTCCATTACTAGCATAGTCAATGTACAGATGCTGCCAATGCAATACAATGCAAGAGTAAAATTGTAGACAAAGATAACCACCGATGACTTAAATCAATAGTAACAAGCAGAGTAAAGATGCATTTACGAGCTAAAACTTTCTATGGAACGTGTAATAGATTTAATGGTGACCCCAGCAGCAGAGTGAACTAATGTCCTTTTTTTTCAGAGGGAGAGATTTGGCCCTGTCGTATGGTTCCAGTTATTCCCCAAAGCTGTGTGCTCTCTGTTGTATCACAATTTATCTCTTTTAAATTAATTATTACCAAAAAGAGATATTTCAACTGACTTAACTGCCCAGCTTGCTCTCTTGTGAAAAGAGGTTCCATGGCAGTTCATGGAGTATCCCTATTCTGGGATACTTTCAGGCCTGGTGGCAGCCCACCACATCTAGGAGAAAACATAGATAGATACCAGTATGGAGGTCACAATAACAGCTACAGTGCACTTTCAGCTGTTTCTCTGTATAGATTGAGTACCTGAAGAAGAAGGCCCAAGAGCTGCAGTGGAAAAAATGAAGGTGGCTGGACTGGCTTCATGCCAGGAGGGATGGGGGCCAGAAGTAATTTCATGATATAGCCTTGTGTGTCCCAGTTACCCTCAATCTGTTCCAGTAAGCCCCAGTATAAACCAGCATGTCCCAGTTACCAACAGCTATGTTTCTAACTATACCAGGTACACTCACTCCCACTCCCAACCTTCCTGTATGACCCTGTGTGTCCAAGTGACCCCCCCTCCCCCCTTATGTCCCAGTTTTGCCCCAGTAGGTCCCAGTCTGTCATTGGTACACTCCCTCTCATCTCCTAGTCTGCTCCTGTGTCCACTTACCCAGAGAAGCCAAATTGCCAAACACCAAGTCAAAATCAAAATGAAAGTTTGCACTAGTCTGCGAAAATGAGCAGTAGTAAATGAACACGCATAAGTTGGATGATGATCACACACATGTAACTTTTAAAAGATTTATTTAAAAGATTTATATTCCACTCATTCCACAGTTCAAGGAGGATTACAGAAAGACATGTATAAGTGAATACAATGAGTAAAAACCATAAATATGCATAAAAACTAACTTGTTTCAAATAAAATAATTAGAACATAATTAAACATTAAATAATAAAAAGAAAGGTGACAAAGAACCAAATTGTAAAAAAAAAAAAAAAAGATGACAAAGACCAGATAAACTGATAAAAAGAGCTAGTAAATGCAACTAGGCTGAAATAATAATGTTTTTGCCAAACACTTGCTTAAAAAGGAAAGTCTTTAAGGCTTTCCTGAATAACATTGAATCCTGTATAGATCTTAATTGTGTGGGCAGAGTGTTTCAAAAGGCTGGGCCTGTCACAGAAAAGACACATTCACAAGCCTTGAAGAGGTTATAGCTTCCAATAAACCAGTGTTTGCTGAATATAATGTGCATGTGGGAACATACAGTATATTGGCAAAAGAGTGCATATCGAAGGGGCAAAATTATTATTGTATGCAATTTGTAGATTATTGATGCGACTTTGACAAATGTTGACATCTTGTCTCAGGTTTGGTGAAGACTATATGGTGGAAGTTGGCAGCTGTGTGATGGTTTGAAGGTGAAATTTTATGATGATTGGTGGAAATATTGTAATATTGGATTCCTTTTATTTGTATTCCGAGTGATGTTGAAGATTTTAGTGTCTCAAATACCATTGAGTTAATTGGCGTATTAACGCCATGGAGATGTTGAGGAATATTGTGACAGAGGTTGGGGTTGTTCATAATTCATATAACATTTTCACAATGGATTGAAGTTGAAGAACTACATACAGACTGGATGGGCTGTTTGGTCTTCTTCTGCCGTCATTTCTATGTTTCTGTGAAGGAACAGATGCATACGTGATATAATAAAGATGGAGAGGATGTATATTGGCATTGAATGTTAACATTCTATAATGAACCATATGTGATTTTTAAGAATTGAGTGTGTGAGGATTTATGGATGTGAATGGGTGTGTATGGGAACATATTGATTAATATATGGGTTAGATCACATACATTTTAGAGTATATGCTTTTAAAATTAGAAGTGATATGACATGATTTGATCCAATATTTAATGTACCAAATGAAATTAAAGTAAAACTAAAAAAGTAAACTTTTATATGTATTTGCTATTAAAATGTCTGTATTCTCTCATTTTATATGTTTAGGTATTTTCTTGAGAGAATGTTAGATTTTTCCTTCCTTTTCTATATACAATATTTCCCAAGATCTGCATATTTATTTAGTTGTTATTTATTTATTTATTATATTCCACTTTTTGGCCCTTCAAAGCGGATTACATTCAAGTACTGTAGGTATTTACATGATAGTATAATAGTATGTGAGTAACCTGATGCACACAAAAAATAGATGTTCTGGTGGGGATAGGGGGAGTGTGGAGTTCAGATTTATGTGACTGCACCAGGAGTATAGTATGCAATTCTGGTTACTACATCTCAAAAAAGATAAAGCAGAACTAGGAAAGATACAGACAAGGGTGACCAAAGGTTAAATATGTTAGAACTCTCCAGATTGGAGAAGAGATGACTGAAGGGAGTTATGATAGAAGTCTATAAAATCATGAGTGGAGTGGAACAGGTAAATGTAAATCAGTTGTTTACGCTTTCAAAAACTAAAAAGACTGAGTGACACTTCATGAAGTTACTAAGTAGCGCGTTTAAAACAAATCGGAGAAAATATATTTAACACAATGCGTAATTAAACTCTAAAATTAATTACCGAAGTATGTGATAAAGGCAATTAAAGTAGCTGGTTTTAAAAAAGGATTTGAACAAGTTTCCTGGAGGACAAATCCATAATCAGTTATTAACCAGGTAGACTTCTGTCTCTGGGCTTAAGCAGCATGGAATCAATCTGATCTTTGGGCTTCTGCCTGATATTTTTTACCTGGATTAGCCACTGTTGAAAACAGGATACTGTACTTATTGGAGCTTTGATCTGAGCCAGTATGACAGTTCTTATGCTCTTATATTTTTATATACTTTTGATTTGAAAAAGTATGCATACAACTTAACAGGTATGTTATTTTGGATAATTTTCAAACTGGACTTTTCCACCTAAGTCTGCCTCAAAAATTGGTGTAATTTATGTGCCTTTTTGCCAACTTGCTTATATGGGCTTTATATAAATTATTCTTCTCATCTATAAACTAAATGAAAGCATATGCATATTGCATGCACCCATCCATATATTCGTTACACATTCAAATACCCAAAATGTAAAATCATACTGTGCACATGTGCATGTATTATATATAAACCAAAAGTTTGGCAATGTATACCTAGCTAGTGCTTGATATAAACTACAAAAAAAACCCTAAAAAGGGGAAGGAAAAAAGCGCCTATGTTACTTTATAATATTGAATACCAGAATTTTTTCTTTAGTATATTAAAAATTTGTATTTATTAGAAATATTATAAAAAATATGGTTTACATGCAATATATAGGAAATATATAGGAGCATTCTTAAATACTTAAAAAAAGGTAAATGCTAGTTGTTATTTATAATATATACTCATGTCATGCTGCTATTCAATGTACATGTTTCCTACATATAAATTTCACATTTGCATACATCCCAAACATCCCTAAACTATAAATATTGATACCATACATTCAAAAAACTTCACACATACAGTCAGAATTACACTTTACATACTTCTCCTGTTACTATGCGCTTTACTCAGAACATTTTCCCATTCTGCCTATGGAAAGGCATCTTTATTAGATAAGGCCCTATATCACATTCACTTTCCCAGTTTACACTAGGCTTCACTTTACACGCTTACTACTTCAAAACACTGCCAAACTCTACCCATCCCCTTGCATGCTTCCTCGTATTTCCTCTCTCTCACCTTACTCTAAGATTTGCTCCTGTCTCAAGGTGCCGAATAAATGAAGTAAGAGCTCCTATAATCCTGTAAGTATTTCTGATGAAAGGATCCTGGTGCCAACCTTAGAGCAGGCTCTAATTATCAACCTTCAGCAGCTTTGACAACCACTCAAGGGCTCGGAACAATGGCACTCATTCATGGACCTGTTTGAGATGGTAATGATACATCCCTAACAAGGGGTCTTCAAGTAGAAACTCATTACAGCATCTTGAGAAGCAGCGTGAGCTCAGGGAGGGTAATAAGGCTTCAGCGGGGCTTTCTTGGGTCTGTACTGCTTATCTCGCAACCCTCAGCATTTTGTCAACTTTGGTATTTTCATCTTTTGTTTTTCTCTAATTTTATATCTGAGGGCTGATAAATTTCAGGGAAAAATTAATGTGGTTGAAAGTGCTGGTGACCCCTAATGACGTGGATGCTTAAGGAGTTCAGAGGGAAGAAAAAAGAAGAAAGACATAATATTCTTGTGAGATATTAAGAAATAAGAGAGGAGAATGGGATAATAAAACATTTTATGTAGTGTATTGTATTCGGTCATCAGCTGGAATGCTAGCTAAAGAGAAACTTGGTTAAAAAAGGCTAGCTCCCTTTATTTATTTATTTATTCAGTTAAAAGGGCTTGTTGCCTGCGCCCTCCATCATTCAGGGCAGGATACAAACAAAACATTGATGATAAAATTCAAAGTACAAATATATATAAAAACAAAACAATGCAAACACATACACATAAATGTCAAACATGGGAGGGACCACCAGAAAATTGCAGCTGTAAATGCCTGTGTCATAGAAGATATCTATGATTAGCCAATTTTCCCATCTTTCTATTCCTCTCTTTTGGCACTTAAAATTATCAATTTCTCCCTTTCTCCTAAAAATGTATTCGGTCGCCTTTACTTTAATCTGTAATTTATTTACTTATCTGTCCATAGAAAACTAGTTTGCAAACTGAAGTGATCTCACAATTGCCAGTTTCAAAGAATTCTGGGAGTTTCTTATATGAAAATCTTTGAAATAGGTTCTAAAAACCATCTTAGAGTGCCCTATAGTCTAAATCAGGGGCAATTCTATAATGGAGTAGGATGAGGCAGCTGCCTCCGGTAGCAAATTTATAGGGGCGGCAGCATGTGCCCCCAAAAGCTGTGGCTGCCTCACTTTGAGGAGGAACACAACCTGCACAGTGGTGTTCGAGGCATGGCATGCCATGGCGGACCCCATCCCACCACTGCCCAAAAATACTTAGAGGCCCTCTGGGGCCTTGGCAAAGCCCATCACGCCACACTCCAAGAAGACATTGACACCTAAAAGGGCCACAGTGTTGCCTATTCCACCATGGCCTAAGAAGGCCTGGGACCATGGTGGAGCAATCCCGATGTGGCCTGAGATGCAGTGTTCAGCGAGACCATTGCAGATCCCATCCCACCATGCCCCAAAAGATCTGAAGACCCAGTGTGACTGCAGTTGAGAGCATCCCACCGCAGCACAAGAAGATTTAGAGGCCCAGCAGGGTTCTGGTAGAGCCCATCCCATCATGGCCTGAGAAGACCCCCAAGGCCCAATGGGGCCTTGAAGAAAAGGCCTAGAAAAGAAGGGAGACCCTGAGTGTGTGTCAGAGAAAAAGATCACCTGTGGGAGTGAATTAGAGAAGGAGAGGAGTAGGTATATGTGTGTGTGAGGAAGAAAAAGCATCTGTGTGAGAGTGTGTGTCTGAAAGCAAATGTGTGATGAAATATTTACTAGTGTGTGTTTGAGAGCCTGTGTATATATGAGGAGGAGACAGAGAGGATTTGTGTATGAGCATGCGTGTGTGTAAGGGTGAGAGCGCCAGTGTGTGTGTGCGTGCAAGTTATAAAATCCGGGATCGGCGTGTGCAAAGGGGTGCCTTCCTCCGCTCCCTCCAAGGCCACTCTGAAATCGGAGCGGCCTGGAAGGGAACTTCCTTTCACCCTAACCTAAACTTTCCCCACTTAGCCCTACTCTAACCCCCCCAAAACATTTATTTCACCTTTTGCGCCTGCCTCTCAAAAAAGATATAATTGCGATGGAGAAGGTACAGAGAAGGGCTACCAAAATGATAAGGGGAATGGAACAGCTCCCCTATGAGGAAAGACTAAAGAGGTTAGGACTTTTCAGCTTGGAGAAGAGACGACTGAGGGGGGATATGATAGAGGTGTTTAAAATCATGAGAGGTCTAGAACGGGTAGATGTGAATCGGTTATTTACTCTTTTGGATAATAGAAAGACTAGGGGGGCACTCCTGGAAGTTAGCATGTGGCACATTTAAAACTAATCGGAGAAAGTTCTTTTGTACTCAATTAAACTCTGGAATTTGTTGCCAGAGGATGTGGTTAGTGCAGTTAGTATAGCTGTGTTTAAACAAATTTGGATAAGTTCTTGGAGGAGAAGTCCATTACCTGCTATTAATTAAGTTGACTTAGAAAATAGCCACTGCTATTACTAGCAACGGTAACATGGAATAGACTTAGTTTTTGGGTACTTGCCAGGTTCTTATGGCCTGGATTGGCTACTGTTGGAAATAGGATGCTGGGCTTGATGGACCCTTGGTCTGACCCAGTATGGCATGTTCTTATGTTCTTATGTTGAAGCAGGCGCAGGTTGCGCGCACCAGCAACCTGCCAGCACACGATCTTTTGACACAGCGGCAAATAGCTGCTGTGTCAGAGGCCACTGGCCCCACTCCCGCCCCCAGACCACCCAGGACTGCCCATGACCCACCCCTTTTTGCAAGCCCCGGGACTTACACACGCTGCCAGGTCTTTTGAAAATAGGCCCAGCGCGTGCAGAACTGGTTATGAGCGTTAATCCTTTTAAAATCCAGCCCTATGGATGTATGTATGTATGTATGTGAGAGAGAAAGAAGGAAGGATATGTGCTTCAGAGTCTTTTTGTGTGTGTGAGGAAGGCAGAGAGAATGTGTGTGTGTGTGAGAGAGAGCATGTTTCTGTGACTGCCCATATCTGTGTGAGAGAGATCATGTTCCTTGACTGAGCATGTGTGTGTGGGAGAAAGCATGTTCCTATGGCTGAGTTTGTGTATTTATGAGAAAGAGAGAAAAAGAGAAGAGAAAGTTTGAGTAATAACTCTCTTCCTCCCCCCTTGCTAATCTACGAATATCTTAAACCAACTGGAAATCAAACATTCTCAGGTATGGAGAGTGAAGAATTTTTATTTTTATCCTTTATTATTTTTAATTATTGGATGTTATTTATTTTGTCTGCTGTTTTGAAATATTTTATTGTTTTTTGTAAAAAAAAATATTTTGAGTATATTTATTGGATGTAATATTAATTTAACTGTTTTAAATAATTATTATTTTTATTAGTATGATTTTACTATTATGTTTTATATTTCTAGATTTTTATGAAGAATGTGGATGTTTCTGTTTTTGTATTGCTGCACTGCTTGTTACAATTTCTAGTTTAGTTTTTATCTGTACATTTCTGGTATAATTTATGGTCTCTTTATTCTGTATTTGGCGAGGATCTGTCTATGTTCTGCACGTGTGACTGAGGTGACGCATTCTGCTAGCTTATACTTTCTATGTATGGATCTATAGCAGCCTGACTTGTTCTGTTTTCCTAATTCGAGATGTATTGATGTTTAGGGCTTGGTGTAATATTTGCAGGGTTACCTTTTCATAGGTAGAGTTGTTACTGTTAGAGTACTAGTAGTTAGTTCTGTTTTGGTATAGGTGGTTATTATATTGAATGGTAATTCTGTTTATTCATGATTTTTTGAGAGCTAAGCCCACATTCAACGCACTTTACAATAGGTCTAATACCATATGGATTCCAAGTGTCATTTTTTGCTGGGTTTTCTGGTTGGTACTACAGCTGTGCATGCAACTATAATATACATGTAAGTGATATGTTTGCCTCAGAAGACTATACTCTGAACGTCCTTTTTCATGTAAAATCTCCCTTTTTGGGTCAGGGAAGTGGTGAATAAGAAACTTAAAAATAAATAAATACAGAGGGGTACATAATATATTCAAAAGCCATTTAGATGGATAACAGGACAATTATCCATCTAAATGGCTTAGTCACAATTTTTAAAGGCTTGCCCAACTAAATTCTAGCCAGGTAACGAATTATCCGGCTAGAATTTAGTCGGGAAAGTCAGGAGCGTTCCTGAGGCGGGAGGTAGGCTTTCCGGGGAGGAGCTGAGTTAGCCGGTTAAGTTCACTGGTTATCTCCAATATTCGGAGTTAGCTGGTTAACCGGCCAACTCTAGATGTGCCCTAGAGCTGGTCTAAAGTTAGCTGGATACCACATATCTGGCTAACTGTGACTTAGGGTATATTCAGCGGCGCGACTGTGCCTCTGAATATCCTGGTTAAGTTAGCCGGATATGGGTATCTGACTAACATAACTAGCCGCTTAGCAGCTGAATATTTACCCCATAATTTTCAATTGTGCCTGAGGAGGGCGGAGGGGGTGAGGTGGCACAAGACTAAGATTTGCCTACAGCACCTAATATCATTTCCCCTGGTCCTGAGAGAATACACCACACAAACCCCCCCCCCCCCACACACACACACACACACAATTCACCCATTTCCCAGATGCTGGGGAATGGTGGGAGGCAGGTCATAGCATTCTCGAGAGGTAAGGCAGGGTTGCCAGTTTCCTAGAAATATTATCATTGACACACTCTGCCACTCCTTTGGGAACCCTGACCCCGTTTTCACCCTTCCCCGGCATTTAAAATAACCACAAGGGCCAGACTCCATAGGGGACCACCCCCCTCCATCCCCTTCCTCCCCATGGCTATCTCAGTGATTTGACTACTCCATGCCTTGGGGGGGGGGGGGAGGGAGGGAACCGCCATCTTTTCCCTTACGTCAGGGAGTAGATTAGCTTGGGCCACCCCAGGCTTGGACTTACGTGATTTCATCATTCACAAACCAGCGTGCATTGGCCATCTACTCTTGATGTGGCTGCATGTTCCCTTCTGAAAAACATTGATGGTAAAGCACATGCTTGTCTTCTGTGAATATTGTGTAAATGCTAGTCTTACTATTCCTACTAAATGCTTCTAATAGAGACATCCCTTACTTTCCTTCCAGTCTAGTTATTTTGTTGAAAATGATCTGAAACCACTAAAGAATACTGTATCAACAGAACGAAAGCAGTGGGTCAACGATTCCTGCCAATAGAGGGTTTGACAGTTGCCTTGATCTTGTTCTTTTGTCACCCATCTCCCCAAGAGAACCGTATTTAAAATCTTCCATTTAAGATCTTAAGAACACAGGGATAGTCTGGCAGTGGCAAACTGTATACTTTCTAGGCTTGGGACTAAAGTGAAAAATGTTCTCATTCTCCTCTTCAGATGCTCTAAAGAAGCCTGAGGGTTTTAGTACTATGCTGGCTTGGTTTAAGTTTCTCTAATGAGGTTTGCCTTCTATTACTGTCAAGGAACATTTTTCATTGTTGAAGCCACTGTAAATGCAAAGCCTTAAAAATGAGTTTCCATTTCAGATCTGACAGCTCAGCTGCTAATGTCTAAAAGCAAAACACACACACACACACGCTCACACACACACACACACACAAGCACACAGATACACATACAGTATACCAGGCTGCCTTTTAGTGCAATTAGCTCTCCAAATGGAGCAATTTACATTGGCACACTTGCATTTCTACTAGCAAAACAAAAATTCATTGCTTAAGCTTCAAGCTACAGACAAGATGGAAAAAGACAAGTAAATGTTCACACATATCTTGATTTCTATATGCGCACGCACACACACACACACACACACCTTATCTATATCTGCATGTGCAGTCCTAGGTCTATGTATGAGGGTGTGTATACCTCAAAACTCCAATGGGTTGGATGAGTGTTCAAGTACATAAACATAAATGGTTGTGACAGTATTTGTAATACGCATATGCAATATATATGTGTATATGCATATGTAAAAAAGTTTTGTATATTTTCTTCATGTGCTTGACTCTTGAAGAAGGATCTAGGGGCCGATGCAATAAATAAAATATGTGGTGAAAGCGAGCGCTGCACACTCAGCGCCCGCTTTCCTAATGTGCCCTCAGGCACCTCTCCTGGGGGTGCCATGCAATATTTAAATTAGGGGTCACGTTATCAAGGAGGCGCTAGGGTCGCTTATGCACCCCTAGCGCCTCCTTGATCACGGGAGCCTGCGAGTGTCAGCCGTCCACCGGTTAGTAAAACAGACGCCGAATTTATCGGCACCGATTTTCCTAAATGGCGCACAGCCAGGGGTTCAAGAAATGGACGCTTGTCAATTGAGTATCCGTTTCCTGCACCCGACTGCTGGCGCTTTTTTTTTTTTTTTTTACTTTTCTTTTTTTTTATTAATTTTTTAAGATTTCTTCCTCCTACTTAATATCGCAATGATATTAAGTAGGAGGATGAACAAAAAAGCAGTTTTTTCTGCTTTTCGGTACTACTTTTAGGAGCGCTCAGCAATTAACGCCTGATCCAAGCAGGCGTTAATTTCTGAGTGCAAAAATGTGCGTCTTAGAAGCACTTTTTTTTTGCATTTGGCGTGATGAGCGCTATTAGTTTCACTCCGCGTTGGACGTGCATTGTGGTAGCACCTATACAACCCGCGTCCAACTGCTGGTTATACAATGTGCTCGGCTGAGCACACTGTATTACATCGTCCCCCTAGTGTTTATGCAAGTTGATGTGTGCATGTATACTGTCTTTGTAGATTTTGATAAGTTTAATTAGACCAACCAAAAAGATGTTGTACATGAACTAAAAAGCAACAAGAGAGACACCACTAGCAACAAAAACTATCAAAGTTGCTGAGAAAAGTGGCTAGTTACACAAAAGAAAATAAAACTCATGCTAAAAATGTCCTGGTTTTTGGAATTGTGTTTCCTTGAGTAAATTATCTGCATTCTGGCTCCAAAGACAGTTAGTCTATCCCTCTGAAACCTCTGCTCCCGCAGCCCAGTTTATGCTTTTGTTATTCTTAGGGGCATAGTCCGATGTAGGAGAGATGAACCCAGTGATTGTTCCTATCAGGGAAAAGTCAGGACAGTCTGGGTTATAATCTGGTCTCTTTCTCTCCAAGATTGCTAATGTACACCCGCCTGGAGAAGAGTCTGATCCTGCTGGCGATTCCAACATTTGTTGATGACATCTGAGTGCAGGCCATGCAGAGGGAAGCTGGTTCAGTGGTTGCATCTCCAGTGTTGGAAACTTTAGATGAAAGAATGGGGGAGCCTGGTCAGAAGGTGAATACTTCTGTCATAGCTTTGGATCCAGTTGCTGCAGCTCCCTCTAACGTGGTCCCCTCTCCATTAGTCCCATTCTGACACCTGAAAGACCTGCGATGGTAACGCTGACTCCATTCGGACAGTATTGGTGAGTTTGAATAATTCCATTATTTCATTTTCCAAGAATATTAAGCCTTGGTTGCATAGACAAGATTTTGAATTAACTCAGCTCAAAAATCACTTTGACCAGGATTAAATAAATAAAGAACAATGTTGTGCCTATTAAACATAATTCTTCACTTCATAGAAGAATAGACTTTTTGGAGAACCATTCTTGGCATTTAAATCTGTTTTCTGCATTTTTCTTGCTCTCAAGAAGGGGGTCTCTGTTAAATATTTGTTTAAACAGTATCTTTCTGAAGTATTGTTAATTTCAAATGAAGCTTTTCCTGCAATTAACAAAATGTAGTATTTACCTGTTGCGGGTAAAGTTAGTTCCTTCTTCGTGGGCACTTGAATTTGTTGATTCTTCTATTACACTTGAGTTGCCTATGCAAGACATCTCTCAAAGGGCTACTTTGTTATTTTCTTTTGAGTTTGTTTTTTTGTTCATAGTTTTGCAGAGCTAAAATTATTTATGGGACAAAATGTCTAGTTTTTGCAAAAATATACATTAACTAGAGATGCAAGTTTTTTTCGTTATGTGTACCCCTGTAAAATTTGAAAGTTTGGATTATATTTTTTTTGATCCAGAATGACTAAAAAAAAAAATGTCTTGGATGGGAAGAAATTGATAGTAACGATGGCAAAGACCAAATGGTCCATCCAACCTATCCAGCAAGTGGCTTATGATAACAACTGCCACATCATGCAGGTTACCTCCATGCATTGTGTTAAGCTAGCAATTTATTTAATGGAGTTTTGGATTTGGGGCTTGCATCATGTCATTTTTTTAGGGATTTTCCTTGGTTTTTTTCTTCCCTTTTTCCTGCTTTCCCCCTCCTTTATTTGTGTTCTTATGTGAGGTATTATTATAGCTATTTTTCTCTTCTTTATATTTTCCTGATACTTGTTGAAATTCTAGCATTGTTTTTTTTTAAAATAATGTAAAAAAATGTTTTTGCATTGTGTGTGCTAAAAAATGTTATATGCATGTTACAAGGCCACTTAATGTACAATGTGATACGTTTAAACTTGAGAGGAGTAAAAATACCTCCAATTGCATTCTCATGCTATTATAATCCATGTAAACCCAAAAATGGTTTGGTTAAAAAGCATGGCAAGTTTCTTACCAATGGGATGATAAATTGATGATTGGTTCTCTTTTTTTCTTGGGTCCTCTTGCTTGCTTCCAAGGGTATACAAGTAAACTTGGTACATGAGGGTTATTTGACAGTGCTGGGGAGAGAAGTGGAAGGGCTAATAGACTCCAGGAGAGGATGTTGACAGACACGTGAAGAGAAAACTGACATTTGTACATATTTATAACCATCTGTCTTCTGAGTCGGTCTTCAAAAAGTAGTATCAGAGGATGTGGTTGTAAAAAGAAGGGAGCAAAGAAGGAATATGGTCACTAGGGGTGGGAATTTGTTTGCAACAAAATAGGAAATATTGTCATTTCCTATTTCATTGCATTTTGGTTAATTAAACAAAATGATAGAAAAAAACCCACAAAATTTTGGGTGATTTGTCCTATTGTTTTCTTTTTGGGTGAGGGTAAAAAAAATGCACCTAAAAAACAAAACAAAACCCACTCCAACCCCTTCCCATTTACTAAGATAAGATGTGTGTCCCCCCCTACAGTGTACTCTGCTACCAAACCCCCCCCCCCCCCCCCCCCCCCAAGACTCACCAGAAATCCATGGTAGTCTAGTGAAGGGCCCAGGAGCAACCTCTCACTCCTGGGCCAGTGGCTGCCATTAGTCAAAATGGCACCGGAAGTCCTTTGCCCCTACCATATGACAGGTGCTCTGGTGCCATTGACAGCCCCTGTCACAGGGTAGAGGTAATGGATGGCCTGCAGCATTTTTCAAAATTGGTGTCAGTCAGCTCATTGCCCTACTTTTCTTTAAGCAATTTTCAAAGGAATAATTCCCCCTTTGAAAATTGGTGCAAAATCCATGGGTAAAAGAACCCATGGACTTTACACTTAGGAAACTTTCCCTCTAGATGAGCCTTGTGGTATTTATCTGACTTTCTATGAACTAAATAAAGAGCTTCCAATAGGTGGAGAGAGATCTGCATCTACTATAGTTTCCTCATCTCCTCCCTTTAGTACAGGCATAGCTTATACATAGGGCTTCTGATTATGAAGGAGAATTTTACAAGTCCAACGTGCCTGTAAAATTAGCGGATGGACCCATGCAGTGCATGCATGTTTTAAAATACGGTTCCCGCATGCACATGCGCGCCGGTTTTTAAAATCTGTGTGCACACGTATAGGCGGGTCACGACTCACCCACATGGGGGGGGAGTGAATTTCAAAAAGCAATGCGCAGTGAGACGAGTAGGCCTTCCCCAGTTCCCTATACCCCTACCTAACCTTCCTACCTTTTCCCCTCTCCTCCCCGATCTCTAACCCCCTCCCCCTAACTATTAGGGTTTTTTTTTTGTTTTAAAACTTATTTCAGCTTCCGAGTTGAAGTTAACTTCCGCATGCCCGGCCGGCCGCCGGTTTGCTCTTCCCCGGCCTGCCCTTTTTCAATGGCCCGAAACTTCTGCGCTTACCAGGGGTAAAGAAAATGCGGGCGGCACGCGCAGGGCCAGGCTACGCGTGTTACCCCCGGTATTTGCGCGCGCTGGCCATTGAAAATTCAGCTGTCAGGTTTTAACTGATAAACCCTGATAAAACACCCATTTTGAAAAAAAAAAAGGTGATTGTTGGATAAACACCAGAAAAACACCAAATACTTAATGTAAATACTTAATGTAACCACCTTTCAAGCACCTTAAAAAGTGTAATATAAATGAAATAGAAAAATAAAATACCGCTTCTTTGTCTACCCTTGATCCTCCACTTTGTTTTTATTCCTTTTCCACGCTAATGGCTCCTCAGCGGCACAAATGTATGTTTTTGTTTCAACCAGAAAAGGTACGCAACAATAGTCCCCGCACAGCGAAAACACAGATAAGCGCTGATTTTTGGTATCCGCAGTGAACCCCTGATTAGGTGGGAAAATAAACACCTACACTTACAATTTAGAAAAGCTAAAATCAGAAGCTCCACTTAAGGTCCTGCAGGGGTAGCGTTCAAGTTGCATACGTGCAGACCTGTGTTTTGTGCACCTGTGCTGGTGCATGTAAATGCACCGCCAGCAAACGTTCCTCTTTTCCCTGAAGACCTGTAGTCTTGTCATTTTTTTTTTTTTTATAATTCAGATCAGCTTCTCACTTTCCCGCAGAGGTTTGGTCCTGTGCTTGGTGGGGAAGAGGCTATTTCTTTTACCCACCCGTTAGGATTGGTGTTGCACGGTACACCACTGGCCGTGCTATCTTCAGGCTATGTCCTGATGTGTAAAATGCACCAATGATATGGCAGAGGGAATAAACGAGAGCAGGGAGCTATTCCTTCCTTGCTGTCAAATGAGGTGCTGGATATCTCATGGTCTAACTGCCTGATTTTATTCTCACATCTTTCTGATATGGTGGGAATACGTAACAAAGGACGACCAAAACAATTTTTGTTGGGGTGATAGGGTTTTATTAGAGGCTTGTAAGGATCTTTTTCGTTCTTATATTCCAAACCCATTGTCATTCAAGGGATTCAGGCATTTACAATCTAAGAATGATCCTGCAGAACTAAATTATGATTAAAATGATCTACCTGGATCACATTGTAGAGCGACAGAAACACACTGTCATTTTCATGTGCCTCATATACCTTGAACATTATGCCATTCTTGAATCCTTGATGGGATCTATACATAATGAATGAGCCTTTGGGATCCCGTCATGTCATGACTGGGTTCATAAAATAGTCTGTGGATTAGCACAACCAGAAATAAAATGTGTGGGATCAGTGAATTCTGGTTAGCTAAATTCTTATGACAGTATCACAGAATAATATACTTCACATTTAAGATAAATTGTTAATTTTTGTGTTTTGAAACCGTACTGTATGTGACAAAGGCATACAAAATATGTTTCAATTCATGAGATATTCAGTACAGATAACCAGGGCAAATTTACCAATAGAAAGACCAGGCAAGTGCCTATGGATAGGTGCACCAGTAGGGGGCAACTGTCCTGCTGGGTGAGTCACTTGTTTAACATCTTCAACTGAGACACTGTACCATTTCTGGGGGAGAAATCAGGTGTCCCACTATGGATTAGTAACTGATTAAATCCAGGGAACAAAGAGTAGGCCAAAAGGTCTGGTTTCTCAGTGGAGAAGGGTGAGTAGTGGAGTGTCCCAGGGATCTGTCCTGGGACCAGCAGTGTTCATTCGTTAATGATAGGAAGAAATTCAGGGTAGTTAAAACACAGGAGCTATAAAAGGACCTTGCAAGACTGGAGAACTTGGAATCTAAATGGCAGAAGAAATTTAATGTGGACAAATGCAATATGATGCACATTGGGAAAAATAACCCTAATTTTAGTAGTGGAATGATGGGTTTCACACTAGGAATAACCATCCAGGAAAAGGATCTTGAAGTCATTGTGGACAATATATTGACATATTCAGCTCAGGATGTGACAGCAGTAAAAGAAAAGAAGAAAATAAAACAATGGGTCTGATTTACTAAGGCTTTTTTTTTTCCATTCTGTGTCTATGGGAAATCAGCTTAGCAAATAAGACCCTAGGTTAGGAATTATTTGGAAAGGATTAGAGAAAAAAAGGAAGAACATCATAATGCCTTTGTATATATTGTGCAGCTGCACCTTGATTATTGTGTGCAATTCTGATCACTCCATCTCAAAAATGATAGAGCAGAACAAAGAGGTACAGAGAATGGCAACAAAATGTTAAGGGAATGGATCAGCTCCTTTCTGAACAAAAGATAAACAGGTTAGAGCTTCTCAGCTTGGAGAAGAGATTATTTGGGGGGGGGATATGACGGAGGTCTACAAAATCATGAGTAGGGTGAAACAGGTGAATGCAGAACAGTTATTTGTCATTTAAAATAGCATTGACTAGGGGACCCTCCTTGAAACTAGCGGGTAGAAGATTTAAAACAAAAAGGAGAAAGTATTTTCTCGGTGCACAATCAAGCTGTGGAATTTGATGCCAGAGGATGTGGTCAAGGCAGCTGGCATGGCTGGGCTTTAAAAGGTTTTGGACAAGTTCCTGGTGGAAAAATCCATAAATAGTTGTTAACCAGGCGACTCAGGGAGACCCATAACTTATCGCTGGGGTGAACAGCAAGAACAAAGATCTATCCTTGGGGACTGGCAACTGTTGGAGACAGGATGTTGGGCTTAATGGACCTTTGCTCAAACCTAGCACGGCACTTCTTATGTTCTTAAGGCAGATGAGAGAGTATAAATCAACTACTGCATATAGCAAAATCACAGAGATCATTATAAAAGTAAATAATTCTCAGTCAATATTTTGAATTAATTATCCTGGCAGTTTTAATTCTCTAAGGGGATGAAGTACTAAATTGCATCAGCCATTACTGTGTTAGCAAAATGCAAATAAGACATGCAATAGCACAGATTCTAAAGTACACATGTGACAGTGCGTGCATACATGTAGACAGTATTGCAAAAACTTGACAACTCACTGAGGTGTACTTATCATTTCTGCATTAATGCGTCTGCAAAGCATTTTGATGGTAACTTTGAAATAGCTGCGCGGGTGCACATGAATACACTTTTGTCGGCTCGCATCCAGAGACTCATCCATTTTGTAACATACTCGCGTATATGTGCGCATGGTATAAAATAGGTCATTTTAAGTGAGCGCACACATGTGCATGCAAATGCTACTTCTGTCATGAAAGTGTGTGTGTGTGTGTGGGGGGGGGGGGGGGGGGGGTTTAGTAGACTCGCATCAATGCAATTAGTTTTCCCAATTCATTCCAGTTCACCCAGGCAAGGGATAGGACTTCCAAATCCCCAACTTTAATAACCTCGCAGCCCTGACTCTTAAAACCCTGCTGACATGCCTAGATTTTTCTATTTTATGACTTACATGCCATCCATAACTGAAGTAAAGTTAAGTGGCAGGGGACCCTAGTGCTCGCTTGTGCACTACGTACTGGTTTCATTGAGAAATCCAGGAATGCTCATGCTCCATCCAGACCATGCCCACGCTCCACCCCTTTAAAAAAAAAATTGTGCACATAGTGCCTGTACTCGGTCACCCTTTAAGATCTGCTCAGCGTGCACCGGCCCAGCTTGTGCTCATATCTCCTAGTTTTGGCATGTGCCAGGCTTTTAAAATTCACTTATTTGTGAGTATACTTTTTCATTGTACTCATAGGTAATGAGCTGTTTTGCATAGTTTTGCATCTCTTTACCTCATTAGCAGAGATGCTCAATTAACACTAATACAAGCTTGTTTACACATACACAATGCTGTTAATGCGCATAAACTTGACTGCATGCATTCATGATTTTAACATCCATTACCACTTGCAATAGGGATAACACACTTTAGTACATTGGATCCTACATGTAAAAATGTTATTTCACCAGTTTTCAAATGCAGGAACAGGAGATGAAATTTTTGCAATGTGTCCAACAGTGTCTTTGTCAAATCTATACATCCTAGACCAGGATATCCTGAAAGCCCGACTGGTTTGCAGCCCTCGAGGACCGGAATTGCCCACCCCTGACCTAGACCATCGTTTAGGGACTAAAAAGGTCGATATTCAGCACCACAGTCTGTTAAATTCTCATATTTGGGTACCTTTTAATAAGCTATAAAATCACAATGTGTGCTTTTTGCCAATGAAATGCATTATTTGGGGATTTCTCAGCATAGCGCAAAAACAAACCAGGTAAAACACAAGTAAACATGGAAACAGAGAAATATAATGGCAGAAGGACCATGCAACCTATCTAGTCTGCCCATCCCCTACCATTCTCTCAGAGATCCTCTGTGTTTATCCCATGCTTTCTTAAATTCAGATACTGTCCTTGTCTCCACCATCTCACAAGCTTCTCTATAAAGAAATATTTCCTTAGATTACTCCTGATCTACACCCCTCATCCCATGATCCCTCATTCTAGAGCCTTATTTCCTTTGAAAGAGGCCTCCCTTTTGTGCATAGAAACCTTGGAGGTGTCTCTATCATATCTCCCCTATCCTGCCTTTCCTCAAGGATAGTATACATGTTTAGATCTTTAAGTCTGTCTCCATGTTTTAGAACAAAGACCACGGCCATTTTAGTAGCCACCCTCTGGACTGACTCCATTCTTTTTATATCCTTTTGAAGGTATGGGCTCCAGAATTCCAAATGAGATCTCACCAGGGACGTATACAGGGGCAATATCACCTCGTTTTTACAGCTGTCCATTCTTCTTCCTATGCCAAGCATTCTTTTGGCTTTTTCACCTTATCTGTTTGTTCGGTCACCTTAACATCATCCCATATGATCTCGATCCCATTCTTCTTTTATACTTAGATTACTTTCACTCTCTCTACTCCACCACTCCCTTGGGTATTTGCAGCCCAAATGCTTAATTCTGTACTTTATAGCATTAAATCCTAGCTGTCAGATTCTAGATCATTCCCCAGGCTTCGCCCAGATTCTTTGTCATGTTTTCCCACACCTTCCTGACTGTCTGCCCCTTTGCAGATTTTGATTTCATTTGCAAAAAGAAAATCCTGTCTTGACAATTCTTCCATAAATGTTGAATGAGCTGTGTCGCACACAAATGTATGCAAGGGAGCTCTGTACTATGGCAACCAAGTAGTGTGGCTTGTGAAAAAACTGTGCACGGTGCTATTTCAGGAAAGTTAGCTACACCTCAAGAGATGTAGTTAACTTTCCTTTGGGAGCATTACTAAGCTGATAAGGCAACCAGCCTGAAAAGATAAAGGGACCATAGCCCATGGAAATAAGCTCCCCAACTCCCTCTGCCAAAAAAAACTGGTTGTATATGGGGGCAAGGTCAATCCCTGGCTCCCCCCTCTTGACCCCCAGGCATAGCCATATATGTACCTGATCCCACTCCCTTTCACACACGATTAAGCCTCTCCTTGGCCTCCAGCAGTGAGGATTTGAACAAAGCCCCCTCCCACATCCCCAGACACAGCCCCAGCTCATCACATATCCCTAGATCCAAAGGAGGCAGAAGTGATCCCCAGCCTCTCCTGCCCTGCTTTTCCCCTTTGCCCAGTGCACGTGCAGTATCATTCTGTGGGTCAGTGGACAGAGGCTCGGCTATCTGATGTAGCACGTTCCTGGGGCTAACCAGCAGATACAAAGTCTGTACCATAAATCACATGCGGGGTTTTCGAAATAAAATTCCTCTGTGTTGTGTACGTTTGAAGCTTTTAAAATAGCACGCGCGTGAATATGTGCCGCTTGTGTGCACAAGTGCTCCGTCACTTTTACGCATACCACTCTTTCAAAATTCACCTTTAGTGTTGATAGAAGCTGCCACTGACCTTTGGGCCTCACCATGAAGAATCCTGCCCTGAGGCATCCAATTGTGAAAAGACTTTACTTGGCTTACCCCGATAAAAATCAAGCACTGAAAAATGTCCTCTTGTTTCACAGGGCAGGTCCTTTTCCAAAGGGTCAGGGCTTGGGTCAGGAGAGGGCCAACAGCAACACAGAGGAATTTTATTTTGAAAGCCCTGCATCATACCTCGCTAAATTGCTATCTCCTTATGTAATTGTACGTTCTCTTCGTACTTCCCAGAAAGGTTTGTCAGCTCTACCTTCATCATCTGTGATTCGTCTTGGCTCAACTACAGACATCCTTTAGCTATCAGGCTTCATTGCTGTGGAATGTGTTACCATTTGACCTTCAAGTTAAAGTTAATTTTGCAAAGTTTAAGAAAGCAGTTAAACCCTTGCTTTTCACAGGGGCATTTACCATTGCCTAATAATAATGTAAATTGTCATGTTATTTGTATTAGTTTTGTTAGTTTTTAAGGAATGATTGTTTTAATTAGAATCATATCATGCTTTATTGTAATTTTTATCTCTCTCCCCTTTATTTAATTGCAAACATTTTATTTCCTTATATGTTTTATTGTATCCCCGCTTGGTTAATGCAAATTGCAGGTGGTAAATAAAATGTTAACAAATAAATAAAAAACAAATAAAAATTAGTTATTTAGCCTGATAAGTCACCATAGTGCTAATTGGCCAAACTTTTGTTGTCACTTAGCCAGATAAATTGAAACTTATCTGGCTGTGTTTAAAATACATGCAGTGTATTTTTTGATACATGAACATGTTGGGTAGATTTGTGCTTATTTTATACCATGTACATGTATGCACACGTCCATATAGCTGCGTATATAGGTGCGCTCACACATGTTTTAAAGTTAACCTCTGACTCTGTTCTCCTAATAAACATTCTCCCTTCCTCCCACCCCCCACTTTCATTGGAAGCTTGTCTGATAACGCTGCCTCTGGAAAAGCTGTCATGTTTTCCTCAGTGTATTTGAAACACATGGTGTCTTCATTCTCATGCTGTTCTCATGACCCTTTGAGGAGTTTGGGTACCATAAAGTTCAAACTCACTGTTGCAGAGTGCTGGAAGAAAACAGAAAGATATCCCAGAGCTGGCACCAGCCAAAGGTCTCTGGAGAAGGTATGTGTATGTGCATGGGGGGAGGGGGGATTATCAAACCTGGGGGGTGGAGCCATCTTTGAGGGACTAGGGGTAGGGCCAGAATGATAGAGGCTAACTGGTAGGAGAGGTGTGTTAGGACTGAGAATGGTTGAGATGGGGTTTGGGGATAGTATGTAATGAGGGAAGAGAGTGTGCCGGGAGAAAAAAGAGGGATGTAAGAATTCTGGGGGAGATGAGCTGGGGAGGGGGGCAGAGAGTCGGCAAATGGGCTGAGGCGGAGACAGAGTGTGTGTGGGGCAGAGATGGGCTGAGGGAGAGAAACAGAGTGAGTATTGGGAAGCAGACTTCGTTTTTAGTTATGTATGTTACTCAGAGTGCTCTTGAGGAGCCAGGCTAGCTACATCAGAGGGAGACACCCCCTCCTCCTGGATAGGCCACTTCATTGGAGGAGTACCCCCTTTGCTCCATTATCCAGGGCACTGGGCACGTCATACGTCAGTTGCCCTGGCTCTTACACTGATGTAGCCAACTCAGGGACTAGCATTCTCAGATGCCCATCCATGACAGCACTCATCCATGATTTGTCCACATTCAGCATTTCCAATAAGCAGGCCTTTCCTTTACTGAGCCATAGCATAGCATTAAGTTCAGTTTGTACACAGTATAGATATTCATTAAAAGATTGAATTTAAGACCCACATGTGCGCGTCCATGTGTGCACGGTTCCCGGTGCACGCACATGGATGCGCCGATTTTATAACATGCACGCGGGGGGGGGGGAGGGAATTTTCAAATCATGTGTGGCGACGTGATCGGCCTTTTTTTTTTTCAGTTCTCTGCCCTCCTGACTAACCTTCCTTCCCTTTCCCCTCTCTACCCCTAACCCCTAACCCCTACTTAGGTACCCCAAGTTTTTTTATTTCACTACTTACTGCTCCTCCGGAGCAGAAGTATTTTCTACGTGCCAGCCAGCTGTCGGCGTGCACGTCCCCAGGACAGCATCTAATGGCGCTGTCCCGGCATGCCCTCTGCCCAGACCCCGACACCCCGGCCTAGCACTTCAGCACATAATGGTTATGCGCGTGGCCGGGCCCTTCCACAAGTCTCAGCCACGCACGTAAACCCTGTTATTTACGCACGTAGCCCTTATAAAATTGAGCCGGAATTCCCTTGGCAGTGGAATGAAAAGCCTATCAACAGAGAGATTCAGACAAGTGAAAGGAACAGTTATGGTAAGAATATCAAAACATAAGCGAAGAAGCATTTTCAGCTTATATCTTCCTCACCATTGACTCTCTGTGACCTCTTCCTTCTCCCCAGCTGTAATTAGATATCATTAATATTCTTTCACCTTTTGCATGAAAATAAAGAAAATGTGAGGAGGGTTGCTACATCAGTGAAACATGTCAGAAGCTAAAGGGAAGAATAAACCTTCATAGGCATAAAACACAGCATCATCAAAAGAAAAGAGAAAGATGACACATCTATGGAGGTACATTTTTTTCAGGCCAGACCACTGTATCAGTGACCTTACGATTAATCAGGTTTATAAGAAAGAACTGCATAACTTCTCGGGCAAGGTAAGACCATAAAATGATCAAACAGATTGAAACAAACACAAAGGGGGATAATAGGGACATTGCTTTCCTTGTCCATTAGTCTTCCTGTAGCTGTAAATTCTACTGTTTTGTCTTCCCCAGCCTTCTTCTTTCCTGCAAACGTTCTACAATTCTTTACAGCTTTGAAAACAAACACTACCATACCACCATTGTGATTCAGCCAATAATTTACTTGTAAATTCATGCCAAATCATTCCTGTCTCATTTTCCCTGACCTGGTGAAGGGAGCATAACTCTGATAAGCTAGTCACAGAGGGCCTGATATTCAGCAGGCAGATAGCCAGATTAGGACTTATCTGACTGTCTCTTAGCCGGATAACTTTTGTGGACAGGCAGTGGGTGGATCGGGGTGATACTACTTAGCCGGATAAATTATCCGGCTAAGTAGTGATATTTAGACTTAGTGAAATAAGTTGTCTGTCTAAGCAGGTCAATAGACAGCTGCAACTTATCTGGCTAAATAGCAATTTCTATGCCACTGAATATCCAAGTAACTTAGCAGGATATTGGACAGATAAGGGGAAAATCTTATAATTATCCCACCTATATCCCCATTTTAATACAGATACAACATCTATTTATTTCCAGTCATCAAAAAGAAAACGGTCTACTTAGAGAGGATAAAAAAAAAAACAGCTGATTATTCTGAAAAGAAACTAAACACTTGCAAGGGTATTTAAGAAAAAAGTAGCATCTATATCTAGTACCTTTTGCCATTGTAAAAGAAATTGTTTCCTATGGGCCTGTGTTGCCCAGGAACCATCAGGAAAGACCTGACCCCCAAAAAAGGAAATCTTTATAAGAAAATTATTTCTTAAAGATCAGGTCTTTATTACGTTCTGAGCAAAAGGACACAATTAAGGTAGCTCAAGACACTTTAGGATCAAGAGAGGACTCTAAGAAAGTAGAAACCCCAGGACTATCCCAAACCAAACTAGCTAGTCCCCCGTCTCTTCCTTGTAATAACGTTTTGCTTGGTAAATAATAGGGATGTGAATCGTTTTTCAACGATTAAAATTATCGTCCGATAATGTTAATATCGTCTTAAATCGTTATAGAACACAATACAATAGAAATTCTAACGATTTATCGTTAAAAATCGTTAAATCGTGTTAGTGCGCACTAACGGGAGTTAGTGCGCACTAACTCCCCGTTAGTGCGCACTAACTCGATTTAGTGCGCACTAACTGAAAATGATACAAATAAACACTTTCCAGGTCACTGAAGGTCAGTTAGGAATGAATATGTGTTCCTATTGGCTGGCTGCCCTCTTATCTATTGATGTTACCACTGAGGTGATGGTTGGGGGGATGGGAAATGGAACTGGAAACTCATGAACACCAACAGAAAATGAAACAAAGTGTTCACACTTCCCAGGTCAGTAAAGGTCACTTAGGAATGAATATGTATTCCTATTGGCTGGCTGTGCTCTTATCTATTGATGTTACCAAGGTCACGTGACTAGAACTTGTTTGTTTATTATTTTTGTTAGCAGGCACGTGAAATTTGCCAATCACAGTGCATTTTAGAAAGGTGGTCCTGGCTGGAACTGTACACAGTTCAAATATATGTAATTGATTGTTGGTAACTTGGTAAGTGTATTTTTTAAGTAGCCACACTGGCACCAGTATGTTTACTTTTCCTCCTACTTAACTCACTAGCTCAGCTTTGTAAGAAGGGCTTCTCTGCTTGTGTGTTGCTTTTGTTTGGTGTGAGGAGAGCAGAAACATCAGATCTTTATTCAATCTACTACAGTCATCTCTTATATTAACCTACTCAATTTTTTTTAAATGATTTTAAAAATCAGGAGGGTGGGGGATTTATTTTAAAGGGTCATGGTGGGTTTTAGGGTTGCTTTAGTGTGCTGGTTTCCCTGCCCTCCCCCCCACTGGACCCCAGGTAATATAAGGCACTTTGGGGGGGTTCGGGAGGGTGGGGGATTTATTTTAAAGGGTCGGGTGGGTTTTAGGGTTGCTTTAGTGTGCCGGTTTCCCTGCCCTCCCCCCCCACTGGACCCCAGGTAATATAAGGCACTTTGTGGGGGTTCGGGAGGGTGGGGGATTTATTTTAAAGGGTCGGGGTGGGTTTTAGGGTTGCTTTAGTCTGCCGGTTTCCCTGCCCTCCCCCCCACTGGACCCCTGGTAATATAAGGCACTTTGGGGGGGGTTCGGGAGGGTGGGGGATTTATTTTAAAGGGTCGGGGTGGGTTTTAGGGTTGCTTTAGTGTGCCGGTTTCCCTGCCCTCCCCCCCACTGGACCCCAGGTAATATAAGGCACTTTGGGGGGGTTCGGGAGGGTGGGGGATTTATTTTAAAGGGTCGGGGTGGGTTTTAGGGTTGCTTTAGTGTGCCGGTTTCCCTGCCCTCCCCCCCACTGGACCCCAGGTAATATAAGGCACTTTGGGGGGGTTCGGGAGGGTGGGGGATTTATTTTAAAGGGTCGGGGTGGGTTTTAGGGTTGCTTTAGTGTGCCGGTTTCCCTGCCCTCCCCCCCACTGGACCCCAGGTAATATAAGGCACTTTGGGGGGGGTTCGGGAGGGTGGGGGATTTATTTTAAAGGGTCGGGGTGGGTTTTAGGGTTGCTTTAGTGTGCCGGTTTCCCTGCCCTCCCCCCCCACAGGACCCCAGGTAATATAAGGCACTTTGTGGGGGTTCGGGAGGGTGGGGGATTTATTTTAAAGGGTTGGGGTGGGTTTTAGGGTTGCTTTAGTGTGCCGGTTTCCCTGCCCTCCCCCCCACTGGACCCCAGGTAATATAAGGCACTTTGGGGGGGTTCGGGAGGGTGGGGGATTTATTTTAAAGGGTCGGGGTGGGTTTTAGGGTTGCTTTAGTGTGCCGGTTTCCCTGCCCTCCCCCCCACTGGACCCCAGGTAATATAAGGCACTTTGGGGGGGGGGTTTCGGGAGGGTGGGGGATTTATTTTAAAGGGTCGGGTGGGTTTTAGGGTTTGCTTTAGTTGCCGGTTTCCCTGCCCTCCCCCCCACTGGACCCCAGGTAATATAAGGCACTTTGGGGGGTTCGGGAGGGTGGGGGATTTATTTTAAAGGGTCGGGGTGGGTTTTAGGGTTGCTTTAGTGTGCCGGTTTCCCTGCCCTCCCCCCCACTGGACCCCAGGTAATATAAGGCACTTTGGGGGGGGGGTTCGGGAGGGTGGGGGATTTATTTTAAAGGGTCGGGTGGGTTTTAGGGTTGCTTTAGTGTGCCGGTTTCCCTGCCCTCCCCCCCCCCCCACTGGACCCCAGGTAATATAAGGCACTTTGTGGGTGTTAGGGAGGGTGGGGATTTATTTTAAAGGGTCGGGGTGGGTTTTAGGGTTGCTTTAGTGTGCCGGTTTCCCTGCCCTCCCCCCCACTGGACCCCTGGTAATATAAGGCACTTTGTGGGGGTTCGGGAGGGTGGGGGATTTATTTTAAAGGGTCGGGGTGGGTTTTAGGGTTGCTTTAGTGTGCCGGTTTCCCTGCCCTCCCCCCCACTGGACCCCAGGTAATATAAGGCACTTTGGGGGGGTTCGGGAGGGTGGGGGATTTATTTTAAAGGGTCGGGGTGGGTTTTAGGGTTGCTTTAGTGTGCCGGTTTCCCTGCCCTCCCCCCCACTGGACCCCAGGTAATATAAGGCACTTTGGGGGGGGTTCGGGAGGGTGGGGGATTTATTTTAAAGGGTCGGGTGGGTTTTAGGGTTGCTTTAGTGTGCCGGTTTCCCTGCCCTCCCCCCCCCCCTACTGGACCCCAGGTAATATAAGGCACTTTGTGGGGGTTCGGGAGGGTGGGGCATTTATTTTAAAGGGTTGGGGTGGGTTTTAGGGTTGCTTTAGTGTGCCGGTTTCCCTGCCCTCCCCCCCACTGGACCCCAGGTAATATAAGGCACTTTGGGGGGGGGGGGGTTCGGGAGGGTGGGGGATTTATTTTAAAGGGTTGGGTGGGTTTTAGGGTTGCTTTAGTGTGCCGGTTTCCCTGCCCTCCCCCCCCCTACTGGACCCCAGGTAATATAAGGCACTTTGTGGGGGTTCGGGAGGGTGGGGCATTTATTTTAAAGGGTCGGGGTGGGTTTTAGGGTTGCTTTAGTGTGCCGTTTCCCTGCCCTCCCCCCCACTGGACCCCAGGTAATATAAGGCACTGTGGGGGGGGGTTCGGGAGGGTGGGGGATTTATTTTAAAGGGTCGGGTGGGTTTTAGGGTTGCTTTAGTGTGCCGGTTTCCCAGCCCTCCCCCCCCCCCCCCCATTGGACCCCAGGTAATATAAGGCACTTTGGGGGGTTCGGGAGGGTGGGGAATTTATTTTAAAGGGTCGGGGTGGGTTTTAGGGTTGCTTTAGTGTGCCGGTTTCCCTGCCCTCCCCCCCACTGGACCCCTGGTAATATAAGGCACTTTGGGGGGGTTCGGGAGGGTGGGGGATTTATTTTAAAGGGTCGGGGTGGGTTTTAGGGTTGCTTTAGTCTGCCGGTTTTCTCGCCCTCCCTTTCCCCTCCCCCTTCCCCCAATTTACTAGTAAACTAGTGTGTTGTCTTACACTAGCCAGCCACTACCCCTGTGTTGGTCCTGGACTTGCAAATGCACGTGAGCCTTAAATTTATAAATAAATTGTTTGTGTTAGTAGTGCAAGTATAAGTAAATATAATATTATGGGGTAGCCTAGTGTCAATGGCTAGTGGCTGGCTAGTGGCTACTAGCCACGCCAGTGAGCCACTAGTCAGATTACTAATCACACAGTGACCTGTCACTGACTGACGAAGTCACTCACTAACTGTATTTAACCCTTCTATATATCTTATCTATTAGGTGCTGCTCAGTACACTGCTGTGCCAGCTTACTTGTTGGTACTGGACTGGACTTGCAGCCATAACATTTTAAAATGTTTGCTGGTAAGAAGAAGAGTGCTACTGGAAAGAAAATTCCAGTCAGTAGGAAAAAACTGCGATTTGATGATACCCCTTCTACTTCAGCGAATGTAAAGGAGCAAGGTAACTTGCAGGACAAGGAAGGAGCAAAATCTGGAAAGGTGAAAGTGAAATCTGTGCGGCAGCAGCAAAGTTTATTGATGGATGAAGTGCTACAGAAAGTGCTGAATAGAGAATCAGAGGACTCTGAGTCTGAGGAGGAGGATGACAATGATGATAATCAGGATGAGGAGAAAAACACCGCCAATGACAGTGATAGTAGTGATGATGAATCAGATGATGGTAGTCCGATTGTCAAAAAAACCACTGTCAGCGCCAGTAGTATCCTCTCTAGTCCTAAACCAGTTGAACTTTTGCAGGTTACTACAAGAACAACTTCTGCTACTTCTACTCCTAGTACTACTACTCCTACTCTGATGACAACACTGACAAGAAATGTCCAGCCTAGAGTAAGGGACAGTAGAAAAACATCTAAGGTTTGGAATCATTTTAATGTTACGGATGATTGGAGATGTGCTCAATGTATCCATTGTAAAAGGATGGTGAGCCGTGGAAGAACTATTGGACATCTTACTACCACCAACATGAAATATCACCTTGAAAGAGAACATAAAGCACTGTTGCTTGCAGAAGAAGCTGCAGGGAAGCCACAGAAGGAAATTACTTCAGAAGATTGTGTGTATGTGAAGCAGAAGCAGTCTTCTTCTTCTCCTCTTCCCCGGCAGCAGCGGCAAGCTACTGTTGAGCAGATGGGGTGGTGTCCTTCTTCAATTTCACAGACTAGGAAGCAAGTAGTATCCAAAGTGGTGACACGACAAATTGCTGTAATGATTGCTGAGGATGATCAGCCACTGCAGATTGTAGAGAATAGTGGATTTAAGAAGCTGATCCATCTTTTAGCCCCTGACTACAAAATTCCTTCAAGAACTACATTTACCCGTCAGGTGATTCCTTCCCTGTACTCACAATGTCGTGCTGAAATGCAGATTGTGATGGCAAGGGCAAAGGGAAGGAGCATACATCTCACCACTGATCTTTGGACTAGTAAGAATGCAACACATGCATATTTGTCTCTAACAGCACATTGGTGGCAGCTGGATGAGGCATTAACTGACAGCACAAGCACAAGCAGTGGCAGTAGCACCAGCAGCTCCAAAAAGCTTTCTCCAGGATACCGGTGGGCTTTACTGCATGCTCAAGTGCTAGACCAGAGACATACTTCTGCAAATATCTTACAGACAATTCAGGGGATGATGGAAGGATGGAAAGGGCTACTTAGAAGCAGTGATATGGAATGTTTAAATGGATATATCATTACTGACAATGCTGCCAATATGATTAAGGCTCTGGAGGATGGTGGATTCAAAGGCATCCGATGCTTTGCACATACACTGCACCTGGTAGTGAGGGATGCGTTGGGGCTAGGTGCCAAGGAAGTGCAAGGTACTAGTCGTCAAGCCCTGAAGCGGTTGATTGAAAAGTGCCGCAAAATAACTGGGCATTTCAATCGCAGTGTGAAAAGTGGGAAGGAACTCAGAGAAAAACAAAAAGCAGTTAGGGCACCATTGCATAACCTCGTACAGGATGTGCCTACCAGATGGAATTCCACCTATCTTATGTTGGAGAGGTTGTCTGAACAACAGACACCTCTGCATGATTTGGCAATGGAATCTGAAATTGGATTGGAAAATCCACTTGGATGTCAGGACTGGACAAACATTGCACAGATGGTGCATGTCCTCAAGCCTTTCAAAGTATATACTGATGCACTGAGTGCAGCTACAGCCACGTTAGGTGATATCATTCCTGTAATATATGATCTGGAGCAGGTATTACAGGAATATCTGCATCAGACAGATTTGTCGAAGGAAGTGTTGCAGCTTGTGAGATGCTTAAAAGAGCAAGTACAGAAAAGGTTGAAACCTCTAATGGAGAAGGATAGCTATATCTTAGCTACTATGTGTGACCCACGTGTGAAAGGCAATGTTGCTCTCAAGTGCAATACTCTTGCATCCTGGACAAATAAGTTGATTGAAATGGTTAAAAAGATTTCAACTCCTCCCACTCCATCCTGCTCAGCTGCTTCCAGTTCCACCAGCTGCTTCCCTCCCATGATGACAACCCATTCTCCTCCCAAATTTCATGAAACTGGTCCTATTTCAATAGCAAGAGCAAAATTTGTCACATTTCAGAGTGGTGGGGCTGCTAACCAGCAGCACCTGCAAGAGAAGGTTGCAGAAATTCATGTGAATAATTTTCTCTCTGAGCCAGTTGAGAGCATGGAGTCAGATCCCCTGAGATATTGGGCAGAAAAAGCTTCAATGTGGCCTTATCTTACCAGAGTAGCACAACACTTTCTTTCCTGCCCACCCACCAGTGTGCAAAGTGAACGAGTATTTTCATTGACAGGGAATATTGTGAGTCCACTCCGTGCACGTTTTGAATCCAGACTTAGTAGAGGAATTGGTTTTCATCAAAATCAACCTTCCGCTGCTTCATAATGTGAAAATTCGCTGTGACTGGGAGGAGGAGTGAGTCTCTTGTCTAGGATGGGGATGCAAGGTCATTTGGGAACACAGCAGGATGGAGCATTCAGCAGAAGCACTGCCAGTGCCTCATGATAGAACTGCCCCTGCCTCTTCACCTCAGGTGTCTGCTGGGCTGTTATCATCTATCTTGTCAGCTTGATGAATAAGGACTTTGTATGTGCAAGAAAGAAACCTAAGTTTGTGTCTATCAACTGTGTGTGCTTATTTAGCAGCTGTTAGAAAACAGGCAGTTAAAGTACTTTTGAGTTTTGACCATAGTCTCTCTAAGCAGTTAATGTATATCATACTGTGATAGGGGCATGGTTTATTTTTCAGGCTGAGACAGTTTATAGCTCAGCTTACCAAACCGGTCCTGGGGATTCCACAGCCAGTTGGATTTTTAGAATATCCACAAAGAATTATGCATGAAATACATTTGCATATCATGGGGACTCAGTATATGCAAATTTACATCATGCATAAAATCCTGCTGAGTGAGTGGTTATTTATTTGGAAAACCCTGGTTTGTAGGGACCAATTTGTCTCACTCTCTAAATAAAGCCTGACCACGTAAGTTAGTGCCTAAATCAAAACCATCTCCAGTTGTGTCATGAGTTACCTAACCTCCCTGTGGTCAGTAAAAGGTTTCTCTGGCCGAGATTTAATTATTTCTCCCTGCGGAGCAGATACATGTTAAGTTGAATTTTCAAGTTGCATTAATAAAAAACAGCATTTACGTGTTTACATAAATAGCATATACTTCTTTATATAGTACAACATGAGTAAATCTACACGTGTGAAAAAAGGGATGGTCTAGGTGTTCCCAAGTGGAGGCCAACATTTATGTATGTTAGTCGCTATTTTATAAGAGATTTACTGTATGTGTAGATTTGGCAGCTTTATATTTACTCTCACTCTTTATCTGGAGTAAGTGATAGTATAAGAAGTCTTAACAGTCAAATCATGACTAGGTCGTGGTCTGGGAGAAATGGGGGAAGCTGAGGCTGATCTTGATGAGTTGCAGATGGACTGGATTGGAAACTGAAAGACTAATTGATAACACTGGTAATTTTATTGCTGTGTGCATGTTAGAAAATCTGTTGACTATAAATCCCAATTTATAATAATTTTAATAATTGAGTCCACTAATATTTCTCAAATTTAAAACATTTTATTAACTACAAAACTATAACGAAATTAAATAACACTGTTATAAAAATATAACTTTACAATGACAACATACCAAAAAAAAATTGTGTTTTAGCACCCAGTACTCAAGGATGTGGAGAGGAGAATGGCAACCCGAGAGGAGGATCCTGCTCTGGAGCAGAGGGCAGTGGCATCTCCTCCTCACGAGGCATCTCATGAGGAGGAGATACCTGTGCCCTCAGCTCCTGAAAGGCCTCCTCCATGGCTGACAGCCTCCTCTGCACATCCTTGACATCTGCCCTGATGCTGTTTACTCCCTGCAGGAGCTCCTTCAGCATGCCAAACTGCGCATGTGCAGTACATACGCAGCTTGGAGGAGATCCTGCAAGGAGTAAAGCAGCAGTGCTGGTGCTGGTGCTGCTGGGCCCGGCTGTGGCTGCCTCCATCCTTTGGGCACTGGCAGTGGCACTGGTGGCTGTGGCTGCCTCTTCTTGCCCTGTAAAGAAATGTAAAAAATTCTACATAAGATATAGAACAGGGGTGGGCAGTTATGGTCCTCGAGGGCCACAAACCAGTATTGTACGCACCAGCAAGTTTACAATATTAAAATACATTCAACCCCTTAGTTTACTAAATTGTAGGGTTTTGGAAAAATGAGTTTATAGTCTACAACCTCGGAGAGGGAGAGTGGAGGGATATCATTCTAGATAATTAGAGATAATATTATATAAATATATAACATAACATACATCTATCCCACCCTATATAACTGACTGATCACAAACAATAATTTTGATTTTCTGCCTCAGACAGATACTAGACAAACTACTACTACTAGTACTACAACATACATACTGGCCCTGTGGGCCAAAATACAAGCCATTAAGCCCGTACACACGTGCTACATAAAAAAAAAATGTTTTTCAGTTCATTTTTTAACATGGCACTCTTCTACAGTTCTTCTTCCTCACTCATCCTCTTCTCCCACTGCCTCCCTCCCCTCTCACAGTGACTAATACCCCCTTCCCTCAGTCTCACATTTATCCCCCATTCACATTTGCAGCATGTTGGTCAATGGTCAGGGCTCAATTATCTAATAATATAATACCTGGCCCACCAGTGACGGTTTGCTCCGTCCTCCTCTGCTGACAGCTACTGGGCCCAGGAAGCCCTGCCTCGTCCCTGCTGGTGTGTGGTTCTGTATGAAGACACAGATCAAATTTCACAGAACAACAGTTAAAATTTAAAAAAAAGGAATTGGAACTGACACAAACAATATTAAACACAAATTCCATTACAATTAATTGAATAATATTTGTGTACTTGTGGAGTATTCTCAAACAGCCTACCAGGCGAAGGACGCGCTAAAGTCAGGCGGACCTCCTCAAGCCAATCACCCTCGTGAAGTCTCAGATGCCGACCTGAGAATTAGAGGTAGAAAGGAAATAGAATAACATTAATTGATTAATAAATTACTTACAAACACAACATGCCCTGCTAGGTTATTTTTTTATGCAATATATAACATTTAGTAATAAAAAAAAAATTAGCTATCTTTTAATGTGGCATTCAAAATTCCCAAATACAAATCACATCATTTCAAAATGATAAATAAATATAAATAAATATAATACACCACTAACATTATCTCTCACCTTTCTTCTTGAGATCTTCGATCTCACGCGGGTAAGAGGCTCTCCGGCAGAACTCCTCCTGGAGAGCCACCCAGGCTGCAGACTCCCTTTGAAGGTTAGGCCTGCTGCCTGAGGGGGTGTAGAGATGCTCCTCATCCAGGAGGAGTAGCCGGGCTAGGAGGTCCACATCTGCCTGTGTGAACCGTGGCTTCCGGGACCTAGCATCACGATCGGCCTTTGAGGAGGACGGTTGGGCTGACTCCCTATCATGATCCATCTACAATGAGGAAATAAAAAAGAAGATGAAAAAAAGTAAGTTCAGAAGCTCAGACTGGAAAGGGCTGAAGTATCCCACCCTTCACATCCCCCACTGCTGGTATATGGGAGAGAGAAGGGGAAGGGGAGGGGGTGGGGGGAGGTGAAGGGGCAAGCAGCCCCACTCCCTGTGAGGGATGGGAAGGGAGAGCCAGCCCCACTCCCTGGGAGGGATAGGAAGGGAGAGACAGCCCCTGAATGCAGGGGCTGTCTCTCCCTTCCCATCCCTCCCCCCCCCCCCCCACCACTCACCCACACACTATTCACTGGCTGGGACATGGGGGAGGGGAGGAGTCAGGGTCAGGCACTGTGTGCAGGAAGATCACAACACCCCTGGTGCCAGGGTTAGGGCACTGTGTGTGCAGGAAGATCACAACACCCCTGGTGCCAGGGTTAGGGCACTGTGTGTGCAGGAAGATCACAACACCCCTGGTGCCAGGGTTAGGGCACTGGGTGCAGGAAGATCACAACACCCCTGGTGCCAGGGTTAGGGCACTGTGTGCAGGAAGATCACAACACCCTGACCCTTGAAAATAAATCCCCCACCCTCCCGAACCCCCCCAAAGTGCCTTATATTACCTGGGGTCCAGTGGGGGGCAGGGCGGGGAAACCGGCACGCTAAAGCAAACCTAAAACACACCCCGACCCTTTAAAATAAATCCCCCACCCTCCTGCCAGGGTTAGGGCACTGTGTGCAGGAAGATCACAACACCCCGACCCTTGAAAATAAATCCCCCACCCTCCTGCCAGGGTTAGGGCACTGTGTGCAGGAAGATCACAACACCCCGACCCTTGAAAATAAATCCCACACCCTCCTGCCAGGGTTAGGGCACTGTGTGCAGGAAGATCACAACACCCCGACCCTTGAAAATAAATCCCCCACCCTCCTGCCAGGGTTAGGGCACTGTGTGCAGGAAGATCACAACACCCCGACCCTTGAAAATAAATCCCCCACCCTCCTGCCAGGGTTAGGGCACTGTGTGCAGGAAGATCACAACACCCTGACCCTTGAAAATAAATCCCCCACCCTCCCGAACCCCCCCAAAGTGCCTTATATTACCTGGGGTCCAGTGGGGGCAGGGCGGGGAAACCGGTACGCTAAAGCAAACCTAAACACACCCCGACCCTTTAAAATAAATCCCCCACCCTCCTGCCAGGGTTAGGGCACTGTGTGCAGGAAGATCACACCACCCGACCCTTGAAAATAAATCCCCCACCCTCCTGCCAGGGTTAGGGCACTGTGTGCAGGAAGATCACAACACCCTGACCCTTGAAAATAAATCCCCCACCCTCCCGAACCCCCCCAAAGTGCCTTATATTACCTGGGGTCCAGTGGGGGGCAGGGCGGGGAAACTGGCACGCTAAAGCAAACCTAAAACACACCCCGACCCTTTAAAATAAATCCCCCACCCTCCTGCCAGGGTTAGGGAACTGTGTGCAGGAAGATCACAACACCCCGACCCTTGAAAATAAATCCCCCACCCTCCTGCCAGGGTTAGGGCACTGTGTGCAGGAAGATCACAACACCCTGACCCTTGAAAATAAATCCCCCACCCTCCCGAACCCCCCCAAAGTGCCTTATATTACCTGGGGTCCAGTGGGGGGAGGGCGGGGAAACCGGCACGCTAAAGCAACCCTAAAACCCACCCTGCTATGGCCGGCGCCATTTTCCTTACGAAAAAACGATTTGCGACAGGAGATCGCTCCCAGACCCCCGCTGGACCCCCAGGGACTTTTGGACACCTTGGGGGGGCCTCCTGACCCCCACAAGACTTGCCAAAAGCCCAGCGGGGGTCCAGACATTCACCACCACCTAATAATAATGAATTATTAATTCAGTGATATAACAAATCATTTAAAAAAAATTGAGTAGGTTAATATAAGAGATGACTGTAGTAGATTGAATACAGATCTGATGTTTCTGCTCTCCTCACAGCAAAGAAAAGCAACACACAAGCAGAGAAGCCCTTCTTACAAAGCTGAGCTAGTGAGTTAAGTAAGAGGATAAGTAAACATACTGGTGCCAGTGTGGCTACTTAAAAAATACACTTACCAACAATCAATTACATATATTTGAACTGTGTACAGTTCCAGCCAGGACCACCTTTCTAAAATGCACAGTGATTGGCAAATTCAACATGCACTAGCATTTCAGGTGCCTGCTAACAAAAATAATAAACAAAGAAGTGCTGATCATCACATTACTTTTTTTGTCAAGCTTCCAACTGTTTCCATTTCACATCCCCCCAACCAATGCCATTACCTCAGTGGAACCTTGGTAACATCAATAGATAAGAGCACAGCCAGCCAATAGGAATACATATATTCATTGCTAAGTGACCTTTACTGACCTGGGAAGTGTGAACACTTTGTTTCATTTTCTGTTGCTGTTCGTGAGTTTCCAGTTCCATTTCCCATCCCCCCAACCATCACCTCAGTGGTAACATCAATAGATAAGAGGGCTGCCAGCCAATAGTAACACATATTCATTCCTAACTGACCTTCAGTGACCTGGAAAGTGTCTATTTGTATCATTTTGAGTTAGTGTGCACTAAATCGAGTTAGTGCGCACTAACGGGGAGTTAGTGCGCACTAACTCGAGTTAGTGCGCACTAATCGGAAAAAAACGATTTTTAACGATTTTTCAATGAAATAATCGTGCCTAAGACGATTTTCTTGCCCTGCCACACGATTTCTATCGTTAAGACGATATGGAAAACGATTCACATCCCTAGTAAATAATGAATTCTCGACAGAGCCAGCATTTCAGAAATATGCAATGTCTAATTAATATATTTCAAGAACAATTCTTGTGTGGACAATAACCTTGGTTCAGGGAAAATTTAAAAATCTACGATTCCTAACTCTTTGATTATTCTCTAATATTTCCAATTAATTATGGATATATAAACTATCCTTAACATGAGATGCACACACTGCCTGGAGTGTAATCACTTGAACTGGTATTCCTATCAAACTACCTTCCAAGTTCTAAAGTTTGGTCTCAAAATCCTCCATCTTGAGTCTCGTTTCTGAAAAAAAATTGCAAAGTTGAGAACCTGACTGGGAAAAGTTATGATCTAACTTAACAATTAGCCTCCAAACATCCAGTAGTGTAACATTCTCTGGTTCCACTAAACCTCCTGTAATTCCTATGGGTGGTGGGGAGGGAACCACATGTGGAAGAAGGACTGATGATAGCCTGGGTAAGGGGACCTTTACAAAACTGATTAGTCCTTTTGGGAACCAGAGTGTTGGATGTATGCACCAATGTATCCAGATTAGAAGAATCAAATACACACACAGTCTGACCTTGCAGTTGTGAGGGTGGTGGATTATCACCTGGACTTAGAGAAATCCCTGAAGAAGGGTTCTCTGAGCTTGAATCTTCAACTGGCAATTGTGCTGGATGTCAAACATGCACATCCATTGGACCTTGAACTGTCAAAGAGGCCAATTTGCTTTTCCTCTTCTTTCCTATTGGCACCTAGGGGCGTGCCCTTTTGGTGCACGGCTTTAGCTGTGTACTGGTGACTACACGCTGCTAGGCCCTCATTTAAATAGGAGGGCATTGCTCGATGATGGCGTGCCTAGATGTCAATTCTCATGTCGGCTCTCACTGCTATAGGCAGTAGGCACTCAAAGCCGACGGCACTTCCAAAGTCCCCTTGCACTCTCTGCTAGCTCTCCCAGTGTACACACCACAGAGCACTTACATAAGAACATGCCATACTGGGTCAGATCAAGGGTCCATCAAGCCCAGCATCCTGTCTCCAACAGCAGCCAATCCAAGTCACAAGTACCTGGCAAGTACCCAAACATTAAATGGATCTCATGTTCCTAATTCCAGCAACAAGAAGTGGCTATTTCCTATTGATTAATACTAGTCTATGGACTTCTTCAGGAACTTATCCAAACCTTTTTTTTAAATCCAGCTACACTAACTGTCTTAACCACATCCTCTGGCAATGAATTCCAAAGTTTAATTGTGTTTTGAGTGAAAAAGAATTTTCTCCAATTCATTTTAAGTGAACTACTTGCTGAGGAGTGCTTCCTAGTCCTTGTATTATTTGAAAGAGTAAATAATTGTTTCATATTTACCTATTCAAGTCCTTTCATGATTTTGTAGACCTCCATCACATCTCCCTTCAGCTACCTTTCTCCAAGCTCTACAGCCCTAACATCTTTAGCCTTTCCTCATAGGGGAGCCGTTCCATCCCCTTTATCATTTTGGTTGCTCTTCTCAGTACCTTCACCAGAGAAACTATATCTTTTCTGCATTGTGGCGATCAGAATTGCACACAGTATTTAAGGTGCGGTCTCACCATGAAGTGATCCAAGACAATTTTAGAATAACTGGAAATCAAAAAGTACCCAGGTATGGATAAAGGAGAATTTTTTTCATCTCTATTAGTTTTAATTATTGAATAGTATTTGATGTCTGATCTTTTGAAATATTTTGCTATGTTTGGTAAATTTTTAAACATTTTAATGAGCTTTTAAAATTACTAGATGTTCTAATTGTCAACTATTTTGAAATATTTCTTCTTTTTATTATTATGGTAGGTGTTTTGTTTTTTTTCAATATATTCTTGATGTTATTGTTTGATGTTCTATGAGGAATGTTTCTGTTTTTCCATTGTTGCATAGCATACAGAATCTGGTTTGTTGCAGTTTCCAAATCAGTTTTTGTTTGCATATTTCCGTTTATACTTTATGGTCTCTTTATTCTATATTTGATGAGGGTCTATTTATATTCTACATATGTGACCAAGGTGAGATATTCTTCTAACATGTAGTTTCTGTGTATGAATCTATAGCAGCCTGGCTTTTTCTGTTTCCCAAATAGGAGGTGTATTGGTGTTTTAGGGCCTGATGTTATATTTCCAGTTTTTTCTTTTTATAGGTAGGGCTGTTAGTGTTTGAGTCTGGCAATTAGTATGCTATCATAGGGCAGGAGTATATTTTTTGCAGGATTTTGGAATATACAATGTTCAAGGTAGAGGAGGGAATTTTTATTGTTGTTATTGAGGTGACACCAGTATTTGAATATGTATTTTTCTATGGTGAATGCTTAGGGGAAATGTCCTAGTTCAGCAGCTTTTTCTAGGATTAGGCCTGTCATTTCAAGCTGCTGGTGACTGTGGAGCACTGCATTGTTATATTGTCACCTGCTTTTCCACTGAAAATAGAAAATGTACTCAAACTAGTAGGTTTCTTGTTGATTGAAAGTGCTTACTGAAATATTTTATAAATGATATATTAAGTATTTTACATTTTCACTATATTACAGTTTGGAAATTTCTATATTTTGTCTTTTATTCAATAATTTTATTATACTTAAGTGTTCAAAACAATATATATATATTATAATATATTATATCTATATCTCTCTCTAAATAGATATAGATATATAGGAAAAACTCCAAAAAGGAAACAAAGAGTATTAATGTTGAATTTTCTCATCTAAAAACATTATTAAATTAAATCAATAAAATGGTTGAGCATCTTTAAACCTAAAACTTGTCTGACAAGCAAATCTAATTATATGTAAAATACTCCATACATGTTTATGAATGAGTTTGGTATTGCATCAGAGGTGGACCCTTGGGCTGAGTTGGGGTTGACGCAACCTGTAGGCAGGGCCCTACGGGTCCCCACCATCAGCAGGTGGAGTGGGCTGAAGCTGGAGGCCACTGGAGCTTCATCTATACCAGCCCTCATTCCCCTCAGGTTGAGCCTTTGGGTGCCAGGGCTGGCAGGACTTAGGTGGGCCTCAGTGTTAACTAAGGATGGAAGGTAGTTCAGCCCAGAGACAGCAGCCGGTAGATGGCATAGTCCTATCCTGGACAGGATTCGGTATGGGAACTTGGGCGTCAATGGAATAAGAGGTAGCTGATGGCGCCCAAGCAAAGGGAGGCCTAAGCCTTGTATGTCCACGTCCAGAGAATAGGCAAGGAGAGGCATCACTGACAGGCTAGGAACAGAGACGGCAGCAAGTAGAAGTTGTGGCAAGCGATGTAGACTCTGGCACAGGAGAGTCTATAGCGTAGTCGTTCAAAGCAATGGTCAGAGCACGGAGAAGGCAAGCATAGTCAATCGTGGTAGAGGTCCTGGGTTGGAGAGTAGCTGAATAGTCAGGCATAGCGGAGGTCCGGGGCTGGAGAGAAGCTGAAGAGTAGACAGGCGTAGCGGAGGTCAAATCCAAGAATCAGTCTAACACATAGACAAATAGGAACAAGTAGAATGGGAACTGGGAATCACAGGAAACAGGATACCACGAAGACACAATTCGGAGATCAGCAACGAGTACTCGGAATACGAGGAGACCTGTTGCAAAGGCAAGGCTGAAGAGTCTGACGTCAGCATCCGGGTCCACGGCCAGGTTCCCGCCATGGGCTCTTTAAAAGAACTAGAGATATGCGTGCCTAGGAGGGGGCGTGGTGCTGATGGTGGCATCTCTCGCGGGCCACACGGAGAGGCCCAACGAGCAGGGACATCTTGGCTGGCAACACTGGGTAGCGAGGCAGGACCAGAGGCACTGTAGGAAAACCAAGGTCGGAGTTGGTGGCCCCTCGCCACCAGAGAAGAGGAGCCAGGCCCTGGAATCCGTCTGAGAAGGTGAGAGGGCCGCGCCATGGGCAGCGTGTTTAACATGTGGTTTTGTACATTATAATGTGGGTTACAATTGTGTAAAGGAAAAGTTAATGAGTTGTGTATGGGCATATTTAGTAAGTACTTATGCAATATATATGTAATCCTTTCTTTGTAATTTATTTTCAAGATGTGCAAAAATGTATGGGTTATTTAAATCTAATTAAATTTGTTTTTGTCAGACACGTTTTAGGTTTAAAGGTACTCACCCATTTTATTGTTATAATTTGATAATAAATTTTGTTTTTAGATGTGAAAATTCAACATTAGTGTTCTTTCTTTACTTATTGGAATTTTTCCTGTAGTATCACAATAAGCACTTCATGTAATATTACATTGCCCTATTTCTTTGTGTGTATGCATGCTGTGGTATAGCCATGGGCCAGCATGGCTAAAAATCCCCCAGGCTATTTTCCCACAATCCGCCCCTGGTAATGAGTATGCAATGTATTGCCCCCAAAACTAAAGGTAAACAAAAAAGAAAGGATAGATGCCTTGATCTTTTCCAAATATTTATTAAAGTAGAGACGTGTTCATAAAAATGCCCGACTCAGGCCGAGTTTCGCAGCTCAACAGCCGCTGCCTCAGGGGCTACAAGTAAGCCAAAATAAAATCAATCAACCTTAATAAATCTAATACAAATCCAAATGACAAATATTTATGAAGCTCTTTACCTTAGACAATCAAGATATCATTTTTAGTGATATAATATACGTGTTTCTGTATAAGTAATGCAACATCAACAGTTATCTTTTTGTGTCTGTTTGAATATAGATGTCACCATTTTTAACAAAAATAGTTTTTTATAATAATTGATTTTTTACAATAATTGGTTTTGTATTAGATTTATTAAGGTGATTGATTTTTATTTTGGCTTATTTGTAGCCCCTGAGGCAGCGGCTGTTGAGCTGCGAAACTCGGCTTGAATCGGGCATTTTTATGAACACGTCCCTACTTTAATAAATATTTGGAAAAGATCAAGGCATCTATTCTTTCTTTTTTGTTTAACTGACGGCCATTATAGATCGCCTACCTCTTTGTTTTCTGGGACCCCCCCAAAACTAAAGGACAGCAAGGATTTTGGTAAATCATTCATGGTTTCCTATTGCTGGTGTAGGGAGTGAGGAAAGCGAATATAGGGATAGATTTTAAATGGATGTGCCGATTTTATAACAGTCACATGCTGGTACGCGCATGGTATAAAATCGGATGGCCGCGCGCATGTCCCGGTGGCATGCGCCGGGGGTGTGTGAATTTTTGCTAACTACAAGCGGTGATGCAATCGAGTCGCCCCCAGTTCCCTAGCCCACCTACCTAAACTCCCTCCCTCTTTCCCTCTCCTCCCTGCCCCCTAAACCCTTCCCAGGAACTTATGTTTTTTTTTTTGTTTGATTACTTACTGCTCCCCCGTTGGCCGGCTCGAGGTTCCCCAGAACAGCAGCTAATGGCTGCTGTCCCGGTCGGCCTCCATCCTTCTCCACCCAGACCACACCCCCAGCCCACCCCTTTTTCAGGGCCTGGAACTTCTGCGCGTATCGGGACTTAACGCATGTGGCCAGGCCCTTTTGAAAATGCATGCGGTGTGTACAAGGCCCAGCCATGTGCATAAAGCGGTCTGAAAGCTGCCACTGGCTAGGAAGCCTAGGGCAGTGATGTGTTTAATATCTACTGGCAAAGCGTGTACTCTGTAGGTTTGATTTTCCAAATCCCTGTTTGATTCCTGTATAGGAGTGTGAAGGAGTGTGTACAAGAGTGTACAAGAGACATGTAGAACACCTTAAGGGATCAGGTATCTGACCCGGTCCAACTTAAGGCACACACCTGAAGGGAATCTTGGTCCCAGAGCAGGGAGATAACTAAGCAAGACTTGGAGGGAACAGAGAGGTTCTGGAAAGGAGAAGGAAGTAGGGACTATTCCAACATTTCTTATGTATAAATTGCTACATTCTGTTCCAAGCACTATTGAGGTAAGCAGGCCTTTTTGCTTATTTTACCTTGGAAATAATAAGTTTTGTACAAGAACAGCCAAAGTCTAGACTCCTCTAGTACTTGTCACAAGCTATGGGCTTCACAGAACATTTTGTCAAATCTATATCTAATGAACACATGCTCTTCTGTTAATCTCAAAAACCTGGCTCTAGGTCTGTAGACCCTTGCAGGAAAGAATATCTATTCTCTTTGTGTGCAACCTCTGCCTCCTCTCCTTGTCATTGGCAAAGCTCCAGAACAGAGAGAGACGCTCAAGGCAGAAGTAGGCAAAGAGGTTCCAGCACCTTAATGAAAACCCCAAAAATGTGCAAGGCAGCCCCAAAGAAGTGGCTAGATACCCCCTAAACTTGTGCCAGAAGCAGTAGCTAGAAATTAAACCTCAAGCTTGTCCCTTAAGCCATGCCTTGAAATAATACTCCAAACCAATGTGAGAAGCAGTGGTAAATGTAATCTCAAACCAGCATGCAATTGCAGATACAGCAGTATGATTAGCATGCAAGGGAAGAGGAGAGAGGCACTCAAATGAGCTTCCAATGCAGCTGCATAGAGTGGTTTGCATTCCCCATATGAACAGCAGGTGCAAAATGTCTGCCTTATAAGTGGCCTGACATCAGTGCACCCAACATGCTGAAAATGCGCATATATAGAGGTCTGCTCTAAGTCACGGCCATAAAACATTCCTTTTTTCTTACACCTAAAGCTATATGCAGAGTGGAGCATGTGCACGTTTTTTGATTTAAAATGTGCATATGTGCAGAAGAATGAATACATTAAAATAAAAAAAAAGAGATGGTATAACCAAAACCTCACACTGCTGTAAGAATAGCTATATAAAGCTAAAGAACCTGAAGCAATGTCAACACCAGGGGAATGGTCTCAAACTGTAAGATCGCTTAATAATATTATCCGTTGTCTCTTGCCCACAGTGGGCTACAAACAGATTTAGCAACCGTAGCACAATAGGTTTTATCATGTACCAAAATCTCTTTGTCTTAAATATTGTATCAATGTCCCTTAGTGAATTTTTAAATTATTTCCCATGAAAATCATCTTTAGCAAATATGGAAAACATTTCCCGTTGAAACAAAACATCTGCGTTGACAATCAATCTCCATCTATGCCCGAACTTCATTGGAAAGTGCTCTCATCTGAAACAACTGAAAAGATCCGAAATAGGCCCATGCTTTGGCAACTTCATTGCCTTCACCGGGGATTACTCCAGCACATCTCTATGAGAATTAGGCAAACACATTAAAAATCTTACATGCAAAAAGTAAAAAATGTCCAATAATCAACAAAGCTTACCCCATTTCAACACATCTTCCTAATGCAACTGAATCTGCGTGTGTTCTTGATAAAATGGCAACAAGGTACAGCTAACATCAAAAGTCACGACACCTTTTAAAAACTTAAACCCCAATATTAATCGCGATCCTGTATTGCATGACCCATATTTATGAAGGCCAGAAACAACAGACTCAAAAGAACAGTGACGATCGATTACTTTTTTTAAATCGCATGGTTTGACTGTATCAGAATAGTGCAGAAGTACCATAACCACATGCATACCCTCTGCATAAGTCTTAGAAAATTGCCCCCAAAAGTAAGTCTAATGAAAAGGTGTCATTTACTAGAGATGTGAATCGGAACCGGAATCGGTTCGGTTCCAGTTTCGATTCAAATCGTGCATTTTTTTTCGTCCGGCCCGATCGGGTTTTTTTTTTATCGGCTGCACCTGATCCGATAAACAAAAAACCCATCCCAACCCTTTAAAACTGCTCCCTTAGCCTCCACCACCCTCCCGACCCCCCCCCCCAAAACGTTTTAAAATTACCTGGTGGTCCAGTGGGCCCCGGGAGCGATCTCCCACTCTCGGGCCATCGGCTGCCACTAATAAAAATGGTGCCGATGGCCCTTTGCCCTTACCATGTGACAGGGTAACCGTGCCATTGGCCGGCCCCTGTCACATGGTAGGAGCACTGGACGGCCGGTGCCATTTTTGGCGCCGGCCATTTTTGGTGCCGGCCATCCAGTGCTCCTGCCATGTGACAGGGGCCGGCCAATGGCACGGTTACCCTGTCACATGGTAAGAGCAAAGGGCCATCGGCACCATTTTTATTAGTGGCAGCCGATGGCCCGAGAGCGGGAGATCGCTCCCGGGGCCCACTGGACCACCAGGTAATTTTAAAACGTTTTGGGGGGGGGGGGGTCGGGAGGGTGGTGGAGGCTAAGGGAGCGGTTTTAAAGGGTCAGGGTGGGTTTTTTGTTTATCGGCCAATAGCCCGAGCATGAGAGAATGCTCCCGGGACCCCCGCTGGACCACCAGGTAATTTTAAAACGTTTTTGGGTGGGTCGGGAGGGTGGTGGAGGCTAAGGGAGCGGTTTTAAAGGGTCGGGGTGGGTTTTTAGGTTGTGTCCTAACTCCCATTCGTGTGCACTAACCCGATTAACGATTTTTTCACAATAAATTGGTGGAATTTCTATTGTATCGCACACTTTAACGATTAATGATGATTTTAAAAAATATCGGACGATATTTTAAATCATCAAAAAACGATTCACATCCCTATCATTTACTACTTGCTGTATTTGTTGACCTTTACTTTTCCTATTTGGAAAGCTGTCGTTCAGTGTAGGCGTATAAGACCTGATGACAGAGATGCTTTAAGGCATGTATCCGGAGTATTAAATTTTGCATGTTGTGCTCCTGTTTTACTAAAACGTTCTTTATTTATTCAAATTATTAGAATTAATATTATTAATTATTATCATCATGAATAATTGAGGACGATCCTAACAAGATATTAAAACGATGATATTTTTAAACAGATAATTTTGTTCCTGCGGCTAGACTTTCCCACTCCCTCACTCCCCACCTCACCAAAGCACACAATGTTTTGGCAGTCTAGGAAGATTCCCCCTGCTTGAAAAGCCATTCATTGCTGGATAATTGATGGCTGTTAACACACTGTTTGAGCAATCAGAGACCAATTCAAATGTAAAATATAAGAAGATGTGGCAGTCACTTGATAATGATGTATTTCCGTCAGCAAGGGCTGTGTTTTGTGTAGATGGCAAAGGAGAAGGAAAATGAGAGCGAGAAACCTTCCCTTCTAGTTCCAAGATTAGAAAATAGAGGAACACAAAAGGGAAATAAAGAAAGAAAAATATTAAACAAAGATGCGGTGATGTAAGATGGCAATATGAAGGAAAGGGGGGGGGGGAAATCAAAAATGAGAGAGAAGAAACTGTGCTTATATGTTACATATATATATATATATGTTATATATGCTAGAAATACATATCAAAATGCAGAGGCAGGCACTCTAAGCAGGTCTTCTTTGGTGACTGGGGAAATAAAATATAATAATGCTCAATAATGCTGTATAAAAGTAATCAAATAGAAACCTATAAAAGAGACCTGAATTCCTTGTTATAGTGAACTTTGTCCCAATTCCTCTCAATATCCTTCACTAGAGTGAAATGTCTACTGTGAAGGAAGATCGCTGAGTAATGCCATCTCTTGTTAATGACTAGTTGGCTACCTTACCTTTAACTATGCAAGTCTTTTTTGTTTGATGCTTTGTATAAATAAATATCTCATCTATTTTAGCATTCATAAAATACCCTTAATCCCAGTGAGTACAACAAATTGAACGTATGTGTTGCTGTACTGTTATTTTAGTAATCTGTGTTTTATTGTACGCCATTTAGTTCAATTTTATTTGTAATTTGTAGTTTATACAAATTTTTAGATAAATAAATAGATTGCATAGAAGAAAATGAATCCCTGCTCCCAAAAGCTTACAATCTAAGGGCCGGATTTTCTAAACTACTGTGGCTTCCTGAATCCCGGCACTAATGGGAGGCGGGGGGGCGGGCCTGCGAAAGCCGGCAGCGATCGCACCACCTCGGTGTTATCGCTGCCGGCTTTCGCACTCAATAGCGCCGTCATAAAAGGTGGTGCTATTCGACGCGCTACTGGCAGCGATAAGGGTGCCTACCTTTTCGCCGCCTTTTCACATGCGATATCAATAAGAAAATGACCCCTTAAGTCACTAGAGAAAGACGGAGGAAAAGGGATCTATGCAATAAACTTTAATGTGAATGTTAAGGCCTTCTTGTGCACACTAAAAATAGTGGGGTAGATTTTAAAAGGTGCATGTGTGTGTCCATGTGCACACGGCTCCCGGCGCGCGCACACATGTATGTGCAGATTTTATAACGTGTGTGCGCCAGCGCACGCATGTTATTAAATCTATGGGCCGCGCACACATGCGTGCCGGATTTTATAATCCATGCACATGTGCGGGCGGTGCGCACGGGGGTGGGGGGGAGGGGGAATTTTAGTAAGTTACACTCGGCGACACAATCGAGCCTTCCCCTGTTCCCAACCCCCCTATCTAAACTCCCTCCCTCTTCCGCTCTCCTCCCCACCCCCTAAATGCTTTGTTGATACTTACTTTTGTTTTGTTTTACTGCTTACTGTGCCCCTGGAGCAGAAGTGGTCTGTGTGCACCAGCCGACTGCCAGCGCATGCTTCCCCGGGACAGCTAATGGCCGCTATCCTGGCCAGTTTCCGTCCCAACCTGCCCCCCCCCCGGCCCGCCCCTTTTTAGGGGCCTGTCACCTATGCACCCATCAGCAGTTAAGCACATGGCCGGGCCCTTTTGAAAATGCATACAGCGGGCTCAGGGCACATAACTGCTGGAATTTGCATGCGTAGCCGATTTAAAATTTGGTCGAATGAGTTTAGCAAGAAGGCCTTACCATGCACATTAAAGAGGTCCTAGAGAGACAGCATGAGCATCAAACATTTTTGAGCCTACAGAGGAAATAAAGCAATATCAGATGCAAATGAGGATTTGGCAAGCTCATGCCAAATAGTCTGGTATGCTTAGCAGAGCTATCAATTTGAAAAAAATCAGATGGAGTCTTCAACTGGAAGTTTTAACAAATAAATTTTACTACAGAGCTGAAGATAAAACAAAGAGAAAACTTAATAGGATCACTCCATTGCAGAGAACTGAAGGAAATGCATAGCAGAGTGAAGTTCTTCAGATTATGGGTCACTTACACAAGAAGAGTTTAACATGTCCCAAGTTGCTAGGCAACTCTCCATCTCCCTCTGGAACTGATAGCTGCAAAGGTAAAGTTTAATCCATTGCAGTTTGAGTGGAAATAATCTTCCGTTGTTAGTTTTCAAAAACATCCTCCATTTAGTGAGAGCTCGATGAAAAGCTGCTATTTAATACCTACCTTGGACTGATGTTAACTTAATGTAAGCCTCTTATTATTTACCAAGGAGAAGTTAAAGAGCTTACGCAATTCTTCTTGATTCCTCTTTCTGACTTTCAGAGGAAGCCAAGCAAATGGGGGTTGCTAGTCAGTGAAGAAGTTAGACGTGGGAGATCTACTCCCCTCCAGAAGAGGAGGTCAAAGGAGAGTAGAGATTTCTTGAAGAGATAAAATCAGATCAAAAGCACAGTCTCATTTGTCTATTAAGCAGATAGAGGACATAGAGGAGGAAGAAAGTGTAGCCTGTCTCAGCTGTTAATTCTTTTCAGTTCTTTGAAATTAAGGATTCTCTGTGGTTATCCCATGCCCATTTCAACACTTGGGATAAACACAAAGCATTCTTAGATGTAAAAAAGGCAACATAAGAATTAGCATACTGGGTCAAACCAAGGGTCCATCAAGGCTAGTATCCTGTTTCCAACAGTGGTCAATCCTGGTCACAAGTACCTGGCAGAATCCCATTCAGTAGATAGATCCCATGCTGATCATGCCCAATGATAATTATTGGTTTTTTCCAAGTCCATCTGCTTAGTAACAGTTTATGGCTTTCTCCAAGAACTTGCTGAACCTTTTTTTTTAATTCATCTATGTTAAATGCCTTTACCACATCCTTCAGCAATGAATTCCAGAACTTAATTGTGCATTGAGTGAAAAATAATTTTCTATGATGATTTAAATGTGCTACACACTAACTTCATGGAGTGTCCCCTAGTTTATCATTTTGAAAGAATAAACATTTGCATTTGCTCATTCTATTCCACTCATTATTTTATAGACTTCTATCATATCTCCCCTCAGTCATCCTTTCTTCAAGCTTGAACAGTCCTAACCTCTTTAGCCTTTCCTCAAAGGGGAGCCTTCTAGCCTGGAAAAGCTCAGTGTGCTCATTCTGCATTTGGCGAGGGTCTGTCTGTGTTCTGTATGTGTAACGGAGATGAAGTATCCTGTTAACGTGTAGGTTCTTTGTAAGGATCTGTAGTAGTCAAACTTGTTCTGTTTTCCCACTAGAAGGTGTTTTAGACTCAGTTGGCATATTTACAGTGTTGCATTTTTTATGCAGGGCTGTTGCTGTTTGTGTTCTGGGAGTCCATGCTGTGTTGATATGGCAGGCTTGTTACAAACAGGTTCTGAGTGACATTTTGCAGGGTTTATGTGTTACTTCACAAAGTGTCTGGTATTAATCAAGAGACTTTGTAAGTGACAACATAATTTAAATTGTATTCCTATGGTGAGTAATAAAGTAAAAAAAAATATCCGCTTCAGCCCTGCCAGCCATTACAGAGATTACCTTCAACCAATATAGTATGAATATAGTATGAATGGATGTAACTTTGTAATCTCCACTGGATACATGTTAGGAAGTCACAGGCTAGAAGAAAGTTTTAAATAAAAAAAAAATTAAATTAATATCTTTTAATTGATGAATTGATATTTCTTGGGATTTTTTGAAGTCTATTTTTCAAAAATCACAGAACACATATTCACCAAACACTGTAACATGATTTCTGAAACATATTTTGCCAGAGTTTCATATTTAAAAGTATGATGTCCAGTTATGTGATTTTATAAGATTGCTCTGGGAAGGATTGTGGTGGAGATAACATAGTTAACAAGAACAACTAGTAAACTACAACTTGTGATTCCATCTCTTCCTCACGCCAAACTCTCTTCCACCAGAAATAGAGCTATTTCCATCATCGGCCCAAAGTTATGGAACTCACTACCTCAGTACCTCGCTGGTCAAGAAAACCCTAAATCTTTTAAAAAAGACCTAAAATCCTGGCTACTAAGCCAATCTCATACTGACAGCTTGGACTATTGATCTCATAACTATCAGTCTTCTGATTGGACAATTTATCCTGCTTCCTAACTACAGATATCTCCTATTATCTATGAACCCTGTTTTTTCAGTATACCTAACTTTTGGTATATCTTGTTTTGTTTGGACTAATTTTATATGTCAGTTCTCAGTCTGTTTAATGTAATTTTTCAAAATTTCAATGTAACAGGTTGTTATAATGTAAACCGGAGTGAAGGCAACTCTGCTATACCTCGGTATATAAAAAACGCTAAATAAAAAAAAAAAAAATAGTTGAGTTTAATTATAAAAACTGAGGGGGAGTCGAGCCTGAAAATTAATTCATGATATAAAAACATTTTGTAAACAGTTGAAGACTCTCCTATTCCAATAAGCTTTTAATATGAAATGCAATACTTATATTCTTGTTTATGTATAAATTGTGATGGATTGTAACTCGCTTAGCATGACTGGTTTGCCAGAAACGAGCTATAAATATTTTAAAATAAATAAATTTAAATAAAGAATCTGTACCCTGATATAACACTGTCCCATTGTTATCCTTTTCATTCAGTGCTATACCTTCTAACTCTCCCATCTTACTTTTTCGTCTTCTGAAATTAGCATACAGACATGTCAAGATATATTTTTTATTTGTACAGTATATGCAACATTCTTAGCAGTTGCCAATGATTTTTTGGAATCTTTTAACTCAGTTTGTTTACTTATAGTCATATGGGCTATGTTTGCTTTTATTGGACCATCTCTATTGGGATGCCCTAACTCCCCTGTTATTTTAGTGCCTTTTGAAGATACCACCCTCCAAATCATGTGTTGCTGAGTGACTGGGCTAAGCTCTAGTTTGAAAACTGCTTTATCTCTTTTTTTCAAGGTTAGTGCCAGCAGCCTGATTCTACTCCAGTTAAGGTGGAGCCATCCTTTCAGAATAGCTCTCCCTTCTCCAAAATATTGCCCAGTTCCTAACAAAACTAAAGCCCTCATCCCTGCACCATTTCTCATCTGCTCATTGAGACTGCCTGCCTCTAGAGTCCTGAACGTGGAACAGGGAACATTTCTGAGAATGCTACCCTGGAGGTTCTGGATTTCAGCTTTCTACCTAAAAGCCTACATTTGGCTTCCACAGCCTCCAATCCACACCACCTTATGTCATTGGTGCCCACATGTACCACAACAGCTGGCTCCTCCTATCCTATTTTAGGCACTGCCTAAAATCCTATCTAGGTCACGTGTAAGGTCTGCCACTTTCACACCAGGCAGGCAAGTTACCAGTTGGTCCTCACATCCACCAGCTACCCAGCTACCTACATCCCTCATCTTTGAATCACCAACTATGACAGCTGACTTAACCCTTCTCTCCTGGGCACAAGTCTTTGGAGACCCATTCTCATTGCATGAGGATAATGCATTATCTGGGGAGCAGGTCCTAGCTACAGGATCCCTTCATCTACACTAAGTTGATGCTCTCAATCCAGATCACCTTGCTTCTCCAAGGCAGCACAGGGGCTGCCAGACTGGAATTGGGATTTGACTACTGTGCCCTTGAAGGTCTCCTCTGTCTGGCTCAGCTCCTCCAGTTTTGCCACTCTCAGCCTCTAGAGATCAAACTCGTTCTCTGAGAGACAGGATCTCTTTGCACCGGGGGTGCACATATAACCTCTCACCCACTAGTAGATAATCATATATGTGGCACTTGGTACAAAAGACTGGAAGGCCTCCCATCTCACTGCTGGACTGCTGTCTGCATCTTAGTATTGTTCTGTTCTTAGTTAATTTAGGTTGCTAAAGGAGTAGGATTTATAAACTAAAGTCCTTCAAATGTATGTGGTATATTTATGTTATATGTTATATGCTATACGCTATATGTTATATGTCATATGCTATATGTTATACGCTATATGGGGTAGATTTTCAGACGAGCGCGAACAGCCTACTTTTGTTTGCGCTCCAGGCGCAAACAAAAGTACGCTGGATTTTAGTAGATACGCGCGTAGTCGCGCGTATCGGCTAAAATCCTGGATCGGCGCGCGCAAGGCTATCGATTTCGTATAGCCTGCGCGCGCCGAGCCGCGCAGCCTACCCCCGTTCCCTCCTAGGCCGCTCCAAAATCGGAGCGGCCTAGAAGGGAACTTTCCTTTGCCCTCCCCTCACCTTCCCCTCCCTTCCCCTACCTAACCCACCCGCCCGGCCCTGTCTAAACCCCCATCCTACCTTTGTCGGGGTTTTTTACGCCTCCCGGAGGGAGGCATAAATCCCCGCGCGCCAGCGGGCCTCCTGCGCGCCGGGCCGCGACCTGGGGGCGGGTACAGAGGGCGCGGCCACGCCCCCGGGCCGTAGCCACGCCCCCGTACCTGCCCCCGAAACGCTGCCGACACGCCCCCGCAACGCCGCACGCTCCGGCCCCGCCCCCGACACGCCCACTCCGAAAACCCCGGGACTTACGCGAGTCCCGGGGTTCTGCGCGCGCCGGTGAGCCTATGTAAAATAGGCTCACCGGCGCGCAGGGCCCTGCTCGCGTAAATCCACCCGGTTTTGGGCGGATTTACGCGAGCAGGGCTCTGAAAATCCGCCCCTATGTTAAGAAACGCTGTTCAATGTAACACCTTTTTTGCGAAAGTTTTTGTTATATGTAAACCGACCTGATTCGATACTTGTATTGAGAATGTCAGTATATAAAAATCCGAAATAAATAAATAAATAAATATTTATATTTTATGTTAATTTGGCAAAGACCTAAAAGAGTATAGTAATTAATCTGTTGATAAGGGATGGGCCACTCCCTTGTTTTAGATAAAACCCTGAGTTTTGGTGTGAAAATGTCTCTTGTCCTCTTAAATCGGATGACAGGAGCAATGGACGGCCAGCACCATCTTAGAAAATGGTGTGGGCCATCCATTGCTCCTTCCGTGTGACAGGAGCCGACCAATGGCACCAGTATCCCCTGTCACATGGTAAGGGCAAAGGGCCACCGGCGCCATTTTGTTAACTGGCTGCCAATGGCTCGAGAGCGTGAGATGTGAGATCACTCCCAGGCCCCTCGCTGGACCACCACGGATTTTTGAGGGGTCCGGAGGGTTGGGGGGTTGTAATTAACAAAATTTGAAGGGTTGGGGCGGGGGGGGGGGGGGGTTCGGCAAAAATTGCCGAGAAAAAGAAAATGACCCGATGGAAAACAAAGTTTTCCATGGGTTGTCCAACCAGTAGCCCGACCTGGCATAAGAAAACGAAGCACATCTCTAGCAGCTTATAAATATATAAGTAAATAAATAAATAAATAAACATTGGCTGTGATGGAGACATGGTACATAGAAAACCATGACTGAGATAAAATTATACCAGGCTACAATCTATTCAGGAAGGACCAGATAAGAAGAAAAAGAGGAGAAGTGGCAGTATATATATAAAAAAAAAAGCAACACAATTGTAGGGCTTACAAGGTAAGGAGGAGGAAGCACTGTGGGTTAATCCGGAAAGAGGAAATGAAACATTGATTTATTTTGGTGTAATATACAGATCTCCACTGCAAACAGAACAAAATAGAGATTTAATTAGGATATTCCTAAAATTGCTATAAAAGGGAGGTGTTATTGCTAGGGGATTTCGGTCTGCTGGATGTTGATTGGGACATCCCGTTTGTGGTATCTTCTAGAAGCTGGGAGATCCTGGATTCTCTGCAGACAGAACTTTTTATATCATCTGGTAACAGAACACACATGGGAGGGGATGATATGGGACCACTGGTGCTTACCAATGGGGATAGTATTTCTGACGTTATCGTGGATGATCATCTGGGTTCTAATGATCAATATTACAGCTCAGGTGGTGAAGGTTTATTCAAAGGCGAGGGTCCTAGACTTCAGGAAAACTAACTTTGTTAAATGATGGAATGGGAAGCAGAAGAGCAATAGGCAAAACTATGGAGATAATTAAATGCCTCCAAGGTTTCATGCAGAGGAGAAGGGCCTCTTTCTAAGGAAAGGAGGCTTAGAACGAGGGGTCATGGGAAGAGAGTGAAAGGGGATAGATTCAGGAGTACTCCAAGTAAATATTTCTTTTTGGAGAGGATAACAAGTGCAATGTCTGAAATGCAAGAAAGCCTGGGATAAACACAGAGAATCTCTGAGGGACAGATAGGGATTGTAAAGTTGAGTAGTCAAGGTAGGCCGTATGCTCTTTTCCTGCCATCATGTTTCTATGTTTCATTTATTTTACTTGTGCAGTTCTCAGAAAGTAGGTGGTCTGATGCATTGAGGAGGGGAGGACGGGAGTCTATGCATTAAAATGTGATAATGTGGGCAGGCTTTCCATAATTTAAGCAACTTTTTTATGGCAAAAATATTTTGCATTTATATGGTATGCACTAAAATTAGGCATGCAAAATTGCTGCAGCTAAAATAGATAATGGGTTAAACACAAAAGAGCTCAGAGGAAATGGTAGGGATCGTAAAGCTGAATAGTTGGTATGGATGAGCAGACCGAATAAGCTGTATTGATCTTTTTCTGCCATCATGTTTTTATGTTTCTAAGTAGGAGGAACCTAGAGAGAAACAAAATTTTGCATGCACAGTTTAGCATGATCATGCACTTTAGCATGTCTTCGGTATGTAGCATGCTCACACTATTTAGCCATGCATTTTCTGGTTTCTGGGTGTGAGAATAGCATGACTTGGCTAATTCTGACATTTTTTTTACCATGAGCATGCTAAAATCTTTTCCCATGACTTGATAAGTGACTTTTTAATGAGCCCATTAAATTTTTCTGCAAGCCCATACTGAAATTGGTTTTGCATGAGTTTTATTGCATAGTCCCCAAAGTAATTTATCCAAGGTCACAGTGAGTATCTGGTTTAACTTGTATTCGTTATCTTTATCTCATCTGCTTTTTCTAGTATAGGGAAATTTATGGTAATAGGAAAGATTTCTCTTAAATATAGGAGGGGGAAATATTCAGAGTTAGCTGAATAAACTTATCTGGCCAAGGGATATTCAATGATATGGCTGCACTATTTAATATAGCTGGCTATCTTTAGGATTACTCTATGGTATGACCAGAGGTAGCTGAATAACTTAGCCAGTTAACTTAACTCTGCCCTGAAATGCCTCTGTGTAATCTGGCTACATTTTAGATGAATAAGTTATCAGGCTAAACTTTAGCTTGATAAGTGGGGCAAATATTGAAAAGTCAGCATGTAGCCAGATAAATGTGTGCTTTAACTCCTTTCTGCTTCCCTGCTAACTATATACACACTCACATCCTTCCTTGCTATCTCCCTGCTACGAAGACACACACACACACACACACACACTCTCTCCTCCTTCTGGCATTCCTGTTACCACCCTACTTACACACTTACGTCTCTTTCCAAGCTCTCTGCTAGCTACCTACACCCACATACACACTCCAGTGTCATCATATATAAACTGTGAGTAGAATAATTTCCCATTTACTTCATTTGTAATTTTATTCATGATTCATGTAGCTCAAATTAAGTCCAAGTGTTCCATCTGTTTCATCCTCCTGCTGAGAGAAGACAGGCGGCACTTTCACTCTCTTGTGCGAGGGCTGACAAGTAAATGATGATGGTGTTCCTCTCTAATTCCATTTCCAGAAAACATTGCACATTTTTAGAATCTGTTTTAAGGGTTACAAATTCACACCCTAATGCTCCATTAACATGTTTTCAAATTGTATAAGTGGAACGCATAACGAAGACCTGGCACGTCAGAACTCAAGGCTTCATACATCATAGCTGCTGGACAGTAGGAGGGTGGAGAAGAAAGATATTGTTATTGATGTTTAAAACACTCCATAACAGTGTGAATGAGCTTCGAGTAGGTGCCTCAAACACTTGTCTATCCAGAATGACTTTCTGAAATCTGCATCTTTGGGATGAGTCAGCACAAGTGACTTGAAACAGGAGGTCAGGGATAGGCCAACTTGTCTGACTAGGATTTTTGGTCAGATGAGTTTGTCCTGGCTCACACTGCGTTTTCAAGATATTGAGATTTTACTTGATCTGCAAAATGTGTGCAAGCTTATTTATGTTTTGTAAACTGGTCAAATACAGATTATGAATCAGGTAAAGGGAATATCTCCATCAATAAGAAATTGACCCTATTAATGTTTCTTATTCCAATATGAGCATATATAGTCCAAGAAGCCTTTTTACCGACTAAGAGGATAACTTCCAAACAACTGCACATGGCCTCATATATGCATTTATATGGATCTGCACAGATTTACTACTGTATTTTAGAATCTACATGGATGCATCTGCACAGCTTCTAAAATATGTGTATCAATGGCTTGATCTCGGCTTGGACCCCTGGCTTCGTCTTCGTTTGGATTCCTGACTTGACTTCGAACCTCTTCTCGACCACCTTGGATTTCTGCCTGCCTTGTGACATCTGCTTGTTTCTCGTCTTGCTGAATGCCCTGACCTCGGCCTGCTCTCGTCTCTGCTGCTTGCTCCAACCTCTGCTTGGAGTGACTTTGTTGCCTTCCCACTGGCCAACTGCTTCTTTTGCAATGGATTCATCTCTGCACAGAGGCCTGCACCTAAGTCCAACTGGCTCCAGCACCTGAGGGCTCAACCTAAGGGGAACGAGGGCTGGTGTTGATGAAGTTCCTGTTGGGCCTGTGCTCCAGCCAGCTCTGCCTGCTGACAGTGAGGACCTGCAGGGCTCCTTCCTGTGGGTAGCGCCTATCTCACCTTGGTCCAAGGGTCCACTTCTGCAACACTGTCAATTTTATAATCATAACCCATGGTACCTCACCAACCCTTCTGTTCCATGAGATGTAAACCTAGATTGGGCCAGGATTGTGAACGACAAAGATTTTAAACAATAGCTGGGGGAAAGCTTGAATCCTTGGGTTGGTCAATTTAAGGTGCTAAAGGTCTGTGGACTGCATTTAGCATGCCGTGATATGATTTTTATAATCAAATCTTAGTTTTCAAATACACATTCCAATACAGCAGGACTGCATTGGAATGAGAACTAAATTGAAAACCAGGATTTCAGCATCATCTTATGATGACAAGGAGTTTAGTTAGCATCAGAGATAAATTTTATTCTGCACAGTATCACGGTAGTTTAAAATTTTCTATTTCAGTTACTTAGATATTTCATGATTTCATCTTTTTATATATCAGCCACTGTATCAAAGCAATGAATGTCACTAGTGGTCTCTCTCTCTCTCTCTCTCTCTTGGTTTTGGTAGCTTAGGGGGGCAAATTTCAAAAGCCTAGGTAATTTGAAGGTTTTTGTAACTAGGGATCTTGAAGCTAATTTTCAGAGAGAAGTTGCCTTTCAGAGAGAAACTACTCTTGGAAAATTAACTTTGGCAAGGTCAGTGGGTAGAAATGTAGCCAGAGACTTTGCAGCACATGCAAGCAAAGTCCACATGGGAAAGCCCGCACAGGAATTTGAAAATCAGATCTCTGCTTGTACATTCCCTTCCCTCCTCTCCAGGAGCTCCCCAATATTTCAGTCCAGAGATTTATCCAGGGAATCCTATTTGAAAATTGTTTTCCTTCTTGTTAGAGCAATGGATAGGAAATTGGGAAATGTGCCTTAGAGAGAAGTCCTTTTATTTCCTTATTGTCTCATGTACCTACTAAAATTGTGGATGCAATTTTCAAAGACCCTGGGCATCTTGCAGATGATAGTTCTGAAGCATTACCAGCGGTGTCATTCATCAGAGTTCAGTGGTGCCAGCAGGAGGAGCTGGTAAAGAATTAGGCTCCTGCAGGATAGTAAAGATTCATTCTGTCCTGGAGGTTTAGAAGAGGGTTTGTGCCACTGTGGATCTGGGGTGCTTGGTGATCTTCGTGTTGGTGGGGCTCAGGACTTTAAATTTAGTGTACACGTTGCTTCGTAGCTCAAGTACTTTCAGCTGCACTGGAAAGGGACTGGGAGCAGGATTAGAGTGGAGAAAAGAATGTGCACATGGGGAGTTAATTTTGAACTCTCCTTGAGTGCATTGCCAGGCTAATTTTGCGCCTGAGCTAAAGCAGGTGCATGGTCCCTAGAGCCAAACAAAGCTCCAGAAATAGCTTCTGGAGGCCCACATGTAAATTTAATGGGGCTGCGAACAATTTTCAGCCAAGCCATTGTACTAGGGTAATTGGTTTTGAAAATTGTCCTCCAAATTTTTAGTGCATACTTGCAAAATAAATTTTGCGCAAGATTTATTGTGTAGACTGTTACTTTTGTCTTGAGGCTTTTTTTTTTTTTTTACACCTTTCCAAAGTAATTTGAATAAGTGCATATATGCCATTGGGTTTCTTCTTTGGATCATCGTGAATCATGATTGTACAGATGTTTAGTGTGAAGATCATTATATATCTGAATACTCACCAAAATGTTTTGAATCCAGCAGAGCTTCAGCTTAGCTGACTTGTGAAACTATTCATGCTATATATAGGATTGCTATCACAACTAACAATTTCTGTTAAAATGTGTGCTTAAAGAGGTGAAACTTTTCACAGAATATATCTAGCTGTGAAGATTTCCCTCAGAAATAGAGATGGCCATCTTTCTGAGAAAGCTTTGTTGGCTACACTTTGCCTTTAATGCTATTGCACGTATCCTATAGCATAATATTTTACTAGTTTTATTTAATATTTGCAATAAATATTTCAGCCTGTACTTTATTCAGAGCGCACACTGATTTTAAAGTCAGAACAATCACCACCATTATAGAAGTTATGTTTAAAATCTTAATTTTTTCATGCAGCGAGTTTTCGAGGGTAGTTTTGCTTTGCTAATGTAAATGACATATGCTAAAAGTACCCATGGACTCTGCACTGTGCACCTGCTACTGATGCTTGCAGCCAAAGGAGAGAGGGTATAATAGGATGTTGGCTATTAAAATGCATTGAGGCCTACATTCAGCGCTACTTAGCCAGATAAATCTATACTTATCCGGCTAAGTGGCGGTGGCTGAATATCCGGTACCATTCAGTGGCCGCCACTTAGCCGGCTATGTAGTTAGCCGGCTAAGTGGTGGACAGGATATGGGCCTAGATTTACTAAGCTGCAATAAGGAAGTACTGAGCGTTAAACAGTGTTTAACGCATGTTAAATGCTGTTTATCATGTAATATTGCCCTATCTCAGCACTATCATGCAATATTGCAGATTATTTTTGTAAAGTATGATATGAGCATGAGCCCTTAGTGCTGCAACATAATTGATACTGCCTCCACCTGCAGCTGGAGAACATGCCTTGAAGCGGGACAGGCTGGAGCTTCACCTGTACCAGTCACCTCCTCCTCAGATTGACTCCTTGGGTTCTGACAGCTGGCAGCTGTCTTTGTTCCCTCTTTGAGGGAACAAAGACAGATCAAAAGTAAGGGCTGGCAGCAGACAGAACATGGTCAAGATTCAAGGCTAAGGTCAGGTCCAGGCAGCAAGCAAGGGGATGATCAAGAACTGTAGCCAAAGTCAGAACCAGAGAATCAGGCCAAGACAGGCAAGACATGGAGGTTCAAGACTAGGCAAGACAAGAATCAGAAGACGAGGACTAGGGCAGGAACTAGAACAAGACAAGGTAAGGAGTTACAAAACTGGATGAGGCCTGGATGAAGCAAGATTGAACGAGACTTGGGCAAGGCTTGGGCGAGGCTTGGGTGAAGGAAGACTAACCGCAAGCAGAAGACCTGTTGCTGAAGCATCAGGGCCACTGGGTTTAAGTAGGGAGCTCGCAATCACATCAACTGGGAGTGCCAAAGTGGTTTCTTGCTTCAGAGTCTTTAAGGTGTGCCGCATCATGTGAACGCATGCGTAAGACTGGCATGGGGAGGAGAGAAAGCAGCAACACAGCAGTGTCTTGGCTTTGTGGCATTCTCTGACAGCATCTCGGACCTTGGCGGTGCACGGGGTAAGTGCGGCCAGTTGTGAGGTGTGCCCACAGCTGGCTAAATGTAACAATTTTTTACATTTTTCTCCCTTTATTGAAATGAGCTGCTTTGCATGTATTTGCATGCATAACTTAACATAATGTACGCAAAGCAGAACATCACTAAGTAGTCCCATGAGTGTTTATTATCCGCCATGAACCACTTGTGTGAGAATGAGCAGAACACAAGTGAGATGTAAATAAAAAAAAATATTACATGACTGACAGAAAAAAGCCAGCCCCATCATTTTAGTGCTTTTCGAGGAGGTGTAGATAAAACAACATGGGGCCATCAGGACGCTAATGCTCATCCTGATGCCTCTGCAATGTTTCATAAAGAGCCAATCAGCTCAAAACTACCCCCAAAACATGCTTAAGTCACCCTCTGAGGATCTTTTGAGACCCCTGCCCCCCCCCCCCCCCCCAACCGAGGCCAAACATGTAAAAGAAAAAAAAAGAAATGTTCACACGGTGATGCCCCACTCCCCTACCCTAACCCCTCCCCTTTTACAAACATGAAAATGGACATTCAAAGTATAGTTTTCTGAGACAAAAGTATCACAGCAGTGCATGGAAATATAATATACATATTGTATGTCAACCAGAAAATCCTGCTAAAAGGCAAAAAAAAGCATGTGGAACCCATATGGTATTAGACCTATTGTAATGTGTGTGTTGGGTGTAGGCTTGATATTCAAAGCCATGAGTAAACTGAATTACAATATAGCAAACCTCCTATACCAAAAGAGCACTAAGTACCAGCAGTCAAATAGTAACTACCCTGCCTTTAAAAGGCAATGCTGTAAATATTACAACAGGCCCTAATGAAAACAGAACAAGCCCATCAACTATAAAACTCTACACAGAAACTACGTGTTAGCAGAAGACCTCAAGTTTCATCACGCATGCAGAACGCAGACAAAACCTCGCCAAATGCAGAATAAAGAGACCATAAGGTACAAATAAAAAATGTGCAGACAAAAACTGAACTGGAAACCATGACACTAGATTCCAGATGCCGCGCAACAGTGGGAAGACACAAACACTGCTATTCTTCATGAAATATCAAACAATAAAATGAAGAAATATCAGCGTAGCCAGGTGGTTAGCGCAGCAGGCTACAACCCAGGGAAACCAGGGTTCACATCCTGCTCTCTCTTCTTGGGCAAGTCACTTTACCCTCCGTTGCCTCAGGTACAATGGCTCCTGCTCTAGGACTAATACGACCTACTAGGACTTTTACTGCTTAAGAGCTTTCAGATATTTGCATGAGCAAAAATGGTTTTGTTTCCATACCTCCAGTGAGCCAAATACATGTGATGGAGGCCAAACAGAAAGATCATGAAATATTTATTGATTATGCAGGTTCCTGCAGGACTGTGGAAGACCGCTTCATATCATGTGCTTGATACTGGGAAAACCCTTTCGTTGTGATAACTGGACAAAAGAAGAAATGTTCATGCCTCTTTGCAGTTTTTTTTTTTTTTATAATTCTTTTCTTTTTAGGCTTTTGACTTCCCTTTTTTCCATCATGCTTACAAGAGGTAAACTTCAAAGTCCACCTTTCTCATATTCTTGCACTGGCCTGGTTGAGCACCCCCAAAAAAAAAAAAAAAAGTAGAGAGACAATGAATTTCCACTTTACCATAGGGGGAATCTCCAAGCTTTACAATCCAGAACTAGGATTCACATTTCAACAACATTTAAAAAACCTGGAAATCATGGAAGAGTTTTTCAACTGACTTTTTTCTAAAAGGAAAATTTAGGCAGAAGCAGAAAAAAAAAATACATCTCTGTAAAAAGGTGTAGGAGATAGCAAGTTTAAAATATATTATTCATCCCCCCTCTACTCCTCCCTTCCAACACATACACAAGAGAAAGCAATAAAGATGGTGCATTTGCACCGTAATGTTGGGATGAAAATCATAGGGGGAATTAGAATGTCAAAATGTCAAACTCAAAAGCATTTAGAACAAAGCATTGCTGCAATACTATCATTCAGTGCCCTTGGGAGGAAGAGGGAACCAACTTCCCTAATAGCAGTTGGCCAGCCCTAGAATGATAGTAGAGGTTGCTTTGAATGGAGATGCAACCCGTTATGTCAGCCAGGCCTAAATGCAGAAGCGGGGGGGGGGGGGGAACGACAGAGAAAATGGAAAGGACATTTTAAGTGGAAATTCCACGCCAGGTCCTCGTTGCCTAGTTGGCTATTCCGTATCACTTCTGCTAGTAGCCCTGGAAAAAAAAAAAAAAAGACAGTCTCTGCTACCTCTTGAGTTTGAGACAGTCACTCTGGCCCTCACTTTAGTCACGAAAAGGGCAATTTTTAAAGCCACTTCTGAGCATAAATCAGTATTTCAGGCACGGAAGTGGGACTTTGAAAATTGCCCACCCTATCGGCATGCAAACTTACTATGCAGGTAACTGTATGCACAGAGGGGAGAGGCTTTCCCAGGGGTGGGGCTGACTAGGAATCAACACACTCTAAAGGTCTCAAACATACACTCACACATTTTACCAGAAAAAGGCCCCCCACAAATAGCAGGTGCAGGTCTGTGTGTGCACTTTTTCCAAGTTGATTTTCAAAGGGGACTTTTGCCATTTAAAAACTGATGTAAACAGTACCCACCCACGCAAAGCTGCCAGCTATTTGTCTCTCTCTCGTTTTCCTTCTGTCTTTGATGATATTCCATGTAAAAAATGAATTCATCGATTTACAGCTGAGTTTGGTATGAAATCATGATTATCTTTTGCCATGAATGACCGCTTATCAAATGGTCCTTTTATATGTTTCTGGCAAAGAATGAATGCGGGTCTTGCTACACTATTCCACTTTTTTTTTTTTTTTTGCCAAACATGAAATGGAAATATCCCGTTCTGAGCCCTGCACACAGATTTAGCAGTCGTCATTTTAGAGGGCACCTTGACAAAATAGGCTCCACCACTTTGACTCTCTACTGTATAAGTTTCTGAAGACCTGGGGGAGTCTCCCAGCAGCTTCTTTCCCAGAGTTATATCCTAGGGGGTTGTGGGTTTCATTTACTCTGGCACTTTCAATATATAAAAAAAAAAGTCTCCACTCAAAGATACCAGTGCTTTACTTATGAATTAACAATGCTTCCCTCTGTCCCTCTCTTCTTTTCCCCTTCTCCCTTTAATTAGTTTGATAAGAACTCAGCCTTAGGGGAGGAGGATCTTTGTATTTTCAGATCTGATGTCTTGTTCCTACATCAGCTACAAGGGCTCTATCAGTTGCTTTGCCTTTTATCAGTTTTGTCTTCAATACTTTGAGTTCCTGCAGTTTATCTTGAAGGGTGAAAGAGGAGGAACCAGGGCACGGATACTTGTCTGAACAATTGTTCTCATGCAGCTTCCCTTTGTCTATTTCCTTACAATGTTATATTTCTCTGATTACATGTTTTACCTGAAACAGAATTGCTCCAGCTGTGCATGTTTCTGTTTTTATTTGTTCACTTGATGTCTTGCCTTTTTGTAAATACATCAAAGTGAGTTATAACAGGGTCATCTGCATCTTTACTACAATGTTGTCCATTTGTGTTTGAAAAAAGAAAATAGTTGAGCTGTTAACACATGACTCCACTTCCTTCCTGTATTCTTACCTTTTCGTTTCTGTTTCCTATTTAATAGTCCAGCCCACCTCCAATGAGCATCTGGGAAAAATATGGTTAAAAATGAAAAGACTTTGCCCTCATTTTTGTCATGCAATGTTATATACTGAAAAGGCTTGAAGTAAATGTGATAATCATGAAGCAATGTCACCTGCAAGGCGAGCTTCATTCTAGGGTGGCAAGAAATTAACCTGTAGCTAGGACCTGCATTCCAGGTGATGCAGTATCTTCTTGCACCTAGGATGTGTCTCCAGGGACTTGTGCACAGGAGGGAAGGGTCAGGATATCTGTTGAATATGGAAATTCAATTATTAGAAATGTAGATAGCTGGTTGGTAGCTGGTGGGTATGAGTATTGCTTGGCAATTTGCCTGCCTAGTGCAAAGGTAGCGGGCATCACCAGGATACGATTTTAAACAGTATTGGGGAAGAGCCAGCTATCATGGTACATGTGGGCACCAATAGCAATGGAAGATGCAGGAGGGGAGTTTCTGGAAGCCAAATTTAGGCTTTTAGGTAGAAAGCTGAAATCCAGAGCCTCCAAGATAACAGATGCAGGTAGAGCTCCAGAATCTCAAAGCTTGGGTGAGGTGATGGTGCAGAAAAGAAGGCTTTAGATTTGGTTAGGAAATGGGCAACATTTTGGAGAAGGGGGAGCCTGTTCTGAAAGAATGGGCTCCAGCCAAACCAGAATGGAACATAATTGCTAATGCTAACATTTCAAAAAGAAATAGAGCATCTTTTAGACTAAATCATGGGGAAGTTTAAATTATAATTCACTTGTCAGGGTGAAGAAACAGACAGTGGAAAGCTAACAAGTTAGGCAGATTTCAATTACCCCAATATTTATTGGGTAAACGTCTCATTGGGGCTTGCTACGGAAGTAAAGTTTCTAGATGCCATAAATGACTGTTTCATGGAGCAGTTAGGATTGAAATCAAAGAGAGGAGGTCTACTCTAGATCTAATCCTCACTGCAATGAAGTATCTGGTTTGAAAAACAACAGTGATGGGGGCCACTTGGCATTAGTAATAATAATGTAATCAAATTTAACATAAACATTGAAAGGAGAACATTAAGAAAATCTACTGCACCTTCCCAGCTAAAAATTGTCAGGTTTCTAACCCTGCATTGATACCTTCACCAGTAACTGGTTCCTTGGTCGGGAGAGCTGAGGAGTGTGCAGCCCTCCTTCTGGACCTTGATACCACCTTTGTTCCCGGCGCACCAATCACTCTGCTTCCACGGCAGGAATAATCAGCGGGATCTTCCTTGTCACCGTGTGAGCCGATTCAGAGTCCTGGGTCTGTGACTTTTGGGGAGGTTTTTCCCACCAGCAAAGCGAGAATTCCAGATGAAGACAACATTGACTGGATCTGCAGTGGCCACGGGAGTGTTTGGAAACCTCTGGGTCTGCCACGGAGATGGCAGTGATCTCTCAGGTGGAGGCCTCGACACCGCTGCGGAGTGCAGAGGAGTTAGGATGCCTTCTATCACCTCCTAATAGACAAGGTTTGGAAAATCCTCTTGTTTACCCTGTTTTGGATAAACCTTCAGTAGTGACTTTAGATTCAGTCTGGTCTGCCTTGATGATTGGGAAATGGGAAAATCCATTTCCTCCTCGGTAGGTGTTACTTCTGATATCTATAACCATATTCAAAGCTCTGAAGTACTGCTTGCTCAACAAGGGGAAAAGACTGCAGAATTGGGAAATTGACCCATCTCAAAAAGAATATAGTGGAACCAGAAGACATACAGAGAAGGGGCAACCACATTGAGAAAGGGGATGGATAGACTAAACAGCCTAGAAAAGAGATGGCTGAGAAGAGATATAATAGAGGTCTATAAACAGGGAATGGTTGTTTACCCTTTCAAATAGTATTAGGACTTGTACCTTAAAGCTAATACGTATACGTAGAACTTTTTTTTTTATTTATCAATATAACAATTTCAAATAAACCTTGAATACCAGAAATTTACATGACATAAGGAATTTAAACATCACAATTTCCATAATGTATTATAAACAAAAAAAAATATTCAAAAGCCATTTTACAACGTCCTCTAATAGGGGGAATTCAATAATGTAGGAAGGTAATTGTTATGGTTTTGAGGTGTTGGAATGGATTCTTGGGTACTGCGGTGATGGCCACTCCCATGGGGAGGAGCCCCGTGAGGAACCACAGTACTAGGCTAGACTCGAGACACGCAAACACAGAAGATTTGTCTTTTATTATACAGCTGAAAGATACCACCAGAGTTGGCAGTAGTGAGGTGATCAAGTAGTAGCAGTCCAGGGGCCCTCGGCAGAGGAGACCTGCCTCACAATAATAGATGTTAGCAGCACACGGTAGTATAGGGAGTTCTGGATGCAGGTTCCCAGTGCTGAGCTGTAGATGAGACAGACTGATAAAGGTTAGATTACGCACTATCGGGCCGATACAGTAAAATCACGGGAGAGCGGGCGAGCGCACAGGCCACTCTCCTGTGCGCGCGATACACTATTTTAATTTATTAAAATTAGGGCCGGCGGTAAAAAGGGACACTAGCGCATCCCTAGCACCTCTTTTTGGACAGGAGCAGCGGCTGTCAGCGGGTTTGACAACCGACGCTCAATTTTGCCGGCGTCGGTTCTCGAGTCTGCTGACAGCCACGGGTTTGGAAACCGAACGCCGGCAAAATTGAGCATCTGGTTTATGACCTGCGAGCCACGGGCCAATTTCAATTTTTTTTTTTTTCCTTTTTTTAACTTTTGGGACCTCCGACTTAATATCGTCATGATATTAAGTCGGAGGGTGCACAGAAAAGCAGTTTTTACTGCTTTTCTGTGCACTTTCCCGGTGCCCAGAGAAAGTGCCTACCTTTGGGTAGGCGCTAATTTCTGAAAGTAAAATGTGCGGCTTGGCTGCACATTTTACTTTTTGTATCGCATGAGAATACCTAATAGGGCCATCAACATGCATTTGCATGTTGCGGGCGCTATTAGGTTCGGGGGGGTTGGACGTGCGTTTTGGACATGCTATTACCCCTTACTGAATAAGGGGTAAAGCTAGCATATCCAAAACGTGTGTCCAATTGTGGGTTACTGTACTGTATCGGCCTGTATGATGGTAGCTGTAGAGATGGAGATTCCAGCAGGCAGAAGTAGTTGGATTGGAGGCACCAAGGCAGGGAGAGCAGGCCCTTGAGGAGCGAGTACCTGATACCCAGACAGGAACCTGAAAGAAAGCAAAGGGCCCCTGAGGAGCGGGTACCCAGGTTAGATGAATAACCCCGAAGGGCAGAGAGAGCTTCCAGCAGCAGCACGGAAACGGCAGAGTAGCTCAGACTGGAGGCATTCCAATCCTTGCTAACTCAAATTGTTAGCAAACGAAGGGCAGGCTAAATACCCGGATGGCGTGATGTCACTCGAGGAGGACGCCCCCGAGGTCCCACCATAACGTGGATAAAGACGTGGGTGGCGTGCGAACCCTAGGAGGCCCTCTGGAGAAACATGGTGGATAGCCTTGCCATTGCCATTCCGGGGATGCCGGAGAGAGCGGCATGAAGACGTGGCAGCAGCCATCTTCCCAAGGCTAGCAGAGAGAGCAGGAAGAAAGGTGAGGCACAGAGGTCGAAGCTGTCTGAGACCGACGGACGCAAAAGGGCCCCCTCCAGACCCCCTACCTGGTCATGGTTTCTGGGGATGTGATCGGTGGAATTGATGAAGCATCTCCTTGTCCATGATATTAGCCAAAGGTTCCCAAGAGTTTTCTTCAGGTCCGTAACCCTCCCATGACAAGAGGTATTCCCAAACTCTGCCTCTCTTACATCAAGAATGGCATCAACCTTTTACTCGATGTCTTCTTCTGCATCAACAGGAGGAGGTTCAGGTGTATTGGTGGCAAACTCGCTAAGAACAAGCAGTTTCAGCAGTGAAACATGGAACGCATTATGAATCTTCATTGCTGGAGGAAGTTGCAGACTGTAAGTGAGTGTACCCAATCATCGGAGGATAGGAAAGGGTCCGACAAAACGTGGAGCAAATCGAGCTGATGATAGCTTGAGTCTCAGATGTTTGGTAGACAGCCAGACCTTGTCACCAGGCTGGAATTCAGGAGCCTAGCAATGGTGAACGTCATAGTCCTTCTTAGCTCTTAGTCCAGCTTTTTGGAGCATCTCTTTAGTCTTTCTCCAGATGGATATAGAGTTGTTGCATGTAGACTTGGGAAAATCACTGTTTATCCCTGGTTATAAGCAAGAATAATTAGATCTATTCTTTGGGATCTTGCTGGCTATTTGTATCCTGGATTGGCCACTGTCAGAGAGAGGATGCTGGGCTTGATGGATCCAGTAGGGCATTTCCTATGTTTTTAAGGTTTCTCCAGTGCATAGTCCCTGTAGATGTCCATCTGTTCCACACAGTTGAATAGTTACATAGTTGGTTAGATAGAAATAAATCAGCTTTTCATTCTACCCAGCCTACATTTGATTACCTATCAGCTTTCTCTAGGATATGATATAGGCAAAGGTAAAATAATAGTTCTTAATATGGACAAATAGCCCTAAGCAAAAGTTACCATCTGACTTCATATACTCATTCAGAGACTAATAAAAGTGAATGTGGACCTTTTTTTCTAATTAATGTTCATATTTCTATAACCAGAATCTATAAATAGCCCTCATTTAATCATTCCAATGGATCATTGTTTTTTAAATATGTTGTTCACTACTTTGGATGGTTCATGTAACCATATAGGTGGTATATAAAACAGTGAATGAAATGAAAATGCCCTACATAGTGCATAGTAGAGCCCCTTACATGACCCTTCTTGACACCATTTTAAGCCTTTAGTTTGATTAGCAGTGATTCTCCCTTGCATGTTCCTAAAATATAGATGATACTAGGGAAGTTCATGAGAAAAAAATTGTTTGTTTGTTTTTTTCATTTTTGAGTGGGTTTTTATTTGGGTTTCAGTTTGTTTAATATTTATTTGGATTCATTTTCTTTGCTGAACTGAATTCAACATTACATTAAAAAAAAAAAAAAACCCCAAACACAAAAGAAAGGCAGAAAAAGAAACGGCCTCCTCTAGCCCTCTGGACCATGGTTAACTCCTTTCACAGATACCTCAGATGTAGAAAGGGGTAGAATCAATCCCCAAGGGCTTCTACCCTACCAGCTCCTAGTTTGAAAATGGTACCCAGCTGGTCCGAGGCTGGTGTTATTTTGTTGTACTGCCAGCCCAGGAGCCTGAAGGACAGGAACAACTGGGGGATTGCCCCTGCACCTCCTAGATCCGACACTCCCACTGTAAGAGTAAGTGTGGCGAGTGGAAGAGAATGGAGCACGGGGAAGCTTAGGGGTGGAAGGTAAAATTTGCTTCTCGTAGTTTCTTTTTCATGGACTTTCTCAAAGGCCAAAAATCAAAGTCAGGTATCTTTTTTTTTTTTTTTTTTAAATAAAATGAAATTGGGGCATTTAATTGTGCTTTTCATTTCAATTCAAAATGAATGTATATACCAAGATGATAAATGCATGAATAAAAGATATGAATTGTGCCTTACCCATGGGAGTGGCCTTTTAAAAAATTGCCTGAGATGTGGGTAAACATGCGCTCTTATGGCCTGCATATGCATAAATTTACCCGCAGTGAGCTGTTCCCTAGGGTGCGGCTGGGGAGGATTTGCATTCAGATGCATACTTATGCATTTCCAAAGTATAGCTGTATTTTTGTTTCAGGAGAAAACTCTGCAGACAGATTAGCAGGTGTAATTGGGTGCAGGTAGTTTTGGTGGAACAATTTTCCAAGGGAAAGTACTTTTGAAAACTGATGTAAAGTCCACGTGGTTTGTAACAAAATTCCTCCATAGGATCCAATTCACCCAAATTCAAGAATTAAAACCTTTCCCGTAGAACGTTATTTGTTAGCTTTAGTGAATTAAATGCTGACATACACGCGTAAAAGCCAATAAGGTTTTATTGAAGACACATGCGTGCTAGCTGTGCTCGGGTAGCCTCTCAAAATTGGGAGCGTACTTACCCATGATTGGTGCATTTTAAAACTAGAAAAGATACAGAGAAGGACAAAAACATGGTTAATGGTTTGAAACAGCTCCCTTATGAAGACAGGTTAGAGCTCTACAGCTTCCAGAACAGAAAATTGATGGTGCATGTGATAGAGGTCTACAGAATCATGAGTAGGGTGGAACAGGTAAATAAGTAATGGCTATTTATTCTTTTAAATAACACTAGAATTACTGTATGGGAAAATCATTGAAGCAAACAGAAGATTTTAATTTTAAGTAAATTGTAAGGTCCCTATGAGATGGTTGAAGGAGCAGTCCGTGAGGTAGTATATAAGAAACTCCCTCAAAACACCTAAAAGGACCAACCACGGGTATCTGGCTTGGTCTTCCTTAAGAGCCAACTTAGCAAGGGATTCTGACTCAGGGATGATCCCTGCCACCTTGGATAAGAAGGTAGGGCCCAGAAGGCTGGGAAACCCCAGAGAGAAGGCAGGAAGCCAGTCTAAGCAAGGACTGCATATATTTGATTGCTGTTAGACTGCTGAGGTAAGTGGCCTATATGTTGTACTCTGGTTTTGCTTGTAAATAAAGAGTTTATGTGGAACCAACCGGAGTATGGCCTTTTTTTTTTTTTTTGGTTCTCCTGGCTGTTTACCAACTTGTAGCCGCTATTAAGTGACCACATATGGTGGTAGAAATGGGATTCCTGTTCTAACCAGGCAGCACAGACAGGAGTCCACAGAGAAAGAAAGAAGAAAAAAAAAAGAGAATTTCTTTTCTGGGGCCTAACCACAGAGATAGCATGGGATTTTGTTATATCAGGCCAAGAGAATTATCCCCACCTAAAACAGCTAGTGAAAAAAACAGTAAAGGCTGAACAGATCAGAAAGGATTTTTTTTTTGTTTGTTTTTCTGTAACTCTCCTTCCCTGGAGACTCACCAAGCTTGCGACTTGAATAAGTGAAGGAGCAAAGAACATGGAATGGTGATACAAGTCCTGACGGAAGGCCAGCAGCAGCTCCAGAAAGTTGTTCAAAATCTATATAAACAGTTCACCCAGCTGCAAGCTGCCACAACCCGGGTGTTTTCGCCACCTCACATTCTGTTTAAGATGAAGGCACGGGAGGATCTGGAGATCTTGAGAAACTTTGAAAGGACCACCCGTGTGATGGGTTGTACAGAATCTAACTGGAACACATACTTGACAAATGTGCCTATAGGCAAAAGCCAAGCAACCTTCCAAGCATCCAATCCGGAAGGTTGGGTCACCTATGTGGAAGTTAAGACCACCATCCAAGAAAGGTCAGGATACATTCTGACAACAGTTTTGATGAGGCATTTTGCAGCCCAGAGAATGTCCCCAAAATGTATTTCACCAACTGAAAGATGCCAGATGCAGCCCAAGGGAAAGACCGGCATTGAGGTAGCCAACCCGGTGCTCATGTGGAACTGGATCTGTTGGCAACTCAGGCTCCCTTTGGAAAAAGCATTAGAAGTTGCGAGTGCCTTTCCTCAGGCACAATTAATGCCCAATGTGGTATAGCAGCTAGAAAGGCAGCCTGCACAACCTCCCTGGTGCAGCAATGTGAGTGAAGGATCCTAGCAATGAAACTCTGAGGCAAATAGCTCACCTTCTGCATCCAGGCCCCTGGCCACAGTCTCTCCCACATGCTTTAACTGTGGAAGGAGAGGTCATTTGGCAAGGGACTATCGTTATGAGGGAAGCAAAGTTATGGACATCAGCTTAGTGACACAGCCAGCACTAGAAGGAAAAGTCCCCTTGGATGAAGGTAAATTTCCAAAGCAGGGATGATCCTCTAATCAAAGGAAAAAAGACCCTCAGAGATTTTGGCACAACTCAGGAATGAGGCTATGGATATTTTTCCTTCTGTGCCCTTTGTGTGGGGAATGGACATGAGGAAGATCGCTATCTGTAGAGAAAGCAGAAAATGATGAGCCCTTGAGAGAAAAGGATAAAGCCAAAGGGGGAACTGCTCTTTGGGCATGCTCTTTTTGTAAGACAGAGGACCCTACAAATGAAGAGTGCCTATGGTTTGGAGTGAGAACGTAAGCTAACAGAACAGCACAAGAAGGAGCAGGGGACGGAGGCAGAGACCCAGAATGAGAATGGAAAGTGGGAACATGAAGAGGTGAACAGACTATCACAAAACTTCAAAACTGTAACTTGGTGGACATTGCACGCTGGAGTCTTAAAGAATTCATGATCCAGGTGGAGCTGAATGAAGTTCCCACCCAAGCTTTAGTGGATTCAGGGTTTGGCAAGACTCGCTCATGAGGACCTGCTCCAAAAAGAGCACATCACTCATAAGAGGAAAAAGACACTTCCCTGTACACAAGAGGACAAACAGTCAGGTCCTGCTGATGACCCTGGCAGGACAAGCCATTATGGGAGCGGGAGTCCTTCCCAAGGTCACATACCTTGTCTTTCTGGGATGTGATTGTCCTGAGTTTGCAACCCTTTGGGGCCAGGTCACAGGACATCCTTGAAGAGGAGCTAGGAATTAGCTTGGGCATGGCTGGATGTTTGACTTGATAAGACCAAAATGAAGGGGGGTATGTAAGAAACTCTCAGAACACCTTAAAGGACCAGCAATGCAGACTTACTAGTAAGATTCATAAATTATAATGTGAGTGGCATAGGTACAGCCACGCTCCTGCCAATGTTGTGCCAGCCTGGAGCCGGAAGAAATATATTCAGCACTGAGTGCTCTGGGAGGCAAACAAAAGGCACATGTATACAATATTTAGGTGAAGAGATACTTTGAGATAGGTTTATGGACATAATGGAGTATCTATGGAGCCTTCTCTTCCTGCATGCGCTCAATATTCTTTTTTAAGGCTGTGACATTTTGTTTGTGCTAAAAGGTGAAAAACCGCTTTTACTATTGGGTACTGTTTGGCAAGCCCTCATATATTTCCCTCTATTTCCTCTCCCAATATTCAAGATACATTTAGGTAAATTGAGCATTTCATAATGTTTGGAATGAGTGATACATAATGCTCAGTCTTTTGCTGAATGACTTATGTTCTACGGAAAATAGAGCATGAATGAATCTAAGGGTGTTAAACACACTGTAGATGTCTGTTATAAAATAGTCACTGTGGTTATAAATCATTACTCCATTCTGGTCTGTATTATAATCATTGAATGTTCCTTTCGTCCTCATCATGGCAACACTGATTGAGTTGAACTCAGGTGCCATTCACGCATTTGCTGCCTGTACTTCCCCAGGAATTCCACTGCCATTCAGCATTAAATAAACTAATGAAAAGGAGCTAACCGTAGAAGCCAGCAGACAATAATACATATCTACATTATGTATGCCAAGCCAATAAAATGTATCACAATCTCTACCAATTCCATTTTCCTCCCACTACTAGCATGGCTACAGATGCTTTTTCTACAGCAATAAACAACCTAATATTAGTTTATTTTAAAGTGGACGATCCCAGGTGATCCTCTTCCATGCGGCTCTGTAATTTTAAAAATTGCACAGCACAGTCCCCCAGGGTCAAACTTGGATCCAATACTGTGTGGCTCCACCATCTCTACTCTTTTTTATTTTCTTAACATGGCAGCTGTTAATGGCAGAATATTTTTGCATAGCGAGTTTGCTTTTGAGTAGGATGATTTTGGGATGGAAACAGAATAAATTATTTCAAGCGTAAGATTTTCAAGGGGTCACTTTTCAAAGGGTTTAGGCTCCTGATGTTTGGAATTAGAACCCTAAATACCCTAAATTTACTAAGGCTGAGTGTACCTAAATTTAGGCTTCTAGATGTCAATTATTCAGCAGCATTTAGCCAGATAACTAAAAAATTATCCACATAAGTGCAGACTTTTCAATATTTCTCTCACTTATCTGGCTGCATTATAGACATCTAAAATTTAGGGGGGCATTCTGGTGCAGAGATAGGTTAGCAGGATGACTTATCCTGCTAATTCTGATATTCAGAGTTAACCGATTTTATCGTGAGCCACAGAGGGCGCTGGATTGGCAGCATATATATTTTTGAAATAAATAATCTGACTATTTTTAAGATAACAAGCTATGTTCAATAATGCAGCTGCACTACTGAATACCCCTCCAAATTTGGGAGGAGATTATCCAGCTAAATTTGCAATCTGGCCAATGACTGAAAATTACCCCTCCAGTTTCATTAGGGTTCTAAATTTAGGAGCCTAAAATGTGGGTGACGTCAGGGGTGGAGTTATGATGGAGACACAAAATTAGGAGCTTAGCATTGATTTTCAAAACTAGGCACCTAATTTAGGTGCTTAAATCTAGGCAAATGAATAGCAGGCTTAACATTTGAGTACCTACATGTATGTGATTTTTTAAATTGAAAACATAGGATCCTAAATACTGAACATCACCCCCTAAGAGAGCAATTTTATAACATTCCATAGACTTTAGCCTTGAATTTTCAAAGTAAAACTTATGCGCATAATTCCACTTTGAAAATTCGAGCATTTCTAACCCCTGCTTGCAGTTGGCATTAGTAAAGGGGCACATGGGGCCATTTATTTATTTCACGCATGCTCATAATTCTCTTGGGCCTCAGGGCAGGGTTCTTTTCTGGTGGGGGGAGGGGGGATGAATCTCTCCTCCGAGGCCCATTGAAAAAGGCTCACCTCCTGTGCATGGGAAACCTTTGAGATATCTGAATGTCTCTATAATATCTCCCCTATCCAGCCTTTCCTCCAGGGTATACATGTTTAGATTTTTAAGTCTATCCCCATTTGCTTTAGAATGAAAACTACTGACAATGTTAGATGACTCACTAACAGGCCGATACAGTAAGGACGCATAAGAAAGAGTGCGGCAGTGCCGGGGTGCACCCTCCATAGCCCAATAAAGTAAGAGTGGCTTCAGTGCCAGACAAAACAGGCATGGGGAGAGGGAATATCCCTAAAATCCCCGATTTATGCTGAGAGTATATGCTGAAATTTCATAAAGCTAAACACACTTAGGAGGGGAAAAATAGTTTACCTTTGTTCCCTAGGTTAGTGAACTCCAGAGTTATCAAATTTCAGGTGTTGATCAACTCTTGGGAAGTTCTCATAAGGGGTAACTTTTCAATTCTCCATGTAGATGGCCCATGTACTTTTCAAATTGAAAGTACATGCATACTTTCCTTTTGATAACTGTCACAAGTACAAAGTTACCTACAGGCTTTTTCTCCTGATTTGTTTCTGTGGGCAAAAATGTCTATGGCTAAGAATGCACGTAGGGGTCATTTACCAAGCTGCATTAGGCGATTACTGCATGTAAATGACTTGCGGTAGTGATAGCACATGGCATTTTCCCCCCTTAATAATGCCAGAAACGGTAATGAGCTGCTTTGCAAGCAAATGCATTGCAAACATACATAGCAGCTCATTACTAGGCAATTTCATGGTAATATAAATATAAATATAAATATAAATATAAAATAAATAATAAAATAACATGCTTACCTGAAATATTCACAGGCCATGTTATTTCCATGAAGGTTAGCAACAGCTCTGGAGTAACTTACTTTCCCAGGGAGCATCAGGTTGCTAACATGGATCCCGTTGCTTCCAGGGAAATGTGTTATATGGCCCGAGTGACCTGAAGCACTCCCCTGCCAACTTTTAAAAATCTGGCCGGTCAATTATCTTGTGTCCCATCTCTTGACAGGGGCATAGGTAAAAATCCAGCCGGCTGGCACCATTTTTTCAAGGATGGTGCACAAGCCTGATCCTAGGGGGTGCTTCAGGTCTCACTGGGTCACCGGGATGTACCAGTTATGACTGGAGGGATTTAGGGGGTGGTCAAGGAGAATCCAGTGGCCTGGAGGGGTCTCAAGGATGGGGAGAATTTAGACAAAGGGGCAAGGTTGGGAATGGGAAGGGGCCTGCATCATGCATTTAAAAACATTTTTTTTTACATTTTCTTGCTTTGAGGTTGCATAGAAGTGATGGGAGTCTTATATGACCTCTAGTGTATTTTTTATACTTTAGGGGGCTTCGAGCCCTTTAACAAGATGATGGCCCCGGTTTGAAGGGTCACCATCACATGGAATTGGAGGGGTATCTTACTGCTGGGGAAAATACCAGGTGGTATCCTAAGCTGCAGTACTAAGTACCATATCTTAGTAAACCCGGTGGTATTTTCCTGCTCCAAGGGAAAATACCGTGGCTTAGTAAATAGACCCCCATAAATTTTAATATACGATTTACACATATTATTTTCCAGTCCTACCCAAAAAATACACACATTCCTCAATCTACCTAAAATATATGTGGTCTGGAACCCCATGAATTCTTTTAGCTGGGATAAGTGAGGGAAGTGTTCAGACAGCTAGTTTACCCAGGTACAGTAATATGTCCGTAGTTAAGTCTTGTTATTTTTTCCCAGTGGAACCCAGGAGAGAAGGCAAGCAAAACCATGATTTCCAGAAGAAGTGTCAAAGCATGAAGCTACAGTAATACATTTAACATAGCAATATAGTGAATGATGGCAGATAAAGACCAGCAAATTTTGTTATATTTATTGTTTTTTGGGGTGTTTTTTTTAAAGGGTAGTAGCAACTGCTGCTCAGTGCAGGCTACCTCCAAGCCTACTCCTTTTTTGTGTACAGACCCTTTGGAATCTCCGTTACAAGTGTGTCGTAGTTTGGGATCTGTAGAGAGGTTCCCTGGGATGCTTCTGAAGAAAGTTAGCTACAGCTCTTGAGGTTTAACTAACTTTCAATCAAATAACATGGCTTGCAGACTTCACTGCAAGCTGCGTTATTGTATTACCATTTTAATGAGCTGATTTCCATGTATTAGCATGCAAATTAGCTCATTTAAATACCCATGTTGTACCTGATTTTTAGTTTACAGAAAACATACTGAATTTCAAATTCTGCACATTATCTGTGCTGTAATACATTTAGCACAGCTTGATAAATGACCCCTTGGTTTGCTCTTCTATCCTTTCTTATCATTCATTTCTACTTGTAATGATCAGATATGAGCTACCTTATTTTTTCTTTCTTTTTTTTCAGTTCTATAGTAACTACATTCTAGTGGAATTTCATTTCATTAGCAAGTTATCTTGGAAGAAATACAATTTTGAGTCATAGGAAGGGTAATTTTCAGAAGCATTTCTGTGAATAAAACATCCTGAATCTCCCAGAATGTTTCCTTAAAGGGGCCTAGTGACACCCAGACTCCTCCATCATGGTTTGAGTGGTAAACTCTATAGACAGTCTAATGAGACTCCCTTCTCCCACCCCCACCCCATAAGGCAGCAAAAGTTTCAAAAATATTTAAAAAGTGTCCCAAGGAGTCATGTGGTGTGTTGTGTGAGGGTAAGGACATGCTCCTTGCTAGCTCTGGGACTCACTCTCCAGGAAGTAAAAAAAAAAAAAAAAAAAAAAAAGACTCTATCCTGTCTTTTGTGATCCAATGGCTTATCAAGAACAATTGGAAGGCAGTCCGGATAGCACGGGTGTGTTTGGCATGTAGCATTGTGAGTTTTTATGGCTTTAAAAGCATTGTGGAAAGAGAATATGAATTGTGAATGTGAAAATGGCAGACCCAGGAAGTAACTCGCCGACTCCCCAAATCTCCAATGCTAACATAAATGAGGTTGCAAACATGGTAGTTTTTGTATTGGAGGGCAAATTTATAAAGATTGATGCCAGATTTGATGAAGCATATGCTTTGCCTATAGATTCAGACAAATGCATATCTGAGTTGGAATTGAACATCTCTGGCCTAGATGACCACTTGATAGCTTTGGAGGGGGAAATTCCTGCCCTAAAATCTCTTGTCGAGAAACAATAGGAAAATATATATAGGACCTTGAAAACTGGTCCAGGGGAAGCAATTTACATTTTATTGGCTTCCCAGAGTCAATAAAAGAACAGATTTGGCAAATGCAAAGAAAAGTTGCTTTCCCATGCACTTGCCATAACTGATCGACATGGCAGAGTGAAGGTTGAAAGGGTGCGTCCCCTGGAATTAAAGTGGCACATTGAAATAAGTCTCACTCTGAGCTCATGAAATTTTTGAATTGTGCGCATAAGCAAGATATTGTGCAGGCATCCCACAAAAATCTGGCCATAATGTATGAGGGTTCAACGACCGTTATCTTCCTAGACTTTTCGGCAGGAGTGGCAGCACAATGGAAAACGTTCCCGCCAGCTTGTGCAAAACTAGCAGATCTCAGTATCCCTTTTGCACAACTATATCTGGCAAAATCTTTCAGTGACTTATGCAAACAAACTCCTAATTTATGAAACTGCTGAAGCAGCTGATAACTTTCAGGTAAATTTTAAAAGGTATGTGCAATGGCAAGATACGCTTTTAATTTTATATTGTGCAAGTGACCATATGAGTGAGAGAGAGAGACAGACAGAGAACCTCTGTTAGAGAGACATTCTGACATTCTATATATCTCCCACTGTAAGAGGGGCACTTTCAACTCAGGGTAGGTTTTGGGGGAGGCAGTGTTACAAGGGTCTACAAACCCTTGCATGCTAGGTAGACAATGTAAAATGCTCCCCCCCCCAAACCCCACCCTTACAGTGGGAAATATATAGAGAGTGTCAGATTGTTTCTCTAATGGAAGCTCTCTCGCTCTTGCGCACAAGTACTTCCCGGCTTCTTAAAATTTGCATTGCTCACGAGCAGCTCTCATAACGCGTGCATGGAGCTGATTTTGCATGATCAGCACTTTTTAAAATCTGTCTGTTAGTTAGTAGTTTGGGATCGGAGTGGGCAAAAGGATCAGCTGAAACCTGAGACCTGCACTAGTAATACAAGCAGGCTGAGCCACAGGACAAATCGTTGTCATTTATATTTGAGACTATGTTTCAGCCAAAGGCGAAGGTGTTTATGGCATTTTTTGAAGCCATCTCATTCATCGGTTTATTGTTCAGAGACTGCAGCTTTACAGAATGCTATAAAACCTGAGGTGGGTGGTTGAAGGCTGAAGACAGTTGGAAACAAAGGAGAGCTATCAGTTGTCTGTATGTAACCAAAGATCATAAGACTGCTTTGAACACTACTACCTTGATCAATATTTTTTTATATATATTATGTTATGGCAATTGTCTAATTCAGATGAACTGGCCAGATGGGGAATGGGTTCCCTACTCACACTCACACACACTCACCCTTGATTGGGTATTTGCAAGAGTTTCATTTAATGGTTGAGAGGAGAGGGGGTGATTGGCAATGGGGAGGGTGATTATTAGGAAGGAGTGGGGAATGGAGAAGGTTTGGTGGTAGAGGAGGGGGTTGGTCCACTGAGGGCAGAATCTGGAATGTTCTAATGTGAATTTATTGGTTGGTAAAAGAGGCTGACATATTACTGCTTAGGGGGGCTGGATTTGGACTGGGAGACAAAGTCTAAGTTGTTGTGCTTGTATCAGTGTTGTATGTTGTATTATTTTTTTTGCCAATGTGATTTCACAATCAGCTACTAGATGGGCTACATGGAATGTCTTGGGGACTGGATCTGTAATCAAAAGATACAAAATTTTACAAGCATTGTAACGGTAAAATGTACACCTTGTTTTGCTTCAGGAAATCCATTCAGACAAAATAGAACATCAAAACCTGTGCAAAACAATGGGAGGAGAATACTTTTCCCCAGCCAATCTGGCACTAGGAAAGTGGGGGTAGCAATCTTGATAGGCAAAAGGGTCCCCTTAAGAGCTTCTAAAGTAGTTGAGGATCCAGAAGGAAGATTTATAGGAAGGTAATTTTCAAAGGGATTTCCATGCATAAAACTGGGTTTTACACGTGTAAATTCACCTTGCCTGTAGTAGGCTTTTGAAAATTGCTATAGTATAATCCATTGAATTGTCCATAGGTTATACACGAGTAAGTACACTTAATGCACATAAATGGCTTTTAAAAATTGCTATGATAGTATGTTACTTTTACACATGTAACTCCTTTGAAAATTACCTCCATATTAGTCTCTAGAATGATCTAAGGAAAAAAAGTCACAGCATGTGATGTCTATGCTCCTGATGCATACAACCATTCCTTTTTCACTAAAATAGTACTCCTACTGTCAGACCACACACATGGTCCTCTGATATTGAGAGGGGATTTCAATTGTGTTCATGATGCAAATTTAGATAGATCTTCCACTGAAGCAACAATAGGGCAACAGTCAGTAAAGGGCATACAATGTATATATCATAACCTAGACTTGATAAATGTCTAGAGAGCCCTGTACTCACTGGAGAAAGAATGCACTCATGTGTCAAGGGCACATGATATGCACTCTAGAATTGACGATCTCTTGCTGAGAAGAGAGGATTTTGGTAAAGACTTAAATCATGAGAATTGGGGATGCCATCTGAGATATTTGATCTGGAAGATCTGGCTTGGCATACCATTTCTTACTTTTACAAGTTGCTTTTGCAGAGGGAACCTCCCATTCAGTATACCAATGTATTATGGGGATGAAAACAAGAACTTAATATCTACATTTCTCAGTCTAACTATTCAAAAATGTTCTATAAAATTCACTCTTCTTACATTTAATGTTAGTTTAAGGGAAACCCAATTTAAATTTTTGATGAGACCTTAATTCTCTAGGAATTGTGCTTGTGCAATGAAACTCTCTCAGATAGTTGCCTTAAGTAGCCAGGGGCTCCTTGGGACATCAGTTCTGGACATGTCCACATACAGAAGTTGTGGGGTAAAGTTCAAAGATACATTCATGAGTTGATAGGGACAATGATCCCTATGGATGCTCGGTGTTTCTCCTTCTCTCCTTGAACCTCAGACCACCTATCATGAGTCCTTGGTAGTCAAGCTGTGGTGTCCAGGGCAGCACCATTTCCAAAACAGTGTGGGGTGGCCTCAGGCATCCCCTCTGCTCCTGTCAGATGCCCATTGCTGACGGCACTCTGATCCGTCTATAGCATAAAATAGAGCCTTCAGGATTGGGGGAGAGGGGAAAGAGGAAAACAAGTTTGAAAATAAAGGGTGTGACCAAAATAAAAGCAGTACACTTTGTATTCCAAGTCAGTGTAACAGCACATGAATTGAAATTTCTTTAGACATAATTTTTTTTAATTAAAAAGGATACCTGGGAAGAACACAGATATTGACGAGCAGAATAGAAAAAAGAAGGTTGCCTGATATTTCCAAGTATACAGCTATGGTTTTACTGATATCTTCATGCAAAATTGGGTAACTCACTCATATGGTACTTATCTGGGGGGGGGGGGGAATGGGGGAAGAGAACCTGAATAAGAACTAGTGAGACATTAAAAAAAAAAAGTTGTAGTGATGATTTTTGAAAAGTTGCCTTTTTTTTTATGTGAAGAAAAACAATTCCCAAACCAACTGTTCTGTCTGAACACCCCTAAAGAGAAGTGCATGCTAAAAAATTCAGCTGTTTGCTTAATATTGCAAGACTGTCATAGCCAGTCTTTTAATTTAATTAGGCTGACAATTAAACATCACAGCTACAGATACAAATTTGGATTCCAAGACTGTGAAACAATTATTTCTCTAATTTAAATTTCAAATAATTTGGGGACAAATGAAAATATGAAAAGTTGGTTTTTTTCCTGGACCTACAATGTTACTTGCAAATTGTATTTAAAGCATTTAATAAATAGATATTTAATAGCATTGTGAAAGAAGCTGAGGGCGATGATGCTGCAGGGACCTGCGAGGTCACTTACTTTCTCCAACTGGCAATCCTCAAGGAGGAATAGTGCAACATGAATGAGCCCTGTTGGATTTAAATCTGATATTTTTTTAGTGATAAAATTGCACAGTATTGGGGGGGGGGGGGGGGAAATATTCAAAATATGCATTTTGGACAACGTCCGTGGGTATTTATTTTTTACTCATGGACATTGCCCAGCTTTTGAAGTGTAAAGTGTTTTGAAATTTTGCATCAGGTACAAATCACCTGTGGCTATGCAAACCTGCTTCTTCTGCTGGTACTTTTCACATGGAAAACAACGTAGATTTAAAAATCCAGTCTGCCTGCGTTATTTTCCAACCTCAACCAGCCCCTGGCAATGCGGCTGAATATGGGCAAGTTTTGTTCCACAACACACGTACTTTCATCGGCATTGGGAGGGGGAGTGCCGGTTTTCCGACGGCCTATTTGCATGCATAAACGGCTTTGGAATTTGTCCTTGTAGGGCCTACTTCTACTAAGCATTCTCTCAAGAAAAAAAAAATAGCGTACTATAGAGGAGTTCTACACCCTGCAAGCTGGCATTCATGGGGTTAATTGTTCCTCTTCTCGGAGATCAGAGTGCAGGTTCCCCGTGCATGCTAGGGAGCTAGGTGGAATTAGACAGAGCACTGTAGGCCTTGGTGGAAGCTCAGGCTGGTGGTGTTGCATTGTGAATAACTACCGGACAGAGCAGTTCACGAGCTAACAGTGGTAACGAGGTAGCTATGGACCCAGCTTTGTTTTCACATTTGTCCTCTGCCACTCAGGAGACTGTTTTCCTGTCCCATGCTGATGACTGTTCTCGGATCGGAATAATTGTTGTTGGCTAAAGGTATTACAGAGGAGGCTCACTAGATCTTGTTCTCACTGGACTAAGGTCTCCTTGCCTTGCTGAAGGCCTTGCTGGCTCTTGCATCCCCAGCAGAGATTTCCTTGGCAAACATTTTTTGCTGCACTCTGGCATCACTTTGAACAGCACCAGAATGTGGCGGTAAGGGTCATGGACCCAACCACTAGACATGGATTATGGCATTCAGCAGGAGCTTGTATAGTACAACTTGTCTGCGCCCTGTGTGGAAACTGAAATTGGTGCCCTTCCACCCCCAAAAGGCGAAATTCTGGCTTCTCTTGCCCCACCATCTGCAGCCTCTTCAGAAGCTCTTATCCCCTTCCCTGCTCGGCACAGTTCCACCTGATCTTATTCCTCTAGTCATAAATTTCAGTTTTTACCACTTCTAGGCATTTTTGGTGTCGTCATGCCCCTCACTCCCTACCCCTGGAAGATCAGACAAACATAACCCTAATATAAATCCTGCACTTTGAGTTCTATAAACATACATTGCATCCACCTCCTGCAAGAATGGGTGAAGTTCAGAAGTAGTAGGCTTTCCCTTGTAATCTACCCTATGAAAAAAGGTAAATTCCAGTGTTTCCTCATTAAAAGCAAAGCATATCAGGCATTTTGTGAAGTAAAACAAAACCCTACAAAAAGCCACTTAGAATCTATATGAGATGTTCCAACGTTCGTCGGTATATAAAAGATATTAAATAAAATAAAAAAATAAAATATAGAAAACTGCCATACTATAACAGTAGTATTTCCCAGGACTCAAACAACAACCACCACAGCCCTCAGTGCAGTAAGGGAATAGACCAACAGTAACCTGCCTCTCAAGGGTCTTTTCAAATGATTAACTGAACCCTCACTGTGGTAGAATGGTGGACAGCATCAATGAGGCCAGGTAAAAGTGCTACTGGAGTCTTTTGATAGTGTTCAACAAAAAACAAGCTTATTGCAACTTGAAGAATAAGATCCAGGCCAGGATGGTAAAAAGAAACAGAAGAATGGCAACTGAAAGAGCATCAGTATTGTTATCCATAACAGTCTTTCTTCTTGCCGTCCTTCTTTTAGCTGAATCTGTGTCCTCCCTGTGAAGGAAGGGAAGCTCTGGCTCGTACTTAATCATGAGCCACCAAAAACAGATTGAAGGGAACAAAAATCAGCTTCTTTCCCAATGTTTGTTTCTACTGTTAATTGAGTGTAGAAAATCAAACCGGCTGGAATGCAGTCCCTCCTGGAAGGGGGGGGTGGAGGGGGTATATCCTTCAGGTTGAGGTTCCAAAAATCTTCACAAACACTCACAGATTCCAAAAATGATCTCTTAATTGGCAGACCTTGAGGCAAGCTCACACCCTGTTTGCCAAGGTCTGACTTGAGCGCCTGCAAAATCTCCTTCTCCCTCTCCCAACAACAGCATTACCAAACCTTTTTATAGGCATTAAGGGTGGGACCAAACCAATGGGAGAGCCCAAAAAAAAAATGCAAAACCTCCCATAATCTGGAAAACTGAAGTGATACAGAGGAACAGAGGTGAAGCCACTGTTATGCTTCATAGTTTGTTGGAACAGAAATTAGCAGGATGCCTACTTACTGCCTCGAGTATGTCTACTTGTTTCAAGGCATAGTGAGGCTCTGACTCCTGCTCTGCCATAAAAGCAGGGCTGCAGGTTCCACTGTGCCTATAAGCAGTAGTACTAGCCAGCAAAATTAAAAGTGAAAGCAGTGAAGGAAGAAGATGAATAGAGGCTTCCCTTTCAATTTTGATTTAAAAGAAAAGTTCATTGGACTTTTTCTACTGAAAAGGATCACGCTGTTGTGTGAGCCCTTTTGTTGGAAGCTACACAGCACACTGAGTAACTGACTTCTCAGCCCAGGTTTATCGGCAGTTTCTACCCTCCTTGCAAACGCAACCTATCTAACTCCTTTAGTCCTTCACTGAGGAAGTCAATTCCATTCACCATTTTTATTTCTAATGAGGTTATTTTTAGGTTTTTTTTTTTCCCCTTGATAAAAGGTTTGCTGCTGAGCAGGCCATGAAATTTCTGGTACAGCTGCAACCACATCCCTAATCCTTGCAGTGCCAGACTAGATTTGGTCCTCTCTCTCTCTCTCTCTTCTGCATCTCCAGTACCTTCTCAACAGATCTCCCACATCACAATAAACTATATAAATGGCACATCAAGAACTTTCCTGCTTATGAGTGTATGAAGACCGTATTCAAATAACAGAAAACCTTGCAAGTTACTGTCCCTGACACTAGTTTGATGGTAGTGTACCCCATGGTTGCTAATTAAAATGACGTGTTCCAGTCGTCCCATGCAAAAGACAATCATAGACTAGCCAGATATGCACTTAGCATGCTCCAATAGAGGGAGATCATCTCTCTGAAAGAGTTTGCTGATGGATGTGTGGCTACCTCTCTTCTACTGAAGTCAGCCCAGAGGATCCAGCTCCCTGTAGAGCAAGCTTAAGTCCCAGGGAGGTGAATGAAAAACACCTTGGACTGGATTCTCTGTTTTGGAGGCCATAAATACCATATCCTGAAATATGACTTCTGTGGGAATCGTTAACCCTCCCTTGATCCCAGGTCTCTTATTTATCTATTGATAAACTTATTCTGCTATATCCAATTATGATTGATCAGAGTGCATCACAAATTTACATTTCTAAAATGATTACAATCACACATACTCCCTCCCCAATCCGCAATGCTCCCCCTCCCCCTGCCTCTGCCTCTGATTTCCTCTTCCTTCCCCTCCTTTAACTGTACCCATACTTGATCACCCCTCCCTTCCCTTTTATCTCTTATCCCTCTTACCTTTCCCCCAAGATACATTGTCTCTTTCCATCTCCTTCTCCCTCTCCTACCCATCTCCTATTACCCCAATTCCCCTTCTCTACCCCATTTTCTATCCTTCTCCTATCTTTACAGCACCAATCCCTAAATGTTTCCCCCCAAAAAACCCCGTAACATATGTTCCAGACAAAAGAAGTATCAGAAATTATTTATATAAAGTAAAATACAAATTTATATTATTTAATATACCAATGTATGCAAATGTGCAGCATAACTGCCACAGCATTTTCTAACGCTTGCTGCAGAATCCATCTTTGAGTTAATACAAAAACTGAGGCCTGTGATCATAGCTAATTTTCAAAGGGAGACTGTGCAGGTGGCTTTCCTTTGAAACTTGCCTTCAATTTTTGCATTCCAAAAGTATCTGCCAACATTTTGCCTGCTTTTCGTGCAGGCAAAATTGTCAGGCAAAGCACTGAATGTATATTTGAAAATCAAATCTACATTTTCTGGTTGCCTAACGTGCCCCGGGAATGAACTCCCCTCCCTGCCTGGCTGAAGTATGCTAAAATATGAGGCAACTTATAGACAAGCCAGTTTACCTTGGTAAATTATTTACCTATGAGAATGGCTTGGAAATGTCCTTGTCATGCGACAAAGCATTGAATTGGCTAACTAAATTGGTTCACTAAAGAAGACTCTGGAGAAAAACTGTCGCTAGTTAACATGAAAATTGAGGGGGGTGGAGTAGACGAAACTCCATTTCCAGAAGAGAATATATGGGAAGAGCTTTGAAAACTGAAAGTGGACAAAGCCATAGGACCAGATGAGGTTCATTCCAAGATACTGAGGGAGCTCAGAGATGTGCTGGCAGGTCCGCTGCACAACCTGTTCAATAGATCCCTGGAAACGGGCATGTTGATTGATTGATTGGAGAAGATCAGTGATGGTCCCACTTCACAAGAGTGGCAGATGACCACGCCCACGGGGGGTAGTCCCATGAGGGGCCACAAGTCAGGCTTAGCTTTGGGACACACAACACAGAATTATCTTTTATTAAATAGAGTTGAGAAGCCACCAGAGGTGGCAGTAGTGAGTAGAGATGAAGCCTGGCTGGGCTTGTAGTCCCTCAGGACACTGGAACAGCGATCCCTCAATAGCTGTGCTGTAGTGGAGAGAAACTGAGATAGTGAGTACAGTGGAGCATACACAGGGTTCTGGTATACAGCCTCGTTGGTTGATACTCACACAACGGTTTCTCCCGGAAGGTAACACAGAAGCTGGAATAGAGGCAGGCCCTCGAGGAGTGAGTACCTGGTTCCAGGGAACAGCTCTGAGAGAATATAGATGGTAACTCACCGATGGTGTAGGTAGCGGATTCTTCCAAGCAGAAGTGAGCTCAGGCAGCGAGTCTGGGAACATGGGCCCTCAAGGAGCGAGTACTGGTTCCAGACAGTGACCTGAAAGAAAAGAGAGAGGCTCCCAAGGTGTGGGTACCCCGATAGAGTAAGTCCAATTAAGGAAAGGCAGAGTAGCTAGGTATGGAGAGCGAATCCCATCTGTAAGAAGTCCCTTCACCCCTTGCTAACTCGATTAGCTAGCAGAGTAGGCTTTTGTATCCGGGATGTGTGACGTCATCACAGGGGGACGCCCCTGAGGTTCGCACCAAAGAAGGAATAAGAAGCAGAGCTGCGCAGCGTGTGCACCCTATGGCAGCTGAACAACATGGCAGGATGCAACGCCCAAGCTGGACCGGGGACACCGGAGAGGATGGCAGGCAGACGCCGCAGCAGCCAGACGTCCATCAACCGTGGGAGGAGTCGCCAAAGAGGTAAGGAGGGCGGAGTGGAGATGTCGGGCAGCGACAGTTGTAACAGCCAGTTAGCCTCACCTCGGTGGTGGGAAAAGTAATGGAGTCGCTGCTGAAGGAAAGAATAGTGAACTATGTACAGTCAGAAGAATTGCTGGACCAGAGGCATCATGGTTTCACCAGAGGAAGGTTCTGTCAGACAAATCTGATTGACTTTTTTGATTGTGTGACTAAGGAAATGGATCAAGGAAGAGCACCCGATGTAATCTACTTGGATTTCAGCAAAGCTTTTGATATGGTCCCCTATAGGAGGCTTTTGAATAAAATGAGAAGCTTGGGTTTAAGCGCCAGAGTGGTGGCCTGGATTATAAACTGTTTGACGGACAGAAGACAGCGTGTGATGGTAAATGGAACATACGTTGAAGAGAGAGCGAGGTTAAGTGGAGTGCCGCAAGGATCGGCGATGGGACCGGTCCTGTTCAATACCCTTGTGAGCAACATTGCAGAAGGGATAGAAGGTAAAGTTTGTCTTTTTGTGGATGATACTAAGATCTGCAACACAGTGGACACGCCTGAAGGAGTAGAGAGAATGAGATGTGAATTAAGGAAGCTTGAATAGTGGTCAAAGATATGGCAGCTGGGATTCAATGCCAAGACGTGCGGAGTCATGCATCTGTGAAGTGGTAATCCAAAAGAGAGATATGAGATTTGGGGGGGGGGGAGCTGATGTGCATGGACCAAGAGAAGGATCTTGGGGTGATAGCTTCTGGTAATCTGAAGATGGTGATGTAATGTGACTAAGTGATAGCTGGGCTGCATAGAGAGAGGAATAACCAGTAAGAAAATGGAGGTGGACTCACCTGGAGTATTGTGTTAAGTTCTGGAGCTCTTATTTCAGAAGGGATAGAAACAGGATGGGAGGCGGTCCAGAGAAGGGCTACCAAAATGGTGTGGGATCAGTATCAGAAAACCTATGAGGAGAGACTGAAGAACGCATATGTAAGAGAAGAGGTGCAGGGATGATTTGATACAGACCTTCAGATACCTAAAAGATTTTAATGATATGCAAATGTCAAACCTTTTCCGTTGGAAAGAAATCAGTAGAACTAGGGGTCACGAAATGAAACTCCAAGGAGGACACCTCAGAACCAACATTAGAAAATATTTCTTCATAGAGAGGGTAGTGGATGCCTGGAATGCCCTTCTGGAGGATTTGGTAAAAATCAAAACAGTGAAATAATTCAAAGGGGTATGGGATAAATACTGTGGATCCCTAAAGGCTAAAGGATGGAAATGAAGAAAAGAGTGCATGGAGGAACTTGATGCTGCAGTGGTTATTACCCTTAACCATAAGCCTTCGTGCTGTTGATGCAGCTCCATTATTGCTCTCTGCTTTTACATCAGGAAAAAGGGATTTAGATTCAGACACCAACCAACAAGGACATTGGATTTAAGCATGGGAGTAACTTGTTGATATGGCGGTTACTACCATTAAACAATAAGCCTGATACTTTGGATGCAACTCCAACATTGCTCTCTGCTTCAGTGGCGAGAGGTAACAGGGAATTGGACTCAGAAAGCAACCAACAAGGGCCCTGACTTTGATGGTTTGGGAAACCAAGTGAGGGGGTGACTTGTATGGTGCAGCAGATGTTACCATAGGCTTGCTGGGCAGACTGGATGGACCGTTTGGTCCTTTTCTGTTTATTTATTTAGCCATTTTATATACCGTCATTCCAAATGAAGATCACAATGGTTTACATTATGACATACATAATATGAATTGACAACTTAATGTGTTCATGCAACATACAGTTTAAAGATAGACTCATACGATGACTAAAATTCTCAGGGGCACATACGTTGACTGGTGTTATCGGCAGCGAGAAGATATGCAGGGACGAGCTAGCATTTTTAACTCAGTGTACCGGTGGGATATGAGGGTGTGGAAAAGAAAAAGGTTTCAGGTTTATTTATTTGGGAGGGGTTGGGGAGTAATATGATAATGAGGATTGAAAAGTTCTGCGGGTATTGAGTTCACTGGTTAGGTTCTTAATGAATTTACCCATGTTGGGGTAAGTATGGTTATGATTGTTGCTCCACATTAGCTATACACAATGAAGTTACTGCACTGAACTCCACCATCATTTGCTGAAGCTGCATCTCTTCAGACATCACACTACTCCCCACAGCATCCTTGCATGAGGATAAATACACCTGCTGCTGTAATTGTGAACCTATTCACGGGTCCTCTACAGTATGAACTAGGCCTTGGAATTTAAAGAAAACCTGGATACAAATGCGTGAACTCCTGAAGATTTGAAAAAGAGAGAGACACCCTGGCAGATGAATGAGGTTAATTCCTAGCATGGCATGAACAAAAACAAACTCATTTAAAGGCACTAATTCCCTGAGCAGCCAGCCAACTGATACCCTGGTCCCAGAGCTTTCTTACAAATAGCAGAATCTTTTTAGATAGCTTTCTGGTGAGAATCCTGCTGTGCTGGTGGTGGTGGGATCCAAGCGTGTGTAGCCTCAGCAGAACAGACTGTGCTTATAGCAATGGCTGGTGTGACGAGAGCTGCCAGCCGGCTCCAGATTCTGAGGACAGGTTGATCCAGTACTGATTTTCCCTATTACACTCAGGCACTTGTAGTCTGATTCCCCTGTTGCTGTCCCTAAGAAAAGGAAGACCTCCTGCAGGCAGTAAGGTAAAACCAGGACTGGATCTGCCTGTCCTGAAAATCTGGAGCCAGTTGGCAATGCTACATGTGACACTGATGCCCCTTTAACAAGGCAAATAGATGGGCAGCAAAACTGAGCAGTCTGAAAGGAGATTGTCCTACCAATCAGATGGCAAAATATGCTTAGTCTTACCAAAGCAAACTCCTAACACTACCCTGGATTGCATTTTATTTTACAACAAATATAAACTTTATATACTTGGAATGAGCTGGGGTTTTTTTCCCTGCTGCTCCCTGTCTGTATAAATCGGAGCCAGGGATGCGCTGCCAGTTTCTTCATCAAGGGACTCTTGCTGCCACCAGTTTATCGAGGGGCTCCCAGCAGCTCTTCTTCACTGGGTAAGATACGCTCTTGTCACAAAATAATTTGTGTAGAGGATTCTGGGAGCCCCTCGCCAGCACGTCACTGGCTGGGACTGGGCTCAAGTGATCGCAGGGAGCTCATGCTGCTGGCTCAGAGGAACAGTGCTGCCAGAAACTAGCGGCTTATCAAACCATGCCTGCTGTGCTCAGAGGAAGCGTCTGAGCCAGTGGCCACCAGAGCCCAGGGTCTGAGAGGCAGCAGGGGAGCAAAACGCCCAGCATCCTGTGGGTTCTGCTTCTGCACAATGAGGCAGGCTGCCAGTTTTGCAGGAAGCGAGTTTAGCTCTGCCACCCACCTGCTCTCCCCCATCATCCCCCTAAATCCAAGCTCTCTCGGAAAGGTGTGGTTAGTTCCCAGAGCCTTGGAAGTGGTGATGGATTAGCTGATCACTTTACCTATTCATGACGACACCTATGCCGGGGCTGAAAAACTGCCCAAATAGTGGTTTTTGGAAAGTCTGCAAATGCCTATCTGCTTATGGGAAAACCATATCGGGCTTTCTGGTTTTTAACACGTTTTGCATTAAAATTCTTTAAAGTGTTTTGTATAGGTTTTTTTTTTCCTAGTAGTTTAAAGATGCAGAGAACTGTAAGCCAGACTGAATTGTTAATTTGTCTGCCTTACAGCCACTCACCCGCCCCGTACCTTTTTTTCCTTATATAGAATTTTAGAGGGAAAAGCATTCAATATATTTGACCCTGCTAAATTCCAGATTACAAGTGATTAAATAAAATCGCCTTACGTCAATACTATTTCTTCACTTGGCTTCCTAATGACTCCATTTCACTGAAACCTCGCGTTTGTCTTGTCTGTTTTGTAGACTGTAAGCTCTGCAAAGCAGGAACTGTCTATAATATGGGTCTCTACAGTGCTGCATACATCTTGTAACACCATATAAATGATTAATAATAGTCCTGGTAATTAAACTTTAAAAGCTAAGGGAAGGAAGACTTATGAACCTCTGCAGTCACTCAACAAATCTATAAAGCAGAGGGGGTCACTGAAAAGATCTGAGCTGGTTCTTCTCTCGCTCCGCCCGGACCCAGTCCTGCTGTAAGGCAATAATTGTATCCGTTATCCATCTCTGCCTTTTCCCTTTGTCCCATCCTCTTCTTCTTTCGCCTTTTATTCCTCCTTTGCAAATTTTATGTATTTTATTTTTGTTAATCTTTCTTTCTTTTACCTTTTTGCCTCTGTCAGATGCTTCTGAACATTTCATTTTTGATTTTTTTTTTTAATTTTTTGGTGCCTCACTAATTTTAGCTTTATCTTGAAGGGTCTCAAACGTGATGTGTCCAGGAGTCCTGCAAGTCCTTGAATGAAAGGCATTATCATCTCTACGGAGTGCAGTCAGACACTTCAGCTACCTCAGTCAGCAGCGCTAGCAAATATTTTAATGAGCTGGCACTTCAAGTAAAATTATTAAGACTACCTGAATTTTATTCCGATTCCTTTCATGTCTGAGAAAACATTCATGTTTAAAGTCTTTGAAAGGTCCTTCTAATCATCTGCTCCTGCCATTTTGAATCTAAGTGAGTCAGGGCACTCAAGGTAACTTATCAGAGCCCCATATAGGCCTCACACTGAGAGATATGACATATGAATACAGCACAAACAACTGAAGATGTGACTCAGGGATGTTGAAGTTTACAAAGGGACAGATGACCATAATAAAATGTACACAAGTTTTGAACCTATAAAGTGGTTAAAAAACAAAAACCAAAAATCCATATCAGGAATAAATGAGAACCCAATGAAAACTGTAAACAGCCAAGCTGATATTTTGAGAAAACTTTATAGTGTTGTACTCCCAAGGAAAAATCAAAAAAGGAATGTGGATATTTAGCTATAATGCTGGGGATTCTGTTTCCCTCAGCAGTCTGTAGGGGGCAGTGCATCTCCAAATGGGTTTGTTTTGCACATACCTTGACTAGAAGGAATGCCATTCCTAAACCCCAGGGTATGTAGGAAATGTTTTGTTTTTTTGTTTTTAAAAAAATGATTAATCGCTTAACACAATTGGCCTAAGCGATGTACATAATTACACACACAAAATTAAATCTAAAAGTTTCACAGAAACTAAATACAACAATAAAATTTGAACTAACAAATATTATAAACAGTAAAAATCATCAAAATAAGGCTAACAAACCAAACCACTGTCACATTTGTATATGAAGTCAGATCTCAGTCTCAAATTAATGGCTAATACACTCCTTAAAGCTTGCATTCTTAATACTTAAAGCTTATTTCTTAATACTAGCCTTCTGGAGTTCATAGAATGTAATCTGTATAGGCAATATATCAAGGTGTGCCTGGAAGGTTTTTTTAATCAGGTCAGTAGACCCAATATCCCTTAAGTACTTGAGGATCTTCTCTTTCTCCATATGTTTCACAGAATAGTGACTTGCTACTGACACCTCTATCCCCAATGCCATTCTTATGCTTTCCTCCTTTACCACAATGTCTGGTGTTCTAGCCTCAAAGCTTTTTATCGGTTGAAATGGGAATGTCCCAAGTGGTCCTAGAATCATGATTCCAGAGTGTTTTTCTGGTACAGTGATGTTAAAAGTGTTTGCACAGTTTCCAGTGGACGAGCCATCTTGTGTCTTTCTGTATGCAAGCCTTCTGACATAAGCGTGTCACAAGCAGTCATGAGAAGTGGAACCATTTCCAGTTCTGTTCTACGTAATCAGCATTTGTCTGTTTTACAGATTTGGGTTTTTTTTTTTCTGTGCTGGCTGTGGACCATCTTGTTCATAGTTCACCGTCCCGTGCTGAAATCATAATTCTGTCATCTTCAGATTTAAGTTCACCTCTCCTTAGCCATTTGTCTGTCATGTTTTGATCTGTATGTGATTGTTGAAGTAACTCGCCAATTATTTTTTTCTTTCCTGCTGGATTTAATTTTTAGAGTTTTTTTTTCCTTGATTTGCAAATTCTGTTGCTTTTTTTCTGCCCCTTGTGTGTGGGTGGATTCTCACCCATTCCTTCTGTTTATCAGAATACTTGTCCAAGTTAAAGAATGGGGTTGGAGTCCAACAGTGAGAATTCACTATTGTACTTCAGAGCTTTTTGAGTATTTGGGTCTGTTGAATCTAATGTATGCGTGGAGGCCTATGATATTGGCTTTGTATGTGCAATCCAGAGCTTCCAAAACCTCTCCTGGGGAGTGGGGACCCCATAGCCAGTCAAGATATCCACAGTGAATATGCATGAAATAAATGTGCATATACTGAGGCTCCATGTTAGGCAAATATAGCTCATGCATATTCATTGTAGAAATCTTGTAACCCCAACTGGCTGGGGGGTTCCCCAGGACAGGTTTAGGAAGCCCAGCCTTGGAGGCATGGAAGACTTTTCTTATTACATCCAATTTCTCAAGATCTTTATAGGACCCAATGCTTGATTTCAAAGCAGTACGTTATCTTTTTATCTTCAGGGATGCATGTAACTGTATCTCTTCCTCTTAGTTTCTTCATTACCTTCTGTAGTCTGTATACTGCTGCAAGTGGGTCCATGAACAAGGCCACCACGGCCTCTTGCTCTATCGGAGGTGTTACTTTCACCTGAAGGGTCTGCACTATTGCATGATCATTAACGCTAATACTGAAGATAAGGTTGGGCATTTCTTTTATCCTGAGCTGTGTGTGTCCAGTATGAATTTTTCTTTTTCTTTCCTTTTATACTTCAGTAGTAATAACAGTTGCCTTTTACTAACATTTTGTATGGGTTCTATGCAACAAGGTCACCACATGAAGGTACTCTGCTACACTTGGCAGAGCCTCTCTGAAATGCACAGCAGTTATTAATCACTGACATTCCTGCAGACCCCTTTTTGAGTATAACTCCAACAAACTGAACAAGCAGGGAAGCAATGCTAAAGCCACACAAAAATATTCACCTGATAAATTAATAAGAGTGCAAAAAATTAAAAAGGAGGAAAAAGATCTCAGATGACAACATGCCATGGTTCACCATACAATCCTCCAATCATAGATAAAAAAAAAAAATCCATAGGACAACTCTTTCTTTAAACCAAAAATTGCTTTTTTTTAATGTATTTATTAAAAAATAAAACTTATGTGAATCTGAACATCAAAATTACTTCCTTGTTTTCTTCTTGATGCTGCAGCTAAGATGGAAATGCAAACTGGAGCCAACGTTGGCCATCATTTCCCATAAAGCTGCTTCAGGGCAAACTGCAATATAATTAAAAAATAATTACCATATTCTCTCATTGCCTCTTCATTATTTCTAAATAAACTGCCTACTTTTTACGCCCTCATGCTGTAGACAATGACACAACTAGCATTTAAACATGGAGATACTGCTCTCAATCCATTCTATTGAAAAGACACATATGCGCAGAAAGATGATTCATGTTAAAGAGTATTCAACTAATGGCATTGTTCCCTTCTTTCCAAAACAACCAATCAGAAAAGTCCTCTTGTATTCTAATAAACCCATTACATATAAATAATGTAATGAGTTTATTACCTGCTCATCCCTGCTGTCCATAAAGCACTGACCATTCAATTAAAGAATTCAGACTCATAGCCCAACCTGAAACACCTCCCTCCCGCCCTTGGACCACCCCCGATTTCTACGGCTAAATTCTAGCCGCATAACTTGCTATGCAGCTTGAATTTAGTCGCCTATGGCTTCTAGATGGATAACTTTTCAAGCTTCTGAATATCGGCCTCAGAGCTTCTAGCATAAAAACAGCAGTACATATCTCCTTTTTATCTTCAGGGTCCACTTAATTTTAGTTACTCTTCATTAGTTTCTGTAGTCTGTCTCCTGTTGCATTGGGTCCATGAACAGGGGTAGCCATGGCCTATAGCTGCATCAGGGATGATGTCTTAACCTAAAGATTTGGCACTATCACTACCACCATCATTAATCCTAGTGCTGAGGCTATGAGTGGGCATCTTTTATCCTGGGCGACATGCAGCCAGTATGAATTTCATTTCTTGCTTTCTTTCAGACTTCAGAAGTGGTGGTTGCCTTGTTGAGATTTTGTCTAGATATTATACAATGAGGTCATCACGTTAAGGTACTGAGCAAGATGTAGCAGGAGATAGTGTTTGTTTTTTTTTAATTATTATCTACCCATCCTCAGACCGTAGTTGTGAAATACTAGTGGTGATATCCTAATGTGGGCTTCCAAGGGCTTGGTGGTAGGAAAACAAAGTATCTCAGTCAGTGAGGAAAAAACAGGAAAGAGTCTACTGGTAAGAAGTCAATGATACATCACTGGGTAATAGACTGCTGCTGTAGGCAGAATGTTAACCAATAAGAAATGAAAATGAGTGTGCAAATCTATCATTTTAGGTCACCCAAGAAAGGGGTGCGGTGACTCCATGCTCAGTGTAGGATCCCTAGTGTTGCATCCTATTTCAGCAACTTGTGATTTCAGGATTTGCATCCTCAGCATTCCGCCTCCAACCCAAGGACTCTAAAAGGGACCTAACAAAGTAGTTCTCCCAGTTCAGTTAGGAGGAGATCCCTAGCTACTGTATCTGTTTGACTTCTTGTTTCACTTTCCTTAATAATTCTACCAGCCATAATAATAAAGGACAATGAGTATTTAGTCAAACTTGCTGCATAAAAGTTTTGAGTTTACTTAAAAGCAACAGATGGCTTCTTTTGCTGGGGAGGTAGAATGTTTAAGATGTGTAGGAAAAAGACGAGGAGGATTTGAAGAACTGTGGTGCCTCAGGAAAAACTTTGATTTATTTAATTTTAATTGCTGTTCATTCCTTATTTCCATGAGCATTTACATGAAAACAGGAGTTCTGCCTTTTCAGCTTATCAGCAGCTGCTGTTTATGCTCCCCTGAACTCTTAATCCTATGCAGGTGACATCACAGGCGGTTGCTTTGGATAGCTTTATGAATAATGATGTCACACGAGAAGGATTCAGAACCGTGCTGCAGATTGGCAGCAAACAATGAATTCCACTAAATGTCAAAATATTTTTTTTTTGCATATTCCCTAATAAAACAACATTGGGGAAAATACAATAGAATATCTTTTACATTCTATACAGTTTTTCTTCTGTACAGTGAAGAACTGCTAATACAAGAACAGAGAAGGCTTGCACCAATCCATTGTTAAATAAAGCTATGATACTAGTAATTAATCCATAATATGTGAACATGTGATGTAAATGAGGCATAAATAAGCAATAACACATAACAGAGGTGAGGAACTTGTGGAGGCCGGTATTCAAAATTGACTTAGCTGGATAAATTGGAGTTATCCAGCTAAGTGGTGCCACTGAATAACTGCCTATGGTCAGCAGTCACCACTTAGCTGGATAAGTCACTTATCCGGCAAAGTATTTAGTCAGATAACTCAGGGGTGGGGAATGGGTGGGTCAGGGAGGAATTGAGTTAGCCAGATAAGTTATTTGACTGACTCTGGGCAACCCATACACCTAAAGTTAGCCGGCTAACTAAGATATCTGGGTATATTCAGCAGCATGGCTGCACTGCTGTATTTAGACTGTTAGTTAGCCAGATAAGTTTATTTGGTTAACTAGCAGGGATGCACAGTGGCAGAATATGGACCCATGATGGAACCAAGGATCTGCATGCTTGGAGATAGCCTATAAATATGGAGTATGTAGGCTGTCAGTGGCTTAAAAGAGAAATGTGGCTTTGTAGAAGAGAGTTTTGGGGAATGGTAGACTATAGTACTTTAGTTACGATCTTGTCCACTTACGAGCAGACCAAGGATAAGGTGTTTGGTTCACCAGGAAAGTGAGAGTGCTGCACAGATGAAATCAAAAAGGAGAGAGGAAGTGTTGCCATTATAGCCAAGAGGGTGATGGAGCTTGACGAGGACAGGAGTCATGGAGACAGGGTGTGGCCAATTTGGGCATGACTTAAGCAGAAAGAAAAACTTCTTAGAAAAGCTGGAAGTAGGCTACAAGCAGAAGGTTAAGAAGCTGCCAGGTAGAGCCTGCAAAGGGTGAGAGTCTGTCAGAAGTAGAACTGGAGGAGAATTGTGGCAAACTTGGAGCTATTACTCCAGGTAGGCAGAGTTGTAGGGCATCTGGAATGCCTGTGCTTTGAGCCCTGGATTAGAACTGAATTTCAAATCTACAGGGAGATTTAGGTTGCTGCATGGAGTTTTATGGTAGTCTTTATATAAAAGCCTGCTATACATGTTTAAAATGCTGCTACCTCAAGAAAGGGACTGTGCTGTTACCTGTGGAGGAACAGGCAATGTGAAAGAATAAAACACATTATTTCACTGCAAATGCCTCACTCTCCAGTTGTTTTTCAATGATCTGGCAACAGTCCAGGATAGGGTTTGGACAGAAATCTGTTACAGCACTAAAGGATTTTGATGCATGCCAAGTGCATTTTTACCTGGTACAAGCCCAAGAGGCAAATTGCCTTCATCACCCAGGATATGCACTAACCATAGGCAATGACCAAACTGCCTGTGTTGGTGCAAATTCCATAGGTACTTTTATCTGCAGGGTCTGCACCCATAATTAAAGCAAAAGTCCACACAAGGCTTTTGCTCTGGCCTCAGAAAAAATCCCTATAGAGATTTCTCCTGCTTTCTCTTTTGTTAACGTTTCCATCAAACCTATGACGGGAGATTTGACTAATCAGACCTACATGCCGTAGCTTCTCTCTCTGCCTCCTGGAAATGCCTCCAGAATCTGCAGGTAAAAGTATGCATGTTGTTTATGTACAGACAGGAGCAATATTCAAAGCCTCCACTTGCGCAGGTAAAATGCATTGTTGCCCCTGGAGAGGGTTTTGAATATTGCTCTCCCACTTCATTCACACATAGCACGATTTGTATTACTGCAATTATGAGAAGCTGGAAGATCAAAAACTATGTGTGTTTTGTTTATTTTATTTAAGATTTGGTAATCCCTTTTTCAGTGGTATACTGTTCAAAGCAGTGTGCAGAATGCATAAACACAGCACAAATAGTATAGGATATCCACAATACATAAAGTATAAAAATATCAGTCCGATGTGCAACAATGTAAAACAAAAACGACAAATTATATTAAAACACAAAATATAGCATAAAACAGATGCACTAAAGTCAATAGACATAAAGCAAAGTGCAACAAAGCAGTATAAATTAATAAAAAGATAATATATTAACAAAGCAAATTGTAAGTAATCCATAAATAGAATCCCTCATAAAAATCATAGAGGTCAATATTCAATAGGCCGTTAAATGGACAAGTCATACAGCTAAAGTTAGCCAGATAACTTGTCCCATATATTCACTGCTCAGAAGCAGGTCTAAAGCTATCCGGCTAACCTAGCTGGATATACCCGCTATTTGGCTAGGTTAGCCAGATAACTCAATCCCTCTGCAGAACCTCTTCCTGGTCAGGCCAAAGCCTCTGCCCTTAGTAGGCTGAGGTCACAGTGACCTGCTGCACCCTCAGCCTACGCTGGGCCTTAGCCGAAGCCAGCGGATTCCCCACTGGACCGTGTAAGTGGGGGCTGGGGGAATATCCCAACCCCAGCATTAGTTTCGGGCTGGCTGGAGGCCCCGGGAGTCCTTGTTTCCATTTTTACACCTTTTTTTTTTTTTATTGATTTGTTTTTTTCTCGTAAATGAAAAAGAATCAAACAATCCATGAACCGAAATTCATGGAAAAGAAAACTTTCCGAAAACAATTTTTTTTTCTCCTGCACATCCCTATCGCCAGATAAATTGTAGTTATCTGGTTAAAATTTAGCCGGATAAGTGGCTGAATATGCCACATTTGCCATTTAGATGGATAACTTGTGAGTTACTATCTAAGTGTCTTTTGAATATTGACCTCATAATGAATAATCTGATTATTACAAAAATAATTTTAAAAAAACCTAGAAAGTTGTTATTATAGCATGCAACCTAAAAAAAATGTTTCAGTATAGGAGACCACTATCACAATAAAACCAAAGACAGTAATTTTAAAAACAGCCCCATAGGGGTTTTAGCTAGAATATTCAAAGTGGACAAATGCACATAAGCCTGCTTTGAAAATTCACTGGGTCCTCAATTTCACATGCTGACATAGGAGCATGAAGTTAACCTACTCCTAAGCAGGTTTTTTGTATGAAGATTTACATGCATAGTTTTGAAAATCAAAAGTGTGTAAGTAAATCCTTTTCCTGCCCCATCTCTGACCCCCCAGAATACCTTTTTCAAAGTGTGTGTAAAAGTAAATGCTTATTTTTACATGCACTGGCCTGGGTTGATTTTCAAAAGGCAATATATGTGCATGAACCACAATCTATGCCCATAAATCCTATTGAAAATCGGCCTCTAATAGACCAAAATAGTCAAATAGTCAACCACCTTTACGAGGTAAACCAGATTAATTAAAAAGCTCTACCCATTATGCAACAATGAAAAGCCAGCTTTTCACTTTTAGGGCTGAAATAAAAATTATTTATTTATTACAGCTTGTTCAGCTGTCTCATCTAGAGAACACTGTGATGATATGAAGCTTGCATAAAGCTGCCCTGCTATTGGTCAGTGGCAGTGATACAGTGCACATTGAAAGATTTAGATGCATGATCCCATGCTATAGTCTGACAAATCATAGTACGTGAATTCATTAAGATGCTAGGGAATCTTCCTGTCCCAGTTGCATTTGATAGAAATGAATGGGTAAAACACAATGTAGTTACCAGCTGGTAACTATATTAATCAACTCTTGCCTATGTGACATCATAGCCTTGTCAAAACTGAGGCAGATCAAGTTGGCAAGGAGAACAGACAGAGAACAAATCATGGTGCATCATCTTTTAACTAGCCTAGCCTATAGCTGCTATCTGGATCAAGTGACACTGACCTATTCTGAGCATATGCAAGAAGCTCTATATTTTCTCTCGCAAATGTTAGGGAAAGACCTATCTTAAGAGTCAAATTTTTTTTTTTTTAAAGCTAAAAAAAGTTGAATTTGACTGTGGTAAAGGGCTGTTTCTGATCTCTGTTGCATTGGGTTCCACTCACTGTGTCAAAAAGACAGGCAGTGGCACTGTTGCTTTTTTTCCTTCACTGGGAGAAGGTCAGGTAGGAGTGTGGAGATTGCAGTAGTGCTAGTGACTTTTTGCCTTTGTCTTGTTGAGTATCTGAGATAGGATGGCAGTGAAGCTAGAGAAGAAGAGTCTTACCAAGCTGACAGTCTTTTTGGTTCTGTTTTCCATGTGGAAAAGGAGTCAGTCAGCACTCATACACTGTATATGACAGTGTATGAGTGCTGACAGTTCTCCACACAGTAGAGTGGTACTGTGAGTCAGGGTACAGTATCAATAAATATATTTCGTTGTGATATCCAAAATCCAGTAGGAAATGTACTTCAAATTCCATCATGTAATTGAGAGGAAAAGTGAAAAGACAGAATGGCAACCTTGTCAGGGGTAGAGGATTTGCTGCAGAACCAACCCAACATATGAACAGCAATAAAAAAAAAAGCAGTCCTGCCCCTAAATAGACAGGAGATATTTTTAGCTACAGAATGGCAGGAGAGGAAGGCAACACAAAGCAGAATAAAATTGAACTTTGAAGAGTATGTGCTATTGTTGCCTGTTTCTCTCCCTTTTGTTTTGGAGCAAAGAGAAAACGCAAGAGAGCTATCCAATGCTGGCATTAGCAGGACAGGGGCAGCAGAAGTGCCATGCCCCAAACCTTCAGAATATTCCTCTATGGTTACTGCTTATAAGGCAGTGAAAGCAGATTCCAACTGATTCTGAGAAGAATCTTGTCTGGGATTCTCTGATTCACAACTTGGGAATTTTATAACATGAAATTATCAGTTTTACCAATTAGTCTACTAATTCGCCAGTCCATCTTTAGCTCGTGATGACCCTCCTGGCTTCTCAGCTTGAAGTCTCTCCCCCACCCCCCATTTCATCCAGACCCCCCCCCCCCCATCCAGTCATTTTTTCAATTTTGAGATGTTTACAATGACTTACACCAGATATTGAGCAGGTAAAAGACTTATGTGCATCACTTTTGGCAGGTTGTAAAACAGCAACTTATGTGCATAACTGTTGGCCTTTCCTAGAATATCCCTGACCCACTCCTTTTTTACAAGTGCAAGTTTTCTCGTGGTCCCAGATATACGTGTCTAGGATGCATTTTTTGTAAATAGTGTATACTCACATAATGCTATTATACATGTGCATGTGTTATTTTTTTACATGCACACCTTTTGAAATTTTGCATCTAAATGCACCATTATTCCTGCATGGAATATACAGATGTATGCTGTTAGCATATATGTAATAATAAGATAACCCAATCTTCTAAGAAATGTATCTGAAGGAGACAAATATTAAAAGGAATAGAGTACAGGGCTGACCCCTGGAGGACTCCTGAATGCAATCTTCTCCATGAGGAATGCAAATTATTCATCTGCACCCTTTATTTTAAAACCATCTCTCTGATTCTCATTTAATGTAATCAATAAAGCAGCGTCATGACTAATGGTGTTGAATGCGGCTGTTACATCATGCTGGACTAACAGTCCAGCCTACCCTTTTTCAAATACAATACAGCTGGTCCAGAAGGGATAAAAGTAACCCAAATGATTATCATCAGGGTCTTCAACATCCTCCAAAAATTAATCCAACTGAATTAAAACACACTTCTCCAGCATTTTTGCTACTGTTGATTAGATACTGGACAAAAATTAACAAGATCATCCACTGGGAGATTACTGCTTTTCTGCAATGGCCTGACATTTGTCATTTCAAAGAACTTAGTCACAGTACCCTCAACAACTGATTTATTGCTAATAATGCTGAATGAAGTTTCTTTTGTAGACTTAATATAAGCAAAAGTGCATGAATCCAACACTGATCTTGTAGACAGAAGTTTATGTATAACCAGTTCAAATTCTGTTATGAATCAGCTCCTGTAGAGGGAGGAGTAAGCAATCTGTTGTGGATCTGCTCTTGTGGCAGATCATATAAAGTCAGACTAAACGCATCAGAATCCAAACCTATCCCCTTCCACACGGAGTCCACAAGGATCCTCTCTCTCTTCCACCCTTTTCAACATTTACATCTTACCTCTCTGCACCCTCCTAACTGAGTTAGGTCTATCCTATTTCATCTACGCAGATGATGTACAAATCCTGCTCCCTCTGAAATCGTCACTTGAAAACACTCTAAAACTCTGGGACATCCATCTACAAAAGATAACCCAACTGCTCTCACAAATGTCGCTCTTGCTCAACCATTACAAAATGGAAATTCTATACAAAAAAACAAAACCACCACTACCCTCACCCAAAACCTCACAACATCCATGATGGAGCATCAAATAGTCCCCACAGCCAAAGACCTAGGCGTCATCCTAGATGAAGAACTAAGCCTTAAAAAACACATCAATACAATAATAAAAGATGGATTCTTCAAACTGCAAATCCTAAAAAGAATCAAACCACTTCTTTACACCCATGACTTCAGAACAGTCCTTCAAACATTATTATTCTCCAAGCTTGACTACTGCAACGCTCTTCTCCTGGGCCTCCCAACAACCTCCATCAGATCGCTGCAGCTCCTGCAGAACGCAGCAGTGAGATTACTCACAAACAGCAAAAGATCGGATCACATCACACCGACCATCAAAAACTTACATTGGCTCCCCATTCCTCTCAGAATACAATATAAAGTCTTAATCCTCATCCATAAAACACTCTACAACGACAAGTTTAAATGGCTGACTGCAACGATCCATTTCTACAACCCACAAAGGATCCTACGATCCACTAAAACTGGACTCATACCGATACCCTCACCAAAATCCACCCACCTGACCACAAAACAAGAATGTGCCCTATCTGTGGCCGGTCCTTTGATCTGGAACAACGTTCCAATGCAACTAAGAATGGACCCTACAACTCAATCCTTCAAAAAAAAAAAAAAAACCCATCAAAACTTGGCTCTTCCAAAAAGCCTTCCCATCAGCTACCTAATCGCCCATCTGACAACCGATCTAGAAGAACCCCCCTCACCTGCAGACCCACCGACCATCCCACCCTACCTACCCCCCCCATATCACCCTCAGCACCTTCCACCTCACCATCTTCAAGACTCCCTGACCCCCCTTCAACATTTCAAATACAAAGCATATTCCTACCCCTCCCCTTCCTGAATATCCACTATGTCTTCCCTTGAACTTATTAATCTTTACAAATTTCACTACGACAATCTGTAGTATCTGTTCAATGCAATGACAAAATCGTGGTTTCTCTATGCTACTCTATACCAGTCAATGAAAACATTGTTGACTCTGCCCTACTATATAATTATATGTTATAGCTCATTCTAATTTATGTGCAATTACAAGTTATATCACTAGCTAATGATAATTTATCTTAAGTTACCATGTTCCATGTTGTGATACTGCAAAATACCTTGTTAAATACCATGTATAATATTCTGTTCCCCTATCTTTCATTTAAAATATAATGTAAGAAATATTTAAGTTACCATATACCATGTTGTCAAATACCTTATATTTTATTTTATTTACGGGGTTTTTTTTTATAATAGTTTGTTCCCCTATTTTTCATTTAAAATATAATGTAAGAAATATTTAAGTTGCCATATACTACCCTGCAGGATGTATTGTTGCCTCCCATTTTCAGTTGAAATATAATGTTAAAATATTATGTTACAATGTAAAATAAGAAGCGCCAGTCTTCCTCGAACCCTGTTTGCACTGTAAACCGATGTGATATTCCAGAGCGAACACCGGTATAGAAAAACAAATAAATAAATAAATAATTACCAGTGCCACTGCTGCTGCTGATTCAAAATATTCTTGGTACCTTAGGGTGCTTTCCTTCTCTCCTGGCTGTCTTTGAAGTTCCATTTAAGTCCCCTTTCTCTACAATGCTTGCTGACTCTTGGTCTTGCCCTGATCATCCATTGCTTTGCATGTTTTCTGCACTATTACTCAGGCCCTTCATGCCTCTCCAGCTACCGTTTTGACATTCTTGGTGTTATGGGCTTTTGATGTCATTCTTCCTCCCGCCTTAGTCCTGGATGTACATCTTGGCGGATTTTCAGCCATTGTTCTTGCTGAATTGCTCTTCTCCTATAGTTTATTAGCCACTGGCACCACTGCTGATGCCATCTCTCCAAGCCAATCTTGGTACTTTAGAGTGTTCCTCCACTGCTCCAGCTATCTTCAAGCTTCATTCCAAATCCCTTTCCCCTACAGTACTTGCTGACTTTTTGTCTTGCTCTGGCCATCTAATGCTTTATACAGGCCATAACCACGCAGTTATCTTTAATGGTTCCATGCCCTCTTGGATATATTCTTCAATCTCCATTCCTTTATGGTTCTTACCATTATTGGTCTCATTCAGTATTTAGCCTTTGATAGATTGTACTACAACAAAAGTCAAAGGATGTATAAATGCAGCACTCAGAACCAATTACTGCTTCTTAGGTAATGGATGCAATACTTGCAAAAACAGATTCAGAAGAAGAATCATGTCCTGGATTCCCAGAATCACAGGATATTCAACAGCTATTGGCAAAAAAGCATTTAGTGCATCTAGTCAGTAGCATCGTAGCCTCCAATGAAGGCCAAATCCTAGCCTGAAAAGCCAGCTCCTTCATCTAATGATGCCATATGGAAATTACATCAGGTCTCCTCCAAGGCTTTCTTCTGACTTCTCCCTGCTTAGGGCTTTTTACCAATTTTTTTTGTGTCATTTGCCACTCATTTGAAGCCTTGAGGTGTTCTTGCTACTCTGGGTGGCTGCTTTGCACCTCTCTTGATGCTTTGGGATCTACATGCCACTCTTTCAGCTGTTTTGACTTTCTTCCCTTTTATCATGCCCTGAGCTGTTCTTACCATACTTGGTGCCACTTTGCACTTTGTGCATCCTTGGGGTTTATGCCACAGTTTTTGGTGCCCTTCACCCCACTTTTGAAGTCTTGGAGTAATATGGACACTCTTGCTGCTGTTTTGCTCCTCTAAGGATGCCTTGGAGAACTCCTGCCTTTTACCGTTTTGCCCCATTGTGGGTCCTTGGGCACTTTGTGCCACTAGTGGTTCCACTTTGACATAGTCTTGATGTGTTATCATGTCTCCACCCTTCTGATGATGTCTACCTCAAAGTTTATTATACATTATTAGAAAACCCTAATTTGGGTGTCCATAATAGGTTGCATTGCTCTACTATTGACTATAATGGAAAATGAATAAATGAATAAAATGTATAAACTGATTTTTTTCATTTGAACCAAACCAAACAAATGACTGTGACCTACAAAACAAATGAAAAAAAAACCCAACACATTTTTTGACTCTGCTCATCCCTACTATGCTCTGTGGTCCTTTCAGCCAATTAGTGAAAGATGCAATACTGTAATAGCCATCTTTTAAATTAACCTTAAAATTTAGTTATAATGATAGCTGATTATAGATATTATTTTAAACTGCACCACAAAGTGTTAGAAGGTATTATAAAATGGATATAGCATTCTGCAACCAGCCATTCCTTCAATAAGACCACATGGAGAAAAATGTAATTAATCTCTGATATAATGGGAAGCTGATGCATATTCTGAAATTTTGTAAATCAGACCTACTAAGGTGGTTACCATGCTGAGAGAACTCAGAAATGGAACCTTTGAAGCAGGTTACAATGAGTTATAAAGGATTACATTTTAATATTACCATAGCAGCTTGATTACAAGAGGCAATTACTGCGACCAGCATGAGCTGAAATGAACAGGATCAGATAGCTCTACATCACAGTAATCAAGTTGCCTCCAAAGAGATGCACTGGGTCAATAGTTGTTGCAATCAGTGTTCCACAGAGAGAAAACCCAGGGGTATTATCGTCTTCTCAACTCAGCTGGAAAATGCTCCCAGAATCAACCCCACAAGCTCAACACCGTCTGGAACAACCATAATCAAGCTGCTATAGCCTCTTATTAATATTACTTTGTGGTGTGTTATTTATGTACTTACAACTGCTTCCAAAGCTCACTGCTATAGAAGGCAGTTATTTATTTGTACATTACAGCAAATTGGATTAAAGAAGCATTTCAACCTAGTTAATAAAAGAGGCAGCTATGCTGTAAAAGTCGCACACATGGGTGTACAGTGCCATAGTACAGAGATCTGTACACTTTGAGGATTTAAAAAGCAGGGAAACTGGTCTGACAGCTGAAAATTATGGACAAAATAATTTTCCCAAGTTATTTTTGATTCCAAAGGATGTCTAGTACCATGTAATAGTGTTATATCAGCGTTCTCAGCTCTCTCTTTCACTCTCCCTTCCTTTAACATAGGTACTATTTGGTCCATACCAAGATTTCTCATTGCATCCAGGAGCGGGTTCCAACAAAATTCTTTTGGTTTCTGGAGGGCAAGTCATAGAAAAAAGAACACTTGTCATAAAGGCAGAAAATTAGGAACTACCTTTCAACAAAAGAATATATTATACGATAGGAGCAAAGGCCAGGTGGTGCCATTTTGGAAAATGGCCACTGTTGGGCCTGGAGGCAAGGGAGGGCCCTCTGGGCCCCCACATGACTACCAGAGACATTTTTTTGAATAAAGAGAGGTCTGGGGGGGGAGGGGGGGTCCACTAAGCTGCTAGGAATCTTTTTATGTTGAGGGGTTCAGAGGGGCCATTGGACTACCAGGAAAAAATGTATCTGTAAGAGGGGGTACAGGCAAAGCTGTCCCAGCCTTCTGTCTCCAGAAGCTGGACTTTTGGACAAAAGGGGGAGGGGTTGGGGATAGAGGCAGGCTTGCACCAAAGTGATAAAGTGTTTTTTTTGTATTTCAAGAATGGGCCGCATAAAAGGATGGCAAGAGGATGAGACTGCGATTCTATGCAGACCACTGGAGGTTTTCACAACTTGGGGGGGGGGGGGAGAGGAGCAAACTTGGGGGCAGAACGGCCCCTTTAAGACAGGGCCCCAGGAGTCTTCGGATGTATATTAACATCAGAGGCTCCCGGGGGAAGTTAGCAACAGGGGCTGGAATAACACAAGATATTTCAAATATCTCGCATTATCCTCGTGTTAGCCCATTTTACCGCACGAAAATGGCCTAACATGGTTTTAGTGAATGAGCCTCTCGGATTGTAAGCCCTTTGTGGATAGGAAAAGACCTTCAGTACCTGAATGTAATCTGCTTTGAAGTTCCTGGAAAGTGGAATATAAATCAACTCAATCAATAAATAAAAATGAAATAAAAAAATTGAAGTGAACACACCTAACACAAACGCACTCAGTAAAGATTCTGCACACATACATCATCCTGTGACACTAGATTCATATGTCAAGAGCACTGGAAGTGCTATAGGGAAAAACCAGCAAGAAAATTGTAGTGGGGATGAATAGAACTGACACACAGTTTGGTTGGGAAAGGATTAAAAACTGGCAGTCAGAAACTACAAGTACAAAGTCTGTACAGGCTGCAAGAGGATTCAGCTGTCTCCAATTAAGGATACCAAGGGCCTGATTTATTTCAGCTTCTTTTCTCATTCTGTGCCTACTTAGTGAATCAGGCCCTGAGGGCCAGTAGCCTATGCATTTTCCCCCATTTACAGCAAATGACAGAAAACCTTGAATATATCTGGCCTCAAGTGAGAAAAGTGGGTATGTTTTCTGTGACCTGCAGAGACACTGCTGGTTTTCTAGCCACCTGAACAACTGTTATGACTATATATGCTATCTACTTTTTTTTTTTTCAATTATTTTTATTATATAACATTGCTGAATGCCAACTGTCTCAGACTGCAAAGGATGCTTCTGCGGGGCTGATACAAGAATACCTGATGCCCTAGGCGACACTTTGGTCATTTACCCCACACCACCCTTCCCGCCCCCACCTTCACCTTAATTATTGGTGGCAGCTCCCTCCTACCAGCAGCAGTGGCTGCAACAGAGTGCTCCCTTCTCTGGAGGAAGTGGTGCTAATACAGCAGCACTCTAGATGTCTTGCTGGCAGGATTTTGTCACCCTCAAAATCTTGGTGCTCTAGTCTATGTGACCACCTAGTTTGCCTAATAGAGATGTGAATCGGAACCGGAATCGGTTCGGATTCTGGTTCCGATTCACATGTGGGGTTTTTTCCATCGGGCCCGATCGCGGTTTTGTTTATCGGCTGCGCCCGAGCCGATAAACAAAAAACCTACCCCGACCCTTTAAAACTAATCCCTTTACTTCCCCCACCCTCCCAACCCCCCCAAAAACATTTTACAGGTACCTGGTGGTCCAGTTGAGGTCCCACTCTCGGGCCGTCGGCTGCCACTAATAAAAATGGCGCCGATGGCCTTTGCCCTTACCATGTGACAGGGTATCCGTGCCATCCAGTGCTCCTACCATGTGACAGGGGCTGGCCAATCGCTCCCGGGATCCCCACTGGACCACCAGGTACCTGTAAAATGTTTTTTGGGGGGTTGAGAGAGTGGGGGAAGCAAAGGGATTAGTTTTAAAGAGTTGGGGTGGGCTTAGGGGTTATTTTTGTGTGCCGTTTTTCCCGCCCTCCCCCAAAATGATAAGAGAACCCCCACGATCAATATCGTGGGGGCCCGATGGAAAAAACCCCACATGTGAATCGGAACCAGAATCCGAACCGATTCCGGTTCCGATTCACATCTCTATTAGGCAAACTAGGTGGTCACATAGACTAGAGCACCAAGATTTTGAGGGTGACAAAATCCTGCCAGCATGACATCTAGAGTGCTGCTGTATTAGCACCACTTCCTCCAGAGAAGGGAGCACTCTGTTGCAGCCACTGCTGCTGGTAGGAGGGAGCTGCCACCAATAATTAAGGTGAAGGTGGGGGCGGGAAGGGTGGTGTGGGGTAAATGACCAAAGTGTCGCCTAGGGCATCAGGTATTCTTGTATCAGCCCCGCAGAAGCATCCTTTGCAGTCTGAGACAGTTGGCATTCAGCAATGTTATATAATAAAAATAATTAAAAAAAAAAAAAAGTAGATAGCATATATAGTCATAACAGTTGTTCAGGTGGCTAGAAAACCAGCAGTGTCTCTGCAGGTCACAGAAAACATACCCACTTTTCCACTATGTTTGGTTTCAATATCGTGGGGTTTTCCTATCGTTTCGGGGGAGCCCCCGATTTCTGACGATTTTGAAAATATCGACGATATTTTCAATCGTCCAAAGCCTGATTCACATCCCTATTGCCTAATGGAAGCACTGGCCCTGCCAGGAATCTTTGGTTAAGAGCCACTCTCTGAGAAAGAAAGGTACGATAGTCCTCTGTTAGTTTGCCATGTATCGAGAAATAATGCCCGAGAGTGGAACCTGGGAACAAAACTTGAACCCGAAAAGAACTTTGCTCCCAAGTGTGAGCTACAGCTCTGAAATAAAGGCTAGACATGCTAAAAAAAAAAAAAAAAAATCAGAGTTATGCATTTAAGCTGCAAAAACCTTAGGGAGAGGTAGAGTATACAGGGTGAAATTCTTCTAAGCATGTGAAGGTGATCCAGGGGCAGCCGAACACCTTTTTCGGTTGGGAGTGCCAAATAAGCTCCGCCTCAGCTCTGCTTCCAGCTCAACCCCAAGCTCCGCCCTTCTTCCCACCGCCAATTTATTTCTTTACATTTGCAGTTAGTTATTCTATCTTACATACATTTGTCACATAAATCATAGAGTATAATTATTCATTCCATGCCTGATGCTAGAAAACCAAACATAGTGGTAAAGGAGAAAACTACAAAGGCAGCCTTACTATTAGAAATGTCAGTGATTATTCTGTACTATGTATGGATAGAGAGAAGAATATCAAATAGCAAGAGATGCAATCAAAAACCAAGAAAATGTAATTTAAAGAAACAGAAAGAGTCTTATTTGTTTGGGCCCCACTCACCGGATTAAAAAGAACTTTGGGGCTCACCTCACTATGTTGCCTATACATATAAGATCTTAACAAGCTTCAGAAAGAAGCTGTTTAGCACAATGGAAGCATTAGGGATGTGCAGGGGGACCGCACACATTACATTCGGTATTCGTATTCGTGGGGGGGTAGATACGTTGCATTCGGCAAGGGGAGCCCCGATCCGTTCATACGTTCCATTCTTGTTTCCCAGCTAAAATTTAATTAACTACACCCCTCCACCCTCCTGACCCCCCCCCCCCCCCAAGACTTGCCAAAACTCCCTGGTGGTCCAGCGGGGGTCCGGGAGCCATCTACTGTACTCACGCCGTCAGCTGCCGGTATTCAAATGGCGCCGAAAGCCTTTGACCTTACTATGTTACAGGGGCTATCAGTGCCATTGGTCGGCCCCTGTCACATGGTAGGAGCAATGGATGGCCGGCGCCATCTTGTGCTCCTACCATGTGACAGGGGCCGACCAATGTCACCGGTAGCCCCTGTAAAATAGTAAGGGCAAAGGCTATCGGTGCCATTTTGAATACTGGCAGCCGACGGCCCGAGTTCAGGAGATCGCTCCCGGACCCCCGCTGGAGCACCAGGGACTTTTGGCAAGTCTTGTGGGGGTCAGAAGAGTCCCCGAAGACTTGCCAAAAGTCCTTGGTGGTCCAGCTGGGGTCCGGGAGCGATCTCCTGCACTCGGGCCTCCTGCATATTTCTGTTTTTAATTTGTGATCACTTATTGTATATTTGTTGAAGGTCATTTTGCATGTGCAGACTGTCTGCAGTGCAACCCTAGAGCACTAGAATCAAACATGTAATGTTATCTGTTATCTCTGACCATATCACTCAAGATCATATTGATCTTTGTTGTATTTGTAGGGAGACCACCATATTTGTGTTTTCTATGCTGTTCTAGTTGCACAAGATATATATTTTTTTTTTTGGGGGGTGGGGACGGGACCCTGGGATTTTCATTGATTGCAGTTACTTTAAAAGTGTTTTACTTTTTGAAGCTGTAGTACCACTAAATGACCACAGCATGACATTTACAATGGAGAGGGTTATACGATGATCTTAATGTTATGAATGCTGAGTAGGCATGTGCATTCTTTTTTCACAAATTAGACTTTCTTTTTTTTTTTTAAATTCTTTATTTATGTGATTTTAATATGATATACAGAATAATTGGAGATATACAATCATTAGTGAAAATCATTAAAGAAAAAATTCAGGAAAAATATCATTCATACAAATTATTTCCATCTTTCTCCCTCTATCATATTTAACTGTTAAGCGGAAATTTGGGGGATCCAAGATATAAAGGAACATTATATTGATTTCAGTTTAAGGAAATTTAAGGAGGATACTATACATTCTATGTAGCTCAAGACCTTAGACCTCACTAGCCTCATTCTTATGGTTATCCAAAAATACAAGTAATTGGTCAGGTTCAAAGAAAATGTAGTGAGCATTATTCCAATTTAGAACACATTTGCAGGGGTATCATAGTTATCTTAGCACCCATTAACCTTGCTTCCTGGCACATCTCAAGCATATTTTTTCTCAGAATGTGTGTTGTTTTAGTAATGTACGGAAACATCCAAATTTTTTGCCTATAGAACATATTTTCCCTGTTTCACAGAAATAATTTTAAAATCATCTCTCTGTCCGTAATAAAAACAAAGGAAATTGAGACTGTTCCACAAGACTCAATTTGCTCCTCCATAGATGTTTCAAGAAAAGCAGTTAAGTTATTACCAACATTCAAGGGTGGGTTAGCCACTGTTGACTTTATTGTGTAGTATATATTTGCAATTGGGGGAATCATTTCTGGAGAAACTTGCAAAATTTCAATTAGGTAGTTCTTAAATTGATCCCTTAATGGGATCAACCTCACTTGAGGAAAATGTAAAACCCTTAGATTCAGATATCTTTGAGAGTTCTCCAGGTTTTTAATCTTTCTAGTTGTATCCATATCAGATTTCACAAGATTCATTTGTACTTCTTGCTTCACTTCAATTTTAATATCCATATCTTTAATCTTGGCTTCATGCTGAGCTACCAAAGGTTGAATCTTTTTAATGCTTTCCTGGTTATTTATTAGCGCCTGAGTTAACAAGGCTGTTGATTTTTCTAAAATTAGCAGGGCACTCCATACCGTCTCTAAAGTTATTTTGGATGGCTTAACCAATTTTTGAATGAGGTTAGTGCCTACCTTGTCCCCTCGACAAACTTCTGAAATTCTTACGATTTTGTTGGTCGAGTTGTCTTCTCCTGTTTGGTTAGAAAAGGTAGCACTTGGCTTCTTATGAGCCCGTTCCTCCATCAGGACCTTCAATTCCTGTTGTTCCTCCATTGCCGCAGTGCTATCTACAATTGCACATGCAGCTGACAAAACTCTTCCCGCCTCCGTTGCCACACCCATCTCCAACGCCATCAGGGAGGTAGGCCAGCCCGGTCCTGGTTGTTGCTGCGGGTCAGAGGAGAAGGTGTCTCTGGCACTCCGGGGCTCAACGACATTTGTATGTCCTGGAGTGTCTCAGCGTGTTCCCTGCCCGGCATCCCCGCGGACTTCTCTCTTGGAGTATTTTATTTATTTTTATTTATTTAAAACTTTTCTATACCATCGTTTAGTAGTGCACCATCACAATGGTTTACAGTTAGGCACAAATATGTGGTTTCTAAATTATCCATAGGGTGCCATTATTATATGGTTACATAGTTCAATAATGTACTCTAAATGGGGAATGGGTGTGGTTACCATTTATGATTAAACTGTCTTTCTAATTTAATACTTAAATTTGAGAAAATAACAAAAATAAGCAATTCTGCTTTTTCTTGGTGACTTTCTGCTTTGTGTATGTGTTGTTATTCCACTACCTCACTGTGAAATGCTTTTTTGAAGAGCCATGTTTTTAAGCCTTTTTTGAAGCATTTTAATTCTTTTATTAGTCTTAATTCCAGTGGTAATGTATTCCACAATAATGGTCCTGCCAAAGATAGTGCTCTCTCTCTAACTTGGGTCAACTTTGCTGTTTTGACTGAGGGTATGGTTAGCAGAGCTTTATTGGCCGATTTGAGACTTCTTTGAGGGACATGTAATCGTATTGCGGTGTTTAGCCAGTCAGAATTTTTGGCATTTATTAGTTTATGAACTGTGCATAGTGTTTTAAATTGAACTCTCTGTTCTATTGGGAGCCAGTGTCAATCTGCAAGTGTTTGGGTGATATGATCTCTTCTGCCTTTACCAGTAAGTATTCTGGCAGCCGAGTTCTGTAGTATTTGCAGTGGTCTGATAGTAGTGTATGGTAATCCTAGGAAAAGTGTGTTACAGTAGTCCATGCTGGCAAATATTAATGCTTGTAGTACTGTACGAAAGTGTTCCTGATTTAATAAGGGTTTTAGTCTTCTAAGGACCATTAGTTTGGCATAGCCTTCTCTTGCTTTTATTGATATGTGTTGCTTAAGGCTCAGTTCCGTGTCTATAATTACTCCTAGGTTTCTAGCTTTATCAGTTAACTCTACTGATTTGTCATTTTTAAGTCAGATGGGATTTTGAATTCTTTCAATGTTTTTTCGTTCCAGATGTACAAATTCTGTTTTTTCAATGTTGATTACTAATTCCATTTGGTTTAATAGTTGTTTAATTATGTCTAGGTATAACATTGCAAAATTCAGTGTTTTTTCAATTGATTCTTCAACTGGTAGAATTAATTGAATGTCATCAGCATATATGTAGTGTATGATACCTAGCCCAGCCAGTAGGTGGCAGAGGGGGAGCATGTAAATGTTAAATAGAGTCACTGAGAGTGCTGAACCCTGGGGGACTACTGTCTTTAGTTTGATTTTGTCTGATATTGAGTTTTTTTATCTGTACCTGATAAGATCTATTGTTAAGGTAGGATATGAACCATTTAATTGTTTTGTTTTGTAATCCAATTTCTTCCAATCTTTTCAATAGTATGTCATGGTTTACTGTGTCAAATGCTGCGGACAGATCTAGCAGTATCATGATGTAGTGTTTTCCACTGTCAAATCCGCGAAGTACGGTATCTGTTAGAGAGATTAGTAACATTTCAGTGCTATAGTGTTTTCTGAAGCCATGTTGTGATGGGAAGAGTATGTTATTGTTGTCTAGATGTTCTGCTAGTTGCTTTTGTACTGCTTTTTCTATTAATTTTGCGATCATGGGCAAGTTTGAAACAGGTCTATAGTTACTTAAGATGGTTGGGTCACTGTTTTTCTTTTTCAGAATCGGTTTTATTATTGCATTTTTTAGTGAGTCTGGCATAACTCCTTCACTGAGTGATAGGTTAATTATTTTGGTTAATGTGTATGAGGTTATATCAGCTAGTTTTTTTATATCTGTGGTGGGAATGGTGTCAATTTTATGTGGTGCGGGATTCAGTTTTTTTATCATGCATTCAACTTTGGTCTGGGATACCTCGTCAAATGTGGAGAATTGTGTCACATCTCTTTTTTGCATCTTGATTTCCTGTTTTGTTAGGAACGGAATCTTTGCTTTAAGGTTTGTGATTTTGTCTGAGAAATAGTGTGCTAGGTCATTGCATTTGTTCTCTTGTGGAGCTTGGGGCATATCTGCTTTATCATTAGTCAGATTTTTAACTATGTTGAATAGTGTTCGTGGGTTGTTTGAAAATTTTTCAATTTTTGAATTAAAGAATTGTTTTTTTGCTTCAAGAATTATTTTTTTTTATAAAAGGCTAGTTGTTTCCTAAATTTGGTTAAATTTTCTGCTTATTTGTCTTTTTTCCACCTTTTTTCTTTTTTTCTCAGATTTTGTTTAATTTCCTTTATTTTTTCATTAAACCAAGGGTTTTTCTGTTTTGGTTCAAGGATTTGTATTGTTCTAGTGGGGTTAATGTCATCTGCCAATTTACTTGTTTTCGTTATCCATTCTGTTGTTGCATCTATACAGTTTTGATGGTTGAGGTTTATTAAAGTTTCTTCTAATTTATTTTTTAGAATGTCATGGTTAAAGGGAGAATGATATTTAAATTCTAAGGGCTCATTTTTCTGTATTTCTTTTGGTTTTATGAATTTGATGGCGGATTGGATTAAGAAGTGATCCGACCATGGAATTTGATTATAGCTAGTATTTAAGTGTTCAGTGAAGTTATGAAGTTAGAAACCATAGTCGGAGCAAAGAAGCCCACTATCGTGGATTGAGAGGGAGTCATCATGGCAGGTATGGAGGAATCCTGTCGGATCCTGCATTTCCTCTTGGTATGTGGCAAAAAATCATGGTAGAAATGCAAACTAGCAGAGCCAACTTTGCTGCGACCTCTCCTTAGGACGCCATCTTGGATCTGAATTAGACAATTTCAATGAGATTGTCTAGTTCGTCATGGTTTGGGGATGCCGAGAAATAAACTGAATTTGTCAGAAATTTCAGAAAAATTCGTAGTTCGTGTTAGTGCGCGCTAACTTTAAAATGTTAGTGCGTGCTAACGGGAGTTAGTATGTGCTAACACGAAAATCAGGACCCATGAAAACATAAAATGAACCACAGGAAAAACGTAATTTCCCATGGGGGTCCAAAAACAAAGCCTGAACCAATAAAAATAAACAATGTTGGTCCTCTTGAATTTAGGAGTATGTGATTGGTGGAAAGTGGTTTAGCAGGAGGTATAAATTCGGGAAGATTTGGAGAGAGTTTGGCTTTTTTGCCCTTTTCTGGGTTGGCATTGGAATGAGAGGGACCTCCAGTATGTACTGGCCTGAAGTAACCAGTCTGCAGGCTAGTGGGCCCAGAGACCACCCCAAATTGAGTGGGACCCTGCAGGGACCCTTAACCTCAAAGGAAGAGGCCTGAGGCCAGAGGAAGAAGAAGAGTTTCCTCCCCTGAGGAAAAAATCATGGAGTTAGAGGTAGACCCAGGGTGATTCCTCCCCTAAAGAAAAATGGTCAGGAAGAAGGAATAGGGGATGTTCTGAGGTGAGGAGCATCCCTAAAAGGGCATGCAGGATACCAGACATACCCACAAGCATCTGGAATGGAGGAGAAGAGCAATTGGAGTGAACGATGGAGTGGAAAAGTAGTCATGAGTAACTCTAAGGGAGTGAACTTCATTCCCTGCAGGTGTCTAAGTTGTGGGATTAAACTTGAAGAAGAATCTGTGAGTGGTATACTTGCCCCTTGAGAGCTGAGATGGATTAAGGTATGAAAAAAAGAGTACCTATGGGTGTACCAACAGGGAGAGCTGTATTTTGGGAATTGTAAACTTTATATGCCTGAAAAATGGTAGCATTAGGAGATCTAATTGATGTTCAAATGCAGGTTGAGAGATTGGTATACCAAGTCTATGGAATATCACATGGCAGACTGCTGAAAGGATTTGCTCAGACTGTTTGTGTCCTGTGAACTCTGAATATTCTGTATTTATATGCATATCCAATACTTGTCTTGTGCCTAATGGCTGGATTTAAACCAGAAATAAAGTTGAGAGTTGGTTTATCTAAAAGTGGTGTGACTCCTCTTATTGCTTTATTGCTGCCAGCACTGTGGGATAGCTAAGGGCAAAAGTTCACGGAGGGGAAGAGGATGGAGATTCTTATTGACCAGTTTAGAGATGTAGTGAGCTACCCTTTACTGTCTCCATCTGGGTTCACTGCACCATCTGCATGACCCAAAGATTGGAACCTCCTAAATCCATTTTGGAGATTGACCCTTCTCCTAATCGGGAAAGATATCCTATCATTTTATGTGCATGAAAATTGGATTATATATTACTTAAATATGGCTGAAGAACTCAGATGGGGGGCTATCATTACCCATCTTTGACCATCCCCTCCTGCCTAGTCTATGATGTCACATTCCAACCCAGAATGAGGGGTAGGGTTTGCTATTGTTTAGAAGCTTTTGGATATTGGCTCTACAGTAGACTTTGAATGCCTGTTTGTGAGATTGATTGCTGTGGTATGGCTCTGGTGTACTGCCACCCCCCCCCCCCCCCCCCCCCCCGTAGCTTTGTCTGGTACTGATCTGACCCAATCTCCTGTTCAATGTGCTTCTCCTGTGTTTGATGTAAACCGATATGATATGACGGGTCATGAATGTCGGTATAGAAAAAGAATAAATACATAAATAAATAAAGTCTAGAACCAGTGTGTTCAGTAGGGACCCTCATGCCGCCAGGAGAAACATTTACTGTGAAGCAGAAATTACTCAGCACTCTTCTATGGCAGCAAGCAAGGATACCTGGGAAACTGGAATAGATAAATAATAAACATTATATACTCAGTGACATAGATCTATACAGGTGTGACATAGATCTGTACAGGTGTGACCAGGTACAATGGGCAAGGAAGAAAGACATCAGAGATTGACTTATACAAGTTAAATCTTCTTTAGGTAACCTTTACAGTCCCACCTCTTCCCATATTACAACAAAAACCAGGGAATGTCACTTGTTTATTTAAAATATTTATTATATACCTTTCATCCATTCTAGGGAGATTACAAATAAAATATTCAGAAATATTTATAATTGGCAACTATACATAAGCCACAGACAAAACAAAACAATGATCATTATGACCTCCCAAGCCTGAGTTACATACATATCTGCCACAAAGGGTGCTAAGTTTGAAAGATCATCCACACTAACCTTCTAATTTTTGCATAGGCTGGAGTGTATTTATGTCCAAACTAGGATATGACCTTTTTGTTATCAGTCCTCCAACAGCCGTCAGGACATGACAATAAACTATGCTCTGAACTGATGGAGCTCCTAGCAGATTTTAAATTGAAATGTATAGACATAGTGGTGTTGAGTGATTTTAACTATCATATTGATGATACTTTCAAATTCTGTGACTGATGTTTTAGCTATAATGTCTACCTTAAGCCTTAAGCAATGATTGATGCTCCCACTCACGTAGCTGATCATATTTTAGATCTTTTGTTTTTTTTTCTACCTGAGCAAGATGCTGATGCTAAACATTCTTCTTATCACATTTGGCTATAATATTAGTTTTAAGATTGGATTATTATTTGATTCAGTTTTATCTGAAACATAACATTTCAAACTTCCTAAAGAAGTTTTGAATATTCAGTTCAGCTGTGTAAAGATTGTTGTTGAGCAATTTGTCAAGTTAACTATTAGATTTGCTATCTCTGCTAGGATCAGTATCTGCTTTAGTTGATTCCCGGAATAGTAATTTACAAAAGGCACTTGGTCAAGCAGATCCATTTAGAAAATATTTAGTATGGCGAAGTAGCCTTCTTTTTGGTTTACCAAGGACATTCTTGAAACAATTAGGCCCTAAATAGCCTGCTTCTGGCACAAATCAAAGTGTTATCCCTCCAATCTTCCCTATCCTCATCCTCCCTCTCTTCTTTTTTTTTCCCCTTCTCATATTCCCTGTGGAATGCCCATTCTATTTCCAACAAACTTGCCTACATTTATGAACTGTTTATTTCTCATACTCTTCAACTTCTCACTTTGACTGAGATTTGGCTTTCCCCTGAGGCCTCTGCTTCAATTGCTGCTCTTTGTCATAGAGGTTATCTTTTCTCCCATACTCCTCGCATAGTGGGCCATAGTTATGGTATTGGACTGCTGTTTTCCCTTCCTGTAGGTTTCAACCCCTTCTTCTACCTCAAGCCCACTTCTTTTCTTTCTTTGAGGACCACTCCATCTGCCTATTCATCCTATTGCCTCTCCAGAAATCTGTCATTTATCGACACCCTGATAAATCTCCATTCTCTTTCCTCACCATCTTTGACTCCTGGCTTTCCTTCTTCCTTGGAGATATTTTCCCCTTCCTTTATTCTTGGGAACTCTGCCAAGCAAGACTGCTATGTCTATTTGACAAACTCTCTTGCTTCAAACCATTGCTGTCTCTCTATAACGTTCAATCCCCTCTTCAAACTGCGTTCACTCCCACCACACCTTTGCTCTCTGCCCAGACTATAAGTGAATACTTCCAAGACAAGGTTTACAAAATTGGTCTCAAATTCTCAATCAGGTCACTTCTACCTCCCCTCCCCCACTTAATTCCCCTCTCCTTCCTCTGACCCCTACTGTTAGGGATGTGCACGAGAAAAACATTCATTTAGTTTCAAAATTAATTTTGTGGGGACCCCAATTTGTTCCATTAATTTAAAAATGAAAAAATATTTTTTTGTTTGATTTGTTTTTCGTTTCCCATTATAGAGAAGCATTACCACTATTTTGGGCTCCGGAACTGGGGTTTTCCAATCAATTGTCTTGGAACTTGTGCGAAAAAATCATCAAAAGGGAGCAAGAACTCCAAAATATCTAGAAAGGCTTTGGAAAATGGCACCAAAAAGTGCCATGAATAGCCTAAGGCTCCTTAAAGGGGAAAAGGGGTACTAGAATTGACAGTTCTCCAAATCACTGTGAAAGGAGCAAAAAAAAAGCAAAAGTGGGAAGAATACCCCAAGGCTCCAAAAAAGGGCACCAGTGACAGTGATATTAACCCTTAATGGCATCTTGAGTAGCAACTTGGCACCAGAAGTGGCATCAACCTCCTGAGGCACCATGAAGGGGGAAAAAAGCAGAAAAAATGGCAGAAAATCTCCCAAGGCAGGCACTGATAAAGGAGCCAAGCAGCACAAAGAGTAGTTTTAAGACATCAAAGCAACATGAGAGGTGCAAAACACCCTCCCCAGATGGCAAGAACAACTCAAGATATAAGATCTGGAGTATGACAGCAAGACCACAGTGGCAACATGAGCTCCTAAGTGTAAGGTCTGAGCATGGAAGAAAGGCTGCGTGGCACAAAGACCCCAACGTGTGCTGTGTGAGATTTTGATTTTCTCACAAAATGGGATTTCCAAATGAAACTGATATCACATTCAAAACATGAAAAAAGTTTCACAAATGAAAGTGGTTACCTTGTATAGTAAGTTGTGAAGATTGGGAGTTTTTTAAAGAAAGTTTTTCCTGTATTCTGTAACTGGACTCTGGCTCTTCCATTTCCTGAATTTCTGGGTTTTCATGAGTTCTCTCTAACTACTCTGTAATTACATTTACTAAATGGTTTCTCTTGAGCATCTTTTGACTTGTGCTTGTATTTATTCTTTTTGAATGAGGGGTTTTTTTTTGGACAAACCACCGCATTTTAATCAGCCATTAAACAGGATGGGAAAACCAGGCTGAGATTGTGGAGAGGTTGGGGAAAAACAAACATGCAAATACAACCAAGAAACAAACAACATGGAAGCATCAAAACTCCCATTCACATAATTAGGCATTGACATAGCAGCTAGATGGAGTAGTAGCAATGGTGTTATTACAGGCATGTCAGGGAGGCATGTGCCAGCAAATCCCCCATGGTGATATGGGGCGAAAGGTAGGCATGTGCCAGCAAGTCTTCCATGGTGGTATGCCTACCTGTCATGCATCTAATATGTCAGCAAATCTCCCATGGTGATATGGGGGATGTCAACTAGACCTGAAGTAAAAAGTCCTCTATGCTGGTAGCAGGGGTATTCATATATAAATAATATACAAATAACCCACTGACTAAAAAATGTAATATCATATATAAAGATTCACTCAGTAAAAACAATATGAGTACTCTTGCAACATTACAAAGTAATGGTCTTTGAAAAAATAATGACCATAAATGGTACCAGGACTGTACAAGAAAATCTCATGTCTTACTCCTTTCTATGTACCTAGGACATTTAATCATTGGTCATAAACATCATTGGTGGTTCTGAGATGAATCTTCTTTAACATTCAATTTTTTGAGCATGCTTTTCTTTTGCAATTTAAAAACACTTCAGATACAGATTCTTAGGCTGTAAATATGCACTTATCTTTTACGCCTGTAATGTCCTCTCTGTCTTCTAAGGTGTTTTGCAAACACATGCTTTTAAATGTCCTTGAATATACATGGATAGTAACAGCAAAATCCAACACTGCAGCATTTCAAATCGGTACTACTTCTTCAGGGGTTATGTAACATTTTGCTTATGTTCCAAGGTTCATGATGGAGGGGAGTTAAACTCAAGCACCTAATCAAAGAGGTATAAGAGAATTAATGAGGCACCAAATACACAATTCAGTAAAGGAACAATATCAGCATCATATTCCATAGAAACTCCCTTTCACAGAACAAATATCATTGTAACAGCTCAACAAGTTAAGTATTGGACAGGTAAACTCATACTAGATGATAAATCTTCAAAAGCTTATTTTACTGGGCTAATTTCCTGTGTGTGCTGGCTAGCTTGATGAGAAACTGTGGCTGCTGTCCACCATTTTTTTAAAAACTAACCGCAGGAAATAAAGTGTCAATCAAACACAGATCATGGGGTCAGAATGAAAAAAGAGCACAATAAAGGTAGTAAAGAGTGTACCAGTCTATTCTATCATTAAGACCTCTTGGCACTGTAGATTTTAATGTGAATATTTAATAATATTCACATCTGTTTAATAAAACCTTCATCCTGCCTCCCAGTGGAGAAGGGGGACATGCTCCAAAATAGGCAGCGAATGTCTGAAAAAGTATGACCAAGATCTACACAGTAGGCAACAATGGTGCGTGCTCATTAAGGGTGTTTAAGTGATTGCAATGTTCAATGACCCATATTCTAATGAGTCGCATCATGCGTTACACATATATCTTCTGACAGGGTCATATCAATGAATAGATTACATAACATGAGTTACAGTCAGCATTGAATCATCATCGCATGAATGAATGGAGTTGGGGAGCTGCCATTGTATTCCTTGAATTGTAGTTTTACACACATCACAGTAACCACAGCCATATGACCAATCATCTGCACTTACGATGTATCAAAGTCACTTGTTACAGTCTTGACTACACATTGCTTGATGTTCTGCCCTCTCATATATGATATTAATAGCAGTTTATTGAAAACTGAGTGGTAATTAGAATGTGCCAATGGCGAGTAATGGATGCTTTGATATTATGGGCTAAATTAGAGTATCTGAAAACACAGTCTCCTCAGAGGCTGGCTTCACCCTGTACTGAAGAAGCTGTTATGAATCTGAATAGTGTGCATGTAATAGAGCATGTTTGATAGATTTCTTGGGAAAACTTCTGGACTGAAATCTTTGGCTAAGATCAACTGATTGCCAATTAAACGCAGCAGTGTTAGAACAGATATGCCAAAGGCGGAAAAACTAATTGACTGGCAATCCACATTTAAATGTTCATGGATGGTAGCTTTCAAAGCAGAGCAAATTGTTTCATTCAATAGTTTTGCAGTGTAGAGTGGTATGAAGCATAGAGCCAGAACATTGTATTAATATGTCCAAAAAAAAGCAATTTGATCATGTCTGTATGTGATGGAAAACTCCAAATTAGCCTCTCTCTTTGATTGAGCCTTTGATGGAATCCTGTGGTGATTCTTCTGAGTTAACCTAACTGAAAAAAATATCATCTATATACCTGTGCCATAGTCTAATGTTCTTCTAATGTGAGGCCGTATAGGCAAATTTCTCCACAAACTGGGTAACTTTATATGGTAGCCATGTCTGGAGCAACTGGGAAGCACATGGCACCCCCATGGATTTGGTGAAAAAGCTCAGATTGAAATTGAAAAAAATTATTGCAAAGAACTAACTTGACTAACTTGATCAAAAAAGACAAAGGAATTCACTACAGTCATTCACATCATTTCAATATTTCCTCTACAGCCCATAGCCCTGTTTGCTAGGGGATATTCGTGTAAAGGGATTCCACATTGAGGCACACAAAAAAATCTCTGGAGTAGATCCAATATCATTGACAGTTTATGTAACATGTGCTGTGTCTTGAATATAAGATCATGATCGCTGGACAACCAATTATAAAAATAAATGTAAGAGATGTGCAAGTGGCTCCAACACTGATACATCTGCTGACACGATTGGTCTGCAGAGGGATTTATTCAATGATTTATGTATCATTGGGATCCTTATAGCAAAGAATATGGGGTAAATCAACTGAAGATATGCTAATTCCTTCTTTGTCAGGCTGCCAAGAAGTTTTGCTCCACTTAGTAATAGATCAATCGTATCTTACAGAGCAGGAATATGGTTGTCCAACAATTTGACATATGTCTAATCATACAGCTGTCTTTATTTCAGTAGTATAATTGACGGTGTTCATAACCACGATCTCCCTACCCTTGTTGGCGGGTTTGATAGTAATATCCCAGTTTGGAGAATGAAATCGAAGGACTTGACACTCCTGTGATGATGAATTGAAAAATGTGCACCGAGATTCCAGTTCAATGCTTTTCTAAATCTTATTGCAATGATATTTGTTCTATGAAAGGGAGCTTCTATGGAGTATGATGCTGATATTGTTCCTTTAGTGAACTGTGTACTTGGTGCCACTTTAATTCTCTTAAATCTCTTCCATTAGGTGCTTGAATGTAACTCCCCTCCATCATGAGCCTTGAAACATGAGCAAACTTTTACATCATCCCTGAAGAAGAATTACCCACTCGAAACGCTGCAGTGTTGGGTTTGTATTACCATCCATGATTATACAAAATAATTTAAAAACATCTGTTTGTAAATCACCTTAGAAGATCTTAGAGGACATTACAGGCGTAAATGATAAGCACATGTTTGCAACCTAAGAATATGCATCTGAAGTGTTTTTAAATTGCAAAAGAAAAACATGCTCAAAAAATTGAATATTAAACAAGATTTGTCTCACAAGCACAAGTGATGTTTATGACCAATGATTAAATGTCCTAAGTACATAGAAAGGAGTAAGACATGAGATTTTATTCTGCAGTCCCAGTTCCATTTATGATGGTCATTATTTTTTCAAATGTCATTATTTTTTAATGTTTGCAAGAGCACTCACACTGCTATTATTGGGTACTAGGGGTTTGGCAGCTAGACATGAGGCAGCAAATCCCCTATGTTTCTGTGTCTTTCCCAATCCCTGACATGATTGATTTTGTCACTGGAATTTTGGATATTAAAATCTTTTTATATTTCTCAGAAGTACCATAACTGACTATACCCATTGACTGTGCCACACTAATGTGTGTGTGCGCGCAGGAAATACAGAGACAGTGCTGTGTGCACTAGTTCTGAAACTGCTGAGTTTAATGATGGGCTCCAAACACAATCTGGCATGCTTCAATCTGCACTGTACTCAGTATTCAGTGCCCACTGCCCAGGCAGACAGAGACAAAATCAGTAGCAACTCTGCAAGCAACTCTCCACACTTTGTGGTTAGTGCAGTTAGTGTAGCTGGGTTCAAAAAAGGTTTGGATAAGTTCTTGGAGGAGAAGTCCATTAATGGCTATTAATCAATTTTACTTAGGGAATAGCCACTGCTATTAATTGCATCAGTAGCATGGGATCTTCTTAGTGTTTGGGTAATTGCCAGGTTCTTGTGGCTTGGTTTTGGCCTCTGTTGGAAACAGGATGCTGGGCTTGATGGACCCTTGGTCTGACCCAGCATGGCAATTTCTTATGTTCTTATGTTCCCCAAAGGGAGAGAAAAAACAGCAACACAAGTTCTGCAAAAGTGCTGGCTGTCTTTCTCTGCTGATTGGCACAGTGACAGTTTAAAATGGGCAGCAGCCATAAAGATGTTTGGGAAAGGATAACCAGGAACTCAGAGACAGCTCAAATAGTGTCCTTCATAGAAAATATTTATTTATTTGTTTGCTTGTTTGAAAATCTTCTATTCCGCAACCTCAGAGTATCTGTTCAGTGCAGATTACAAAATACACTCATAAAATCACGAAAAATCTAAAACTTTAAAAACACAACATTTAAACACAGAAATAATCATTGTTTTGAGACCGTTTCTTTTTTTTTTTTTAAATTTATGTTTTGAGACCGTTTCTAAACACTTTTATATCTTGCTGTTCACGAAGCCCTACTGGCAATTTATTCCACTCTACAGCAGATATGAAAGAGAAAACCCATGCCCTCGTCTGAACCCATTTATACTTGTTAGCAGGAGGAATAACCAACAAGTGGGCACCTTCTGATCTTAGAGCCCATTTTGGAATACACCAGTTAATTAAATGTTTTAGTTTGAAACAGTTTTATTGAGTTTTCAAATAAAAAATACAAGCGGCCCAGAGAGGCAGGAACTCTTATACCCCGCCGGGCACGGACTCTTACAGAAAACCAATTACTACTGAACCCCCCATTAGTCCACCCCAAGACCTCCTCCCCCCCAGGGTCCCCAACCCGCCCATAACCCTAATGTCCAAAGAACCATGCTGTGACTTCAAGACTCCAGGTCTCTTTCAGATTGTAATTCCGAGCTCAAGCAGTAGACAGAGAAGAGATCAGTCATTAAGAATCAGACTTCTAGATGGGTAAATATTTCTAAAGCTTGAACAACATATTAAGCAATCTGAATCTTACCCTCCACCTAACTGGTAGCCAGTGGAGATCTCGCAACAGTAGAGGTGACATGCTCTCTTCTTGGGTCAGGACTCAAGCGGCAGCATTCTGGACCAATTGTAGCACATGAGTTAGTTTCTCAGGTATCCCAAATACAAATCACCACAATAATCCAAATGACTTAAGACCAAAGCCTGTATCACTGAACAAAATAAGTCATGGGGTAACAAAAACCTCAATGGTCTATTTTGAGTTTTTAAAAAGCCACTTTTGAAACATGATGAATTTGCTGCTTCATACTCAACTGAGAGTCCAAAAAGATTCCGAGACTTTTCACTTCAGTTTGAATTGAATATGATGCCATGCAGAATGCAATGCACCTCTCCTCACCCTCTGCGTCCAATTTGTCAAATTAGGAATTAAACCAGTTTAACACCGCACCTCCCACATCAAACTTACAGGGTCATTTAACATTTTGCAATAGTGCCTTAACACACGATAATTCCCTAACACATGCAATAAACAATGCAGCACAAAATTAAGTATTCCTTCGGTGCATAGACTTGCGTAATGGGGAAAATATTTTTAGAGAGAAAGAGCGCCTCTGTATAGGATCAGTATGACACTCTATATATGTACCAATTTAAGAGGGGCACTTTCAGTTGGGGTGAGCTTCAAGGGGTAAAGTTTAGGGAGAGTGGTGTAATGAAACATTCTGAGTATTCATAGTAATATTGACATCACTAAATGTTTGTAGACATAATGGATGAAAAGTATAACAAGAGGAGTACTTTTCAATCTATCTTTTCTAATATTTTTGCTACTGTTGGTAAGTTCAAAACTGGGCAATAGTTTGACATTCTGTGAAGGATAACTTGCTGACCTTTTTAATAGGTCTTATTGTGGCTTACTTCCAAACAACAGGAACTTCCCCACCACTCAAAGATTTGTTAATCATTATCTTTATAACTTCAAAAGAAACATCTTTCAAGTTCTTTACAGCTGTAAAAGGACATGGGTCAAGTACTGAAAAAGTTGGTTTAGACTAGATACCTTGGTTCTCACTTCCTTTAGTGTGGTCAAATCAAACTCAGTCGAAACATCGTTTGAAGGGAGATCACCCTCCAACCTTAAACTATCAGAGACAGGAAGCAACTTCTGCTGCAGGATCTCAAATTTTTTTATCAAAATAGTCAGCAAGCAAAATAGTCACATGCTAGCGTCTCTTTATCCAAGATCAAGGCTTATTAATTGCCTTATCTAGATGCAATACATAATACACATCATACACAAGGAAATCCCCTTTGACCAATCTGAGAAAAGAAAACCGTGGTACTCCAATGAATTAAAGAAAATTAAACATGACCTACGATTAAAAGAACGTGCTTGGCGCAAACAGCCATCTGCCTCAAGCAAAGCCACATACACCAATACCTTACACAACTACCGTCAACTACTCAAGCTAAACGAGACCACTACTCCAAAAACATCCATGCCTATCAATTCAACGCCAACGCTCTGTTTGCATTTGTTTCAGACCTCACAAAACCTGCCACTTCCACATTCAATGAGGACAATGACAATAACAGATGCCAAGAATTAGCAATATACTTCAAGAATAAGATTGACAACATCCTTACCCGCTTTCCATCCAAGCACCCCATCTCATGCCACTATGCAATGATAACAAGAGCAAACTTAGTAACTTTAACCCCACAACAAACATGGAAATTGAGGCCATTTTAAAGACGATGAAGCCAGCATCCCACATCCTAGACACCATCCCCCCAAAGACCCTCCTCTCCATCCCTTCCACCATTGCAAAACCCATCGCTGAACTTATCAACTGCTCCATCACACATGGCAGCATCCCAGACCCACTCAAACTCGCTGTAGTAAGACCCCTCCTAAAAAAAACCCAACCTCGACCCCTCAGACCCAGCTAATTACAGGCCGATTTCCAACCTGCCTTTTATTTCTAAAATTCTGGAAAGGGTAATTAACAAACAACTTTCCAATTTCCTGGAAGACTCCAACATCCTCCACCCTGTACAATTCGGCTTTCGTAAAGCCTGTAACACAGAAACCCTTCTACTATCAATAACAGATACCATTCTCAAAGGCTTGGACCATGGAAACTCCTACTTGCTCGCCCTCCTAGACATATCGGCAGCTTTCGACACCGTTAACCACCAAATACTACTGACCCGCTGGCAGAAATAGGCATTGCTGGCAACGCCCTCTCCTGGTTCTCCTCCTATCTTAACCAGAGAGAATACATAATAAAAATTGACAGAAACCAATCCTCACACATCCCAATCACACAAGGTGTCCCCCAAGGCTCCTCTCTATCATCCACCTTGTTTAACATTTACCTCCTACCACTTTGTCAATTACTCTCCAACCTGTGATTGAAATTTTTCTTATACGCAGACGATGTGCAGATTCTCATACCGATCCAAAAATCCATTGAGGAATCCATGCTCTTCTGGGAATCTTGCCTCTCCTCCATAAATTCCATGTTAGCTAACATCCACTTAGCCCTGAACGCAGCTAAAACGGAACTACTCAACATCTCCAACCACCCTGATGGCACTCCCCACCTTACACTACACAACACAACCAATACACCACACCAATTACGAGCAGTTAGAGACCTGGGTGTCATCTTAGACCATCAACTAAATTTCAAACCATACATCAACTCCCTCCTTAAAGGAGGTTTCTACAAACTAAATGTCCTCAGAAAACTCAAACCCTTACTACACGCTCAAGACTTCCGCACGGTAGTTCAGACCACTATGCTTGCAAAACTGGACTACTGCAACTCCCTGCTACTTGGCCTCCTGGCCTCCACCATCAGGCCACTCCAGATCCTCCAAAACTCCATGGCCAGAATCATAACAAATACTCGCAAGACGGAACACATCACCCCTATTTTAAAGGAACTGCACTGGCTACCTATCGCATTCCGATCTCAATACAAAGCCTTGACCATTCTTCACTGCTCACTACACAAATTCAATCACACCTGGCTCGAAGAAATGCCCCACTTCTGCACATCAAACCGCCCCACAAGAAGTGCCCATGCTGGCACCCTACACACCCCTTCCCTCAAGGTCGCGCATCTGTCACTCACCAGAGAAAGGGCTATCTCCATAGCTGGTACTTCCCTCTGGAACTCCCTCCCCGCCCCCCTCCGTTTAGAGCCGTCTATTACCAAATTCAAAAAAGGAGTCAAAACTTGGCTCTTCAAGCAAGCCTACCCCGATACAAACATAACGTAAAACTCTAGCCTAAACAGTTCTCTTTACTGATCCCCCACAGCCAGCCCCCCCTCAGCACCTTTCCACCTCCAGCGCCTCCCCACCTCTCCTTTCCCTGATTCTCTGGTATGCTACTTTCCCTTCCCTGAATCCAGTTTGGTACTCCACGACCCACGAATTCTTAGTTAAGATATCAGTGTATCAACTGTATAAAGTTCTCTTTCCCCCCACATCTCTGCCCCTTTTGCTCTCCTAGCCCTGCAAATATCTGTCATATAATGCCCCTTTGTATTTATTTCCCTTTTTGAATTACCTCCTTGTTATATTTTTTACTACGATTTGGTTTTTTGTTCTTTGTATTTCCTTTTATCAGTTCAATGTAAGCCGGCATGATGTGCCTTATGAATGTCGGCATAGAAAAGCCTTTAAATAAATAAATAAAAATAAATAAACAAATAATAGTCTCTCTATGCTTTCATACAAAAGTCTTGGTAGGCATTTAAAGCCTTTTTATAGGCTAGCAAAGAATTCTCATCTTTTACTTTTCTCTGACATCACTCAAATTTTCTTACCTCCCTCTTGGGCTCAACAACACTAGTTTTGAACTATGGTGCACATTTTTCTTTCTTTCTAGCCCTAGCTTCTTGTTCTAAAGCAATGCGACAAAATCCTGAATGTCCATATAATCACAAACTTCAAAATACAAATTGAAATCACCCACTAAAATCAAATTTCTAAATCTTAATGCTAAATATTCACAAACTCATTAAACTGATATAAATTGGTTATTTTATAGCTCAGAGGAAAATGTAACGTGTAGATTGTCCAACTCTCCACCTTCATCAGCAAAGCATCTGTGGGTAGACCCACTTCCTGAACAACCTTACAGCAAGACACTGCCTGTAAAAATACAATAATCTCTACCCCCTTGTCTACTTCAACATGATTGCTGGAAGTATGCAAAACCAGAAGAGCATACACTGTTAATAAGAATAATATCATGATTTTAAAGCCAAGTCTCAACCACACATAAAATATCCAAACAATGAGCTAAAATGCAATCAAGGATAATCTCACCCTCATTTCTTATGGATCATGCATTAATATATCCAATATGAAGACTATCTCTAATTATCCTCACTAGTCGATTCATTTTAGGCTTATCAACCTGCACCTCTTTTAAAACCCTTCCAATAGATGTCCCATATACACTATTCATGAGCCCAGTATAAGACCCCTTCCCATTACCATTGAACTCATGATCCATTCTACAGCAGTAACAAAAAGCATTACACACAGTAGATTTAAAAATATCATTGCTAAGATGACTCTTACAATACCTAGTAGCAAGATATTACCATCATCCAGCGGCCCATAGAGGGGCTCACCAAGGGGCAAGTCCTTTGGTGGGCCCTTAGGCAAGTGCCTGCCAGGCAGATATCCATCCACCTTGCAGGCCTCCCTCTTATGCTACCAACACAGGCATTGCTGCCCACTGATGTCACGGTCACATGACCCTCCCTTCTCTTTCAGCATGATCATTGGCAGTTCTTGCAGCTGTTACTGGGAGGCAATAACGTGCTGTAGTGGCTCTTAAAATGCTCAGGCAGCTGGAAAATCAGGCTCAGTCTTTAATCTTACTTCAGAAAGAATGCACCGCAAATCTTAGACATGCTCTGTCTTCAAGATCAGCTTCACTAGACCTGGTGCGCAGCAATTGGTTGGATTGGAAAAATGCTTCACTGTGATGTCATCTCTATTGACTCCTTGACAACATGTCATTCCTAACCATGTCTGCTGGTTGGCTGCTCTATACTTTGTATCAATTCCTAACTGTACACCTGTTGCTCTCATATTGATTTCTGTGAGGCATTGATTTTAATGGTTCATAGAAATAATTAATTTCAAAACAAATGAAACAAATAGGATTTGTTTAATTCAGGGATCCATTCATTTCAGAATGCACATCCCTACCTACTGCTTTCTCCTCTTTTTCTGAAATCACCTGTCCTCTGCCTCCAAACTCACTTCTTGTTCCTCTGACCCCGTTCCCATCCTGTTCCTCAGCTCTGCTTCCCCTGCAGTCATCCCTTCCATCTGCAACTGTTCCCACTGACTTCAAATATACTGCGATTTATAATATTCCTCAAAAAACCCTCACTGGCCCTACCTACTCTGCTATTAATTTGTCACATCTACCTCTTTCCTTTCACATCCATGTTATATTCCTCCACTGTCTTCATTTTTTTCATCTCAAGCCATTCTTGATTTTCACTCTTTACATTCCACAGAGACAACCCTTGCAAAAGTCTCCATTGACCTATTCATGGTTAAAACCAAAGGCCTTTATTCTATCCTTTTCCTCCTGCTGTTGCACTGTTAATCACCACCTACTCCTTGATAATTCTGTCCTCACTTGTATTACAGGACTCCCTCTTGTCTTGATTCTCTTCTTACCTTCAATCACACTTCTAGTGTATCCTCTGATCCTGTTCCTTTTCTCTCACTATAGTAATTCCTCTGATGCTCTGATCTACTCACATGCTTTTGATACCATTGCTATGCTGATGACTCTCAGATCTACTTCTTTACATCAAAAATGCCATCAGGAATTAAGCCCCAGATCTCAGCCTGCTTCTCTGACGTTTCTGCTTGGATGTCCCAATGCCGCCTTTAACTCAACATGGCCCAGAGAGAAGTGCTTATTTTCCTCCCCGAATCCACTTCCCCTCTTTCCCCTTTCTCTGTTTTTGTGATACTATCATCCTTCCAGTCACTTCAGCTGAAAACCTTAGAGTCTTTGAGTACTGTCTCTCCTTCTCTACACATATCCAAAATGCTAGTAAAATGTGTTGTTTCGTGCTCTACAGCATCACCAAAATCTGCCCCTTCCTTTTCAACTCCCTCATCACCTCCTGCTGCTCCTCATAAATCTCCCAGTGAGCCACTTTTCTCCAGTGCATTCTACCCAAATTTCAGCTGTATGACTTGTCTTTCACCAAAGTTGCTGCACTCATATCCCCCTTCTACTCAAGTCACTGTATTGACTCCTTATACATTTCTGCATACAGTTCAAGCTCTACTTACTCACCTAAAGAGCCTTCACTCTGCAGCTCCTCACTGCCTCCTCGCTGCTATCTCTCCCTTCACCCTTCCTCATGAATTTTGCTCATTGGGGAAGTCACTCTTATTTATACCCTTCTCTTCCACTGCCGACTGCTGTCTCTCTGCTTTCCATCCTGCGGCACCGTATGCTTGGAATAGTCTTCTAGCGTTGCTGCATCATGCTCTCTCTCTCTGACCTTATTCAAATCCAGTCTTAAAACCCACCTTCTTTGAAGCTGCTTTTAAATCTTAACCCCTGATTAATCCCGCTCACAGCCTTATTGATTTTAGCAATTTTATTTTCATTCCTAAAGTCTTTTTTGCCCTGTCTTAATTAAATTGTAAGCTCTACGTAGCAGGGACTGTCTCTTGTGTGTTTTCATACAGCTCTGCATACATTAAGTAGCACTATTGAAATAATAAGCAGTAGCTGTAATAGAAAGGTATTTACCTGGAATTTAGGAAAGTATATGCAGAATATATACCTCTAGCGAAAATATGCTGATTATGTGAACAGATTGTATAGGCTAGGAACCGCACTAAGAATTCTTTTTGGTTTCTAATTAGTTTTTGTGTGCTGATACTGGTCAGAAAGTCCCTGAAGTAGAGATTGACATTTTTGCATGTTATTGTTCTGATAAGATTAAGTAGATTCATCAATCAGTAGCTGATGGTGCTGTACTGAAAATACTGCTATACATTAGGGATGTGAATCATGTGCCATATCGTCTTAATGATAGAAATCGTGTGGCAGGAGAAGAAAATCGTGTTAGACACGATTTTTTAGTTAAAAAATCGTTAAAAATCGTTTTTTCCGATTAGTGCGCACTAACGGGAGTTAGTGCGCACTACCTCCCAGTTAGTGCGCACTAACGGGAGTTAGTGCGCACTAACAGAAAATGATACAATTTGACACTTTTCAGGTCAGTTAAGGTCAGTTTAGGAATGAATATGTATTCCTATTGGCTGCCCTCTTATTTATTCATGTTACCAAGGTTCCCACTGACAATATATGGGGGATGGGAAATGGAAACAGTTGGTAGCTTGACAAAAAAAGTAATGTGATCAGTCAATGTGACTAGAACTTGTGCCCTAACCCTGATACCAGGGGTGTTGTGATCTTCCTGCACACAGTGCCCTAACCCTGGCACCAGGGGTGTTGTGATCTTCATGTACACAGTGCCCTATCCCTATTAATACCAGGAGTGTTGTGATCTTCCTGCACACAGTGCCCTATCCCTAATACCAGGGGTGTTGTGATCTTCCTGCACACAGTGCCCTAACCCTGGTACCAGGGGTGTTGTGATCTTCATGTACACAGTGCCCTATCCCTATTAATACCAGGAGTGTTGTGATCTTACTGCACACAGTGCCCTATCCCTAATACCAGGGGTGTTGTGATCTTCCTGCACACAGTGCAGCTCCCCCCTGTCTGTGAAGCCAGCCTCTCACTAGTAATGCAGGGAAGGAGCTGTTTCAGCCTCACCATCCTCCCCCCCCCCCTCACCCACACACCATTCACTGGCTGGGGCATGGGGGAGGGGAGGAGTGAGGGTCAGGCAGCTCCCCCCTGTCTGTGAAGCCAGCCTCTCACTAGTAATGCAGGGAGGGAGCTGTCTCAGACTTCACCATCCTCCCCCCCCTCACCCACACACCATTCACTGGCTGGGACATGGGGGAAGTCAGGAGTGAGGGTCAGGCAGCTCCCCCCTGTCTGTGAAGCCAGCCTCTCACTAGTAATGCAGGGAGGGAGCTGTCTCAGACTTCACCATCCTCCCCCCCCCCCCCCTCACCCACACACCATTCACTGGCTGGGACATGGGGGAAGTCAGGAGTGAGGGTCAGGCAGCTCCCCCCTGTCTGTGAAGCCAGCCTCTCACTAGTAATGCAGGGAGGGAGCTGTCTCAGACTTCACCATCCTCCCCCCCCTCACCCACACACCATTCACTGGCTGGGACATGGGGGAAGTCAGGAGTGAGGGTCAGGCAGCTCCCCCCTGTCTGTGAAGCCAGCCTCTCACTAGTAATGCAGGGAGGGAGCTGTCTCAGACTTCACCATCCTCCCCCCCCCCTCACCCACACACCATTCACTGGCTGGGACATGGGGGAAGTCAGGAGTGAGGGTCAGGCAGCTCCCCCCTGTCTGTGAAGCCAGCCTCTCACTAGTAATGCAGGGAGGGAGCTGTCTCAGACTGGTATCAGGGATAGGGCACTGAGTGCAGGAAGATCACAACACCCCTGGTATCAGGAATAGGGCACAGGTTCTAGTCATATTGACTGATCACATTACTTTTTTTGTCAACTACCAACAGTTTCCATTTCCCATCCCCCCAACCATCACCTCAGTTGGAACCTTGGTAACATCAATAGATAAGAGGGCAGCCAGCCAATAGGAATACATATTCATTCCTAACTGACCTTTACTGACCTGGAAAGTGTCAATAATTTGTATCATTTTCTGTTAGTGTTCCTGAGTTTCCATTTCCATTTCCCATCCCCCCAACCATCACCTCAGTGGGAACCTTGGTAACATCAATAGATAAGAGGGCAGCCAGCCAATAGGAATACATATTCATTCCTAACTGACCTTTACTGACCTGGAAAGTGTCAATTTGTATCATTTTCTGTTAGTGCGCACTAACGGGAGTTAGTGCGCACTAACACGATTTAACGATTTTTAACGATAAATCGTTAGAATTTCTATTGTATTGTGTTCTATAACGTTTTAAGACGATATTAAAATTATCGGACGATAATTTTAATCGTTAAAAAACGATTCACATCCCTACTATACATATTTTTTAGAAGTTGTCTGCTTCAGCGATAAAATGTGCCATTTATTACTGATGTTGATGTGATGAATTCAAATATGACAATTAAATCAGCTGATTGGCTACTGTTTCCATGATATTTAAGTCTTTATATTTTACATCTACGTAGATGATAGAGTTTTATTCATAAATTGTAGACTTGGGTCTTTTCGTGCATTTATGGCTGCATAATATTTCACCTGTGCTGTTAATGTAACACTTTAAAAATTAAATCAGCAAAAAGATTACAGAAATTAAAATTTACTCTGAAACAAAAGGCCAAAACTATGGAGGCCATATTCCATAGGCCATTTAGCAGACAAGTTATCTGGCAAGAGTTAGCCAGATAACTTGTCCTGTATATTCAGCGGGATATACTGAATATACTTGCTTAAAGTTATCCGGCTTCATGTTTAAATATAGCCAGTCAGATTTTGAAGTTAACCGGCCCATCAACCCCAATACTGGTGTAAACAAATAGTAAATCTTCCCCCCTCCCCCTCCCTGCTTGGATCTCCCCACCCATTCATAGCTTAAGATGTGGCCTGCAGACACACTGTCCCCCCAGATCACCCAGACCCCTCTTCCATTCCCTCGAGTCATCACACTCTGTGCTGGGAGTGGGGTTACTGAGTCTGTCAGTAGTGCATAAGGGTGGAGGGGTCTGGGAGGGGGGGGGGGTCAAGATTTACTATTTGTGTAAATTGCTAATGGGGGTTGGCATGCCCAGGGCATTTAAACATACTTTATTGTGTTTGAGGGGTGGCAGATACAAGGCCAACAGGGCCTCATTTATAATTTGGACAAGGGATCAAAAGAAACTGGTCATAGGCCCCTTTACATACATTTGTTTTTCCCTTTTACAGATTTCTACTTAACCAGATATCTTTGAAGATATACGGTTAAGGAGCTAGTTATCCGGCCCCACAAGGCCGGATAACTTTAGACCTGCTCAGAAGCCCTGATACCGTTTTTCCATTGCTGGAATGTCCTAGTGAAATCGCTCGCCAGGCTCATTGCTCACTACTCTGCAGTTTGGTGGAAAAAATCTAAATGAGAGTGCAAAAAATATATCTTCAGTGACACTTTGCAGCCAAGGCTTTTGTTTGCCTTGATGAGGTTTTCCACCAACTCCTTGTAGTTGGATGCCTTGTTGTTTCTGAGAAAATTTGTTACCACTTACTGGAAGGTTTTCCATGCTTTCTTTTCCATGCAATGCAGTGCACGGTTAAATGCAAAGACACCTTCCTGTCATTCTTGTGCCCCAAAAGCCACTATTGTCCAAACTCAGTCATTTGAGATCCTTTCCCCTCTGCTATAGAAACCTTCTTTGGACATAATCGATGTGAAAAATTATAGACCTGTGTCACCTAGAGCCTTCCTGGGAAAGCTGATGGCACATGTAGCTCTGCAGGAGCTTTCGCCCTTTTTTGAATGAGCAAGATCCATTAGACCTGCATCTTTCAGACTTTCGAAAGGGACACAGCACGGAAATCGTCTTAGCCTCTGATGTTGATGAGTTACACTGTATGCACAGCAAAGGTGCGGCTGTGGGTCTAACGCTCCTGGATCTTTTTTGCAGCATTTGACTAGCTGGACCATAGCCTTTTGCTGCAGGATCTCCAGGATTGCAGGCAGGGAGCTGCTGTGTTCTGGTATTGTTCATTCCTCATGGATAGGTCGCAGTGTCGGGTTCCTCTTGGGGAAAGTTTGCAATGTATTTCTCTTTGGGGGAAGGTAGCGTTAGAATTAAACTCCATCTTATTGAAAATTCATACTTGGATGAAACAGAATAAACGTAATCTGAATCAAAAAAAAAAAAAAAAGTAGATATTGTGGGCTTGTAGGAAACCAAAGCCTGAGCAGGACCTTAAGACTTTTTCATTTCGTAATCAGTGGTGCATTACTGGGTGTAATTATGGAGTCTACCTGGTCAATGAATGCCCATCTGTCCAAAGTTACAAAACTGGTACTGCTGGTATTTGGGAAACCGCATGCCCTGTGATTATTGCAGCCTGTTACAAACCCCAGATTTGGAAATGGTGCTACATGCAGCTGTTCTGACTTGCCTGGACTACTGAAGCGCGCTCTATATAGAGCTGTCTGCAAGTGCATAGTGTTAGTTCCAGTTGATTCAGTACACTGCAACATAGATAGACAATAGCTGCAGGCATACATGATAATTTTCAAAGGAAAATGTTAAATATAACATACTATTGTAGCAATTTTGAAAAGCCCATTTACCCGAGTTAAGTAGGTAAAACCTATTGACAATTCAAAAGCATATATTGTAGCAATTTTCAAAAGACTTTTACCTCTATGTTATGTAAACTCTACTGGTTTTCTATAGTTTGAAAATCAAAATTTAAGATTGCTTATTGGGTCTTTAAGGTCCCACATACTCATGCCTGTGTAAATCTTTACATTTCCTGTGTGCTCTAAGCATCTACCACCCTCTCTCTAAGAAATATTTCCTTAGAGGCAGATTTTAAAAGCCCTACACGCGCCGAGCCTAGTTTGCATAGGCCCGGCGATGCGTGCAAGACCAGGGATGCGCTTATGTCCCGGGGCTTGAAAAAAGGGGCAGGGCATGGGCAGTCCGGGGTGGGACTGGGGTGTGGACAGAGGTCTCCAAAGGGCCGCTAGGCCGGGGGTCGCGTGCCGGCACCTGGCCGTCATGCGCAACCTACGCCTGCCCAGAGGCAGGCACAATTTGCATAATAAAGGTTAGGGGGGTTTAAGTAGGGCTGGGGCGGGTTAGGTAGGGGAAGGGGAGGGCGGAAGGAAAGTTCCCTCCAAGGCTACTCCGATTTTGGAGCGGCCTTGGAGGGAACAGGGAAAGCCATCGGGGCTCCACTAGGGCTCGGCGCACGCAAGGTGCACAAGTGTGCACCCCCTTGCTCGCACTGACTTCGGATTTTATAACGTGTGCGCAGCTGCGCGCACATGTTATAAAATCGGGCATAGATTTGTTTGCACCGGTTTGCACACACAAATATATGCCCACGAGTAGCTATTAAAATCTGGCCCTTAGATTACTCCTGAATCTTCCCCTTTCACCTTTATCCCATGACCCTTCATTCCAGAATCTCCTTTCCACTGAAAGAAGCAATGTGAGCAATTAAAAAAAATTACTCCCTAAATATTTTGTTTTTTTCTGTAAGACCTTTTTCCTTAAAAGATGATTAGAAGAACAGTTTTTGGAACAACTAGTTAGTGTTGTTGTAAACTAGTCAAAGGGATTCATAAGTGTAGTTTACCAGTTACCACCAGTAGGACCTTGAAGTATAGCTTCTCCCTATGGTGGAAGCCCTAAAAGTTTCTTTGGTTGTGCCAGGTTACAAACCAATGAAGCACGTACGCACATTCAGGATCTTATAAGAGGCTGATTGGCAGTCTTACTAATGGGACAGATTTCAATTTTGTTTGTGAAAGCCCGTCATTAACAATCCTGAATATTCACAAATGATTTCTGATGAGCATGGAATGAATATCACAGATCTATAGTAAAGGCCGTTGCTGTTCCACTTCCACCTAGATAGAGGCAAAACATGCATGAAAGTTCACTCATAAGCTGCCTGTGTGATTTTAAAGAGTTTTGTCTCCATTTTTTAATTCCCATTGCAAAGCGAAATTATTTCATGTGAGATCCCAGTGCTGGGACCTTTTTGTAAGGTATAACAAACGAGATGAAGAACATGAGATTGGAGAGAAAAGAGAGTAAGGAACAAAAATAGTGAATGAAAGAAAAGAATGCCATTATTATTGAACACTTATGCATAATTATTCGGCACACAGGATACCAGATATAAAACAATTCATTGGCAGTAAATAGTGAACAAGTGTTGTGTTCTGCATGCATCCATATTTCAACCTTTTATGCATGGTTATCAGACAGGTCGTTCTTCTCCAGGCTGCAAAGAAGTGAATGGTTCAGTCCCGAGCCATCAGATACTCCAGAAGTAAGTGGAAGTGGGATTGTCTGACTAAGCACCATACAATCAAACCCCTTGAAAACTAGCCAAAAGACTAGAATGGAAAGCAGGACAAACAAATAGCCTCAAGGCCATTAAGCCTGATGGTTAGAGAGTGCATAACGCTTTCAAAAGCATTCTTTATATGTCAAGAAAATCAGAAAACAAACTATTGTCTAGAGCTCTGTGGAAGCAAGTAGTGAAGCATTCATACAGCACTTATGAAAGCTGCATAAAGAGAAAAAGTAACAAAGAATTGATGGATTCATTAGCTTATCATTAGCTCAATGTTTGTAAGCTTGTTCATGGGTAAATCTTTCTTATTATTTATGATATGATTAGAAAAGATAAATTTGGACTATGGTATTCATAATTGTAGATATTAAAATTAGATGACTTCACACATCCACTATATATCTACTCAGGACAAAGCTCATGCAAAGACAGGGAGCAAGAGGAAAAAAAAGGTAATGGAGCACATTGCGAGAGACTGAGCAAGACACAAGCACACAGATGAATAGACAGAGGAACAATTACATACAAGCAGACATAGAAATTGGAATATGATACATAGAGACATTGTTTCAAGGTTTTCCTGAGCTCCATCGGCCTCTCTAATGGTTCTCAACAATTTATCTCAAACTGTTCTTGCTTCTAGAACTCAAGTCCATCAACCTACATTCATTTAGATGCTGTCGCAGAGAGTGAGCCTTTGAACTATGGCATGGTTGACCAGACTAGCAAGTGAACCCACTAGGCCCCCACCGTCAATAGGCAGACATACTCAAGGACTAGGTCTAGCTTCACCTATAGCAATCCTTTCCCCACAGGTTGAGGCCTTGGGTTCTGGGGCTGGCGGGACTTAAGCAAGGTCCCACTAAGCAGATGGACAAAATCCACTAGCAGGCCAGAGGTCAAGGCAGGTGGTGAGCAGGCGGTATTGATATTCAAGCTGAGGTTGGGGGAAGGAAGAGATCAGGAAGAGTTGGAGTCCAGGCTAAGTTCAACCACAAGAAATCAGACCGAGGGAAAAGAAAGGTAGAGAGAGGAGAGAAGCTAAGACTAGGAACTGGGAAGGAAGGAACTAGAGCAAGAGGCAAGGCAAGGTCAAGAGAAACATGGCAAAGGCAAGAACTTGAGAAAACAAGGCAGGGAGAAGGACTCAGGCAGGAGACAAGGTAAAGGTAGGAGAAGCACAGCAAGGACAAGGCAAGACCAGGAACGAGACTAGGATTAGCAGCACGCATTGCAAGGCAGGAGGACTTATTGCTGAGGCAAGGAATTGCTGTACTGGCATGTGATGGCTTCTTAGGGTGCTGTGGGCACTTTACTGCTGTGGGCCCTTTAAGAATTGGTATGTGCCGCACATGTGCATGCACCTAAGCAGGCCCTGGGAGGAGTAGGAAGCATGGTGGCATCGGGGTGAGTATGGCCGATCGTGGGACCATCCCGCAGCTGGCCAAACATGACAGATGCCTGGCAAATACATAACGGAGTGAAATTCACATATGGAAAGGAAGTGTGATGGGCAGCAACACAGAGAAGAAAACTAAAAACGAGAGAGTAGTTGATGGTAGATGTGAGACTGCAATAACAGGAAGATGAAACAGCTAGGTTTCGGTTTCAGTGAATAGTCATTAACTGAAGCTCCACTATTTTTGTGTCGTATTCCAAGGAACGTCAAAGGAATAATTCAGTAGGAAACTGCTGAATAAGAACTGATCAACCACCATTGCCCTGGGCCTGATAGTGGTTTCATGACCCAGTGAAAGTGCTAATTTACTTAACTATGATAAGATTATTAACAGATTCCTGGTGTAAATTAGCTTAACTATACTAAGATTATCTCCTTATTTCCATACACTCATCTGCACATTGTACCTTCAATTTAGTAATTTACTTAACTATGCCAGGATAATAATGCTTTCTCTTCTGCCTTGCCTGCTTCCCCCACCTCTACTACATCAGCATGAACAGTATAAATAACCATCTCCTCCACTATACATCATGCATCTGATGATATGGACCCTTGTCTTTGAAAGCTTATTCTATTCTATAAGGCACCACCAGCCTCTGTATCATTTTTTGCTATGACAGACAACATAGTTACCTATCTGGAAGATTTTGCAAGAAGCTGCCCGCAGATTTCATTGAAATCTACAATTTACTTATAATTTCACCTCCTAATCTGCAAAAGTTGAAATGCATGAGGAGGTTTATTTTTTATAAGAAATATTTTCTTGAACTGAGAATTGTCCAAATAATTGACCATTTTAGAAAATTAGGCTGTAACTGCCTGAGATTGCAGTATTAACTTGTTTACTATTTACGTGGTAAGTGTGGATAGTTAAAGATCCATATTCAGAAGGTTTTTGAAGGTAAAATCTACTTTTACCCGCATAAATCTAGCCTTTTAAATATATCTCCCTTTGGACCAAGTAACTTTGCACAAAATTGTGCAGACAAAAAGGGGACAGAGCTGGAGGTGTGGCAGGGGCAGGCCAATGTATTGAGTGCTGACCAGCTAAATTTATGTGGTTAAGTTATTCCGCACCAACAGCAGGCCTAAAGTTATTAACATAACTATGAGGGTAAGTCAGTAAGTAAGTCACAAACATACATGGGATTAATATTCATGAAATGTATTTAAATGCAAAAGATGAATTATTTACTGTGAAATATACAGAATATAGTCACAAACAGTTTTTCTGGAAAAAACAACTACTTTTCAACGTAATCACCATGAACATTTATACATTCGTCCCAGAGTTTGAAAAGTCCTTCAAAACCTTCTGCATAAAAGTCTTTTGGCTGGCATCGTAACCAGCACTTCACCTCTTGTTCCACTTCTTCATCGCTGGTGAAATGTTTACCACTGAGATGGCTTTTCAGTTTGCCAAACAAGTGAAAATCGCTGGGTGCCAAATCCGGACTGCATGGTGGATGTTCAAGAACTTCCCAGTGCAGATTCGCAATTGTCTGACGAGTCTCATTCGAAGTGTGTGGTCTGGCATTATCGTGAAGAATCAGCACTCCTCTTTTTTCCAGATCTGGGCGTTTTCTACGAATAGCTCCTTTAAGCTTTAATAGAGTAGCACAGTAGGAAGCCGAATTAACAGATTCACCATGCTTCTGAAAACTGGTTAAGAGTATCCCATCTCGGTCCCAAAATACAGTCATCACCTTTCCTGCAGAAGGCACAAGCTTGAACTTTCTCGGTGTCGGTGATAGTGGATGCTTCCACTGCATGGAATCGCGTTTTGTTCCTGGTTGATATTGGTGCACCCACGACTTGTCACCAGTAACAATATGTGCCATCATTGATTCACCTTCATTTCCATAACGGCAGAGATTTTCCAAACAGACACCCATCCGGTTGTTCTTATTGTCTTCGGTCAGCTGTTTGGGAACCCATCTTGCACAGACTTTGCGAAAGTTCAGTGCATCGTGCACTAAAGAATATGCTAATCCATGAGAACACCCAATTTCTTTGGCAACTTCGTCAATTGTTACCCTCCGGTTAGTGTGAACCATCTCTTCAACCTGCTTCACAGTTGCCTCTGTCGCAATCTCTACAGGTCGACCAGGTCTGGTTTCGTCATTCACGTTGGCACGTCCTTGTGCAAATTTATCGGTCCAGTTATAAATTTCTTTACGTGAGAGACATTTCTCTCCATATACTGGATACATTTCTTTATGAATGTCTTTTGCCACTAAGCCCTTAGCCCATAAAAATCGGACAACAGCACGTTGTTCTTCGACCGTACAATCTGTCAACACGGCAGCCATTTTCCTTGTGTACACAGCCCCTGCGCAAGCACAGTTTAAATAACTATTTATGTACATAAGCACTTCTAAGGTGCTGCCATCTATGGAATATGACAACATTATAGATATATGTTTTATTACTTTAGTAGAGAGATTTGTGACTTACTTACTGACTTACCCTCGTACATGGATATTCAGTAGCACAGTTAGCCAAATAAGTTCTGCTGAACATCCAGATACCATTATCCAGATAACTTTCCCCAATCAGAGGATTTTTTAAATATGGGCCTCTTACCTACTGCCAAAGCTGTGGAGAGAGATGACTATTACCACACATGTGGTTAATGGGTAGGACCAGGTTGCACCAGCTGGTGGCCTAGACTACTGTAGAATTGTTGCTGTGAGTGGAGGCAGTGCCTCAGGTATAGAGACAATTATGGGGGTACTTCTCCAAGAGTAGAGATAGACGGAAGAACTGTCACAAAAGGAGTGGAAGCCCCTCATGCAGAAATAACTAATTCTATCAATGTTTATTCAAATAGGCAGTATAAAGAAACCAAGATGAATATTTAATTTGGATATTTTTCCTTCCATCTATTAACCATCATTAGGTTCTTCCCTTTTTATTTTATGCACTTGTTTAAGATGAAAGAGGAGATATCAACACATTTTTTTGTTTTGTTTCAGTTTATTCTGAATATGAAAACAAGAAAAAGATGAAATTTTGTTTGTTTTTCAGTAGTAACGGCCAGCCACTGCCAGGCTCCCGCCATCCCCATAAAACCTCATATTGCCAAAGTTTAAATATTTAACCCCCTCAGGCCTGCCCCCATTCTCTCACCACCTCCAGATTCTCACCCTACAGCATCTTGCCCCATCTGTGGGTCCATATGAGACAAAAGCAAACCCCTATTGCTCCCCCCACAGAAAACAAAACAAACATCTTTTGTTTAGAGATGCTACTGAATACTTACTTGAATGAATATTAAAAACAATTTAAGAAAAATACAGAAGTAAGCAATTGAAGCCTCCCATCCAAGAAGTCTAAAATTAAGAGAGTACACTTAGGGTTGCCAACTACCCAGTTTTGGATTGGCCAGCCAGATCTTCAGCTGTAGTGTTCAGTGTCCAGTCAGAAGACAGAGCAGAGAGCTGCGCTGTGTCCCCGCCCTCTTGCCTCCTTTCCTGTGTTGTGATTGGATGGCATGGGCTAAGGAGGTGGGGCACAGCACAGCCCTCAGTTCCCAGTGGCTCCACAGATCTCTGCAGCAATACCCTCTGGGTCCCTCCCCCTCCCTCACTGCGTGCTGGGCCAAGACCTGAGAGAGAGGGGCTGTAGCGAGCCAGCCCAGGGATACAGGGAGAAGGGAAGGTGAAGAAAGAGATAGTCAAGAGTCACAGGGTGAGGAAAGGGAAAAGACAGAGGGGGACACAGGGAAAAGGAGAGGGAAAGGAAGATAGACACATGGGGAGCAAGGGAGGAAGGTCATTGGGAAGGGGAGAGGCACAATGGGAACACGAGAAAAGGAGGGAGACAGAGGGGGAAGAGAAGGAAGAGACAAGAGGCACAAAGAAGATGAGGACATGGGAGGAAAGGAGATAGAAAAAGAGGAAGGCATTGGGGAAAAGAGGAACAGGAGAGAAGAAGGAGAGAGAGAAAGACGAGCATGGGGAGGGAGGGAACTAGAGATAGGAGGTCAGAATGAGAGGAGTGCATAGAGGAGGGAGAGGGCATATTGAGAGACAGGAGGCACAAGGGAGTCAGAGATGAAAGGCTGGGAAGGTTTTAAGGAAAGAGAGAGTGGGTCTGAGAGAAGAGGTTGTGTGTTTGGGAGTGTGCGAGTATGTATGAGATAGGAGGATGTGTGGGTGTGTATGTGTAAAATATGAGGCTGTGTGTTTTTGGGGAAGTTTGGAGGTGGGTTTTATTAGAACGGTTTTAGTTGTGATAGAGAGCAAAACTACATGACAGAGGCTGCGGTTGATGTCTTTATGAGGATAGGTGAAATAACATTTTATAAAACAAAGTATATTGAGGGGGGTGCTTGAAAACTAAGAAATGAGTGGATCAACAACTGACATGAGTCTTTAACCTTACCCTCCCCTCCCAAAGCATGAGGTTTACTTGGGTGTCCAGTTATGGGCCTTGGAAAATTTGACCACCCTAAGTACACTTGAAATTTTACGTCTCATTTGGGATCTTTTTCATGTCTTTAAAACATAATAAATAATAAAAGGAATGAAAAAAAACAAAGCATAGGGAAAAATGGAATGGATATGGACCGTCCCCACCTCCTGCATGAAAGCCAATAGGAGGCCGAGCCAGTGTTAAGTGCATTAGTGTCCCAGTCTGCTCTGTACACCTTCAGAACTTTGTAGCTGCTGCCAGTACTAACAGCATGGTTGGGCCTCGCATTTGCCTCTTGTTTCCAAAGAAAATGCTGTAAAGGAGAGAAGATAAGGCTGGGGAGAAAGGAGGAGGAGCTAGACAATTTATTTTTTTAAGCACAATGGCAGCACCTACTAAAGGAGCCAGACTCAGGGTATATGTTTGCCAGGTTCTGAGCTAAAGACTTCTACTGTGATGGCTAGACTAGATGAGGCATGGGGATATTACAAAATAGAACATAAGAACATAAGAAAATGCCATACTGGGTCAGACCAAGGGTCCATCAAGCCCAGCATCCTGTTTCCAACAGTGGCCAATCCAGGTCATAAGAACCTGGCAAGTACCCAAAAACTAAGTCTATTCCATGTTACCATTACTAATGGCAGTGGCTATTCTCTAAGTGAACTTAATAGCAGGTAATGGACTTCTCCTCCAAGAACGTATCCAATCCTTTTTTAAACACAGCTATACTAACTGCACTAACCACATCCTCTGGCAACAAATTCCAGAGTTTAATTGTGCGCTGAGTAAAAAAGAACTTTCTCCGATTAGTTTTAAATGTGCCCCATGCTAACTTCATGGAGTGCCCCCTAGTCTTTCTACTATCTGAAAGAGTAAATAACCGATTCACATCTACCCGTTCTAGACCTCTCATGATTTTAAACATCTCTATCATATCCCCCCTCAGCCGTCTCTTCTCCAAGCTGAAAAGTCCTAACCTCTTTAGTCTTTCTTCATAGGGGAGCTGTTCCATTCCCCTTATCATTTTGGTAGCCATTCTCTGTACCTTCTCCATCGCAATTATATCTTTTTTGAGATGCGGCGACCAGAATTGTACACAGTATTCAAGGTGTGGTCTCACCATGGAGCGATACAGAGGCATGACATTTTCCGTTTTATTCACCATTCCCTTTCTAATAATTCCCAACATTCTGTTTGCTTTTTTGACTGCCGCAGCACACTGAACCGACGATTTCAATGTGTTATCCACTATGACTCCTAGACCTCTTTCTTGGGTTGTAGCACCTAATATGGAACCCAACATTGTGTAATTATAGCATGGGTTATTTTTCCCTATATGCATCACCTTGCACTTATCCACATTGAATTTCATCTGACATTTTGATGCCCAATTTTCCAGTCTCACGAGGTCTTCCTGCAATTTATCACAATCTGCTTGTGATTTAACTACTCTGAACAATTTTGTGTCATCTGCAAATTTGATTATCTCACTCGTCGTATTTCTTTCCAGATCATTTATAAATATATTGAAAAGTAAGGGTCCCAATACAGATCCCTGAGGCACTCCACTGTCCACTCCCTTCCACTGAGAAAATTGTCCATTTAATCCTACTCTCTGTTTCCTGTCTTTTAGCCAGTTTTCAATCCACGAAAGGACATCGCCACCTATCCCATGACTTTTTACTTTTCCTAGAAGCCTCTCATGAGGAACTTTGTCAAACGCCTTCTGAAAATCCAAATATACTATATCTACCGGTTCACCTTTATCCACATGTTTATTAACTCCTTCAAAAAAGTGAAGCAGATTTGTGAGGCAAGACTTGCCCTGGGTAAAGCCATGCTGACTTTGTTCCATTAAACCATATCTTTCTATATGTTCTGTGATTTTGATATTTAGAACACTTTCCACTATTTTTCCTGGCACTGAAGTCAGGCTAACCGGTCTGTAGTTTCTCGGATCGCCCCTGGACCCCTTTTTAAATATTGGAGTTACATTTGCTATCCTCCAGTCTTCAGGTACAATGGATGATTTTAATGATAGGTTACAAATTTTTACTAATAGGTCTGAAATTTCATTTTTTAGTTTCTTCAGAACTCTGGGGTGTATACCATCTGGTCCAGGTGATTTACTACTCTTCAGTTTGTCAATCAGGCCTACCACATCTTCTAGGTTCACCGTGATTTGATTCAGTCCATCTGAATCATTACCCATGAAAACCTTCTCCATTACGGGTACCTCCCCAACATCCTCTTCAGTAAAAACCAGAATTTTGACCAGCACCAGCCGGAGAGAGCATATTACTCCCATCCTCCGAAACCTACACTGGCTACCAGTCAACTTCAGAGTCCTACACAAATCACTCACTTTAATACATAAATCCATACATAATCACCTTCACCTCGATCTCGAAATCCCTTTCAGACTCCATACCTCCAGCAGACCGATTAGAGAAAACTACAAAGGAGCACTTCAACCCCCCACAACCAAAGCTACGTGCCTCATCTCGACCAAAGACCGAGCGTTCTCTATAGCAGGCCCAGCCATCTGGAACAACCTCCCAGCAGATCTCAGGCTGGAACCCTGCCTAGTAACATTTAAGAAAAAACTCAAGACTTGGTTGTTCCACCAAGCCTTCCCGGACCCCTCAGACACACATTAGACGATGAACCGGCTCATGAGCAACGGAACTTCGATCCCCCTCTAAATACTACACAAGCATCAGTACTTTCATAATAGCTCAACTAGCACTAGCACGGACTTTTAGGTCTTAGTTTCTTAACTTACTACCCTTTTAAGCCTTCTTTCCAGCTGTTCTAAGCCTCCAAGTTTTGCAGTCCTTGTTAAATGTAACTTTGTTTCTCCTGATTATAATAAGTTGTTTATGTTTACTGTTTATGTCCCTGTTCGATGTAAACCGACCTGATAAGGTATTTAACTTTGAAGGTCGGTATAGAAAAATGCTAAATAAATAAATAAATAAATAAATAAAATTTAATCTTTCCGCGATGGCCTTATCTTCTCTAAGTGCCCCTTTAACCCCTCGATCATCTAACGGTCCAACTGACTCCCTCAGTAGGTAGGAAGGAAACCCCATATCATTGCATAATGAAAGCCCAATGTATCCGTACCACAGTGGTAGCAATTCCAGTTGAGATGGAAGCCCAAAGAAGCAGCAGGGAAAATACCAGGGCAGAAAAAAGGTGTGCGTTTGTTTCTTTTGCTTTATATCAGTGCAGTTACAGAGGACGGCTGCCATCATTAATTGTCCTGAGCTGCATTGTCAAGAGGTCTCTTTCTTAATTTCCCACCATCTCTGTTGATTGATATAATGTAATAGGACAGTTCCAGAGCAGCATTGCTCTTGTCACCCTTGACCTATCTCCCTCTTTATTTGTACTGTAAGAAGTAAAACCTTTCAGCAATGGCACATCTTCCTCCGTTGTCTTCCTTTCTGTGCCCCCTTCATGGTATCCAGTTCAATTACTTTTGATTCTTTGCAACGCTCACTAGACAATGAATATCTCTGATTCAGTAATGCGTGTTTCCTTGCCTTCTGTCTCTCTCTCTTTCTCCCGCTCCTGGACTACGGGCTCCCAGGAGGGTCGAGGATGAAGGGAGGGAGGCCTGCGGACACTCACTCCTTCTCTTGTCTTTTATTGACTAGCAGGGACGCAATCTTGGGTTTTTATAAAATCCAGAGCAGGCAGCAGTTCACACAGTTCAGAAGAAAATGGAGCTGCAGAAACGCATTAAATAATTAAAGCTGTAAACTGTGGAAAGGAGAAAGATAAAGGGGACAGCTTGATCAGGGCAGCTCAGAAGGAAAGCTGGAACTTACTGTGAGTACATGTGATGCAGCAGCTTAGCTCAGTTGTAAGGGCCTCTGTGCCTCGACGTCCGTCCCCCCCCCCACTCTGTGCCCAGTTTCTGTCAGAAAAAGCTTAAGCAATTGAACTGGAAAAGCCCTATCTCCAGTCAAATCAACACTTTCTTATTTATGCATAATTTCCTTCTTGTTCTGCCCCAGCTGTTAAGAGTTTGGGCCAGTTTCATCACGCACCATGTAACTTCCTCAAAATGCATATCAAATATCAGATGAAGAGAGTCTCAGATTGAGATGGGATGGCAGGGGGCCATCTTTTAACTATAGAAGACATTTCCTTTTGACATGCCTCAATGAAATCATGGAATTTTGCTTTCATATATGTCAGATCATAGTGCAGGATCTTTCTGATGATATCTTCCCTAATGAAACATTTGTAAAACTGTGGCTTGGTGAAAGAAAGCTTCGTTGTTGAGAGTTGGCTGCTTCAGAGGACTGGCTCAGTGATAAACAATTTCTTACCTCTTCTTTAAGAAGAGGTTAGATGAGTTCCTCAAGGACAAAAGCTTCAGTTCAGTTATCAGATTCCTATCAGAGCCTTCCCAACTTGCAACTCAACCCTCAGGGAGGCTGACACTGTTGCCCTACTCCTTCACAGGGAGGATAACGTTCAAAACCGCTCGCATCTGCCCATTTACATGTGTGTAAAGCTGCTTTGGATTTTATAACACAGCGCAAAAAAAAGTTATAAAATAAGAGTATGAATGTGTGTACAAATGTTAATGTATGTAAAAGCTACGAGCCATGCAAGTTCGAACTCATCTGGATAAATGCCGATTTATCCAGCTAAGTAGCAGCACATAGCCGAATAAGTCCAAAAAGTGCTACTTAGACAAATAGTGCTTTTTCTACTACTACTACTACTACTATGTAACATTTCTATAATACTACACGACATATGCAGCGCTGTACATACAAAAAAGACAGACAGTAGAGCTTACAATCTAATAAGACAAACATACAGGACAAGAAACTTGGGCATTTTATAAAGCCACACAATGGTTAAAAAGAAAAGAAAGTTAGTTTACAGATTTAGTTAGTTTTCAGGCTTATCCAGCTATGTAGGTCGACTGCTACTTAGCCGGATAAATTGGAACATAGCCAGATAAGTGCTATTACTTATCCGAATAAATTCAAATTTGTCTAGCTACTTAGCCAAATAAGTTGGAAATTAGCTGGATAAGTGTGTGCAACTCATATACTCATGTATTTGTACTTCCAGTTTTACAAGAATATGGAGGTAGATTTTTATTGCATTCATTTGCCCCTTCTTACTCTGTAAGTTGACCTTTACAGACGTAACGGGAGATTTTATAAGATGCGCATGGCAATGAAATAGCCAGTTGTATCATTCAGTCCACCAGTTCGCCCAGTCCCTCTGCAGCTGGTGAAGACCCATCTGGCTCGTCAGCCTGAAGTCCCCCTCATTTCACCTAGACCCTATACCCAGTCATTTTTTCACTTTAACAACGCTTGCGATCACTTACACCTGATATTGAACAGGAGTAAATATACGCAAGGAAAAGACACACATCACTTTAGCAGGCTGCAAAATAGCGACTGATTCGCATAAATGTTGGCCCTGCCCCTTTCTTACCCGCCTTTGGAGGAGAAGTGTTTTTCCTGTATGAATTCTGACTGAAGAGCTAGGAAATGTTTGAGCCAAATGTTGCACGCTCCATCAGTGCCAAGGCTTTTCCAAGTTTGGGCCTCTTCTTTGCCCGGTTTCCAATTCTTTTGTGGTTACGTCAGGACATTCTTATATTTGCCTCTTCCGTGTACCCCCGGCATGCTGGGTTGCCATCCTGATTCTCCGTTGTGTTTTTGTGGGACCCAATTCCCTGTAAAATTGCTATCTGGGTTCTTTCTAAATGTTTTATTTTAGTGCTCTTTCTCATTTCTGTTTTCTTCATCCCCTCTGCCCGCTTTTGAGCTTCCGCTGTTATTTTCAGTTTGATACTGGAGCATATGAATATTTTCTACCCCACTCCTTGCACTGTGGGCATGCAGGTTTTCTTTGGTTTGTTGTGTGTCAAGAGCACTGACAGGGCAGCTCCTATCACGGGCTCGGGGCCCTGCTGTTCCTTCGACGCATAGGATCTGTGCACAAGGCACGCTTCAGATAAACAGTACAATTTCCCAGACACATCACCATTGATTTCTCTTGTTTGGCTGCTCTCTCACTGCGCTTTAGAAATGTCAACTTTTTTTTTTTTTCTTTTACAAAGAAATTTCATGGTAATGACTCTCTGTGTTTGTTCTAAATCCCCAATTACAAAGGGAGCAACCACAGAAAGCTGTCTCTCTTTGGTTGAAATCTTAGAGTAATCCCCTTTTCCAGAAAAGCAGTCGTAGGCTGACATATTTCTAATCCTTTGTTTCTTTCCTGTGGATGAAATCTAACTGATTGCCGTGACTAATTAACTTTCTCTTTCTGTAGGCCTCTGTTGTCTTAATTAATTTAGCAAATACTTCATTTCATGCTACCAGTCAAAAGTCTCGAGGGTGCAGACATAAAAGAGTAAATATATAAAATAACCAAAGGGGGATAAAAAGGAATCCTGTTTTATTTGTGTTGTGCGTCAGTGTGCATGCCTCTGTTATTGGCTTGCTAGATGGATGTGGTTAATGTTCTTCAGGTCTCATCTCCCATACCCTAATCCTGCAGCTCGATGAACCAAAACTCACAGTCAGGATTTCCTGAATCGTCAATCACATCTACCTGCTTTCCATATGAGATCAGATGCATTTGGGATCTTAAAATCCACTTGGGCTATCTCTAGGCTTCTGCTCCTCTTGTCTCCTTGCCTCCCACTTCACTAACACAACAAAGAAGTAAAGATGAGTTATAAATCATCTCGGGTTGCCAGAGCCCAGCACAGACGAAAGGAACATAAGCAGCCGATTCATTAGGAGCAGCAGCGCTACTGCTTGCTTGCAGAGTTGTTCTGGCCATCAGTAAGACAAATTTCAAAGCTATTTTCCTGTGTAAATCAGCAGTCTGAAAATTGCCGTTGCTCAGTGCAGCTAAAAAAAAATGTGCACAGGGATGTTCCACAACAGGCATAGAGGGGGGAGGCATTCTCAGGGCAGGGCTGAAAAGCAACGGACATAGGTAACCTCTGCTTATGGAGGACGTAGGCGCAATGCCTGAGGTTCTACCTTAACCGCGGGGGAGATGGGGACTGGGCAGAGAGAGACAATATTCAAAGGGAAAGTACCGCAAGCTATGCATGGAGGAGATGCATTTGAAAATGTCTCCTAAATAAACCACATTTGCTTGGGCTTTTTGACCACTCTTCAGATCGCGTGTTCGCGGAACGGTACTTTTACTGCTAATGATCGTTCAGCTCCCTGTGTGGACCGAAATGGCTGTACTAAAATAGCCAGGGGCTGCGTACATGTAAAAGTGCACGCGTAAGTCAATTACATGCATACTTTTACGCAAACTGAGCACAGGTGTTTTAGGGAGGCAGAGAGGCACTCAGGTGCATACTTTTTTGCTTTAAAAATTGTAAGTTACTCTCCCCTCCCAAAAAAAAGAGGAGATGTAAATTTATGCAAGTGAATGTGTGCGCACACTCTACCAATTGCCCAAGTACTTTCAAAGTGAACTTCTACTCTTAAATTCACTTTGAAAATTCTCGGTAAAATCTGCATGTGTAATGTAAATGCAGAATATACCATGATGAGGGCTGTTTGACAGTGACCCTCCCTAAGCCATAGGTGTGTCAGTGCTAAGAAGATCACTCCTGGGAAATTCACCGGGATTAATGTTTCTCAATTCACTTTAATCAGGAGTGGCCATTTCCAGTCCTCAAAAGTCACAAACAGGCCTGGTTTTGAGGATAGATAAAACAACAAGGGAGGCTATCTAACCAAGCCATGGAGGCAACAATACAGAATTAGAAGCCAAATGTCCGATCTGGATTCTTTATTAGTAAGAGACAGAAATCTTTGAACAAGCCCAACTCAGGCTGAGTTTCGCCCTCTTTCAATGGGGCTGCATCAGGGGCTCAGCTTTATCATTTAGACGTTTCTGAGTGTCCGGGTTGAAAATAATTGTGCATCAAATGGTCTCTGACAAATTATCATATCGTGTACCGCGGTGTAGTTTGAAAAACACTCTTCTCCAATTATATAGATGCGCTGTAAAATCTCTGGTTTAGAAGCGGCAAACTCTGTCTCTCTCCGATCTAAAAATGAGAAGCATGCTCATACATGGGACTTGCAGTGTAGAATTCCAGTCGGCTGCTTTTGTCCTGGAGAAAGCTGTGGTATCTTGTTAATGGGACCACCATAATAATTCCCCAAAGACATTGTTGATGATGAGTCTCTGAGTGCATGCAAATCATTTCTCATTGTCATCTAGCTCCTGTGGAAGGGGACTGTGTGCTCTGCAAAGCTTGGGCTATCCCAAAGGATGGGCAAACAGGGCATCAAGCCAGGCAAGGATATTACTATGCCCTTTTGAGTCAATCTGTGAGTTTGTGAGCACACGAGCCTGGAAGGGAAGACAGGCATCTTGCCCAGGGTACTGTTTTGTCCAGCAAGTACCTTGAATCATTGAATATTTTATGCCAGCTAAATTATAAAACAAAATTAATAGTAGTAAAATGTTGGCAGAACTGCTGTGGAATATGCTTGCAAATGATTCAGGTTGCGCAAGCCAATAACCAGAAGTACTAGAGTACTGTAAGAGTAAATGCTATTGCTGGGTACTGTTAAGCTCTGCCGCTGACTCCACATATCAAGAGCAGATGCCGGCAGTTGGGTTGGGATCATTTGGAGGAGGGGTCTGTAAGAAATTATTTTACGGAGGCATGATTCACTGCATGCTCTTTTATTACTTTGTCTTCTTCAGGATGCTGATGCATACAAAAAAAGAAAATCATATGGCAGGGGTTAATTAGGGATGGCCAAGGGACTAAACACAATGGGCATGATGTACAATTAGGCAAGTCTTTGTTGAGCAGTAGAATTTAGAACTATTTCCTACTTTTTCAATGAGGAATTTCATGGCGTTTCTGCAAGATGTACTTGTTCTTATGTAGCACTATACTAGACCAATGATTACAAGATTTAAGCTACAATCCAGCCAAAATTTGGAGATTTGTAAATTTGTAACTGCCTGCATTGTTGTGATATCTGCGGGTAACCTTTTACCCTGCAGACTTTAATTCAAAGGGAAAGTATGCACATATTTCCCGTTTGCAAATTATCCCACCAAAAATACCATTTATGCCTGGTACATCAGATGCATGACAGGTAGGCATATTAACAGCATGACCCCCAAAGTGGTATCTCAGGTGCACATCAGGTAAGCAGTGTAGCAGTAAGACCCCCTTATGGCCTAATTTTAATTCCCCGGCGCACGCAAAAACCGGGAGATACATGTGTGGCCGAGCACATTTTCAAAGCGTATCTCCCGGGATGCACAGAGGAGCCAGTTTGGTAAAAAGGAGTGGGCCGAGGGAGGATCGGGGGCTTTGTCTGGACAGGGTGGGAGCCAGCCGGGACAACGCCATTAGACTCTATCCCAGTGAAGCATATGCCGCCAGCTGGCCAGTGCACGGAACTTACTTCTGCTCGTGAGAGCAGCTAAGTTCAGAAACAAAAAAAATTTAGGTGGGTTGGGGTCAGGGCGAAGAGGGGAAAAGGAAGGGAAGGATGGTTAGGGAACTGGGGACAGCCTGATTGCATTGCCGCACACTTTTAAATAAAATTCCCCCCCTTGCGAGCGTGAGTGGGCACCTGTGTGCACCGATATAAAATGGGCATCGGATTTTATAACATACATGCACGATGCACGCATGTTATAAATCATCTAGTTTACTGAACTTGAAAGGCATGTTTCATGTTGTTTAATCACTGGTCATAAAAACCTCCGACCACCAACTTGACTATACTTTACTTCTTCATAACATGTTGTCCATTATTTTATTTCTTTTTAAGAATTTTATATAAAAAAAAAAATATTGCTTGTAGAGACTTATCTTAAGCTTGTGCATTTGGATTTTAATTGATTCAGAATTGAGTTGGTGGTCGGAGGTTTTTATGATCAATGATTAAGCAACATGGAACATGCCTTTCAAGTTCAGTGAACTAGACGTGTTTCAATTCTGAGGTCTTTTCCTCCATTCACTGTATACAACAAATTCACCATGTCAGGGCTTGCCACGTAAGAGGGCACGCAGGCAGTACAGGGCGTGCATCTTTCATCCCTGCACCACATTGCTGGGGATGCCATAGGATCATGAGATTATGAAGTATCGCCTCAGCTCCCAGGCTATCATGGAATTATATCAAGAACTCGGAGATCATCTGGATTTGGTCAGATTCCAGGCCTCACCAAACTATTTTGCACCCTGCATTTTATGGCATCTGGGTCATTCCAAACAACGGGGTCGTTGGGGGAATATCCCAAAAGTCTTTCCTGCTATCTGGGCCAGGTCATAACAGCTGTACATATCCTCATTAATCGTTACATAAAATTCCCTTGTGAAAGGCAGGATTTGTTGGACTTGAAGAGAGGGTTTTTATGCCATTGTGAACTTTTCAAATGTTCTGGGAGCTATCGACCCCACTCACTTAGCCATCATCCCACCCCCATGGCAGGGAGGAGATCTTCTGCAACAGAAAGCTCTTCCACTCCAAGAATGTGCAAGTGGTCTGTGATGCTCAAATGCGTATCCGCAATGTGGTCGCCAAGTACCTGGGAGTTGCGCATGATTCCTTTATACTTAGGCCATCTGGCCTGTAGATTCAGATTGTTCAGATGGCCTCTATGGTAACAGTTAGCTCATAGGTAAGAACAGTGCTTCTTTCTATAGTCCCTTTCCAGCTATGTGTTTCAGAAAACGGCAGTGACACGGGGGGGGGGGGGGGGGGGGGGAAGTGGTTGTCAGAGATGTGACTGCATCAGTTACTTGACAAGTGGCTTGCCCGATTAGGTCAATAAGCCATTGTGCCAGAGCCCGCATTTCTGTCTCCATGGTGTGAAGACCTGCTAATGTTATGTATCCATATAAAGCACTTTACACTAAGGTCAGTGTGTGACCAAGTACTACAGACTTTTAACTTGTCAGCTTAAAACAAGTGGCAGTTCAAATCCTCTCTCTGTCTCTCGGAGCTGTTGAAATGTCATTTTTCTACCCAAACCTTTTTGAGCGGACAGTGCAGGGACTCCCAGGTCAGGAGTGCCATGTTAGTGCTCTGTCGGCCCTCAGCTAAAGGTGTCCCTATCAGTATTCTGTCTGCAGCACTTCTGCTCTGACAGCCACAGTTTGTCTTCACCATCACAGAGGTACTTAGGTTCAATGGAAGCTGTGGGATGTGCCATTTGGACCAATCCTATTTAGTGTGTTATGTCTGACAAATGTGTATCTCTGGAGGACATACTGCAGAACAGCCAGGGACATGAACAAACATACCACGAGGTTGATCTCTTTCTGCAATGATGTGTGGCAGCTGAGCTGTACAGCTTCACTGTTACAGGAGTGCTAGACCTGAGTAGAGATTGCTTGCTTGTGAGTGACACGTACACATTTTGTACACATTTTGTGCATTTTTCCATTCATTAAGATCTGACACACCATAACAAAGTGCAATAGCGTGACAGTAAAAGGCGGCTGTGTCATTGAACATGCCTTTGGACAAAATGGGGGAGCTTTAATGTATGACCCACCCAAAGTAGTAGAGATAGTGATTGCCTGCTGTGTATATCATAATCTGGCTATACGTTATGGCATCCCATCAGACTTTGTTCCAGATCTATCTCGGGATCCCCCATGTCCCCCAGCAGAAGCCAGGGAGACCACATGACTGGCAACCAGCTTTGGCATAGCTTTATACAATTCTACTGTGCCTGTTAGTCATCATATAGTCATTCTACTTGCATGGAAGGGAGCCCAGCAGAGTGGTTCTAGCTGGTCATATCAGTATCTTTCTTTTACTCAACAGTCCTCTGTCTGGGTCAGTGTGTAAGAGAAACCACTTCGGCCTAGTTCGGCAACATCATGAACCTAGACCAATAGGTGCAATTGACAGTAATAGACACCAAATAAACCTAACAACAAAGAGAAGTGATTGTCCTAATGTATTCATAATGATTGTTAGTCAAAAAAAGGTCACATCTCACCAAAGCATTTGTGTAGGACTACTCAACACAGTGTGCATAGCTTGACATAGCTTGTGCCTTTTTTCTAGCCTTGGTTTTGCCTTTGACCCTGTCCTAGCCCTCACATGTTGTTAAGATAGTCATATAGATATGATGGAACTCCAGCAGGGCCTCTAAAATGGAGCCAAATGCTGTATGAGTTAAAGATTCCACAAGAAGCTCAGCTGCTTAAAGGCTCAGTCTGAAGCTACAATTTGACAGCTACAATCATCAGTCGCACACACTCTACATGTTACAACCAGATTCCCTAACTGACATTCATATGCATCCGAATATATCCACATGTACATTGGATGCATAGTCTCACATTGGGCCCGCAAAGACACAGGTGTCAGCACTGCTTCATAAGTTTCTGAGGCAGTGCTGACAGAGTGCTCACTTAGAGCCTTTTGGGAAGCACATATCCAATATCATGTCTATCCCAAGCTAGCAGAGGGGTTGCACACTGCCATACACAGCTGGGTCCTGCTACACCTATATAAGCAAACAGTCAACTCTCATGTACAGATGGTGAAGGCCTTGGCCCTTGGTCTGTCATGTTGGTTATGTTAGCTGCACAGGGAGGCTATTGAAGGATGTTGATCTGACTAACTGACGGATTGGGACTAGATGGCATCATGCCTTTACATGGTGTAGAAAGTCACCTCTGAAATGTATAGATCCTAGTTTGAATGATGACAATAACAGTACATACATGTGATAGAACTAAAGGTTTACCTCATTGAACCCAAGGCAAAGCTGTGTTTGAAGCTATTAAGCTACCCTGACATGTCACATGTAGCCATTGGAAAATATTGAAATGTCAGGGTTCAGCAAGGCCCTTTGCCTGTCCAGCTGAGGGCTAGTCATATTTTCCTGCTTTATGTAGGTACCTAGACAATCTGCTGAGTAGTTTGTTCTGATTGTGGTCTCTGAGGTGCTGTCTGTAGCTCCAAAGATGGCATCACCAGGCTCATGAGGTGAACTGGCTGGCTCTCTTGTTGATCCTACTGATCACATAATGTGCTGGAGGCAGGTGGTGACTGGGCTGCTTTCTCCCATGGCAGGATATTTCCATCTATGAAGCTAGAGATGTTTAGACTGGCGTTGAGGGGTATGGGTAAACCAAGGGGTTGAAGTTAATTACTCCAAGATCCTTTGTTAAGGATCTTGGAGTAATTTTAGACCAACAACTTAATCTAAAAAACAGATCAACTCAATCCTCAAAGAAGGTTTTTTCAAGCTCAATGTTATAAAGAAACTTAAACCCCTCCTCCACTATCATGACTTTCGCACTGTTATCCAATCTACTCTCTCCTCTAAACTAGATTACTGCAACACCCTCCTCCTCGGACTACCCGCCTCCACCACGAAACCCCTACAAATGTTCCAAAATGCCATCGCCAGGATTATTGCTAACTCACGGAAATCAGACCACATCACTCCCATACTCAAAGACCTCCACTGGCTCCCCATAACATCCCGCATCCTCTTTAAAACCTTAACCATAATACACAAATCCATCTACTCCTACAACTCTAACTGGCTAGATGAACCCTTTTGCCCCGTACGCTCTGACCGACCCATGCTCTCTGTCAACAAAGGTACCCTAACAGTACCTCCCATCAAAAAAGCCCACCTCTCCTCCACAAGGGACCGCGCTCTCTCCATTGCAGGCCCGAAGCAATGGAACTCCCTCCCGACTACACTCAGACTTGAGCCATGCTACTCCAAATTCAGAAAAAAACTAAAGACATGGCTCTTCCGACAGGCCTTCCCAGAATAATCTGCCTCCACTTGCCTAATCCTCTCATTCCTCTCAAACAATCCTCACACAAATGACACTTAAATTGCACACTATTGATAGCTTTCTGTAATAGCTTTCTGTAAATATTGTATATAGCCCTTTGTAATTAACTTCCCTATTTACCTCTCAAAGTTGATGTTCCCTTTCCTTTCTTACTGCACTATGTATTTACTCCCTCCCTTTTCCCCTCCCTGTTAATTGTATTTCTATCTTTCAGTTACAATGTAAACCGGTATGATGTTTGCATACTAATACCGGTATATAAAAGCATTAAATAAATAAATAAATGTTGCTGCTGCGGCTGCTGCTGTTGCTCCTCTTCCTCGCTCTGCTATGTCTGAGCATCTAAGTTGAAACAGGCCGCTGAGACCTGGGTTGTGCTGCAGGTCCCTGGGGCTTCATGACTTGGACAGTGGGATTTCCTGGGCAAGAACTGTGGAAACAATGAAGAAGTCATAAATGTGAGTGGTCGATGATTTGGCAGCTGGGATTCAGTGCCAAGAAGTGCAGAGTCATGCATCTGTAATGTGGTAATCCAAAAGAGCGATATGAGATGGGGTGATAGATTCTGGCGATCTGAAGATGGCAATGCAATGTGACAAGGTAATAGCTAAAGCCAGAAGAATGCTGGACTGCATAGAGAGAGGAATAATCAGGAAGAAAATGGAGGTAGTGATGTCCTTGCACAGGAATTTGGTGAGGACTCACCTGGAGTATTGTGTTTAGTTCTGGAGCCCTTATTTCAAAAGGAATAGAGACAGGATGGAGGTGGTCCAGAGAGAGGCTACCAAAATGGTGTGGGATCAGTATCAGAAAACCTATGAGGAGAGACTGAAAACATCTTGTGATAATTCAGTTAGCATAGAGCAAAATTCCCCTCTTTATTTCTTGCCTGACAGTGTCGATTGTAGATCCAAGTAAGCTATAGTGTCTTTATTCTCACTGGCATTATATACACATGTTAGTACTACCCTGTTGTAGCTAAAGCATGGCAACAGCATTACTTTTTAATTTTTGTGTTAAGATCCAAGTGGAGGGGCTGGCAAACTCCAGTTCTTGAGTGCCACAATGAATATGCATGAGTTGTCTCTAATCTGCTTTATAATAGTTTAATTGTTCGATATGTTCCATGTAAACCGCCATCCAGGCGATAGTTATCTCTGTTACTTGTAAACCGGAGTGATGTGTATATTATACAGGAACTTCCGGTATATAAAAACCAAAAATAAATAAATAAATAAATGTATACCCTGGAAGAGAGGAGGTGCAGGGGAGATATGATACAGACCTTCAGATACCTAAAAGGTTTTAATGATGTGCAAATGTCAAACTTTTTCTGTTGGAAAAAATCAGTAGAACTAGGGGTCACGAGGACGCCTCAGAACCAACGTCAGAAAATATTTCTTCAATGGGAGGGTAGCGGATGCCTAGAATGCCCTTCTGGAGGAGATGGTGAAAATCAAAACAGTGAAATAATTCAAAGGGGCATGGGATAAATACTGTGGATTCCTAAAGGCTAAAGGATGGAAATGAAGAAAAGAGTGCATGGAGTAATTTGATGGTGTGGCGGTTATTACCCTTAACCAATAAGCCTTGATACTGTTGATGCAACTCCATCATTCCTCTCTGCTTCAACGGTAAGGGGAAAAGGGAAAGTAGATTTGTTCAGCAATCCAAGGCCCCTGACTTTTATAGTCTGGAGAAACAAGTATGGGGGTAACTTGCTGATGTGGCAGTTGCTGGGCAGACTGGATGGGCCATTTGGTCTTTTTCTGTTGTCATTTCTATGTTTCTATGCTTCTATGTGAAAGGGGCAAAATGGCAGCAAGAGTGGAAGTCCCAAATTATCTTTGGCTAGTAGTTCTTCAATATCTTCTAATTCTGGGAATCAATTTTTGAAAATACTGCCTCCATTACTTCAGAAGAAGTAATCATGGAGAAGCATGCTGCTGGTTTTAGGTATTACACTTCTGCTGCCCCTGTCCTGCTAACACTAGCCACAGATAGCTCTCCTGCATTTTGCCTCTGCTCCAAAGCAAGAGAGAGAGGGACAGACACTGGTGGCACATACTCTCCCAATTTTAATTTCATATGACTTGAGCTAGCTTCCACTTTTTGCTTTCTGTGACTAAAAACATTTCTTTTAATTTTAGGGACAGGGCTACCTTTATTTTCACTGCTATTACTGCTTGTGCTTCTGACAGGTTATGCTACAATAAGCTTGTTGGGCAGACTGGATGGACTTCTGCCATCATTTCTATATTCTTATTTTTCTCTGTTTCTCTTCCTCTGCTATTTTTCTGATTGCTAACATTTCCTCCTGTCCCCTTTCCTTGCAGTAGCATGATACAATAGAAGTGGCTACTAGAGATTTTGATGTCACAATATTCTTTATCGATACTGTACCACTCACCAGTACAAGTCTAATACTGAGTGAATGTCTGTCTTTCACACATACTTGATCAAGTTCATTTCAGTGCTTAGCAAGCACTGCCCACTTACCAAGCAGAGTCAGTAGCTTGCTACTGACTCAAATTCAGTCTCTGTCTTTCTATGGTGATCCCTCACAGTGCAAGCAAAAAAAATAAATAAATAAATATATATATATATCACACATACACAATGATATACAGGTATGTGGGTGCACTGTTGACTGATTCATTTTGCACACACAAAAAACAACCTGATAGAAGGAGAATAAACTGAAAAGGCTGGCAAGGCTGTGCATCTCTTCACTGCAATCTGTCTGCAGATAACCAGTGCAGAGTCAGACACACAAAAAAAAATCACCAGTGAACAGACTGTAGTACCTCTTTCTCTCTCTGTCTCCAGAGAGAGCACTGTGACTGCAGCAGTAATGATCATAAAAAAAACCTTTACCAAGCCAAAATTCTTTCCTTTTGTAAAGCATTTCTTTGATTCTAAAGAGCTTCTGAAAAGACAAGCTTTCCCTGCAAAAACCTATCAGACAAAATGGAGTTTCTTTGCATATGCTCTGACCTTTCAGTGGGAGGACATCATCACTTGATTCAGATGCCAGCTATAGGCTATTTAAAAAAAAAAAAGATTTCACTGGCTTGGTCCTCCTTCCTGTCTTTTTGCCTACTTCTCCCACCTTAGCTCCAGCCAGAGTTGGTTGCTGTAGTTACCAGTTTAACTGCAGGAGTCTCATTGCAGCACTCTTCAATGTGCCATAGATTTGAATGGGAAACATAAACAAATAAAACAACAGTTTTCATTTAAACTTGTGGGCACACTTTATTTGTTTCAGAAGTCCACAATGAAATGAAAATGGTCTTATTTATTGCATTTTATCCATTTGTTTCAAATAAATGCACAATTCTAATTTGCTTATAGATGTCTAACACCAAAGCTATTTTGCATATCTTGGTTAGTCTGAATAACAGATCTATCTGCTTTCTTTGAGGATCAGATCACAGTGTTTCCCAACCTCCTCCTGAGGCACACCTATCTGGTTAGGTTTTCAATAATATGCATGAATTATATTTGCATGCAATGGAAACCCAGTTTATGCAAATCTCTCTCATGCATATTTATTACAGATATCCTAAAAACCTGACTGGTTAGGTGTGTCTCTAGAAGAGGGTTAGGAAATACTGATTTCTAGAACACTTGTACAAGAGGATATGATTAAGCATAGAAACATAGATATGATGGCAGAAAATGACCAAATGATCCATCCAGTCTGCCAGCTATTATCTGCTGTGCTGTGCAGGTTACCCCCATACTTAGTTTCCCAGACCACAAATGTCAAGGCCCTCATTGGTTGCCGTTTAAATCCATTTCTCCTTTACCCTTGCCATGGAAGCTAAGAGCAATGTTGGAGTTCCATGAAAAGTATTAGGCTTATTGGTTAAGGGTAGTAAAAGCTGTATCAGCAAGTTACCCCCATGCTTATTTTTTCCTCAGACTGTAAAAGTCAGGGTCCTTGTTGGTTGCTGTCTGAATCCAATTCCCCTTTTCCAACTGCCGTTGAAGCAACTTCTCTTAATGGCCTGATACATTCCCTGTGCAGACAACTGTTATGAAGTACAGCTTGCAAGGTCTTCCCTCGAGCTGCCTCACATACCCTGACACTGTCAAACCTTACATGTAGCAGGAACACTGCTTCCTACTTATAAGACCATGTGACTTGCACGCCAACACGGTGCTTAGGCCCCGCCATCGCCCTGCTACTCTGGCTCTCTTTGGGTATGCATCTGTGGTGCACATTAGGACTTAAAGGGACCATGATAGGAATTCCAACCCAGGCACCCAGCAATGACATCATATACTGCTTGTATTCAAGGCTGCAGCAGATGCCTCTCAGATGCCTTAGCAAAGGGTGTTCTGCCTTGCAGTGCATGTTGCCTTGTGTTCCTTTGTTCCTGAGCCTTGTCTTCTAGCCTTGCCTTATCCAGCCTTGTCCTTCAGCCTTGCCCTGTCCAGCCTTGATTCATCCAACCTTGTGTTGTCCTATTTATCTTGTCTAGTGTTTCTGTGTCTTCCTCCACTCTTGGCCTAACTCTCCGGATCTTGACATCTTGCTTGGACATGACTATGATTGCCTGCCACCTGGATTTTATCCCTTGCCTGGACCTGACCATCTTGTTATCTGACTTTGAAATAAAATAGGAAATACAAACGATATTTCCTATTTCGTTTCGTTTTGTGGCTCAAAAGAAATGATAGAAAAAAAACCCACAAAATGTTGTGTTTTTTCCTATTGTTTTTTTTGGGGGGGGTGGCCAAAAAAATAGTATTTTATTTAAAAAAAAAAAAAAAAAAGGCTGACAGGACCTGCTTCAACTCTTCCCATTTAATAAAAAATTCCCCCCCAAACCAGCTGACCCTCTTAGCCCACTCTCCCGAGTTCCCTGGTCTCACCAAAATGTCCCTGGTGGTCTAGTGGGGCAGGAAACGACCTCCTGCTCCCAAACCTGACAGCTGCCATTATTGAAAATGGTGCCATTAGGCAGCCCCTGTCACATGATAGAGGCAATGGGTGGTGAGCACCAGAGGGTCAGCTGATGGGGAGGAGGTGAATATTTTAATATATGGGAAGGATTGGGGTGGGTCCTGTCAGCCTTTAAAAAAAAATTTAAAAAAGTAAAATAAATGAAAATAAAACAATGATCTGGGGGTGGACCCGAATTGGCCCACACCCGAAACAACAGGGGGAATGAAATTTTTTTTTTTTTTTTGTGCACACTCCCATTCCAAACTCTAAGAATGATAGTCAGAGGACCCTATCCCCTTGCCACAAAAAAAAAAAAAAATAATCACTACATTTTAGGAAACAACACTGGATACCTTTCTAATAATGGGCCCTATTTATTAAGCATTTTTCTCATAGGCATGCAATAGGAGAAATCACTTAGTAAATAAGCCCTGATATTTGGTTCTGGTGCCTCTTCTTTTGCTGTTTCGATTTCTTTTTTAACTGCTATGCTGTTTTTGCACTTTTTCAGAAATAAGTTTTGCACTTTTTAATATGCTCTTGCTCCATTTCTTTTTTTAATTTTCATGAGTTTAGTTTTTTTAGTTTATAATCATTCTTTGCATAGATTAGCATGATACGCTTGGTTATGGCAAGAACTATTACACCATCTCTCTCTCTCTTTCTGCTTCGCCTGACTTTATAAGGATGAGAGTTCCTTAGTGGAAGGCACTTCTGAAAACTCTGAACACTAACGTCTGATCAGGAAACGAAATGAAAATCTGACAGAAAAAGAGTGAGCTTAAATCATGTTCTTTCAACAGCCAGTTAAACCTGTGTGTAAACAGTTTTCCTAGCCCTGCTGCTTAAAGCAATTGCCATGTTAACTCTCAGTTGAGTCATAGGCTTCGCAAAATCTCAGCACTCCCAAGCTGTGCCCTTCAGTTTTTAGGATATTGCTTGTAATGCAGCTGTCTTTCCCAAACTTTTAAAACTTTATAACTAAATTGCCTGAAACTCACGCTGGGGAGTCGGGGGCTGGAATTGACAGAGCCACTGCTGAGAGGAAGCTTATGCTCCTGGAGTCTTTATTTGGCACTCACCCATTCCGAATAGTGCTGCGTCGACAATTGAGCAACGTCTTCTGGAAGGCTGTCAGTGCCCATAAAAGACCACATCCTTCTAAGATGCATGACAGCAGAAGGCATCTGTGCGGGACTGAAGCTTACAGCGAAAGAACAAAGAGAACAGGCTTAGAAGGAAGTGTAATCGGAAGCGGGATGGGTAGTAGAGGAACTTTCTACAGAGAGATGTAGACCGACTGCCAGGGTCCTACCTAACAGTCACCTTGTAGGAGGTAGATGGGTGGGCTGCAGACCTCAGCAATACAAAGGCCTTGTCAGGAATTGTGAAGCCCAGGAGAAAAATTATACCTGTGTTTCTTTTCTTCCGCCTCTAAAATCTCTGTCTGGATGATAAAAAGGGTGAAAAGTGATTTGCATAGCTAAATGATTTTTAAAACTGCTTACTGCAATTATATCTGTAGAAACTGCATGTTTTAAACTGAGCACAGTTTGGGGGGGAGGGCTTGTATATATAAGTGCAGACAGATATATATATATATATATCTGTCTGCTGTTTAGATGAGAGAGAGAGAAGAACAATAGTCTGGGCTCCTACCCATTTTTTAAATTCTTTCTCATTTTTACAATTTTTGTACACAAACCACAAAGTCTGGGAAACAAAATAAAATTAAGTGACTTCATCTTTAAGCAGTTGCACGCCACCCAAAAGAAGAATAAGGATCTCTTTCATTTGTTTATTTCTTCCTATTTTCAATGTTTGAATTGATTGGGATAAATATCCCATTAATAAGAAACTGGGCAACAAATGCAAACAGGATCCTCAAACTCATTATGGTTTTACTAGCCTGGGAGCCAGTGTACTAATCCACGGTAAAAAGATCCATTAACACATGTTAATGCTTCATTTTATTACAGGCATTATCTGTCTCAAATCACCACCTTTAAAGCCCAGTGTTACTCTAGGGTGTTATTAAACCTGGTGTTTTTGGGCAGATAAAGTCAATGTGTTACTGTTGCAGTGAACACAAGGCCCAAAATGGGCCCTGATGATCCATGTTGACTCCTTAAGCAATAGAAAAGAGGCTCCATAGGCCAACCCAGCCACCACCTCGTCACAGTAAAGGTGTATTCTCCTTGTGAGCTGACCCTGATCTCCTCAGTTTCAATCAAGGCTCCTTAAGCTGAAGGGAACCCCTACTGAGCCCACTCCCTGTCTCCTGGGAGGAGAACCTCCCCTCCACTTACTCCATCCAAGGGTAATAAGTGATGGAAACAGAAAAAAGCAGTTCCACCATATCTGTCCTCTCCCTGACTCCTCCATTAAAAAGAGAAGCTGAATCCAATTTCAACCATTAAATATTTTCATATTCAAACAGAAATTTGATCTCAAACAGGACTGTACTAGGTCCAGTGAACAGGTCTGTATTAAGGGGTAAGGAAGATGAGCAACAGGCTGGAGGAATGAGGGTGGGAAGCAGGTTGCTGCCACCAGCGTCAACACAATGACAGACGTTAGGTCCAGGCAACTTGAACTTAGCAATGGACTGGCCACATTATCGCATCATTGTGTCTGGCGTTGGCCCTGCCTGTGATTGGAGGTGTCCCGTGAGCAAAACAGATTGAAAAACAGACTTGAAAAGCTGGATCCGCAAAAGCAGGGGGCAGGGGTCAAGCTTGCAAGCCCCACCTCCTTCCAACACAAGTAGGAAAGCTTTTAGGGATCACTCCTGACCCTGACTGAGTGTGGGACTGTGCTAGCATGTGCTTGCAGACTCCGTGGCTGGCCAGCAGACACAGAACATGTGTACTTCTTGCAATGTATGTAACATCTCATGAACCTTCACAGTACGCTAGCGCCAGACACACATTGTGCATCCCTCTCAGGGAAGGTGTAATATCACATGTACTTTCCTCCACGGGAAACATGTAAAATAGCAAAATCATCTTAATTAGATTTCTTTCTTAATTAGCATTCTTAAGGGACAATTTTGGGTGAGATACTGAGAGGTAAGTCTAAGGAACCAAAATCAGTCTCCACGTTTCCCAAAAAGTGATGGTAAATATGATTTTTTTTTGAGTGTGACACACCAAGAACATAATTTTCAAAGACATTTCTGTAGCCATAGAAATGACCCATTGTAAAGTTGCCTGTCCAAATGCAAACAAGCATCTTCACATTTAAAGATGAAGCTTAAAAGAGATGCATTCACCAAAATTGTGAGATGTGCGCGCAAGTAAGGCATGCGCATTGTCCACCCAATTAAAAAGCTGAATATCTCATTTCAAAAAAGGGGCGTGTTGTGTGCGTGCTATGTGTGGGGTGTGGGAGTTCCAGGGCAGGGCCAAGAGATGTGCGTATAAGTAGTCCTGCGCCTGGGTGTGCGTCCAGGTCAAGCGCTGCTTAACTTTACTTCTTTTATTGAAGAGGTGTAAATCAAAATAAAACTCATCTCTGAGCTGTTTGAGGGTCTGGGATTGACTGAGGGAGAGCACAGGCTAAAGAACCAGTGGGGGATTGGAGGACCTAAGCTGTAGACCGGGGAAACTGGTGGACGAACTGGTGATACTGAGGATGGCGCAGAAGCATGTCTATTCTAAAATTCACCTGCTTGCACAGCTTAAATTTGACTTTACATGGCTGTACACACCCATTTGCAATATTAGGTACACACATACGCACACCGGGGCTATTTTATGACATACACGCATGCGTGTTAGAAAATGCCAGTGTATCTGGGTACGCGCCGATGCACGCGTGTCTATGAACGCCCATGTGCCCGTTTAAGGTTACTGTCCCAGCCTGTATGGATATGTTACCTGCACTGAGCAGAGAGGCTTCCAGGGTGGAGAAGAGATTTCCACTGGCATGCAAACTTTCATTTTCAAAAATCTGGTGATCAAAAAAGCAAACAGAATGTTAGGAATTATTAGGAAGGGAATGGCAAATAAAACGGTGGATGTCATAATGCCACTGTATCGCTCCATGGTGAGACCGCACCTTGAATACTGCGTGCAATTCTGGTCACCGCATCTCAAAAAGGATATGGTTGCACTGGAGAAAGTGCAGAGAAGGGCAACCAAAATGAAAAGGGGCATGGAATGGCTGCCCTATGAGGAAAGGCTACAGAACTTAGGTCTGTTTCCATTTGGAGAAGAGACAACTGAGGAGGGATATGATAGAGGTCTACAAAATCATGAAAGGAAAAAGTTAATGTAAATTGGTTATTTACTCTCTCAGACAATAGAAGGATTAGGGGGCATGCCATGAAATTAGCAAATAGCTCATTTAAAACAAATTGAAGAAAATTATTTTTTACTCAGCGCATAGTTAAGTTCTTGAATTCATTGCCAGAGGATGTGGTTACAGCAGTTAGTGGAACTGGGTTTAAAAAAAAGGTTTGGATAAGTTCCTAGAGGAAAAATCCATAAACTGCTATTAATTAATAAGCAATAGTAGCATGGGATCTATTTAATGTTTGGGTACTTGTGACTTGGATTGGCCACTGTTGGAGACAGGATGATACTGGGCAAGTCTGGGCTTGATGGACCCTTGGTCTGACCCAGTATGGCATATCTTATGTTCTTATGAAAACATCTTGCACAAAGATTAGTAGGCATGAATGTTTGCAGGTAGTTTTGGTGGGGTAATTTTCAAAGGGAAAATATATGCATACTATCCCTTTGAAAATTGATGTCCCTTATCTATATTTGTCATTTGAAAGGTATGCAAGCTGTTACATAATTTCCCTCACAGTAACCAACTCACACACCAAATTATATATGAGAGATTATTTTTTAACAATAGGACCTATAGCTTTCATAAAAACATTTAACAATCATATAGACTATCCACAAGCTGAAAGATAAATGCAAAAACAATTAAGCATAAAAGCACTTAGGACCTGATTCATCAAGGTCTTTTCCCATGGACACAGAATGGAAGAAAAGCTTTCATGAGTCAGGGCCTTAGTGAATAGCAATAAAAGAATAGGCAAAAGTCTTTTTTCATTTCAGTACAGATGTAGAGATGTCATGAATAGTTCAATAAGGCTAATATAACACAATTGGAGTTTGCATATGTCTTTCATAAAGTAAGTCAGAATATGCACTATTTTGTGCTTCTATAACAAATGAAAACGCACGGCTTCTGCTTAAAGAAGATTGTAGTGATGCAAATAGAAATTGGAAAAAAAAATGATTGGCACAGCTGCAGTTATATTATACAGTGCATCTCTGACAAGAAATCTTTTGCACAGATTCAGTGGTGGCTGGGGCGACTCAAGGGATGTTTTCTTTGGTAGTTGAGGGGTAAACCATAGTGGGCGGTTGAGGAATGGAGTAATAGATGGGGGGGGGGGGTGCGGTGGGGTGAGGTATTTTCTGAAAAAGAATAGTGATCTGCTCTAGGCAAAGTTATTGAAAATAACATTTTTCCTATTTTGTGCCTATGGAAGAAAAAAAATTTTTTTTTAAACTGCCCATTGGATGCCTCATCATGGTATACTGTGGAGTGACTGGGGCGCAGCAGAGTGTGGCTGTCTGGAGTTGGGAGTTATTTTGGATTGTCATTTCGAAAGGCATTGGGAAGGACTACATTTTGTGAGAATTCGAGGGACTCGGCCATAGCTCTGTGGAAGATCATTTGGCTATTCTTTGTTGATTTGAGAATAAATGGGTTAAGGTTCATAGTTGTACGCATGCACTCCTCGCCTTCTCACACAGAAGAAATATATTTTTTTTTCTTAACAGTCATTTCCATTTCTGTGCATATGAATTGCTGTCTCAGAGAAATCTTAGCTAAAATATTGTCATTTCCTTTTCTGTTGGGTTTTCTCTCCAGCCCAGTTGTTTCTTCTTCTTCATATGTCTGTCGGTTTTATTTTAACGTTCAATCTGCAGCATTTATACGTAAAGTACTGTGTCCGTATCACACGCAGTGAGGGTAAATTATCTACAACTCCTCTTCTCTGGATTACAATTTGGTCTGCATGGCTGAGTGAGGATAACGGAAGGGTGGAAGGGACTTGAAATCAGAGTTGCTCTCAGATGGGTCGTATGGAGCATCATCAGGTGAAATCATTCCCCACAATCACTGTGCAATCAATCGCAGCTCATCCTTTCTCAGTGCCATCAGACTGTTACAGGGGGGACAACAGGAAACAATTGCATTTTCTGAAATGACCTAGGGCTCGAAGATGAAAATAAAAATAATTTAACAGAAAAATGCGCTGCTCCAGTTGTGACGAGAAAGTGAAAGTCAATTTCTGTCTACCTCTCTCTGTCTGAAGCTATAATTTAAACATTCTGCAGAGTTTATAATGCTCCTACTCGGTTCAAGATCATTGACTCTATTTACTGGGGAGTGACACTGGCTAAAGCCACCTAAATTTCTATCTATAGCTCCTACAATAGTGCAGTACTAGTGTATGAGCCTTAGTGGAAGGATGCTCTGACATTTGGATTTCTCATATTTAGCTAGGCCAGTGACAAAAGGAGCTGGGAGAATATCAAGCATCTTTATGGGGATAAAAATCCTTGGTTCAGTGCGTGGTGGCAGTCAAAAAAGCTAATACGGTAGCATGGTAGAAATTATTAATAAAGGAATGGAGAATAAAATGGCAAATGTCATAATGCCTCTGTATCGCTCCATGATGAGGCCACACCTGCAGTACTGTGTGCAGTTTTGGTTGCCATATCTCAAAAAAATATATAGTTGCATTGGAAAAGGTACAGAGATGGATAAAGAGGATGGAACGGCTCCCCTGTGAGGAAAGACTAAAGAGGTTAGGGCTGTTCAGCGGGGAGAAGAGACAGCTGAGGGGGGATATGATAGAGGTTTACAAAATCATGAGTGGAATAGAATGGATTAATGTAAATTGGCTATGTACTCTTTCAAAAAATAAGACTAGGGGACACGCAATGAAGTTAATGAGTAGCACATTCAAAACACATTAAAGAAAATTGTTTTTCATTCAGTGCACAATTAAGCTCTGGAATTCATTGCCAGAGGATGTGGTTTTAAAAAAGATTCCTGGAGGAGAAATCAATAAACTGTTATTAACCAAGTAGACTTAAGAAATAGTCATTACACTGCACGATAGCAGCATTGTATCTATTTACTTGCGATCTAGAATGCTCACTGCTGGAAAAAGGATTCTGGTTTTGGTGGACCTTCGGTCTGATCCAGTGTGGCAAATTCTTATGTTCATGTATGGTACCAAATATAAGATGGTTAAAAGCAAGCTTATCATAAAAACATAAGAAATGCCATGCTCGGGCAGATCAAAATCTATTGAACCCAGCATTCTGTCTCCAACAGTGGCCAATCTGGGTCACAAGAACCCGTCAGATCCCAAATACATGGACTATTTCATGTTTCAAACTTGTAGGAATAAGTGCTGCCTTTCTCCAAGTCTATTTGTCTAATAACTATTTATAGACTTTTCCTTCAGGAACTTGTCCAACCCTCTTTTGAATCTCACTTTGGGCCTGATTCACCAAGGCAAAACAATGTGACAAGGCGATAGCTAAAGCCAGAAGAATGCTGGGCTGCAACGAGAGAGGAATAACCAGTAAGAAAAAGGAGGTGATGATCCCCTTGTACAAGTCGTTGGTGAGGCCTCACCTGGAGTTATTATATTCAGCTCTGGAGATTGTTTCTCAAAAGGGACAGAGACAGGATAAAAGGCTGTCCAGAGAAGGGTGACAAAAATGGTGGTGATAGGGGGGGGGGGGGAGTTCTCCATCAAATGACTTATGAGGAGAGGTTGAAAGACCTAAATATGTATACCCTGGAGGAGAGGAGGTGCAGGGGAGATATGATACAGACGTTCATATACCTGAAAGGTCTTGATGCACAATCAACAAACCTTCCCTATTGGAAAGAAATCAGTAGACCTAAGGATCTCAAAATGGAACTCCAGGGAGGAAGACTCAGAACCAACATCAGGAAATATTTCTTCATGGAGAGGATGATGGATGCCTGGAATGCCCTTCCAGAGGAGGTAGTGTAGATGAAAACAGTGAAAGAATTCAAAGGGGCATGGGATAAACACTGTGAATCCCCAGGGACTAAAGGATGGAAATGAAGAGGGAAGTGCATGGTGGTAACTTGTGTGGCTGTTGCTACCCTTAACCAATAGGCCTTCATGCTGTTGATGCAATTTCTCTCTGCTCCAATATTACTCTTTGCTTTAACAGTAGGGGGGGGGATAAAAGGGGGAGGGGGGAATCGGTCTCGGACAGCAACAAATGAGGTCACTGAATTTTAAGGTCTGGGAAAAGAAGTAGGAGTGGGGAGTAACTTGCTGATGCGGCTGTTACTACCCTTAACCAATAAGCCTGGTACTTTTGATGCTACCGCAAGCTTGCTAGGCAGACTGATGGACCGTTTGGTCCTTTTTTTGCCATCATTTCTATGTTTCTATTAAGGCATTTCTCCCATTGTGTGTCTATGGGAACATGCCTTGATGAATCAGGCCCTATGTTAGTCGCCTTGGCCACATCCTCCAGTAACAGATTCCATAGCTTGATTGTGTGCTGAGTGAAAAAATACTTCCTACAACTTGTTTTAAATCTGACAGTTGCTATTTTAATGGAGTCTCCCCTAGTCCTAGTGTTTAAAAGGGTGAATAACCATTCTATATTTACCCATTCCACCAAGGTCATGATTTTATAAATTTCAGTCACATCCCCTCTAAGTCATCTCTCTTCCATGATTAAGAGCTCTAATCTGCTTAGCCTTTCTCCAAAAGGGAGTTTTTTCCATCCCCTCTATCATTTTTGTCACTCTTCTCTGTATCTTTTCTATGTCCACTCTGACTTTTTTGAAATGGGGGTGACCAGAACTGCACACAATACTCAAGATGTAGTCACACCATGGTTCTGTACAAAGGCATTATGATATTTTCTCAGTTTTGTTCTCTATTCTTTTCCAATTAATTCCTAACATTCTATTTGCCTTTTTGCTCACTGCCGCACACTAAGCTGAAGATTTCAAAGTATTGTCCACAAGGAATCTGAGGTCCTTTTCCTGTGGTGACTCCTAACATGTACATGTAGTTGATATTATTTTTGCCTATGGCAATTACTTTGCACTTACCCTTATTTATTTACTTTATTATTTAAAATGCTTGTATTCCGCAACATCCAAATATAAAAATGTGTCCAGGGCAGATCACGTAAATATATGCATAAAATAAGTTATCATCCATAAAATATTATATAAAATAAACACATATCACATTTCATACATCATACGCCTCTCAAAAAAATACATTTTTAATCCCTGCCTTAATTCCTTTGTTTCCTGCACTTCCCACAACTGGACTGTGGGCGCAACAAAGGAAAATCCTCATGCATGAGTTTGAGACAGTTTACCGCTATTTAATGGTGGCACATCCAATAATCCCAGAGATTGTGATCACAATGTGCTATTTGGGGTATAATGAGATGGTTTTTCCTTCAATTCATAATCATCTATCAATATGTGCAACTACTAGTAGATGAAACCTAGCCGAAATTTTACTGGCATCCAGTGCAGATGTTGGAGCGCAGATGACACATGCTCAGATTTGGACAAACCTAAGAGAATCCACGCTGAAGCAATCTGCACTAGCTGCAATGTTCTCAGCAGCACACAAAATTGCATCTGTCATTTAGAAGTCCTGTCTTCTAGTCTCACATGGTCCTTCTGCATTTCTGCACCATCTGCTGCTGTATTAACAAAGCAAAACAATTTTGTGTCATCTGCAAATCTGGCCACCTCACTCGTCATTCCTTTCTCCAGATCATTTATGAACATGTAAATAGCACGTGTCCCCCAATACAGACTCCTGGGGCCCTCCATGAATGACCTTTCTCTATTCTGAAAACTGACCATTTAGTCCTATTGTTATGGTTGAGTGTGTTTTGGTGGATCCTTGGGTGCTGTGGGAGATGACCACACCCATGGGGAGCAGCCCCGTGAGGAGCCACAGCACTGGGCTAGACTCGTAATGCACAAAACACAGTTAATTCTTTTATTAAACAGCTTGAAGAGAGCCACCAGAGGTGGCAGTAGTGAGGCAGTCTGGTAGTTGCAGTCTCAGAGACCTCAGAAGAGGGAGCCTTCTCTCCTTGATGATGAATGGAGGTTCTGCAGCAGGTTTCCCAGCTAGGAGATACTGTGAATGAGATAGACTGAGAGTTAGCGTACTCACTAGGTGTTTGCTGTTGGTATGTGATTCCACCAGGTATGTTGAAGAAGGGACAGGCACCGAGGCAGGGAGAGCAGGCCCTCGAGGAGCAAGTGCCTGTTCCCTGTAAGGCACCTGAAATAAAGCAGAGGGCCCCTGAGGAGTGGGGTACCCAGGTTAGCAGTTACCCCGAAGGGCAGAGAGAGAGCTTCCAGCGGCAGCACAGAAGCAGCAGAGTAGTGTAGACAAGAACGAATTTGAGTCCTTTCTAACTCAATGAGCTAGCAAACTAGTGAAGGTAATATACCCGGATGGTGTGATGTCAGCATGAGGGAATGCCCTCGAGGTTCGCGCCAAGGGTGGCATAAAGACGTGGGGTGCGCACGCGCACCCTAGTAGGTACCTTGGAGGAGCAATGGCGGGAGGCTGTACGATAGCCGTTCCAGGGATGCCGGAGAGGTCGGCTTGTAGGCGCTGCGGTAGCCATCTTTCCCAGGTAAGCGAGAGGAGTCGTGAATAAGGTGAGGCAAACGGGGCAAAGCCGTCTAGCACCGACGGCCGCAACACCTATCTCCTGTCTTTTATCCAATTACCAATCCACAATAGCACACTATCTTCAATCCTATGACCTCTCAATTTCCTGAGGAGTCTTTCATGAAGGGCTTTGTCAAATACTTTCTGAAAATCCAAACACACTAAATCAAATGGCTCATCTTTCTCTACATGTTTATTTAAACCCTCCCCAGCGGACTTCATCCTAGTGCTCACATGTGGATGAGATAGTACCACAAGTGTGATGCCTCCCCAGCTGTTCCTCGAGCATGGAGAGCTACACTCTAGAAATGCTGTAAATCTCAAATAGCTCTAAAGCTTAAAGACACAGGCTAGAGGTACAGGTAGACATTTTAAGGTTTCATTGACAGATTTTCAATTTTACTGCCTCATTGTGTAGGTCAGAAACAGGCGCATGTCAAGTGATACACCTGTACTGGGTATGCTTACTGTCACATAGTCATGCCAAGACACAGATGACACCACTGCCTCCCAGTTTCAGAGCCACTGCTGCCTAGGTTTTCCAATTGGATTCTGATTTACAGGACACGTTGATCCAGTCCTGATCTTACACCCATGCATGCAGGTATTGATAGTCTTGGTTTTGCTATATATAGGGAAATCAGATGAAATCCCATAAGAACATAAGAAATTGCCATGCTGAGTCAGACCAAGGGTCCATCAAGCCCAGCATCCTGTTTCCAACAGAGGCCAAAACCAGGCCACAAGTAATGGGTTCTAAACCAAGACATGATCTACCTTTCCTGAAAATTGGAGCCAGCTGGCAACAGTAGAGATGTGATTTGGCCGAACCTTTTGGTTCGGCCTTTGTTCTCGGCCCCCCATGGGAAATTTCTTTTTCCCGCAGTTTGGGCTGATTCTATTTTGTTTGTCCCCCAAAATGAAGCCCGAAACCCGGGGGGCAGATGGGGGGGTTGTAAAAAACAAAACAAAACCCCAAACCCACCCCAACCCTTCAAATTTAATTAATTGAAACCCCCCACCCTTCCGACCCCCCAAGACTTGCCCTCCTGACCCCCCCCCCCCCCCCAAGACTTACCGAAAGTCCTTGGTGATCCAGCGGGGGTCCTGGGAGTGATTTCCTTCTCTTGGGCCATCGGCTGCCAGTAATCAAAATGGCACCAATGGCCTTTTGCCCTTACCGTGTGACAGGGGCTATCGGTGCCATTGGCCAGCCTCTGGTAGGAGAAATGGACGGCCGGGACCATCTTAAAAAATGGCGCGGGCCATCCAGGCTGAGCACTCCTGCACCAAACAGCTTGCAGATAGTTCTGTTCCCGTCGTCACTCCGCATGTTTCCATGCTTTCATGCTTGCCAGCCCTTGCTGATCCACATGCCTGTCAGGACTTGTGTGGAATGTGCCAGAGCTGCTGTCCTCTAGGCTGTGCCTCATGTGGTGCAAACAGGGCGGGTGCAAGAGTATTAAGCACCCTAGATGAGCCTTCTGCCTTGTGCCCACCCTCCCATGGTCGTGTCCACCCCCCCCCCCCCCCCCCCCCCCCCCCCCCCCCCGATCTTGGTCCCGGCTCCTACCACATTCACGCCCACCAAGTTTATGCTACTCTGAATCACTAGCAGGATGGGCAGTGCTTGCGGCCCGCCAACTCTCTACTCTGCCATGAGCGGAATAGGCTTCATTCGTGGCCCCACATGGCTGCTCTTCCATGCCCCCTAAGGGTCGGCGCCCAAGGAGACCGCCTAGTTTGCCTGATAGGATGTGCCGTCCCTGGGAGCAAGTGACTGTTACAGTTAGTGGAGAGCAGGTGCGTTCCTACACTGTGCATGATCTGTTCTGTGTATACATTAAGTCTAGAGAAACTGTTGTTAGCTGATGACTTGATGACCGTCCAAGCTGGGTCCATTGTACATGGGACACAGTGCTGAATATATAGGCCTTCTGCTCCCAGAGGTCTCTTGTGGCATCCATGTAGGCTGATGGCCTTTAATTGTTGGGCTCTTGCACGCACCCCTTTACAGGCACCTAAGCCCTTGAGGGGCCCATGTCACAGCCTCAGACAAAGTAAGTGTCATATATGCCTCTGAGATATGTTTTATGTGGGCAGGTATAGATAATCAGTGTGTGTTAAATGTCAACTATGCATTTTCTTATTGTTCACCACTCCAGATGACTCTTTTTTTTTTTTTTTTTTTGAGTCAGGGAAGCAGTTAATAAGAAATTTTAGATTAAAAAAAAAAAAACAAAACAACAAATAAACCGAAAAACAAAACATAAGAAATGCCATTATACAGACACAGGATAAATAAAACCAGAGATGCTAAAAAGAATTTATTCTATTTTTGGTTAGAATTCATGATATCTTTTTATGCAAAATTAACTTAGTTTAAGTCTGATTCTTAGATCCAAGCCAGAGTATTCAGCTCAATTTACCTATCCAATGTACTGGCTTTCCTATTTCTATACCACTGCCAATCATTTGCAGACAAAATTCAGACTGGGTAATTCAATATCAGTGGGCAGAAGTTTATTCTTTATCCAAATCAAACACGTCACATAGTTTCCTATTATCAGAACTAATTCATAATTTCATTAATTGGCATTCCTCCCCCAAAAGAGAGTCCTTCAGTGCTTGGTAGAGCAGCCATTCTCTGCAGGTTTGCCTTCTGGCTGTATTTGCAGCACGCCTAGCCCTGGTATGCCTTTGCTGTTAAACTTGCCATTTGCAGCCTGCTCTCTTCAATATCGCTTGAGTGTGTAACAAGCATCATGGGCTCTATTGTGTTCCACTAATGAGGCAAGACAGCGTTACTGGAGGATAACAATTCTTTTGCGGTTAACAGGAATTCAGGTTCCCCTTGAAGTACTGAAGGCCCCCCCTGGGACCTGCAACATAGTCCAAGTGATTTCTTCCATATAGTCTGTTCCTCCTCCCCCCCCCCCCCCCCCCCCCCCCAATCTTTTCTTCACTGGGTCAAGAGAATCTGTGTTCCCACAAACAATACACATGTTATTGGGACAGTGATAGACAGCATGGGAAATCATGTGGTGATTCTCGGTTCTACTTTGTCTTTTCATTTACTGCTCTGTGCCCCAAGGGCAATTATCAATAGAAAATGAAAAGCAACTAAACAGTGGCCCCTACACTACTTCATACGCCCTAGAGGTTACTCCCAGCATTGAGACTACCCAGAAAAACCCTGTTAGCCATTTGTGCAGCAATGTTCTCCTTTTTTGATAGTGCATGCAGCTATGACCACCACCCCCCCTCTCCTCAGTGAATACTGAAACATAATGGTGTGTATTTTGAGTGTTTGCTAGGAAAAAGCAACAAGCAGAAGCCAATTGAAAGAAATAATTTTTGCATGTATTAATATAGATTTCACAATAAAAAATAAATATGTAGAAAATGTTCACCTAGTATTCTGAAGGAAAAAAGATTTGATTTTTAAATCGCACAATAAAATAGCATTAATGATTTCTAAGTATAAAAGCAACATCAACAATTGCATCATGCAGAATGCACGTGAAGGGGTCTACAGAAGAAAATACCAGAACAGCTTAAAGGACCATCTCCAGCGATCTGGCCCGGTCTATCCTAAACCCTACACAGCAGGGAATCCTGGCCCTGGGCGGAGGTCCTTAGGAGAGGAGTATCACTCGCCAGGCCCAGGAGGGAGGAGGAGGCCCTGAGAAGAGAAGGAACCTAGGGAAGGCCCAGATTGCGAAGCTATAAACTACATTGCTGTTTTCTTATTTAAAGAATTGCTACAGTAAGCAGAGCTGCTTTTCTGTTGTTTATTAATAAAAGTTGATGAAAGCCACGCCGCAAAAGCACACGCCTACTCACACTCCTATTTGTCATCCTCAAATTGGAGGCAGTCCTTGACTCCATGCCTGGGTCTATTCTCTTACTAGCCACAGGCCGCTCATGATGTTTAGGGATTTCTACCCTAAGGGGTGAGTTTTAAGAGTTGCTCACGTTAAACACACCCACATACGTATCTGGACTGAGTACAAGCCACTCGTATTGTAAAACGGCCCAAATCCATGTGTATAGGCACATGCGTGAACAACCCAACGTGTGGAAAAAAGGGGTGGAGTTAGGGCGTGTCAGGGATGTTCTGTTGTGGGCCCAGCAGTTAAGCGCATATATTCATATTTTAAATCCAACACCCACACTTGCATTGGGCTGCTACCCGTGCTTAAGTACATCTGCTCTTGATTAGGTGTAAATCTGCAGAAATCTTTTTATGCCTAAAACAACTGGGTAAGGGGAATGCAGACTGAAGAACCAGAGGGGTCTAGATGACCTTGAGATAGACTGGACAAACTGGTGCACTAATTAGTAAAACTGGTATTGTCTGTTATGCACGCATGTTTTAAAATATGCTTATATGTGCACATTAAAGCCGGAAAAGTTCTAAGGAAGATATGCAAACTATGTTTGCTCATGTAACCACTTAAAAGTAGGAGCACATATATGCACGTTGGTGTATTTTAACTCATATGCACATATTTGCTTTCATGATTGAAAATTCCTGCGCATGTGTACTTGCACACACATATACAGGCTCCCTCATGCTCATTTTAAAATTAACGTCTAAGCTTGGTAAAAGCAGAAGACCATGCCAAAAGAGTCAGAAAAGAAAGGGGACTTTTTTTTTCTTTTCTGTTCTCCTGGGACCTCTCTGCAGCAGCTGCCATGAGAATAATCCACAACAGGCTAAGGAGGGTAGCTCTGTCTGGAGAGGGATTTATATATAGTGAGTTAGAGCAGAAAAGGCAGGCTGTTCCTTTTTATTTTTTGGTTGGTTGTTGTTGAGGTGTTCCAGAACTGGGCAGAGCCTCCAAAGAAAACCCTGTATTACCAGGGCACAGTTCGCTGAAGTGCAGCAGTAATTCCAGAGAAGGATTCAAATCCTAACCAGTAGCAAGAGATGCTGACACAGTCTAAATAAAGCAGATCTACACAATGTGGACAAGTGCCTTGCCTTCTGTTTTGTATAAGATGAAGGTGGGGGAAGACCCAGATATCTTCTTGAAAGTTTTTGAAAGAACCACAGGCATGACTGGCTGGCCAGAGGCTACTTGTACTATGTACTTGGCCAACCTACTTACTGGCAAAGGTCCAGAGGCCTTTCAAGCAGCCAATCCCAATGGAAGAACCAGCTACTCTGATGTTAAAACCTTCATAATGGAAAGGGTGAGTTACATGACTAAAACTTACTGGTAGGAGTTCCAAAGGAGTACCCTACAACCCACAGAAAATACATGAAGCCTGTTTCATCAGCTAAAATATGCTGAATGAAAATGACTAAAGCCAAAGGTGAAGACAGGCCTCGAAGTAGCTAATCCGGTCCTTCTGGAGTTATTCCTGGATGAGCTGGCTTGACCTGGCCTATGAAGAATTGGGTGTGTTGTTACCAAGGACACACTCTTGAGAGGGTGTTGGAAGATGCATATGCCTTCCATCAGGCTCAGCTGATGCCAGAATTGGGACAGAAGCTAGAAAGACAACTCACACATGGTTCCTGGCATGGCAGTGAAAGTACTGGATCACAGCAACAGTCTTAGTACCCAGACACTGTTAGGACCAGTCTTAAAGTGGGGATAATTGCACCTCTAAACTACTTGATAGGGGATCTTGGGAACTACCTCTACTCTGGCTTGCCTTGAGTTGTCATCAGTGCCACCTGACAGGTGCGGTTTTATATACAAGTAATTGTCACCTTTTTCTCATCATTAACATACAGTCTCTGAGCTTCCTAATGAATGTCTTGCCACACATTGAATCTATCAAGGCTCAAGTAGGACAGTCATCCAATTCAACTGGGATCACAAAGTGATCCCCATGTGGACAATCCATCAAGTTACAGCTTTGCATCTTCGCAAAAGTGCACACTTCCATTTGTCATCCTCTAATTGGAGGCAATCCTTGACACCATGTTTTTCCGCTCCACAATGGAAGCATATCTGCAAGATTTACTCTTCCTTGATTTCCACAGTCTCAACAAAAGATCCATTGTTCCCTTCCTTCATTTGACTGTGTTCCTTCCGGGGGGGGGGGGGGGGGCTTCGATAGCTTGTGCTCTCATTCTGGATCTTTGAGCCAGGGATATTCCTTGACACCATGCTCTTTTGTTCTGCAATGGAATGTCCCTGGCTCAAAGATCTAGAATAGGAACACAAGCTATTGGATCCCCCCAAGGTGGAATGCAGTCAAATGAAGGAAGGGAACAATGAATCCTGTTGAAATCAAGAAAGAAAATGCAACAGTGTGCATGTAAGTCCAAACACTCCGTTCAGTCCAAGTAAACGTATGCATGAACAGCCAGTACACAGTTAGGTCAATTTGCACATTGACAGACAATTCTGAAAAGGCCATTCCTATGGTTACCCATGGCAATACCTTTGAAAACTGCCCTCTTGTTTCTGTGAGGAAAATATTGAGTACATAGGGGGCCCTAAATTATGTCTACTTATCCCTGTAAAATCAGAGTCCTTAACATGAAAAGTTTAAAATACCTACACTTATTTATTTATTTATTTTGCATTTTTATATACCGACATTCTTGTATCAGATACAAATCATACCGGTTTACATTAAAAACAGAGTATGCCGGAAAATAGGTTTCCTAAGTCAAATACATTGAACATATTTAATAAAGGATTACTAAACACTATGAAAAATGTTAATTAACAAAGGAAAACTTAAGGGAATTAAAATAAGCGTAGCACAAAGGATTGCACGAAGTTATATATATCCTTTCTACTGTATGTGATCAGAGAGGTATAAATATACACTCTCTGAGGGACAAAATCCTAAACCATAATCATATACTCAAAGTCAAAGTGATTGAGAACCAGAGAGTAAGACCACTGGGAAGACTCAGTGGGCTAATGGGTCCTTATTTGCTGTCATTTCTTGTGTTTATGATTTCTCAGCCATAAATGATCTACTGCCCTTAACAGGGGGCTTGGGAGTGACCTGCTCAGAGAGGTAGTTGTTACTAGCCATGAGGGCTTGGGGGTGGCCTGCACAGAATGGCAGCTGCTACTACTAACCTTAACAGAGGGCTTGAGGGTGGCCTGCACAGAGCGGGAGCTGCAACTACCCTTAAAAAAAAAAAAAAAAAGAAAGGAAAAAAAAAAAGCTTGATGGATAGAGTTTTGGTCTTTATCTGCTGTCATCCAGTATGCTACTATGTTATTATTCAACTTGACTATTTAAAATTGACAAGTCAGCCTCCTGTTCCCCGTTGAGATGCTGTAACAATACAATGGCTTGCACAGCCACTCTTTCATTGAACATTTGCTGGGGCTTTAACCAATGACTAATCTGATTTAACAATGCTATGTGACGTCACAATAAAGCTGTGCTGCTGCTTTCCAAGACAAAAAAAAAATTCAAAAGGAAATAAATGCACACACAGCAGAGTCTTTAAGCAAAGAAGCAATTCTTGATGAGTCTACTTCTACAGAATATTTATAAGACAAACAAATAGTGGGTTGATCAGTAGCAATTTTGTAATAGCTGTGTCAACACATCACTTGATTCCGTGAATGTATTCATAGGGCTCGCTGTTCTGGCAGGTGGAATCCATTGGATAGCAGCTTTCTTAAGTACAAAAGGGGGCTGCATTCTAGAGATTATTTCCACAGTGGAAACATTACTTCCAAATACAGATACCACAATTTTATTTTTTCACTTGTACCTCAGTACCATACTTCAACCACTAGAGAGATTCTTTCATGATGTGCACCAGGCTCACATGTCAATGATTGCAATGGATTTCACCAATGCAATTCATCTATAGTCTTTTTTTTATCAATGAATTGCACCACTGCAATTTGCCATTAAATCCTGGTGTGTCTGTGTTTGGCTGGAGTAACAGCCTGTGTAAACTGAGACCGCATCTTAGTACTTTACCAAGCACTCTTTCAGGAACAGCAGATCACAAAGGGGTGTTATATCCTGCACAGTTCTTGTGTAATGCAATTTGTGCCATGTCAGCTGCAGCATCACAAAAGCTTTCATAAATCAAACCCATGGTATCATATCTGCAGATGTTAAGACAGCATTGTGCTACACTGATACTAAGACCTAATCTAAAAGGGAGACACAGGACTCTATTGCTAATTCCTTGGAGTATAGGTATCAGGACACAGCTGGAAATTGGCAATGGAAGATTTTTTTTTTTTTTTTAAATTTAACACCAGGGAAATGTCAGCTAAGAACATCAAGGCATTAAAAGACTGCATGAATATAATGCATTTATAATTAAATAATTCACAGTTCTTTAGTGCTGTCACGATTCCATGCAAAGAGCCTGAAACAGTGAGACACTGCTTCTAACTAGCTTCTATTCCTTCCCCTCTCTGAGAGCAGCTAGGAGGGCACTTTTTCCCAGATGGGTTTCCAGGAGCCAGCAGGATGCTAATCTGCAGAAAACAAGTTAAAAATGACAAGAAGCCAAGGCTGCATATTACCTATCAACTTACCGCCGCTCTCAGCAGCCTGTTCCCTAGCCCCTTTAACCGTACAATAAGATTCAGGGGATCTCCAGGCAGGTCAGGACGGCAGCGGAGATAAACTTAGCACTTGCATCATCTCCACTACATTCGCCTGTCATTTCTGCAAAGTATATACCATACAGTTAGACCCAAAGGGAAGGAGAAACACTGTGGAGTAGTAAAGAGCAAAAGCAGAGAAGGTTAAAACAAATGGGATTTAAACTATCTTCAGATTTGTTGCTTTTTATTTCTGTAATTTAGCAGAATGCTCCAAAAATGGCTTATTAATGTGAATTTCCTTGGTATTAATTTGCAGTAACTTTGATTTGCCTCCTCAGTATTCCACGCTTTTTGAATGTCTTCACTATTGTAGAGGGGCATTTAGTTCAGTTGCTCCCAAATTGCTCTTAATGACCCCCACAGCTAGTCAGGTTTTCAAGAAATCCACAGTAAATGTGCATGCGTTACATTTGTATATACTGGATCTCCAATATATACCTTTTGCATATTTTATTGTGGATATCCTGAAAACCCGACAGTCTGTGATTCAATAGGATAGGTTTGGGACCATTGATCTAATTCCGTATCATTAGAGCAGTGGTTTTCAGGAGCCACCCAGACAGTTTGGGTTTTGAAGATATTTATTTATTTATTTATTTATTTATTTGAAATCTTTTCTATACTGTCATTAAGTTATTTATCATCATAACGGTTTATAGGCTGGCACAAATAGGCAAAACAAATATTAGCACTTTAACAGAGGTGCCAATAGATAACCGGTAACATATAATTTCATACAATATCTATTTGAATCATGTCATGATTCAATGAATGCTGGGCTGCATAGAGAGAGGGATATCGAGTAAGAAAAGGGAAGTGATTATCCCCTTGTACAGGTCCTTGGTGAGGCCTCACCTGGAGTACTGTGTTCAGTTTTGGAGACGTATCTCCGAAGAGACAGACAAGATGGAGGCGGTCGAGAGAAGGGCGACCAAAAGGGTGAATGGTCTTCATCAAATGACTTATGAGGAGAGATTGAAGAATCTAAATATGTACACCCTGGAGGAAAGGAGGAGCAGAGGTGACATGATATATTGTTATAATGTAAACTGGCATGATGTGATTTTTCATGAATGCCGGTATATAAAAACCCTAAATAAATAAAAATAAAATAAATGATACAGACTTTCAGATACTTGAAAAGTTTTAATGATCCAAAGACAGTGACAAACCTTTTCCATCGGAAAAAAATCAGCAAAACCAGGGGTCACGATTTGAAGCTCCAGGGAGGAAAACTCAGAACCAATGTAAGGAAGTATTTCTTCATGGAGAGGGTGGTGGATGCCTGGAATGCCCTTCCGGAAGAAGTGGTGAAGACCAGATCTGTGAAGGACTTCAAAGGGGTATGGGATAAACACTGTGGATCCATAAAGTCTAGAGGACGTGAATGAAGAGTGGGTGGCTCGCGGGAATGACGACTACTGCCTAGAGATAATACCCTTATTCAATAAACATACATACGGTTAATGCGACTCCAACATTGCTCTAAGCTTCAACAGCAAGAGGAAACATGGAAAAAGATTTGCATTCACAAAAAAAGTGGGGATTAGCTTGCTTGTTACGGCGGTTACTACCCCAAACCAAATAAGCCTGGTGCTTCACGTTCAATGCATATCCAGCATAGCTCTCTGCTTCAACGGCATGGGAGAAAGACTGATACATCACGCATATCCAGCATAGTTCTCTGCTTCAACGGCAGGGGAGAAAGTCAGATACTTCACTTTCAATGCATATCCAGCATAACTCTCTGCTTCAATGACAGGGGGAATGAAGAAAAGTAGATCTATATACAGAAAAAAACCAACAAGGTCTGAATTATTTAGTCTTGGTAAACAAATAAACATGGGTATAGCTTGCTTATTGCGGTGGTTACTACCCCTAACTAATTAAGCTAGATATTTCACTTAGAGGCAGTTCCAACACTGCTCTCTACATTAATGGTGGAGGTAGAAGGGAAATAGAATCAAAAGGTTACTAAGAGCCAAGAGTAACAGATAAGGTCCATCAGGTCTAGAGGACATGTATAAAGAGGAGGCAGCAAAACACTGCATGGAGCGGCAGTAGCCACAGAGGCATTCACGGAGCGGAATGCCAGTGGCCAGTGGTTGGTGTTCCACCTTCACGGAGCGGAAGGATGGAGGGCTGCCATCTCCAAATTAAAAAAAAAACAAAACCCAGGGGAGGGTAAGAGTATGTAAAATTAACGGAGAGTTGAAAGGCTATAGGTATTACCAATTATTAGGCTTATTCAATATTTGTTGATAGTTAATGTGGCTTTCAATGCATACTTCACTTTCAATGCATATCTAGCATAGCTCTCTGCTTCAACAGCAGGGGGAAGAAAAACATACTTCACACATATCCAGCATAGCTCTCTGCTTCAATGGCAAGGGAGTAGTAAAACTAATACTTCACGCATATCCAGCATAGCTCTCTGCTTCAATGGCAAGGGAGAAGAAAAACTAATACTTCACGCATATCCAGCATAGCTCTCTGCTTCAACAGCAGGGGGAAGAAAAACATACTTCACACATATCCAGCATAGCTCTCTGCTTCAATGGCAAGGGAGTAGTAAAACTAATACTTCACGCATATCCAGCATAGCTCTCTGCTTCAATGGCAAGGGAGAAGAAAAACTAATACTTCACGCATATCCAGCATAGCTCTCTGCTTCAACGGCAGGGGAGAAGAAAAACAACCAATAAGGGCTGAATAACATAGTCTGGGTAAACAAATAAGTATGGGTGTAGCTTGCTTATTGCGGCGGTTACTACCCCTAACTAATCAAGCTTGATATTTCACTTGGATGCAGCTCCATCACTGCTCTCTACATTAATGGTGGGGGTGAAAGGGAAATAGAACCAAAGGTTACTAAGAGCCAAGAGAAACAGATAAGTATGAGAAAAAAGAAGTGTGAAGCTTGCTGGGCAGACTGGATGGGCCGATTGGTCTTCTTCCGCCGTCATTTCTATGTTTCTATGTTTCTATATAATGTCCATTGAATACATATCTCGTAGTTTGCTTACATGTAATTCGTTCTTGTACTTTCAGGTTAAATCTACTTTTATCAGTGAGAGTTTAAAAATAGTTGCCAGTTGCAAGTGTAACTAGTCGTTTGGTGCTGATTTGTAATGCCAGCTTTTCCTTACTTTCTCTGTTCTCTTTGTAAAAGGCCTGTTTGAAAAGCCATGTTTTCAGACTTATTTTGAATAGTTTGAAATTTCCCTGTAATCTTACTTCCAGGGGGATAGTATTCCATAAGATGGGTCCAGCCAGTGACAGTGCTCGTTCTCTGACCTGGGTTAGCCATGCTGTTTTAACCGACGGGTTAGGAGGGCTTTGTTTCCTGATCTGAGATTCCTATGTGGTACATGTACCCGTAGCGCTGTGTTGAGCCATTCTGCTTTTTCATCATGAATCAGTTTGTGTATGGTGCAGAGTGCTTTAAACTGTACTCTTTGTTCTATCAGTAACCTGTGTAGTTCAGCGAGTGTGTCAGTGATGTGGTCTCTTTTCCTTTTACCTGTGAGAATTCTTGCTGCGGAGTTCTGCAAAATTTGTAGTGGTCTTATTGTCATATAGGGTATAGATATCCACATTGAACATGCATGAGATACATTTGCATGCAAGTGGAGCGCACTGTTAGCCTGTGTTTGGACGCGCGTTTTAGACCAACCCCTTATACAGTAAAGGGTAATAGCGCGTTAAAAACACGCGGCCAACCCCCCTGAAACTAATAGCACCCGCAACATGCAAATGCATGTTGATGGGCCTATTAGACATTCCCACACAATACAGAAAGCAAAATGTGCAGCGAAGCCACACATTTTACTTTCAGAAATTAACGTCTGCCCAAAGGCAGGCGCTAATTTCGGCCGGCACCAGGGAAGGGTACAGAAAAGCAGAAAAATATGCTTTTCTGTACACCCTCCGACTTAATATCATAGTGATAGTGATATTAAGTCGGAGGCCCCAAAAATAAAAACAAATTTTAAATTAAAAAAAAAAATTTTAAATGTGCCCGCGGGTCGGAAGACGGACACTCATTTATGCCGGTGTCCATTTTCCAAACCCGTGGCTGGCAGCGGGCTCGAGAACAGACGCCAGTAAAATTGAATTCATAAGTAATAATTACACTTAAATATTTAAAAATGTTAAATTTTTATCAAAATTAACATTGAACTGGCAAGTAGGAGAAATAATAAACAGTACTTAAATTGTCTAATGTCTTTCTCTACTTCATGGGATCTCTTCTATAAGACTTTTAACAGGTAAGGTTTTTTTTCTCTTTTTTTCCTATAACATTGACTTTCTTATATTTCCATGACAGGTTTCTCAGGAGATGCACATTCTTTGTTTAATTTCTTTTCCTTAACTTTACAAGATAACAGGATTTCTGCACTAATCTAGAATCAGATAAGTAAAGGTGTCAGAACTTTACAGAAGTTTCAAGTAGAGAATAAGATTCTTTTCTTAAATATTTCTTGTTATGTTTTTCAGATTTTCATCATCCCTATGTGCCTTCAAGGTAAGTACATTACAAAATTTATGTATCGAATTGTTTCAGAATTTATATTTATTTCATGTGTGAAAATATTGCTGGCCAGGAATGTATTTCCTTTTATTGTTCAGTGGGTTCACAGCTCGCGGTTTGTTGCTGGGGTGCGTTGGATGTGCTAGGATCCACTTTGCATTGGGTGTGCCAGGATCCACTTCGCTTACTCATCTTTCAGGAAGTGTTTTGTCAAGTCCAATCCGTCCTCTGGTCTGCCTTCTTCTGAAAAGATCTACTATACTGTCTCTTTAAAAAAAAGAAGACTGACTGAGGGGGGAAGAGACGGCAGAGGGGGAATATGATAGAGGTGTTTAAAATCATGAGAGGTCTAGAACGAGTTAATGTAAATCAGTTATTTACTGTTTTGGATAATAGAAAGACTAGCAAGCACTCCTTGAAGTTAGCATGTGGCACATTTAAAACTAATCGGAGAAAGTTCTTTTTCACTCAACGCACAATTAAACTCTGGAATTTGTTGCCAGAGGATGTGGTTAGTGCAGTTAATATAACTGTGTTTAAAAAAGGATAGGATAAGTTCTTGAAGGAGAAGTCCATTACCTGCTATTAATTAAGTTGACTTAGAAAATAGCCACTGCTATTACTAGCAATGGTAATATGGAATAGACTTAGGGCCTCATTTTCTAAAGTACCTCAGGCCTGTGATACTTTAGAAGATGAGGGGCAGGGGGCTGAAATGGGGGGCGGGCCTGCGCTAGCCGGCAACGATCGCACCGTCGCGGTGCGATCGCTGCCGGTTTCGCACCCAATAGCGCCACCATAGGAGGTGTAGCTATTGGGAGCGAAATAGGCAGCGAAAAGGCACCTACCTTTTTGCTGCCTGCGGCTTCGGCCCTGGTGACGCCTCGACTCCTCCTCTTCTGGGGCCGACTCTGCCCCGATTCCGCCCCCATCCTGGTATCGCACGCGATAAGGGACTTTTCGCGTGCGAGCGACTTGGAAAATGAGGCCCTTAGTTTTTGGGTTCTTGCCAGGTTCTTATGGCCTGGTTTGGCCACTGTTGGAGACAGGATGCTGGGCTTGATGGACCCTTGGTCTGACCCAGTATGGCATATTCTTACATATTTGCCTAGGTCTCCCACAGGTCATAATTTGTTTCTTCACTCACACAAGCCAGTGGTTCTATTAATGTGAATGAAGTTAGACCATTTTATTTATTTGATTTTCAATTCCAGTTCTTTATTTTAATGTTTCTTCATTTTTCCCTCCCCACTTCAAAATTTGCTCAGCAGCACCTTGTAGTATGATTCTGATTTACATTTAATTAATATTAAGGTTCACTTCGGGGAATTTATTTTTTCAATCAACATTAAAATGAAAGATTTCAGTTCTCTCAGGAAGTTGTCACTTCACAGACCCTTGCTCTGGCAGCCCGCACACTTAGCCGGTGACAGAACATTCCATTCCTGACCACTTTTATCTAAAAGTCACTTTAAGACAATAGCTTTAGTCGAGCTATGTCAAATTTATTAAATTTTCATCTCAGACTCTCCATAGTCATTCACGCTCCTAAATAAGAATAGATTTAATATTATTTCCCGTGACTCTGCTCAGATTTAATATTAATTACATTTTTTAAAAACTTCTATTCGTTCCCCTTTTTCCTGATGTAATTTATTTAATAAAAGTATGTTGTTATCATTTCTATTAAGGAGCACATTTTCTGTGGGAACATTCACATTCTCAAGTATTTAAAATCATATTTCAGGACCCTGGACAGTTCTCATTTCCTGTCTCTCTTGGTCCTTTCTCTGGGCACTTTTTCACTCTTACATTTATAGTTTAAGGGTCAATTTTGGCCATGCTGGTATCAGTCATGGAAAAGGTTGCATTTTCAATCAGGTTGATAATCAGATTCTGTTGAAGCGATGCACAGAAATGGGTATAGGAGGAATAGTTATGAAGCCGATTGAGTCTTTTCTGGAATATGGAGTGCAATTGATGTTTATTGAGGGAGAGATGTCATCAACTAGAAAATTGTCCTGTGTTGTTTTTCAACGGTCATTGTTATCACCACTTCCATTCAATATGTTATGTCCCCTTTGGGGAGCCATCATCAAGAAATTTGGGATTACTACATATTTTTATGCAGATGACATTCATCTGTTAGTCTTCTAAAGAAGCATTCTTCTCAAATGGTAACATTGGTAAATTGGTGTTTGCAAAAAGTGACAGATTGGCTTGCTTGTAATAAGCTTAGGCTTAGTGATATTAAATTGCTGAGGATGGGGCCTCAGAAGCTGCTTGAGGGCCTAGGCCATGTTAGAGTAAGGAGTGTCTCCTGTATTTTTTCAAAGGATAGTAAGGATTTGGGGATGAGCTTGAACCCTTCCTTTTCTTTAGAGTCACAGATACAGTTTGGCAAAAAGGACATTTCAGAATCTTAGGATAGTTAGTTTGTGGCACCCTTTTTTTGGGGGTTTTTACACAGGGATGCATTTAAAGACAGTCGTTCTCACCCTCATTATTACATATGATTATGGCAATGCCATCTATATGAACTTACACATATATTATTTTTTCCCATTGGGAGTGTAAGATTTTTCAGTGAATTGACTATCCCAGGACATAGGTTTAGGATAGATTATACAGGGGTAGGGAGGAATACTGTAAGAGATGTGGGTATAGGTTGGGAATGGAAGGGGATAGTTAAGAGGAATTTGGTAGAGATTAAATGGGAGTAGTATATGGAGTTAATAGATTGGTAGTGGGTTTAGGTGAGTGGTTGATAACTGGAAGGAGAGGATGGGAGCGAAAAGGTTGAGGGAATTTGCTTCTTTAAGGAGCTGTAGGGATAATGGGGAATAAAGGTGTAAATATTGATAGCTATGAGATTGATAAAGGAGGGATGAGAGTAACTTGGTCATGTGGCAGGGGTTGATAATGACAGATTAATGAATCAGGATGTGTGGTATATGACAAGAGATGGTTCCTAGTCTGTATTATGGGAAATGATGGTGGTGAACTATTTAGTCAATGGAGACAGCATGGAGTTTTTCATGTTTCTTAGGTCATATTATAATAGTATGTGGTGTCATATTGGTTATTATAGTACATTGCTTTTTATATTGTATGCTATATTGATGATTGATATCTTTTTGTGAATCACTTTGGTTAAACTGTATTGATTTATAAAGGTGTTATATACATGGAAAAAAAGGAAAGAAAAATTAAATAATGATTAACAAACAAAAAATATAAGGTGATATATTTTGTTGGACAAGCAATACATTTCTTGACTAGTTTGAGGGACTTAACACTCTCTCCCTTAGGTTCACACTGTTTGGATTTGAGGAAGGAAATATTTACTCCCAAATGCTAGTCAAGACATGAAATGTTAGTCCAATAGAAAGGTATCACCTTTCTTCAAGTCAAAAGTACAGTATGCTTTACTTCAAAAAACTTAAAATATTTTTTAGACTGTCATTTACTTTCATCCTCTAGTTTCTGGGGGTAGTTTTGGAATGAAAGAGAACATTATAAAAGCTTATCTGATGCCCCAAGTGACTTTTTAAGTATCTAGAAAAATTTCCCAATTTGGAATCTTATAAAATAGGTGGGAGGAAGGAGAACTAGGAAAGAATGAGAGGGAAATGAAAAGACGAAACAGAGAATGGAGGAAAATGAAGAACAGTTAGCAAAGTATTGCAAAATGACAACAACATATACAAGATTTAATATGAGATGCCAGGGAAAGGTGAAGCTTGATTTAAGTACCTGCTGGAAAACTACAGCATTAAGCAGAAAGGTAGTGGGTAGGAATAAATGAAGAAGAATTTTGAACATTAAAAACACAATACTGCAAATGAGAAAATTTGAAGTGCGGTATCAAAAGAATTAGAAAGCATTCAGTCTTGCTCTGAGCCTAGCATAGACTCATCCTGATTGCAAGAATATGCAGGGAATGGAAAGTGTGCACAGCAACAAAGCAGCAGCCCTGCTAAAACCAGTGGTTCTGGAGGAGGAGGGAAGGAGGCTGCCAGTTCGGCTCAAATCCAACTCTCCCCTGAGCCACAGGGGGAAGGGATCAGGAATGCTTCCATCATCCATTTCCTCTTCCCCTCCCCCTCCCCTTGTCCAGCAACGAACCAAATCTCTTCATTGATCTGATAAATCAGGACTTGGACTGTGGTATTTTCTACCCTTTTAACTGTTAAAATAACATTTTAGTGAAATAACAGGAGGTCAATGCAGCTTTGGCCCCTTTCGGCTTGCATAATGCCAAGGTAATTCATTTCCAGCAAATCATTCCCAAGGCACTGTTAGTGTATGCATGTCCACTTTAGAATGTATTTATCCACTTATATGTTCAAGTGTATATAATATATGCAGGTCTGTGTAAGAATATAGAATATACGATTATTGTGCACTGCAGGCTATTTGCATACTTCCCTGTCTGTGACTCTGTTCCTGATTATGCATCTACTCTTCTACAGTGTATATGTATTGTATACATCTGTGGTATTTATAAGTGACGTTAACATGGGGTACAATAAGAAGCACTTATAATATCACTATGAATAGGGCAGCTTTTGCTACCATTAAGTAGGTAAATGATCTTGATAACAAGCTGGGAATGAGTATGCAACGTCAAGCAGCAACAGCCAAAGCTAGGCGCATATTGGCTTATACTAAATAGAAGAGCAGCCATAAGGGACAAAAATGTCATCCTTCCACTGGATCAGTTCATTCTCCAATTTATTTTAAATATGCTGCCTGCTAGTTTCATGGCATATTTCTTAGTCTTTCTAAGATACTAGGATATTAACAAAACAGGGAAGTTAGAGAATCTTGATAGAAAGGTTCCAATAAAGGCAAAAGTAGCCCAGGTGCCTTTAAGTACAGAGCAGATTCAGTTAAAAGAATCCAAATTATCCCTGTCAATTGCTAGGAAGGTTGTAAATTCCAGAAGACTAAAAAATAAGATGGGAGAGTTATAATGTATAATGTTATAATGCATAGCATTCACAACCTTCTACCCGTTCACAACTGTACTCCAGGGTACCTACAATGTGTCCCACAAAAATCAACCCAATCGTACCACTGGTAAAGCTATCAACATTTACTAGTTAACGCCAAGTATTGTATGTAGGCCTCTCACTCACAGGGTCTGCATAATATAACAGACTCCTAATTAGGTACAAGGCCACCTTACTTTAATTGTAATATTTTTGTTGGAATTTTTCATTTTTTTGCACATTAAAAATGCCCCATATCAGTTCTTCAATAATCTTCTTGATTTTCATATGCTATACTCCAAAAATACGGGAGAAACAATAACTACTTAGGGTGACTAACCAAAATTGGCGAGATAAGTAGTTATTGTTTCTCCCGTATTTTTGGAGTATAGCATATGAAAATCAAGAAGATTATTGAAGAACTGATATGGGGCATTTTTAATGTGCAAAAAAATGAAAAATTCCAACAAAAATATTACAATTAAAGTAAGGTGGCCTTGTACCTAATTAGGAGTCTGTTATATTATGCAGACCCTGTGAGTGAGAGGCCTACATACAATACTTGGCGTTAACTAGTAAATGTTGATAGCTTTACCAGTGGTACGATTGGGTTGATTTTTGTGGGACACATAATGCATAGCATGACATGAAGAGGTAGACATAGCTGGAATCTCAGGCACCTGGTGGAAAGAGGATAATTCATGGGAATGGGACCACTTCAATAGTAGGATAACCAGTATAAAACCAGGGAATAAATGATACAGCAATGATAGGGTGGACTGCCCCCGAACCTCTGCCATACCCCCAGACCACCCCCCTGACCTCCCGGACCCGCTCCTGGACTGCCGCCATGCCCCCTTCCTGCCCCTTTTTCAAAGCCCTGGGACATATGTGCACCCGGGGCTTGCGTGCATCACCGAGCCTAGGCAAGATAGGCTCAGCGCGTGCAGGGGCAGCTTTTCAGGGGTTACATGTATAGGAGTAGATTTTAAAAGGGTTAACACGCAAAAGTTATGTGCTTAACCCTTTCAAAACCCCCCTGCGCATGCCGAGCCTATTTTGCATAGGCTCGGCGGCATGTGCAAGCCCCGGGATGCGTGTAAGTCCCGGGGCTTTGCTAGGGGGCGTGTCAGGGGGCATGTCGAGGGGGGGTGTCAGGGGGTGGCGCGACGTTCGGGGTGTTCCGGGGGGCGTGGTGCTGGCCCAGGGGCGTTTTGGGGGCGGCGTGGCCAAGGCCTCTGAAAGGCCTTGGAGGTAAAGGGCAGCGCGCGCAGGGCTCAGCGCGTGCAATGTGCACAAATGCGCACCCCCTTGCGCGCATCGGATTTTATAAGATACACGCAGCTATGCGTGTATCTTATAAAATCCGGTGTACTTTTGTTTGCGCGGGCATACATTTATAAAATTTACCCCATAACCCTTTGATAATCTGCCCCTTAATCCTTAGTAGAACGCAGGATTTGAAGCAAGAGGTAATAGTGATCATAATACAATCCAATTTGACTTAATAGTTGAAGGAAAGGCATTAAGAAAACTACTGCTCTATCATTTATCTTTCAAAAGGGAGATTATATTAAAATAAGGAAAACAGAAAAAAAAACCATAAGGTGCAGCTGCTAAGGTCAATATTTTACATCAGGCATAGACAGTTTAAAAGTACCATCTTGGAAGTCTAGATGTTTTCCACACTAAAGAAGGAAGGACAAACAACTGCCAGTATGAATAAAAGGTGAGGTTAAAGAAGCTATTATAGTCAAAAGATCTTCTATCAAAAAATGGAAAGAGGAGCCAAGTGAAGAATATAGAAAAAGCATATGCACTACCAAATTAGAAACATTGATAAGGCAGGCAAAAAAGATAATTTGAGGAAAACATTCCATAGAGTCAAAAATTTGTAATAAAAATGTTTTCAAATACATCCAAAGCAGGAAGCCTGTGAGGGAGACAGATCATTAAAAGGTCAAGGAGTAGAAGAGGCACTTAGGGAGGACAAAGCCTAGCATAAAGACTAATGAGGTAATTTTCCCAAGAGTAAAACAAGATTTTATGCACATAAATGGACTTTATGTGTATAAATGGGCTTTTGAAAATTGCTACAATATATGCTATTTGTACACATGTAACTCCTTTGAAAATGTATTTCTAAATTAATGATTTGCTTTGATATTTAGTGAGAATGATATTGGTGCAATATTCATGATGGAAATGGCATTTAATGATGATGATTTGGAGGAACCTAAACAAATCATGGTGAACCTGGAAGATGTAATCGGGCAAATTGACAAACTAAAGAGTAACAAATAACCTGGACCAGATGGTTTACTCTCCAGAGTTCTGAAAGAACTAAGAAATAAAATTTCAGACCTATTACTAATAATTTGTAACCTATCATTAAAATTGTTGGAGGGTAGCCAATATAACAGCAATCTTTAAAAAGAGCTCCAGGGATCTGTGAAATTGTAGACTGGTGAACCTGATATCAGTCCCAAAAAAAACCCTGTAGAAACTATTCTAAAGAGTAAAATTATAGATCAGACAGACAGATGTGATATAATGGGACACAGCCAATATGTATTTACCTAAGGGAAGTCTTGCCTCTCCAATCTGCCTCATTTTTTTTTAAAAGGTTTAAAAAGCATGTGGTTAATGGTGAGCCGGTGGATATAGTGTATTTGGATTTTCAGAATGCATTTGACAAATATCCTCAATACAAATTTATTTATTTATTTAAAACCTTTTATATACCATCATTCTGGTTTTCAATCATGATGTCTCAGGAAATTAAAAAGTCATGGATTAGGAGGCAATATCCTATTGTGGACTGTGAACTGGTTGAAAGATAGGAAACAGAGACTAGACCAAATGGTCAGTATTTTCAATGAAGGGAGTGCCCAAGGTTTCTAAATTGGTACCAGTGATTTTTTTTTAACATATTTATAAATGATCTGGGAAAGGGAGCAATGAATGAGGTGATCAAATTTGCATATGACACAAAAGTGTGCCAAGTTGTTACATCCCAAGCGGATTATGAGAAACTGCAGGAGGATTTTACAAGAGAGGCTGAGCATCCAAATGGCAGATGAAATTTAATGTGGAGAAGTGCAAAGTGATGCACATAGGGAACAATAATCCACGATGTTAGGTTCTACCTTAGGCATCATCATGGACAATAGATTGAAATCTTTAGCTCAGTATGCTGCGGCAGCAGTCAAATAAGCAAACTCAATGTTAGGAATTATTAGGAGTGGTATGGGAAATAAAACAGAGAACATCATAATACATCTGTTGCTCTCCATGGTGCAATCACACCTAGAGTAATATGTACAATTCTGGTCGACACATCTCAAGAAATACAGCAGAACTTGAAAAGAAATGGAGAAGGATAACCAAAATAATAAAAGGTGTGGAACAATTGCCCTATAAGAAAAGGCTAAAGAAGTTAGGGATCTTCAGACTGGAGAAGAGAATACTGACAGGCGATTTGATAGAGCTCTATAAAATCGTGAGTGAAATGGGATGGGTAAATGCAAACTGATTGTTTACTTTTTCAAAATATAAAAAGATTATGGGGACGTTCCATAAAGTTACTAAGTAGCACATTGAAAACAAATTGGAGAAAATATTTTTTCGCTCAATGCACGATTAAGCTCAGGAATTCATTACCAGAGGATATGGTAAATACAGTTAGCATAGTTAGGTTTAAAAAAGGTTTGGACAGGTTCCTGGAGGAAAAGTCCATAGATTATTATTAATGAGGTAAACTTAAGCTATCCACTATTTGGGATCCTGCCAGGTACTTGTGACCTGGATTATTGGAAACAGGACATTAGACTTGAAGGATCCTTTGTCTGACCCAGTCTGATGGTTCTTCTGTTCTTACTGTTTGAAAGGGTAAATTGCCATTCCCTATTTACCTGTCCCACTCCATTTTTTATTTTATAAACCTTTATCATATGCCCTCTCATTTGTCTCTTAAAGCTAAAGTGCCCCATCCTGTTCCATATTTCTTCACAAGGAAGCCAGTCCATTCCTCCTTATTTTTATTGCCCTTCTCTGTACCTTTGCTAGTTCCAGTTCTTTTTGTTAGGGAATTAGATGGTCTTGGCTTGGAACTTCTGATCTTCTTTCAGCCTACCTGAGTGTATAATTATTTATATGTGATGATATGCTGTATAATGTTTATGTACTGCCTGCATGGTTTTCTTTGTAACAGTATAAAAGTGTGCATAGTATTGCACCATCTCACTCTCTGCATATGCTGTTGCTGCCTATGTAACTGGTTGAGTGTGCACAGTAATGTGCAAGAGGAAGGTGCAGGGAAAATTTTTGTTTTTGTTTTCAATTCATCAGTTGCTTTCGTTTTAGCACATGTTTTGAAACAGAGCATACCAAAAACAAATTAGTGCCCACTAAAAACAAAATAGCATGTGCTAATATGAAATAGCATGCACAGTGAGAATAATTTTCAAAACTGCTCACATGCACATGTATATGGGTGAATGGTAATTCAATACTGTATTTTATACCCTGCGTGCACTGGTATGCGCAGGTTACAAAATGTGAGTCCATATATGCGCAAGCATGCTCATGTATGTAAATCTGCAAGCCGAGCAAGTTTGGACTTATCTAGAAATGTAGCAGCACTTATCCAGATAAGTTCCAATTTTTATGCAGCTAAACAATGGCACCTAGCTGAATAATTCTGAAAAGCACTATTTGTACATCTAAGTAGCACTCTTCAGACTTATCCGGTTTATAAGGAGATGGAAAAGTCTATTTATCCAAATAAGTTCACATTTGTCTAGTAGCAGTAAAGGCACAACTTAACTGGAAAAGTCGGAATTTAGCCGGATACGTGTGTGCAGATTATATACACGTGTATTTATACTTCAAATTTTGAAGGGATATGTGAAAAGATTTTACTCACTGTTGCGTCCGTCGGTCGCAGACGGCTGCGATCGCTCTGCCTTACCTCTTTTTCTCCCCTTTCACTCTCTTTGGGCAAGATGGCTGCCTCCGGTGCCGAGTGCCTCGGCATTTCCAAACCAGCATGGGTGTCCCCATCTGCCATGCTCACTCCCGTGACCTTCTAGGGCATGAGTGCGCACATCTTCTACACTCAAATATACGTCATGGCGGGAACCTCAGGGGTGGCCCCACCGCATGACGTCAGTATCTCCAGGTATATCTAGCCTCCGCCTCCACTACCACTTTAAGTTAGCAAAGTCTTCGCTTTGCTACTCTGACTGCTCTAAGCTGCATGCTTACACGCCGCTTTCACGCTAAGGGCCTCACTCCAGTAAGAAGCTCTAGACACCTGCTCCTCGGGGGTCTCTTGCTTCCAACTTCCCTTCGGAGTTCTTCACTAACTAAGACAACTGCTCCTCGGGAGTCTTTCTCTCTATTCTACTTTCAGGATATTGGACCATTGGGTACTCGCTCCTTGAGGGCCTATCTCCCTTTTTATCCTGCGCCACAGACCTTCGGTCCCACCATTCTACCACCAAGAAGACGCCTTCATTCTGTGAGTACCTCTACAATGCGGCGCTCCAATTCCACCCACCAGCCGTGGCGTTACCTCACTGCGGGCTCACACCTGTCTTGACCATCTGGGTGAGACTATACTTCTGAGCCTGTTGAACGTACTGGCACTTCGTGGATCAGTGCCTTACCTTCCTGCTCTCACCATCTACCTACAGCAGTACAATAAAGACTCTATCCATACTGTCTGCTATCTGTGTCAGCCTATCACAGTGGTTCCCCACGGGGCCCCTCCCCGTGGGCGGAGTCATCTCCATTGCAACCAAAGGTCCACAATGCCACAAACACAACACTCACATTTTTTTAGATGCTCTTACCCTCCGAAAGTTGGCATTTACATTCAAGTCAGGGAATTTTATAACATGCATGTGGCAATTAAATTACCAGTTTTAAAAATTATTTTACCAGTTCGCCCAGTCCATCTGCAGCTCCTGAAGATCCTCCTGGCTCTTCAGCCTGAATTCCCCACATTTCACCCAGACCCCTTTAACTAATCTTTTTTTTATTTTTCAATTTTGAGATGTTTAATCACATCAGATATTGAACAGGAATAAATATACGCAAATAAAAAACTTATATATGTCATTTTGACAGACGTAAAATAGAAACTTATGTGCATAAATGCTGACCCTCTCCATAGAACACCCCTGGCCTGCTCCTTTTTTATATGTGCAAATTTACTCATGCTTCCCAATATATGTTGCAATTTTTAAAATAGCATATACTTGCATATATGACACTTTATACACGTACATGCTATTTTTTTACACGCACATCTTTTGAAAATTCACCTTTAAATGTTTAGCATGCGCTGTTTCATTTTAGTATTCACTATTTTGAAATTCAATGCACACTACTTTCATTTTTAGTGCATGCTATTTCAAAATGGTGCATGCTAAAACAAGATTAACTCAACAAAAATGCACATCCCTGCTGTTTATTATATATCTATCTGTCTATCTATCTATCTATCTATATAAACAATAGACTATAAAATGTTACATGAAGTGCTCAAAGGAATATAACAAAAAACACCCCAAATGGGGAAAAAGCACTAATGTTAAGTATAGTGGTCAATAATAAAGATATTATTAATAAATTCAGTTAAAATAAGAGCAAAAATATAAATGTGATCTCTGTATTACCATAAATACATAGACATGTGACCAGCTAAACATATACATCCAAATGCAAACACATAACTGATTTTGAAAGAACATACAAAGATTGGACCAATACAATCCTAATCAATACTGCAAGGATATAATGTATTTGTACAAAAGATACCTCTGGCATGCGTAACACTGAAATACAATATGCTGTTATTGTATGTGGTGTACATAGAAAAGACAATGATTATAACATAAACAAACCAATATTCAATATTACATCGCTAAAAAACACATTAATCACTGTGTACGCAAACAACCATAACTGAAATGCATATTAACACTCATACTCAACCATTCACACAATAAAAAACAATCTTATAAGTTCAATTTAGAGAAAAGTCCTCTTGCAATAAATTGTATCTCCACAGGTTGCAATATGTTAATTCTTGAATTAGATGGAAAAACCAGAATGCATCTCCAGAAACTATATGTAAATCCCAACAAGGGCTTTGTTTCGCTGGAGAAGGCTTCCTCAGGGAGACACCTGACAAAGGATGCAGTAAAAAAATCTATTCCTAGGAGGCTGTCCCTGTTACGCTCCTGCCTGCAAAGAGGGTGGACAGGCTCTTACCTTCTCACAGCCACAGCCAGCCGGGCTGCTGACGCTGCTTGCTTCCTCCCTGAATCAGCTGGGGCTGTCCCCGCAACTGTTCCTGCCTTCTCCTGACGTGCTGCTGCGATCCTGGGCCCTTTAGTCAGCAGGCCGTCTCTGCTGGTGCCTGCTACAGTCCGGGTCCTTGCCTGGCTGGGAAGCCGTCCCTGCCAGTGCCTGCAGCCTGCTACAGCTCTCTACTCTGCCTGCAGTCTTACCTCTCCTCCTGGGGCTGTCTTCACGGCATGAAGCCGTTCCTGCAGTCAGCCCTTCTCCTGCTTCAGTCCTTACAGCTCTCTGTTCTCTCTGCCGGTGCCTGCAGCCAGCCTTACCTCTCTCTGCTTCTTCCTGCTTCTGTCCTTGCAGCTGGGAGCTGCTCCACTGACCTGCCTTCACCCAGCTCCAGCTCAGGGCTGCTCCACTGCTTCCTTGGGTCCTCCACATGGCTGAGGACGCTTCCAGCTCTTCTCTCCAGCTCCCTAGGGCGCGGGCGCGCGTCTCTCTGCTCCTCTTCAAGGGCCAGCCAGGTGTGGCCCCCTGCTGACCCCTCCCTGGGCGTTGTCCACCTCAGCCCTACTAAAGGGCTCAGCTTTCAGTCTGTCTTGGCCTTCCCAAGGAGTTGATCACTCCTGAGATCCTTCGCTCCAGGAAGTCGTCCGTGTTCCAGCACTTCTGCAAGGTCCTATGTTTCTTGTTACCTGTTGGAGCTCCTCGTCCAGTCCTGATGTCTGCCTGCCGTTCCAGTCCCAAGGTCTGTCTCTTGATCCAGTCCTGATGTTCCTGCTGTTCCAGATGTCCATGTTCCAGCCCTGAGGTGTGTCTCCTGTTCCAGTATCTGTGTTCCAGTCCTGATGTTCCTGCTGTTCCAGATGTCCTTGTTCCAGCCCTGAGGTCTGTCTTTATCCTTGCTCCTGATCCTGATGCTTTAACCTGCCTTGTGCTGCCAGGAGTGCAGCGTATCCTTGCCTTGTGCTGCCAGGAGTGCAGCGAACCTGCTTCCTCTTTCCTGTGCTCTCCCGCTCTCTGCGTGGTCCGCGACCAGCCTTCCAGGGCTGAGTAGGGCGCGCATGAGGCAGGGTGGTCCGCGACTCAGTCCCGCGGGTGGTCTGAGTAGGGCGCCCTGAGGGACAGTGCCCATGTCTTCCTTCAGCCCTCGTTCCTGATTCCACCTCTGTGCATCCAGTCCTGAGTCCACGCCTGTGTCTGACCACGTCTATGCATCCTACACCTCATTCCTGAGTCCACGTCTAAGGATCCTGCATCTATGCCTGAGTCCACGTCTATGGATCCTGCACCTCGTTCCTGAGTCCATGTCTATGCCTGAGTCTACGTCGTTCCTGAGTCTCATCTGAATCCATGTTCCAGTCTTCGCTGCCCTGGCCTCCATCTGGCCTGCTGCTTCGTGCCGTACCCTGCGGCAGGTCCGAAAGGGCTGGGAACGGTCGGAGGACTGTTCACAAGACCAACATTGCGTTGTTGGGTCTTCCGAAGCGTGCAGGTCCGGAGGAGGGCCTGTCTTCCATGTCTCTCCAGCCCTGCTCCCGTCCAGCCCATGCTCGGGCATGCCACGCCTCCCGCGGCACCTCTTCAGAGCCCTCTGGGGTCGAGCCGTGGCCCAAGGACACACATCACCCAGGAGTGGGATCGCTCTCCTAGCGCTCCACAACAGTCCCCAATATTAAAAATGGGAAGAGCTGTACCAGCTTCTAAATGGAATCATCTGGAGCGTACCAATCTAACAGGCAGCTGAAGGCCAGCTCATTACTCAGTATAGGAGGAATTACATTGCTTCCCATCAATTATGTCTTAGCTTCAGAAAGGACTTTTAAACAGAGCAGAGGTTTAAATGAATTTCAATTTGAATTAAACAGGGCAAAAAAACCCACCAAAATGACATTCCTGACCACTTCTGCTGGTGAAATCACTGAGAAGAATGCAGAATGTGCCGGCCGGAAGGAGGAGCCTTAAACGCCACGAGAAAACAGACAGACTTAATGGCATCGGCAGCCATGCGCCTTGGAAACAAAGATTAAATGTAGAAAATGCACTTGAGTGAATTCAAAGTAACGCTGGCCTTCCTTCTGCTTCCTTACCATGAGCAGAAACTATATCAAGGCATTTGGATGTATATGTTTAGCTGATCATATATTTAGTGTAATACAGAGATTACATTTAGATTTTTGCTCTCTTATTTTAACTCAGAATTTATTAATAAAGATATTTTTATTATTGGCCACTATACTTATCTATAAATTTACAGTGCTTTCTCCTGTATGTGTGTTAGCAGACACTGCTCGTTTAGCGTTTGCATTGATGTGGAGAATGGAGTGTAGGATTTGTTTCTCCTTAGATCTAAGGTAAATGATCTCCACCTCCTTCCTGCCCTCCATGTTCTTTTCCATATGCATATTCTGGTCTGCTTTCTTTCTTTATTCTGCAAGATACTCCCCACTCTCACCCCATTTATTTCTGCTAAAAAAAAAACAACCCAGTAACTAGAATCTGTCATAATCTTTTAACATAAACTTTGGAGAAACTGAGATCAAAGCATATTTCAAGCATGAATAAAGTATTTTGCCATGAATAGGGGCCCTCTTCATCCATGCTTCAAGAGTTTTCTTAAACTGTTATGACTTTCTACTTCTACTATTATGTCTTATCATTTCTATAATTTTACTAGACATGCTTTCAGATTCCAAAGATGGATAACATGTGCCATGTGATCCTCCCTCCAAAAAAAAAATTGTATCTACCATCCTTTTGTGCATGGGACTAAAAGCATTTAAAATTCTTACGTTCATTTCACAAAAACTATGTGCAGTCTCCGACCCATCCTCTGGTCTGATGCTGTGCCTCACTTCAGAGTTCAGGAGATAAATTGCAACCCATGTTACAAGGATATTTTCCTTGTGTTTGGTGGACCGCGGACCTATCCCATGGAGTAATAGGAGTATCACACTTACCTCCAGCCCTAAGCCTGGTGGGGAGACCGCCAATTTTCGGGAAGGCCCCCGAAAGAACATGCGGCTGGTTGCCAAGTTCAACCTGCTTCTGCTTCCAGCAATTCTGTTCCTTGCATGCTGCGCTGCTCCTAGGCATGCGCACACAACATTCTGCCAGATTTAAAGGGACCGTGGCGGGAAAGTCTCTGTGGCCCCTACTGATGACATCATCAATGCTGCCTTATTTAAGTGCAGTTCTCCCACAGCAAGACACCTCAGCAATGTCCACTACTGTTGGTAGAGCAAGTTGCCTCAACATTCCCTGACTGTGTTTCTGGTCTTTGTCTCTTCTGCTCCTGGTCTTTGTCTCCTCTGTGCCTGGTCTCCTGTGTTCCTTGTTCCAGTGGTCCTTCTTTGACTTATAGTCAGTCTTCAGTTCTTCATGTGGTCTTCGTTTTGTGGTCAGTCTTCAGTTCTTCAGTGTCATCTGTTGCATTGACTACCCACCTGTGCTCTTCCTCACCTCCCTGCCTGCCTGTCCATCTCTCCTTCCCTTGGACAGATCTCTGGTTCTGACATCAGTTTACTTTGGACTCTGCTTGAACTCCATTTGCCACTGACCACTGCCTGCTCTCCAACTACACCCAAACTCCACCTGCCACTGCAGAGGAGGGATAAAAGACCAGGGCACAGAGGCTTGGAGGAGGACTCGGAGCGCAGTGAGAGAGCTACCATTTGTATCTACTAAGCTAAAGGACTGTGTTATACCTCAAGTAAGGTGAGCTGTATTAATTATTTTGACTCCTGAAGTAAAGGTGTGGTACCATAACTGTTTTGAGTTGGTTTCACTGTAAATAAAAGACACTTAAGGAACAGCCAGAGTCTGCCTCCTGTTTCCTCTGGCTGTTATCAAGCCGCCTACCACTCGAGCTATCACATGCTCATTGGAAATGAACCCTCTCTGGGCTTTTCCCCTTATTGGTACCCAAACTATTGGATGCAGATGAGTTCTTTCAAGCAGAAAGCTCCTGAAGAAAAAGAGATGAGTGCCTGCTGTTTTGTTCTCAAACAGCAACTCTTTTGCAGATCTCCTCATCTGACAGTCCTTATTCTAAGTCCAGCCAAAAAATCCAGTCATCAGTCACGGTAACTATTCAGTGAAACCCTAGGCATATGGAACCAGCTCCACTGTTCACTACTTTGTACCTCTAGGTCTTCTCAATCTCAAGTTTCTTTGGGACCCCAAGGATCTCCCTAAATCCTGCTTTCTTGAGCACTCCTCCCTTGAGCCTCAGCACACTCCTAGGACAGGAATTGGACAAAGAAGAACATTGGCCAAACTGGGCTGATGAATTTAATGAAACATGCTACTCCATTGAGGAGTGTCAGGAAACTATATACAGTCCTACTCTAACCTCCTCCTTCTGTGTTTAAGGCCACCCTTATACATCTATTTATTTAAAAAAATGTATATCCCATTCTATCCACTGAACTAGGCAAGTTACAAAGAAGAATATCTGTGATCAGAAGCCAAAGATTGATCCAAGTAATTTGACTGTGGACTTAGAGGTTTATTTTGTTTTTTCCAGTATTCATTTTTAGATCTGTGGATTATGAGCAAGACTGAAGCTTGCCTGAAATTTTTTGGATCAAGACCCATGATCTTCATCGCTCATAAAATGGACTCTTGTTAATATGTAACTATCTTTCCAAGAATTTCTTTTTTTTAGCTGTTTCAGAGAAGTGAGTAGGTGGGAAACAATGATGCACTTTAGTGACATACAGGCAGCAGATGCTAAAATGCCAGCGACTCAGTGGGAATGAATATAATAACAGATGACAAGCTATCAGGGGCAAGGTTGCTTTTCATTATAGAATTTGGGTGAGATATTAATTGAGGGATCTATCATCAAACTTTTCACGCTATACTATTAATTTGTCACATGGGTGCTGGCCCATGACATATACTCAGTACTATGTAGTACCATGATTTATGGTTTATAACACTTATCATTTTTATAGTATAATATAAAATGGTGATACGCAGAGATTCTATGCAGAGTTTTCAAATTCTGTTGCAATTATGTGGTAAATTTGCATAATTTTATATAAAGGTTCACATCTCTATACAAAAAAGTCAATTTTTTTTAAATTGAAAACCTTCTACATGGTTTTTAAACAACATTAAAACTATATACAAGTACTAAATTTATCATATACAAAAATCAACTATTTATCAAGTAAACACATATAAGTTACATATATAAACTGTTAGCTGAGAAATGTCATTGAAATACAATACAGCCATAACATTTTATATTTTATTGAGAAAGTTCTCATCATCTTTCTAAGTTTAATTTTGAAATGTCCAACATGGAGTTAGATGGCTAACATGAAGTTAGATGGCTAACATGGGAAATAGATGGATACCTTGCCATTTAAATGGATAACTTGTGAATAATCCATCTAAATGGCTTTGAATATTGACCTCCTTGAGTCTATGAGCTTATGTATGCTGAAGCTGTGATCGGTATCAGAAGAGTTTGTCATGCTATTAATTAAAATGCAAGCCAAAGCAGCTACAGATTTCCAAAAAACATCTAGGTCTTTGTCAACTAGTGAATGGTTGGCCACATATTCAGGTGCAAGATCTTTTGTACAAAGATGAAATTCTTCTAACTGGATATCACTCCATCTAGGAATTATATCAAAATTGTCTTTGTTTTGACTTAAAAAATTATTTTTGAGGGATCAAACACTAACCAGTTGCTCTGTCCATTCCAAACCCCCTCCCCACCCCCTTCAGGACAGGTCGGGTAGGGGAAAGGAAGGAACTAGATTAGGGAGCAGTGATTAGGGAACAAAACAGACTTGGCTGCTGTGCTCCAACCTCAGCCTCACCTCTCTCCCCACGCCACCCTCACCCATTCTCTGTAAACTGCCTGGGAGGGGAGGGACTGGAGATGAAACATAGAGATTAGATACAGAGGTCTGAGACAGGAGGCTGTGGAATAAACCCTGCAAGCACTGCAACTTTCTTCAGATGATTGAATTAGCATGAGGGAGCTTCAAGTTTGTGGATTGTGTGGCATGTTGTTAATTATGTAACAACAAGCTATTTATGCACTTTTTCCCTGCCACAAAATCCCAGGAGGTATGATAAATCAACTCATAAGAGTTTATTATCTAAGTGATACCCACTGCAATGGAAAGGAAAGTGACTGGCCCAAGGTCACAAAGAGTGTCTGAGAGATTTGAGCCCTAGATCTACTGACTCTCTCAGCCCATTACTATAACTAATAGACCACCAAGGATAGTGTAGAAATACTGCAAAGTCAATGCACCTACCCCAAATAGAAGGATGCTAGGGGTGTGCATTCGTTTCCTACGTATTGGTAATCCGCAACGTATAGGGCCCTATTCATTGTATTCATGGGGAAGTGAAACATATCACGATTCCCCATTAATACAACAAATCTTCGCCAAATTATTCGGCCGGCTAAAGGAGCGAATTTAAAAAAACCATACACTCTCCTGACCCCCCCCAAGACTTACCAACACTCCCTAGTGGTCCAGCAGGGGGTCCAGGAGCCATCTCCTGCACTCATGCCCTCGGCTGCCGGTATTCAAAATGGCGCCAATAGCCTTTGACCTTACTATGTCACAGGGTCTACCGGTGCCATTGGTCAGCCCCTGTCACATGGTAGGAGCAATGGATGGCCAGCACCATCTTGTGCTCCTACCATGTGACAGGGGCTGACCAATGGCACCGGTAGACCCTATGACATAGTAAGAGCAAAGACTATCGGCACCATTTTGATTACTGGAAACTGATGGCCCGAGTGCAGGAGATCGCTCCCAGACCCCCGCTGGACCACCAGGGACTTTTGGCAAGTCTTGGGGGACCATCCTGAAACACCCCCCCCCCCCCCCCCCGCTGGAACACCATGGACTTTTGGCAAGTTTTGTGGGGGTCAGGAGGGTCCCCAAAGACTTGCCATGTTCACTGTGATTTGGTTAAGTTTATCTGAATCATCACCCATGAAAATCTTCTCCAGAACAGGTATCTCTCCAACATTCTCTTCAGTAACACTGAAGCAAAGAAATTGTTTAATCTTTCCGCAATGGCCTTATCATTTCTAAGTGCCCCTTTAACCCCTTGATCATCCAATGATCCAACCGACTCCCTCACAGGCTTTCTGCTTTGGATATATATTTTTTAAAGTTTTTATTGTGAGTTTTTGCCTCTTTGGCCAACTTCTTTTCTTTTTCTTTTCAAATTCTCTCTTATATGTCTTATATTTAATTTGCCAATGCTTATGCTTTATCTTATTTTCTTCTGATGGATCCTTCTTCCAATTTTTGAGTGAAGATTTTTTGGCCAAAATAGCCTCTTTCACCTCACCTTTTAACCATGCTGGTAAACATTTTGCCTTTCTTAGCATCTTAGCCTTCAGTTAGGTGATAGGGGAAATAGATGATGATACTGACAGTGATTACAGCAACCCCAGCAAAAGTAGCAATACAAATAGAGAGTGTGAGAGATACCCCTGGAATTTTTCCTCAGGGTCCATTCTCAACCTCCAGTGCCAGCATCAGCTCCCAAGAATGTAGAAAAGAGGTAGCCGAAGACATCCCTGATCTTTAGTCATTTTAAAGTGAGGGAGGATCCACATTTTGCTCAGTGTAGTAAAGATATCAGTTGAGGGAAGAAAGTAAGGCATCTGAGAAATGCTTGTATGCAGCATCGTTGGAGAAGCAGACTTGGAAGAAATGGCATCAGAGAACCTGGCAGTACTAGTGACTTTTTGTCATTCAAAATAAAAGCCAGAGGAAAGGGGTGTTACGACTGTCGCTGCTCGATGTCTCCACTTCGCCCTCCTTACCTCTTTGGCGACTCCTCCTGCGGTTGATGGACGTCTGGCTGCCGTGGTGTCTGTCTGCCGTCCTCTCCGGCGTTCCCAGTTCAGCTTGGGCGCTGCATCCCGCCATGTTGTTCAGCTGCCATAGGTCACGCACGCCACGCGGCCCTGCTTCTTATTCCTTCTTTGGCGCGAACCTCAGGGGCATCCCCCTGTGATGATGTCACGCATCCTGGATACAAAAGTCTACTCTGTTTGCTAGCTAAACGAGTTAGCAAGGGACTCCTTATGGATGGGATCTGCTCTCCGTACCTAGCTACTCTGCCTCTCCTTATTGGACTTACTCTATCAGGGTACCTGCTCCTCAGGAGCCTCTCTCTTTTCTTTCAGGTCACCGTCCAGAACCGGTACTCGCTCCTCGAGGGCCCATGTTCCTGGACCCGCTGCCTGAGCTCAGTTCTGCTTGGAAGAGACCGCTGCCTACACCAGTAGTGAGTTACCATCTAGACTCTCTCAGAGCTGTTCCCTGGAACCAGGTACTCGCTCCTCGAGGGCCTGCCTCTATTCCAGCTTCTGTGTTTCCTTCCGGGAGAAACCGCTGTGTGAGTATCAACCAAGGAGGCTCTATACCAGAACCTTGTGTATGCTCCACTGTACTCATTATCTCAGTTTCTCTCCACTACAGCACATCTATTGAGGGATCTGGCAGCTTCTCAACTCTGTTAATAAAAGATAATTCTGTGTTGTGTGTCCTAAAGCTGAGCCTGACCTGTGGCCCCTCACGGGACGTCCCCCTGTAGGTGTGGTCATCTGCCATAGTATCCAAGGGCCCACCCAAAATCTTACAAACAATAACAAGGGGTTGAAAAAGGGAAGATTTTTTTTCCTATGTTGATTGCATGGGCCCTTCCAGCAGTCAGATGGCAGGCCAGCAGCCCCCTGCCATGAATCTGCAGCAGCAACTCACAGAGGAAATGAGGTAGTGTTCCATAGCACTGACCCAAGGCAAGAGGCAGACAGCATCTAAGGTAGCAACAAGGAGCATCAGGGTAATGATTGTGCTGGATGACCAGGCCCTGCAGGCAAGAGTGGTTCTATCATGAGGCAAGGTGAGGAGACTACCTCAGGTGACAAAATCTTGGGAGCAGCAGAAAGTGTTCCCCCCAAATTTTCCTGTGTTGGCCGCCTCACCTTATGGCAGACATGGTGCCTAAGTGCCCATGGCCAGAAAAGTAGACCTGGCAGGGCCTGAAGAGAGACATGTCTATGGCAGAGCCCATGCCATCATGTCTGGAAGAGTAAGCCCAGCAGGGCCTGAATGGCTGTGGTGGAGCCCATCCTGCCATGAGCAGAAGAATAGGCCCAGCAGTGTCTGAGGAGAGGTGTGGCCTCAGCAGAGCCCATCCTGCCACGGCACAAAGGAAGAAAGGGTGAGGCTCTGAGCATGTTTGTATGTTTGTGTAAGACAGAATGAACCCTGTGTTGTGTGGGTGTGAGAGTAAGTTACAGCCTCTGTGTGTGTATGAAAGTAAGTAAGAGCCTGTATACATGGGAGTGTTTGAGTAAGAGAGAGGCTGTGTAGGTGGGTGAGAGAGCATATGTGTACGAGCCTGTATGCATATGTGAGTTAATGTGTGAGAGAGCCTATATACATATGTGAGAGCCTATATGTATGTGTGAATGCATCTGAGAGAAATGGTGTGAAAGATATTAGATATGCATGTGTGAGTGCATATCATAGAGAAGAGTGGTGTGTAGGAATTTGTATGTATGTGTGTGCATGTGAGAGGGCATGTATGCATGTGTGAGTATGTAAGAGAGAAAAGGTGGTTGAGAGCATTTATACATGTGTAAGAGTTTGTGTATGTGAGATAGAGCCTGTGTGAGAGAGCATATACTGTATGCATGTGTGAATGTGTATGTGAGAGAGAGTTGCATGAGATCCTGTATGTGTGTATATGTGTATGTGTGAGGGGGAGAGACCCTGTGTATATGAAAGATAGGATGTGAGAGCATTGGTGTGTGTATGAGAGAGGGAATATGTACATAAGAACATAAGAAATTGCCATGCTGGCTCAGACCAAGGGTCCATCAAGCCCAGCATCCTGTTTCCAACAGAGGCCAAACCAGGCCACAAGAACCTGGCAAGTTCCCAAATACCAAGAAGATCCCATGCTACTGAGGCCAGTAATAGCAGAGGCCAGAAAACAGCAAGGTAGGCAATCTAACAAAGCCGTGAGAAAACAACAAAGAAATAGATGCCCAAGAAAGTCTTTTCCAAATCTTTAATTGGTGGAGAATTATGATACTTGTTAAAATTGCCCGACTCAGGCCGAGTTTCACCACATTCCAGTGGCTGCCTCAGGGGCTATAAATGAACATATATATATAAATACAATAAATCATAAATACATAAAAAATCATAAAAATAATTAAAACATCAGACCAAATAATTTAAATTAAATTAAATTAAAAAACAAACAGTATTAAGAACCTCACATAAGATTAGATCAATAAAACATATATAAAAACATATATAAATAACGTAACTTATAGACTAGAGATAGAATAAAGAGCATGTGAACATCAATCTAAAATCATAAAAATCCGTGAGAGACCTATATATATATTTTAATAATAAGGAAATAGATTTAATACCTTAAATGAGAACACACTGAAAAAATTGCAATTGAATTCAGACATATCTGTAAAAATCATAACGCTCAATTTAATATAATGAATCAAAAAGTGTAACAATAGAAAAATACTAGCACACTTGAAATATAAATGTGACACACCTTAAATGAAGTAAGTAGTACTTAAACATCTACCGGTTCCATTCACTAATGGTACCGTATACTGAAAGGGATTCAAGAAAAGTAAATATGAATGTGTCTCTTACACAGTTGCATATACCGAATATTAAAATAACTTAAAACATATTATTGAAAGCAGATCTTAAAAAAATAGAGTGTAAAATGCCGACTGCCATTATTAAGTTCTGTGAAATTTAATTGATCTAACAAATTGAAAAACATTTTTTTTGAGATATCCTGATGAATCTCAAAATTTGTGCAGGATATCAAAATTAGTGCTGATAACGGGAGCACAGTATGCCGACTAACACTTCTAAATTACGTCTAACAAAACATAGTGTCAGACTGAATATTGTGCTAAAAAATCGGGGTCGGGGTTGCCGCTTTACAAGTGTGGTTCATGAATAATGAAAACAAATTTTTTTCATCAATAACTGATCCTAACAAGCGCGATGAAAAAATCTATTTAAATGCAACTCATGAAAAGCAACCCAATTGAAATATGTTAGAACGCGGAAACACAGTGTCCCGACTGCAGAGCATAAATTCTATAGCATAGTATTATTCATATGTCAGACAAATAAACCAGTGAGAATATTATTTATAAAAAGGTCACGGCAAACACAGGATGGCTTATAATGATAAAAACGCATCAAACCGCGGCAGTAATAGCAGAGGCCATTCCCTAAGTCAACTTGATTAATAGCAGTTAATAGACTTCTCCTCCAAGAACTTATCCAAACCTTTTTTAAACCCAGCTACACTAACTGCACTAAGTAGAGAAAATAAAGTCTGTGTGGCCCCCTCTTGCACAACAATCTCAGGATAACTAGAAATCAAAGGGTCCCAGCTATGGAGACCGCGGACATTTTTAATTCATATTAGTTTTAATTGTTGGGAGTTATTTGATGTCTGTTATTTGAAATATTTTATTGATTTTTAAGACCTTTTTGAAAAATGTTTAGTCTACATAGAGGAAGCATATAGATGTTGAATAAAGTTGCAAAGAGAGCTCATACATGCATCAGTCAGAAAGGTGTCATTAATGTGGTTGCCCAGTTTGACTTGGAATGACCTTTTTGCTAGGAATGAGGAGAACCACTTCATTACATTGCCGACCTTTCCGATTTTATTCAACTGCTGGCATAATAGGCTATGTTCACCGGTGTCAAAGGCTGCCGATAGGTCAAGTGGTACTAGGAAATAGGATTCATCATTGTTAAATTCCCATAATATAGGGTCCTTTAAGGATACAAGTAAAGTCTTGGTTGAGTGATTTTTCCTGAACTTGGAATATAGAATGACTGGCCATCTAGATAGTCTTCTAGTTGTGAAAAATGGACTGCACTCCACACCTTGGTGATTTTAGATACCTTTGTGCTATGTTTGATTCATGCACTCCATGTCTTTGGGGTTTAGACACCTTCATGCTGTTTTTAATTTACTGCACTCCAAGCCTTGGCAGTTTAGACAACTTTGTGTGCTTGTGATTCCCTGCACTGAATGTCTTGGGGGCTTTGAGGCCATTATGCTGTTTAGGATTCCCCAAACTGTATACCCTGGGAGCTTTTATGCCTTTTATGGTTTGTATTTCCTTGTACTATGTCTTGTGAGTCAGTGCTCATTTGCATGTATTAGCTTTATAGTCAGTCGCCACAGTTAAACAGATGGAGCCATAATTGATTTTAAAAGCCATTCACAGTTTCACTGTATTTGCCATATGTACATAACTTGTGCATGACTTGATTTTTACATTTTGACAGAAGCATAGGCTAGTCTACTGGTACAGGGGTCCTCCACTCTGGCTATCTATAAGATTCCTTCAAAATCCCTTTCCCCTAACATCCATTGCTTTACATGCCTACTGCTCCATTCTTTGGATCTTCTATGCCATTCCAGGTACCCCTTGATCTTTACAGTTTAACAGAAACCAGTGCTATTGGATGGATCAACCATATTCCTCCTACTGATACAGGCATCCCCTACTCTGGCTGTCTTTGAACTTCTGTCCAAATCTCCTTCTCTTATGGTACTTGCTAACTCTTGGTCCCTCCCTGACCATCCATTGCTTTGCAAGCTTGCTGCAGCACTCCTCCAGCTATTGATACCATTCTCCCTCCCCCTCAATCCTCAAGGAAAACCTTGGTGGTTTTATGGCTACTCTTCTTGCTGTGTTGCTCTGCTCCTCTGTTTCAGTTTTTAATCACCAGTGCCACTGCTGCTGCCACCACTCCAAGCCAGCCTTGGTTCCTTAAGGTACTTCCTCCACTGCTCTGACTGTCTTCTTGGTGTCTTAAAACACCCTTTCCCTACAGTACTTGCCAAATCTTGCTCTTGCCCTGAACATCTGATGTTTTTAACAAGCCTGACTTGCACTTATCTTTAATGGCATTATGCTCTCTTAAACATGTTCTTTAAACTCCATTCCCTTAAAGGTTTTGTGATTATTGTTCTCATCCCATATTTAGCCTTCAGTGAATTATATTGTATCAAAAGGCAAGGGCTGCAGAAGTACAGCATCCAAAACCACCAAGACTACACTGCTCCATGATTACTGTTTCTAAGATAATAGAGGCAGTATTTGCAAAAACTGATTCAGAAGAAGATTCCCTGAATCACAGGATATTAAACAGCTATGGGTCTATATTTACACACATTCCAGAAAGCAAAATTATCCAGATATCAACCTTCTAGTGGCTAAAGATCATTTGGTGCCTCTAGTCAGTAGCATCTTAGCCTCCAATGAAGAACATCTCCAAGCCCAAACAGCCAGCTCCTTCAAAATGACATCAGGCCTCCTCTGAGGATTTCTTCTGGTTTCTCCCTGCCTAGGGCTTTGTACCAATTTGGTTGGTGTCCTTTGTTCCTTGTTTGGAGCCTTGGAGTGTTCCTACCATGCTAGGTTTCTGCTTTGCATGTCTCATTTCACTTTGGAGATCTTCATGCCAATCTTTCAGTTGCTTTCACCCTCTATCAATGTCTTGGGCTGGTGTATTCTGCCTCTTTTACCTTGAAAATTGTTTATTCTATCTATTTCCCTAACCCCATCTCTAAGCTCTTGAGTTTATGATGTGGCATTTTACTTTGACACTTATAAATGATATTTGTGAAAGAGGTCAGTCCCTTGGTTCCTTATAATACTTCATGTTTCTTGGACTCCAGAAGTTCATGTAACCATATTCCAATTATTGCTCAGTTTTCTTATCCTTCTGGTATCAATTCTATCAGCGATTACTTGTTTTGGAAAGTATACTGTAGATTCTGAGAGTTTCACTATATTTCAAGATCTTTCATTAGCAGCATAAACAGTATCTACCTACCAGAGCCTTTTTTTTTTACCCTTTAATGATATCTACTAAAGTGTCCTTCAGAATGCAGTACATTTTAACTAAAGTCACAAAGGGCTTTATTAAAAATACTTTTTTCTCATTCTTTGACTATGATAAAATCTCTATTCATTGAAAAAGGACCATAATGGTATAGTATAGTATTTAGAATAAAATGTGTTAGCCTGACAAGTTTAGCCTTTTGCTGAATATCCCAGTATGCTCCTGGATGGATTAAATAAATACTAACACATGCCAGAGTATTTATTGAATTATTTATATACACAACACAAAAAGTCCAGTTCTTTAGGGAAGGGTATAAGGGCTTCCATACACACACCTTAGAGTTTGTCCATTTCTGGAATATCCTTATTTTATTTCAGCATTTATATATGCTTTACAGAAGGGTGCCTTTCAACATATTAACTATAAGTACAATCAATCAATCAATCCCCCAAAGGGCTTATAATCTAAGTAGACATTTTAAGCAGCAAGAGATAAAAGTAATTGACAAAGAAGGCATGGGGTAACCTGCACAGAGCAGCAGTTACTACCCTTATCAGAGGGCATGGGCTAACGTGCATGGAACAAACGTTACTACCCTAAACAACTTGCTAGGTAGACTGAATGGATCACTTCTTTTTCTGCTATCATTTACTCTGTTACTATATAGAATAAGTTGAAAATGACTCAAAACATATAGTAACATAGAGACTCATACTCAGGGCTACTTGGCCCGATATTCAGCGGCATGGCTATGAATATCCATGTATATTTCGCTACTTTACCAGATAAGTTTTATCTGGCTAAGACCTAGTTTCATCATTTTGCTATCAATTTTGCATGATTAGCGCCCGCAATATAAAAGGGGTGTGGTTAGGGTAGTTTTTGAGTTACCACCACGCATGCTACCGTAATGAGCATTAAATTTATTGCACCCACAATATTTTCATTTTGCAAACTGTGAAGTGCCCAGACAGGCACTCCCTACCTAGCTGCTATCAAGCTAGGGCGAGAGTACATTGTACAAATCTCATCATTGTGTGTGTACCTTTTCTTACTCCAAATCACATCAAAGCTTCACTGATGTCTACTGTGCTGTTCGTACCTCTGACTGTGCATGTAAAACTGCCCCCCAAACCCTAGGCCACCACCAAAACTTCACCTTGAGTTACTAGTTGACCCTCCTACAGTGATATAAATAGTTGACTAATATGAGAGCCTTATAAAGAGTCTCTTTGCAAAATGGCAGGAAAAAAGGTATAGTTATTTCTGGTGATACGTTTTATGCTATCGCATGCAACATTAAACACCCCTCATTTTCATAAACTCCTCCCTTTTGACTAAAATTAAAAAATTTGCATACATATCTTGTGAGGCGATAAATAACGCCTGCGATAAGTCCCTAATGCGATTTGATGAATGTCAACTGTAAGTTAACTGGATAAATAGTGCTGTTCTGATCTGCCCACAGCTCGCCCACAAATTGACTGGCTAAAAGATAGCCAGATAAGTCCTACTTAACTGGCTATAGAGCACTGAACTGCTTTCAATATCAGGCCCATAGGGTGTGAGAAAGGGGGAGGTAGAAGAATAAGAAGCAGATGACGAGATGGAGGAGAAAATGAGAAACAAAGTTGTGGTGGAGAGGAAAATATGAAAAAGATGGAGGAAGCTATGTGGAAGAGAGACCCTTCAGAGGGACAAATGGATGGACAGAAAAGATGGAGAAAAGGAAGAGAGCCAGATGGAAAGTGACTGAGGAAAAGGAACTAGATGAGAGGCAAAATTAAAGCAGAGCAAAGTGATGATAAGGTTATTTTCAATTTAAATAACATATTATATGACTTTTCTCAGCTTTAAATTATTTTGAAAAAGATTATAATGTAAAAAAAATCAAACTGAAGTATATTTTATTTTACTTTTAATTTAAGATGCACAATAATCTAATCTACTCTTGTTACTGCTCCTGCGTTATATGGTATATTTTCTTTAGGGAATGTGGGTCATGTGCTGTAACCTTTGCTCCCTCTTCTGCCCCACCCCTAATTCTGTGTCAGTCATCCTGGAGTCCAACCGCAGGCTGTCTACTCAAAATCAGGGGGGGTGGAACTTAAAATGTTTGTGGGAGTTGTAGGATATTTTGTACCCATGAGTCTGCAAGCAGATTTTCAAAAAAAGGGAACTCTCCACCGTTTCCCTTTGAAGATTTCAGGCCAGCCAGCACACACCAAGTACCTCGATACCCAAGGACTGTATCTGCTTTGCAGCGGGTGCAAAGTGCATACCGAGGATCGCACCTGGGGATAGGAAAATGAAATCTCCATTCCATCTTTGCCAGTTCCACTCTCCCTCCCTTGTCCCCGCCCTTTTGCGGCACAGGTATTTTTATCTTTAGAGAGGGGAGGCAGTTTTTGGCCTCCAGTTTTATCCAGGTAATGGCTACGTTGCCTGGGTAAAATCTTTTGAATTTGCCCTCTATATTCAGCTCTGGCCCTTAGGATTCACAAGAAGGACCTGGTTTTCAGAGTACCAAAAAATATGCAGATTGACTTGATTATGCAAATCTATTCATTCTCTGAGGTCCTGAAAGTCAGACATGTTTATGTCCCTCGGAGATCCAAGCTGAAGAGTCTCATTCTAAACTGCCCAGATATCACAGCATCTTTGCGGAATAAAAAAATCTAATAAATAAATATGTATTGGAAAACTCTATCTCATTTATTCCTGGCAGGTCTGAAGGCAATGTTTCATTAACCCATCAGTGTTCCCTGTAAGATGCATGCATATGCAGCTGCACAGTGACCACCCCTTTCCAAATGCCACCATACCCCACAAACCTCACCTCACAGCCTGTACTGCCACCCCGTCACCAGACCCGGTAACAGCTTCAAAGTCATTATGGTAGGGGTGGTCAACGCTGGTCCTCGAGAACCACAAACAGGCCTGGTTTTCAGGATATTCATAATGAATATGCGTGAGATGGATTTGTATGCAGTGGAGGTTCCTGCCACTTAATTAGGCTAGCTGAAGGAGGGAAGAGGCAGGGGGATTAGATGCATAGGCACACTATGCCTGTCTCTAGAGCAGAGCATATTTCCTCCCACCACCGCACCTGTCCTACAGGACCTCCAATAATATCTTCTACTACCGCTCTCTCTGCTTCTGGTTCCCATCCGCCCCCTCTTCCAATTTAAAAACTTTGGCTCTGAAGGCAGGAAGCAGGGACTTATTAATCCAATGGCCCCTTGCTCACGGATACTGGTGTTCCCATCCCCTCTGGGCTCCCATGAGAGGGGCAAAGCCGTCAGTTCCTGTGAGCATGGATCGCAGGATTGTTCAGTCCCCGCTTGCTTCCTTGTGACACTGGAAGTTTGTTGGTAGTGGCATCTGAGAGGGGAGGGAGAATGAAGGACCAGCTGGAAGAAGGGCATGGGAGGAGGAAAGTGTGGGTCACTGGCATGGGAGGGGAGGAGGGCCTCAGAAAACCAGAAAGTCTCAGAAGTGGGAGGTGGTTATTATAGCCTCTCTCACCTCACCTTTTAACCATCCCATTAGTCATTTAGCTTCCTTCTGCCTTTTCTAATGCATGGAATACATCTGATCTGGGCTTCTAAGACGTTTAAAAATACCAAGGTCCATGCCTGATGTAAATTCTTAATCTTTGCAGCTGCTCCTTTGAATTTTCTCCTAACCATTTTATCAGTCACCTCTTTGAAAGTTAAATGCTGTTGCAGTAGATTTCTTTTTTGTGCTCCCTCCAGTTATTAAGTCAAATTTGTTCATGTGATCACTGTTACCAAGTGGCCCCACCGTGATTACCTCTCGCTCCAAATCCTGTGTTTCACTAAGGTCTAAAATAGTTTTCCCTCTTGTTGGCTCTTTTACCAGCTGCTCCTTGAATCAGTCATTTATTTCATCTAGGAACTTTATCTCTCTAGCTTGTCCTGATGTGACATTCACTTGGTCAATACTGGGGTAATTGAAATCTGACCCATTACCGTGCTGCTGATTTTGTTAACTTCCCTAATTTCTGTTAGCATTTCATTGTCTGTCCGTTCAATTTGGCCAGGCAGACGGTAATAAACCCCCACTGATATTTTAGTCCCTTTTCATCTGGAATTTCTATTCATAAAGATTCAACATTACATTTTCTTTCCTGCAGAACTTTTATCCTGTGTGACTCAAAACCCTCTTTAATATAATAGTAGCAAACCGCCACAATTGGATCCATCTTATTATTTTGATAAAATTTGTATCTTGTTATCACAGTGTCCCATTGGTTATCCTCCTTCCACCGCGTCGCTGAGGTGCCAATTATATCTACCTCTTCATCCAGTGCAATGCACTCTAATTCTCCCATCTTATTTTTCAGACTTCTAGCATTTGTATTCAGACATTTCAATGTATGTTTTTTGTTTGTATTAACCACCTGCTTATCAGTTGATGGGCAATCTGGAATCATTCTGCTCTGTCTGCTCTTTACTTTAAGGCACTTGGTCCACTTCAGCATTTATTGAAACCTCTCTACTGGGATGCCCTGAATTCCCTGTTCTCTTGGTATCCTTCAAAGATATATCATTCGAACCATGCGCTCCTGAGCGACACTCAGCTTTCTCCCATCATCTAGCTTAAAAGCTGCTCTATCTCCGTTTTAAAGGTTAGTGCCAGCAGCCTGGTTCTGCTCTGGTTAAGGTGGAGCCCGTTCTTTCAGAAAAGGACCTCCCCTTCCCCAAAATGATGGCCTGTTCCTAACAAATCTAAAACCCTCCTCCCTGTACCATCGTCTCATCCACACAATTGAGACTCTGGACCTCTGCCTGCCTCTGGGGTCCTGCACGTGCAAAGGGGCAGCATTTCTGAGAATGCCACCCTGGAGGTTCTGGATTTCAATTTCCTGCCAAAAACCCTACATTTCGCTTCCAGAACCACCCACCTGCACTTTCCTATGTCATTGGTACCCACTACCCACATGTACCAAGTCAGCCGGCTCCTTCCTAGTACTATTTAAAATCCTATCTACACGATGTGTGATGTTCTCTTCCTTCATACCAGGCAGGCAAGTTACCAAGAGATCCTCATGTCCCCTCCTAATATTCAAATTACCAGCTACAACAAACGTCCTAACTCTTCCCTCCTTGGCTCGTGCCCTGGTAGGAGGGCAGGAGCCCTGGGGATCAGTCCTGCCCAATGAAGGTATTTTCGACTTGTGAATGGAGTTGAATAGGTTCAAGGTGTGTATCAGTTTTGAAAGTCTGGATTGCCAGAGGGAGAATGGATTTTTTTTTTTTTTAGCAGGGAAGGGAGCCTGCGACAGAGCGTGAGACTATAACAGTGTGTTGGTTATTTGAAAACCAGAAATTCAGTGTTCAAAAAACAGAACGGGGAGAGGAGGGGGGGGGGGCAGCACAGAAATCGTGTTCACACCGGGCAGCAAAAAAATGCTAGCAGCGGCCCTGGAGCTCATGTCCCTAGTGATAGCAGAGGTAGGTGACAGCGCTATGGCAGAAACAGCACAGGATGAGGCAGGTCTCCCCTCGCCCTTCCCAGCCTGCGTGCTTCCAATGTTTGCAACGCTATAGTAGTAGACATCCGCACATCCCCAGAAATAAGTCTGATCACGCTGCCTTAAACAAACCTATTGCCATCTTCACAGGGGAGCAGATATATATAGCCCTAATGTGATTTTGTTATACGCCCTACATGGAGTGACCTTGACAAAGGCACTTAACCTCCCTGCGCTCATCATTAGATTGCATAAGATCTTTGAGACAGGAACATACACCTCGCAATGCAAATTATTGTGTACTGCAATCTTTACATTTATTTTATTTATGACTAATGATTTGTGCTGTTGTACACAGCTTTAAGTGATTCAGAGAGGCGATTAACAAGTGTAAGAAAACATAAATAAATAAAAACACTGATGACACTATACACATAATAGCTGCTTAAGGCTAACAGGCAACCTTTTGAATATATTGAATAGTAAGCAATTCCTAGTCTTATCACATTCACTGTTTAAAATGCACACTTCCCGAAATGTAAATCCTGCCATGAAATTCTAACCGCACTTAGTATCTAACCTGGTATCAAAAGAGTTTTTTTTCAGCCTTCATAATAATCTGCCCCGGTGCCCTCAATCTAAGTGCTGCAATCTCATCGTCTGTGGACAGCGATTTGTCACAGAGACAGCATTCAGAGCCCAGCAAAGAAAGCACAGAGCCTTCAGGCTACTGGCCTTTGCACTAACCCCTGCTGCGGAGATCACAGGGGCTTTTTTCTGAAGGGAATGCTTATCCTGAATAATCCCCCCTTTCACGGGACATCTTCCCAGTCACACACCATATGTCTGCACTGAAAGGCAGTAACCAGTGAATGGCGAGCATTAATGCTAATGCTTTCCAGAGACACTTGGGGGATCATTTTTTAAAGCCATTTTCGGTCCGGAAACCTGTTTTATATGCATAAGTGGCTGTTACAAAATTGAGTGAGCCTCAGTGTGCATAAAAGTACGCGCATAACCGGGTTTCATGCATATTTTTATGTGCATTGGGGGGGGGGGAGTGTTCTGGTGGGAGGGGCAGAGAGTGGAGTTGGAGCAGGCTCATCAATTACCCGCATACGTTTTGTTTGTAAAAAAAAAGTGTGTGCATAAGTGTACGTGCATAAGTTACTCTCGCCAGTGAGAAAATATCTAGGAAGGTCTGCGTGTGCATTGTGCACTCTGCCTTTAGCTCTATAACTTCTGTTTGAAATTACCCTCCCCGGGATCGGTTTAGGCCAAGGGTGGCCAACTCAGGTCCTTAAGAGCCGACAAACAGACCTGGTTTTCGGGATACCCTCAGTGAATATGCATGAGGTAGATTTGCATGCACCGCCTCCATAGCATGCAGATTTATCTCATGCATATTCATTGCGGTTATCCTGAAAAACAGGCCTTTTTGTGGCTCTCCAGGACTGGAGTTGTCTATCTGAGGGTTTAGACTAAGGGGTTTTATCGCCTTCTTCCAATGTATGGAGAAAATCTTGTGCAAACCTTCACAGTGCTACAAAGCTTTTCACCTCCGGGTCACTGGTTCCAATCCGGATCAGTCCAGTAGGGACTTCAAAAGGTGGTCTATGTGAAATGAGTATGTTCACATTAGGCCCCTCCTCAGATTCCTACAAAAACTCTGTCTTATGAAGGAGAGGTGATTTTCTATAAGGACTTAAGTTTTCTTTAAGCCAGAAATGTCCAACTCTGGTCCTCAAAGGGCAACACACACGGCTGGTTTTCAGAATATCCCTAATAAATATGCATCAGCTGGATTTCCATACCCTTGGGGGCAGTATGGATGCAAAATCTATCTTATGTGTATTTATTAGGGCTAACCTGAAAAACCTGACTGATATGCAGCCCTCGAAAACCAGATTTGGGCCCCACTGTCTTAAGCTGTTCCACGTCTTGATTCCCCTATCTCGTTATTTTAGCCATGTATTTTTATTTTTCTTCATCAATTTATCATCAGTTTTATCTTCCAATCCTTCTTTTGCTCAGCATAAGCTTACATGAAGCTTACCAAGAGTAACAGATAAGTTTGAGAGAGAAAAAAAAAAAGTGTGGAAGCTTGCTGGGCAAACTGGATGGGCCATTTGGTCTTCTTCTGCCGTCATTTCTATGTTTCTATGAAAAGAAATAGTGTGAGTGCCATGTTAGTCCACTTGAACGCACTGAAATAAAAGCTTAATAAGCAAACAAAATAATATAAGGTGCTACCTTATTAGCGGACTAACGGAATACTATACATTTCTTGACTTGCTTTTCACTCCCCTTTCTTAGTCCCAAACAGACAGGCCGATACAGTACAGTGCGCTCTGACGGAGCGCACTGTTAGCCTGCTCTTGGACGCGAGTTTTCCCTTACCCCTTATTCAGTAAGGGGAGGAAAACACGCGTCCAACCCGCGGCACCTAATAGCGCCCTCAACATGCAAATGCATGTTGATGGCCCTATTAGGTATGCGCGCGGGATACAGAAAGTAAAATGGGCAGCCCAGCCGCACATTTTACTTTCAGAAATTAGCGCCAACCCAAAGGTCGGCGCTAATTTCTTCCGGCACCAGGAAAGTGCACAGAAAAGCAGTAAAAACTGCTTTTCTGTACACCCTCAAACTTAATATCATGGAGATATTAAGTCGGAGGTCCCGAAGAGTAAAAAAAAGTTAAAAAAAAAAAAATTTGAATTCGGCCCTCGGCTGTCTGGCCGAAAACCGGACGCTCAATTTTGCTGGTGTCCAGTTTCCGAGCCCGTGGCTGTCAGCGGGTTTGAGAACTGACGCCGGCAAAATTGAGCGTCGGCTGTCAAACCCACTGACAGCCGCCGCTCCTGTCAAAAAGGAGGCGCTAGGGACGCGCTAGTGTCCCTAGTGTCTCCATTTCCCCGTTTCTACCGCACCACCTCATTTGAATACTGAATCGCGCGCACCGGCCCCTCGCCGATGCGCGCGCCGGGAGAGCGGGCGTTCGTCCACTCTCCCACGGACTTTACTGAATCGGCCTGAGAATCAGCAAACGATGGCATTGCCAGAAAACACAAGTAAAACATGAAACGCATTCTAACGCTAGTGTGAAAGGGAAGGTGGGGATGATGCGTGATCAGAAGTTAGCAAGTAGTAGACTTTTATGGCTCGGTGAGTTAAGAAATTCCCAAGGCTCTGCTGAATCCTTTCTTGTGATGATTATTTTAATTGCAAAATCCTCACGTTCCTGGGTCCTTTTAGTTCCCTGATCGTCGCCTCACCGGTCTGGTCCTGAAAAGTGCTCCCCCCATGGAGGTGTTGCTTTGGTGATCTCTGAATATCTCAGACCTTGCATCTGAGTAGGCTGATGCCTTGTCTTTCGCCCTCTTCGCCTTTTCTGCATTGAATAATAATTTACAGCATTTAGAAGAGAAGCGTTGAGTTGAAGGAAGTCCCTGCTGGTGAATGCCGTTCCAGTGGGAGTAGCTGTGGGATCCTGCAATATGTGCTGGAATAGTTTGCAGGGATTTGCGCCCATCTCCTCCTCTTGCAGTGTTTCTGTCAGAAGTTTGCTCTCACACTAATTCTTTAGATTAGGTAAGCTGCAGGAAGGGCCAGCACTGGCAGACCAGGGAATAACTCTTTCAGTGATTCATCCTCCAGGAGTACTGGTTGTAAGGGTCTTTTATGATTTTTTTTTCTCATTTTTTCCAGCCCTGGGTTGTATGTGACTACAAGGGGTACTTGCTCTGAGGTTTTCCTTCCTTTGTACTGCAGTAAGTTTGCCCTGGGTATATTAAGTGAAGAAGCAATCTTCCTGGAGATGACTCTGGGGGTTAGAGCCTTTCTTTTTTAAGAATTCAGTCAGTCACTTTGAAGTGTTTGTCCCTGTATGTTCAGTCAGAGAATACAGTGTGATACTACACACAGCATAGAGTGGCCTGGCTTTCTATAATGGATCTTTTTGTATGTGAAGAGTGGAAGCTGGAACTGTGAAAGTAGCTGCATCTGTCAGTCGGTTTCCTGTATACAGGTGTTTGTAGGCGGCCATTGTTGACAGAAAACGTAGTATCCAAAAGGTTAACTCTTTTTGTGGAGTAGTCGATTTTGTGTTTGACTGGGGATGGGATGCCTTAAAAGGAGTTGTGAAATTAAGAGGCTCTTTTTTTTTTTCTTCAGTCCAAAAAAAAATAAAAAATGTCAGTATACCGGTAGGAATGTGCATTTGTTTCACCCAAATGGGTAGAATGCAACAAAGGAGTGAATTTTTGGTTCAGTTTATTGGAACAGAAACGAAACACTGACCCATCTGAAGAGATCCAAAAATTCTTCTGATATTTTCGGTTTGGAAAATAATGCATGCCAAACCCCACCCCTGCACCCAATGTTCCTCTGAAGTAGAAGGGGCTAGGAGCATTGTACCAGTCTCAGAGCCATCTGGCATCATGGTGGACTTGGGAGCAGGTAGAGCAGGAGCAACTGGGGATCACTCCTGCCCTTTCTCCTTTGGAGACCCTCACAGAAGGGGCCGGCAAGGTGTGGAAAGGGCCTTTGCGTTTCCTATTTTTATTTTGAGTTATTTTTATTTAATAAAAATGACACGAGGCGGGGGTGGCACCTTATTGGACTAACCAATTTATTGAGGCATGAGCTTTTGAGGACAGATTCATGAAGTGAACTAGGATTTTTATTTAATGTTTTTTTGGTTCAGGAAATAAACTGTACCAAAATAAACATTAAACAAACCGAAACCAGAAGAAAAAAAACCCCAAAGTGAAAACAAGCAACACAAATGAAAATTCTTCCTCTGCACATCCCTATATAGCAGTAGTATCTGACTGGTCTAGTCTGCCATCCATTCCAAAATGCCCCTTCCAGTTCTGCCATTAAAAGCTCGGCATCCTGTGGTACTGATCTGTTATCCATTGCAGTGGCCTGCAGATAGATGTCTTTATTGAAACTAAAGTAGTTGCATGTCAGGATGAATTTGATTAATTTTGTAATGGTTTCTGTGATGTTCAGGGTTCACATCTTCAGAAATGTGGATCACGCATTTCTATCTTCTGCATGGGGTACGTTGCTGTCTGGTGATTCTGTAGTGTATTGTTTCATCATCACTGCGCAGTAACTGGAAGAGGCATTTTTGAATGGATTTAAGGGGTGGAATTGCCAGCTGGCTCCATGTTTTTCAGGGCAGATTCACCCAGACCTAGGCGGGGGAGCACATTCCCCGCTACTGTATGGGATGCAGTGATTTTCCAAAACACAGGACTACATCGCCGGCTATCACGTGTGGTATAAATCCAGGACCGGATCAGCCCGTCCTGAGAAAACGGTATCTGCTAAACTCCTACATGGTTTTCTGATTTGCACTGAGAAGCGCGAGACCTGTCCTACCAGACCAGTGAATCTGGATGTTTCTGAGGTTTCTAAATGTTTATTCCTGTCTGGGGTTGTCACCTGACTCACGACAGCCTTTAGATGCTGATCCAGGTCTGGTTTGGCCCCACTGCATAGGATTTCTCTACAAAGGGCCAAGACTTTACACGTTCACAGATGCAATGGGGGCCAAAGCAGAACTGTAACCATGTCATCAGCAGTGACCTGGGCAGCTGCTCCCCTGCTCTTACCACCTCTGCTACCCCACTAACTGTTGTGACTACTATACACTGCACACGCCTCCAAAAGAAGTTAATTGTTTTCTAAGCGAATCAATATCAATGTATACCTTAATGGGGCTTCACTTATTGCTGTTTTTTTTTCTCTTTCTGTTTTGGATCCTGGGTTTATTTATTTATTTTTTTTATTAAATGGGCCTAGGGCTCAGCTGCCACCCATTTTTCTCCTAGCATACTTGGACCAGAAATGATTAAACCTAAGCAGAGGAAGAAAAAAAAAAACAAACAACAACCAAATATAAAAAGCTAATAAAATTATTTTCTGCAGGGACTGAGGCTATATTATATGTGGTCTGTGTACCTTGATCCTGATGATACACTTAAGAGACGAAAGGTACCAGAATCGCGGTGCAAGCTGTCCCTGAGCCTCTGTGCTTTGTCCTAAACAATACATAGGCAGAGACCCCCATGGGGGGGGGGGGGGGGATCTGCTTAGCACTTTGCCACTCTGCGCCATTTGAAGTTGCGGCGGTGGCGGGTGGGCTCCTGCCTGAACAAGAGCAGGCGATGCCCGAGGATGGCGCGCCGCTGTCCTCCAGAGAGCGCCCCTAGTCCTCGGTTTCTGTATTGGCTGGGGCTCACGCAGAGGCGAGCCGGCACGTTGCTGGTCCATACCCTTGCGCTGATGGAGTCTGTCTCGGGGATTTAAGGACAGTTTGTGGGGGGGTTTTTTTTTAATTCTGATTTGTCCGCATTCTCCTGGTTCTGCTTTGAGAGGGAAACATCCCCCGCCCCTTCCCCTCCCCCGCTCTGGGAAAGGCTAGGAAAAGAGAAACCCTATATTTTCCGATTCGCATCCAGTGGTTGGAGTGTGGTGTCTCCGTGTCTCGAGGCTTGTCTGGATGTCTGTGTGACTTTTGGTTTTAGGAGGAAGCTTTGTGCTAACCTTTCCTGCCTAGGGGGAGGGAGGGAGAGAGAGAGAGGAGTTTTCCCTGCTATTGACATTGGGACTTCCAGCCAGAAAGTTTCAGTCACTGTCAGAGAGAAGGGGGAGATTTCATTTTTTTAAAGACATCTGTAGATCCCCCACCCAGGAGTATCTCTACCCTGGAAGAGAAAGGGCTGAATGGATTGGAGCCTCTGCAGAACCATCAGTTATCACAAATGTTGTCTTACTTTTTGGATGCTAGGACTTTTTGCAGCTAGGCGACCACATTCCACTTTCCGTATCCTGAAGATAGCTCAGAGCCTTCAATGCTGAGAGGAATGCTTACACAGATAAAACAGAATTTGTGGATTTTATACTGAATATGGATATTACAGAGCGGAAATGTGTCTGCTGTAGGGTTGCCAACTGGCTCCAGATTTTCAGGACAATGTCGATCCAGTCCTGGTTTTACTCCCCTGCATGCAGGTACGTTCAGTCTTGGCTTTTCCTAGGGAATTCAATAGGGAAATCGGAATAAGCCCCAGCATGCAATGGGGTACAACCAGGACTGGATCAACCTGTCCTGAAAATCTGGAGCCATTAATTCTACAGTAGACTCTTTTCTTTGGAGCACCCAACCTGAGTGTCCTGTCTGATTTATTCGGACCCCAATAAAATAAAGAAGTAAAATCAGAAATAACACCCACAGTAAAGACTTTCTCCCTTTGCCTTGTGCCCTGGGCATTCACCCTCCACCCCCATCAGATTATACACAGCTTCTAGCTGTTGTGTTTTTGGTTTATTATATCCATGTTACATGAAGCAGAGGACATGAAAAGTACTATAACATGACCTTGGATATTGATGTACGAAAGCTTCTGCCCGATTGGCAGAGCAGTCTGCTGTGCGTTATTGTTCCTTATGGTGCCGTAATGGCCAGGGAACGATAATTGTGAAAGCTCCTAAATCATTAAACTCAACCGGCAACAAAAACAACAATAAAAACCATCTTTGATATCACAACGCAAGAACAATCCGGGCCGTGTTTTGGCTAGAAGCACTAACGCTTAAGTTCCTGAATCCCTTGGCCTTTGGCCTTCTGCTTCACAGTAGTCTTGAGATATATTATAATGGTCTTTAATGGATAGGAAAAACAGGCCTTGCTGTGACTTTAGTGCTGTGTTCTCAGGTAAGGGAGGTTGATGAACTTGTAAAATGGTCGGCGTAACTAATATTCTGTGCTTTATAGCACTGCATTAGAGGAGCCATATGTCACTGAAGTGGTTTCTGAAAAGGATTGTTGCATTACAATAGCTTGTAGGAGCCTGTTAGCTTTTTTTTACAATACTGTAACTAAAACAAAACACAAAGAGGCTCATGATGCATACAGAAAGCTTTGGGGATTTCTCATAATTCAGCTGTAGGACTCTTGTTCACCAATTTGCGTTTAACTTAGAGCAGCCCGGCACTTCTTTATCCTATTCCCATGCATCTGAATTTCATGTCACAAGTACATAAGATTTTCCATACTGGTTCAATCCAAATATCTACCAAGTCAAGTGTCCTAATCCAGGTCACAAGTACCTGGCAGGATCCCAAAAGGTCAATAGATGCCATGCTGCTTATCCCAGGGATAAGCAGTGGATTTCCCCACCTCCACCTTTCTAATGGTCTGTAGACTAGGGATGTGAATCGTTTTCCATATCGTCTTAACGATAGAAATCGTGTGGCAGGGCAAGAAAATCGTCTTAGGCACGATTTTTTAGTTAAAAAATCGTTAAAAATTGTTTTTTCCGATTAGTGCGCACTAACTCGAGTTAGTGCGCACTAACGGGAGTTAGTGCGCACTAACTGGGAGTTAGTGCGCACTAACTGAAAATGATACAATTTGACACTTTTCAGGTCAGTTAAGGTCAGTTTAGGAATGAATATGTATTCCTATTGGCTGCCCTCTTATTTATTCATGTTACCAAGTTTCCTACTGACAGTATATGGGGGATGGGAAATGGAAACAGTTGGTAGCTTGACAAAACAAGTAATGTGATCAGTCAATGTGACTAGAACTTGTGCCCTAACCCTGATACCAGGGGTATTGTGATCTTCCTGCACACAGTGCCCTATCCCTATTAATACCAGGAGTGTTGTGATCTTCCTGCACACAGTGCCCTATCCCTAATACCAGGGGTGTTGTGATCTTCCTGCACACAGTGCCCTATTCCTGATACTGGGGGTGTTGTGATCTTCCTGCACACAGTGCCCTATTCCTGATACCGGGGGTGTTGTGATCTTCTTGCACACATCCCGGTATCAGGGATAGGGCACTGCATGCAGGAAGATCACAACACTCCTGGTATTAATAGGGATAGGGCACTGCATGCAGGAAGATCACAACACTCCTGGTATTAATAGGGATAGGGCACTGCATGCAGGAAGATCACAACACCCCTGGTATCAGGGATAGGGCACTGTGTGCAGGAAGATCACAATACCCCGGAGGAGTGAGGGTCAGGCAGCTCCCCCCTGTCTGTGAAGCCAGCCTCTCACTAGTAATGCAGGGAGGGAGCTGTCTCAGACTTCACCATCCTCCCCCCCCTCACCCACACACCATTCACTAGCTGGGACATGGGGGAAGTCAGGAGTGAGGGTCAGGCAGCTCCCCCCTGTCTGTGAAGCCAGCCTCTCACTAGTAATGCAGGGAGGGAGCTGTCTCAGACTTCACCATCCTCCCCCCCCCCCCTCACCCACACACCATTCACTAGCTGGGACATGGGGGAAGTCAGGAGTGAGGGTCAGGCAGCTCCCCCCTGTCTGTGAAGCCAGCCTCTCACTAGTAATGCAGGGAGGGAGCTGTCTCAGACTTCACCATCCTCCCCCCCCCCCTCACCCACACACCATTCACTAGCTGGGACATGGGGGAAGTCAGGAGTGAGGGTCAGGCAGCTCCCCCCTGTCTGTGAAGCCAGCCTCTCACTAGTAATGCAGGGAGGGAGCTGTCTCAGACTGGTATCAGGGTTAGGGCACTGTGTGCAGGAAGATCACAACACTCCTGGTATTAATAGGGATAGGGCACTGTAAGAGATGACTGTAGTAGATTGAATAAAGATCTGATGTTTCTGCTCTCCTCACACCAAACAAAACAACACACAAGCAGAGAAGCCCTTCTTACAAAGCTGAGCTAGTGAGTTAAGTAGGAGGAAAAGTAAACATACTTGTGCCAGTGTGGCTACTTAAAAAATACACTTACCAACAATCAATTACATATATTTGAACTGTGTACAGTTCCAGCCAGGACCACCTTTCTAAAATGCACAGTGATTGGCAAATTCAACATGCACTAGCATTTCAGGTGCCTGCTAACAAAAATAATAAACAAACAAGTTCTAGTCACGTGAGTGCTGATCATTACATTACTTTTTTTGTCAAGCTTCCAACTGTTTCCATTTCACATCCCCCCAACCATTACCTCAGTATTAGCCTTGGTAACATCAATAGATAAGAGCACAGCCAGCCAATAGGAATACATACATACATATTCATTCCTAAGTGACCTTTACTGACCTGGGAAGTGTGAACACTTTGTTTCATTTTCTGTTGGTGTTCGTTAGTTTCCAGTTCCATTTCCCATCCCCCCAACCATCACCTCAGTGGTAACCTTGGTAACATCAATAGATAAGAGGGCAGCCAGCCAATAGGAACACATATTCATTCCTAACTGACCTTCAGTGACCTGGAAAGTGTTTATTTGTATCATTTTCAGTTAGTGCGCACTAAATCGAGTTAGTGCGCACTAACGGGGAGTTAGTGCGCACTAACACGATTTAACGATTTTTAACGATAAATCGTTAGAATTTCTATTGTATCGTGTTCTATAACGATTTAAGACGATATAAACATTATCGGACGATAATTTTAATCGTTGAAAAACGATTCACATCCCTACTGTAGACGTTTCTTCCAGGAAGTCGTCCAAATCCAGCTATAGTAACAGTTTTTACCACATGTTCTGGCAATGAGTTCCAGGGCTTAATTATGCAGTAAGTAAAACAATATTTTCTCCTATTTGTTTTAAACGTACTACTTAGTAACTTCATTGCATGTCCCTTCACTTTGTACTTTTTGAAAGAGTAGACAAAAGATTCATCTTTACCTGTTCCAATTCACTCATTATTTTATTTTATATTATATTTTGTCATATCTCTCCTCATCTGTCTCTTCTTCAAGCAGAAGAATCCTAACTGTTTTAGCCTTTCCTCATAGAGGAATTATTCTATCCACTTTATCATTTTGGTCACCCTTCTCTGTACCTTTTCAAATTCTGCTATATCTTTTTTGAATTACAGTGACCAAAATTGCACGCAAGGTGCAATCGTATCATGGAGCAATACAGCAGCATTATGATATTCTCTGTTTCATTCTCCATTCCTTTCCTAATAATTGCTAGCATTCTATTTGCAGAGGATTTCGATGTATTAGCCACAATGACGCCTAGATCCTTTTCCTGAGAGGTGAGTTCTAATGTGGAAATTATGATGCTATAATTTGGATTGCTCTTCCCAATGTGGATCACTTTGCACTTGTCCACATTAAATGTTATCTGCCATTTGGATGCCCAGTCTTCCTATCTCTCAAGATTTATGTATTTATTTATTTTTTAGATTTTTATATATTCCACATTTTGCACTTTTTTCAGCACTTCAAAGCGGATTGTGAGAAATTCTTGCAATTTCTCACAATCCTCTTGCAATTTAACAAATTTGAATAATTTAATGTAATCTGAAAATGTGATCAACTTACTCTTTATTCCCATTTCCAGGTCATTTTTAAATATGTTATAAGCAGTAGTCCCAGTACAGATCACAGGGCACTCCACTATTCACTTTTCTCCATTGAGAAAATTGACCATTTGTTTCCTATCTTTTAACCAGTTCCCAATCCAAAATAGGATATTGCCTCCTATCTCATGACATTTTAATTTTCTCAGAGGTCTCTCATGAGGAACTTTGTCAGACACTTTCTAAAAATCCAGATATACAATGTCAGCTGGCTCATTTTCATCCACATTTATTTTCAAAAAATGTAGTAGATTGTTCAGTCAAGGCTTCCCTTGACTCCATGTTGGCTTTGATCCTTTAAACTATGACTATTTGTATGTTCAGTAATTATATTCTTTATAATAGTTTCTAGCATTTTGGCTGGCATAGACCTCACATGCATTAGTCTGTAGTTTCCTGGAACCCTTTTAAAAAATTGGAATTATGTTGCCTATCTCCAATCTACAGGTACCATAGTTTACAAATTACTAATAGTAGGGCTGCAATTTCATTTTTCAGTTCCTTCAGCCCTCTGTGATATATACCATCTGGTCCATGTAATTTCCTACTCTTTAGTTGTCAATTTTTGCAATTACATGTTCCAAGTTCACTGAGATTTATTTTATTTCCTCTGAATCATCACCTTTAAATATTAGTTCTGGAATGGATATCTCCCTTGCATCTTCCTCAGCAAAGTGTTCATTTAGTCTCTCCGCTATGGCCTTGTCCTCCCTTACTGCCTCTTTTATCCCTCGATTATCTAATGGTACAACTAATTCCCTCACAGGATTTTGTTTTGAACGTACCTGAAAAAGATTTTGTTATGAGTTTTTGCTTGCACGGTAAGCTTCTTTTCAAATTCTCTCTTTGCCTTCCTGGTGCTTATTCTATTTCCTGTTTTCATTATTCGGATAATTTTACATTTTTTGAAAGATGTTGTTTTGGATATAATAGCTGCACTTACCTTACCTTTTCACCATGCTGACAGTCATTTGGCCTTCTTCCACCTTATTTAATGCATAGAATTCATCTGGTGTGGGCTTCCATGATGGTATTTTTAAACAACATTCATATTTGATGTAATTCTTTTATTAGGCATGTGCATTCATATGAAATGACATGAAAAAGACAATGAAACAGGCTTTTTCATTTTGTTTCAAGACAAAATGAAAAAAATCACCAAAACAATTTGAGGATATTTTGTTTTGTTTCATTTTCCATTTTAGTGTGCACTAGACAGGAAAATGAAACAAAATTTATAAAAAGGAAATTACCCTGGAACCAAAACAAATCATCCTGCACACCTCTAACTTTCATTATGGTTTATAGTTCTACATTGCTTACTGAGACTTTATTGTTTAAGAAAGCTATTTTCAAAAAATTTTACCCAGGTAACTAAATAGCAAAATCAGGGGCTGAAAATTGCCCCCCCCCCCTTCTGAAGTACTTTTACCTGCATTACAAAGGAAGGGGGTTAGGAGGAAGGGGAGAGCACAGCTGGCAGACGACATACAAGGATTTCATTTTGAAAACCCTGTGCATGATTTATGGTGCAGGCTTTGCACCTGAAGTTTGCAGGTACTAAAATACACACGGTACAGCCATGCAGGGCATTCCTCTATGAAAATTTGCGTACAGACTCGCAAGTACAAAGTACCCATGGGTCTGCAAACAAACGCCATTGCTTCTCTCCCCTCCCCCCAAATTATGAAATGGATGAGCAAGTTCTATATGTTTGTCTTGTTTAGTTGGTGCTTTGATGGCTTGGCCATTGTGAGTATCCAGATACATTGAATTACTTTTTTTTTTTTTTTTACTTTAGCATCAATAGAATTATAATTATCCAACACAACAGTAACTGTATCTAAATTAATGCAGGAGTTTGCAGCTGCAAAAACAAGTTGCAAGGAAAGATGTATATAAAGAAATATTGGTTTGTAATTCACAGCATACAGTCTAAAAACAAGTTTCCATTCTATGCTACTAACCCTGGAGAATGGACTGGTTTGAAATAGTACAAACAGACATGGTAATAACAGTATTTATCAAAACAGGACCATTTCTGATCACAGTATTCTCTCTTTGGCTTTATTATAGGTAATCCACCTCTTAGATTTGGTTCCTTCAGAGCAGGTGGATGCACAGATATTAGTGGGGCAGTTCGGGGTAATACCTGCATTGTGCCTGATCTATGAATAAGTGGCTACAGTTTCCAGTGCTAAAAAACCAGTGAACTAAATTCATTATGGGTCTGATTTTAAAAAGCATTTGCCCACTTAAAATTGGGTTTTACTCATGTAAATGTACTTTACCCATATAAGTAGCCTTTTGAAATTTGTTGCAATATATGCCATGTGTATGTGCACTTTATACACATAAGAACATGCCATACTGGGTCAGACCACGGGTTCATCAAGCCCAGCATCCTGTTTCCAACAGGGGCCAATCCAGGCCATAAGAACCTGCAAGTACCCAACAACTAAGTCTATTCCATGTTACCGTTGCTAGTAATAGCAGTGGCTATTTTCTAAGTCATCTTAATTAATAGCAGGTAATGGACTTCTCCACCAAGAACTTATCCAATCCTTTTTTAAACACAGCTATATTTACTGCACTAACCACATCCTCTGGCAACAAATTCCAGAGTTTAATTGTGCGTTGAGTGAAGAAAAACTTTCTCTGATTAGTTTTAAATGTGCCACATGCTAACTTCATGGAGTGCCCCCTAGTCTTTCTATTATCTGAAAGAGTAAATAACCGATTCACATTAACCCATTCTAGACCTCTCATGATTTTAAACACCTCTATCATATCCCCCCTCAGTCATCTCTTCTCCAAGCTGAAAAGTCCTAACCTCTTTAGTCTTTCCTCATAGGGGAGCTGTTCCATTCCCCTTATCATTTTGGTAGCCCTTCTCTGTACCTTCTCCATCACAATTATATATTTTTTGAGATGCAGCGACCAGAATTGTACGCGGTCTCACCATGGAGCGATACAGAGGCATTATGACATTTTCTGTTTTATTCATCATTCCCTTTCTAATAATTCCCAACATTCTGTTTGCTTTTTTGACTGCCGCAGCACACTGAACCGACGATTTCAATGTGTTATCCACTATGATGCCTAAATCTCTTTCTTGGGTAGTAGCACCTAATATGGAACCTAACATTGTGTAACTATAGCATGGGTTATTTTTCCCTCTATGCATCACCTTGCACTTATCCACATTAAATTTCATCTGCCATTTGGATGCCCAATTTTCCAGTCTCACAAGGTCTTCCTGCAATTTATCACAATCTGCTTGTGATTTAACTACTCTGCACAATTTTGTATCATCTGCAAATTTGATTACCTCACTCTTCGTATTTCTTTCCAGATCATTTATAGATATATTGAAAAGTATGGGTCCCAATACAGATCTCTGAGGCACTCCACTGCCCACAGCCTTCCACTGAGAAAATTGTCCATTTAATCCTACTCTCTGTTTCCTGTCTTTTAGCCAGTTTGCAATCCATGAAAGGACATCACCACCTATCCCATGACTTTTTACTTTTCCTAGAAGCCTCTCATGAGGAACTTTGTCAAACGCCTTCTGAAAATCGAAGTACACTACATCTACTGGTTCACCTTTATCCACATGTTTATTAACTCCTTCAAAAAAGTGAAGCAGATTTGTAAGGCAAGACTTGCCTTGGGTAAAGCCATGCTGATTTTGTTCCATTAAATGGCTTTTTTTAAATTGCTGTGACAGCATGTTAGATTTACACATGTAAATCCTTTAAAAATTACCCACTTCATTTTTAGACAAGTAGATTCACAAAAACTCTGAGTTCGGGGAAACGCCTAATAATTGCACTTATAATGCAGAGTGATGGTGGAGTCGCATGCCTGTCAAGGTCCCTTGTTTAAAGACCACATCATTCATTATGGTTAAGTATAGCATGGGGCTGTGACACAGATCTGAGTTGCTGAGAACTTTATTGTTTGTATTCGCCACATACTGTGATGCCACTGATTAAACCACTCCATCATGCCATAGTCAGGGAGATTGTAATCCTGTGAACTTGAAGACTACTATGTATCCTCATAATGCCGGGCAAAGCACCACCATGACACCGAAGCTGCTGTTCAAAACTAAAAGTTTTTGCTGGTCTCTGATGGTAGCGACAAAATCCAAGCAGCACACTGATGTCCCTTCCAATGCACCAACACAGTTCAGCAAATAAAGTCCAAATCACAAAAAGTAACTCACTGTCTCACAGTAATAAAATGCAGCACTCACTGGGCAGGGTAAGCTCTCTGGGGAAGGGACACTCCTCTCTTGGATGTCCCCAGCTCTCCGTTTCTCTTCCACCTCTGGATAAGTTCTTTTTTTCAAGCAGCAGCACTTCAGGCCTAATTTTCCCCCACTGTGTCCTGCTTTTCTCCATGAAATCAGAACTGCATGGCAATCCATGCAATAAGGTAAAACTAGGAATGAGTCTGCCTTTCCTGAAATAGAAGGAAGTAAAAAAGTTTGCTCGTGCATAGACTAATATTTTTCAATTTTGATCCTATTGAAAATGACTCCGCCCTTATCAGCTCAAGGTCAAGCTAAAGGGATTTTTATTGCAGCAGGCATTTTGAGATTAATTTCCCTCTAGCAAGACCAGCTGACTATATTCATCTGATGAGACTGTAATTCGTTGGTTTTGATGGCTTTGTAGATGATGATGATCCTTAAGATACCAATTTTTCAAATGTAGGTAATTTTTTGTCTGTTTATTTGTATGTGGTTCTGTATGTTTTTATTGTAACCTGCTTAGGATTATAGATAGATGGGATATAAATAAATTTAAATAAATAAATAGGGTAAATGCTAGCACATGGTCCACCTTCCTCCTGTTTAGACCCAATTGATAACATTTCATGCAAGTTATTGTGCCTCTGGATGGACAAACATAAGGACTGAACCAGCCCCTAAACCTGTATTGCAAGCTTAATAAATAGGAAAAGCATGCAGAACCATTGCTTTGGGAACATTTTCCAGCACAGATTTGGAGAAGGGGGTTTAGGTTCTTTTAGTTTGAGTACATGCTATGCCTCCTTATGTTTCTTTCAGTTGTTGCAACATGTTCAATCCTTATTGTTCCAATAACAAAGTAAAGACATCATACAGGTATAAAAAAAAAAATGTCGCTGGTGAGCCCTGAGACTGAGGCCATTTTGATTTCCCTTGGGCACCCGTTTCAGGGCCAGCTGGGTACATTTTTAAAAGGATAAGCACTGGGGCAGGAGCAAGTGGGTATCGCTCCTTCTCCTACCTCTCTCCAGGACCGCCACAGAAGAAGTAAGTGTGGGGGGGCCGAGGAGATCCCCAGTGCCGCAGACTTATTTGGCAGCAGGAAGGGGGAGCAAGGAGGCCCCAGGGAGACCTATAGTTGGACAGATGGACATTGACCCCTTTTATATAATAATTTTCCAAGTATAAAAGGTACGACAAACGGAACCAGTTGGATCCTTCTACCACTTAATCTTTATCTATATATGAAAGCTTAATCCGCAAAAAGAAACAAATTATCAAATGGCCAACAAAGCCATTTTTGCACCATAGTTTGAAAGTATGAAAAAAAACTTACAGAAAAACAAAATACTATGCCTTTCAGAAATAATGTTCTTTTTCTTGAAAGTGAGGAATGGTGATATTGTTTTTTTGAGTATTTTCGAGTACAAAAATATAGGATTTCACAGCCATCTCAGCTAAGTAGGCATACACAGGTGTTATTTGCGAAAAATAGGATAGTTTATCTAAAGATTACAGCAAATTCCCAGTAAAAGTATGTCTAGAGGCAGGCCTCTAAAATCTGGTCACCATTGTGTCTGAGTTTTCTGTTTCTGAAGTCAATTTAGATTACAAAAAGAAACCAGCAGATATTAAATTAAAGTCTTTATCTTGGTGTATTTCTTTCTCCTTATTGTATTTTTCATCTTGATCTCTGTATTTGTTTTTTCCTCTCTTTCTCTTTCTTTCTCAATCCCTTTTTCTCTCTGTACCGAAGACATCTTTTTTCTTTGCTTTGCTTTCTTTTTTTTTTTTTTTTTCTATATCACTACATTCCTCTGTTTCTCCTTCTCTCGCATCTATTTGTTCTCTGTCTTTTGACAAGGAAGAATTAATTTTTGGATTGTTCTTCGCTCCCCAGCTGAAAAGTCTCTCCCCCCATCTCCTCCTTGCCCCCCGTTACATTTTGTGCCTGCTCCCAACCTGGCAGCTGTTCAAACTCCCTCTCACTCAGTGAAGAATGTGATTATGCAGGGCCCTGGGTGAGAGATAGACAGATGTGCTGAGATGACATTTCGGTTATACATGATGCCATTAAAATATGATAAGAATGCTATTAACATTAATAATCCTTTTCATTGTTGCATCATTTAGGAAGCAAAACAAGCTATTAAATACTACCGAATCATTCCACTTTGATGGCTGCGGGGAGGGAAACATTTGGTCTGAAATGTGTGTGTGTGTCCTTATAAAGTAAATAAATAAGTAAATAGACTATATACTGTATATATACCTATATATTCCCAACATGGAAATGGATTCCACTAGACGCAGCAAATTCCATGAATTCCCATTCTATACAGAAAGATGCGTTATTCATGTTGAGCAGGAGATGAGAACAGCAAGAATATGTGTGTGGTTAAAATAGAGTAGAAGAATTGGGCTGAAGGATGGCTAACCTGTAGAAGACATTACTGGCAGGTATCTGTGTTTAATAGCAATTGATGAATTGCCTGTTGCAGTATAAATATCTCAGGGTCTCCAGATTTGCCCATATTGTGCTTTTTATGCTTTCTGACACACTGAATATTGGAAAGAATTATGCAGAAGAGAAAAGGGATCAGTGTCAGTCTGTCCATCCATCTAGCTCTCTCTGTGGGCACAGTAACTCTCCAAAAAAGGGAAGTTCACCCAGTTTGCCATTTAGGAAGAAAATATGAATGTCTCGAATAGGTTCCAAACCCATAAAGATCAGATCAGTATTTTTAGAGAACTGAGCTTCAAAAAACAAAAAACAAATCCCCATTGCTTTCTATGGAAACTGTTTGAACTGTTAGAATGCTGACCATCACCTTATTCCAAACACCCCCCGCACTCCTCCTCCCCCCACCTTCTATCAACTCACTGCAGCCCAACAAGTACAGAGAGACGGTCAGGGAAAATAACTGAAGCAAATGGCAAAGAATGGCACAAAAAGTCACTTCCAAAGTATATACATACACCCATAACCCCACATCAACACCCCCTACCTTCACACATACCTCTTTCAAAGAAATTGCATTGCCCAAAAGGTTATGAATACAATTTAAACTGCTTGTACTTGCATTTAAGATCTTGCATAGGATCAGCCCCTCCTCACATGGCTCAAAGGCTTTATTTGAAATCATCAGCCAGAGGTTTGCGCTCACAATATTGTCATCAGTTCCAAATTGCATCTCCAAGGATTTTTCGTCATCTAAGAATACAGATTAGGTCATTGTTCATATGGAATGATCTTCCTTTATCGATCAGGGAAGAGACTAATCTTATGTGGTTTCGCCATAAGTTAAAGACCTGGCTGATGAATTCTGAGCAAACTATTATAGTTTCAATTTTAATTTTAATAGAAAGTTATTACATTGGGATAAATGCTTTTTATAGTTTATTTTATTCTCTAATTGGACTGTTTTATTTTGTTTTGCTTTAACTATTATTTTTTGTCATGTTGTACATTGTTATACATTGTTTTGGAAGATTTTAATGTAAAACCTGGAAAGTGAGTCATAAATTTTATAAATAAATAAAATACCTCACAGCTCCCCTTACACACACAGCCCCCTGCCTCATATTATCTCACCACACAAACCTACCCAAACATACACACACCCATGTATACCCTCATACTGCCCACACACTCCCATGTACATAGCTCTTCTACACACATCTAACTTACATACACTTCCTCTCAACCACAACCTAAAAGCACAAAGCCATGCTCCCAAAAAATCACACTGCACAACACCCATAAACACATAACCCTCCACAAACTCCTCCCACTCTCACAATCCTCTACTCACCTAAAAACACACACACAACTCACACATCATCCCCTAAATACCCGCACCAAATACAACCCTATACACTTCATATACATCTCCCACATCACAGCACACCTCCACCACTCACACCCACCCATCCATGCACATAGACATCCCCAACACAAAATCCATTCCAACCCTACATACCTCATCTATACCCCCTCATGTTCCTTTACACCCCCCCCCCCCCCCCCCACAGCCACACCCCACACCCCTTCTAAAATCTGTATGGGAAATTATTCCAGAAACCATGCATCTGCATGCTTTCCATAGTTGTTATTTTGACTGTATTAGTTTTTCCCCTCTTAAGGAGGTGCTGGCATTTCAAAGGAAATGGTAGTGATGAGGGGTCATATAGCAAGAAGGAAAAGGAAAGAAGAATGATATACAATGTAGTTTTCAGGCAAGGAGACCAATGATTATATGCTGAAGGCACAGAGGAGATAATATGCATTCTTTATACATTAAAGAAAGGTGGACTACATAGGCCTCTGGTCGTCTTTCAAACTAAAAACAATAAAGTGATATTTATTTATTTATTTATTTATTTAACACTTTTTTATACCGACCTTCATAGTAAATAAACCATATCGGATTGGTTTACATAAAACAAGGGTATAACAGAAGCAATAAATAAATATACATAAAAATATATAAATGTATAAATAAGCAAACAAGTACAAGGGCACTCTCAAACCTAAATCAAAACTATGAGACTAAAGAAAACAGCTGAACATGTATTACAATAAAAAAAGCACATAAAACACAGAGACAAATAATATACAATCCTAATATCAACTGTGTGAATATCTTATCAAAGAGGTAAGGCTTCTAGATGCCATAAATGATTGCTTCTTGAAGCAGCTGTTTCTGGATGAGAGAGGGAACTACTTTAGATCAGGGCATCCCAAACAGTGGGTTGGGATCACAAATGGGGTCACAAAATCTTTAGTTGGGATCCCAAGCACCTCAGATGGCAGCATTCTTCAGGCACAAGAAGCAGCTGCATTGGTAGTGAAAGGCAGAATGGGGCATGTGAGCCACCGCACATGCATAGGCCCAGCAGTAGCCTCAGCTTTCCATGACTTTCTGTGGTAACAGGAAGCCCTGCATGAGGAAGGGTAGGAACCACTGCAAAGCCTGTGAGCATGCACTGGTTCATAGACCCCCATGCTGACTTTCATTACTAATGTTGTTGCTGCTGCTTGCAGATCACCGTTGGGCTTGAGACCAGACGTGATAGAAGGGGAGGGCAGAGCATGCATCCTGAAAATCTGATTGGCTGCGGGATCACCAGAATAGGTTTGAGAAGCCTTCTCCTAAGGCATGTCTCAGGTTAAGCTCAAAGTTAAAGTTAAGAGCATAAGTACATAGGAAGTGCATTGCTTGGTCAAACCTAGCTCCATCGAACCCAGCATTCTGTCCGTGACAGTGGCCAATCCAGGTCACAAGTGAATGTCACATCCCCAATAGTTGATCATGTATCTCCCAAGGATAAGCGCTGGCTTTCCCAAGTCTACCTAGCTAATAATGTTTATGGAATTTTCCTTCAGGAAATTGTCCAGTCCAATTTTGTTCCCCATTATGTTAGTTGCCTTGACTGTGTCCTCTGGCAACTGATTCCATAGCTTGATTGTGTGCTGAGAGAAAAAATAATTCCTATAATTAGTTCTAAATTTGCCAGTTGCTAGTTTCATGAAGTGTCTTATAGTTCTAGTGTTTTTTGAAAGGGTAAATAACCATTCCCTATTTACCCATTCCAGCCATGAATTTATAAATCTCAATCATATCCCCTCTGTTGTCTCTTCCATAGTAAAAAAAAACCTAATCTCTTTAGCCCGTCTCCATAAGGGAGATTTTCCATACCCTTTATCATTTTTGTCACCCTTCTCTGTACCTTTTCTTTGTCCAATGTCTTTTTTGAGATGAGGTGAACAGAATGGCACATGATACTCAAGATGTAGTTGCACCATGGATCTATACAAAGGCATTATGATATTCTCAGTTTTGTTCTCTAATCCTTTCAAAATAATTCCTAATATTATTTTTGACTTTTTGACTACTACCACATACTGAGCCGAAGATTTCAAGGTATTTTCCACAAGGACTCTGGGGTCCTTTGCCTGGGTGGTGACTCCTAACATGGAACCCAGAATCATATACTTGTAGTTGGGATTATTTTTACCTAAGTGCATTATTTTACACTTGTCCACATTAGATTGCATCTGCCTTTTAGAAGCTCAGTCTCCTAGTATCACAAGATACTTCTGCAGTTCTTTACAATCCGCTGCTGTTTTAACTACTCAAAACAATTTTGTCTCTTCTGCAAATTTGGTCACCTCACTCGTCATTCCTTTCTCCAGATCATTTATGAATTTGCTAAACAGCCTGCATTCCAATATAGATCCCTAGAGGACTCCACTGATGACTTTTCTTCATTTGGAAAACTGACCATTTAGTTCCAGCCCTAAGACACTGCCTCCTATCCTACGACTTTGTAATTCTCTCATGAGGGACTTTGTCAAATGCCATCAGTAATTTTTCCTCAATATCTTGCCCACATTCACATTATGGTGAAAGGTGCAAAGAGAAATGGTTTTCTTATGTCCTATTGGCAATCGTTATACTGTAACATTTCTTATTAATAAAATCAGAGCAATGTTTTCTCTTTCTCTCCTATTTTTTCCAATCAGTTCTAACTCTCCTGGACTGCCAGAGACAATGTTTCTTCTTGCCCTATCTTTGTCAATGTTTCTAACAGTGGTAGCCATTTCTCAACAGAAGATTAATCTTGTTTTATTTCTTTTTTGAATTTCTTGCAAATATATACCAATATCATAGACATTACAGATACCCTATACTGTAGATACGAATAGGAATGCAGGCTGCACACTAATTATCATCATAAGGGCCTAGTGATATTTTTAAACCATGTAACCTTTGTTCACGCAGGTTTATGATGTCACCAGAAACCCTTGATTCAAATTACAGACTGATTATATACAGCTGGCTACAGTTTATTCTATATTTGGCAGTAATGAGTAGCACACAAAAAAATTAGTGGCTTCATAGCTTAGATATTTTGACAGCTCTTTTTCCTGCCAGATGATTTTCCTTCATGTACAAAGTACAAGCGTCAGCGACAGGTTCTTAAAAACCAGAGGCAAAGTGCAGAAATACTTAAGGATGTATTAGGGTTAGGGTAACAGCACAGCCACCAAGCCTAGGGCTTGGTGGCTGTGCTGTTACCTGCAATAAAGAAGGGATGTGTTCAGGTTCCTGCATGGCGGGGCAAGTGGAAACTGAGGTTTGTAGAGGTGATGTGTTTAAGAACCAGGCCGTGGGAAGCGTATGATCATGACTCCTGTTGGCCACGATGCAGCAGCACCACCACCACATTTCTGAATTCACGAACGGACACTAAGAAGTCGATATTCAAATCCTTTGTGAAGTAAATGTTTGTGTTAAATTTTACCCTGCCAACTGCATATGTTTTAGTGCGCATAAAAATTATAAAGGCAAGAAAGGGCATCAACGAAGGTGTCGTTTTGGGGACAAGGCTAAACTTTAGCCACTGATCACACACATTGAGAGCTGACTGGCTAAGGTTATGTGCATAAGCCTGGTCAATTTGTTATGCAAATGCAGTCTGATCTAGGAGCACGGTTCCAGAGTATCAGAAAGAAGGAGCTCTTTTAACAAATGCATTTATATTATTGGATACTTATTAGTTTGCTGTTAAAATTCCATGGTTAGGGGTACATTTTTAATAAGGTGGCTAGCTGGCAATCTATTATTATTATTTATTAAATTTGATATACCACATGTCTACCACAGAACCCAAGCATCATCAGTTCCCACACATAATTTCAAAAACATGTACACACTTCAAAACATATACTCACACGTACATCCATGCATATACAGTGTTTTTCAATCCACACAAACCCAGTTGATCTTCAGCTGTGTGGTTTGCCTTTGAAAATGACCTACAAGATCAATAGATACAAAGTACCCTTGAACTTAGCACATAATTAAGATTTTTGAAAATGTCATCCTTTGGTGGAGGGTGAGATTTGTACCTACCTTTCTTTCTCTCCTACCCTTTCAGTGGTGCTTGCCAATCAAAAACCAGAAACTGAATGAGAGTCAGAAGTAGGCAGGTGAAAGCTAGTTTGGAGTTTACATTTATAACCCTGGGGCTAGCATCCCTTCTCATGACCCCAAAGACCACATACCTCAAGTGATCAAGCTGCTAAAGTCCTCTGCTGATGTTAATCCAATCTGATGTCCAAAATTCCCTATTGGGGGGAAGGGGACACTACTTCCTAGGCCCTGAATGTTGTTCCATACTCAATTTAGTATTAAAAATTTCTTGTATACAGCATTTATAATTACCCTGGAAATAGTGAATGGTTCTAACAACATTTACTGATTAAAATGGAAATTTGATGAAAATAGTAAGTTATTATTTCTTGATATTTACAATCCATTTTACTGCTTCAGATCTTTTAATAAATGTGCTTCCATTTAATGTAATCTGTTACTGATGTCAATTGATATGTATTATTCGTGATCCATTCCAATTATTGGGGTAGTTTTGGAGCTTCCTCCTAGAATTTGGTAAATAGGATACTCTTTCCCCAATTCAATTGTTCTTAAGTAAAATCCTACTTTTCATACCTTAGGCCAGTTGTTCAGTCATGCTCCTGGCTTCACTTGTTGGTACTGGGAGGTACCTCCTTACTCTGGTCTTCAACATCTTGGTGATGTAGATGTGATCTACACGAGATATGTACCACAGCTCTTCTTCACTGCCTCCTTCTACCCAGGAATTGAACTTAAGATTCATTCCTCCACCTAGGGTATTCAGGCATGTTGAAAAAACAAAAGAATGAAAAAAGGAAACCAAAATGAGAAAAAGGAAGGATGGAGAAACTTTCTTCTCCAAAAGCATATAGTAAAGGTTAGGAACAAGCAACCTTTTTTCTTTTCCTTACTCAGACCTCATCCTTAGAGGCCCAGTGGTTCTTCCTTAAGAAACAAGGGGCTAACTAAAAAGTCCACACCCCTAAGATGGGGGCAGGAGTTTATACACCCTGAGAGCTCACCATCTCAGGCTCCCGAATGGGAGAGGTAAAATTCACAATACTACTATTATACCCACAATACTGCTAGGTACAAATCCCACCCTCCACAAAAGGATGCAGTCTTCAAAAACCCTAAATATATGCTAATCTTGTAGGTCATTTTCAAAGGGAAACCACATAGTTAAAAATCAGCTGTTTTGTGTGGTTTGAAAAATATATACCATGATGTAAATATATGAATATATGTTTTGAATTGAGTATATGGTTTGAAATTATATATGGGAGTTGATGATGTAAACTGCTTGGGTTCTGTGGCAGACATGTGGTATATCTGGGACATAGTAGCCAAGTCCCAACTCCAGTCTGGCAGTCCTAGTGATGCATTGGAGGAGGAAGGTCTCATGATTGGAGAACATCAACCTGGTGCAGCAGGAAATGATCCTGTAGCAAGGACCTGCTCTCCAGTTAAGACATTGTTCTCTCTCACCGAGGATAAGTCTACCAGGGCTACTGCCCAGGAGGGAAGGGTTACGTCGGCTGTCATAGTTGGTGATATGATTATTAGGAATTTAGATAGCCGGGTAGCAGTTGGACATGAGGATCGCCTGGTAACTTGCCTTCCTGGTGCGAAGGTGGTGGACCTCACGCATCACCTAGATAGGATTTTAGACAGTGTTGGGGAGGTGCCGGCTATCATGGTACATGTGGGCAGCAACAACATAGGAAGGTGTAGAAAGGTTCCAAATTATCTCTATCAACTGAAAATCAGGTTATTAATACAAACAAAACACACTTTGAAATGTCTGCGTGCCAATGCCAGAAGGCTAAGAAGCAAGAAGGGAGTGAGTGTATAGCACCAAATGAAGAAGTAGACATAATTGGCATCTCAGAGATCTGGTGGAAGGAGGATAACCAATGGGCTAGTGCTATACCAGGGTACAAATTATACTGCAATGATCGGGTGGATCAACTTGAGGACAGGGTGGTGCTTTATGTTCCAGATGGCATAGAGTTTAACAGGATGCAGATCCTGCAAGAGACTAACAGGGTCATTAATCAAATTGTGTTAAGACGTTATCGTGGGCGTTAGGACCTTAGCATCTGCGATTATGCCATAACGCATGCAATAAATAATGCATCACAAGATGCCTATGCAAATTTTCAAAATTTAGTCAAAGGGGAGGAGTTTATGAAAATGAGGGGTGTTTAACGTTGCATGAGATAGCGTAATGCATGTTATCACTGGAAATAACTACACCTTTTTTCCTGGCATTATGCTATGTGATTATGCCTGAATTGAAATTTGCGATAAATATTGCAAATCTTGTTTTGGGCAGGAGAGGGGGGAAAGAGAGAGGGAGTGAAGTGAAGTAGGTAGAGAGAGAGAGACTCTAGAGTGGCACACATATTAGTCAACTATTTATACCACTGTAGGAAGGTCAACTAGTAACTTGAGGTGAGATTTTGATGGTGGTCTCGGGTTTGGGGGCAGTTTTACATGCACAATCAGAGGTACGAACAGCACAGTACACATTAGGGATGTGAATCGTTTTCCATATCGTCTTAACGATAGAAATCGTGTGGCAGGGCAAGAAAATCGTCTTAGGCACGATTTTTTAGTTAAAAAATCGTTAAAAATCGTTTTTTCCGATTAGTGCGCACTAACTCGAGTTAGTGCGCACTAACGGGAGTTAGTGCGCACTAACTGGGAGTTAGTGCGCACTAACTGGGAGTTAGTGTGCACTAACTGAAAATGATACAATTTGACACTTTTCAGGTCAGTTAAGGTCAGTTTAGGAATGAATATGTATTCCTATTGGCTGCCCTCTTATTTATTCATGTTACCAAGTTTCCTACTGACAGTATATGGGGGATGGGAAATGGAAACAGTTGGTAGCTTGACAAAACAAGTAATGTGATCAGTCAATGTGACTAGAACTTGTGCCCTAACCCTGATACCAGGGGTATTGTGATCTTCCTGCACACAGTGCCCTATCCCTATTAATACCAGGAGCGTTGTGATCTTCCTGCACACAGTGCCCTATCCCTAATACCAGGGGTGTTGTGATCTTCCTGCACACAGTGCCCTATTCCTGATACTGGGGGTGTTGTGATCTTCCTGCACACAGTGCCCTATTCCTGATACCGGGGGTGTTGTGATCTTCTTGCACACATCCCGGTATCAGGGATAGGGCACTGCATGCAGGAAGATCACAACACTCCTGGTATTAATAGGGATAGGGCACTGCATGCAGGAAGATCACAACACTCCTGGTATTAATAGGGATAGGGCACTGCATGCAGGAAGATCACAACACCCCTGGTATCAGGGATAGGGCACTGTGTGCAGGAAGATCACAATACCCCAGAGGAGTGAGGGTCAGGCAGCTCCCCCCTGTCTGTGAAGCCAGCCTCTCACTAGTAATGCAGGGAGGGAGCTGTCTCAGACTTCACCATCCTCCCCCCCCCCCCCCCCTTACCCACACACCATTCACTAGCTGGGACATGGGGGAAGTCAGGAGTGAGGGTCAGGCAGCTCCCCCCTGTCTGTGAAGCCAGCCTCTCACTAGTAATGCAGGGAGGGAGCTGTCTCAGACTTCACCATCCTCCCCCCCCCCCCCTCACCCACACCCCATTCACTAGCTGGGACATGGGGGAAGTCAGGAGTGAGGGACAGGCAGCTCCCCCCTGTCTGTGAAGCCAGCCTCTCACTAGTAATGCAGGGAGGGAGCTGTCTCAGACTTCACCATCCTCCCCCCCCCCCCCCTTACCCACACACCATTCACTAGCTGGGACATGGGGGAAGTCAGGAGTGAGGGTCAGGCAGCTCCCCCCTGTCTGTGAAGCCAGCCTCTCACTAGTAATGCAGGGAGGGAGCTGTCTCAGACTTCACCATCCTCCCCCCCCCCCTCACCCACACACCATTCACTAGCTGGGACATGGGGGAAGTCAGGAGTGAGGGACAGGCAGCTCCCCCCTGTCTGATAAGCCAGCCTCTCACTAGTAATGCAGGGAGGGAGCTGTCTCAGACTTCACCATCCTCCCCCCCCCCCCTCACCCACACACCATTCACTAGCTGGGACATGGGGGAAGTCAGGAGTGAGGGTCAGGCAGCTCCCCCCTGTCTGTGAAGCCAGCCTCTCACTAGTAATGCAGGGAGGGAGCTGTCTCAGACTTCACCATCCTCCCCCCCCCCCCCCTCACCCACACACCATTCACTAGCTGGGACATGGGGGAAGTCAGGAGTGAGGGTCAGGCAGCTCCCCCCTGTCTGTGAAGCCAGCCTCTCACTAGTAATGCAGGGAGGGAGCTGTCTCAGACTTCACCATCCTCCCCCCCCCCCTCACCCACACACCATTCACTAGCTGGGACATGGGGGAAGTCAGGAGTGAGGGTCAGGCAGCTCCCCCCTGTCTGCGAAGCCAGCCTCTCACTAGTAATGCAGGGAGGGAGCTGTCTCAGACTTCACCATCCTCCCCCCACCCCCCTCACCCACACACCATTCACTAGCTGGGACATGGAGGAAGTCAGGAGTGAGGGTCAGGCAGCTCCCCCCTGTCTGTGAAGCCAGCCTCTCACTAGTAATGCAGGGAGGGAGCTGTCTCAGACTTCACCATCCTCCCCCCCCCCCCTCACCCACACACCATTCACTAGCTGGGACATGGGGGAAGTCAGGAGTGAGGGTCAGGCAGCTCCCCCCTGTCTGTGAAGCCAGCCTCTCACTAGTAATGCAGGGAGGGAGCTGTCTCAGACTTCACCATCCTCCCCCCCCCTCACCCACACACCATTCACTAGCTGGGACATGGGGGAAGTCAGGAGTGAGGGACAGGCAGCTCCCCCCTGTCTGTGAAGCCAGCCTCTCACTAGTAATGCAGGGAGGGAGCTGTCTCAGACTTCACCATCCTCCCCCCCCCCCCTCACCCACACACCATTCACTAGCTGGGACATGGGGGAAGTCAGGAGTGAGGGTCAGGCAGCTCCCCCCTGTCTGTGAAGCCAGCCTCTCACTAGTAATGCAGGGAGGGAGCTGTCTCAGACTGGTATCAGGGTTAGGGCACTGTGTGCAGGAAGATCACAACACTCCTGGTATTAATAGGGATAGGGCACTGTAAGAGATGACTGTAGTAGATTGAATAAAGATCTGATGTTTCTGCTCTTCTCACACCAAACAAAAACAACACACAAGCAGAGAAGCCCTTCTTACAAAGCTGAGCTAGTGAGTTAAGTAGGAGGAAAAGTAAACATACTGGTGCCAGTGTGGCTACTTAAAAAATACACTTACCAACAATCAATTACATATATTTGAACTGTGTACAGTTCCAGCCAGGACCACCTTTCTAAAATGCACAGTGATTGGCAAATTCAACATGCACTAGCATTTCAGGTGCCTGCTAACAAAAATAATAAACAAACAAGTTCTAGTCAGGTGAGTGCTGATCATTACATTACTTTTTTTGTCAAGCTTCCAACTGTTTCCATTTCACATCCCCCCAACCATATTGGTAACATCAATAGATAAGAGCACAGCCAGCCAATAGGAATACATACATACATATTCATTCCTAAGTGACCTTTACTGACCTGGGAAGTGTGAACACTTTGTTTCATTTTCTGTTGGTGTTCGTTAGTTTCCAGTTCCATTTCCCATCCCCCCAACCATCACCTCAGTGGTAACATCAATAGATAAGAGGGCAGCCAGCCAATAGGAACACATATTCATTCCTAACTGACCTTCAGTGACCTGGAAAGTGTTTATTTGTATCATTTTCAGTTAGTGCGCACTAAATCGAGTTAGTGCGCACTAACGGGGAGTTAGTGCGCACTAACTCGAGTTAGTGCGCACTAACACGATTTAACGATTTTTAACGATAAATCGTTAGAATTTCTATTGTATCGTGTTCTATAACGATTTAAGACGATATAAACATTATCGGACGATAATTTTAATCGTTGAAAAACGATTCACATCCCTAGTACACATCAGTGAAGCGTTGATGTGATTTGGAATGAGGAAAGGGACACAAAATGAAATGTTTACAATGTACTCTCACCCTGGTGTGATAGCAACTTGGTAGAAAAGTGAGGATCAAATTTGCAGATAATACAAAATTATTCAGAGAAGTTAAATCTCAAGCGGATTGTGATAAATTGCAGGAGGACTTTGTGAGACTGGAATATTGGGCATCCAAATGGCAGATGAAATTTAATGTGGACAAGTGCAAGGTGTTGCATATAGGGAAAAATAATCCATGCTATAGTTACACAATATTAGGAGTTACCACCCAGGAAAAAGATCTAGGCGTCATAGTGAATAATACTTTGAAATCATCAGCTCAGTGTGCTGCAGCAGTCAAAAAAGCAAACAGAATGTTAGGAATTATTAGGAAGGGAATGGTTAATAAAACGGAAAATGTCATAATGCCTCTATATCGCTCCATGGTGAGACCACACCTTGAGTACTGTGTCATCTTAATTACTGAGGTCACCACATCTCGAAAAAGATATAAATGCACTGGCAGGAGAGGATTGTAGGAAAATATCAGCCCAGGGAATTTCTTTTAAACAGGTCCATGTGATTCAATGACTCCCAAAAGCATCCCAAGCTGTCCCTAAAGAGGTGCATTATGTGACCTGGAACACATCTTCCTCTGCTGTCAGACTTGAGCCCAAACATCTCCAGCACCAGGGCTGCTTACCCCTTTCCAAATTTCACACTTAGCGTCACCCAGTCCTCAAATTTCTGCTTTAATCCCCCAAACCCTCACCCCAGCCTTTTTTTGTGTTTTTAGGTAACCTCAGTTTACCTATAGGCTGCAGCTGGTGCATTCAGCCCGCTGGGCTCTGCAGCACTTTGCTGTCCTGGTGATAGTGGGAGAGCTGCAGTGTGATGGTCCCAGCCAGTCCCGCTCTCTCCTTCACAACATTTTTTTTTTTTAAACTTTCCTGGATTCACTGAGGCCAAAAAAAAATCTCAGCTGCTGGTCCCAGGGCAGTGCTGTTCTCAGTCCCAGTGCTGCCTGCCAGTGCTTGCTCAGCCCCACTTCCATCTCTGAGGCTACAGGCAGACAGTTTCAAGCGGATGGAAACAGAGCTCTGTTACTGCAGGACCAGCAATAGACTGCTTTATTTCTCCCTAGGAAGGAGCCTGGATGCTGATAGCGCATCCAGTTAGTTAAAAAACAAAACAAAACAAAGGAGGTGGGAGAGACAGGAAGGCAGGCTGGGGCCAGGACACTGCAGCTCCAACTGGAGCATCAAAGAGAGGCAGGCCAAAGACAGGCAGTGCTCTGACTGGAAAACAGCAGCATTCAATGTATTTATTTTTTTCAAATATATGCAGCAGGCAGGAGTCATCAAGGTGCTGGCTTACCTGCAACAAGTGCCAGTCTGCTTTTGCTCCCTCTGAAATTGAAGCCCTGCATGTCTGCATACAAAGACAAGGAGCCAGTTGAGCCACAAAGAAAGCGGAGGAGTCTGAGAGGAAATGACAGGGGATCAACCTGACCGGCCCACCGGGGCATGCCCGATTCCCTGATAGGCCAATCTACCCCATGCACTGGAGAAGCTAAGGAGAAGGGTGACCAATAAGATAAAGGAAATGGAACAGCTCCCCTAAGAGGTTAGGACTATTCAGCTTGGAGAAGAGACAGCTGAGGTGGGGGGATATGATAGAGGTCTATAAAATCATGAAAGGACTTGAATGGGTAAATGTGAATTGGCGTTTACTCTTCCAGATAATAGAAGGACTAGAGGGCACTCCATGAAGTTAGCAAATAGCACATTTAAAACTAATCGGAGACAATTCTTTCACTCACCGCACAGTTAAGCTCTGGAATTCGTTGCTAGTGGACATGGTTAAGGCAGTTAGAATAGCTGGATTTAAAAAAGGTTTGGATAAGTTCCTGGAGGACAAGTCCATAAACTGCTATTACTCAAATCAACTTAGGGAATAGCCACTGCTTATTACCTGCATGGGATCTTTTTAATGTTTGCCTGCTTGCCAGGTACTTATATCCTGAATTGATCACCGTTGGAAACAGGATGTTGGACTTGAAGGACTCTCGGTTTGACTCAGTATGGCAACTTCATATTCCTTTTCCTCTGTGACAAATGGAATAATCCTCTTTAGTAGAAATCCTTTAGGCTCTTTACAATACCAGTCAATCCACATATTTGTCCATTTTGAGTATTTTTAATCCTATTCAGAAGTGAATATTTTCAGATGCACACCAAGCCTTAGGGTCAACCCTGATACATCCTTAGGTGATGTTATATTTTGCCTCTGTTGCTTATTATTTACACCTGAGGGAAAATCCTCTGACAGAAAAAAAAAGTTGTCAAAACATCCAAGCTATGAAGCCATGCTACGATGCTACTCACTGCTGCTACTGTAGCAAACTATATATTCTCAAGCTGTAATTTGAATCAAGGTTTTCTGGTGACATCACAAACCAGCCTGATCCTAGGTTGTATGGTATAAGAATATCACCATGATGGTATTAGTGTGCAGCCTGCATTCTCATACCTACAGCAGGGGGTGGCTGCATTGTGTACAATATTGGTATGCACTTGCAAGGAAGTCAAAGAAGAAATAAAACCAGATTAATCTTTTACTGTTGCCAAATGGCTACCACTGTTAGAACAATGGGCAGGTGTAAAACTGTTCAAATAGTCTAGTTTAAGGCTTTCCTTAACATCCAAAGGCAAGAAGAAACAATGGCTCTGACAGCCCAGAAGAGTGAGAACTGATGGGAAAAAAAGGAAAAAGAGAAATAAAGCATTGGTCTGATTGTATTAATAAGAGATAAGGTACTGCAATATAATGAATCCCAATAGGGCATAAGGAAACCTTTACTCTTAGTCTATGGGTATGGTGAATGCTGGTAGAGTACTAGGAAAATAGTTACTGATGGGCTGCAGATGCAGTAAAGGCTGCCAAATTATTGGGTAAAAATTACTTTTGGTCTAGGGCAGTGCTTCTCCACGCATTCCTCAGGGCACACCTAGCCAGTCCTGTTATTTACAGTGAGATAATTTTGCATACAATGGAAGCAGTGCATGTAAATCTGTCTCATACATATTCACTGTGGATATCCTAAAAACCTGACTGGTTGGGTGCACCCTAGAAGCACTGGTCTAGGGGTCCAGAGAATGCTTGCAGGGTATTGGGGGAAGTTACTAATGGTCTAGGGGGCAGGGGGCAGTGAATGCTAGAAGGGCAGGCCTGTCATTTTATCTTTGTACTCCATTCCTGTCTCTGTCTCTCTGCCTGGGTCTCTTTTTACTCTTTCATTTTTTTTCTGTCAATTTTTCTCAATGTTCATTATTTCCTCTAGCCTCATTTTCTCTTTCCACCACCCTTATTAATAGGAAAAACATCCCACTACTCCAAAAAAAAAAGTTGTATTCCTAAATTTTGCATTATTCCGCAACTTAAAGATAAAGATATCCCCCTCATAAGAGGTCTCAGTTGTTGAATTCTGTGCATTCTCACTTCGTCTCTCGGGCCGATGCAATATTGGCGCACATTAAACGGGCACTCATGATTGAGTACCCACTCTCTGAACGCGTGCTGATACACCCTTCCTGGGTGCCCAATTTTATATTTAAATGGGCTGCAGCAGTAAAAAGGAGGCGCTAGGGACATTTTTGTGTCCCTAGTGCCTCCTCGGCATCAGGCACCCAGGAGAAGTGGCTGTGCGCGGGTTAGGATAAAAGGACGCTCAATTTTACGAGCGTCCGTTTTCATAATCTGTACAGAGCCACGGGTTAGGAAAATGGATGCTTGTTAACTGAGCGTCCGTTTTCCAAACCTGACCATCGGCCACACTTTATTATTTTGTGGTTCTCCTTTTTTTTCTCTTCCTCCGACTTCATTTCACCATGATATTAAGTCAGAGGAACTACAGAAAAGCAGTATTTTCTGCTTTTCTGTACATTTCTGGGGCTTCCCAAGAATTAATGCCTGCTCCAAGACTAGAAATGTGTGCATCGGGTGCACTTTTTTTTTTTTTTTGCATTGGCGGGCAATAGCTAATAGCCTCATCAACATGAATTTACATGTGATGAGCGCTATTAGCTCTGCGCTGGATTGGAAGCGAGTTTTGTGCAAGCTAATCTCTTTATTACATGAGGGGTTTGGACACTCAGCTGAGTGCACTATATTGCATCGGCCTATCTATGTCTTTCTTTCTGCCTTTATTGCCTTCTCTAACTCTTCCTTCCCATCTCTGTATCTTTCTCCTTTTCTCTATCAATCAATGAACTACACCATTAGTCTACACCACACTGGGAGCTGCTTTTCTTTCTCTCTCTCTCTCTTAAGATATGCCCTTTCAGCACTTTAAAAGGAAAATGAAGAAAAAAAGCATTTCCTGATTTTAATGCCCTTAATGTCTCGTGAAAGCTCTTAAAGTGCATCCCTCTAACTCACAACACTTAAGAACGTTGACCTGGTAGGGCAGTAAACTTGGCTGGTGTGTGCCTGTAGCAGACTGTGGATTAAATCGCTGCCAGAGAAGCATTCCAGAAGACCCGGCTGATCTCTGAAAAAATGCAGAAGCCCAGACAGATAGGTCAGTCAGCAAGAGCATATCTTGGGAGGCCTCGTTGTAGCAGTTGGCTCACGTTATTAGGGGGAAGGTAAAGAAAGAACATCGGAGGTCACAGCTAGGCATAATTTATTGTATGTTAATAGAGACCTCCTGCTTTGTGCATAAATGAGCCAGGCAATTGGCCTTATTTAATGAGCTCCCTAATTTTGTTTCAGGAGGAAAGGCTCAATGTCACACATGGGGAAGAATGTACTTACTCACATATTGGATCAAAACAGATTGTTCTGCCTTGGACAGACTGATTAAACAAAAAAGAAAGAAAGAGTTATCTCGGCTTTCCTAATAGACTTTGTTGGGATGCTTTATCTTTACCATCAGAGATTTTTTTTTTAGGTGGGGGAGAGGGAGAGACCAGGGGTTACCACCTCCTCTTCCTTTGTGATTTTGACTCAGTTGGAACGAAGGCTCGGATCTATCATCATAAGCCTTTATTCCAACTGCAATGCAGGGGCAATGCAGGCAATCAAATCTATCTTTGGAGAAACCCAAATGGTGAATATCCAAATTGTAGTGATGCAAGACAATAAATTCACCTTCTAAACAGTAGACAATATCGTAATGTCTATATGAGGAGTCAATAATAGGTCTGCTCAAGACCATGCCTGAATTATAATCATTACTCATATGTATTATTTTTCAGTAATTTTTTTTTAATTCTTTCTTTAATTATTTTACAATTTTACATTGAATTATCCTTCCATTAATAAGATATAGTCCACCATACTCAATGACTAAATCATTTAACATTCTCAAGTAGATTTTAGAAGAATTAAGCTTCCCATTAAATCATAAAATATAATATATAATAAGGATATTTAAACTTAACCATATAAAATAGAATAACCTAAGGAAAGTCAATTCAACATTTAACAGGAGTAATAACATAATATCAATAAGGAATGGGCTTTACATAGACTACAGTAAAGGTTCCTCCTTTACTGTATGTTCCTCCTCCTTAGAGGCCCCCCCCCCAGCCCTCTCCTTTAGCCCCCTCCTCTCAAACTAGATTTACCCGCCTGTATATAAAGCATTGTCTCTACATCCTGTATTGCCTTGCAGATCCTGAAATTTGTGAAATTTACAGTCTATTTATCCTGTCTACACATGGTACATGCTATTGGATTTTGCACTGCTTCTTCTCTCTTAGAGGTTGGGAGACACATTATGTATATAAGTTGGCGTTAGTGCTTTCAAGCCTTATGCCTGAATATGTATATGTTTGCTATATCGCCTTCAATCTTTGCTTTCTTTCTTACGTGCACCCTCTTCTGCACATCCCAGTTCTTCTTTCCCTGTTTTTTGTAACTGCTCCCTTCCTTCTTTTGTTCTCCCCCTGTTACATGTAAACCGGCATGATATCTCTGATGATGGTCAGTCAAGAAAAACCACAAATAAATAAATAAATACATAAATACAGTGATATATTCTAAACAGACCTTCTTCCTTTTAGACTTGGGAAGTTGACATTGCAGGTTTATGGGCCTTGATAAACTGTCGCAGCTGGTCAGCTTGAAAGAATACAAATATTTCCTCCCCCTTCTTCAAAATACAATGACAAGGATATCTTAACGAAAAGGAAAATCCTAGGGAGGTTACATTTTGCCTTAAAGATAAAAATTCTTTTCTACGGTATTGTGTAATTGGTGCCATATCTGGATACATTTTTATCTCTTGATCACAAAAATTAAAAGGAAACTTCCTGAAATAATTTCTCATTACTGTTGTAACATCCTGAGTACAAATAAAAGATACTAAGAGAACTTTACGCTCTATAACCTCAAAATTAGACGATTCAAGAAAACTCGTTAAATTAGATGGAATTTCAATATTCGCATTTTCATTTCTAACCATTGCCCTGTTTGGAAGAAATCTGCATACGTTTATTGAAGGCATATTTTGATCATTGAAACCCAGGCAAATAGAAGTCTTTTTAACATTGTACATGGAGTTTCTCCCATAATTTTAGGGAAATTTAATATCCTCAGATTTAGTTGCCTCCGTCCATTTTCTGTTGTGTTCCGTGGCTCCAATCACCTACCTGACCTATGGCAGCGGGGCCACCGCAGCAGCATCGGGGAGGCCACGGGTATATGGCCCCAGTATTTCCCGTGCACCGGCACGGACCTCTGCGGTGGCTACCGGTTTGGGAGGCGACCCTGCTCCTCCCTCACGGCGTTGGGCTGCTTTCCTCCGCAGCCAGGAATCCAAGATGGCCACCATCCTCTTGGCGTGAGGCCGCGCCTCCTTACAGAATTTAAAGGGACCTCATCCCTTTAATTGCCTGCACTTGTTCCCAATGAACCAGACCACGGGGAAGTATATAAGGAGACTTCCTCCACTCACTCCTTGACTTGACAACTTTGTTGTTCGAGTCTGCTTGCTTCGGTGAGTCTTCTGGTGCTTCAGATCCTGGTTCTTGGTTCCTGTTTCTTCACGGTGATTCCTTGCTGTGTGACTTCAGACTGGCAAGCGGTGATTCCTCGGTGTGTGACTACGGACTGGTAAGCGACGACCCTCTGGTACTTGACCTTGGACTTCTTCTGGACCATCGTCTCCAAGGACCCACCTAAGTCGCAGCGGCCTGGGTCTCTACGGGCTCCTCCCGGGGGGACTGCGGGCTTCCAGTGACGAAGCTCCAGTTGGCCCTTGCACCGACTTCACGACTCCTTGACCTCTCAAAGGTCCACCTAAGTCCCAGCGGCTCGGGCCCTACGGGCTCCTCCCTGGGGGACCGCGGGCTTCCAGTGGCAAAGACCAAGTTGGCTTCTCCGACGTCATGACTCTTCGCTTTCTCCATGGTCACCTCAGTCTTCAGTGCTGAGGGTCAGCCAGTCCCATCTTCTGTTCCGCCTCGCCACCCGACGGGGGAACCTAAGGACCCACCTCCTAAGGTATACCATCCTCCCATCGGTCCAAGGGTTCACAAGCCTGATCATAATATTTTCTAATATCTCTAAATGTTTAGAGGTTGAAAGTTTCCCTTTAATTATCACAGAATTTACTGTAGTATTTGTTTGTACTCTCTTCTCAATTTCTACCATCTTATTTATCAGAGCTGTTTCCTGCTCTTGGAGTCCCAAAATCTTCCCTTGTATATTATAATTAAGGGAGCACCTTTTTTTCCAGCCAGTTTAAAGAAGACCTCTGGCCTCTGGTCTTGATATCCCCGGTGTCGACTCACCCAGAGTTTCCAAGCTCACGATGTTCTCTCCGGCCTCCAAGTCCTGAACCTCTCCCACCATCGCAGGATCTGTCGAAGGAACAAGCCTCTCTCCACCAATTTCTTGGTCTACTGGCAGGGGAACCGACACCTCTCTGCTTCCACGTTCCAAGGTCTCTCCCCCCCCACCCCCCCAGTCTCGGCGCTCCGGCCACATCATCCAGTTGCGCCTGAGCAGGCTCCCCAAACTGATCTCCTCCTCCATTGACGCGACTTGCTCTCCTGTCGCAACGCTCACAACGGGTTCCCCGGCTCCCTCCAAACTCACTGCCTGGGACAGGAAACGTACTATATCCAGCTGGCTGGGACCTGGTAAGAGTTCTGAGGGAAGACCCTCACCTTTCCCTTCCTCTTAGAAAGCATTTTCAATTTAGAATTGAATGTGAAAGCTTGAGGTAGCTTGTGTTTCTCTGACCTGCTATGCCGCCCTATTTTTCAATAATTTTTAAATGTAAATAAATCTTAACTTATGATGAAAACCACAGTATTCCAAATTTTCTTTCTTAAAATGCTGCCCAGCACTGTTCCAGTGTTTTGATTTTTAGGCTGTTCGTGAGTCTGCCACTTATCTCAAAGCAAACATGTTTGTGAATCATGATGGTATTTCACATTTTTGTATAAAATCCACTTTGAAAATTAGGGCTGAAGTCTGAGTGTACTTTCCGTACATAGATTTCAGCCCTACACGGGCTGTTGAAAAATTTCCCTTAGGCATAAGTGGATGCTCCCATTTGCAGGCCTAAGTGAACGCGTAAAAACCAATGCTGTTATTTTATAAACTGTGCAGCTCCTGCCACACAGCTTATTAAATAAGATGTATTTCTGCTCCAAAAGCACATGCATATGTTTCAGTACAAAAATATATATATAAGACTTGCTAATTGGAATATCTCTATTAAATTTTAAGTGCCTGTTCGGCACTTAAAATTCAAAAGTGATAGCTTTTTGCATTGTCTCTCAGTGTCTGTCAGCAGACGTTTTCGTCCCGGACACCACGACTCTTGCAAGTACATCCACTGACCACCACATTTAACGCTGTGTCCTTGAAGAAGAGGCTACATGCCCCGAAACTTCACGATGTCGGACGGCAAAAACCATCACTGAAAGTGGATTTAAAGATAAGTGCTAGAAGTACCTCATTCAAGGATTATTTTTCCTGGACTAAATCGCACAATATTCAGTCACCTAATGATTTACAAAGCCCTTGAACCATAAGGGCTTATCAGCACTATAACCCATTTCTTTTGGTATCGTATGAAAGTTGATTAATTCTTTAATAGAGATATTCCAATTAGCAAGTCTTATATATATTCGTGTTTCTTATACTTGAGAAATCTTTGGGTCTTTATTTTGAGTATGTTTCAGTACATGCATATATTTCCAAATGCAAGAAAACACATGGTTTTTCTATCCATTATATAAACGTGTGTATTTTCTGCATGAAATAATTCTGCCACTGTGCGAATAAACACCCAGTATTAAATGTGGAGGCAGATATTTTATAAAATATGTGTGTATCCCATTTTGAAAATACTTGAGTACATAGTTAGAATCACCAGATAGCTGATACCTCCACCAGTTCACCCAGTCCTTCTCCAGTACACCTAGACCCTCTAGCATTTCACCCTGAACCTCCACCAGTTCATCTTGACCTCCTATCCAAGTCCAATTTCATTTGTGTAAATCAATTAGTGGATTTAAAAGCGTATGAATAAGTTTGAATATTTATACACCTATATCTCTTACGAAGCAGTAACTACCTCACCTACTTCTGAACCCCATTTTGGAACATCCCTGGATTACCCCTTTTCTCTAGTAGAATGTACGTGCAAAACAAAAATATATGCACAAACGCTTGACATTTATAAAATAGTATATATGTGTGTACATGCTACTTACATGCGTATATGCTATTTTTCGCATCACACCCCTTTGAAAATTAATTCCATGGTGTACATATAGTATATATGCACTAGCAATTCCAACCTTGCAAATGGTGTTATAAATGAATCCATAATATTACACTTTGACTGTGCAAACAATTATCTGGCAAGTAGAGTGATAAAAGAGCTTACATTGAGCTAATAACATTAAAAGGTGTTGATTTACTGTTCAGCTATGACACAGTCATTTTAGCCCGGGTTACAGCATCATTGAGGAAACCTAGCCAGGAAAAGATGCTGATTAGAAAGGTCAGTTTTTATTACTCAAACTAATCTAAGTAACCAGCAATAATGGGAAAGGAGGTGCACCAGTACACTAAAGAAGTATTACAGGGACTAACTATAAACTTAATTGCCATTTTGAATAACAGAGCAATGAGCCTTGCCCACTGTAGGGAATGCTAGAATCCAACTGGATGTGGCATGTGCAGACATTAAGAACCTGCTGATGCCTTTCAATTAGAGGTAACAGCAATGTTATGATGTTTTTTACACCTGCAAAATAGGATATTTTGTATCTCCCACCATGAATGTGAGAGTTTGTCTTACACACTGAAAAAAAATCTTTATGGCATTCCTTTTTTCATGTGTTAATTGTTGCTTCTAAGTTATGCTAAATTTCTGCATTACTGTGTGCAACCAATGAAGACTCCATGTTTAGCTGATGGCAATGTGAGATCGCTGAATAATTTTCTTTAGCTAAATCAAAAAGGGTTATTATTTATATCCCAATTTCAAAAAATAAAAATCATTCAATGGGAATTAGTTAAGTAGATCTCATCTTAGTTACATACAGTATATCATACAGGCTGATACAGTACAGTGCGCTCCGGCGGAGCGCACTGTACTGTATACACCAACCCCCCCCCCCCCCCCAAAACTAATAGCGCCCGCAACACGCAAATGCATGTTGATGGCCCTATTAGTTATTCCTGCGCGATACAGAAAGTAAAATGTGCAGCCAAGCCACACATTTTACTTTCAGAAATTAACGCCTGCCGGCACCAGGAAAGTGTACAAAAAAGCAAACAAAACTGCTTTTCTGTACACCCTCCAACTTAATATCATAGCGATATTAAGTTGGAGGCCCTAAAATTAAAAAAAAATCAAAAATTAAAAAAAATATATTTAAATCGGCTGGCGGCCTGCGGGTTGGAAGATGGATGCTCAATTATGCCGGCGTCCGTTTTCCGAACCCGTGGCTGTCAGCGGGTTTGAGGACCGACGCCAGTAAAATTGAGCGTCAGCTGTCAAACCCGCTGACAGCCGCCGCTCCTGTCAAAAAGGAGGCGCTAGGGACGCGCTAGTGTCCCTAGCGCCTCCTTTTACCGCAGGCCCTCATTTGCATACTTGATCGCGTGCCCAGGAGAGTGGCCGCTCGCCTCGGAGCGCCGGCTCTCCCGTGAATTTTATTGTATCGGCCCAATAGTGAGCACAGAACCACTCTCACAAGACAGCATGGTACAACACATACTGTCCTCTATACCTAATACAGCAGTCTTGTAACCGTACACCTTTCTTGGCTTCCAACACTACCAATAACATATTGAACACGTCAAAAGTGTAATGTTCACCATCTTATAATTAGAAATAATTGGTCTTCCTGGTAACTTATCTATCATTTATGGCCCTTTTTAAAAAATGGCTTTTCCCAATTCTGTGCCTGTGGAAAAAAATCATTATTGTATAAATACCTGTACATAGCAGATGGCACAGAGAAAACCAGAGAACTTGGAAGAGCAATTACCAATAGTTTTATTGCATGTTTTATGCCTTTTGAAAATTGCCTATATCTAGTGCAGGTAAAAATACGCACATTAACCCACAAGGAAAAGAGGATGGAATAAGGTCAGGGGAGGCAAAGAATGCCTGGCAATTTCATTTTGAAATTACTGCACAAACCTTCTGGCACTTACTTTGCACCTGTAACTGCTGCTGTAATGCAGGAACAAAGTCCATGAGCTTGCAGGTTCGAGTACCTGCAAACTGCATAGGAAACTGAAAATTGCCCCCTGGATGTGTTCTGCACAAAGCATCCCATATAAATCTATGGACATTTCTTCTAGTTACTATTTTATTTTCTTTCCCGTACAGACATGATCTAACTGCATCCTCCTCCTGTTGCTTACACAGTTCTCATAGCATGATCACTAAAGCTGGCAAACAACTGGACATTTCATTGCTAACCTCACCAAGATTTCATAGCATGATCACTAAAGCTGGCAAACATCTGGACATTTCATTGCTAACCTCACCAAGATTTCATAGCATGATCACTAAAGCTGGCAAACATCTGGACATTTCATTGCTAACCTCACCAACAAGAGTTTTCTTGCGACTCTAACTCCTTCCATTTCTTAAGTGTGAGCTACCATGTCTCAGTTTATACTTTCTTATTTCCTATATCATGTCCCAAATCCAAGGCAAGTGCTGAAGAGAGCACGATTACAGAAGTCATTTTAGTCTTGTTTGATCAATTATTAGGTATCATGGCAGAAGAACTTCCAAGCACAACCAACTTGTGTTCTTCTCGGCACTCTGCAGTACAGGCTGGTCTCTCACTGTCTGCATTAAACCTCAATTATTCCATAACCTGAATTTCTCTGCATTTTAATAGGAAGTGAAATGCTACAAGTCTGAAAATACAATTGGATGGGAATTAAAAAAAAAACAATTATAACAAGTCAGACTAGGCTACCGGGGACAACTTAGGTCAGTGGAATATGCTACTTCTCAAGCACAATCCAGTATCTTACATCTCCTCTGTATTCAATATCCAGCAATAGTGTGTTAAAGAAAATGAGGAAAATGTATAGAAATATAAAGTGGTGCTCAGGCTAAAACGAGGTTCCAGAGTGTAGTTATGGCATTGAAAAACTCAGCTAGCATGGTATTATAGCTAAGCTTCCTGTTGCACAGTTGATTATATATTCGTATAATTTTTTTCCATGCATTCAATGTCTTCAGTTTTGTGGAAATCTATTTCTTTCTTGGAAAATGGAGTTTAATGGTACAGTTTTAATTTTTTTTTTTCACTTAAGCTGTGATTAAAAAGCCATGCATAGTGTGAGTACTCAGACATATATTTAGATGAAAATGCATAAGAGCTCTCCTTTTAGCAGAAACTGTACTCAAGGCACAAAACCCCCCAAAGGTCACTGTTAACTCACTTACCTGTAATCTTACAGCATTGCTTTTAAAGGTTATACCACTGTGAATGAGTGTTGTTTTACCCTTGTTTCCTAAAGAATCACTGGAGAATTACAGTAAAGTTTACAGATAAGGTTTTTTGTCATTAACTGCTCGTGAACCATAAAATGCTCTAGTCCTCCTACACACAAGTGAGCAAGCTCTATATAAGAACATAAGAATATGCCATATTGGGTCAGACCAAGGATCCATCAAGCCCATGTTACCGTTGCTAATAATAGCGGTGGTTATTATATAAATCAAATTAATTAATAGCAGGTAATGGACTTCTCCTCCAAGAACTTATCCAATCCTTTTTTAATCACAGCTATACTAACTGCACTAACCACATCCTCTGGCAACAAATTCCAGAGTTTAATTGTGCGTTGAGTAAAAAAGAACTTTCTCTGATTAATTTTAAATGTGCCCCATGCTAACTTCATGGAGTGCCCCCTAGTCTTTCTATTATCTGAAAGAGTAAATAACCGAGTCACATCTACCCGTTCTAGATCTCTCATGATTTTAAACACCTCTATCATATCCCCTCTCAGCCGTCTCTTCTCCAAGCTGAAAAGTCCTATCCTCTTTAGTCTTTCCTCATAGGGGAGCTGTTCCATTCCCCTTATCATTTTGGTTGCCCTTCTCTAAACCTTCTCCATCGCAATTATATCTTTTTTGAGATGCGATGACCAGAATTGTACATAGTATTCAAGGTGCGGTCTCACCATGGAGCAATACAGAGGCATTATGACATTTTCCGTTTTATTCACCATTCCCTTTCCAATAATTCCCAACATTCTGTTTATTTTCAGATGACCTGAGAATGTCATGGATTAGCAAGCAGAGAGGAAGGAAGTTTATCATACACAAACTTTAACTTAATTTAGTCTATTCCTTGATTAATTGCAATTTCATTACACATGTAAGCTTCTCTCACACATATATGCTCTCTCTCATTCACATACACATGCTTACTCTTATACACACATGGACATACACACACATGCTGTCTCTTACATGCATGTACACGCATATGCTCTCACTCAGACACACACATAAACATGCTCTCCCACACACCCACATACGCAAACAGGCTCTCTCACTGTCACATACATCTCTCACTCTTTCATACTCACATGCACACACACAAGCTGTCTTGCACACTTTCATGTACAAATGGTCTCCCTTACTCTTTCACACACACAATCTTTCACTCTAACACATGCTCTCTTACACACATACACACAAGTGCACACATGCTCTCTCACTCTCACATACATACGCATGCGCACACATGTTCTCTCTCATACACACATCGCTATCTCTGACATCCACACACATGCTCTCACACATATGCATGCTCCCTCACTCTCTCTCACACACATTCTCTTTTTCACTTATACAAATGCTATCTCTCATACATGCACATCCACATCCACACATGCTTTCTCTCACTCTCTCACACACATACATTCACATTCACACATGCTCTCTCTCTCCTTTTTCTCCTCTTGAAACAGAGGCAACAGTCTCTTTCTTCAGCCCCCATGGCCAATGGGACTTCTTGGGGCCATGGGGATGACCCAGTTCTGGCCTAGTGCTTCTTCCTGCAGAGCAGGTTACTTCACTTCTTCTCCTTTTCAGGCCCCGCTGGAAATTCCAGCAGGGGCTGCAGCACTCCTCCTCCTAAGGCCCCGCCAACCATTCCAGCAGGGCTGTCACTCCTTCTTTCACCCCCACCAGCAATTCTGGCATGGCTGCAGTGCTCTTCCTTTCAAGGCTCTACTGGCGATTCCAGGGTCACAGTGCTCTTCCTCCTAAGTCTGTGCCGTTGATTCCTGCAGGGCCACTGCACTCTTCCTCCTAATCAGGCCTTGTCATTCCCAACGGCAACTATAAGCAACATCACCAGCAGCAGCACTACGGTGCCTTATGGGTAGCAGTGTCTGTGGCTGAGGTCATATTGGCCAAAGGCACACTACAGATCTGGAGGATAGCATGGACAAAGCAAGCAATCAGTGTTTGATCCCTCAAAGATCTCTTTTTTTAAGTCAAAGAAGACAGTTTTGATTTAATTAATGGATGGAGTGATGTCAATTTGGATAAGTTCTTGGAGGAGAAGTCCATTACCTGCTATTAATTAAGTTGACTTAGAAAATAACCACTGCTATTACTAGCAATGGTAACATGGGATAGACTTAGTTTTTGGGTACTTGCCAGGTTCTTATGGCCTGGATTGGCCACTGTTGGAAACAGGATGCTGGGCTTGATGGACCCTTGGTCTGACCCAGCAAAGGCATGCTCTCATGTTCTTATGTTCTTAAAAGGTTTCCAGGTATGGAAAACATGAGATTTTTTTAAAATCCATATGTTTTAATTATTGGGTGTTATTTGATGGGTCCATTTTAAAATATTTTATTGGTGCTCAGAAAATATTTATATCTCAATTATTGGATGTTATTCTGTTTGTTAGTTGTTTTGAATTATATTTTTTATTCATGTGGTTACTACTATTGATGAAATTTATATTTCTTAATTTTATTGTTTTATGAGGAATGCTAATGGGTTTTCTTCCATTGTTGCACTGCATACAGAATTTGTCTTGTTGCAGTTTCCAGTTCAGTTTTTGTCCGCACTTTTCTATTTATATTTTATAGATATTCTGTTTTTGAGAGTCTGCCTGTTCTGCATGTGTGACTGAGGTGAGGAATTCTGCTAGTATGTAGTTTCTCTATAGATATCTATAGCAGCTGGGCTTGTTCTATTTTCCTTTCAGGGCCTGTTGTAATATTTGCAGTATTATCTTTTTATAGGTAGGTGCGAAGAGTGACCTTACTACCCTTCTTTAACCTTAAATCCCTACAGAGGGAAAGATGACAGGAAGGGCTCTGTGGGCAGGATCCAGCTGAACAGATTAAGAGGTAGAGCCCTGCTAGGATCAGGAGGCCCCCTGCATCTCCAGGAGAAGGCAGCTACTGAATACATTGCTGATCCAACTAAAGCTGGAGGGAAGCAGTCTAGGTATAGGAGAAGGCAGCTCCTACTTCCATTGCTGTCCTAAATGAAGCTGTGAGTACTACTGCTGAAGGCAGACACTCTATTGTGATTGTATGCTGAGGAATGTAAATTAAAGCTTTAATCTGTTAAGGAAGGACTGGAGTCAGCGTGCTTCCTGCCTGCAGCCTACGAAAATTGCTCGGTCATCCCACAGTAGGGTGGTGGTTGTTTGTGCTGGCAGTTAGTGCTATTTTGAAATAGAAAGTTTATTATCTTATAATTCTGTTTTCTTATGGCTTTCCAAGCCCATGCTGCATTAGAGTAGGCCTAATTTCAAATGTCTGTTTTGCTTTTTTTGCTGGCTTTTCTAATTGGCAGCACGGCATTGCATGTAAATATAATGTACAGAGTGATCAATGTAAAATCCCCTCATGTATTCAATCAGTGCTGAATGACCATTCATAATAGGCATTACAAGCCAATAATGGCTTTCTTTGCTTTATTCTTAATCATTGGTCAAACATTTACTCAGTTCTGAGCTATATATTTTTTTCAATTTTTATGCATATAAAATTGTCTAAGCTTCACTGCATTAGAGGAAAAGTGGATCAGATCTTTAAATCTCTAGTATGATAAGGATTGTGCAATAGCAAAAACACTATTGGGGGTTAATGATAGAGAAGTCCGGCATCAGCCGCAGTGGTCAGCCAGATGAAATTTACCAGCTTGCTGAAACCCCTTTTCATCTGTTTTATTATACACAAAATATTTTTGTATTACATTGACACAGAGCTATAGTTTTGTGCCAAAATACAGTGCATTGTTTGAAAAATGTTGTTAATTCCTTGTCTCTTCTTATTTATATTTGATAATTTAAGCAAGACTAGCATTTCTTCTTTTGGTAAATTATGTGGCCACAGGTTAATTATTCAATTTCTCCCATGGCCACAGAATTCTCACGCCCTAGCATCCTCTCCCTGAAAGTACCCTCTTTCTGTTGTACCCCTGTTCCCGCCAACCCCCCGCTCCTTTTCCCCTCTCCTTTCCCTTCACGCTCCCTCCCTCTTTTCCTCCCCCCTGCACCAGCATTTATCTGTACATACGTGCACTTGCCTCCTTCATACTGTAAATAAGTTCCATATGCTAACTTCTTAAGAGCACATGCTTCCTTAACATTGTTTATAGTTCACTTGCTTATCTAACCCTAACATGAATGCAAAGTGGTAACTCTGCTCGTTGACTCTCTTCACCTGTACTTTTGTATATTATCCAGTTAGCCCTCTTTCCTCGTTCATTGTAATTTCCTTTCTCAGTTACTTGTAAACCGACATGATGTGTCCTACGAATGCCGGTATAAAAAAGTGTTAAATAAATAAATTAAATTAAATTCTTTTAGCCTAGGGGCACTGGGTATGAATTGGCACCCCTTACTGGCAGTCTCATTAGTGACTGGTAGTCAGTCGCATGTAAGGCTCTCATGATCTCTAACTAAATTCAGTCATTAAATCAGGAATCATATTTACCTAGATCTGTGCACCCCCTTTTTGACTGTGCATTTCTGGTATGTGATATGTGACAGCTGGGAAGTATGAGGACCTCTAGAGCAGGGGTGACAAAATCCAGTCTTCAAGAGTCACAAACATGCCAACACTGCATACCTGTAGTTGGGAATATTTTTCCCTATGTGCTTCACTTTGCATTTTTCTATATTAAATTTCATCTGCCTAGTGTCCTAATCTCACAAGGTCCCGCTGCAGTACCTCACAATCTGCTGCTGTTTTAACAGCTTTGAATCATTTTGTGTCATCTGCAAATTTGATCACCTCGCTCGTCATTCTGTTTTCCAGATCATTCATTAAAATGTTAAACAGCACAGGTCCCAGTACCAATCCCTGTGGTACTACACTAATGGCCCTTCTCCATTTGGAAAACCATTTACTCCTACCCTCTATTTCCTGTCTTTTAATCAGTTATCAATCCACAATAGGGCATTACCTCCTATTCCCTGACTTATTAATTTCCAGAGGAGTCTCTCATAGATTACTTTGTCAGATTCCTTCTGAAAATCCAAATACAGTATGTCAACTGGCTCACCTGTGACTACATGTTCATTTACTCCTTCAAAAGAATCTAAAAGATTGGTAAGACAAGACTTCCTGTTGCATCCGTTGGTCTCAGATGGCTTCAACCTTTGTGCCTCACCTTTCTTCCTTCTCTCTCCTCAAACCTTGGGAAGATGGCCGCCACCGCGTCTTCATGCCGCTCTCCCTGGCGTCCCCAGATCGGCAACGGCGACGGCGTTCTCCGTGTTTTTCCTCAGGGCCTCCTAGGGTGCATGCGCGCGCGCACGCCACCCACGTCTTTATCTACGTCATGGTGGGAACCTTGGGGGTGTCAGCACATCCTGGTATTTAGCCTGCCCTTCATTTGCTAACAAACCGAGTTAGGAAGGATTGGAATAGCTCCGGTCTAAGCTGCTCTGCCGCTTCCTAGTTGGCGCAGGAAGCTCTCTTCGCCCTTCATGGCGAAGGGGGCCCTTCTACGTTCTTTCAGGTGCCTATCCTGGGATCCCAGGTACTCGCTTCTCGAGGGCCTGCTCTCCCTAACCTGGTGCCTGCCACTCTACAACTGCTACCTGCCAGGACAAAGATACAGCTTCTGCTTCAGTGAGTACTAACTTATCAGGCTATCTCCTCTACAGCTTCAGCGTTCTACATCTGGGACTTGTTCCTGTTCTTCATGCTGTCTCCACCTAATAGAGTGAGACGGGTCCTCTCAGCCGAGGATCCCTGGACTACCACTGCTGGAGCTATCTACCTCTGTCTGCTTCCCGGGCAGTGCCACCCTGCTGTACAATAAAACTATCTTCTCTGTGTTGTGTGCAAAATGTCTAGCCTGGTACTGCAGTTCCTCACTGGGCTCCTCCCCATGGGAGTGGCCATCAATGCAGTACCCAAGAATCCACTCCAACACCTCACAACCATAACACTTCCCTTTGCTAAAACCATGTTGACTCTTCCCCCATTAAGCCATATCTATCTGTATGGCCAGTGATTTTGTTTGTAAGAATAGTTTCTACCATTTTGCCTGGCACAAATGTCAGATTCACCAGTCTATAATTTTCCAGATCACTTCTGGAGTCTTTTTGAAACATCAGCGTCACACTGGTCACCTTTCAGTCTTCAGGAGATGTGGCCATTTTAAATGATAGGTTACAGAATACTAGCTACAGATTAGCAATTTCCTGTTTTAATTCTTTTTAAATTCTAGGTAGATGCCATCTGAACCTAGTGATTTGTTACACTTTAGTTTCTCAATCTAATCTATTTCATCCTCCATTGTCACAGATATTTGTTTCAGTTACTGAGAATCTTCACCATTAAAGCATGTTTCAGGTATGGATGTGTTCCCAACATCCTCCTCCATAAACCTGAGACAAAGGATTCATTCAGTTTTGGTTTTTTTTTTCTTGTTTGTTTTCTTGTCCTCCCTAAGTATCCCTTTTGCCTCTCAGTCATCTAATGGTCCAACTGACTCCCTTATATTTATTTATTTATTTAAGTGTTTTATACACTGTCGTTCCAAAAGAAGTTCACAATGGTTTACATTAGCAGCCTTCATATTCTTGATCAACAATCATGTACTACGTGGCAACATTCACATTCTATGTTAGCACCATAACAAATACATATTCTAGATCATAATCATATATATTCTAGGCATCACATTAATAACTATACAATCTTGTCCAATCTTATACATTTTTTTTTTGGTCAACACAAATCCCAATTCTGGTTCTGCTAACACTATACTTTATATTGAATGCTACATGTTGTTCACTCCACTGCTTTGTCTCTGGTACTGACATTGGCGGTATCGGCATTTTGGTATTTTACGTTAAATCGTATGTATTTCTAAAGAACCATGTTTTCAGTTCTTGCTTGAAACTCTTTCTATCTGTTATCTGATGTAAAGACTGTGGAAGAGAGTTCCACAACTTGGGGCCCACTATGGAAAACATTCAGTCTCTTATTTGCGTTAAGTGTGTGTTCCAAGTGGAAGGCACCGTTAGGCAGGACCTTTGTTTTGAGATCTTAGGGCTCTCTGTGGTGTGTAATATTGAAGTGTCACTCCTAATAAACAAGGGTTAATATTATTGATGATATTGAAAATTAGAGTTAATACTTTGTAGTGAATTCTGGATTGTACTGGAAGCCAGTGTAATGCTTTCAGCAATATAACCTCTCACGAACAGGTAGGAAATCAATCTGGTGGCATTCAGTGCAAAAAACTGGATAGCCCTCATTTAGCTGCTGAACTGCTGTCTGCATCTTAATTTTGTTGCTAAAGTTTTAAAAACTGATTAAGGAAGTGGGTATGTCTCTCAATTTAAGGGTTTTAAATTTGACTAGGGTATTAAAATGTATTACCTGTCTTTTAAATATAAGGTTTGGTTACTAGGTCATTCATTTTAGTTTGTAAATGACCAGCAAAAGGACTAAAATTAATCCAACAGTAAAATCATGGATAGTTGTATGCTCTTCTAAATCTTTAATTGACTCCTATTTTGAAGAATTTCCTCCTAATGGGGATAATAATCTATATAATAAAAATGTCACGGGGTGTCTAAGTGCCCAGGAACCAGTACTCTCATTTTCTGAGATCAAGTAAATGAACTTTGCACTTTCAAACAAATACTAATCTTTCATAGCTTACAGAATTACTCCAGACTATTTTCCAAGAACACACACAGTTTTTAATACTTGCAAATACTAACTTTCAAAAACAATTACACAATGGGACCAATATTGAGCGCTAGCTGGTCAAGTAACTTAACCGGATATGACTTATCCAGCCATTACAAGCGATATATTGTGCTACTTAGCCAGATAAGTTATATTTGTCTAAGTTAGACGAGCTCTATGGCTGATCTAACTTATCCGATTTAACTTAGCTGGATAAAGATGAATATCGCTATTTATCTGGTTAAGTTAACCCATAAGTAGTAGCACTGCCCTGATCCACCCGCTACCCACCCACAAAATGACCAGCTAAAAGACAGTTGGATAAGTGACTTATCCAGCTACCTAGCAGCCGCTGATTTTTAGCAGACTGCTAGTTAGCCGGATAAATCCTACTTAACCGACTATCAAGCGCTGAACGTGCTTTCAATATCGGGCCCAATATATACAGCAAATAAGAGTTTATCCCTCTATGGAATGTTTTTTCTCAAGATTTAAGTGCTGTTTCTCAGCAAGTTCAACTTACCACCAGGAAATTAAGATTCTGCAGTTAGTATTCCCTCTTGAATGCCAGATGTCCTGTAGATAATAAGTATAAAGAGTGAAGTAGATAAAAAAAAATAATTTAAAAGATCTAAATTTTCTATTGTTTTTGTATCAAAGTCTATAAACATTCTGATAAATTGTATTTATTTATTTTACTTATTTAAAATATTTATTTTTATTTATTTATTTATTGTTTTTATATACCGACATTTGATCTCAATCGAGATATCACACCAGTTTACATTCAGGTACTGTAGGTATTTCCCTATCCCCAGAGGGCTTACAATCCAAGTAATAATAGTAATAATTTATGTATCGCTAATTTTACCCCATTGTTTGCATGGACATAATCCTGGTTTCCAAATTGATTACCCTGCAAATGCAGGAGAACAAGTCCATGCATGGACTGGGTCAACCTGTCCAGAAAAAAATGGAGCTAGCTGGCAACACTAACCACTATGAGAGTTCACACACTCTTCTTCCACGCACCCACACCCCACAACATAGACAGGCAGCAAAAGATAAACATAGTGTAAGCTTAGTACTTATGGGAGTTTTTGATCTCAAAGTAGACAAAGTTAGTGACAGATTAAGATTAGGACTATTATGAGTAAGAATTATAATAATCTTTCTACTCTCTGCCCTCTTTGGATGTTTTATTCTTTAGAGGTGCCTGTATAAATGTCTCTGAAGCATAACATTATTTATGTAACCTCCTTTTCAGTGGGTGTTCTGAATGCAGGGGTTCACGGTTGTCCTGAGGCCAAAAATGTCTTCTCTCACTCTTTCTCATTTCTCTCGGTCCAACCTCCAGGGTCCTAGGTTCACAGAGCTGGCATGACCCACAGTCTCTGTCCTTTTCTCTCAGATGTATTCACGCTTGGGTTATCTTCGCTTAAGGGTACCTTTGATCCTCAATGAAAAAACATTGGACAGGCTGGCGGGGTGTGCCAAACAAAATTTACTGTAACCAAAACAAGTCCAATTAGCAACACTAATCTTCAGTTGATTTTTTCATAAAATAAATAGTCCATTTCTATTTATTTCAATCCCTCTCTCTTGAGTCAGTGTCCTTAACTGGAAGCATTAGGCGAAAACCTAACACCCTTTATTGGTAGAATGTGTGCTCCTAGTGGGGGACTCAGGGCTCTTTTCTCAATCTATCTCTCTTACATGGTAGCTGTGGACCTCTGGTGTTAGAAGTCCCAAAATCCCGTCTCTTCTCCTTCTCAGTAGGCAGCTATGGGAGGTAGAAAATCCCTCCTAAAAACAGGAACAAAACTTCTCCAAGCTGAATACTGCCTCTCTGTTCTTCTCTGCCAAGGTCACCAATGGCCCCCCTTAGCTGGACAGCCAGGATTCACTAACATTCTATCTTGATCTCCCACAGGCAGGGGTGATAATCCTCCCGGGTAGAACCAGGTTCCAAACAGAAATCTCTTCTATGACGCAAACAGCTCTACATCTCTTCCATTCTCACGGAACCCTCCCTTCCAGACTAAGGGTCTACTGGTCTCTTCCCCTGGGTCAGGCTGTGGGACCTAAATTGGGGGATCACTGCAATACTTTCCTGCTTCTCAAAACTCCAGCTAAAAAAGCACACACACACACAGTGTTCCTTGTGCTCTGCTTGCTAGCAAGCTGCTGACCAATCCAGACGTCCTCATGACAGATGCAAACTTCTACCTCCTACCTAATCCTAGAAGGTCCCTACATATGATTGAAAGATGCTATAAAAATCCCAAATATTTCATCTATAATTGCTTAGGAATATTGTTAAAATAATTTTGATATACATAAAAACATAAGATTTGCCATACTGGATCAGACCAAGGGTTCATCAAGCCCAGCAACCTGTTTCCTAAAGTGGTCAATCCAGGATACGAGTGCCCAAACATTAAATTGATCCCATGCTACTAATGCCAATCATAAGCATGCATTGCATATAACATCTCCATTTCTCAGGTGGTGATTTCCTTTGTAGTTCAGTCTCCTGAAATCTGACAGACCTTGGTTGCACAAGAGGCTAGAGCACCTGCTAACAAAACAAGAGCTTTTACACTGTCACCGCCAAATATACTCTGCCGAATTGAGAGATCCCTACTGTTAATAAATTACCACACTGCAGCCTTTATTAATGGCTTTTATCTGATTAAGACAATGTTTACTAAGATTACATTGGAAATTAATATGCTGTGTCCCCATGTAAGACAGAGCTCTGTCTCATCCCTCATTATCTCTGGCTGAGTCAGCGCCTGGGAAGGGTAACAAAGTTATAATTTACAGCCTAAGTAATTATCCTTCTGCCTTAATAAATACCAGGGATGATCTCATTTGTTGCGTTTTGGACGGTTTAAGGGAGCGCATGTAACCGTTTCACTTACTATCAAACGCAACATGGTATGCCTGAGCATCCCGTACACCTGAATTGCGATGGAGCTGCATGCAGTGGAGTGGGAAAGGGTCAACAGTCAGGGAAAGGTTTCCAGTTTTCCTTAAATGTCCCTCTGATGAAGAACGCCCCCTGTACAACAGCAAGACCAACTGGTTGAATGCGCAACCTTGCTGCGGTATCTCTATCTCATCTCCATCCGCTTCCTGGTTAAAATCCTCTTTTATTTCAATTAGCACAGCGAGGAAATGTTCAAAGCCCAGGATGTGTTCTTCCAGTAACTGGTATCCCCAGAGAGTAAGACAGGCGTCATAATGAGAGGCAGGCTAAGGTGTCCAACATCAGCCATCAGCCATGTTTTCACTGTGTGAAGACATTTTAAGGAGCAATCTGAGCAGAGACGAGGGGGAAGGCACAAAAGAAGCTCGTAAATGCTATTTGCGGGTTTTCCTTTCACCCAGAGATTTTTTGTTATTAAAGTGTGTTAAAATCGCATTGTATGAGTGAAACTGTTAGGTCGTATTAATGCGTTTACCGTGTGATTACCAAGGTATGATAACGTAGTGCCGCCCACCCCCCCTTTTACAAGGGGGTCACCTTCAGAGACTGACTGAGCTGTTTGTCACTCAGTTCAGCATCTGGGAAATCTAGAAATGCATAATCTGTAAAGCCCAGGGGATCACACTCAGTCCAAAACACAGTCCAACCCAAAGACTGTGTTCCTAAATGTAGAGAAAACATCACATTACGAAAGTAATAATAAATACTGTAGACCATTCTTTTTTTTTTTTTTTAATTCAGGGCCTGATTTTCAAAGCATTTATGCATACAAATGGGCTATTTGAAAATTGTCCTTGACATTTGCGTGCAAATGTAAACCATTTCATACTGGAAAGAGGTATTCCCGGAAGCAGAGTTGAGGCAGGGAAACCATTGATGTGTGCGTACTTTGGATTTTTGAAAATATGCTCATAAATGTACAAAAGGACCAACAAGTCAACTGTATGGATTATGATGTATATAGAAATGTTCAATATAAAAGGAACATCATAAGTGACAGCTGTTTTTTTGGATTATGATACCTCATACAGTATGGAGCCTCTCTGTATTTGTTAGAGGGTGCTCTCCTACAACAAGAAGTCACGTTTTTCAGCGTTAACCATGATATGTGAGATTGGTTTTACGCCGTAAAGACTTTCTTTGTGTATAATCACAGGTATCAGTAATCGCGTGATTTTTCAAAGTGCTTTGCAAATTTTGTCAATTTTTTAAATTTATAATAAAGACTGGGATGGATGTAAACAGATTGCTTATCATTGTACGCTTGGCATGCAGAGGTGACAGCTTTTACTGAAACACCGGCATGAACCCGACACGTCCATGTTTCGTGGACTTCTTCAGGGGTTTGTTTTTGCAGCGGTGTACTATTGAAAGCTTGTCCCATCACATTGACGCTTTGTGCGTAATCACAGCTTAAAGAAGCCTTGTAAATGTATATGTAAATGTACATATACATCTGTGCATATGCTGTGCGGGATTCCGCGTAAATCTTCTTTGAAACTTTGGGCTGAAGTCTGCATTACTTTCACAAACAGACTTCAGTTCTATGTGGGCTATTATAAAATTGCCCTCCCTATGTTTACTTCAGCAAACAAAATGAAATGAACATTAAGGGCCCAATAGTCAAAATTATACATTCATTTAAGTTAACCGGATATCTTAACTGAAGTAAGACTGAATATTGGCTCTTATCCAGTTAAGTTAACCTGATAAGTAGAGTTCCCCAGTACACCCATTCCCTGCTGCCCATTGACTATCCAGATACTTAGCCGGCTAAGTGGTGGCTATTGCGCATAGTTAGATATTCAGTGGCCACTACTTAGCCGGCTAAGTAGCATTTCAATATTGGCTTCTACATGAACTGAAACCCAAATTTTATAAAACACCCCTGAAACAGTAAAACAAAACAAATGTTTTCCCTGCACATCCTTAAAAAAACAGTAACATGTTGTGGGTTTCCCTCTTTATATAGCTAATTGATAGGATTTTAAAGTTGGAAATAGGCCATTCTAGTTGGAGATAGTTCTTTTTAAGTCTAGATTTTCTTGAGTTACTCTATAATTTGTTATCTGCTGGAAATATTCAAATTCAGTGAAGTGGTGAAGAGATCACTGGAATAACTTGAATTTTCCACTCGGAATCCAGCACTTCTTTAAAATAATGAATAAGGAGTATGTAATGGAGCCTTTTCTAGTAATTGAGGCATGAAAAAATAGGATAACAATCCTACTAGCACTGAATTAATGGAAAGTCTACATTAACCTATATTGTTATGCTTCTACATTTGGAGCCAAAAGAATATGTCTCTTCACAATACTCATTGTTTACATTTAACATTTTTGAATAGAAGTTTGCATAGATAAATATGTTTAACCAGATTGACCAAGCCTAGTCAAGGAAATTATTGTCAAATTGCACCAGATGGAAAGTTGAGATGCATATTACTGTCCACAGAGATCTGTTTCTGTCTCATACTAAGGATGTGATGACACTGGAATATGGTATTGAATTGCAGGTATTTCCTATTGAAAATCAATACATTACTTATTTAACCAGCTGCTGTAAGTGTATAGAGTGCTATTGGAATGGCATATTTTTGCTAAAATCAATACCTTTACAATTGACCTAATACATATTTCACACTACTGTGTATTTAACTGAAACCAATATGCCACCAGTCTGTAATCAACTGTAATGTATTTTCCAGAAAAGCTGTCTACTTAATCGCAAGCAAGCATGTTAAACCAACATAATGTATGTTTCCAGCAAAATCCTGTTTAATATTTAATGTGTTTTAAGGAATAGTTCTTTACTACACATTCTCCCTTATTCCAACATCATTTCTCTATAATTTCATAACCCTTTCCTCTCTTTCATTTCACCAGAGTAATGTCTCCAAATGGGTTTGTTCTGTGCATACCTTGATAGGAACTAATCTCACTCGTAAACCAGGGTAAATTGGGAATGATCTAACCTGTAAAATGTGCTACTAGTGCTCTTCCTACTACTTGCATTGTGCCTATGAAGTTCATAGGGTGTAATATGTACAAGCAGTATATCAAGGTGCACTTGAAAGTTCTCTTTTAATCAAGCTGGTGCACATTTAATTGATCTCTCATTGCATCTTCTGGTATTTGATGATGATCTTTCTACTTATATGCTATACAGAATGGTCGCTTATTATTGACATTTTTATTAGCATTGTCATTCTTGTGGTTTTCTCCTTTACCACTATATCTGGTTTTCTTGCATCAAGCTTTTACTCACTTGAAATGGGAATGACTCACAAGATCACAACTTCTTTGTTCTCTGCAATTCCAAGAGGGTTATGATCCTACTGTTTTTTCTGGTACAGCGATATTATAGTGTTTACATAGTTTTTAGAGGATGAGCTATGTTAACTTAGAGATGAAGTTTCAAAGAGTTCTGCATGGGTTGAATGCGTAAATAACATAAATGTGCGTAAGTAGCATACACACACATATAGGATATTGTATAAACCTTCAGCGTACATGCATATGTGCAATATTGGATATAACGTTTAATGGGGGAAAAATCGGAGTAGTCTAAGGGTGTTCTGGGGCAGGTCTTGTAAGTACATGCAGAAGTTGCATTTTTTTTTTCATTTTTATGACATATGTGTGCATACATTACCAAATTTGTCTGAACACAGACTTCTTAAAAAATAGTAACTTGCGTATATACCTACCTTCTAATTGACTCACAAGATTGAAATCAGACTTGCCTTTTGTCTGCAGTTTTGGGTAGGAAATCTGAGTTAACTAGTAGGTGTTCAGGGTACGGTGCTAGAAGGTCTGGGTGAATTGATGGAGGTATTGGTGAACGATAATTCCAAGCATGCATGCATGTATTTTCAGAATGATATACGCACATACTTTATAAAATTCCTGCCTCTGTTAATATGCATGCATTGTTACAATAATTTTGTGCCTAAAATATCCATGCTTACTTCTATAAAAAGGGTAGAGAAAGTATATATGCTCCTGAATTACAAATATACACATGTACTACAACGTATGCATATTCTTTCAGGGCAGAAATAAATGGTATTTTGTAAACTGTGTAGCTCCTGCCAAACAGGTTATAAAATTCTAGCATGAATCTCTGCATAGTGTACCGTGATCAGTTTTGAAAATCAGGCTGATATGCCTCTCTGTATGCAGGCCTTCTGACAGCAATAGCAACAAGATGTGTAATAGTTTCCAGTTCTGTTCTTCATTTGCATTTGACTTTTACTGGGGGGTTTTTCTGTGCTGGCTGTGAATCATCTTGTCCATAGTCCACTGTCCTGTGCTGCAGTTCTCAATATCTCGTCTTTAAGTTTACCTCTTCATAGACATTCCTGTGTCAGGGATTGCTCTATGTTTGATTGCACTTTCCACTGTGTTTGTGTTTTTTACAGTTCTTTTTCCTTGTCCCTTTTATAAAGTAGGAAGAGTATAAATAGAAGGGTCTCTCTTCCAGAAAGGCCAGTAATTAATAGTTCAGTGCAAGTGAGAGAAGCTGTTTGCTCAAGTCACATAGCAAACTTCAGTCAATATTCACAATGCCTCAGTGATATGTACAGCCTGTGGAGGGGGTCCAGCTGTTGCACAACAGCAACACCCATTGGCCATATTCACTTCTGAAAGGAACCATGATCTGTGGCCCCAGTTAAGGTTTGTCATTGTTATGGTTGAATTAGATGGGAGAGGTGAGTTACAAATTGAGGGGGGGGGGGGGGGGGGGGGAAGGAAGAACCCAGATCATAGCAAATTAAGGTTTATGGCACCATTGCCCCAACAGAGCTTGTTTCAAATGGAAGTCGAAAAAGTAGAAGACAAAAACCTGCAGAGCCAAAAAAAAAAAAAAGAGAAAGATAAACCTACTTTGAAGCCAGTTCTGCAAACTTTGCTAAACTTCTTATTGTTGTTATGTAATAGAGTCCAATAACAGAGATGCTCGGTAGGGTGAACCAGAACATTTTTTATTAAATGTTATAGAAGGGTACCAGCCTGAACTGTATATCAGTAGGAAAACATGTCAGGGATTGTAACTTGTTAAGGATATAATAGAACCGGGAATCATTTCATTAAGTCACCAATATGTCATGTTAGAGCCTAACATTTCATAGACAATAACATCTTATCAATTATTTAGACACCAACAGCTCTCAATTCATTAAAACAAGTCTTTAAGGTTACCGAAAAGGTTCTGATGAATCAACTGCAGGGGGCTACCATGGATTACAGACAAACAAGACTGAACATAAAAGCAGACAGACACCATGTTCTGGCAGTTTCTTCTGATGGAGCCTCTACAGAAACTGTGTCTTAAAAATGTCCTCTTGCTTACAATTTCCAAAGGCTGGAGGTCTGCCTGAGTAATAAATTGTAACTGGCAACAATATAAATGACAAAAACAATGTGCTGATGCTGACACCCAAATTGTTGAAGTCCTTCTCAGAGCTGGGATGGACAGACTTCTGATGGCCACTGTTTTTCATCAACAGTCCGTTTTACTGAGTCCATTTAATCCATCCTTGGCTTTCTCCCCAAAAGCCTGTAGAACTGGGAACCACAACAATAACCTCTTGCAGGCTGCCCAAAGTCATTTGATCTTTGACTCCTTCACTTGACAAAAAACCACAATGTGCCACTCCACCTTTTACCCTGGCAATAGCACACAGTTCTATTCTAGCTAAGAGGAGAGAATTAGAGCAAGGAAGCGGTAGGAGAACGAACACAGGATTCTGTTCCTGGACAAGAGTGAAACTCAAAATCTCTATACGTCTCTACATTGTACTCCCAAAAATTGTAATCTCCTCAAGTGTAGCCAAGGTGCCACAATTGTAACCCATCTTCAATTGCAACTTGTTATTCACCACTCTCTTTTCAGCAACAAACGCACCATCTGAGTCAAATGAGGCTGCAATCCTCTCTAGTTGGCGCAACTCAACAAAGCAATGTCCAAACCAATCAGTTTCTCTCCAGATCAACTTAGTTTATTTACACAGTGCAGCATGATTTGCAGAGACATTGGCCTGTGGTTACACCATCAACATTTCTTGTTCTGATATTTAGATCACTTCAATCATTCTCTTCATATTATTTTCAGATGTTGCAGTCAGTTTTATGTGGAAGGGATCATCACTGGGCATGGTACTTCAGAACTGTAGTTCCAGAGCTAACTTGCACTCACAGCTCTCTCCTTCAGTAGAGATCTCTCCCATTTGGAGGTTTCATTTGTGCAGTCTTCTCCAGGAATCACTCTCCAGCTGATCCACCAGGCAACTCCCTCTCTTTCCCACACCTTCCCTCACACAGATTTGAGCATGTCCAAACCAAACCATGATTGTTCTCTGCAAGCGGGTGACTGGAATATACCACATGATTAGTATCAGAGAGGCATAGGAAGGTGAGAGGTCACCCAGCACCATTTTGGACATGAAAGTGAGCAGGGCAAAAGGAAGTGGGGGGATCCCTTCTGTCCATTTTTTCTATTCTGGAGCCTTGGAATTAGGCAGGTGGGTAGAGAGGACCACTTCAGAAGTTTTGGAGGAGGGTGGGGAGCACATCAGTATGCAAAGGTCACTAACATTTCATGTTTAGTGGGAGTTAGGGAGATGGATCGTGATTCCCATCGGGGCTCGTATTAGGGTGAACCAGAACATTTTTTATTAAATGTTATAGAAGGGTACCAGCCTGAACTGTATATCAGTAGGAAAACATGTCAGTGCCAGTAATGCACATGTGTCAGTGGCCACGGTAAAAGACCAATCAACTAAAAGGCTTCACAACCTTTATTCAATTAGGCATTAAATCAGCACATAGCACTCCATTAAACCAGCTGTTAATACTCATTATCTGCTGATTTTAACATACTTGTCTCTTAGTCCCATTAATATTTCACATTAGCATATAAAAGTATCATAATCCTGCTTTGGCGACAAAATATGTTTACTGTCAATGTGACATACCAGGTCTTTGCCATGTACATTGCATCTGTCTGCTGATACCTTCCTGTATTCGCTGGAAAACAACGTGATACTCCTCATTCACCAATCCTAGCATGTTTATATGCAAAATGTTAAAAACTGGCCTCCAGCCATACTCGTTCTAACTTACAAAGTCATTTAAATGCAGACACTTTTTCAGCAAATAAGGTCCATGAATCCCTGAACAAACCAGTGACAAAATCTGCTTAGCCTTCCCCTGGGATCCTAAAGGGGGCTAATCTTATCAGCACTGTCCTTTAAAACACAGCTATTATATTATGCATATTTTTATTTCTTATTCCTATTTCCAGAAATAACATTTAAAAATAGAATCATATTTTAGAGCCCCTTTTACAGAGCTAAAGCAACAGTTTATTCTGTTCTATATAGATAATGTGTGTTCAGAGCTGTTCTCCTAAAGAACTAGTAATAAATAAATATATCTACTCAGCTCGGCTGGGTCATATGAATAGTTTCTTTAACACTGAGGACATGCTTGTTCAATACAATTTTCTTGAACAGGTCTGGTTATATCTTGAGACCACTAAACAACATGACAGGAGACTCACTTTTGCCGGGGTCCAATATAAGTTGAGAATCGCTGAGGTATGCCGAAAGAGTAGCGTTATGGTTGCTGAGCTCAGTTGAAAAAAAAAATAGTTGATCTCATAGTTTTTCACACCCTTTTCTCATAGGATCAGTGACACCTGTTGCCATGGCAATGCACTGTAGCAAACCTAATTAAGCCCTCTAAGGTAACATTTAATTGCCCTTCGGCACATATTTCACATGATTATAAAACCTCTACATGGCATTGTGAAATTATGGAATAACAAACTGGGCAACCAACAAAATCAGAATAGAATTAACAGGGTCATGGATCCGCCAGGCTACCAAACATCCAGAAGTTGTGTACGTAGGCCAATAAAGATAGATGCTGCGGTCAACACAATACAAGGCTTATCTCAAAAGTACTGTATGTTAGAAATATGTAATTTCTTTTAATTGCAGCGAAGCAAGAATCTTGTCTTATACAGTGCAATACTAACCTGACTTGGGAACACAGTGAAACAAGAAAAAGAGATGATGATACATAACATTACAGCATTTTTCACTATGGGGCTTATGATTTCTGATCTTATATAGTATAGCAAAATGGAATAAATTCAGTATTTTTTACACATTATTGACACAATATTGCTATAAAGATATCAATATATAAACATTTTTCAGCAACTTCTTCCTACTTGTCTGGGCTACTAGCTCTGTCCCCAACTACAGCAAGAGTGCTATGAGTCTTCTTTGGCAGCTACCTCACATTTCTTCCCATTTTTCTCCCCCCTCCCTTCCTCTCTGTTAAAACCATGCTATTGCACTGACAGTACCACAGACTTTAGATCCGATATACATAAAGCCTGAATCCTTCCTGTAGGTACCATTGTTGTACAATAACTGGGATTCCATCTTCCCTCCTGCAAGGCTTAAGAACTGCCTTCTCAACATTCCTCTTCCTTAGCCCCTATCACAGGGGTGGCCAGTCCTCAGGATATTGACATTGGACAGTTATTATGTGTAGAAATATTGTATGAGGGCTCATTGATCTGTATTTTGTGTACTGTAATCTTCCTGTATGTAAAATATGTTTTTGGGAAAGGTGCAATATGGGGGGTAATTTTAAGTAAAGGAATGATTGGATGTGAGTGTATGGTTAGTATATTTTATGGGACAGTTTTGTGTCATGTGTATTTATGGGATAAATTTTGGGAGGTTTGGGTATCCACACAATGTTGAAATATATAAGTAAAAATAAAAAACAAGAAAAATATTATATATACTATACATGTTTTGTATGAGATTATGTTTAATTAAGATTTTGACATAACATTTATAGGTTGCATAGTGATTTGTGATAAGATGTATCTTTAATAAATTATATACATTTTAAAGAAAATTTGTGACTTGTTAAATGACTATAATTAAGCAATATATGTATGTGATGTTTTATATAACAGAGATTTATGTCCTTATTTGATGTTGTATTTTGTAAAGTTAAGGACTGGTATATCACCCTTGTTGTAGTTACTGTATTCAGTCCTCAGGATATTCATCATGAATATGCATGAAATAGATTTACATTTACTGCCTCCATTGTATGCAGAACTATCTCATGCATATTCATTGAAAACAGACTTGTTTGTGGCTCTTGAGGACTGGAGTTGGCCAACCCTGCCTCATCAATGATGAACAGAAGGTAGTGTGCTTACATGCATAGAGAAGAGGTTCACTATTGTAAAAAATGTAAATATTGGTCTTGTACAGATCACTCATGAGACCCTACCTCAAGTACTGCAGAGACCACATCTTTGTAAAGACAATTATAAACCTGAAGCAGTCTAGAGAAGAGTTACCAAAATACTAAAGGACCTGCATACTTTATACAGTGGTAAGGGACTCAGATTGTACTCACTGGAAGAGAAAAGTAAAAGGTGATATATGATAGAGATTTTCAAATATTTATCAGACCTCAATAAAATAAAAACAAGCATTTAAGAACATGATATAGAGGAAAGAAGGCTCGGAGTAAATGCTTTATTACTGAGAGGGTAGTGGGTGGACATCTAGAATGGTTAATAAAACGGAACATGTCATAATGCCTCTATATCGCTCCATGGTGAGACCGCACCTTGAATACTGTGTACAATTCTGGTCGCCACATCTCAAAAAAGATATAGTTGCAATGGAGAAGGTACAGAGAAGGGCAACCAAAATGATAAAGGGGATGGAACAGCTCCCCTATGAGGAAAGGCTGAAGAGGTTAGGGCTGTTCAGCTTGGAGAAGAGACGGCTGAGGGGGGGATATGATAGAGGTCTTTAAGATCATGAGAGGTCTTGAACGAGTAGATGTGACTCAGTTATTTACACTCTGACTAATCGGAGAAAATTATTTTTCACTCAAAGTACAATAAAGCTCTGGAATTTGTTGCCAGAGGATGTGGTTAGTGCAGTTAGTATAGCTGGGTTCAGAAAAGGTTTGGATGGGTTCTTAACGGCTATTAATCAAGTTAGGAATAGCCACTGCTATTAATTGCATCAGTAGCATGGGATCTTCTTAGTGTTTGGGTAATTGCCAGGTTCTTGTGGCCTGGTTTGGCTTCTGTTGGAAACAGGATGCTGGGCTTGATGGACCCTTGGTCTGACCTAGCATGGCAATTTCTTATGTTCTTATGTTTTCATAGTCTACCAGCAGAGGTTGTAGTTACCAAAAGTGGCAAAATATAAGCACACTTGGACAGATACAGACAACAGTGGAATGAGCAGGTGGAGGAGCAGCTGGTAAAATAAATGGGAAGGAAGATGCCTAGGTGTTGAATTAATAAACGAAATAAATTAAATAATTATATAAATCTTACGTGCTCAATGACAGAACAGTGGAGAATCCAAAAGGCGAGATGATAAAGTCAACTTGCACAGCGGAACAGTATAGCTCCATCAAGCTCCCAAGAAGATGAGACAAGGTCAAGCCACATGAAATGGCAGGAAGGCTTTGCGACATTCTTAGTAATTTATTAAAATTTATAGGCTGCCTTGCCCACGATTCTAAGTGACTTACATCACAATATACATAAATATGAAAATATAAAAGATTATGAGAAAAACACATATAAAAACCAAGTAAAATACTGTCAATGAAATTTAATATATCTCCATAAGACAAATTTCCAAAAAAAGCAACAAGTTCCCGTTCAACTTTACTGAAAAACTTGGCCAAAGACGTGATTTTCAGTTTCTTCTTAAAGTTTTTAAAGCGAGCTTCCTTGTGTAAGATTTCAGGAAGGGCATTCCATAACAGGGGTGCTGAGATGGCAAATAGATGATCCCGATAATTCAGCAAGCTGCACTGCTCTCATAGAAGGAATGCCTAACAAACATTGACCAGCAGATCTTAAACGGAGCTCTGGCTGATGGATCTTTAATAGAGGGGCAGTTTTGGGACCCCCTTATTCTTGTCCTCACTGACTCGCACACGAACACCCCAGAAAGGATGGTACCATAAATAGACTACCCAATAGAAAAAAAAGATACTTCTCACCTCTCTCATGGTTTCCCTAACAACCTGTTCTATTGCTTGCAATTTAAATACATTAATAAATATATGAATTCACAAACTGGGAAATAGTAAAAATTAACACTAGGATAAGGTTTAATATTAGGGCAACAGCTAATATGCAGTTTTTTTTCCCATCTGCAATTTCAGATATGCTGGAATAGAAGTTAATTAGTTAAATATTATACAGAATCATGAGTCTTTCTGAATTAAACGTTTTACATGTATATGGCTTGATTAGTACTTTGTACATAGCCACATACTAATCATGGATCAGAACTTTATTTACTGAAATAAGCTAATTGACCAATATAGCTTTTTTCAGTGACTACTGTTCCAGTAAGCAGCCACATATTTTGTAATTCTGCAGTACAGGCTAGTTAAGCACAATAGAGATAAGTCAATTACAGAGCGATACAGTATATATTTCGTGGCATGTTTATTAGCAGAGAAAAGCATTATGGGTTGCATGTTACAGACCTGCATCTTGAGTGAATAGTGGTAATTCTATTTGTTTTTTTTACATGTGGTGACCTTGGTTGTCTGTAGGAAGAATGAAAACAGGAGAAAAATGAATAGCTGGCACATAAGGACCATGGTATTTGGTCTGCCAAGGCTAAAAAGAGAGTGGCAATGGCCAAAGTCTTTCAAAAGGGCTCTAGTGTGCAGCAACTCTGGGAACAAGATGACAAATATAGTACGTGACTGGCACTTGAACAAGACTCGCATTCTTGTTATCCAATCACGCTCATCACAAAGAGGCTCAGCCAGTCACTTTGAAGAAGGGCATATAAGAGGGAGGTGGGAAGGACTGGAAGGGAGCTGTCAGTGGAGGTGGAGCCAAGAGAGGATTGTGATATTTGTCTGACCTTTCCCCTTAGGACCTGGCCGAGACACAAGAATTCTTTTCTTTTGAAATCACCATGTGGCCGACCCCCAGAAGATGCCATTCTTTGCAAATGAGATGATGAGCTGCTGCTGCTGGATGGATGGTGCACAATTATAGCCTTCAGCATCTGGGAAGATATGAATGACTTATTCATTTCATGGCAGATTTTAGATATTGCCCTATAAAGAAAATAACTCCATTCCTTCTGAACTCTGACAGCTGGCCCCCTTTTCCCCTCTCATGCCCTGTTGATGTACCAGATGTACATCAATTTATTCAGAGCACTGATAAAGCACAGATCACCCCCCATAAATGTAATTTCCTTGTGACTTCCAGTCATTACTAGAAAGACCACACTGGGGAAGAAAGGCATAGAGCTAAAAGGAGAGGGATGCATCTGGGAGGGCATTTTTCCCCTCAGAGAAAAGATCTGTTGTTTAGAACACAAAATTGCTGCTGGGGATGAGGACTCCAGCAAAGGAACAAAAAAGCAAACCTGCCCTGCAGCCATAGCAGTGTTTATAACATTAAGGACTGAATAGGCTCTTTTTGACCATTAAATGGTGCCAGCTGCAAGCCTTGGATCACTGTTAAAGCGCTCAAGTGGGATTTTTGTTTTTATTTTGTTTTGGGGGTATTTTTTTTTTTGTCTTTGCCAAGGCACAGCATTACAGTAAATTAGCTGGGAAGCTACAGAACAGGACTGAATTATCTTAGCACAGCTGTGATAGGTGGCAGGAATGGAATAGCAGAGGTGATATAGGATCGTGATGCATTAAAAGGACTCAAGTATAACTGCGGAGACTTGGTATTGGTGAGGTGTGGTGCTGCAAAGCTGTGTTGAAGGTAGAGTTAATAGATAACTCCAGGTCACCAGGGAGAGACGGAGCTGGTCCTGATTTTGCCTCAGTGCATGCATGGACTTTTAGTTCTATTTCCCCATTGATGTCCAGTTTATATTATGCCATTTATGCTGACAATATACAGCTTTTTATACCCTTTACTGGGGAAAATGCTTTCCCAATGGAATTAATTTTGCTGTATTTTTAAATCTATTTGTGACCCGACTTTGCCTGTTACTAATGTTTTTCCCTATATTGACCATCTAGAGAGGGGTTTTGCATTTTTGGAGCACTTCCCTTGCTTTATCCCCATCTTGCTGTGGGTGAGGGATTTTAATTGCCCTTGTAGCATGCTCATAGCCAGAGGGCGAGGCGTCTGTGGTGTTGATGGTCCTCTCCCAAAAAGGAATGATCAAGAGGAAGTCTTTGCTGTTGATCATGGATTGACCAAGACAGGAGAGCTGGAGAATCGAAGAGTTGAGAATTTGCTATTTTTGGAGTGAGAACCAAGTTCCTGAGAATAAGGGTAAACCCTCATTGTCTTGAAGGGCTGGGTTCTAGATCTTTTTGCCTTTGTGATCAGTCTACAGCAGAAGTTGAGGATTTTGGAGATTGTGAGATTTTGGCAGAGACTGGAGAAATCTATTTTTGAAGATCTATTTTTGAACAAGGGGTTTTGTCAACATTTCCAGCCCTTGTTTCATAGTTAAAATTAACATTACTGCTGCTCCTGATAAGGAGCAAATCTGTAGATCTCAAGTTTTAGACTTATAGGAAAGGGTGAGGGGTCCAGGTCAACTGTAGAAACAGAGGGGGGTCTGAAAGACCTTGCTATTACTGGACAAATGAATGGACCAATTGGAAAACTGGCAATGTGCCTCGCCCAAGCATGTTTCAAAATTTGCAGACATACGCTCGTAAAAGCTATTGAAGACATGCGCGCTAGCTGTGCTTGAGTAACCACCTAAAATTAGGAGCATACTTACACATGGTTGATGCATTTTAAAACATACGTGTGTGAGTGCATGTACGATTAAAAATTCGAACGTATCCTAACTTGCGTGCCAATACACGCATGCATAGGCATACATGTGCTCATTTTAAAATCGACCTGTATGGTTTTTACATTTCTTAAATGGGTGACAAATGTTAGTTGGTGAATGACCAGCAGCAGGACTAAAATTGGTCAATCACTGAAATCAGAATTAATTGAATGTTATTTTAAGTGACTAATTGTGAAAATGTTTGTCCTTGTTGGGGTGATAAGCTATATATAAAAAATGAGAGAGTGTAGGTGAGAGGGTGTGAATCAACTTAGTAACTAAGGGGTAGATTTTAAGAGGCGCGCGAACAGCCTACTTTTGCTTGCGCATCAGACTCAAGCAAAAGTACGCTGGATTTTAGTAGATACGCGCGGAGCCGCGCGTATCCACTAAAATCCTGGATCGGCGCGCGCAAGGCTATCGATTTTGTATAGCCTGCGCGCGCCGAGCCGCGCTGCCTCCCCCCGTTCCCTCCAAGGCCGCTCCGAAATCGGAGCGGCCTCGGAGGGAACTTTCCTTTGCCCTCCCCTCACCTTACCCTCCCTTCCCCTACCTAACCCACCCGCCCGGCCCTGTCTACACCCCCCCCTTACCTTTGTCGGGGGATTTACGCCTCCCGGAGGGAGACGTAAATCCCCGCGCGCCAGCGGGCCTGCTGCGCGCCGGGCCGCGACCTGGGGGCGGGTACGGAGGGCGCGGCCATGCCCCCGGGCCGTAGCCACGCCCCGTACCGCCCCCAAAACGCGGCCGACACGCCCCCCTCCGAAAACCCCGGGACGTACGCGAGTCCCGGGGTCTGCGCGCGCCGGTAGGCCTATGTAAAATAGGCTTACCGGCGCGCAGGGCCCTGCTCGCCTAAATCCGCCCGGTTTTGGGCGGATTTAGGCGAGCAGGGCGCTGAAAATCCGCCCCTAATTGCCTAGGATCCAAAACTCTCACCTTCTCAGATCAAGTAATTTATTTTTGCAAACTCACAGTTTAAATACTGGCAAAGAAATACTATCTTTTACCAGCTCAGCGATCGGATTATTTTCCCACAGTACAAACAATTCTAACACTGGCAAAGAAATATTACCTAAAAACTAGTAAACAATTTTATATTTAAATCTGTTTTGTTGTTATGCTATACATCAAGACAGACAATGCAAACATGCAATGCTACGAAGGATTATAGAAAATTAAACAATATTACAAAGTCATATCTTGGTCCCGCCATCCCAACCTACCCTTATCTCTAGAATTCCCATTACCCCCCTTTCCAACCTTCAAGCCCTTGAACCCCCATGCCCTGCCCCTTTTCCTCCCCCTTATTCCTCAGGCACACACAGGTACCTACGCGCGTATTTTGCAGCTTTTTAAAATCCGCGTTGCTTGCGCGTGGGCCCTCATTCTCGCATATGTGGTCATTTTTGCACGAGCAATGCTTTTAAAATCAATCTGATAGATTTTAAAAGACACATAATAAATAAATTTTAAAACCCCAATCACATTTAACAACCCTGTAAATTGAGACTTATCTACTCCTTAATCAACTTTTAAGACTTTATCAAGTCAACAAATTGAGATGCAGACAGCCCATCAGTGAGATGGGCTATCCAGTCTTTTGCACCAAGTGTCAAATGTATGACTTTCTACCTGCTGGTGAGAGTTTGTATGCGTGCACCTGGTGCAAAGAGCTCCTGGTTCTTAAAGAACAATTCTGATCTCTGGAGGCCAGTGTAGCAAACCTGGAGGAGCTGAGTCAGAGAGAGATGTAGATAGAGGAGATCTTCAGGGACAAAATAAAACTGTCTCAATTCTAGTCTAGCAGCCCATATGCTGCTTTGGAGGAGCAAGGAGACTATCACCTTGATGCAGTAGGAAGTGATCCTGTAGCTAGGACCTGCCATCCAGGTCATGTTGTATACTCTTGCACCAAGGATGTGTCTCCAGGAGTCTATGCCCATGAGGGGAAGGGTTAGGACAGTCTTTATAGTGAGTGATTCAATCATTAGGAAAGTAGATAGCTGAGTGGCTGCTGGGCATGAGGATTGCTTGGTAACTTGCCTGCCTGGTGCAAAGGTAGCAGACCTCATGTGCCACCTAGATAAGATTTTAGAGAGTACTGAGAAGAGGAGCCAGCTTTCGTGGTACATGTCTGCCTCAGTTCCTTCAGGTCTCTTGCTCTAGCATCCAAGGATCAGACTTGCTTTCTGAGATCCAGGACGTTTTTGAACTAGGTGCACAAATACAAACTTTCACCAACAGATAGATTATCATATATATGTGACACTCAATGCAACAAACTGAATAGCCCCCATTTTGCTGCTGGACTTCTGTCTGCATATTAATTTTGTTGAGTTGCTGAAGTTTTTTAAAGCTGTTTAAGTATTGGAAATGCTTAATCAAATTTAAAAACCATTAAATTTATTAGGTGTGCTTTATGTTATTATGCCAATGACCTGGAATAGAATTAAAACTAGTAAGTTACTAACATCAGAATTAATTGCCCATTGTTGTAAATCCCTAATTGACTCGTATTTTGAAAATTGTCTTCCTAATGGGGAAAGAATCTATATATCAAAAATGTGAGGGGCGGGGGGAGATAGGGAGGGTGGATGGGAATCAAACGCCAGTGATTACCTGTCTAGGAACCAGCTCTCACACCTTCTCAGAGCACGCAAGTGACTTGTAATCTCTCAAAATTACTTTCCCAACACACAAATACACATTCAGACTACACACAGGATTAAATGCAGTTTTCAAACTACTTCCCAGCATGAAGGTATACAAACACAGTTTGTATACCTTTCCCAGCAGCATCCTTTCCCAGCAAAGCAATATTCACGTCCTGCTTATCAACCAGCAGAGACAGCTTCTGTTAACAGTGCTCCTTCAGGCCTGGTTTTATTTTCTATCTGAGCCGTGCTATGGTTCAGCATACAGGCCACAAGCCCCAAACAAAACAGATCCTGGTTCAAGGCCAGCCAAGACATTGTTTGCTCTAACAGCAGGACCAATACAACCACCAGATCTCCATGCTGAACTATGCCCTTCTTCTCAAGACAAAATAAAAACCTCTCCTTTCTATGCAATTATTCTCCTAGCCTCAGGGTTCAGGGAGGCAGTTACTTTTTTTTAAATTTCAGTCTCCAATACTTCATATCGGAGAAAAAGTATACTTGAGAGAGAATAGAAGAAAGGAAATATGAGAACATGCTACATACACAATGGAATAAGACTGAGACAAAAAAAAAAAAAAAGCTGTAGTAACATCGGCAGAGAACAGAATCTCTACTCCCATCCATCAAAAAATAAAATAAGGTAATATTTTTCAGAAAATAAAAAGGACTCTACCTTTGAGAACAAATTTTAACATGACAAAAGTGTTTATGTAAAAAGGTCACTTCTTAATGTTCCTTTACTCTTTCCTATGGGCTTCTTAGTTCAAATGTTGGATGCATGGGTAATAAGATACCAAGCATTTAATCTAACTATATCTATTGGTAAATCTAGAGTGAACAGTGGCACTTTGGACCATCCTTCAAGTCAGCATATTTATCCAGCAGCGAAGGATGATGGCTTGAGTTGGTGATGCACCAGAACATTTTCTGCTGCAATGTGAGTTGAGAACAAATTATTTAAATATGAGGGATAATGAGCTTCTAAGCTTGTGTTCTTAATAATCTGTACACCTCTTCAGACAATCTTATAGAGACTGGGGAGACAGCACTAAAGCACATTAACTTTCTCATGGCCATATAGCGCTGAGAAAATTAATGACACTGACACAAGGTAGCGCTGGAGAAAAGTCTGGCATGCCAGACTTGTGTCATAGGGTCACCGTGTTAACCTCATTGACAACCTCTCTCAAACAACAAAAAAAAAAGGCCAGCTAGACACTGGTTGCTACCCTGCTTTTACGACATAACAACAAACTCTCCACAAACCCCTACACCCCTGCTGCTCCCCCAACACAACAAGGCTGCCTTGAGCTCCAGGAAGCCTACCTGATCCCCCCCCCCCCCCCAGGGTCATTCAGATCCCCAGTGCTCCTCTACAGGGTGACAGGCAGGTGCTTACCTTCTGTTGTCTGTTAACACCAGCTCCACGCCATCTCACACTTTGTCCACATGCAGGCCAAAGGATGAAGCATAGGTGAGCCCGGACCATTTTGACTGTGACGGGCCTGAGAGAAGGAAGTAAGCACCCGTTCTCCTGCCAGAGGGAGGAGGGAGCAGTTTCAAGGGAGGTCTGGATGATGGGGAGTTTTTTTTGACAGGTGGGCAGCTTAGTTACGGACAGCCCCAGTTTGGATTGTCAATTTCAGGGAGATGGGGCAAAGCAGAGATGGGAAGAGATTCAAATGATAGTGCCAAAAATGACAAAAAGCATTAAAAAAAAAAAATATAAAATAAGCATTTGCTAAATATTACAAGACATAGAGTTGCCATAAGGAAAGCTCTACCCCCCGTTTGGAGTCAGTTTTTATACTTAGAATCGTGCTGATGCCACTTCCGATGACCCTGCCTGGAACCTTAGATACTATTTTCAAAAACACATGTGCAACAGTCTGCAGCTCTCCAAAGTCACACAATCAAAGTAAATGCTTTTCTTAAGGTTACCGCCTCACCCTAGTTCAACCAAATAGGCTGATCCAGTCCTACTTTTGCCCCCTCACCCCTCCCAAAACACACACACGTACACTGCATGCATGGAGTTGCATTTCTGATTTTCTTAGGGAAATCAGTGGGAAAATAGGAGCTGCAGCTCTATACAAGCAATGGGTCTGAGTGTGGCGGGGGCAAAACCATAACTGAATCGGCCTGTTAGAGTGACCTCTTTGCACTGCTCAGTATCCCCTTTCTATCCCTCCTTCTCCAACCCCTAAACTGTCTGATCTTTAGTATCCCCTAGCTCCGTGTTCCCCTACCAGTTGCGGTTCCCTCCGTCCCTCCTTCACTGGTTCTGCCTCAGCACAGATGAGCACAGGTTCCTCCAACAGCACTGGAATCAGAAGGCAGCTCCAGAGCTCCCAGCTGCTGCGCCTGGTAGTGGCTTCCCTTCCTTAGCAGTCTGGTCTCCAGATGTTGCAACATGGAGGAATGTGCGCCTGTGCTAAGCCCCAAGAACATATCTGGGAACCTTTAAGTTGTTGCCACTCTGAGATCTGGTGTGTGTGTGGGGGGGGAGCCTCACACTCTCTCATACACACTTTCTCTCTTCCGCCATCCAGGGAAGACCCCAGCACTGTCCCCCTTTCCTGACCCAAGGTTCTCCCCCTAGCTAGATATGTCACGAGGCAGAGAACGACCCTCTACTTCCTGCCCCAGTCCCTCTTCTCGCAGGTAGCATGCAGGAAATGGGATAGGAAGGGGCAATAGAGAAGCTGGAACAAACAGATTCACACAACTTTATTCCCAAAGTGATAGGTAAAGTGGTTAAAAGAGAACATTACAGGGAAGACAATGACCAGGACATTTCCCCGGTTCTGGTGCTAGTCTGTAATGTATTGTCCCCGATCAGATCACATTTCTGGCCTAGAGGCAGGATACAACATGCTGCTTTAGCTAGCATTTTTCCTATTTCCTCCAGGACAAAGCAGAGTACTTCCTAATCCACTCTAATCCATCCCCACCCCTCCCTCCTGACCTGCAAGGAAACTGGAGAAAGACTGAGCTTGGAGTGGACAGAGCAGAGCAAATTAAATAAGAGCAACTTCTTGCTCCCTAATGCAGCCTCTCTACCCACTCCCAGAAAGCCTGCGGGAGGAGCCAGTCCATGGAGATTTCCCAGCTGTCTCCAGAGACGCACCTTCCCGTACCCAGTAACCATGGTCATGGGTCAGCAGGAGAGGAACTTGCAAGCTCTCATTCTATGCTGTGGAGGCTGTGGGAAAGCAGTACCAGCAGAGGCTGAGAGCTTGCAGACCCCCTTTTCCCATTTTCTGCCCTTCCCTCCTCCACCCCCTGCTCAGCTGTAGTTCATTTTCACCAGCCCCAGACAGCTCAAGACCCAGCGTCTTTCGTTAGTGATTTATTTTAAGTTGGCAATGCCCGTGCACCACTGACCCACTTTGCCCGTGCATGTGTCAGTATTTCAAATTCCCTTTGATCATTTCGGAATTGTTTTTTATTTGTTACTTTCATCTGAAATTATTATGAAACCTCAGGCCTAATTCGACCAAGATGTTGTTCCATTTATGTGTCTATCAAGAAAATCATTCTTTCTTAAGCCAGGCCTTCATTATCCTGTTTTCTTAACAGAGAGAGCAGGACTACAAATACTGGAACCGAAGATAGGAATTAAAAAAATTAATAGTGAAAAGAAATCATTAAAGTGGAGCCAAACATCAGACATGAATCATTCACTTGTTTTAGGGTTCAGTAAATTTCCAGAGCTTAGAATAGGAAGAAAGAACAGGGACTCCTAGAGAGAAAATCCTCTTGACACAGATCCTTTATTGCATACTATGTAAATATTCACTGTAAATGCGTTTTACTATGTAAATATTCCTGTCCCTTTTCTCTTTTTTTCCTCCTATCCCAGTTGGTAATTTCCTTGTTCATTGTAACTATTATTTTCTGCACCAGTTCAATTACCCTAGTTCTATGTTTATTACACGACTTGTTAAATGTAAACCGACTTGATGCAACCTTTGGTCGTGAAAGCCGGTATAGAAATTAATAAATAAATAAATAAAATAAAAATAGAAAAAATAGTGATAATATGCAATCAGGAAGGAAGAAGAAGGTTATCAGGTTACTCCGAGATATGGTGGACAGATTCTGGGATGTATCCTGCCATTGACAATAGCAGGGAAGTTTTAAAAGCACGGCCCCTAGATTCGCCATGCAATGTTAGCCAAAAGGAACACCACTCCCTGTATTTACCATGGCAAAGGTAAAACCAAGCTTACTGAAATCTGAACGCCTGGTGCGATCTTAGGTTACACAGAATACCTGTTGCCAGTGGGTAGATATCACAGTGTTTGCTACTTTCACATGGCAATAATTGCCACCGGCTTGCTACACGCGTACTTCATCTTGGACAGCACAAAATGGTAAGAGTTCAGGTGTTCATCCCTTTAAAGGGTAGTTTAAGTGCAGTCTTGATTAAAGACTCATCCCCGAAAGATTATTCTCAGCCTTGCAGTCGCTGAGCTGTGTTAGCTGCCTCTGTCTGTCTAATGGACCCATCAAACGCTATTGATTGTTACTTCTCAGGGAAAGCTCCTTTATCCATTCAAATCAATTAAAGAGCAAGCTCTCTCCTGAATCCAGAGTTTTTATTAGTCATCAAAAAGAAAGACCACCTCTGAAAACATGGCATTTGGAGGAGCGCCTGCTATTTCACTATTGATGGGCTGTCTGCTAAAAAAAAAAAAAAAAAAGCCCCTTTAAACAGGCAGAAGAAAGAAAAAGAGTGAATACAGAAAGAGGAGCAGGTAACAGTATAGTGAGAAATAAAGAGCAGAGCTCCAAAAAGCAAAGACTGACAAGAGATGAAAGAGAGGGAAAAAAGTAGAGGTAAAGAGAGAAATGTAAATAATTGCATACAGTATAGAGAAAAGGATCAGGCAGCAGATCATTCAAAGAGAAGGCACAGGGAACAAGGAGAGAATACAAAGAAAGTGAGTGGAAAATAAACAGAGCAAGGGGATACAGCAAGTAACAGCAGCAAGTGGAAGAGAACAGATATAGTTCCATTTATACTCTCCATGTTTTAAAAGTGTAGCCCCTCTGTCTTCACTAGGAAAGGGTTGGTTTTTTTTTTTTTTTTGGGGGGGTGGGGTCTTTCCCATTGGGGGCATCTTAACTGAAGGACCCAACCAGTATTGCCTATCAGAAGCCAGATGCTAAGGCACAGGTAGGCCATGGCACATATCTCTGCTGTTCCAAAGAAAAGATTTGACTGTAAATAAACGTCTTAAGTTGTAATGATCTTGCACACAGAGAAATGGGTCTGCACTTTCCATGTGTGAGCAAGGGTCACTCCTGATTTACAAAGGTGCCCCCCCCCCCCCTACAAGGAGTAAGTATGAAAGCCTCAGAGTGGTCAGGACTGCTTTGCTTGGTTTCCTTACGTTTCATTGGCAAATAGCTCATTTAAAACAAATCGAAGAAAATTATTTTCCACTCAGCGCATAGTTAAGCTCTGGAATTCATTGCCAGAGGATGTGGTTACAGCAGTTAGAGTAACTGAGTTTAAAAAAGGACAAGTTCCTAGAGGAGATATTCATAAACTGCTATTAATTAATAAGCAATAGTAGCTTGAGATTTATTTAATGTTTTGGTACTTGCCAGGTACTTGTGACTTGGATTGGCCACTGTTGGAATCAGGATACTGGGCTTGATGGACCCTTGGTCTCACCCAGTAGGGTATATTTTATGTTGTTATGTTATGTTCTAATCTCTGCGCCTCTTTGTTGGACTGATGAAGAGAAATTCATCCAGGTGATGAACTGCGTTCCTGCTCCAGGACATCCACACCATTATCCAATACATGAATCTGCAAAACATTTTGAGTGCATTTTTATAAATATCAACATGAGGATAAAGTCTGTGGATACATTTTTTGCCTACAGACTTTAATTCAAATTTTCAAAATAGATTTATGTGCACAAGTCCTCTTTGAAAATACATGGGTTCAATGGGTACGCATGTGGACATACATTTGCCAAGTTACATTTGCTCCCAAGCAGGTGTAGCTTTGTGCATGTATATTTACGCACATACTTTTTAAAATAGAAAGTATGCATATAAATATTGACCCCCCCCCCACCCCACCCCAGGTCTGCCCCTGGAATGCCTATTTCAACTGTAGGTCAAAACAGGCACAAAATCAGGGCTTTGAGTGTACTTTTGCATGTAGAACTCCCAGGGTTGATTTTCAAAGCGCAATTTGCATGTATAAAACAGGGGTTTATGCATATAAAGTATTTTGAAAATCAACTCCATCAAAGTAAGCATGCAGAATTATGCAGCTCATTGGTATGTATTTGTCAAAATTATATTCTCCATCAGTCTAATAACTCCATAGTAGGAAGCTGTCCAGATGTATCAGGAGAAAACCTAATGTTAACTTAATGTCAGTTTCTGCCATGAGGACATTCATCCTACTACATCCCTATGACTAGGGTGACTGCACTGTCAAATCCTGAATAGAGCTTGGCTCGAGTGGCATCGATTCTGTCACATTTACCCTCCAGTCTTGGTAGATTATGAATCAGACAAAAGTTGTATTGGTTCCTTTGTGAGAATCACACCTACATGCAAAATATGAAAGTGGGGAAAAGGTCTCTTCATGAATGGGTCTACCACATGGCTGAAAAGAAGTTCAGTTTTGAGCTTCTGGCAAAAACCACTAGGAAAAGGTATGATGGGGTATAAATAAATAAATAAATGGTACTTATTGGCAAATAAGATGGCTGCTAGTGGCCCATAAGAACTACAACTCCCAGCATTCCACAGTGGGGAGGTACTAAGTCAGATGACTAGCAAAGGGAAGGGTGCTTTGGCAGCAGAGTCTCAAGTGAAAGGTGATAGAGATTGCCCGTGTGCTGCCTCAGAGAAGGACGGAGAGAGTCAGTAGTGTTCGGTGACTTGTGAGTATTAAATGCTGTATGAGCTTCAGAACAACTGAACTTCAAGAGGGTTACAAACAGTAATGTTTATTGAACTGAGAAAACTAAATGCTGCTTGTGTTGTAGAGTTTGAATAGACTGTAAGAGGTAGGTAGGCAACAGTGAGTTGTCAAACTGGGAATACTAAATACTGCAAGGGCTCCAGAATTTACCTGGGCGACAAGTGCAGTTCCAAAAGCACAAACTTTAGTGCTTTTGGATCTGAGAATGCTAAACACTGCTTATATTTCAGAGCCTGTTTGAACTACGAAAGGATTACAAACAGTAGTGTTAATTGAACTGAGAAAACTAAGTGAGGCTTGTGTTTCAGAGTTTGCATAGACTGTGTTTGTTAAACTCTGCCCCTCTTTCAGACTCATATCAAAGTGATAGGTCGGCCATTTTTTCCCTTAACTAATTTGCCTGGGTTCCTTAGTAGAGCTCTTGCAGTGCCTAGAGAAGATGTGGACACTGCAGGTGAGGCTGCTTTGCTAACTCTCCGTTCATGAGAGGAGTGGCATACTGCGAAGGGAATACAGGATCTGAAGCAGTAGCTGTGTTCCTAAATCCCTGAAGGCAAAGGGGATCATACTACAAAAGGCTTGGCAGCTGAAATATTGACTAGAGGGCCTTGGGTAGCGGATGGACAGGCCGTCTGTGAAGCCTGTGTAATTCACATTGGCACATGGTTGTGAGTTATATAAAGCACCACATGCAGAAACAGCAAACAGGAGAAGGGGGAAGCAAAAATGGGATTTAGGATAAACACAATGGAATAAAAGTCAGGCCAGGAAAAGCAAGAACCTAAAATTCATAAACACAGTTTAAGAAGGAAAGTTGTTTTACATGAGGAGAATGCTTATTAAAAAAAAAAATCATCTTACAGAGCTTTTGTAAAAGAGAAGATGACCTTTTAAAAATTATCCTCCCACTTCTTTTTATGTCTCTGACTTGGAGCTTAGGTAGTTTCAATGTTAAAAGGATTCTAGAAAAAAAAAAAACAGAACAAAAAAATGATTATAGCTATAATAAAAGTTTTGTCTGCTTGCTCTCTTCCTGAATGTTCCAGCAATAGGATACCAGACCAGGCTATTTAAGGCTTCCTTAATGAAGGCTTTCCCCGGCGCTTTTAAGGTTAACAGAAAGTGCCTCTCCAAACATCTGCACTAGAACTCCAGGCTGCATGTTATCACTGTCTCTCCCAAAAGGGTACAGGGTTTGATACGCACCCAGAACTTTGGGCGCCCACTAAACAAATAGTAGCAGAATATTGGGCTTCCCCAAATATCTAATATCTAGGAGAGGGTGTGCAAGGTTGAAGATTCAACCAGGGCCAGTGGTTCCTAACACTGTCCTGAGGGGGATACCCCCAGTCAGGTTTTCAGGATATCCATCATGAAGATGCATGCAAGAGGTTTGCATGACTCTCTCCATTTATCTCATGCCTATTCATTGCAAATATCCTAAAACACTGACTGGGGGTCCCCTAGAATATGTTTAGAAAGCACTGCCCTAGGTAAACATCCAGCCTTGCTTCCCCTCCATATCACCACCACTGCAATTCTGATAATTATATTCAACAATCATTATGACCCTATCACCATTCCTCCCTGAACAATCCTGTAAAAACACAAAATTGGACATCATACTTGCGAATATTAAATGTTTATCTTGTGTGGGTATACACATTTATGTATAGGGATAGTGATAGAGAGGAAAATGTAGCGGGTTATCAAATTCTGCTCCCTGTAAGCAGTTAAGCAGGTCTTCCCTTCTTGCATAGCATCCATGGCTTCAGCTAGTCCGAGAGCCCTCAGTGTGTGCCCAGGATCTCAGCAGGCCTTGCCACTATAGTGATGTCACTGTGTTAAGAAAAAGCGTACAACTACCCAGTGGGAGGTGTTATAAAGGTGTATAAAACTCCTGCAGCACATGGGTACAGGAGGACTTGGAGGATAGACATCAGCTTTAGCACAGGGCTGAAGGAGCGCCGGTGTCCCGCCGTGTGGAGGACACTTGGTGGGCTTTATCCCTCCAAAGGGAAGGTTTGAGGGGAAGAGGAGGAGGAGGAGCCAAGTGGGAAAAGTTCAGAGATTCCAGAAAGTTCTGCCTAAGAGAGTATCGGATTCTGAAGAAACCCAAGGGGATTCTTCAGAGGGCATTGGATGAGTGCACCATGGAGGTGTCAAAGGAGAGGCAACTTCTCTGGGACAATCCACAGAGTTAGCCTGATTAAGTCCATCAGTCAGAGGCTCTAGAGAGAAACGGAAGTGTGAGATTAAAGGAAAATAGTATTGGGAGGCCCAGAGGAGGGGGGGGGGGAGTTTTGAAGAGTGAGAAAGAGACTGAACTTTGTTTTTTATGGATTTTCTTTTCAGTAAAGACTTTATTGAGAACAGCCTAGAAGGAAGACTGAGTTTTTGGATGACTGGACTGGTATGCAAATGGGCCCCAGAGAGAGAGAGAGAACAAAATCCTAAGGGCTTTGAAAAGGCAGTGTCCCCGCCCGTGCAGGAATCCTGGGAGGTCATGGGGCCTTGTGTGGTCTATTCCCCTCCCTGTTGCCCCCATGTCCAAGAGCGGATGGGACAGGGACTGTATCTGTCTTTCTCTCTCCCTCTCCCCTGATGGGGCACATAAAATGTCAGAGAGTTTGGTGCCTGTTTGGAAGCAAATTGCCAGTCTCTTGGTATGATTAAATAACAGAAAGGTCAAACAGATAATTAGGGACCTTTATTTTCAGTTTTGATTTTATTTTTTTCCTGGGAGTTTCTCAGTGTTTATTCTAGCAAACAAATTTGGGAGAAATTCAGTGGAAAAATGTCATCTTTTTCCCTCTGATTTTATCCCATTTTTGTTCATTTATAATAAATACTGAAAAATTCCTGGGAAAAATAAGATAAAAACCTGGAAATTAAGGTTCTTATAGATAGTATAGTGGACTGGGCCCAGAGGCAGGGGTTTTATTCCTGAAAAGGACAGGGACAACCAAACACTTAGATACCCCCCCCCCCCCCCCATCTCTGAAACCCCTCCGACTGTTTTCCCCTCCTCCTCTTAGCAATACCTGCCTTGAAAACTCCTCCTCTTCAGATAAAGTAGGGACTCACATTGAGAGGTATATTCGAACAAACAGACTTTGATTTCTGGACTTATCAGCAGTTAGTTTATAAAGAATATTTTTTAAAAACACTGATTAAATCAGGGGTTTCTGGCTTCACAACCGGGCTGTGCCAACTTGGAACTTCCAAAAACAAATAGTTGCCTTACACATGTAAATCAAACACCAGTATATGAAAACAAATAAATGAATAAATTTATTTATTTATTTATTTAAAAACTTTTATATACCGGTATTAGTATGCATACATCATACCGGTTTACAATGTAACTTAAAAGGCAGAAATTACAATGAACAGGGAGGGCGAACAAGGAGGAGTATACATAGAGCAGGAGGAGGAGGAATTAGAGCAATAAATAAAACTGCAACGGACTATTTACAGGAATATACAAGGCGTAGGCAAGATACTTGCGGAAGTCAGTGTATTTAATCAGGGTAGGCTTGTCGGAAGAGCCATGTTTTAAGTTTTTTTCTGAACTTGGCGTAACATGGCTCTAGCCTGAGAGTGGTAGGGAGGGCGTTCCATTGTTTAGGGCCTGCAATGGATAGTGCACGGTCCCTAGTAGAGGAGAGGTGGGCTTTTTTCAAAGGGGGAATGGAGAGGGTGCCTTTGTTGACAGTGCGAGTGGGTCGTTCAGTGCGTATAGGACGAAAGGGTTCATCCAACCAATTGGAATTGTGCGAGTGGATGGACTTGTGCACTATGGTTAGAATTTTGAAGAGAATTCGGGATGCGATGGGGAGCCAGTGGAGTTCTTTGAGTATAGGGGTAATGTGATCAGCTTTCCTTGAGTTGGTGATGACCCTGGCGATGGCATTCTGGAGCATTTGTAAGGGCTTGGTGGTGGAGGAGGGTAGGCCGAGGAAGAGGGCATTACAGTAGTCCAGCTTTGAGGAAAGGGTGGCTTGGACGACGGTGCGGAAGTCATGATAGTGGAGGAGGGGTCTGAGTATAAACCCAGTATAAACCCAGGACACACAATTACTTCCAAAATGGTAGAGAATATGGTTCCCACTCCCTCCCCTCCCTCCCCCCCCCCAATACGTCTACTCAAGTTATTCCATGCAGTCCCCTTGCAGAACACCACTTTACACATTCTCTTCAAATGAGTTGATTTAGTACCCATCCAAGGCACACACAATAGTTCCCCTTACCATCCTGGAGTCATACAGCCTCCTTCCGGGATAGCACACAGCACTCTCTGAAGCCTTGGAAAGGGTTTTCCATGGATTCTGAAACCCCAACCCTCTCTGAGCCACCTCACTGCCAGGCCTTCTACAAGCTCATTCCACCACCTCCCTGAATAACTTCCAGTCCCTTCAGGACCAAAGTCAGGTCCCCTGTTTGCTTCCCCTTATGGAGAAATATCTCTACAGCCTTGGGCCTTTTCTCTTAAAGGAGAAAAGCCCTTCAGAGCCCTCTCCTTGCGGAGAGGCAGCCTGGGCACTTACATTCCTATGAGGACCCTGCAATCTCCTCCTGTCAAATTTTGAACTCTGAATTATGGCACTCTGAAAAGTACTCCCTGTAGAGGACCCTCTTTTTTAATAGCCTTCTTAAAGGCATACAGTATAATTCAGTGATTGCGCCTTCCATAACTTTTCCTAAGAGATAAACATGCATAGAGCTTTTGTATCATTCACAGTGTCCTCTAGTGGCTGGTGAATGGAATTGCCCCATCAGTCATTTTTTCTAATTACAAACATTATAACCCAAGAGTCCCCAGGCTCAGTTCTAAAGGGCTGCAACTCAGTCAAGTTTTCAGGATTGCCACAATGAATATGAATGAGATCTATTTGCATGTACTGTCTCCATTGTATGCAAATACATCTCATGCATATTCACTGAAGACATCCTGAACATCTAACTGGGTTTTACCTCATGAGGACTGAATTTGGGGACTCCTGTTCTAACAATTTACAAAATCCTAGGTACAGGTCAGTTGGACTCCCTTCCTTCTCCCTCCCCCCCCCCCCCCCCCCCCCCCAATCCTTTCCAAGGAATTCTTCTGTGATGTGTGGCCTGTCTTCCAGCCCTGTCACACACACAGTTATGCACATATAATACAAATGTTTTAGAAATCATGTCACAGTGTCTGATGAATATAATTTTGGGGGATAGATGACAAAAGTAACACATTGTACAACATAATATAATAGTGCTGCTGCACCTCAGACAGGCAACAAAGTGATGTCACTTTGGCACAGATATCATCTAAAGAAGAGAATGTATGTGAGGCACTAGGAAAACTTAAAGGGGGTAATTTTCAAAGGAGTTACGCGCATAAATGTAACTACTATTGTAGCGATTTTCAAAAGCCATTTGCTCACGTAAAGTGCACTTATGCGAATAAATCCTATGGACGATTCAATGGCATATATCGTAGCAATTTTCAAAAGCCCACTTACTCGAGTAAAGTGCATTTACATGCGTAAAACCCAGATTTACGCATGTTAATGCTTTTTAAAATCTGGCCCAAAGTGAACAAGGCCATGAGGCTGGATGGGGAACATCCCAGGATACAAAGAGAGCTTGGAGATGTGCTGGCAATCCACTGAAAAACCTGTTCAATAGACCCCTGGAGGCAGAAGTGATGCTGTAAGATTGGAGAAGGTCCTGCTTCACAAGGATGGTAGCAGAGAGGCTGGAAACTACAGGCCAGTTAGCCTTATCTTGATGGTGGGAAAATGAATGGAGATTCTGCTGAAGTAGAGGTTCGTGAACAATCTACAATCAGGTGGGTTTCTGGACCGATGCAGCATGGTTTCATCAGGGGAAGGTCCTGACAGACAAATCTAATTTTTTTGATTGGGTGGTTAGAGAACTGTATCAAGAAAGATAACTTGATGTGATTTACTTGGATTTCAACTAAGCTTTTGATATGGTCCCACATAGGTAGCTCATGAATAAAATGTGAAGCTTAGATGTAGGCACCCAGGTGGTGGAGTGGATTACAAACTGGTTGACTAAGAGGAGACGATGTGTAATGGTAAATGGAACCTGCTGTGTAGAGAAAACAGTGTTAAGTGGAGGGCGTCAAGGATTGGTTTTGGAACCAGTTCCTTTTAATATCTTTGTGAGCAACATTGCGTAGATGTTAGAAGGAAAAGTTTGCCTTTTGCGGATGATACTAAGATCTGCAGCAGATTGGACACGCCTAAAGGAGTAGAAAGAATGAAAAGTGATTTAAGAAAACTGGAAGAGTGGTTGAAGATATGGCAGCTGGGATTCAATGCCAAAAAGTGCAGACTCTTGCATCTGGGGTGCAGTAATCCAAAAGAGCTGTATGTGATGGGGATGAAAATCTAATCTGCACAGATCAGGAGAGGGACCTTGTGGTGATTGTGTTTGGCAATCTGAAGGAAGGCAAGCAATGTGACAAGACAGTAGCTAAAGCCAGAAAGATGCTGGGCTGCATTGAGAGAGGAATAACCAGCAGGAAAAGGGAGGTGATGATGCCCTTGTACAGGTCCTTGGTGAGGCCTCAGCTGGAGTACTGTGTTCAGTTCTGTAGACCGTATCTCAAAAAGGCTAGAGACAGGAGGGAAAATGTCCAAAGAAGGGTGACCAAAATGGCATGGGTTCTGTTTCAGAAGACCTACAAGGAGAGGTGAAGGATTGGAGGTGCAGGGGGATATGATAAAGACCCTTGGGTATCTGACAGGTATTAATGAATCACAAATGTCAAACCTTTTCTGTTAGAAAGGAACACCAAAACTAAGGGTCACAATATGAAATGCCAGGGGAGACTCAAAACTAATATCAGGAAACATTTCTTCACAGCAAGGGTGGTGAATGCCTGGATTGCCCTATTTGGGGGGGGGGGGGGTCTTTGCTTTGTTAATGGTTTATTTTTGTTTGAGAAACAAAACAAACCGAAAAAAACCCCATTAAATGGACTAAAAAAAGGAAACACACACACACCACCTTATAAAAAAAAAAAGAACCAAACAGAACATTTTTGGATTGCACAGCCCTAACAAACATCAAAATACAACTATGCACATATACCAACACCAATGAGATCCAATAAAAACTATCATCCCAAAATAAAATGCTATCACACTTCATAATATAGAATTGGCTAGTTTTCCAAATATCACTTGACAGGAGAATAACCAGCCAGCTCATTCTAGACCAGTCCCTACCAAACAGGGAAATAGTTAAAATAATGGCTACGATCCTTAGTCTTGATATTAAAATAATAAAATTTAAAATAAATCTTCTCCCCAGGACCATAATTGATTTGAAAAGAATTGCCTAATATCAATACATTCCTATCATATGATCCCAGAGAGATTTAATATCAATTTTTCTCTGCTTAAAATATCAACTTTTACTCCAATATATATAGTCACTCCTAATCAGCCATTTCTCCTTCCAAAGCTGCAGAAAACCATATTTTCAGGTGGTGTCTGAATGTCAACACCTGTTTTGCATGACAAAGATGTTGGAGTAATTTATTCCATAAAAATGGAAGGCCTGTTTTTGTGTGGAAATCACTTTCACCTCTTTATTGGAGGGGATAATCAATTGGTTATCTAACTGGGAATGTAACATCTTACATCAAATTTAACTCTAGCAATGTCAGAAAGCCAGTGACAGCTAGAACTGGGGAAATCTGATAACACAGATTACTTCCTACCAGGAACCTAGAAATCATGTTTTGAGTTTGCTGCAACCGCTTTATGGTCTTTGGAGACAACACTAAATAGAAAATATTGCAATAGCCAAATATAGAATTGACAGCAGCATAAATTCCAGGCCAGAGCTGCATTCTGACTCTGGAAGCTATGTCCTCTTCAAGTGTCCACCATTACCAGAGACAGAGACTACTGGAACTGGTCAGGACCACACCTCCCTTACAGCCCAGAGTGAGGTCCTCTGTCTCCAGCAGCCGTGAAGGACGGAAATCCCATATGTAATGGCTGATCTATCAGGAAGATAAGGAATGTGGCTTTTATTGGAGAGGGTTTTTTTTGGTTGTTTGTGTTTTTTTAAAGAAATGTAACCCCTTATTGGGGCACATAAAATAAGAGAGTGCCTGATGCTAGTTTTAGTCTCACACCAGTCCGTGTGGGTTCACAATTCAAAAGTGGTTGAGCAGATAGTAGAGTGGACCTGACACAGAGACAAGGGCTGTATTTCTCAAGCCAGATAGGGAACTAAAAACCAAATACTTTTCCCCTGTGTGACCGCTCTGACAGCACCCCATTACATCTAAAGTTTTTAGCCCCATTCTTCTGGCACTAATAATTGCCTCTCATAGACCCATACCTTAGAATAAAGGAGGTCTCACTGAAGTATATTAAAAAATGAAAAAAATTATTTTCTAATTTGTAGTTTCCAGTGGTCATATATAATAAATTTTAAAATTCACTAATTTCTCAGGGTTTATAGCACTGATTTACTAGTATCAATAACAACAAAACACTCTTCCTCTAAAGGATCTCTCTTTACTAATAACACAACTATTTCTTCCTCCCCTCCAGCATAAAAACAGTGGATCTAGTCCCTCTTCCCCATAAAAAGACACTAGTTAGTGCTCTCATATATTATCTTCCCTATCAAAGAAAATTAGTTCTAACCAACTTAATGATCCATGATTCCTCCCAGGTGGCTTGTGGTACTGCCCATGGATTTAGTAAAGGACTCTTGGATCCATGGCCTTGCTGAATACTGGCCCTTTGGCTCCAAGAAAAGAGAGAGATAGAGAAACTCCCCCACCCTTAATTCACTTTGGATTCTACAACTGCTCCAAAGAAAAAGGCACAATCCTGTTCTAACTCCCCCTAGTGGGTCTCCTTCAAAATACTTGCTTACAGGAATATATTATCCCCTTAATAAACCTCTGCAGCAATCTTTATATCATAGTCCCAAATGTAGAGGGTAAGTGAGATCCCTTAACACAAGGCTTCCCAAATTTTTAGACAATGTGACCCCATTTTAGCTCTTGAAAATTCACATGACTAGATGAAAACCAAAACAAATTAACGGGGAATGATGGGCATTCTCCAACAATTATTTTATGTGCCCCCGCCAATGGAACGCGCTCCCTCCAGATCTAAGACTTGAACCAGGTCATCAGGAGTTACAAAAAAAGCTAAAAACCTGGCTTTTCCGCCAAGCCTTCCCAGACACTTAATGCTGCCTAGACGCAATAATAAACCCAAATTATGGGATACCTCATTGAGTTGCACTATTATGATTTTTTAACTGCACTATGACATTGAGTTCAATCGTTTCTTGCATTTATACTATTTTATACTATATTATACTTTGTTTAATTTGTACTTTGTTCTATTGTTCTATGTAAAGCCCCTCCCCTTTTTTGGGCATTTCACTGTTTTATGTAAACCGGAGTGATTTGTATTTCATACAAGAACATCGGTATATAAAAATTATAAATAAATAAATAAATAAATTACTCCACCCTCATCCTTCCCTCACTCCAGATGATCCTTTCTTTCAACCTCCACCCTCCCCAACTGATCTTCCCTCTTAACCTCCACTGTATCTCAAATTCTACTCTCTCCAGAGGACTTCATCTCTTAACCTCCTCCCCTCCAGTGGATCCTGTTTCTTAGCCTCCATCCTTCTAGTTGGTCCTGTTACATCTCTCCCAGCTCCACTTCCACAGTCTATTCCTTCTCTTACCCCTCCAACAATTTTGCATCCTTCCAATTGATCCCCCTTCTTCCTCAACTAATCATTTATCATTGTCTCCCTCTCACTGCATCCCCAATTTCCTCCTCACTCCCATTCCTTCTTTCACCTCTCAGCCTCCCAACCCTTCTGACATCCCCTAGCTGATACCCTCTTACCCCTAGCTTCTCACACGCCCCAATTAATAATCTGTCATTCCCTCCTCTCTCCATAGTCCAGCCTCTTCCCACCCACACAGATAAACCCTCTCAAGCTGATCTATCCTCAGATCTCCCTCTTCAATGGATCCCCCTTCTGAAACCTGCCAGATGATCCCTTCCTTCGAACCGCCACTCCAAATATCCCTCTGATCAGAGGCAGCAGGAATATTTTCATGTAAGCCTCATGCCAACAGTGGATAACAGCTGGTGGGAAAAGAGGACAGGCTGATGATAGGGGCAACATTTTTCTCAGGCAGGTTCAGTGGTGGGTGAAGGAGAGGAGCAGTGGCCACTGGCCTATGTACACTCAGTTCTCTCCTCCCGTCATGGCTGGTCGAGAGCTTGATGGCGATTAGCATGTGGCAGTAGCAGTAACAATGAAAGTCAGTACAGGACCCCTGTGATTCAGTGTAAGCTCACAAAGCCCTACAGTAGCCCCAATCCCTCCTTGCACAAGGGTTCTTGATATCACATCAACTCATGTGAGAGTGAGGCCACTGCAGGGTCTTGATACGTACTCAATACATGATATAGTTTCCAAAAAAAAAGAAAAAAACAGAAAGATTGTTCTGGCCTCCCAGTATTAGTCCTAAAGAAGTGCCAGCAGATGCTTACGTGTGCCCTATTACTGGATGGAGAGGCTGCAGTCAGTGAGCTTCAGTGAGGTTGGGAGAGTAGCTTACTCCCATGTTCCCACCTGGGTGTCTCATCAAAACCTAGTAAGGCCCTGTGTATAAGGTGAGCATGCCCAGCTTCAAGTGCGGCTTTGCCCTAATGGCAGCCCCCAAAACCTTCACCAAGGTCATTACAGTGGTATCACCAGGCCCACATATGCAGGCCATTATGGCATTCCTGTATCCAGATGTCCAGCTTATAAGGGACAACTCAGCCACCTCCCTTTTTAGCTAGGCTGGGTTGTGAATGTTTAAAGAGCAGTTTAGAACCTTCACAGACTTTAAAGTTCCAGGAAGCTCACTTGATATAAGGCAGGGGTGGGTGTTTTCAACATCAGACCATGTGTCCAACTGAGTGAACCAACTAATAATGTTCAGGCTCTGCTTTTATACTAGTCACTCACCTCCCCTCAGGCCTAACAGAGACAGCCTTGGGTTACTGTAGAAGTAAGAAATAGCCTAATTTTTTGGCTCAACCCCCAAACCTCCAGGGAAGGATGACCCTAGAACCTTTTGGGGTGGGAGCCATAATGGATGCCAGCTGGAAGGGGTAGGACACACAATACCAGGGCCAGGTGGCCCAAGGGCTTTGGTCAGAAGAAAAGGTACCTATTCTATAAACAGGCTAGAGACAAGAACCATTAAGCTAGCTTGGATATGCTTCTTCTCGCTAGTGAAGGGGAAGCAATCAGAATTCTCTCAGACAATACCAAAGTGGAGGAAGGCTTCACCAGCAGGGGGGTGGGGGCACTAACATCCCTCTGCTAGGAAGGAAGCAGTCTGGCTGACCAAATGAGTGGAAGAATCTCTCCTTCTAGGGAGCCCATATAACAGGGAAGAAAACCTGCAAGCCAATGGTCTTAGCAGGAACAGGCGGGATCCAGGTGAATAGACACTAGATTCAAGAGCATTTTCGATGATAGTAAGCTGGTAGGGTCTCCCATGTACAAACCAAAGCAGATATGTTTTACAGTTGCAGGGCAGAGCCAGATGTCAGAAGCATAGATGCACTCGTGTCTCTGGCTAAGGTACGACTCATTGCATGGCCTCCACCATGGCCACCAATAGACTGGACAATAAAGATGGTAGAGATCCGCCCATGCCTGGTCAGACTAGTAGCTCCAAATTGGTCAAGAAGGAGCTGATACATGAATTTCGTGAGACTTCTGAATGGAGCCCTGCTGGCTCTACCAAAGGAATAGGGTCTGATCTGGTAAGGCACAGGAAGAACTATCTCTCTTATAGTCTGGTCCTCGAAAGGGCATACCTATACAAGAAAGCTTTTTCTGCCTAATAATTTCAACCAGGTTGGAGGCAAGGAAGTTCTTCCCACTTCCTAGCCTAGGACAGATTGGGAGAATTGATAAGGAGTTCTGCTCTATGCAAGACCTTTTTTTCTGAAAGCAGTCATCTCACAAATTAGACTTCCTGCAAGCTAGCATAGAAAATAGGTGCTCAGCTCTTCGAAGATCCAAGTAGCAGCCATAGTGTGCTATAGGGATTGAGTGAAAGGCACCCCAGTAGCGGTGCATCCAGACATAGGGCATTCCCTGATGGAAGTAAGATGCATTAGGCCACCATTCCAATCAGTGGTATGCCATTTAGGATTTCATACAGGGGCTAAAGGCCTTGGGCAGATGGCCCTTGAAGCCATTAAAGCACACAGCCATGAAGGTTATTTTGGAAGAAATGCTTCCTCAAAGGAATTTACTCAGTTAAGATGCATCTTAGAGCTAAAGGCTTTGTCCTGCAGAGCTCCTTATCTAGGAATTTCACAAGGACCAGGTACTTCATTTTTGCCCAAATTAGTATCAGCATTCCATAGGAATCGAAGATCTATCAAGCCCTCAACAGTGTTGGCCGTGAGAAGAAAATTAAAACCTGTGATTATTAGAAGTACATTGGATTCTCTTGACATATCTAATGCTGTAGGAGAAGAAATAAGCTGATCATGGTATTTGGTGCCCAAAAAGAATAGGTGGCCTCTAAGGCCACCATAGCCAGCTGGATCAAGGAGGCAATAGCATCGGCCTCCCTATTATCAGGTTAGCAGCTGCCAGTAGTGCTCTGGATTCATTCTACAAGGGCCCAACCCTCATCCTAGCAGGGGCAGCTCAGCCTCACTGAAAGGAATTGGCAAGGCAACGGCATAGTCATCCTTACATTTTCTCAATGAACACTATAGATTGGTCACACAGACCAAAGCAGACACTACATTCGAGGCAAGGATTGGCTAGTCAGCACTATCTTTCTCCCACCCTAGCAAGGGGAAGCTTTAGTAACTCCCATACATAATGACTGGTCTAGCAGGAAGATAAGGAAGGTTACATTATAATTACCTGATAATTTTCTTTCTTTGAGTCCTGCTAGACCAGTCCAAATCCCACCCAAGAAGACAGGGGCAATGATCAGTGGGACTAAGAACATCATGTAAGGTGTGCCTGGTAGCACCCTCCTTCTGCCTCTTTCTATTCTTCCCTCATTTTACCTCTTGACTCACTCAGAAAGGGTCTCCATACCCCACAGAGTATGTTTAAAGAATATGGTGTAAGGGGATTTCTAGTGGTCACAGTGCTTTGGCAAAAAGCTACTGGTATTGGCCAGGATTACACTTTCCTTTATAGCTCAGAGTGCGGTCATAAAAGAGGTCTCTGTTACCCATGGAGGAGGGAAATCCCATAATGACTAGTCTAGCAGGAATCAAGGAAAGAAAATATCAGGTAATTATCATTTAATCTTCTGATTGACCCAGAAACATAGAACCGCATTTTATAAATGCTGGCCTGGTTCAGGACCTACTACCTAAGGCCTGCCGGCCACCAGTACCAGAGGGCTCAATCCAAGGTGGCCATTGTAGGCAGAAGACACCCTGCTGCTGTTCCAGTTAGAACCTATCTGCCTTGCCTTGCCAGTGTTCCTCTGAATGTGGCTTATAGCGGGTCTCCAGCCTGACAGATACGCAAAACACTGGGACAGTGCTGACAGTGTTCGGTGGCAAGATTTAAAGAAGAAATGCACATCATTATTTTTAAAGCTAAGTCATTTTATTTGCAGTAAAATACATTTTTCAAAAAAACAATTTACATATGGATGACCAATGATTTATACTTTAGATGTGGTCTTAAGACTCTATTGTCTTTATATGATGGTCTTGTTTATGTGAAGTATGATATGTTTATCTTTTCAGTGTGATAAGGTAAATTTTTTGTGGAGAAGCAATAATTTTGGCAGCACTGTAAATAAATGGCAGAAATGTCTCATAAACTGTAATGCCCACATTGGTACAGTTCTGTGTAAAGCGCTGATGCATAACAGAAATGGAACTGCAGTAGAGGTGATGGAGAGAGGTTACCCACATTATTAAATATCCCAGCCAAGTGCTTCAATTTAAAATTGTATCTGCTGTCCCAATTAGAGTCAGATCTGTAATTAGAATGGACATGTCTTATCCTGCAGTGCCCATGGGATCCTCATCTTGAATGCTGGCAAGTGAGAAAAACAACATAATGTATATAAATCATGATGAATTACAATTAGTATTAAAATGATTCAATTACATTGTGTATGAAACTCTATTGAATTAAATATTCCTTTCTTTATTGTGTAACTCATTCATGTATAATTCTACATGTTTTGGTAAAAAAAAAAAAACTATTGATGATCATTCATGTTGATGGATTCCAGAGAGATCCTAATTTGATTAAAAGGCCTCTAAATAAAATGTATAACTAGTTGACTAAAACTGAAACACAGACTCTGTGTTATCTGTCGGACAAAAGCATCCTTTTGTATATAGTTTTATGCATTAAACTAGAAAAGATCCTTTCCCAGTCTTAATGGTCACAATGACATACACATGAACTCTGACTTCTTGTCTCTCAGTTTGTGCCTACAGGAATCCCGTAATAAATCAGGGCCATCATAACTACCCAGACATACCCTCATTCCCTGCATTTTTGCCATGGTCATGCTTACACAGCCATTGCCATTTCTATAGTAACGTCATCAGTTCCACCACGCTGCATCACCAGGTTTAAGAGACCGCAATTTAAAGCCCTCCCTGGACTACAGGTAGTCTTGATCCTTACAAAAATATGTGACGGCTCTAGTCGCCAGCTGACCTACAAACAAAGTACAGCCCCCGCCGCCCCCCCCCCCCTCTTCAGAACTATCCAAGAGGATTTAGAAATGACATGAAGCAGACCGTCCCGGACATCTGTCTTTATAAAGCCGTAGACGTCCCAGGCTGGCAAATCTGATAGGCACGCTTAAAGACTTTCTGCCTAACACCGGTTACATTAGGGTCGATGTTCAAAGCCCACTGAATAATCAGCTGCATTTTCCCGGCTAATTTTGTGGCTATGCGGCTAAATCTACCCACTCAAATTCTGAGTGGGAAAATTCACACTAGCCATTTGTGCAGCTGGATTTGTATGGGTAAACTTAGCTGGTTACCCCTAAATATCGCGATAGCAAGCTAAATTAGAAAAACCTGCCTCGGAAACATCTCTAACCAGCCCCTGTTTTTGCCCAGCTAAATTTATGCAACTTGAACTGTTAGTCACACAAATTTAGGAAGCTACATGGGCCAGAGATTCAATTGGGTAAATGTTTTCAGTACTGACCCTGTTGTGCCATGAAAACAAACCCAACCATGTGAGATGATGGACCAACGTTTCACAAGGCAGAGAAACACCACAATTTGTTTGTTTACAAATAGAGACGAGTTCAGTCCACCACTGAGAAATTCACCTCCATGCACCCTCTTCCTTCCCCTCTCTCTCATACTTTCCTGCTGCAGCAACTGCAAGATGGATTCAGAAGCTGGAGATGCGGGCTTAGATGGGGGCTTAGTGACTTCATTCTCGCATGCAGACCTCTACGTTTGAGGACCAACAGATTTTCTTTTTTTTTATTATTACTATTTCTATATGGTTAATCCCAAACCTGTCCTGGTGACCCCACAGTCACTCAGATATTCCTGCCAGCTGCTGCCCTTTTGCCACAAGCAACATAATAAGTAAGGCTGGACAGCCAGGGTCTGGAAAGCTAATATCTTGAAGACCAAGAAGCAGATAGGCTCTTCCTGCTGCCAAAATATGGCTTTTCCATTATGCATAGAAAAGCCCCTGGAGCTGCCCCAATAATGCAATAATAGGTACAGCGTTATTGGGGCAGCTCCAGGGACTTTTCTATGCATGAGCAATACAAGGTTCTGCCCCAATAAATCTACTGGCTGGTGCTCAAATCTCAGGTGGCAAAAAACAGCCCCTCACTTCTCAGGCAGCCTGCAGGGAACAGGAAAAGAGGTGTGAACCTGGAGCAAACAGAGCAGAACAAAGAATAGCCACTCTGCCCTCTAATCTAGCTCCTCTCCTCCTGTTGTTTTCTCTTCCCCTCTAGTTCTGCAGGGAACAGGAGGTGATAGGGATGATGCTGGATTTGACTAAAGTTAGGTTTGTCTGTATCTTTTTCTATTTATAATGTATTACTTATTCTATATTTAATGATTTTTCTGTATTCTGTGTTTGTGATCAACATGTGGTATTCTGTTAACATGTAGTTTCTCTTTAATCCAGCTTGTTCATTTTTTCCAATAGCCGGTGTATTGCTGCTAGTAAATTTGAATTCTTAGCCCATGTTTCCAGATAATGCTCAAGGTGATTTAGAATAATTTTAGAATTCAACTATAAGAAGTTTTTTCCCCAAGGAGCTTACTCCTGAGCAATAGGAGATAAAGTAACCTGCTCAAAGTCACAAAGAATATCAGTGGGAGAAGTGGTTTTCCTGGCTTTCAGACCACTGCTGTAACCACCTTGCTACCTCTTTTCTCTGGTGGGAAGAATAGTAATGCTGTTCTAGGACCCGGAGTAATATTTGCAACGTTGCCTTTTTTATAGGCTGGGTTGTTGCTGTTTGAGTACTGGCAGTTAGTGCTGTTTTGGATTCCATGTTGCTTATCCCAGGGATAAGCAGCATGGAATCTCTCTACCCCTTGGGATCCTGCCAGGTATATGTAACTTGGATTGGCCACTGTTGGAAACAGGATACTGGGCTTGATTGACCTTTGGTCTGACCCAGTATGGCAAGTCTTATGGTATATATTCAACACAACGTCAACATTCAAATGCCTTTAAATTCAAATTGATTCTGGACTTAGGACAGAATCCCAATTTCCATTTTTTCACATATATCAGGTATAGACCATCATAACACCCCACGGTATTCGGGCATTACTGCTCCATTTTTAAACCACTGATAGACGTCATCTTTAATCATTGGTCATACTCAGTCCTGATTTCAAAATTGTTTTTTATAATTCTTTTTCTTTTATTTCCACATCTTGAATTTTAGAAAAAAATTAAAAAGAAAAAGAATTATAAAAACCAATTTTGAATACAGGTCTGAGTATGACCAATGATTAAAGATGACCTCTATCAGCGGTTTAAAAATGGAGCAGTTATGCCCGAATACCATGGGGTGTTATGAACCCATACAAAATACCCATGAGATATGGCTAACTTAATCTTATTGTCAGCTGATTTTGATGACAAGATGGTTAGCCATTGTTGATTGATGTTGGATTAACCATTCAGTAAAAGTGTCTACTATGAAACACAGGAGCATAATATATTGAGTATTAAACATGAATGATGTTGGATTAACCATACAGCAAAAGTGTCCCCTATGAAATATAAGTTATGTAAGTACTTGAGGAACAAGTTATATTGTATTAATTGAAAGAGTAACTTGTAAAAGTATTGTTTTTGTTGTTTGTAACTATCTAAATAATCATTGGGGTGGGTTATATAATTGGGGTTATGTACAAGTGTGATATGTATGAGTTAGTGTGGATGTAGGATTTTATATTTTTATAGAAGTTTAGTATATATAAGAAACTGTTGACGATAAGATTGCTAGCCATGTCTCATGGGTATTTTCTATGGGTACTGCACATTGGTTTGGAATTGAATTTTCATTCAAAATATAATATTAGGCACTGTAAGAGGAAACATCCTAGGTCAACTCTGTCAGCCAGTGATTTCAGAGACTAGCTATAGTCAATGTATTTCATTTAGTTTATAAATTCTATGTATTTCTTAATTCTTATTTTTGCAGCCTAGCCCCAAGAATCACAGATGACACATTCAACAGACACTGTGACATAATTTCTGAAACATATCTGTATTTTGTGAGTGTGTGTGTGTATATATATATATATATATATATATATATATATATATATATATATATATATGTATGTATATGTATATGTACTGTGTGTATATGTATGTATATATGTATATAAAATAAATATTTAATATTTAAAAGTATAACAAGAGACTTTCAAAACTGTACAATTTGGTGCAAAGTTTGTGAGTACTTTTACTCTCAAAGAGAAATATGAGCATATTTTCCCTTTGAACTTTGCATAGTTTTATCATTTTGACAGTGGGCAATTTTTAAAAAACATTTAATTACATGGGTAAATTGACATTTACAAAGAAGGTGTAATGTGGATATCTTAGGATCTGTCCAACAAACTAGAGTCTAATAAGTCTTCTTTTTAAAGGTTAAAATAAAAGTCCAAATTTTATTGCAACAGATATTGAAAGAAAGATCCATCCCCCAAGTAAATGTATATATGTTTTCAAATTATTAATTTTACGCAGTTACAAGTGCATTATTTGTATGAAAATAAAGTAGCAAGCATATACAACACAATAATTCAAAACATAAATATAGAAATATGAGGAGATTCGAGCAAAAACAGAAGGTGACAATAATAAAGAGAGAATATAAAGAAAAAAAATCTAAGGGAAAGGACAAATCCAACTTATATCTACAATAAAGCTTCAGACATGGACAAATTGCATTTCTTATCTCCATCTATTAGCTACCATCAGCAGTTTGCATTGAAATCTTAGCATCAAGAAAGTCCATAAGCTGCATAGGGTCAAAATAAACATAATGCATGTTAGCTTATTTTATTATACATTTACCAGCATATTGCAGGTAAAATTCACCTCCTAAATCCAAAACTTCTATGATGCATACTCTGCATCAACCTACAAAGTTCTGCAAAATCCACCCCACCTTTTGACCCTAAAACAAACTATTCCTAGCTCTAAAGAAAAGTCACATTATTGAATTTTTATCTGATTCAAAAACAAAAGAAACCAGCAGAGTAATATGGCTGGTTCCTTCTTGCAGGAAATTTTCAAGGAATGCTGTCAGTTCCAAACTGTTCACAGTCAGTTGATCCTGAGCATGAATGGCTTTTGCAAATTGTTCTACCTATGTCCAGTTATGTTTTTACAGAATTGTTCTGGGAGGGGTGAACATAACAAAATAAGAATCACCATACTGGATCAAACTCAGAATCCTCTTACCAACAATGGCCAATCTAACTCCCAAGTATCTGGCAGGATTGCAAATGGTAGATAGATAGATCCCAAGCTGCTTACACTCAGGGATAAGTAGTGGCATTCCCCAAGTTTATGGACTTTTCTTCTAGGAACTTGTCCTGTAGCAGAAACAGGAAGAGTGCAGAATGGTAACAGGAATACACATCTACAGGCTTAGATCACAGCAACCAACATTGAACCTAACAACCTGGCTAATTAGTAGGAATGGCTAAGGGGCTTCGGGTCAACACCAAAAATATTGAGGACTCGGAAAGTAGCTCCTCACCATGCTAACATTTTGAATCTTGAGTGGAAGTCAAGTCACATCCCAAGAGACTTGAAAGAAGGTGATAAACAGAAGAACAAATATACTATGGAACTGCTGAGAGAAAACCAGCCCATTTAGTAAGTAACCCACTGACAGGAAGGAGTATACCGCAGACCGTAGATGTCAGCAGCTACTGCACACCCTCTACTGAGGAAGAAACCCAACTCAAGAGCAGGGATGAGTACTCAAGGAAGTCACTGGGGGCGTGAGAGACATTAGTGAGAAATTTCATGGGGATTGGGTGGCAGGAAATATTACGGAGAAAGGAAGGGTAAGATGAAAAAGGGGAATGGAAGAACCAAATAAAAAAGCAAAAAGAGAAAGTAATTCAGTTGGCAGCCTTTTTCACATTAAGCCACATCTGATAACTTACTTTTGGCTACAAAGCCTCCACCCCAGCCCTCTCTGTCACTCACTTAGCCTCCTTTTAGTGATCCCTCTTGTCTTGGCTCATCTTACACTTCCCCGGCTCTTTTTTTCTCTCATTGTCACTCTGCTCTACATTTCTCTCTATTTATAGATTTCTCCCTGTTGCCCCTTCAACCTGTTTTTCACCTCCCCTCCCCTTCTCCACATGCTCTCTGAGTACTTCCTCCTTGCAGTGGAGCTGTAAGTTGATAAGGTGATTCTGGCTATGCTACTGCTGCTCTGGGCTTTTCTTCATATCTGAAGCAGAGACCTATGTGATATTTTGAAACATCTTTGAATTATTCGTATTTTGATCTAATAAAAGGTATTAGAATCTAAATAAATCTTTATACAATAAATATTTTAATATTTTCTTTTATTCTCATTTGTATCAATTAATTTTAGGGATAGAGCAGTAGACTAAAATGTGCCTATATTACTATCCTGCCTTTTTTAATACATAATTTATAAATAATTTGAATAAAATCATAATCACAAAAACCACAGTCTCTTTATCCATGGGGCATGGCCTAAAATATCCTCTACCTTCCTCTGAACTAGTATCCACGCACAAACCCTCCCAAAATAGAGTGAGAATATTTTCTTCTTCCTCTGGCATGTGCTAGAAAAGAACAAAAATTCCCAAATTCCCTTTCTCATCAGATGGTACAAATTCTCTTTCCAAAATAGTGGCTTCAGCCTACTGTTGACTGATCATGGGAACGTAATCACCATCCAGCTCCAGCCCTTCCAACAAGGGGTAAATGGGGCCTTGTGTCAGGAACTGGTCAAAAAGGTAGAAAAATTTCAATCTCTCAAAAAACTTCTCAATAGAACTCCAGTGGTGAACAGAGACCCACCAAACCCTCCTCTATGAAAACTCTCCTACTCTGCAAGGGAATCTTATTGGAGACCGCAAGAAGCTACTCCAATTCTTTGGTCAATTAACTGGAGAAGAAAAAGGAGGTTAGGGCTGTTCAGCTTAGAGAAGAGACGCCTGAGGGGGGGATATAATAGAGGTCTTTAAAATAATGAGAGGTCTTGAATGAGTAGATGTGAATCGGTTATTTACACTTTAGGATAATAGACTAGGGAACACTCCATGAAATTAGCAAGTAGCACATTTAAGACCAATTGGCGAAAATTCTTTTTCACTCAATGCACAATTGAGCTCTGGAATTTCTTACCAGAGGATGTGGTTAGTGCAGTTAGTGTAGCTGAGTTTAAAAAAGGTTTGGATAAGTTCTTAGAGGAGAAGTCTACTAACTGCTATTAATCAAGTTGACTTAGGGAATGGGCTTTGCTGTTACTGGCATCAGTAGCATGGGATCTTCTTAGTGTTGGGTACTTGCCAGGTTCTTGTGGCCTGATTTGGCCTCTGTTGGAAACAGGATGCTGGGCTTGATTGTCCCTTGGTCTGACCCAGCATGGCAATTTCTTATGTTCTTAAGAAACATTTGCACATGCTCCAACCATATTTTACATTGAGAGCTAATCAATCACCAAAAGCTGGGGGATTGGCCATGACCAGAGAAGGATCCCAATATGTAAAAATCCCAAAGAAGATGACACATGGGAAAAATATTAGTGGTGGTTGCAAAGCCCTGCTACAATGTGGTAAAGTGTGTACTAGGGATGTGCATTTTCTAAAACAAATGAGCAAAATAGACAAATAAAGGCAATTCATTTCATTCGGGGGGGCCCCAAAATGAATTGATCCCCCTCAAATAAAACAAACCTTATTCATTGCATTTGTTTTAAATGAATGCATCAGGCCTAGGACTAACCCCAGGCCCAAGGCTGGGGCCTCACCTAGGGCATAGGCAGAGGGCTAAAGAAGGGGCCGTGACCTACGCCTAAGCATGATGCCGGTGCCTAGGCCTAGGACTGAAGCTGGGACCTCATCTAGGGCAGACACTGAGACCACAGAAGGGGCCGTGGCCTAGATCCTTGTGATTCGAGGGTCTTAGGCCTCAGCAGAGACCCACGCCCCTGCCCCCAAACATTCACATACCTTATCCATCTGGTATCCGCAGAAGCAGCCAGACTGGATCCCGATGCCTGGGCCTCGACTCAGATCCAGGCCTAACTCTGCAGCCCAGCCCAGAGGCCAGGTCCTGAAGTTGGGGCATCAACCTGGACCTAGACATGATGCTAGAGCCTGAGGACAGGGTCCTGACACCTGGGCTTGGTCTAGGGAGGGTCCAGGCCCGATGCCTGGGATCAACCTGGAGTTCAGGCCCTGATGCTGAGGCCTTGGCCTGGCCATCCAAGGCTGTACATCAAAATGGTGTTGTCCACTGGGTTGAATCCACCAGAGATAATTAACTTCGACTCATCCCCAGTGGATGGAGTCATTTGAAGAAGAAAATAAAAAAGAAGAGGACATTCTCAGGAAATGCTCCGAGACCTGGGATCCAGGCCTGGGCCTGAGCCTAACCTGAGGCCCAAGCATCAGGACGCGGCCTCTGGGCCAGGCTCCGGCATATAAAATCAGTTGTGCATGGGTAGTGGATTTTATAACATGCACACATTGGCACACGCATGTTATAAAAGCACATCCATTTGCAGGTGCGGAAACCATGCGCACATGGATGCCTGTGCGCCAGTTTAAAAATCTACCTCATTATGTAGATGATAATAATTCTTGGAGTACTGACCTTATTTCATATATACATTTTTATCCTCATATTGCTCATCATTGTCCACAACAGCTGGAGTAATTTGGCATATAGCAGCAGCAATGATATTTTAAGCATCAGTCCATATTTCCATACAATATCAAAGGCCAAAGACAAATCTCTAAATTTGGACCCAGTCTTGATGATCGGATTAATTCTTAAAAGGATGAGCATTTGAAAGAGCTTATAAGTTCCTCAGAGTGTAAGGATTGATGTGAGCCCTTAGTGCTGTGGTGTAGTTGATGCTGCCCTTTGGGCAAGCCTACGAGGCCTACGCAAACAGCTAGAGAACATGCCTTGAAGCAGGCCAGGCAGGAGCTTCACTTGTACCAGCCACCTCCCTCGCAGGTTGAGTCCTTAGTTTCTGGTGACCAGCAGGACTTAAGGGCGATCTAAGACAAAATCCAGAAACAGGCCTAGATTCAGGGCAGGCAGCAGACAGTGCGTTGTCAGGATTCAAGACAAGGTCAGGTCCAGGGGGCAAGCAGAGAATCATGTCAGGACAAGACGGACAAGGAAAGGCAAGATAAGACTCTGTGGACAAGGACAAGGCAACAGAGATAAGCCAAAAACAGAAAGAAGACAAGGTAAGAAGAGGCAAGGCTGGATGAGGCTAGAAAAGGCAAAGCTGAACAAGGCTGGAGCAGCACAACCGTAATGCAGGGGACCCTGAGGAAAAGAAGAGCAGTTGTGGCTGGGTTTAAATACCCAGCCACATGATGTAATCAGGAGGCGCCCGCTGAGGGGATTCCCAATGCGGGGCCTTCAAGAAGCACTGCACGTTGCCATGCATACCTAGGGAAGCTGCACGGTCAGCAGCCTGGAAGCATTGGCGTCATTTGTGGAAGACTGGGATGAGTGCATCTGGTTGCGGTAAACTGCCGCAACTAGAAAACATAACACAGAGCAACAAGATGGGCCTATAACTCCCAAAGTTATATGCTAGTTTTACAGGTCTTTCTAAGTAAATGTGCTTTGAAAATTGCCTTGGTAATATACTAGATTTTTGAGCCCACCTTTCTAAATGATGCTCAAGACAGCTTACAGGATTATTAGAATTCAGGTACAATAAGTTCCTTTCCCTAAGAGCTTACAATCTAAATGGGCACCTGAGATAAAGTGGCTTGCCCAATATCACAAGGAGTGTCAGTGTGGAAAGTGAGATTTGAATCTCGATTTCTTTGGTTCTCAACCCATTGCTGTAATCACTAGGTGTTAGAATCTGCTCCTCTAGAGGGGAGGAGTTAGCAATCTGTTGTGATCTGCTCCTCCAGAGAGGAGGAGTTAGCAATCTGTTAGAGAACTACTATGCTGATGGGAGTAGCAATCTGTAGTGAGTCACCGTGCGGCATTAGCAATCAGTTAGGGACTGACTCCCGTAGAAGGAGGAGTTTAGCAATCTAATATGCTCCGTAGGCGGAACTAGCAATCTTGTTATGATATAGACTTCTGAGTTGGCAATCTGTACCAGCAGAGTGCTAGAAAGGGTACTCAGCTGGAAAGGACTGTAAATAGGTGAATCCTTGGGCCGATGGCAGATGACAGCGCCCCCAGGAGGATATTCTGAGAGGGGACCATCGGCTAGGCTTGGGTATGGAGACAGACACAGATAGTTCTTTTATTAGACAGGTTAGTAGAACCACCAGAGGTGGCAGTAGTGAGCTGATATGCCCGGCAGGGCTGAAGTCCTTCAGATACTAGAACTGCGATCCCAGGGTTGCTGAGCTGTAGAGAGACCATAGATGGTGAGTAGACAGGGTAAGCTGTATACATAGCCAGTAGTAGATGACAATCTTACATAGATTCTTAAGAAGGCTCAGTAGCTGGAAAGAGTTAGGCCCTCGAGGAGCGAGTACCTGGTTCCAGGGAAAGCTCTGAGAGAGTGGTGGTAACTCATGAATGTCTGTATCTGCGATCGCTTCCAGGCAATATGGAATCTTCAGAGGGTTTAGGAACATGGGCCCTCGAGGAGTGAGTACTGGTTCCTATCTGCAATCTGAAATAGAGAAAAGAGAACGAGGCCCCTGAGGAGTGGGTGCCCCTGGTAAGTCCGAGGTGGCAGAGTAGCTTGGACGAATCCGTAGCGAGTCCGAATCAAAGTCCGAATTCATGTCCTGATTCATAGTCCTTGCTAACTCAATCTGTTAGCGAAAGTGAAGACCTTTTATGTTCGAAGCGGATGACGTCAATACAGGGGGACGCCCCTGAAGTTCGAGCCCTTGCTGGTACATACTTCGGAGCGCGTGCATGCCCTACGTCATCAGGAACATGGTGGAACTGCAGCATCGAGCCGGCCCGGGGACGCTGGGGAGAAGCGGCATGGAGATGCCATGGCAGCAAGCCATCCATCAGTCCCGGAGGGAGTCGCCACAGAGGTAGAGAGGGTGGGGCGAGGGCGAAGAGCGGCCACAAACGCAACACTAGGCCAACCATTCTCCTCTAGCATTGTTGTTTGAATTTGAGATAACAAGTACCTTTCGTGGAAATGGCCTGCACTGGTTGTAGCAACCTTGTATATGGACCAACACAAGTGGTGGGTGGGAAATGGATGTATTGGGGAGGAGCTATTTAGCCGAATAAGTAACAATATTTACACTTAAGTAACTGGATAAGTTAGACTTGCTCAATAGCAGGTATAAAGTTAGCTGGATAAGTCGTATTCAGCTAAGTTACTTATCCTTTTATCATTGAATATCTACCTCTTAGCTACTGAGCTCCAGTATTATAGAATTCATTGCTTCTTGACATTCGGCAAGAATGGAATTATTTGTAATTCAGAAAACTTGTGAAGTATTTATTGTTAAGTAAGGCTTATGAGTGATGGGATCTTTTTCCAGGTGTGATTTTCAGTTTGCTGAATGATATTGACATGCTGAATTGATTCTGGGTTAAGTGATATGGGCTTTTTTTGTTTATGAATGGAATGATAGGGATTTCTGTTTGATTTATTTTAATGTTATCTTTTATTTTAGTTTGTTTTATTTTTTAAGGAATGTTGTAAGATATAATAAAAACCATTTGTTTTTATGGGATTATAAGCAGTATATGAAATCTAATAAAAAAAATAATTTCCTTTGCCTTTCTTCTGTTGCCTTGGGAGTTTTGATACATCAGTGCTGTTTGTGATTCCTCTAACTCTATGCCTTGGGGGTTTTGATACCTGTGTGCTGTTTGCAATATCCGTTGCTGTATGCTTTGGGGGATTTTGAGGCCACTCTCACTATCTGCATCTACTATTAACTTCAGAAGTAGACTGCAGTGAACACCAGCCTGAGCCTTCTCTACCTTAGAGTTTGTGTGTGTTCACAAGGAGTCAGCACACAGTGTGTGTGTGCGTGTGAGAGAGAGAGATTTGCACACACTTTATTTATATTCAACCTTTCAGACACATCGAATTGGATTATATTCAGGTACTATAGATAGTTCCTTATTCCCTGAGGGCTTATAATCTAGTTTTATACCTGAGACAGTGAAGGGTGAAATGACGTGTCCAAGGTTACAAGGAGCAGCAGTGGGATTTGAATCCTGATTTCCCTGATTCACAGCCCACTGCTTTAAATACTAGGCTACTCCTCCACTCACATACTGTGAGAAATAATGTGTGCAGTATTTTAGTGTACAACTGAGGTTCACTACATAGTCAGAGCCAGCCGGTAGACCATGTTTGCAACTGCCAAGCACTCTAACTATGCTTGCTAAGCAATAATACTCTTCTTGATATGTTGCTCTGTACCTACTATTTGTGATTTTCTTTTTTTTAATTTTCAAATAATTTATTTTATTGTAGAATACATAATTCCAAAACATTTGAAATAGAACTACAAATTGTCAGTAATAGGTTACCATAAAAATAAAGTTATATAAAGCAAATAACAATCCATTTTATATTAGACTATTATTAGGGGAGCATATCAAAGGAAATGGTAAATAAGGCAAAGTAAACTGAGCTAATAACACCAGAACCATTAAATGCCATTTGTGATGTTTAATCACTAGTGCCACTGCTGCTGCTACTCCATTTCTCTTTTGGTACCTTTGGATAGTTCTCATATTAGGTATATATAGGTTAGCTGGATAACTTAGGGTATATATAGGATAGCTGGATAACCTAGGACCTGCTTCTGAGCATTACTTAAGTAAGAGCTGAATGAACAATAGAAACAGAATGGATCGCTGAGAAGAACGATCCCAGCACAGTTTTGCAAGTAACATATGGGTGACAGGATATCATCAAGGGGTGGGAATGACTGGGGGGGGGGGGAGAGGAGGGACAAGTAAATAATTTTTAATGGGGAGGGAGGGAGGAGGCCCAGGCCATCACTGATCACAGGCTGGAACTCTTAAATGTTTCCAATTTTAAAGCTTTGGACCAGCTTGTGGGGATCTCAAAGGAGGGAGAGGAGTACATACATGTGATAATAGGGGGTGGGCATCAGGCTGAGAGGCCCGTGACTTTTTTTTTTCTTCTAAGAGATGCTACTTACTTGGATATTTCTTAAAGTATCTGGTAAGTAGAGAGTTATCCAGCCACATGAGGCAGAATAACTTTAGGACTAACTGGCTATATTGATTCACTGCCTGGTTAGGGTCAAAGTTATCCGGCTTTATGTAGCCAGATAACTTTGAATAAGTATATTTGGGGGACATTTATCCCGCTAAATGTGCTGGACAAGTTATCCGGCTAACTATAGCTGGATAACTTGTTCTCTAAATGGCCTACTAAATATTGGCCTCCATAGGTTTTTACACAGGGCTTACCCAGTTATTTTTAACTGTTTCATGTCCTCTTGCATTTTTTCTTCAAACTCTTTCCCCTTATGGTTCTTACTGATTATTGGTCTCATCCAATATTTAGCCTTCGATGGACTATACCACAAAAAAAGGCAGAGCACCAAACATGCAGCACCCAGAACCAGAACCATATTTCCTCCATTATTACTGCTTCTCAGTTAATGGAGGCAGTATTTGTAAAAACTGATTCAGAAGGATAATTGTGTTCTGCATTCCCTGAATCACAGGATATTAAAAGGCTAGTAACAAGAGAATTTGGAGCATCTAGTCAGTAGCATATTTTCATTTAATTTAATATTTATACACCACACTTACCAAACTTACAAAGAAGATGAATGTGGTTTACAACAAATATAACATAAAAATATATACAAATATTAAAACCTCCCATACCCAAACCACCCCCTCTAAACATCAATTAAAAGCCATTTCCAATCTTAGCCTCCAGTGATGAGATGGAGAAAATAGATCTTACTGAAAGGGCTAAGATTATACACAGTCGGAAAGACCAATTCTGAATCTGGAGAGCCAGCCCCTCCCCTTAATGATGCTGGATGGCAATAAGAGGCCTCCTCCAGGGATTTCCTATGGCTTCTCCTTGCTTAAGGTTTTGTACCAATTTGGTTGGTGCCCTTTGGTCCTCATTTGGAGCCTTGAGTTGGTGCCAATGTGGTTGGGTACTTTGCCTCTCTCATGGTGCTTTGGGGACTTCTTGCCATTCTTTTTATTGCTTTTGCTCTCTAGCACTGCCATAGTGTGTGTTCTGACACATTTGTTGCTTTCTTCCCCATCATAGTGCATTGAGCTGCTGATGTCACACTTTGTCCCTCTTATGCTCCCTTTGGGAATTCATGCCACTGTTGTTGGTGTCCTTTATACCTCTTTTGGAGCTTGGGGTATTTTGACCACTCTTGCTGCTGCTTTACTCTTCTCACAGTGCCTTGGAAAACTAGTGCCACGGCTGGTAGTATTTTGCCCCATTGCAGGTCTTTGAGCTATTCATACCACATTGACATAGTCTCGATGCATTGGAGTACCTTTAACACTTTTGTTGATGATTCTCCTCAAGTTTTATTAGAAATGGTTAGCAAGCCTCAATTTAGAAACCAAAAAATAGGCTGCATTACTTCCCCCATTGACTTTGATGAGAAACGAATGAACAAATAAACAAAAAAAAATGTTGTAACAAATAATTATGGCCTATAAAACAACTGTTGCCTCTTCACATTCCTAAAAAGAAACCTTTATTGCAACTAGCTGTGAATAAACCTTTTTCTTCTGTTAAATCTGTTTCAAGTTCAACCTCACAATAAAATGAAGGCCATGTGAACACACAGCAGCTATGTGGAAAGTACTTTTTTATGATACTATTAAGAGGCAAAATGAAAGGTTCCCCACCAGAGGGGAATCTTTTGTTAAAAAAAAAAAAAAAAACCCCTTCTGGGGTAATATTCTGGCAATTAGTGGATTACAAAATTAGCCAGATAAACTTACCCCGCTAATTTTGGAGGGATATTTATTGGTGCAGCTTATCTGGCTAATTTAACTCCATATCAGAACATCCCTGGAAGGCCCCCACATTATCCAAATACATTTTAGACAGATAATACGTTTTCCAGCTAAACTTTAGCCAGTGGGGGAAATATTGCAAAGTCAGCATTTAGCCAGATAACTTGTGAGTTATCAACCTTAAATGTCACTGAATATTAAACCCCCACCCCCACCCCCCAAATCTATGCACAAACTAGCATCTCTATCATTTTATTTTTGACTTATGTAGCCAGGCATTAAGCGATGTACTTAGTATGTTCTCATTTGTATAATATTAATCACAGATGACAGATCCACAAATAATAAATCTCTAAAAAAAAAAAAAAAATCTACATTACAGCTGATAGTAGTTCTCTGCCTACAAATGGACTGCTTATAAAGATAAGTTAGTCATTCTGATTAACACATCACTTCTGGAAAAGAATTTCAAAGCTTTGGAGCTGCAACAGAAGAGGCTTGTTCTCTTTTTTTCTGTAAACTGAACCTGTCTTGCTGAGGGAACATCTAACCAACTTCTTTGGCAAGATCTCAGAGATCGTGTGGGCTGGTACATCCGTTCAATGGCATTAAACCCTGGAAACCCATTGGAGTTGATCAATTTAAAAGCAATCATACCAATTTTATATTGTATCTGCTGTTGAATTCACAGCCAATGTAGGTCTGTAAGCACCGGGGTGATGACTTCTGCAATATCTATGACTTCTGTGAGATGTCAGTCGAGGGGCTAGGTTCATCAATAGTTCTAATGGCCTCAAAACAATTGCCAGAAGTCCAAGATAACTCTCATTTCAGTAATCAGTCTGAAGTGGAATATATTCTTGTACCACTGTCCGAAAGTCAAAAACCTCAAATAAGTGCTTCAAGCCACAAAAGATGCAGAGTTTATAGAAACCTGTTCATATAACAGATTTTATATGTGGACAAAAGGACAGATTTGAGTCTAGCCAAACGCCAAGAGTTTTGATACAAGAATAGAATGGAAATGTTTTATCGATAGGTCATGGGATGTGACTTCAAATGTGATCTTTGAATCAAAATGAGAACAGTTTTGGCCATATTTAACTCTAGCTTATTGTAAAATAACTTTTTTTTCACTGTGGACAGACAATATTAAGATCTTCAGTAGCAGACCACATATGCTGAACATGGACAAGAAACTAAATATTGTACCCTTTGCATAGGCCTGCAAAAATCTTTGACAGCCAAATAGATATTAGAAAGCAAAGATGATAATGCTGACCTCTGTGGGACACCCATATTCATGGAAGACCTTTGCGAATAGGACCACAGTGCTACAATTAGTCACTTAATGTGTTGTACATCCCTCTTTCTATAAGGCTAATCTCTGCTTATTTGTTGCAAAGAGAGATTCAATAAATTGGAAATGACATAGTAACTTTATGGGTGAATATTTCATATTTGTTCAAGGTAAAAAAAAAGAAAATGGCATGAATAACATGTGAGATAAAATTTTCAAATAGTTCATCATTCAACATCTTCCAAATCTCAGATGTAGATCTGATTTGTAATCTTCATCCCACATCCGCCTTCTATTCTCAAGACTCATTGTATCCTTAACCCTTAATTTCATTCATCTTCCTGCTATCTCAACACTTCACCTTTCATCTATTCCTGAGTACCCACAATCTGTTTAACCTTGAAAAAGTCCCATTTATACCAATGCTTCCTCACCCCTCAAAACATTTATCCTTCCTACATCTATCAGCCATAAACAATTGCCTGAAACATGTCACTCTCATTGCAATGTGATACTAGAATCTTCTGGTAGTACTTTGAATCTGAATACATGAATCTGAATACATGAAAAAATAGAAAGAGAAGGTGAGTTGGAAAGGAAGCAGTGTACAGGAAGGGAAACAGCAGATTAAAAAAGGATTTTAAGGTAGAGCGAAGAGGAAAAAGAGAAAATTGGGAGAGAGAGAGAGGGGGCAGATATCATCTTAACATTTGCTAACAGAGTGTGTAAGACATTTCCAAATTCTGCAAAATTCAAGTTGCTGTTTTTTGCACTATAGATAATTTGGAACTTAAAGAAAGTGTGTTAATATCAGACTAACCATCCAAAAACTGAAGTGTGAAAATAGACTGGAGGTGGTGATGAAAAGTCAGGACTCTGATGGAAAGCAACATATAATTTTTGTGAGATCATGTCTTCAAAGTCCTCATTTTTCAGGTTTGTAAAGAACCTCCAAAGAATGCGAAGAGGAAGGGCCGCTTCCAGCTGCACCATGCTCTTTCTCCTGGGAACTGAGGCAGTCCATGGAGAGAGCAGGGCTGCTGCACCTGCTTCATACGAGCGATGCATTTCTAACTTGGTCCTTACATCAGCAGTGATAGCGGCAGCCAGGAGACCATCATCAGAGAGTAGCAGATTTATCTCTGCTTCTGAGCAGTCAGTTCTCAGAAAAATTCCCAAAGAGATTTAACGCACCTTCCCCTTCCTCTCTCATCCCCCCGCTGGCTCTTTTCTTGCTTTCACCGTTTATTTTCTTTCTCTCTCATTCTTTTACTTCTCAGTCTCCTTGTATGTCTCTCTTCCTATCAGTAGTTCTCTGTCAGAGAAGTTTTGTGACTTGTACCAGTTTGCTTTGGGATTATGTATCATGCAGTATGTAATATGGATGTATATTTATTTACAAACATTTGATATGCCACTTTTTATCACGAATGGTCTCAAGGCAGACTAGAATTAAACTGCAGGTACAAAATAACAGCAACAGTAGTTGCAGGGTCATTAACTATCCTTGTTGAATCAAAGGTCCCGCCTAAGTGACATTATAAGTTCGTTCGATCTTTTCTGGTAAGCAGAGTAGAGGGAGGCCTGATTGAACAACCAAGCCTTAGCTTTGTTTCCCTGAAAGTGAGGTAGCTCATCTCAAGACAGATGGGGAAACAGTACCTTGTTCCATATTTTATGTACAAACTATTGTGAAGAAGCCAGAGAGGGAGAGGTGAGAAGGGCCAGTTGGGAGGGTAGGAGTGCTCTAGTGGGGGTTGTTGGAGGCAAAATGTTGGGAGAGATACTCATAGGGCTGTTTATTCACACATTTAAAGGCAAAACAAAGAGTTTTGAACTTTCTCTTGCTTTCAACTGAGAGCCAGTGCAATTGTTGTAAGATGGGCCTTATGTGCTCTGTAGGCGTTGGCCCCTACCAGAATTCTGACTGCAGTGTTCTCCAAGAGTTGGAGCTATTTTAGGCTGTATTGAGGGAATATGGATGTGTATATAAATGCATATGTAGTAAGCAAGGTGTGTAGATAAACAGTAATGTATAAACAGCTGTCTGGATTACATGGGAACCATACAGAGGCAAAAACGGGATGGATGCAAGACAGAGGAACATATGGTAGAGCAGCAGTGGAGGTGGGGGGTGGGGAAAATGAAGGGAGAATTTGAATAAAGGAAAATTAGAACTAGAGGGAAATTACATGAACTAAGAATTCTGGCCAAAAAATAAAATAGACCACTGAGTCACAATATTTAAACTGCCATTGTGTATTATTCACTCAAGCAAAATGTACTTTGCTTTGTTTAGCAATTTCTAGCATACTGTGATGGAACACATCACAAAATAAAAACAAAACACTCATGCTCCTTTGCAAAGATTATTGGCTGTCATTTCAGACTGCAGTTACAGTATCAGACAGAGCTGTAAAATAGTTTTGTGGTAGCCATTGCACCAAAATAATGCAGTGCTACAGATTAGACATGTGCAGAGGCAAAAAATGTGTTTGATTTGTAGGTTACAATCATTTGATTCGTTTCAAATGAAAAAACAATTTAGAGGTTAAATATTGGATGAAACCAATAGTCATAAGAGCCAATAGAGAAGGGAGTTTGAAGACAAAGTATAAGAGGGCATGAAACCATGCCTTCAAAGACAGGATTGGCTAATCACCCACACCACAAATGACACCCCACAAATGGCACCCCATTCTTTTGTTAAACCATATTACGGACAGTTAAACTCATTACCTCTGTCAAGAAACTCAATCTGTTGCTATTTAATCTGTCGGTCAGAACCTAGCTGCACCCGTTTTTATAACTGCTGCTATAACCTGTGCATACCTGTTGTTAATCCTGTTATGTTTTTATACCAGTTTTTTCATTATGTTATTATACCAGTTATTTCGTTACCTGTAATCAATGGTTTGCCAAGTTGATGTTATTCAAATGGTTGCTGCACATGTAATTTGTTGTTTTAAATGTAAACCAGAGTGAAGTCCCCTAGCTAAACTTCGGTATATAAAAACATTCAAATAAATAAATACATAAATAAATAAATGGGTAAGACTTTTCTAAAGCATTAGTCAGGGCAAGACCAAGAATTGGTAAATACCATGGAAGAAGGTGATTAAAAAAAAAACCAAGATAGAGGAAGCACTCTAATGTACCAAGAGTAAGTTGGAGTTGCAGCAGTAAAGGCACCAGCAATTAAAATCAGAAATGGTAGACTTTATCCTTGGTAGTCAGCATTAATAAAAGTCAAAACACTATTTATTTGGCCTTACAAATGGCCTGTAAATGTATACTTGCTAAATGGATAGACCATAGACCACCAGAACTAGATTTTTGGCAGACCAGAATGTCTGACCTTGAAATTTGGAAAACTTTGATGAAAAATAGATAAATCCACAGATAATACAGATTATATGGCCACTTGGCAATCCTTTTTTGATCTGTTAGCTGATCTGAAGAAGAAAATGCTATAGTTAGGATACACATTGAATTGGGCCCATTGAAATTTATGCGCCATGTAAAATTGTTGTTGATCAAGATGGCTAATCAGTAGCCAGCACCATGGGATCTCTCAGGCGTTTTTTCTTCAATACCTTTGCCTCTTGTTTCTTTTTACCTGTAATGGGCAGAAAGAGGAAGTCGAAGCCTGGGTCTCTCCCCTTGACGAGCCCAATGGACACCCACGACGTCAGAAGCAAGTCATTGCTGGGAAGTCAGCCGCTGGAGAGAGGGAGGGAAATTCAAGCTTCCTTCTCCCCCAGGTTCCCTTTCATTCTGGAGCCTGGCAGTGAGAACCCAGCCCGGGAATCCCGCTGTAGTCAGAGCCTCCCGAGTGCCATCAGGATTGTCGCTGAATGATGTAGCTGGTGCGGTGATCTTGGCGGGAAGTGGTGGGGAAGGCCCTGCAGTGGTTAGTACTACGACCGTCTCTGGATACCTGGGTGAAGTGTTTGCTGGAGCTGAAGGACCGGGGAAAGACGGAGTCATAACTGCAATTACAGCTGTCCTTGTCTGTGAAGAGACCTTCTTTTTTTTCGTTGGAGTCTACACTTTATTTATTTATTTAACGCTTTTATATACCGACATTCGTATAGTACATCACATCGGTTTATAGTAAAACAAAGAGCTGAGAAAGAAATTACATCATAACAGATTGAGAAACAGTGTTTTAACAATAACTATAGGTAGCAACTCTATATGATTAAAAAGCGAGAAGGAGTTAGGAACGTAGTAGGCCAGAATGGAATAGGAACAATTAACAAGTGACAGGTTATAAGTAACAATAATTATTGAGGCTGTATCATGCATGTGGGATAGTGTTTTGTGGGTATAGTGGAGTGGGAGGGAGGGGGGTTATTGGTAGGCTTGCTCGAAGAGCCAGGTTTTCAGTTTTTTTGAAGGTTTGGGTGTTGGGTTCAAGCCTTAGGTCAGTGGGCATTGTGTTCCAGATGGCAGGGCTGGCAAGGGAGAGTGCACATTCTCTTGTAGATATGAGGTTGGTGAGTTTGGGGGAGGTTATAGGTAGAGTGCCATTATTGGCGGATCTAGTTGATCTTCATGGGGGTTGGAAGTGGAAGGAGATGTTGGTTGTGTAGGGTTTTGTGTACTAGGGGATGTGTACTATATGGGATGCTGTACTATATGTGATACTATATGGGTATCACATATAGTACGGCATTGTGTACTATATGGGATGCCGTGGTGGATCTTGGAAGTTCTATTTCCCAGCAGCTATTCCCTATATTTAAAAACTGTATTGATTTGGATAAGCAAGTTCAAATATTGGCTAATATTTCAATGGACTTGAGCCAGCAACTGGTGTCAATTCGTTCTGACATGAATGCTGATAAATTAACCCAAGAGGCAATTAATAAAGAAAATTCAAATCTAGCTTTAAAAATGGAAAACTTTGAAAACATAGTGAGAAATACAAATCTCAGGTTTATTAATTTTTCTAAACTGCTTTTAATATTTCCAAAACAAATGTTTAGGAGATATTTAATTGAGATTTTTACATGTTCCTGAGAGCGCTATCCTCCTGTTTCTAAGATCTAGTATCTTCCACCTTTTTAAAGGAGATTTGAAAAGCTAATGGGGATGCTCAAGTGCCTTTAGTTCCCTCTAAAGGTCCTAGTTTGGATGCATCTGCTTTGCTTGAGACCTCAGATACTGAATTGGCTGTCCCAGCTACATTTATGGGTTCATTTTTTCTGGAACCTGACAAAGACTGGCTATTGAGACTTTTCTTTCGACATAGATCTGAAACCTTTTTGCAACTTAAAGTGAAGGTGTTTCCTGTCATCTCTAGACAGACTCAGAAAAAACAAAAACAATTTCTTCTTATACCTTCTAGGGTTCAACAAGTGGGGGGTGTTTTTTCTTTTCCTTGTAAATGTTTAGTCAAGTATGGTTTTCATGACACCCACACACACACCCCCTGCAACTGACCCAATTTTTGAATAACAAAACTGAAATTGTTGCACCCACTGAAACTTCTCAGTCCTAAGTATTTAGTAACTAATTCTCTATTATTTGTTTGTATGCTTAAATATTGATCTTTTCTTTTCCTTAAAATTTAATATATTATAACCCTGGGTTGTGTATTGGATCTCCTCATTGTTTAAGGTCATTTTGGAAATTGAAATGATTGTATGTTGATGACTTTATTTTTATTTTATAATACTTATGTTTTTCAATCTCCTATTTTTTCCCTTCAAGATTTATGTCTTGTATTTATTTCTGGAAATGCATAAATAAAAAAAAATTGATCAGTGAAGAGTTTGCTCACTGGATGCTGGATGTGTGAATGAGGGTATATATAGAGGTTGAATGATTTAGGGATTGAGGTATTTCTGGGTTTTTGGAAGGTGCAGGGTTGGGGGTTGTGCAGTTTTTTTTTAAATGGAAAACCTTGGTTGGGGATAACATAGACAGGGACACTGTCTATATTATCTGTATTTGAGTGCATTTACTGCCTCTTTTGTGAAGCATATTATTGTATCATATTCTTGTTTTATATTCTGCAATACAGATACAATTACTTTAAAAAGAAAATGGTAGGAACAGAGCAATGCAAGAAGAAGAGTGGCAGCAAGGACCCAATATGTATTGTGAGGTTGAGACAGGAGAAAGAATGGCATCAAAAGCCTAAGGCATCAAGAATGGCAAAGCAGTACCAGGAGCAAGCAGTATGAAAGGCCTGAGATTCCACAATAAGTGTAGTGAGTGTGCAAAGCATTGAATTGCCAGGGCAAGACAAAGAGAAGGAAAGTACTGTAGGAGAAGGAGCTTTCAAATAACATAAACAGCCAGAACAAGTGAAATTACCCTGAGCTACCAAGACATGTTGTAGAGGTGGTAGTAGAAGCAGTCATGCTAGTGATTAAGATCAGAAATGGTAGGAGCAGAGCAATGCAGCAAGCAGAGTGGAAGCAAGGACCCAGGACATACCGCAAGGGCTGAGACAGGAGAAAAAAGGCATGAAAATTCCCCAAGGCATAGCATGCAGGGAATCGCAAAGAACACATAGGCATCAAAGCCCTCAAGGAAACATGAGAGGTAAATTTTATGAGGTTTTAATTATTGGATGCTCTATTCATTAGTTTTTAAATATTTATTCTTTTCATTAGTATGGTTTTACTTTTATGATTGATGTTTTATATTTCTTTATTTTGTTCTTTGTTGGTCTCTTATTTTGCCTTTGGTAAAGATCTGTCTATGTTCTGTATATGTGATCCAGTGGAGGGATTCTGCTAGTGTATAGTTTCTGTGTAGGGGTTTATAGTAGGGATGTGAATCGTTTTAGGACGATTAAAATTATCGTCCGATAATTTTAATATCGTCTTAAACCGTTATGGAACACAATACAATAGAGATTCTAACGATTTATCGTTATAAATCGTTAGAATCGTGAGCCGGCACACTAAAACCTGCTAAAACCCATCCCCGACCCTTTAAATTAAATCCCCCACCCTCCCGAACCCCCCCAAATAACTTAAACATTTCCCTGCCAAATCCTACCTCCTTCAATCCCCCACCCTCCCGAACCCCCCCCAAATGACTTAAATTACCTGGGGGTCCGGAACAGCAGCGGTCCGGAACGGGCTCCTGCTACTGAATCTTGTTGTCTTCGGCCGGCGCCATTTTCCAAAATGGCGCCGAAAAATGGCGGCGGCCATAGACCAACAGGATTCGACGGCAGGAGGTCCTTCCGGACCCCCGCTGGACTTTTGGCAAGTCTTGTGGGGGTCAGGAGGCCCCCCCCAAGCTGGCCAAAAGTTCCTGGAGGTCCAGCGGGGGTCAGGGAGCGATTTCCCGCCGCGAATCGTTTTCCGTACGGAAAATGGCGCCAGCAGGAGATCGACTGCAGGAGGTCGTTCAGCGAGGGTTCCGGCGCCTCGCTGAACGACCTCCTGCAGTCGATCTCCTGCCGGCCCCATTTTCCGTACGGAAAACGATTCGCGGCGGGAAATCGCTCCCTGACCCCCCCTGGACCTCCAGGAACTTTTGGCCAGCTTGGGGGGGGCCTCCTGACCCCCACAAGACTTGCCAAAAGTCCAGCGGGGGTCCGGAAGGACCTCCTGCCGTCGAATCCTGTTGGTCTATGGCCGCCGCCATTTTTCGGCGCCATTTTGGAAAATGGCGCCGGCCGAAGACAACAAGATTCAGTAGCAGGAGCCCGTTCCGGACCGCTGCCGTTCCGGACCGCCGCTGGACCACCAGGTAATTTAAGTCATTTGGGGGGGGTTCGGGAGGGTGGGGGATTTAATTTAAAGGGTCGGGGGTGGGTTTTAGTGGGTTTTAACGATTTTAACGATATATCACGATATTTTACCCCCCCAAACGGCAACAATACGATTCCCTCCCCCTCCCAGCCGAAATCGATCGTTAAGACGATCGAGGACACGATTCACATCTCTAGTTTATAGCAGTCCGTCTTGTTCTGTTTTCAATAGGAGGTGTATTGGTCTTCTAGGGCCTGATGTAATATTTGCAATGCTGCTCTTTCCTGGATAGAGTTGTTGCTGTTGAGTGCTTGGAGTTAGTATTGTGTTGACATGGCAGATTTGTCTCTTGGGGTAATCTGTATTCTTGGCAGGCTGTGATAGCTTTTAACATAAGAACATACCATACTGGGACAGACCAAGGGTTCATCAATCCCAGCATCCTGTTTCCAACAGTGGCCAATCCAGGCCATAAGAACCTGGCAAGCACCCAAAAACTGTCTCTTCCACACTACTGTTGTTAGTAGAGATGTGAATCGTTTTTGAACGATTAAAATTATCGTCAGATAATTTTAAAATCGTTCTAAATCGTTAGAGTGCACGATACAATACAAATGCCCCCGATTTATCATCAGGGGCATTTGTATTGTATTGTTAAATAGGGCACGAGAATTATTTGGGGGAGGGCAGGAAAACCGGCACACCAAAACAACCCCTAAACCCACCCCGACCCTTTAAAACCAATTCCTTACCCTCCCCCACCCTCCCGAACCCCCCCAAAATGTAAAGTTACCTGGTGGTCCAGTGGGGGGGGGGGTCCCAGCGCAATCTCCCGCTCTCGGGCCATCGGCGCCATTTTGGCTGCCACTAATTAAAATGGCGCCGATGGCCCGATAAAAAAAACAACCCACCCGACCCTTTAAATCGACCCCCCCTTAGCCTCCCCCACCTTCCCGACCCTTTTTTTTTAGGGAGGCCCGCGCCACTAAAAAAAAAAACCCACCCCACCTTTAAATCGACCCCCCCCCTTCTGACCCCCCCAAAACCTTTAAAAATTACCTGGTGGTCCAGGGGGGGCCTCGGGGGGCCTCGGGGAGAGATCCAGGGGGGCCTCGGGGAGAAGAGAGATCCAGGGGGCCCTCGGGGAAAGATTTTCCGTTCCCAGGCATCAGCTGTTCTAAAAAAAAAATGGCGCAGATGCCCCTTTGCCCTTACCATGTGACAGGGTATCCGTGCCATTGGCCGGCCCCTGTCACATGGTAGGAGCACTGGATGGCCGGCGCCGGCCATCCAGTGCTCCTACCATGTGCAACCACCTGCCATGTGCAACCACCTACCATGTGCAACCACCTGCAATTTATCACAATCTGCTTGTGATTTAACTACTCTGAACAATTTTGTATCATCTGCAAATTTGATTACATCACTTGTCGTATTTCTTTCCAGATCATTTATAAATATACAAGCCGTAAAGCCCGTTAAAACGGGCTACATCCCTCTGTCTCTCACCTCCCCCTCATTCTCTCTCCCCTCACTCTTCACCACCCCCCTCCCCCACCCACTCCTCTCCACCCTCCCTCTCCTCTCACTCAGTCCCCCCTCTCCCTCACTCCCTCCTCTCCCTCACTCCCTCCCACTCAGTCCCCCCTCTCCCTCCCACCCACTCAGTCCCCCTCTCCCTCCCTCCCACTCAGTCCCTCCCTTCACCCACCTCCATTTCCTCCCGGCGCCGTAAGCGCGACTTCCCGCAACCCTCACCCGGCTCCATTGACTCCTCCCGCTCCTGCCGGCAGATCTCGGGGGGGGTGTCACTCCCGCGCGCGCGGCAGTGACCCCCGCGAGATCTGCCGGCAGATCTGGGGAGGAGAAGTAGCGGCACTGCGCGCGCGCGGTGCCGCTACTTCTCCTCCCGCTCCTGCCGGCAGATCTCGGGGGGCGCGGGAGTGACACCCTCCTCCCCCCCGAGATCTGCCGGCAGATCTGGGGAGGAGAAGCAGCGGCACCGCGCGCGCGCGGCGCCGCTGCTTCTCCTCCCGCTCCTGCGGCCCCACCGCCATTTTTTTTTTCTGATCGACGTCCTTGCCCGCACATGCGCAGTAGAGCTGCGCTCTACTGCGCATTTGCGGGCCGTCGGTCACAGGCCATTTATAAGGTAGATTGAAATGTACGGGTCCCAAAACAGATCCCTGATGCATTCCACTGCCCACTCCCCTTCCACTGAGAAAATTGTCCATTTAATCCTACTCTCTGTTTCCTGTCTTTTAGCCAGTTTGTTCTTGTGTTCTTTTATTTTTTTAATTTTACAGGTATTTTAGGAAACCTGACTTGTTTTATTTTCTAAATAGAAGGTATATTGATGTTTTAGAGCCTGATGTAATATTTGCAGTGTTGTCTTTCGTAAGTAAGGTTGTAGTTTGAGTGCTGGAAGTTAGTGCTGTTTTTGGCATAAGAGGTTTACTATATTTTAATTATTTATTCATGGCTTTCGGAGGGCCAAGCCCACACTCATTATGTGTTACAACAAGCCTAATGCCATATGGGTTCCATGTGTGTTTCGAATCTAGGAGAGAGGAGGTAGAGAGAGCGAGACTGCTGCTGACCGCAGGGGGGAGGGAGGGTGGATGGGCAGTGCATGTGGGAGGGGAGAGAGGACTGAGGGAGTGAGACTGAATCAATCCCCTGCTATAATATCTCTGCACGCCACTGTTGTGGACAACACTTTGAATTCTTCAACTCAGTGTGTGGCAGCATTTACAAAGGCAAATGGAATGTTAGGAATTATTTGGAAAGGAATAGAGAACAAATTCTGAAAGAGGGCGTGAAGAAGGGAAGGAGGAAGAGAGAAATGAGGAGGAAGGGAAAGAAATAATTGGGGTTTTATCAGTATTATTGTATTTTAAAATGGTTTTAGTCTATGTAAAAGTAATGTTTTATTATTTTAATGTTTTGAAACATGATGTAACATGTATAACGATAGGTTCAGTATTAGTGTTGCTACTGCAAATTCTATCAGTGTAAACCGCCTTGAAATTAAGTTGAAAGTCGGTATATAAAGCTGAATAAATAAATAAATAAATCTGAGAATATCATAATGCTTTATTGTCTTTGTATAGGTGCAATCATACCTTGAGCAACAGTTCTAGTTACCCCATCTCTAAAAAAAAAAAAAAAAAAAACCAACATAGTGGACTGGACATAGAAAAGGTTCAGAGAAGGACAACACAAATGATAAAGGGAATGGAAAACCTCCCTTATGGAGAAAGGCTATATCAATTAGCTTGGAGATGAGGCAACTGAGAGGAGATATGATTAAAGGGTAAATAACTGATCCCTATTTACCCATTCCACACTACTCATGATTTTATAAATCTCAAACAACTCTAGGAGTCGGGGGGTACTATATGAAACTTGCAACTGGCAGATTTAAAACAAATCATAGGAAGTATTTTTTCACTCGGGGCACAATCAAGCTATCGATTCTATTGCCAGAGAATGTGGTCAAGGCAACTAATATAGTAGGGTTCAAAAGAGGGTAGCACAAGTTCCTGAAGGAAAAATCCATAAACCGTCATTAGCCAGGTAGGCTTAGGAAGAAAGCTGTCACTTATCCCTGAGTGAAATAGATCAACTATTTGGCTCTGCCGGATACGTGAGATCCAGACTGGCCACTGTTGGAGTCAGGATGCTGCACTCAATGGACCTTGGTTTAACTGAGTCTGGCACTTTTTATGGGGTGAATTTTAAAAGGATTGCTCGCATTAAAAGGCCCTTATGTGAGTAAATGGGCTGTGTGTGAGCAACGCGTATTTTACAAGCTGCAAATTAAGTATGTTTATGTGCATGCACGAGTAAAACCAAAAATGCTTTGGTGCATAAGGAAAGGAATGATCAGCAGAAAAAAGTAGGCAATATTGCTCCTGTATACATCCCTTTATTGTGTACCGTTCTGGAGACCACACTTTCAAAAGGATATAAACCAGATGGAGTCTGTCCAGAGGAAGGAAACTAAAATGGTCACTCATTCTAAAGCATAAAAGGATAAACTTAAGATCTAAACATGTATATTCTAGAGGAAAGGGGAAATATAATACAGATATGTAAATACCTCCAAGGCATCAATGCACAGGGGGTGGGCCTCTTTCAACAGAAAGGAGGCTCTGGAATGAGAGGTCATGGGATGAGGGTGGAAGGGGTTCAGGACTAATCCAAGGCATGGGATAAGCATAGGGGATCTTTGAGGGAGTAGTAGGGATTGTAGAGCTAAGTAGTTGATGTGGCTTGGCAGACCTCATAGGCTGTATGGCATTTTTCTGCTATCTTGTTCTATATTTTTTATCTGAGTCAGTTTTGTTTCCTTCCTCATTCATTCTCTACCATCCTGGCTAGATAAGCATTAAGATCCTTTACTTAATCCAACACTCATCCCCTCCCCCATGTTTGAAATTCTGATTATAATTCGTTAATGTGCATGTACAAATGTGTATACAGTAAATATTGCAACCTGTCAGTTTGTGTGACTGTGTACATGGATATACATGAAAATGTTTGCATTTGAGAATGTGAACATTTCAATATTTGTCTATTAGAACATACATATACATGGCCAAAATGTGCATGCATATCTTGACTTAAGCACTCATCCCAATGCATATATGGATTTGTACTCCTATTGATCTTAAAAAGTCGCTCTGAAACTCCTATCTATGTTCGGGCAAAATAGGCCTGTTCTTGATGACCAGGAGCCCTCTTGTAACCTTAGTATCCATAATCACAACAAAATCAAAGACGGGTATCATATACTACTTACACTCCGTCATTTAAAACCTTTCCTTTCCACCAGCAACTTCAGATTAGTCCTTCAATTACTCATTTTCTCTAACATAGATTACTGTAACTCACTCCTTTTCAACTTACCTCTAAACACTATCCGCCCACTTCAGATCCTGCAAAGCGCAGCTGCAAGAATCCTCACTGGATCTAAAAAACATGACCACATCACTCCAACACTTATATCACTACACTGGCTACCAATAAAATTCAGGATTAAATACAAAATACTATCCATTCTACATAAAATTATATATGAAAAACATGAAAATTGGCTAAGCTCCTCCATAAAACTACGTACCCCAAATAGAAACCTCAGATCAGCAAATAAAGGACTCCTAAAGACACCACCTACTCATTCCAAACAACTCACCTCAACCCAAAAGAGAGCAATCTCCCTAGGTAGCCCAAAACTCTGGAACTCCCTCCCAACCGAACTCAGAACTCAAGAAAACCCAAAAACCTTAAAAAAAGATCTAAAGACATGGATGTTCGCCAAAGCATACTAACTCACCCAATGAACAACACACCAACCCCCTCCAATCTAACCTGAAGAAAAATGAAACTCAACACAACAATGTATTATAACAAAGAATTGAAACGTAGAAACTGAACAACTAACTTCTATATGATATCCCTATGTTAACAAGATTTTAAACCTTTTTTGAAACCCTTGTTATCTTCCTTAACCTTGTAATCTTTGTATTTTTGTAAACCATTATGATGGCGAAACCGAATGACGGTATATAAAACTCGATAAATAAATAAATAGTATTGCATGCATACATGTGCGAACCTTTACTCTATATGGATGTATCTATGCATACGCCATACTGTACATATGTGACTGAGTGTGAGCCACCAGACGTGTCTACACTATGGGGCGGATTTTAAGAGCCCTGCTCGCGTAAATCCGCCCGGATTTACGTGAGCAGGGCCCTGCGTGCCGGTGCGCCTATGTTCAATAGGCCTACTGGCGCGCTCAGAGCCCCGGGACTCGCGTAAGTCCCGGGGTTTTCCGAGGGGGGCGTGTCGGGGGCGGGGCCGAGCGGCGCGCCGTTTTCGAAGCGGGATGCGGCATTTCGGGGGCGGGCCCGGGGGCGTGGTTTCGGCCCGGGGCAGTCCGGGGGCATGGCCGCGCCCTCCGGAACCGCCCCCGGGTCGCGTCTAGGCGCACCAGCGGCCCGCTGGCACGCGGGGATTTGCTTCTCCCTCTGGGAGGCGTAAATCCCCCAACAAAGGTGGGGGGGTTTAAACAGGGCCGGGGGGGGGTGGGTTAGGTAGAGGAAGGGAGGGGAAGGTGAGGGGAGGGCGTTAGCGAATTCCCTCCGAGGCCGCTCCGATTTCGGAGCGGCCTTGGAGGGAACGGTGGCAGGCTGCGCGGCTCGGCGCGCGCCGGCTACACGGAATAGGCAGCCTTGTGCGCGCCGATCCAGGATTTTAGCGGATACGCGCGGCTACGCGCGTATATACTAAAATCCCGTGTACTTTTGTTGGCGCCTGGAGCGCCAACAAAAGTACACGAACGCGCCGTTTTTGAAAATCTACCCCTATGTGTACATGTGCTTGGATGCATGTGATAATCCAATACAAACAACTCCCTCAAATGCTCACATTTATTCATTGAGAGGAACATGGCTACCCAGATGTGGGATCTCGCCTGACTTTTCCCTTCTTTCCCTGTAATTTTTATACAGCTGTTCTCCTGTCACATCTCTGTCACACTGATTATTTTAATTAGGATAATGATCCACACCTGGGCAATTCAAAAACGAGCTAACAATAACAATTTTAATTAGTTTCCACTACAAATTTGAAGAGTCCTCATTAATATTTAAAACCGGCAGCAAGTGGAAGGGATATACGAAATCATGACCAGGCAGAAGTACCGAAGTTTGTAAATCTTTTTCTGTTTTGTTTTGTTTTTTTACAAGGGTAAAAATATGTATAAAGGAATGGAGGATTAGACAGATGATTTTTTTTATGATCTAAGGGCCCACGGGCTTTTCTACTACTCTTCTGATTCCATATAGCACAATTCAGCTTAGGTCCTTCCATTCAGCGATATTATTGTGGGAGAAAAGGATCATCAAACCATTTTTATTCAGCTATGTCTCTGCATAAATGCTGAAAAATAGCAGGAGAAAATGGAGGTGTACGAATGGAGAGAAGCAATCTATTTAAAATTCTGGCTCCTATATCCTGTGTCTTACAGGACAAGCATAAGTATACTTGCAGCCCTTCAGATCTCCAGTATTGTGCTGGTCTTCACCGTTTCCAGCAATTGTCATTCTCAGGGTCATTTTCAAAGCCTTTTCTGCGCATAGAACCCCGTTTTATTGGTGGAAATGGGTGTTTTAAAACTGGCTCAAGCTCAGCGCATGTAAAAGTGAATGCATAACCCAATTTCATGTGTACTTTTATATGCAGTGAGAGGCATTCCAGGGTTGGGGAAGGGGGCAGAGTTGGAATGGCATTCACACTTATGTACATGCTTTTTTATTTTACAAAGTATGCTTGTAAGTGTGCATGCCTAAGCTGCATTCTCCAAAGAGGAGGTGAAACTTTCCATGAGGTGCACTCAGTCAATTACCCTAGTATTTTCAAAGCAAACTTACTTGCTTGAGTTTTGCTTTGGAAAATAATTGGTAAAATCTGCGTGTACAATGTACATGCAAAGGGTCTTCTCAATGGGCTGTGTGAAAATGACCCCCTCTGCATTTTGCCAGATTGTTCAGCATCTCAAGACTTCTTTGCGCTCAGGCTTGGGGAAAAGGCATGGTCTAGCTGTTGGAGCAGTGTCTTATGAGCCGCCAAGACATTAGATAAAATCACTCAGCTTATCTGCTGACTCTCTATGCCAATTAGTCTCTCTCTCCTTGTGCTCACATTTTCCCAGCAATGGTTTGATTGTTTCATCTTCCATTCCTCCCTTTGGCCTCTGACACATAGCTTAGACCTCAAAACAGGGGCGCTAAGGTGGAAATTCTCAAGCTATCTGCATTGGGACAAAGTCCATGGGTTCTTTTCACCTGCAAAATTTACACCACTTTTCAGATCAAGCATGCATATACTTTCACTTTGAAACTTGCTGTTGGCACAAAGTACTTAGAGACATTTGCAACTGTATTCTATGCGGGCACTTTTTTCATGAAAAGTAACGTGCAGAGTTAATGTTACGATCCCGGTCACTAGCTTAGTGACCGGGCGCTTACCTCCTGCTCAGTCGCGGCTTGGCGCCGGGTTCCAGGCCGCTCGAGCCGCGTGGCAGCGGCGTCTCCACGAGGGAGACGCCGCCGAAGACTCCTCCCCTCGGCCAGGGAACGCGCGCGCGTGCGAGGGACGCGGTTTTGTGCGTTCAGCACCCGGATGTGCTGACACGCCCCCGAGTGACGTCAGACGCCGGCGGGACATTTAAACAGCAGCCGGGGGGTTTTCAAGTTGCCTTTGCAACGCGGTCACTCTGCTGAGCCCTAGTTGCCGTTCCTGCTCGTCTGGTTCCTGATCTTTGCCTGCCTGTTCTCGGATTCTGTTTGCCTGCCTGACTCCTGGTTCCTGCTCTACGGTATTCTGATTTCTGCTTGCCTGCTGCCTGCCTAGACTCCGGTTCGTGACTCCGTTCTGCCTGCCTGCTGCCTGCCTTGACTCCGGTTCGTACCTTCGTTTCCTGTTCTTGCTCCCTTCGCCTAAGTCCCAGCGGTCCGGGTCCCTACGGGCTCCTCCTGGGGGCACCTCGGGCTTCCAGGGTGAAGACTCCTAAGTCCTAGCGACTCGGGCCCCCACAGCTTCTCTGGAGGGGTCTCGGGTTTCCAGGTGAAGCCCTGCTCGTCCAACGGGTGTTCTGCCTCCCGACTGTCTTCCACGCCAGTCGGCCCAAGGATCCACTCCTGGATTTTGGCAGTCGTAACAGTTTGCAAAGGCCATGGATCCGGCAGACCTCGCTGGTCTCCAGGCCATTCCGGGGCTTGCCCAACGACTGGTTCAACAGCAGCAGGTTCTTGATTCCTTGGTAGCCACGGTGGAGCGTATGGCTACTCGTATGGATGCTGAACCCCCTGCACCAGTTCCTGTACCGGTGGCCGCTCCGGTCGTCACGTTCCAGACGCCTACTCAACTACCGGCCCCCTCCAGATACGCCGGGGATCCTAAGGCGTGCCGAGGATTTCTAAACCAGTGCTTCGTGCGGTTTGCCTTGCTTCCCAGTCAATTTCCTACTGATTCGGTCAAGGTGGCGTACGTCTTTTCTCTGCTGGATGGTAAGGCGCTCAACTGGGCCTCTCCGATGTGGGAGAAGAGTGACGTTACTCTCACTAACCTCGACACATTTGTTGCCAACTTTAAAGCAGCCTTCGATGAACCCGCCCGTCAAACCTCTGCAACTTCCGAGTTACTTCAACTCCGACAAGGAGCACGCACGTTGTCTGACTACGCCCTGGAGTTCCGCACCTTGGCGTTGGAGGTGGGGTGGCGTGATGACGCACTGCGTGGTATTTTCTTGGAGGGTCTTGCAGGCCGAATCAAGGACGAATTGGCCGCCAGGGATATTCCTGAAGACCTTAATTCCCTCATTGAATTAGCAGGGCGCATTGACCGACGCCTTCAACAGAGGGCAAAGGAGGTCCGTCCTCAACGACGTATGGCGCCTCTGACTCCCGTATTTTCTAAGCCTTTTACGCCGAGTTCCCGAACCCCTGGGACCTCATCCGAGGCATCTACCGAGGAGCCAATGCAATTGGGAAGAACGTCCTTGACTGAGGAAGAGAAACGCCGCCGCCGCAATCTAGATCTCTGCTTGTACTGCGGCGGGAAGGGGCACTACCGTGCTCAATGTAAGGAACGACTGGGAAACGCACACGCCTAGGAGGAATGGAGGAGTGTCTCCTGGGCTGTTTCAACGCTGCTCCTCAATGTACAGTGCCTATTACTCTGAAATTCCCGGGAGGATCTTTTGAGACTCGGGCTCTCGTTGACTCCGGGGCTGGAGGGAACTTTATTACACATGAACTTGTCCAGCAACTCCACTTGGCCACTCAACCTCGTGAACCACCGTTACAGGTTACCTCCATCCAGGGGACTCCGTTGCCCGGAAGTATTTCTGTGTCCACGGTACCACTGGTACTCCAGACCGGATTGCTACACCACGAGACGATCTCCCTTTTGGTTTTGGAGAGATCAGTATACCCGGTGGTTCTCGGGTTACCCTGGTTGCAACTACACTCTCCAATGATCCAGTGGGACGAGTTACAAATCACACAATGGAGTCCTCGTTGTTTCCACTCTTGCATCAAGACGGAGGTGGTTCCACCCATTCCATTGGCACACGTGGGATCCTCACTTCCAAGTCCCTACATGGATTACTTCGACGTCTTTTCCAAGGAGAAGGCGGAACTGCTACCACAACACCGTCCTTTTGACTGTGCCATAGACCTACTTCCAGGTACAGTGCCACCCCGAGGCAGAGTGTATCCTCTATCTCAGCCAGAGACTAAGGCTATGTCCGATTACGTTAAGGAAAACCTTGCCAAAGACTTCATCCGCCCGTCTAAGTCACCAGCTGGGGCAGGATTCTTTTTTGTAGCGAAAAAGGACGGTTCGCTGAGGCCCTGCATTGATTATCGGGGTCTAAATATCATTACCAAGAAAAATCGATATCCGCTACCCTTGATTCCGGAACTATTGGACAGACTTCAAGGTGCTCGTGTATTTACTAAGCTGGACTTACGTGGGGCCTATAACCTGGTGCGTATCCGTCCCGGGGACGAATGGAAGACCGCGTTCAATACCCGGGACGGTCATTATGAGTACCTAGTTATGCCGTTCGGCTTGTGTAACGCCCCTGCCGTGTTCCAGCATCTCATGAATGAGATTCTCCGGGAACTACTGAACTCATGCGTCATCGTGTATCTGGATGACGTCCTTATCTACTCCCGTAATTTGGAGACTCATCGTTCCCAGGTACGTCAAGTACTTCAGATTCTTCGAGATCATCACCTGTATGCGAAACTCGAAAAATGTTTATTTGAACAGGACTCCCTGCCCTTTCTGGGTTACATTATTTCAGCTACCGGATTCAGTATGGACCCTGAGAAAGTGTCTGCTGTCAAGAAGTGGCCTCAGCCAGTTGGACTAAAGGCGTTACAACGCTTCCTGGGCTTCGCAAACTTTTACAGGCATTTCATACCTGACTATTCGCGACTGGTGGCGCCCTTAACAGCTTTAACTAAGAAAGGGGCGGATACTCGTCTCTGGCCCTCCGAGGCGCATAAAGCATTTCGTGACTTAAAAGAGGCCTTTCTACTAAAGACCTGTTTGCATCACCCAGATCCCTCCCGGCCTTTTATTGTGGAGGTAGATGCTTCCAGTGTGGCAGTGGGAGCCGTACTGTCACAGTACTCTACTACTGGGAGGCTGCTGCCGTGTTCTTATTTCTCCAAGAAATTCACTCCTGCGGAGAACAATTATGGAATCGGTGATAAGGAACTTTTGGCCATCAAATTGGCTTTCGAGGAATGGAGGCAGTGGCTTGAGGGAGCCCAGCATCAAGTCACCGTGTACACCGACCATAAGAATTTGGAGTTTCTCTCACAGGCCCAACGCCTTAACCCCAGACAAGCTCGGTGGTCACTGTTCTTTAGTCGCTTCGACTTCCTTCTCAAATACCGGCCTGCTTCAAAGAATGTACGGGCCGATGCCTTGTCCCGGAACACTATATTTGAAGAGCAGGAGGACTCTCCGCAATATATCATCGATCCTGCAAGGATCGCCCTAGCAAGTACCACGGTATCTTCACATGGCAAGGTGGTAGTCTCTCGGCGTGACCGAAGGAAGGTGTTGGCTTGGGCTCATGATTCTCTCACGGGGGGTCACGCCGGTCGGGAGAGAACTCTAACACTACTGAATCGATACTATTGGTGGCCTCAAGTACGACAAGATGTGCGGGAATATGTCTCATCCTGTCCAGTTTGTGCCAGGCAGAAACCTCGTGTGGGTAAACCGTGGGGTCTCTTGCAGCCTTTGCCAATTCCTACCCAACCCTGGACTCATATCGCCACAGACTTTGTGGTGGATTTACCGCCATCCGAGGGGAACACTGTGATCTGGGTCACGGTAGATCGCTTTTCTAAAATGGTTCATTTGGTACCCTTGCCCAAGCTTCCGTCAGCACCCGAGTTAGCACAGCTGTTCACGCAACACATCTTTCGCGCCCATGGACTTCCACAAAGCATAGTCTCTGATCGGGGACCCCAGTTTACAGCCCGATACTGGCGCGCTCTTTGCAAAAAATTTGGGGTTCAATTAAATCTTTCCACCGCGTTCCACCCCCAGAGCAATGGACAGACGGAGCGGATGAATCGCTCCCTCAAAACATACCTTCGCAGTTTCATCTCTGAAAAAAAGAATAATTGGGTGTCTCTTCTACCCTGGGCCGAGTTCGCCTACAACAATCACACGCATTCTGTCACGGGCCAGTCCCCGTTTCAAGCTGTCTTCGGGTATCAACTCAGGTCACCTATTCCTGTTCCTGTGGAGGTTCCTTCGCCATCGGTCCAGACGATAGCCATGCAGCTGCAACGGTTATGGAAGTCCTTGCAACAACGCCTCTTTGCAGCTGCCCAGAAGGCACTAAGGAATGCAGATCGTCTTCGTTGTCCTGCACCACACTTTCTGCCTGGAACTAAAGTGTGGCTAAGTACTAAGAACCTTCATTTTCCGGGTCGTTCCCGCAAATTGGCTCCTCGATTCTGTGGTCCTTTTCCAGTAGCTGAACGGATAGGGTCAGTGTCCTATAGACTCCGTCTCCCCTCATCCTTACGCATTCACAATGTGTTCCATGTGTCCCTGCTGAAACCGGTAATATTCTCTCGTTTTCATCGGCTCCTCCCTGACGCACTCACAGCCTCGTCTTCCGAGGATCCTGTCTACCAAGTACAAGAAGTCAAGGATGTGCGTTTCCACAACCGCCGATGGGAATATTTGCTGGCTTGGGAGGGGTGTGGCCCAGAGGAGGATTCGTGGGAGCCAGGACGACACATACTGGACAAATCTCTGCTGACTCAGTATCATCAGGACAATCCTGGGAAGCCCGGTCCTCTGAGGAGGGGGCGTAAAGGGGGGGTACTGTTACGATCCCGGTCACTAGCTTAGTGACCGGGCGCTTACCTCCTGCTCAGTCGCGGCTTGGCGCCGGGTTCCAGGCCGCTCGAGCCGCGTGGCAGCGGCGTCTCCACGAGGGAGACGCCACCGAAGACTCCTCCCCTCGGCCAGGGAACGCGCGCGCGCGAGGGACGCGGTTTTGTGCGTTCAGCACCCGGATGTGCTGACACGCCCCCGAGTGACGTCAGACGCCGGCGGGACATTTAAACAGCAGCCGGGGGGTTTTCAAGTTGCCTTTGCAACGCGGTCACTCTGCTGAGCCCTAGTTGCCGTTCCTGCTCGTCTGGTTCCTGATCTTTGCCTGCCTGTTCTCGGATTCCGTTTGCCTGCCTGACTCCTGGTTCCTGCTCTACGGTATTCTGATTTCTGCTTGCCTGCTGCATGCCTAGACTCCGGTTCGTGACTCCGTTCTGCCTGCCTGCTGCCTGCCTTGACTCCGGTTCATACCTTCGTTTCCTGTTCTTGCTCCCTTCGCCTAAGTCCCAGCGGTCCGGGTCCCTACGGGCTCCTCCTGGGGGGGACCTCGGGCTTCCAGGGTGAAGACTCCTAAGTCCTAGCGACTCGGGCCCCCACAGCTTCTCTGGAGGGGTCTCGGGTTTCCAGGTGAAGCCCTGCTCGTCCAACGGGTGTTCTGCCTCCCGACTGTCTTCCACGCCAGTCGGCCCAAGGATCCACTCCTGGATTTTGGCAGTCGTAACAGTTAATGCAATTCATGTGAATTATTTTCTACCCCCAATCTAAACACTCCCCGAGGAGTGCATGCATTTATCCACATTCAGGGAGGGCAATTTTCAGACAGATAATTTACTCGTGAAAATCACTATTCACCCCCATAAACAGCGTTGAAAATTAACCTTCCCTGTTGAAAATATGTTGAAAGCATGTTTAGATGAAAGGCACTCTATAAATAAAGGTTTTCCTCCTTTAAATTTGTTTAATGAAGTTAAAATGAACTGCTATGTTCTTAAGAAAGGGTCCCAATACAGATCCCTGAGGCACTCCACTGCCCACTCCCTTCCACTGAGAAAATTGTCCATTTAATCCTACTCTCCGTTTCCTGTCTTTTAGCCAGTTTGTAATCCATGAAAGGACAAGAAGGAGCCCTGGTGCATGTCGTCTGGCCCACAGCTACCGCTGCAGTGACCAGACCAGATATATTGCAGTGGGTATGAAATAAGAGACAAATCCTCAGGTAGTTGTGAATGAAGACTCAAAACACCAAGAGCCCAGTCCTGATTCTAAAAGAGCTAGTTTCCCAAAGGAGCAGGAAGAAACCACCAGGTCAAAACAGAAAACATAACTACATCTTTATTACTCTGTATATAGCTTTCCATAGTTAATTCTACATTATTATTATTACTGAATAATGCATGATGTGATATTGCACACAACATGACATGCACACTGTCATTTCAGTGATAGCCTGTTACTACCATCTCCTCTCTCCCCAAGGAGTGACATTGATGGTACAGTAGGTGTCTAATTACACACATGCAATAAGGACTCACTCATTCATCTCACTTAAACAATCCATTTAACTTTTTATAGGTTTTCCTTAATTTATCTGCTACTTTTGCTAAGAATGATTTCTACAGCAGATGTTAAGCACGGGGCTGATAGAAACTAAGGAAGCGCATGGCAAAATATTTTGTTTAGTTCTTTTATGTTTTCATTTGGATATATATATATTTTTTTTTTTGCTTTTGTTTTGGAAAATAGTGTGCACTATTTTCTGAACCCAAAAAGAAAACCCCAGGGGTCTCTGGAGACCCCCTGTCCTTCCCCTCCCCTGCCCCTGGAGGTGACCATTTTCCACCAAAAAAGTTATATTTTGTAAAATAAACCCACTGTCACAGGCCCTGACTCTTCAAATTCTATCTGGTGGTCTAGTGGTGGACCGGGAGTGACTCCTTCCGCTCCCAGACCTGGTGGCCAAGATTTTGATAAATAACACCAGCTGCTCTTTGTCCCATTATGTAACACAAGCTGTCCAATGGCATTAATAGTTCCTGTCACATGATGGGGCAAAAGGTTGGCATGTGCCATTTTGAAAAATGGTGACCGCTGGGTCCAGGACCGCTCCTCAGCCCCCACTTGACCACCAGGGAAAATTTGATGAGTCCAGGAAGATTGGGAGAGTGAGCTAGGGTGGGCCATGGTGGTCTGGCTCCTGGGGAGGGGGGTATTTTTTAACAAAAGGGGAAGGGCTGGAGTTGAGGTCGTGACCTATAACCAGGGATTTATTTTACAGTACATTACTTTTGGGGTGAAATAGCCTTCAACAGGGAGCGCAGGGGTGGTGAGGCAGGGCATTTCTGGGTTGTGCTGTTTCTTTTAGGTACCTCTGTACTATGGGCAAATAGTCTGCACAAAAAAATGTTGGGAAAAAACAAAAAAATTCTTGGTTGTTTTCCTCTCATTTCTTTTCAAAAATAAATGAAATGACATAGACAATATCGTTAATATTGTCTCCTTTCAAATGAATGCATGTCCCTAGTAGAAATTAGATCATGAAAGAGAATAGAATTTCTTAGTAAAACATAAATATGTATCAGCACAGATGCAGTTTGTAGTATGGAATACTCTTATATATTTAAAAAATTCCTAAAAGGCCAGTGACAGCTTCTAAACTGCCCGATTTACAGGCTGATGCAATATCGGCACGCATTAAATGGGTGCTCATGATTGAGTGCCCGCTCCCTTATCGACCGGACCCGATCGGACCGCACGAAGGAAAATTCACGATGTGAATCGGAATCGGAACCGATTCTGATTCCAATTCACATCCCTATATTATAATATTACTAAATTATAAAAAAATGGGGATATGGTTAATAACACTTGAAAAGTTTGATAATGTATTTACATTCTTTCTATAACTGCTGGCACGCCACTCACTGCATCAACTAGCTGCAACATGGCTTGATGGAGACAGAAAAAAACTGGTGGAAAAATGCGAGTGGGATGAGCAGGACAAGGAAGGAGCAAAGGAAATGAAAAGAGAGTTGGCAACCAGTCCAGGACAACTACCCAGGAAGACAATAGGTGAGAAGAAAAAAGAACAAGAGCGTCCGGAAGCAGGGGAAGAAGCCGAGGTGCCAGGAGAACAACTCGTGCAAGGGGACCAATTCTGAATCAGGATGTGATGGTGCAGCAGGCGAGCAATAATCCAGTCACACAAGGAAGGGGTGACACAACGATGTGTGCTACTAATAATGAGGTCGTGACAGGTGAGGACGATGTTTTACCACCACAGCAGTACGCTGTTGAGAGAGGGACAGCAAGTAATGAAGCACGACATGGAGCACGTGAAAACATACAATAGGCCAGCAGGACTGGCGAACGAAGATCCACCAGCAGAGAAGTCATACCCTGATCAAGGCGAGGTTAATTGGGACCAAGGTCCCCCCGGATGCAGGAATAGAAGATACCCATCTTGGTATGATGATGATGACTGGTACCCCAGGCTTCCATGGTACAGTACCATTCCGGGCCCATTCCCAGGTTGGGACAGGAGGGAAGATGGCGAGAAGGAGGGTAGTTTAGTCGAAGGAGCCGACGACAATACTACCAGCTGCCCTGGTGGTATTGGCAAGCACCACCACGAGGAGCATTTCACAATCACGAGAGAGGGCAGGCACCGAGGTCAACATCAGAATTTGATAAAAATCCATCAAGGAGATCTGCACAAGACAATGGCAGAGAGTTAGAAGATACACCTAATACTGCCACAGCAGCAGAGGCAGTGGAAGATGATGAGTCTCAAGGCACAGCGATATAAGGGTGCAACAGGAAAGCAGAAGCAATGACGAGAGGCCATCTACCAGCCAGACCGAACTAACATCATGCAGTGAGCATTGCAACATCGGTGAGTCTGGGGTAAGTGGTCACAAAGTGGGTTCTACAGGGGCAGAACAGGTGCAGCCAATAGCTAAACCAAAATGCAGAATGAAGCGCAAGCGTAGGTTCAGTTCCAGCTCAGGTAGCTCTTCCTCATCATCATTTTCTGAGTCCTCTAGTGACATCGATCAACAGGTTACAACACAGTCCGGGGAAAAGGAGGCCAGGGGCTCACCAGCTCTGACCACTTTGTCCGAGCTTTGGGGAGGGCATGCCAAAGAAACTGAGGAAGAAAATAAAAAAGAGAAAGTATATAGACATCTCCATTCTGCATGGGTGGTGCAGATCGGAAGGCAGAAAAAAACAGAGAGCCGGATCGGCAACCCTTGACAAGGAAATGAAAATTCCAAAAACCATTTATGTACATGACTAGTATGATCGGACACCGTGACCCATCGCAATATGGACCCATGTTGAGCTATGCAGTTAACATCTTACAGGCATATAAGGAGCACGACGGTTGGGCATGGCTCAACTATGACGAGAAGTTCCAGGACAAAATGGAGGAAAATCGGTTCATGACCTGGGAAACACAGGATGTTAGTCTCTGGATACAACAGATGACTAGGAAAGCCACAGAACAGGGAATTAAATCAAGGAATACAAGGAGAACATCGCCAGTTAGGCATTCTGCAAGGCAGACACTCAGACAGGATAACACATGCTGGCGTTTTAACAAGACCGTTTGTACCTTCCCGGACTGTAAATTTAAGCATGTGTGCACAGCTTGCGCGGTACCACACCCTCTGACGAAATGTCCAAAGAAAAAATCAATGGGGAGTAAGCCAAAAGCAACTTGAAAAGGAACTGTTTGGAAAGGCTCCATCACCAATCAGATTGGAAGCAATACAACCAATACAACCATAGCTGGACATATACCCGAATCAACAAAAGGCACATAAAATAGCCCAAGGATTTTGTGAAGGTTTCTTAATACCTTTCCAAGGCCGCATAGAGGAGATACATACCACTAATGCACCATCTGCAACCCAACACAAGGATATAGTACAAGCAAAGTTAGAGGTGGAACTCGCACTGGGCAGAATAGCTGGTCCATTCAGCAATCAACCATTTCAGCACTTGTTCCTTTTGCCATTAGCTGTCATCCTGAAAAAAGAAAAAGGCAAATATTGGCTAATACAGAATTTATCATACCCTCCAGGTCAGTCAGTGAATGACCAACTACCATAGGAGGAATGCACAGTCTAATATGCATCCTTTGATTCAGCAGTAGTGCTAGTATGAACCTGTGGAAGAAGGGCCCTAATGGTGAAAACTGACATCAAATCTGCCTTCTGTTTACTTCCGGTGCACCCGGAAAGTTTTCCTTTGGGCTTCAAATTCAAAGAGCAATACTTCTTTGACAAATGCATGCCCATGGATGTTCAGTCTCATGCGCTTACTTTGAGCTATTTAGCTCATTCTTGCATTGGGTTACGGTAAAACGGACAGGATCTGACAACATCATTCATTACTTGGACGACTTTCTATTCATGGGGCACAAAGAGTCAAACTCGTGCTTCAGCCATTTAGAGGAATTCCAAAAGATCACTGGGGAATTTGGTGTTCCTTTGGTTCTCAGTAAAACGGAAGGTCCAGCAATTATCATATCCTCCAATAAAGAAAATTGGATGTTGGTGATCTAAGGCGATTAATACATATGTACGACTAGACAGAGTGAACTCGGTTAACAAGAATTGTTAATTTTATTTTACAGATGCCCAACAGGTACAGAATATAGCATGGATCATTGGTCACTCAAACATACGCCGGGCAGCTAAGAGAGCACATGGATGGCCATATGGGCAACATTTGGATATGGCACTGAAAGGTTGGGTCATTGCATGGATGGGAAAGCTGGGCATGCAATAGGAACAGTTATTGCCCTTTTTACAATGCCTAAGGCATGAAAGGACTGCTCCAGATATGATATTGCATCTGTATATAATTTTTGCATCTGTATATAATTATATACAGATGCAAAAATTATATAATATATTATATTTTATTATTATATATAATATATATAGTATTATATATTATATATATATAATGGCATCTGTATATAATTATAATTATATAATGTAATTTTTCTATACCAATGTTCCTGTATAGGATATGTATCCTATATAGGAACATCGGTATAGAAAGATTAAAAATAAATAAATAAATCTGGGGGGCAATGACTTATGTTCATGGACATGTAAGTGCTTGGTAAAGAAAGTAAAAAGTGACCTGGTCAAGATAATGGAGCTATATCCCAATGCCATGGTATGCTGGTCGGATATCATACAGAGACCAAAATGGTTGGGGTCAAAATTATGGGGTCGTGGGAGAAAGAAAGTAAATCGCCAAATTGGGATATAGATCCAAAAAATGGGGGGACAGCAAATTAGACACCAGTGGGTGGACGATATGTCCCCAGGTTATTCAGATCTGACGGTATACACTTGTCAGAGATAGGATACGACATATTCAATAATACCCTACAGGGTGCCATTGAGGCACAAGACAGTAAGGTAAAAAGGCCGCAGCTTATATGATAGTGGGGGGACATGAGGCAAGGGTCCTCTCTACCTCATGTCTTGACGGGTACCCGGGCTGGTTGGGCCGTATTACAAGTGGTGCTGGTGACATCACATGACAGCGGGGTAGCCGTCAGCGCGGGGAGGCGAAAGGCGAGGACGCGGAAGGCGCCGAAGGGCATGGCCACCTTGCTCAGCAACACGGCGGGGGGCCTCACTGAGTATGGCTGCCTTGCTTGGTTCCTGTGGCGGGCAGCGGCGAAGAACATTCTACCGGCTCGGGTAACCAGAAAGTTACTATGTTTGTGTTTTAAAATAAAAAGCTGCGGCCATTTTACACCAAAAGCAGAATATGTGTGGGCTGTTATTAACGGCTACCGACAAATGATTGTTAAGGCATGAAAAGGTAAAGTGAAAGGGACGACAGAGGAAGTGGCAGCTGCTAGCGTTACTGCATTAGTGAGCTATAAGTTTTCAGGGACAAGAATCTACTTTGTCAAATGCATGAAGGAGAATTTAGGAGGTGAAAATAGAGTGGCTTGGGGGATGGGTGGAGAATACAAAGAACAGAGATGGCATTGAGGAGTGCAGAGGCGAATATGGAAAGGAAGTGACAATAATAGCATAATTAAGCTAATTGACAAATGTAATGGATAAGAAAAAATATGACAGGGTAGCCTGAGCATAGTTAAGCGAATTAACTTATGCTTAGATTATCCTGTGGCTGGTTTCTTTCATCTGCTACTTGTTGCCAATTAGCTTAACTGTGCTGATATTATCTCTCCCTTTCCATACTGGGCTTTGCACTCATCAATGCCCTCTCTGTACTTTGTATCCTTCACCTCTCCCCCAGTCCACTCCACTTTCATATACATATGCCCATCTTCATGCATCTGACAGAGTCCTTTAAGAATCAAGCTTTAAGAAATTGTTTAGATTTTTAGATGCCACCAGCTTTTTAGTCTTTTTTTTTTTTTTTGCTATAGACACAGGGGCCTACTTCCTAAGCTGTGTTATCACAATAACACGCATTTTCTGCATTTAATGTGTGTTAATTGCTGTTACCGCTAGTTATTTTACAATATTACAGCTAATCACAAAACTAAATCAGGCCCAAAGCAAGGTAAATGCAGTGAGATGCTTCACATACGGACGCATGCAAATCAGTTCACTGCCAGGGCAACCAATAGCGCAGTTCATAAAAAAAATAAAGTTAGCTGTACCTCAAGTGATGAGGCTAGGAATTAGTGCTCCCAGAGGCACTAGTTAAAGGGGCTGCAAGTCCTTATAAAAGCCCCCCACCCCTCTTGAAAAAATATCCCAGGTAGATCTTGGGCCCCAACCTTCCCCCCTCCACACCACACACACACAAATAAACAGCCCATAAATATGAAAACATACCTAATTTGTACCTAATTTGCAGTTATACCTCCTGGCATTGTAGCCCTTCCTCTTTTTTAAAAAGCCATACGTGCACCCACGCCCTTGGAGATATCCTCGCAATCCCCTGCTTACCCCATTTGTGGTGTTATCTCGAGGGGCTGAAGTGATCCCACCGCCTTGCCCTGCTGACGCCATCTTGAAAACTGGCACTGGCTGACCCCAGGCTCCTCTATATCCTTGCAGGGCAAAGAAGCACCTGAGGTCACTTGATGCAATTTTTCAAGATGATGCTGGGTGGACAGAAGCAATTGGGGATTATTCCTGCCCCTTCAGGACACCCATAAATGGGGTAAACTGGGACTGGTTCTGGGGGAGGTCCTGAGAAGGGTGGGAGTGGTTATCCCCAAAGTGGATGTGTGGATTTTTTAAAAGGGGGTGGTTATTGTTTATTTTTAAACTTTTAAAAATTGAGTGTGGATATTTCCTTAGTGACGGCAGCCATTGCTCCTGAAAACTTCTTCAGTGCCATTGGTTGTGTCAAAATCACATAAGCAAATGACTGTAATCCTAATCCCTGATTTCCTGTGGCAGACCTTTCCAAAATTATATGGCAAATTTCCATAAATTTTCCGCACATTTTCACTTCTCTCACTACGCAAATTTTTTCTTTTTATTGACAGCCTTTCACATTGTTTGTAAACAACTTTTAAACTAAATACAAGTACAAAATTTACCATGCACAAAAATCAACTACGTATCAAGTAGACATACCGTATGCTACAAGCGTTTAAGTGTGAAATGTTTTAGATATAAAAAACAGAGTTGCAGAGTATTTCAGTTTTCTTAAAGTCCTCATCATCTTTCTGAGTTTATGAGATTATGTACGCTGAGCTTCACTCAGAATCAGCAGAGTTTGTCGTGCTGTTAATACCAGTACTATCTCTGCCAGCTGTGGGGGCCACACAAACAGGTGTGAGAACCTTCGTAAAAAGATGAAATTCTTCTAAATGGGGCATCACACTATCCAGGAAATATATATCAAAATAGTCTTTCATTTGATTTATGAACTAGATCTTTGAGAGAGCAAACACATGACTGCTTGCTCTGTCCACGCTAACCTCACCCTCTCCCCATCCTGTTTTGCTCAGGAAGGGAGGAAAGGCGTAGGGGAAGGACTACATTAGGGATCAGAATGGTTTGGCTCCTGGCTGCTTTAGCCCCTTCCTTCCTGTCCGGCACCCTACAAGCTACAGCATGAAGCAGGGATGAGTTTCAGAAGACGGTTGAATCAGCCCTGCAAGCATTATAGCTTCCTTCATGTGAATGGATTAGCGTGGGGGATCTTCAGGTTTGTAGGTTGCAAATTATGCTGCCACAAGCAAATGATTCCGTATTTCCTGTGGCCACAAATTGCAGGAGCCTAGTGACACTGACCATAATGTGTCTCCCCCCACCACCCCTCGACAGTAAACAGCCTGGCCTTCCCACAGTGGGATTGATTGCCATATGCTAGGTGCCTAAATATTTTCAGTAATATATGATGTTGAAAAGTATAAAATGCATTTATTTTATAAACTGCTTAGTTCGGTTTGTCTTAATTTTAAAGCTTTTCCATAAAGAAAATACAAGTTAATATATACTATTTTAAATAGCAGTAAATATAATTATAGTTTGCTTCATGTGTTTGCTCTTACCTCTTAGTCATAGCACTTTTTTTTGTCTTAATACTGCTATTATACACATTTGGCCGGGGCCAAGCACCTGTACGCAATCCTCCTCACCTTCCTTGATGTATCTAATGCTTTTTATACCATTGATCACTAGGGTTGCCAACTGGCTCCAGCTTTTCAGGACAGGTTGATCCAGTCCTGATTTTGCTCACCTGCATACAGGTACTTATAGGGAATGCAAGGGGGAAATCAGAATAAATTCCAGCTTGCAGTAGGGTAAAACCAGGACTGGATCAACCTGTCCTGAAAATCTGGCACCAGTTGGCAACCTTATTGATCACTGTCTATTATTCCCTGTCACACTCCATTAAAGTTCTGGACTATGCTCTGTCATGGTTTTCTTCTTACCTTTCCCAACTTATGTTAACTGTATCCTCTGGTGGTTCTTCCTTCACTGGTATGCCTTAGGGTTCTGTATTGGCATGTCTCTTTTCTCTCTACTTGGGATCTTCTTCCATGGCTTTCAATACCACTTTTAAGCAATTGACTTCCAGATCTCAATCTCTCTCTCTCTCTACACCAGAAATTTTACCAATAAATCAATCCCAAATCTCAGCCTGCTTGACTGACATAGCTACACATATGACTCACCAACACCTTAAACGTAATCTGACCAAGATGGGACTTATTGTCTTTCCCCCCAAACACATTTCCCCTCTTCCCTCTTCTCTCTTTTAGATGGTTCTCTCATACTCTTGGTTCTCTCGGCAAGGAGAAATGTTGAGGGGTTTCTTTGATTCCTCTCTCTTCTCTACACACATCCAAAATACTGCTAAAGCATGTCATTTCTTCCTCTCTAACTGCTAAAATACATCCCTTCTTTTCTAAGATTGCTACCAAAATTCTCATCCTCCATCTCATCACCTGTCACTTAATCTACTGAAACTTACTTTTCACAGGCAAGACTGTCTACGGTATTCAGCACAGCCAGGGGGGACCTTCTAGTCAGTGCCCCCATTGGAATTTGTTCAGAATTTGGCTGCATACCTTGCCTTCCTTCAGTGGGTCACTATGACCATTTAAATCCTCTTCTGAAGTCACTGCATTGGCTCCTCATCTGTTTCCAGATGCAGTTCAAGCTTCTCTTATTTACAACTGCATTCGCTCTGCAGCTCCTCAGTACATATCTTCTCTCTCTCCCTACTTCCTTCCTAGTGATTTTCATTCATTGCATAAGTCACTGTTATGTGTGCTCTCCTTGCCACTACCAAATCTCAGTTGCACTTTCCACCCTGCCATATAGTTGTTAAAGACTTTTTTAAGTTGGTGCCACATTCTCCCTCTCTGGCCATATTCAAATCCAGTCTAAAAACTCACCATTTTCAGGCTGCTTTTAACTCCTAACCACTTCTCTACAATAGGTCCACTTCCCATAGCCTCTTGCTTGGTCATGTATTTTTGTCTTGTCTAGATAGTACCTTCTCCATAGAACTTATAGGCTCTTAAGTGTATCTGTACAGCACCTCCTATGTCCAATAGCACTTTAGAAATGATAAATAGTAGCAGCAGTAATTTAGGGGACCTTAGAGAAGAACCTACCTTCCAGGTCATGGAAGAACAAAGTATGGAATACAGTAGTCCCTCTCTCTTAAACTAACCTTTTAAAACTACTGCTGGTAATAACAAACTGGCCTTGTCTATTGTTCCTCAAAATAATTCATGTGCATTTTTTATTATAGCAGTCAAATTCTGCTCTGACTATTCTTTTCAATAAGACATTTTCCTAACATCTAGCTCATTTGTTATTATGAGGACTGGTTGAATAGTCCTTTTTGTCATTAGGACTCATTGAATAAAGATTTGACATTGCTAGCATCATTTTCCCTATCCTTACTTCTATGCAATGAGCTTAGATGACAGTGAAGTGGGAGAAAGCTTTTAAAAAATAGCTGATCCTTGAACAGATGGCTTCAGTTAACCAAACATCTCTAAACAAAAAAAAAAATGTAATTGTTTGGTCAAGGTGGTTATCCCTTATGGTCTTAGGGTACTTATAATAGTGTACACCATGTTTTTGTTTCATGCTTGTCTTATTTTTATTCTTTTTTCATTTTATTTGATTTTTATTTCAATTGCTTTTGTTTAGCTGAACCAAAAATAAACAGTGAAAAAAGACCAGAAAGAAATGGATTCCCCCCTTCCCATGCCACCAGAACCCCAGAGTACCACCAAAACAGTCAAAATGTAGTCTTGTGAGTCATCCTCTAATGTATGCTGCCCTCCCTCTAACTACAAAAATTTTGTTGATTTTTTTTTCCCAAATGAAGGGCCTGATTCACTGAGGCTTTTCTTTCTCCCATTCTGTGTCTATAGGAAAAATGCTTAGTGAATCAGACCCGAAAGTTGCAACTATTATTGCTAATTCTACAACCAGCCTTTCACGCCTCCAGAAGACCCTGATTTGGAGCAATGGGAATGTTTTTCCTTGGTGTGATGCCTGGTGATTCAACTAATACTATCATTGAATAACACTCTATGCCCTCCCAATTCTTCTCCTGTTTTGTATATGGAAATGTGAAGATCTGATGTAAATGTTTTCCTCTCCAATTTGATTAATGCTTCTTTATCCCTGATATGCTAAAACTGGCTTCTGTCAAACTGGTATTCACAAAAGCTACTTTGACTGGACCCTACTGACTTCTCCCACTATTGACCTATCTCATCATTACCTTTTTTTTGGACAATCTGATTAAAGTCAGTTTTGAAGCAACTTCAATAGTTTCTTGATACTTTCCATATTTCCATGGCATTTTTTTATTTCAATTTTCTAAATTACAAAACAAAACTCAACTTGCCAAAAAACTAAGGAGTATAACAATTATCCAGAAAACAATGCCCAGTAGTAATACCCAACACATCACAGTTGGAAGAAAAAGAAAAAAGCAAAACATCAGATATAATATCCAATAAACCAAAAGGAAAACTCCCATTAGCCCTCAGTTACAATGGAGGAGTAGAAAGAAAAACAGAGAGAAATCCAATATTAGAAACGAATTAAAACAAGACGACAAGGCATTGACATGCCGCATCCAAGCATTTACTATCAAACGCCATTTGAAACTTCCGAGCATACATTGGTAAGTTTCTTTTGCTCAACGAAAAAATATTGGAACTGAGCAGGGAAAAAGAAATGGTATCTAGCACCAGAAAATGTAACAATCTGAGCAAAAAGGTCTCTTTGCACAAAGATAGGGAATCTTTTCTCCTCTCTGATTTACTTTGGCAATATCTGGGTATATCCAAATTCTTTTTCCATTAAATAGAAAGCTCTTTGTTTAAGAGCCTGAGTTTGAGCATTGTTAAGTTACCACGGGAATTACTGAGCAAGCCGCTGCATCCCCTCATCCAGCCCTCTGGAATAGTGCATGGATAAAAAAAAAAGGATCTTCTTCGGATATTTCCTTAATGGTTAAGGCTGTGACAGAGTTTTGTAAGCTTCAATCAGATGTCTCTCAGGAACTGAAATGGAAGGTGGAGGAGATAAGGAAAAGAAATGAAAGAAGCTTTAAGTAAGTGAATCTAACTTTGATTCAGGATAAGAATTTGGAACATAAAGAGAAGGAATAGCTTGAAAATCAGGAATATCAGCAAGAGAAATGTTAAAGAAATGTATTGTTGAGATTTTAGGTTGTACTGAAGGGAATTTTGAATAGTTTTTGGGGTTTTTTCTGCCTGGTGCGAGGAGGTTGGGGCAGGTGGGGAATCTCGAAGGCAGCCGGGTCTCGGCAGATAGTTTGGATCTTTCTGTGATCTTGGAGAGCTCGCCACAGGGAGTTTGGAAAGGGGGGTTTATTGACTTCCTCTGTGTTTGAGCAGGACCAGGGCTGGTGCATAAGTATTTGGTGCCCTAGGCGAACATTCGGTCATGCACCCTCCACCCCCAGATAACCTATTGGCAGCAGGACCGGCACAGCATTCCCTTCTTTTGCAGTTTTAGCTCTCCCCCTCTGGGCCTTGTGCTGGTGGGATTTTGCTGCTCCCACCCACCCAAATATTGGCACTCTAGGCTACCACTTAGTTTGCCTACTGGGAGCACCAGCTCTGAGCAGGACCTGAACATGACTTTGACATTGTATTTCTGCCAAAATGTAGCTCTTGCAGCAAACCTTCTGTCTCACCAATATCCTCTCAATATTCCCATGGCGTTCCACTCTGAGCTTTGGCCCCCTTTTGCTTAAAAATGTGAAGTGTCATCACCAAATGCCGACGCCAGCTCCAGGCTTGGGTGCCTTAGGCTGATTCGGAGCCTGGTGCTCAGGGATGCTCTGCGAAACCTCTTCCCTCAACCCAGACAGCAATGGGGAAACACCCCCCTTCACTCTCAGATGAGACTCACAAATACATACACTGTCCCAGCAGCAGGAGAAAAAAATCTTCTACTTTTCTTCCTAGGTGGCATCATAACAATGAACCCAGACTCAGAGCTAGTGAGCCCTGCACACCACCATCTTGACTCCTCCCCTAGTAGTCGATCAATCATGGCATTTGATATCCTGCTTAAATAGCTTTGGTATTGCATCCACAGTGTTAGCTTGGTTCAGTTTGTACTTGATGAATTCCTCTCAAAGTATTGTTGTTGGAGCCTCCTCTTCTTCTATTGTTTCTGTAAAGACTGGAGTGCCCTAGGGTTAGCCCTGTCAGGCAAGAATATTTATATTTTCTCCTTTTGCAAGATTCTTGCAAATCTCAGCATAGGGTATTCTCTATATCGATATTCAGGGTTTTTTTGGTTCCTGTATGCACCTTTTTTTTTTTTCTAGAAGTATTTGAGAAATAATCCAGTTGTTTAATATTGATTAATCACTGGCTAACAATGTTTTCTCTGCATCTCAGTTAAACAGAGGTGATGATTTTGAATGATTTACTCCTCTTGAAGTTCCTTCTACCTTTTGCTTTAATGATCATCAAATTCCTATTTCCCAGCAGATGCACGCTTAGGTGTCATATCTAACACCTCTTTTTCACTGCATCTGCGAGTTATAAATGTCATAAAAAATGCTTTCTTTAAATTACACCTCCACCTTTTCTGTCGGCTGATGACTTCCATTCTTGGTTCTTACGTTATCAGACTATTCTCATTTGGTTTATCTCAGTCTTCCTTTTATGAGCATATGGGGCTTACAGACTGTTCGGAACTCAGCAGCCCGTGTTTTAACTGTAACTAAATTTAGAGACCACTCCAATTTTAGCTCTACTTCACTGGTTGCTCATTCTTGTACAATTTAAAGTCTTACTTTTAATATACAAATTAGGGGGATGTTGGGGGCAGTATGCAGATGAGCCTTCCGGACCTCTTCTACTGCAAAGGGTGCGGGGCCTCTGGAAGCTGGGGCTGTGGAATTCAATTCCTGGAACGCTTGCGGTGACTTCTGGACTTCTCTCCCGGGGGATGCTGGGAGCAGTATGCAGATGAGCCTTCCGGTCCTCTTCTAGTTGACCTATTAAGGCAACCCTACCTACTTTAGCCTGGCTGTTGATATGCTCCACCCACTCCTTATTACTGTAACCTATCAAAGCAAAGACCTTGGGCAAGTCACTCAGGTGCAAACTTACTGCCTGATTCACTAAGGCTTGTCTCCCATTCTGTGTCTATGGGAAAACACCTTGATGAATCAGGCCCTTAGATTGTGACCCTATTGGTGACAGGGAAATACCCGAATGTAATCCACTTCGAAGTGCCTGAAAAGCGAAATATAAATAAAAGAAAAGAAAGCATCTTACCAATGTACCTCAACATCACTTTGGAAGGACAATACCCATGTACAAGCAATTCAAAGCAGAATTTGAACCAGGCAAATACCAAATTGGTTTGAGTTTGCCAGGATTTTCAGATTTTCCCCAGATCTTTATGGGAAATCCATTTGATTTGGGAAAATCTGAAGGAAATTTAAAACACTACATGGAGATTTAAAAAAAAAAAAAAAAACAACTTGCTTTAGATATTTGAAAAATCTGTCAATTTAATAAAATCTAAGCCAAATTTTCAAAAAATCCAAAACAAATCTTTGGCATCCACTTCAGTTGTAGTCAAAAGGTTTGAGTGATCTATTGAAATTTGTCCAGGTTCATCAAACCTGTTTTGAAGAAGTTAGCAGCTTTCCAGTATCACCTATAACAGTGGTAAGGGCACCAGGAAGTGCAACACAGAGTCCTTACTGGACTAGTTCTGGATACCTTAGTACTTCCTGATAACTCTGCCCTTGCCGATATCCTTTTGCCTGCCTAGAAGCCAGCCCTGACTGTCCAGCATGTCTTTCAGCTCTTGCTTGAAGCCTTTAGTGGTTCAATAATTCAAGGAGACTTCTTGCTGTGTTCTTGGTTTCCAGGCCTCTGCATCTGCTTCACTTCGGCCTCCAACATAGCTGGCCTGTTTCTCTCTCTCTTTGACTTCTTGGCATCCTGACTTTGGTTTAGCTTTCTGATCTTGCCTTGATTTATAAACTGTTGTCATTTGCCTGCTTAAGGTACTTTGGGAGCTACAGTCTCTCTCCATAACACTTGACCACCCTTGGCTCAGCCTGAACCTAATGAAGGGTCAAACCATAAGGTTTAGTCTGCTCCATGTCTATGGAATACTAACAATAGTGCCAGCTAGTTATGTTTGTTTATTTTATGTTTAGCTCAAGGCAAGTTGCATTTATGTATAGTAGGTATTTCCCTGTCCCCAGAGGCTTATAATCCAAGGGGTTTATTTACTAAAGGTTTTCTCCTATTGTATGTCTATAGGAAGAATGCTTTGTAAACAGGGCCCTGAGCTTCTATTTGAGGCAATGGAGCATGAAGAGGCTTCCCAGGGTCACAAGGAGCATAGCAGGAGAAGCAGGATTTGAACCCTAGCTTCTCTGGTACTCAGCCTACTAATCTAAGCACTGGCTTACTCTTCCACTGTAAACAGGTGACCATACTGCTAAAACACTATAGTGGTTTTTAGTGAAATGAACACCTCTTCACTGGGAAGTGGATTGGAAAACACCAGCTTAGTACATGCAGGTCAGCTTTTAGATGGTAGCGACTTTCACTGTCATTACTGATCTGAGTCAGATTTAAACTGGTGACCTAAAGGTGAAAGGCTCTATGGCCCTATATGAATGCACTTACTTAGGGTATATAGTGGTGTTTTTTTTTAAGGCAGGTTACAGTGGTCACCTGACAGCCATCGTTCATAAAACCGCTGTCTCTATTTCCTGATAGGCAGTAAGAAAACTACCCTAGGTTTAGCTTTTTATTTGCTTTAGTTTGGTTTAGTTAGTTTAACTTATTTCTATTTCTTTTCCACGGTCCTTCAGTCCTCTCAAAACTTTAAGTTCAGGCAAAAATTGAAATACGAGCTTATAGCAAGAGCCACAAAAACTAAAGTATTAAAAGTAAACAGGTCTAAAATAAAAATAACAAAGTAAATTAGAAGTACATAGTAAAGCATAAAATCAAAGTGCAGCACATAACAAGAAACAGCGACAAATAATAAATAAATACTTCCATAGGCACCTGGAAATGATGACATTCTTGTGGCTGAGATCTTTGATGTCGAGCAGTGGGCTAGAGAAGAGAGCCAGTGTGATGCAGGGCTGATGCTAGAAAGAGTTTGGGGGTTTTTTCCCTTTCATTTGCTGCGACTGAGTTGTTAAATCAGGAAGCCAGTGCCTTTTCTTTCAATCACCTGCGGAGTCTGGATTTTTTTGTTTTTTGCCATCTGTTCTGAAACTGAAAAGTACAGAGATGGGCTATGCTCAGAAGGAAGTCTTTTTTTTTTTTCTTTTAAGATATCTGAAATTCTTTCAAAGTTTAGTTTAAATGAAAACAGTTTGCACAAGTTAAACAGTAAATATAGAGTTTGGCTACAGGATTATGCATGTCTCTTTGGAGCTTTCACAGATGTCTATATTCTTCTGGTTCTGAATTTGAGCTTTAGGGATAGAAAATAAGAGGCCCAAAGATATGTCTGTAGGCCAAAATCCTAGCTAGGCATGTAACTGACAGTTGCAACTCTGTCACTTATTAGTCAGGTCCCATGTCTTTTAACATTTAGTAACTTCTGCAGCCAAGAAACTTTGCTTCAACTGTGCTTCCTCCTCAGCATCCAGTAGGGTAACTATTTTTAATTGAGACCCATTTCTCTGATATTTGTGTCCTTCATAAAGCTTATTTAAATAGCCAAGGTCCACTTTTTATCATCATTGTCTGATATGAAGGTTGGTAACTAGGCTGGATCAGGCAGAGCTGTTGGAAAGGGCGGATATGGCCGGCAGCCATCCAGGGCACCATGCTATCCCCACTGCATCTGTAACTGTGTCTTCAAAGGGGACCTTACCCTCCCACTGACCAGTACCACCCCTGTAGCCCCGTGACAGTCCTTACACCAGGTCTCTTTATGCTCAGCTTTCCTCTTTCACGCACCTGTTTCCTGAATGTAACCCTTTTTTAATGCAAACCCTGGCAATATTTGGTAGCTCCTCCCCTGAGGGGTCAGTTCAGCTGTGAGAGAAGGTGTAAGGGTTGCCCGTCAGAATACAACAGACTTCTGCCCACACAGTCTGTGGTGGGTGGGTGAATGGAAATGAGGATCCCTGCTACAGAGGGACATAGTCCTCTGGTCCTCCCTACAAAAAATTGACTTTGCTGACCTAGTTCTAATATCTTAGCAGCCACCACTGGACAGACAGGAGATGAGTTGTCAGAGCTGGGCAGGGAAATGCCTTGTAGCAGGTTGACATGTCTCTGCTGCCAGGGATTCATAAGAGATCACTGAGGCTATCCCCCTGCTTCCTTCAACTTGAAAGCTCGAGAGTGCGCTATGGATCCTGGTCTGGAAGATCCGTAACCTTGCCCGACCCTGAGTACCTGTGAAGTAATCCTGTTTGAACATGAATATCTATGAAGTAACCCTGAATAAGCTGTGAGTACTGTAAACCCACTGTTATATACTATGTACAGGTTCTAATGAAGGTGAAGAGAATCCTGTTGCTTTTTTATGCTATGAATATACCTTGCATTGAATGAGAAGAACGTTTCATATCCTAGCAAGCCAGGCCCTATCCCAACAGTGATCAGGAACCTTCACGCTTCCCCCAGCATCAACCAAGCCATTATCAGTGCTGGCTGCAGGGTACCTTGCCTAGCCAGTGAAGAACCTAGTTTTGCTTGTGAAAAGACTGTGTTTAACCTCCATTCGGCCCCCAGTACAAACCAAGTCATGGGCTGTGTAGGCTGCAGATGACCTTGCTTTGTCAATGATAAACCTAGTGTTACTGTGAAAAGCCCTTGCCTTGTTAGTTAGAAAAAAAATCCAGTTTAGCTAGTTCTCATTGAGAGCTAGGCTTTTGTTTTGTTGGTTTTTATGGTTTTAAAATCTTGATTCAGCCTTTGATCCAGTTCAAGCTTTGCTCCAGCCTTGCAGCTGACTGCACCTTGCAGTGATTGCCTGCCCTGAACATAAGTAATCTTGCTTTGACTCATGGCATCACAGTTGCAATTCATTGCCATTCAACTTTGCTTTGAGCCCAGTGAGAGAAGATTTTCAATGCTCCAGATCCTATGCCCAGTTCCAGTGCTCATATTGCTCTACTGTTCTCCCAAGCTCCAAGTTCCAGTGCCAAGTTTTTTGCTCCAGGCTTCAGACCCACTTCTTGCTTGAAGCACCAGGTGGATTATGGAATCCAGAGTTCATAATCCTGGTGCCTTTTATCTCACATCTGTAATTATGGGGTGTCTGCAAGTTTGGCTTCTTTAGAACAGAGGATTCAAATCATTGGTGAAATATTGGGCCATCTGGTGGCTCGGCTGAAGAGGGGGGTGTTTCTATAGAGGCAAAGCCAGAGCTGTTGCCCTAAGTCCTACGCTTGTGGGGGTGCAAATGCTGGGCCACTCGGGGGGGGACGACACTCCAGCAAGGCCATAAGGAAAGGTCAGAGAAGTCAAAGATTCCTGTGGTAAGATGGCTATGCCTCACTGTCTATACTAGTCACAGTTGAGTATAAGCTGCAATAAGACTATAACGCACTTATAACAGTGTTTAAGGCATGATAAACGCTGTTTAATGAGCTATAAAGCCATATAACAGCAATATTGTGCTTTTTAAAAAATATTCTACCCCATTGCTTTGCATTTACTCGCATGCATAAAATTAACTAGTGCATGCAAAGCAGTTAATGCCTAGTCAATCTAATGCAAGTAAAATAATGTTGATGACAAAAAAAAAAAAACAAAAACATTATTTTATCAAATTTCAAGTTGTAATTATTTTTCATGGGGACATTGACAATCTAATACACATCCCAATGTCCCCAGGATGCCTCTTAAAGGGCAACATAGTGCAAAAGTAACCCCACTGCAAAGTTTCAAAATCCCCCCAGAGATCTTGCAACACCCCACCCACCCCTCTCTGCCTCTAGAGATGACACAGCCTAACCAAAGGGAAAATTGATTACATTTTGCTCAGTGACACCCTGCTCTCTTCCCAAACTCCTCCCCTTTCCAAGTAGATTGCCCCCAATTTCAAAACATCCCCCCAGTTACCCCCCCCCCCAAGGCAGCCTACCCTCTTGGCTCCCCCCTTCCATAGATTCAATTTGTGGTTTCTAGTAGGCCCTGCACCCTCCCCCTCACCAAGAAAATAGACCCTAGTGGTCTGGGGGACTCCCACATAGCGGATGTAAGAAGAAACTTAATGATTGACTGCTATGGTCAGCCCTATAAATCAGAGGCAGTTAATATGTATTAGTTTGAAAACCGAATTATTAGTCAATAAAAGCAAATAGATATGAGTGTTTAATGGCATTTAATGCTGTCCCTGGAGGACTTTGCCTCAGTTCTTAATCTAGATCGCCTCCCTGAGCTCTTTTAGTGATAGGCAGTAAATAAATGCAAGCTATAAATAAATAAAAAGAAGCAGATTGGGCAGATTAGATAGGCCTAAAGCCCATATTTGCTGTCATTTTGTAACCAGTTGAAATAAATAATTTTTTCCTGCCCTGTCTTTTAGGGCATTCACGTTTGGTGCCAAAAAGGGGTACAGATGCAGGGCCATCTTGACCCTGAAGTAGAGGGATGGGGGTGATAGCTAGAGGGGCGAGGGCTGTTTTGCCCCTGTTGCTTGAGGAGACTGGAGAGAAGCTGAGGCTGTCTCGATATCATTTTATTTAATTTTGTCGTTTCTTCTCCTGCCATGGCCCGATCAGCTGTCGGGTCCGTGGCAGTAAAAAAAAAAAAAAGAAAAAAAAAAGAGAGTCGGTTCGAGAGTGAGGGGAGCAGCTGGAGCAATGCCAGTCGTCTCCCACTGCTGAAGAGGGCCGTGAGGCAATTCGAAGAGTGTGAGGCTGACCCCTGAGAGTAAATAAAAAAAAAAAAAATGGCAGAAGTGACAGGGAGCATTTGGATAGCTCCTACCACTGGTGAAGGAGAGAGGGGAGGGGCCCTGGGACATTGATGGCTAGCAGTACTTCCAGAAGTATCAGGTCACTGCTCGGGCACAAACCGAAGCCTGGAACTGGGATTCCTAAGTGTGGGGGGGAGGGGGTAATAAACAATTCCGGGGAGCACTTTTTCAGCACAAGCAGCACTGAGGGGAGTGCTCAGTCTGGCTCAAGGCCAGCAGCTCGAATTTGAGTTGAAGCTGGTAGTTGGTCAGATGATTTTGGGACGGAGTCAGATGGGCACTGTTATTGTGGGGGTGTGTGTGTGTGTGTGTGTGTGTGTGTGTTGGGAGGGAAGGTGCAGTTTGAGAGATTTGTTATGAGCCTGAAGAAAGGGGAAGCAGTGTGCTGGGAGCTATCCCTGGTGCTGAAACTGAATTTCATGTAAGCAAATGTGTGAAAAAGAGGTTTGAAGCGAATGTTTAAAAAAAAAAAAAAAAGAATATAAATTAAATTCATTTTAAGTTCAAGGTTTCCTTGCCAGTAAACTCAATTAAGACAAGGAGAAAAGTGTGACCTGAGAAAAGAAAATCTGTAAAAATTACTTCTGAGCAGTTTTGCAGGATTTTAGTTATGAAATTGATCCGCTGAAATTGGAAGTGACTGAGGGAAGAGAGAGGGAAGATTTAAAATAATAAAAATAAAAATAAGGATGTCAGAGTTAATACTGGGACATCATTCATTTTAAGTAGGTTTGATTTTAAAAACCTCAACTGTCTACGGTTTGCAATGTTGAGACATTGATTGCGAGCTCAGCTGAAGTAAGACAGCAGAGCCCTGAATTCTTATGGGAAGAGCTGAGAAGCAGAACAACATTTTACATCCAAAAAAAAGAATAAATTTATGTATTTATTTCCAAAAATTTATATGCCACACTTCAATCCACAGCTCAAGGTGTTGTACAAATAAAAGTACAAACACAGACAGCTCCATAAATAATCACTTCATTCTGCCTCCTATAATAAAATACAACTTGTCTCTAACGGAGAGCTGAAGACAGGCTTAAGTTTTGCTAAAGCATATGGATGAAAAGCAGTGTGCCTGATTGATATAAATATTCACCTGTAAAACTAAAAACCAGGGAAACACGTTTATATTTATAGTAGCTAGTTTGTTCAGTCTCAAAGCATCCAGAAGATTGAGCAAACAGGCATATATCTAATCTGCAAAAGATAAGTCAGTGTCAGCATAGTCTGGTTTTCTTTTTGAGCTGTTGTGATGTGGTGTTACCTGTTCTCCCTAAGACATCCATCAAGAGGCAGGTGAGCTGGAGAATGGACACACCCAAAGCATCAGTGTAAAAAAAAAATGCAACTGAAGTCGCTTCACACATGGCACCCACCTAATGCAACTGTGAGAGCACCCATTATGTTCACATTTTAAGTAGACAAATAAGTAAATTCTGACCATAATTACATGAGGTAAATTGTCAAATGCAGAACTTTCCTTATGTTAGAAACATAGTTGCTATACAGAATACGAAAACTAAACTTACCTAAGCAGGTTTTCTGTATTAGGAATAGCTTAGAAAGAAAATACTGGGAATGTGCAAAGCAAAAATTTGTGCTTGTTTTCTTCTTGGAATTCGGTTTGTTTAACGCCTACTCCAGTTCGGTTGGTTTGCCAAACCAAAATACATATTTAAATTTAAAGAACAAATCCCCTCCCCCGACTTCTGCAATCTTCCCAGTGGCTCCCATCCCCTCCCCCACCGTTTACCACTTGTGCAGCTCTCTGAGGATGAAAGGGGGCAAGAGGATCCCCAATCATTCCTGCCTTGCCTGCTCTGGTGAAAACATGGCACCGGTCTCGGAACCGGCAAGGGCCAAGTTGTGTAAGGCCATAATAGGAGTTTTAGAAGCATATTGCTTTATGGTCACTTTACTTTGTGGCTATAAATCAACTTGACATCAAGCAGCCCTGAGACCTGCATCCATTTTTAAATTGGAACCAGCAAGTCAGGAAGGACTTGGGGATCCTTTCAGCCCCTTTAATCCTCAGAGCTATGGAAGAGATAAGGGGATGGTGGGTTTTATATCTTTCTTGCTAAATAGTAAGCGCTAATTACTAAAAGGGCACACTATTTACTGAAATGAAAAACCTGAATATAAAAGCATGCCATACTGGGTCAGACCAAGGGTCCATCAAGCCCAGCATCCTGTTTCCAACAGTGGCCAATCCAGGCCATAAGAACCTGGCAAGTACCCAAAAACTAAGTCTATTCCATATTACCATTGCTAGTAATAGCAGTGGCTATTTTCTAAGTCAATCTAATTAATAGCAGGTAATGGACTTCTCCTCCAAGAACTTATCCAATCCTTTTTTAAACACAGCTATACTAACTGCACTAACCACATCCTCTGGCAACAAATTCCAGAGTTTAATTGTGCATTGAGTGAAAAAGAACTTTCTCCGATTAGTTTTAAATGTGCCCCATGCTAACTTCATGGAGTGCCCCCTAGTCTTTCTACTATCCGAAAGAGTAAATAACCGATTCACATCTACTCGTTCTAGACCTCTCATGATTTTAAACATCTCTATCATATCCCCCCTCAGCCTTCTCTTCTCCAAGCTGAAAAGCTTTTCAGAGTCACTAGGGAATCATTTAATTTGAACTGAAACAAACAAAAAACGGGCTTGTCAAATGAATGCACATCCCTAGAAAACATAACCAAAGAGGCTTCAGAAAAGAATCATGAATGATAACTATAGAAATTTGTTGGTAAATGAGTGAGGTTAAAAAACTATTAACTATCTGTTATTGGGTTGGTTGATCCTGGAATCCTGTAAAGAAAGAACAGAAATTAAGAAGAGAGCCTTCTTCCAACTAATTTTAAGAATTCATATATCCAGGAAAAATGCTGAGATTACCTGTAGAAAGGAAACAGTTGATAGCTTTTAAATAGTTATTTTGGGAAAAGAAAATGTTGATATATTCTGCAATATACTTAACTTAACTAGACTTTTGGAAAATGCATAAAAAATGATTTTAAACTTAATGAAAAAGACTGCAGTGAAGTGTTGAAGTTTATATGTCTTGTCTATTAATCTGAGAATGTGTTCCTCTATTAGTTATTTATTTTTATTTCAATTTCCACTTTACCATCTATCCAAATCAGGTACAACACATTCAACAAAAAATTTATAAAATTGCAAATAACAAACAATGCTTTATGACAAACTAAAACAAATTAGTAAGCAAACCACAAAGTCAAAAAATACATATCAACCAGAAAGAAAATACACAATAAAATTAATGACTCCAGAAATTTAAAACCAGCATACAATAAATGAATTTTAAGAAGGTAATTTTTCTTTTTGAGCTGTTGTAATGTGGAGTTACCTGTTCTCCCTAAGACATCCATCAAGAGGCTGGTGAGCTGGAGAATGGACACACCCAAAGCGTCAGTGTAAAAAAATGCAACTGAAGTCACTTCATGCATGGCACCCACCTAATGCAACTGTGAGAGCACCCATTATATTCACATTTTAAGTACACAAATTAATAAGTAAATGTGAGTGTGTGTTTTATATAAACTGTGCAGTGGGAGCCATACATAAAATATTGCATTTCGCTCTCCTGAAATTATGCATGTATGTTTCAGTAAGGGGCAGATTTTTAATATTACGCGCGGGGGTACATTTGTGCACGCTACCCGGCGTGCACAAATGTACACCCGATTTTATAACATGCGCGCACTGCCACGCGCATGTTATAAAATCCAGGGTCGGCATGCGCAAGGGGGTGCACACTTGTGCACCTTGCGCGCGCCGAGCCCTAGGGGAGGCCCGATGGCTTTCCCCATTCCCTCCAAGGCCGCTCCGAAATCGGAGCGGCCTTGGAGAGAACTTTTTTTTTGGTCCCCCCCCACCTTTCCCTCCCTTCCCCTTTCTAACACCCCCCCCCCCGCCCTATCTAAACCTCCCCTACCTTATTTTGTTGAGTTATGCCTGCCTCTGGCAGGTGTAACTTGCGTGCACCGGCTGGCTACCGTCACGCCAGTTCCCGACACAGGCCGCTGTGTCGGGGCACTCGGCCATACCCCCGGACTGCTGCCATGCCCCCGGACCGACCCGGGCCGTGGCCACATCCACGGCCCGCCCCTTTTTCGAAGCCCCAGGACATATGCGTGTCCCGGGGCTTGCGCGCGCTGCCGAGCCTATGCAAAATAGGTTCGGCGCGCGCAGGGGTAGGTTTTCGGGGGTTACGCGCATATCCCCTTGAAAACCTACCCCTAAATGTGCATTTTTAATGCAAGGATCCATCTATTTTATAAAAGTATATGCATATAGTTTATATGTATGCCTATACTCAATATTCAACACAAATGAGGACTACCAAACTTCTCACTCAATTTCACAAAACATATTTCATAACTCAGGGAATTAGTATCAGAATATTTGTGCTCAATTGTTTAGGCTCTTGCCCTTACAGAGCTACAACCATATTCATGGCAACAACAGCACTAGATTGTTAACCTCATTTACCAATTCCCATTAAAACACAATTTTTATTTATCAATTTTTAAAACTGCACATTAATTTACTCTGTCACTTATCTTTTTTTCTTTTTTTCAAAATTGCTCTGTGAAACCTCCGATTCCTGCCATCACCTCCTCTCGTGACTCAAAACCTGATGTGCTCCTTACCACCCTTTCAGTGTCTGTTTTTGTGACAGTTAAAACTTTTCAACCTCCCAACATTGCAATGTTTCGGCGATTCATCTCGCCTGCTTCAGGGGATTCTTCCTAATAATAAAAAACACTTACAAAAGACTTACGAAAGATATAGTTTATATGTTAAATAATTGAAAAAAGTGCATGAATAATGCACAGTTTATGCACAGAGGCTGGTATTTTATAAGGTTGGCTGATGTGTGCGTGTATCTCGCTTATGAAAATACTTTGATGTGTACATACTTCCAAGCTCCAGATCACCCACACCCTCCACCACTTGTTCCAGATGCCCCACCACCAACACTACACCCAAAACCTACAGACAAAAGAGAAGTTGGATTTAATTTCCATATATTGATTAGCAGGTGAAAATCATGCACACATGTTTGATGAAGTATATTCATAGTCAGTTATATAAAATAAAGGTCAATAAAGGTACCCTGGAATGCCCACAAAACACCCTCTTTTGTATGCACATACTTTAATGCATGGCAGCAAATGTACACATCTATTTCCACCCTTCTGAAAACTGGATTACCATGCATGGAGGTCTTTTATGCACATAAATGCCAATTTTATACATATAGCACCCACATAAGTCTTTGAAAATTTATCCCAAATATTCTTTAGAACTTGTCAATTGCCATACACTGCTCTAAAGAGAATTATTTGAACTTGTTTCATGAACTTGTTTCTCCATTTCACCTTCATTGTGGATGAGATTTCCACAATGAAGGTAAAATGGAGGAAAAATCCCTGTAATTGATATTTACCAGTCTAATCTCCTTTGATGTAAGAATCTACAATATGTTCCTATCAGAAGATCTCAAATATATTACTGAGACATACCACCATAGAACTTTTGTCAAACACTGTGGTCTCTTTCCAGAAAGCACCTTAAAAGTTAAGGACAAAACATTGAACTCCAGTCGTGTCAACATACAGTTAGCAGCCATGGCAATGATTCCAAAGCGGGAGTAATATGATCTCAAGAATAAAGAGGTAGCAGTAACCAAGCTACTGCATTTGAACTTTGGTAAACTGTGGTAGACCGAGTAAAAATTTCACACCATCTTATATATCCTAATTGCTACAAAAGGGAAAAGAAATTATTATTACTATATTTACATGTCTATTTTAACAAAAATCTGATATTTACCAATGTCTTACACTCTTCCCAGCCTTCACTCTTCCCAGCCTCCCCATCTACCTCCAGGAGTACCTTTGGCTGTGTGAGTTCTAGCTAGGGCTGGTTCTATCATTAGGCAGGCTGAGGTGGCCACCTGAGGCGGCAAAATTTTGGGTTGGCAAGAAGTACCCCTCAAAACACCCATGCAATGTTTCCCTCACCATGCATCCAGATGCAAGATGCAGATGGTGGGATTTAATAATATGTCTGTGGACTTCCTGCACCCTACAGGCAGAAAGAAGACCCCAGCGGCATGCCGCCAAATGATGACATACCTGTGGAATTCCCAGCCCCTGGAGTCTGGAAGAAGACCCCCCACAGTGGCATAGTATGATGAACTATCTGTGGGGGATCCCACAACCCATGGGCAAAAAGAAAAAAGAAATAGGGAGTGGTGTATGAGAGAAGAGAAGGGAAGAATGGGTGGGTGGATGAATGAATAAGAGGGGAGGAAAGGGAAGACAAAAGAAGAGGAAGGGAGTGAGTGAGGGGATGGAAGGGAAGGGGGTATGTGAGAGGAATGAGAGGAAAGGGAAGGGGTGCGAATGAGAGGGAAAGAAAAGGGGAAGGGCTGTGAGTGTGGTGGAAAAGAAAAAAGGATGGGAAGTAGTGAGGTAGCAATATTATAAGGGAGAGTGTTTGTTGGGGAGAGTGCAGTGGAAGCACTAAGTGGACTAGGTAGCTACCTAGAGTATCATAGTTTTGGGATTGGAACATCAATTGTAGGACTGCAATGATTACAACTCCCTTGTTATTTCCCCCTATGAGCCCAAAAGAAGAAGTTGTGTCACATGGGGCCTGTGTGGGTGGGAAGGAGGAGGTGCAATTGCATGACTGGAAGGAGCAAGAGCAGTGTCAGCCCATGGCCAGGAAGAAAAGAGGCAGAGTCCCATCGGATGCATAGATTGAAGGAAGAGGCTGCTGTTGCTTGTGCCTTCCGAAGGGGGGGAAGAGTGAGTGTGCGTGTATGTATGCATGTGATTGAAAATATGTATTTTAGAGGGTACGTGCATATGAGAGAGTGGACAAAGTTTGTGTGCAACTCCCCTCCCCCAATATCCAGGAATTCAAAAGGTTTAAAGTATGGAGAACAGGGAACTTTATTTTTTATTCTTATTCATTTTAATTATTATTGCATGTTATTTGATGTATCTGCTGTTTTGAAATATTAGGCTTTGGGGGGGGAACGTTTTAAACATTTTATATGAGTTTAATCATAGAATGTTATTTATTAGCTGTTTTGGAATATTTATTCTTTTTATTAGTATGTTTTACTATAATGATGTTTTATATTTCCTGATTTTACTGTTATTTTATGATGATTCTGTTTTTGATTTGTTGCACTGCATAGAGAGAATGGCTTTTTGCAATTTCCAGTTCAGTTTTTGTATGCACATTTTGGGGTGAATTTTAAAAGTCCAGCGCACTCCTAAGCTGGGACGTACATGCAGTAGTCAGGCAAGCATGCGCCACATTGATTTTAAAAGGCACGCATACGCGCATATCTCCTGGTATGCGCACAAATTTTTTTTTACAAAACAGGGGTGGGGCATGGGCGTGATCTTGGCAGAGCATGGGCATTCCAGGATTTATGAATGAAACAAGCATGTAAATACACACACAAACGTGCCTTGCCGTCCCTTACCACTTTACTTCTGCTATGGGTGGTATCTAATTCCTAAAAAAAAACCAACTAGACTAGTCAGTGGGGTTTTAATTAAGGGAAGGAGCTAACAGGGTAATAGGGAGGCTAATTAAGGGGGTTAGGAAGTCCTATCCTTTACCTAGGTTAACTGGGAATGAACTGAGGAAACTGGTAATTGTGTTAGCGCACGTCTACTAAAATCCCCCCACTTACACGGTAGAGGCGGCATTTGCATGCGTCCATATAAAGTTATGCGTACATATAAACAAATACAGTCTATTTTATACCATGCGCGATTATAGGTTCGCAGGTTATAAATTGGCCGCATCCTTTGGCGCGAGCCAGCATGTGCACGCACAAGTGCGCCCACACGCTGGCATCAAAGTTACCATCCCTATACTTTATGGTTTTTCTATATTTGGTGAAAGTCTGTCTGTGTTCTGGTGCGTGACTGAGGTGAGGTATCTGCTAGAGTGTAGTTTCTATATAGAGATCTATAGCAGCCTGGCTTGGTCTTGTTTCCCTAAAAAGAGGTGTTTTAGGGCCTGGTGTAATATTTGCAGTGTTCCATTTTTACAGGTAGGGTTCTTACTGTTTTAGTGATGACAATTACCAGTTAGTACTGTTCTGTTTGGGGAGGTTTACTATATTGTAATTGTAGTTCAATTAACTTATGGCTTTCTGAGGGCCAAGCCCAGACTCAGCACACTATATAATAGGCCTAATACCATATGGTTTCCAAGTGTCTTTTTTTCAGGGTAAATATGATGCACATGTTATTGTAAGAGATATCTTTGACTATATCTTGAATGCTGTTTCTCATGTAAAATATGTTATTATAAATGCACAGTTTTTAATTGTATGTGGTGAGGACCTAGGGGGTGGAAGTGCAAGGCTCAAGGTTTCACCTAGGGTGCCTAATATCCTTGCACTGGCTCTGAGAGAATCCAGCACAGACATGGATCTCAGCATTCACCCATCTCCCCTGTCCCTAGGAGGCAAATGCTGGGGAAGGGTGGGAGACCGCTGGTGGGGTTCCTGGCAGGGTTGATAATAGAAATATTATCACTAACACTCTATCTGCCTTCTCCCTTGGGAGGGGGAGCTCCTTCTCATCCCTTGCCTCAGGCAGCAGATTGCCTTGAAGTGCCCCCGGTTCAAGTTCCAAACTATGATTAGTACCTGGTTGGGAAGTGGGATTGTGAAGGTTTGTTATAGAACCCCCCTCTCCCCTTTTTGATGTAAGCAGCAAGTGAGAAGGAAGAATAGTAAACATCCTTAGTAACGACATAGAAACCTCACATCACACCACATATTGATTTGGCAGACCTTCCCGGTCTGGCCACCAGATGTCACTGTACCTGTAGCTTAACGCTCTATCCTGGAGCTATCCATACGCCTCAGCCTCTCCCCCCTGGAAGGTTTGGATCGGATGCCTGAACACTATTTAGCCCAGCCATTTTAAGACATGTTGGGTTTATTTTGAGGAAGCAGTGGAAGAGTAAGGATAGTTTGTTTAGTGAAACCTCCCAGCTTCACCCATAGGGAGTTTCTTTTAGCAGTGATACCTCACAGTGCACTCCCTGCCGGAGGGTCCTTCTAATTTACAGAGAGAGAGATTTTTAAGCCTGGTACCCTTTAAGGGCCAAATGGCTCTCACCAGGGGACCAAAGACCAATGAACCTACTCTAAACCCTAGGTGGGCAAGCGCCAGTGATGGATCCTGCTGCGAGAGACAGTGAAGGCAGAAGATGTATCCAGTTTAAACGTTAAAGTATTCGTTGGCCTTTAGTAGAGTGGGGAGGGTTTTGGATGCCCCTTCCCCACTGGGATTCAGAGCTGAGAACTTGCCTGATGCTACTGACTTTTCCCAAAGAAGAGTTCCCCAGAAATATAGGATGGAAGGGAGAACAAGAGCAGGAGACCTCAATCTGATCTCCACGCACCAAGGGACCAGGACGGGCTGGGTGACCAAGGAGAAGATGACCAAAGGTAGGATTTTTGCAGTAAAGATAGGGACCCCCTCCCCTAGGATTCCCTCACAGCTGCTGGGTTCACTGCATGCATTAAAACCACCATGGGGCTACCCAAATGCCTCAAAAAAGGACACCTACCTATCCAGAACCACACATGCATCGACATTCAGGTGTGCTGCATTATTATGGATGGATGGACTTTAATTTATGAGTATTAATCAGTAAACTTTTATTTAATCACCCATACCTGGTCCTGTTTGAGTCCTTACAGCCTCTCATCTCATGGGAAGCACCACTACAGTACACACACACACACACACACACACTGGGAATCTTTTAACATCGTCTGCGCCACAAGTGAGAGCTTACCCCCCATAACAAGAATCCCCACCCCCCAGGGACTGAGAGTCAAACATGGGATGGAATTGCTAGCTGGAGCAGCCCCCGTAGAGAAATAAATGTGTTTGTGTACTCTTACTATGAACAACCCCGCTAAGGGTTACACTGAAAAGAAATATTTTCTGGCTGCATGCGGCACAGCTCATGAAAGTGCATTTTTATATGCCCCTAGGAAAGTGTAATGTGCCTTATGAGGGGGGGAACTGGAATGTTTACCTATGTAAAAGGAAGAAACAAGAGGAGAGCGGGAAAACGAGGCAGGTTAGAGGCCTGAATTATCAAACATTTTTCCTATGGATACAGAATGGGGTAAAAAAAATCTTTGCAAAGTCAGACCCTAGGAGGCAAGAGAAGGAGAAATAGGATCTATTCTTTCTAGGTGAGAGTCTAGCCTTTAAAGAGTTTCTGAACTAATTGAAGCCAACCGTGTCTGTTTCATTTAAAGGTTAAAGCTTTTACCAGCCGCACAAGCCAGATCAATGATTATCTCTGTGTGCGAAACTTTTAAGAAGAGTCACCATGGGACGGAGCGGAGGCCCCCACCGGTTCTGGGGGCTATTTAAAGTGCCAGGCAGGTTTGTCACATTCTGGTTTCATTTCTGAGGGCTCTCAAGGCTCTTAAATGACAAGCCAGGCCTAGAGGCAAAGCAGCAGGCACATTCCCTTCTGTGGGAGAGGAGGCGGCAGTGGGGGACTGCAGGAAGTGGCGAGGTGGAGGGTGAACTGTGACACAGAACCAGCCGTTGCAGTCCATAAGGATGAAAAACCTTAAGAGGGGGCTTGGCTGCTGAGCATTACTTTGCTCTACTGCATTCACTGGGCCAACTGTGTGTGATTTGCGGGTCTCATCCTATTGCAATTGCAGCTCTCTGCTCAGTTTACTGGGACAGATCGCTTTTCTTGCATCTAGTTTACTGCAGGGTGGAAACGAAACGTGAAGGTCAGGATGTGTTTTTTCCTGAATTGATGTCGGACATTGCCGAACAATGTCAGCTAATTGTGTGGCAACATGAAAAAGCAAATCTTGGACATTGTAGTCTGTGTTCTCCGTACAGCGGTTGATTGTGTTCTTTTGTTATACTTTCACTCTTAGAGCCCTTGCTCTCCATTTTAGAATAAGATGCATAATATTGACTCCCCATTTCTGCACTGCCTGATTGCACTAATTTTAATTTCTGCTGCAGCCTGTTGCTTTGGGGCAGGCTAACTCTTTAGAAAACTTATTCACAGCCAGGACAAATTTGAGAGGGTGGTTCTTGTTTTCTCATATCTTGCTTCTGTTGTGATAAGTACCTTATGGGCCGATACAGTAAAAACGCGGGAGAGCAGGCGAGTGCCCGCTCTCCCAGCGCGCGCACAGGCCACTCTCCTGTGTGTGCAATTCAGTATTTTAATTTATTAAAATTAGGCCCGGCGGTAAAAAGAGGCGCTAGGGACACTAGCACATCTCTAGCGCCTCTTTTTTGATGGAAGCGGCGGCTGTCAGCGGGTTTGACAGCCGACGCTCAATTTTGCCGGCGTCGGTTCTCAAGCCCGCTGACAGCAACAGGTTCGGAAACTGGATGCCGACAAAATTGAGCATCCAGATTTCGACCCGCCAGCCGCGGGCCCACTTTAAATTTTTCTTTTTTTTTACTTTTTTAAACTTTCGAGACATCCAACTTAATATCGCCATGATATTAAGTCGGAGGGTGCACAGAAAAGCAGTTTTTACTGCTTTTCTGTGCACTTTCCCGGTGCCCGGAGAAATTAGCACCTGCCTTTGGGTAGGCGCTAATTTCTGAAAGCAAAATGTGCGGCTTGGGTGCACATTTTGCTTTCTGAATCGCACGGGAATACCTAATAGGGCCATCAACATGCATTTGCATGTTGCAGGTGCTATTAGGTTCGGGGGGGTTGGAAGCGCGTTTTGGACACGCTATTACCCCTTACTGAATAAGGGGTAAAGCTAGCATGTCCAAAACGCGCGTCCAAATGCCGGCTAACTGTGTGCTCCGTTGGAGCGCACTGTACTGTATCGGCCTGTTAGTGAGCTATAATATTAGTGTAAGACTCATCCCATCAGAATCTCATCCAGTGCCATCCAACAAATGACCTTACAGGAACAGCACCTGAACCCCCTTGTCATAGCCTCAGTTTGTCATTTTCTAGGGCAATTTTCAAATATGCTGTGATCACACCACTCCTCAAAAGCCCTTCATTGCACCCTTCCTGTCTTCCCAACTATCATCCTATCTCCAATCTACTTGACTGGGCCATCTACCTCCACTGTCTCAACCAGTTTTACATCTCAGGATATAATTGGTCCACTTCAGTCTGGATTTTGCCCTCTACATTCCACTGGAATGGCACTTACTAAGATCTCCAGTGATCTCCTCATGGCAAAGCCCTCTATTCCATCCTTATCATCCTTGACCTATCTGCTGCATTTGATACCGTTGACCACCATCTGCTCCTTGACGCCCTGTCCTCCCTTGGACTTCAAGATTCAGTTCTACCCTAGTCCTAGCTCACTTTCCATGGATCCTCCGGTGGATGCGCCTCCCCCACTATCAGTTGGTGTACCTCAGAACTCTGTTCTAAGACCTTTTCTCCCTCTATCTCCTTTCCCTGGGTAAACTGATCTCCTCTCATAAACTCCAATACTATCTTTGTAGTCTTCCTGAACATGTACGCCTGGTTTCCCCCATGCCCTGATCCAAAACTAGCCTTAAAACTCACTTCTTTGAGGCTGCTTTTAATACTTGAACATCAATTCATTCAATTCATCCTGTCCATCTGAGTTCTCAATCTGGGTTCTATACTATAGAGTGTAACCCTGTTTTTTAGACAGAACTAGGCCTGATAAATATTTCATACCTATGACACATGCAAAACAGAGTATTTAGCAACCCCTTACATAATAAAAGTTCTTGAAATATATCCAGAGCCTAGAAGTCATGATACTCTCTTAATAGCTGCCCCGCCTCAGTTTAATCTCACCTACCTTAAGCCTTCTCATTCATGGCCTTGCTGACTTACCCAAAACCTCCTGTTCGCTTTTCTGTTGTGTATCTTGTCTGTCTGTCTTGACTAGATTATAAGCTCCAAGGAGTACAGACTGTCCATTTTGGGGTAAAAATGTAACATCGCACATAAATTAGCCAGCAAATATGCATAGAAATTACACAATTTTCAAAGCAGATTTATATGCTTTCAAAATTGATCTCACCAAACTGACTTGCACACACTTACACCTGCTAACACTGTGCAGAATGTTTTCAGGAAAATTAATATGCATACTTTTAAAAATGCAAAAATGTACATGGGTGTCCAAACCCCACGTCTGGGAAGAACCCTGGTCAGTCAGCAAAGAATTGACATTCGCTCATGTTTACCCACATATCGAGAGGGCAAATTAGGAAAAGTCAATTTCTATTTTACTCACAGAAATCCGTTAAAATCACCCTCCATGTGTGACTGTACAGTGCTGTGTACATCTGGCATACACTAAACAAATCATAAAAATGAAGTCCTTTCCCCCAAGGGATGAAAGCACGATAAAGAGAGATTAACTGACAATAACGTCTCCAGGATAACTCAGAACCAACATAAGAAAATATTTCTTCATGGAGAAGGTGGTGGATGCCTGGAATATCCTCTCGGAAGAGGTGGTCAAGATAAAAACAGTAAATTAATTCAAAAAGCAATTGGACAGATATAGCGGATCCCTAAAAGCTTGTGGGTGGAAATAAAGAAAGGGGATAGCCTATATTAGCTTTAGGTGCAACATTTCTGCAATGGGGTAACCCGCACTGAGCGCAGTTACTACCCTTATCAGCATGCATTGGGATAACCTGCACAGAGCACAGTTACTACCCTTACCAGCATGCTTGGGTGTAACCTGCACAGAGCACAGTTACTACCCTTATCAGCATGCATTGGGGTAACCTGCACAGAGCGCAGTTACTACCCTTATCAGCATGCATTGGGGTAACCTGCATAGAGCGCAGTTACTACCCTTACCAGCATGCATGGGTATAACCTGAACAGAGTGCAGTTACTACTCTTAACTGAAGGCATGGGTGTAACCTGCACAGAGCGGCAGTTACTACCCTTTCCAGCATGCATGGGTGTAACCTGCACAGAGCGCAGTTACTACCCTTAACCAGTATGCATTGGAGTAAGCTGTACAGAGCACAGTTACTACCCTTACCAGCATGCATGGGTGTATCCTGCACAAAGCGCAGTTACTGCCCTTATCAGCATGCATGGGTATAACCTGCACAAAGCGCAGTTACTGCCCTTAGCATGCATGGGTGTAACCTGCACAGAGCGGCAGTTATTACCCTTAACTGAAGACATGAAATGAAGACATTTGTGAGCGACATTGCGGACGGGATAGAAGGTAAGGTTTGTCTTTTTGCGGATGACACTAAGATCTGCAACAGAGTGGACACGCCGGAAGGAGTGGAGAGAATGAGACGGGATTTAAGGAAGCTGGAAGAGTGGTCAAAGATATGGCAGCTGAGATTCAATGCCAAGAAGTGCAAAGTCATGCATATGGGGAGTGGAAATCCGAATGAACTGTATTCGATGGGGGGGGAAAGGCTGATGTGCACGGAGCAGGAGAGAGACCTTGGGGTGATAGTGTCTAATGATATGAAGTCTGCGAAACAATGCGACAAGGCGATAGCAAAAGCCAGAAGAATGCTGGGATGCATAGAGAGAGGAATATCGAGTAAGAAAAGGGAAGTAATTATCCCCTTGTACAGGTCCTTGGTGAGGCCTCACCTGGAGTACTGTGTTCAGTTCTGGAGACCATATCTACAAAGAGACAAGGACAAGATGGAAGCGGTACAGAGAAGGGCCAGGAAGGTGGAGGGTCTTCATAGGATGACATACGAGGAGAGATTGAAGAATCTAAATATGTACTCCCTGGAGGAAAGGAGGAGCAGGGGTGATATGATTCAGACTTTCAGATACTTGAAAAACTTTAATGATCCAAAGACAACGACAAACCTTTTCTGTCAGAAAAAAATCAGCAGAACCAGAGGTCACGAGCTGAGGCTCCAGGGAGGAAGACTAAGCACCAATGTCAGGAAGTATTTCTTCACGGAAAGGGTGGTGGATGCCTGGAATGCCCTTCCGGAGTCTAAAACTGTGAACGACTTCAAAGGGGCGTGGGATAAACACTGTGGATCCAGAAAGTCTAGAGGGCGTGAATAAAGTGGAGGCAGCAAAACACTGCACGGAGCGGCAGTAGCCACAGCGGCATTCAAACACTGCACGGAGCGGCAGTAGCCACAGAGGCATTCACGGAGCGGGATGCCAGTGGCCAGTAGTTGGTGTTCCACCTTCACGGAGCAGAAGGATGGAGGGCTGCTATCTCAAAAAATAAAATAAAATAAAATAAAAAAACAAACAAAAAAATAAAAACAGGGGTGGGTATGAGTATGGGGCAAGGGGGTGGCCTGCTTGTTACAGCGGTTGCTACCCCTAATTGAGCTGGATGTCACTTGGATGCAGATACGGAGCTGCTCTCTAAATTGGTGGTAGGGTGGAGGGGAATTAGGGCTGGAGGGTACTGGAAGCCAATAGTAACAGATGGGAGAGAGAAAAAGGGAAAAAAAATGGATAAAGTGCGTAGCTTGCTGGGCAGACTTGATGGGCCGTTTGGTCTTCTTCTGCCGTCATTTCTATGTTTCTATGTAACCTGCACAGAGCGGCAGTTATTACCCTTAACCAGCATGCATTGGAGTAAGCTGCACAGAGCACAGTTACTACCCTTACCAGCATGCATGGGTGTAACCTGCACAGAATGCAGTTACTACCCTTACCAGCATGCATGGGGGTAACCTGCACAGAGCGGCAGTTATTACCCTTACCAGCATGCATGGGGGTAACCTGCACAGAGCGGCAGTTACTACCCTTAATTGAAGGCATGGGGGTAACCTGCACAGAATGGCATTTACTGCTATAAGCAACTTGCTGGGCAGGCTGGATGGACCGTTTGGTCTTTATCTGCCCTCTTTACTAAGTTACTATGTAAATGCCCTGTTCAGCAGAAATAAGATAACATTGGTTTCAAGGACATTTTTTCTTTATTTTTATGATATTTAAATATAAAGTAGCATATGACCTGAACATGGCACACAGTTCAGTCAGTGAAATGAGTCATTTCTAGGGATTAGCACCCTGTCTGCCTGCCAGATTGTTTGGAATCTAACTGGACAGACTATTTATCTTACATAGCAATTATAGGTTTTTAAAATATCATTCTTGTAAACTAGAAAATAATGCATATGAATTTAAAAGTAAATGTACTCCAGCTGCAAAAGCATTTTAGCATTGTGCAGTTGCAGAACTGAGTTCTCTCTGCATTTGTCCCAAAATTGTAGAATGAATTAGCTTTGATGTTATATGCAATGAGTAACCTTTTCCAGTTTTGGAAAGGTTTAAAAACATGGTTTCTATCCCAGGGATGATGGGGGAATTCTGAGGGTGGTTCCTTTTAAGATGCAGTACTATTGTTGTTTGTGTAGTTATTATATGGATCTATATGTGAATGTATTTTATCTATATTTTTTCTACATCGCTTTGAATGATTTTTATCAGGAACACGATTTTATAAATGCCATTAAATAAACTACATTTATTTGAACTTATTCATTGCCTACCTTGAGGCTCTAGGCAAGGTAGGTAGATCATTTACTCCGACATTTTTTTGCATTCTTATGGTTTGTCTGCTTATAAGAATATCATATGAAAAGATGCCCTCAAAAGTTGGTCTGGTAGCCTGGTGGCAGCACTGTGCACAGTTCAATTAATGATCGGGTCTTCCGCTTCCTTGGTCTCCTGGGCCTGGGAATGCTGCAAAGGTTGCATTCATAGCAGTGCCTCAGCCAGCCTGTGGGCAATATGGCCTTGGCCATAGTGGCCAGTGCAGGAAGGAAGCCAACCGGCTGCAGCATGCAGATGTCCTAGGTGCCAGCGATGCACAAGGAGCACACACTCATGGCTTTCCCCCATCGGTTTCCATCTTCAACTACAGAGAGCGGAAGGTGGCGGCAGCAGCCGCAAAGCTTGGGGATGGCCACACAAGAGCAGGAAGTGCTATCTTCCCCTCACCTCCACACTACTCCTTCCTCTCCCATATGTTTGATGATTTTCTGTTTGAACGATATGGGGCTCCGTATGCAGAGAGCCCACATGGTTCCAACAAAAGACCATTGGGGCACACAGGAGGGAGGAGCAGCAGCATCAGAGGCTGGAGTTGCTGCAGAGTTCTTCCAGTGCTGGGAACACACAATGGGAAGTTGAGGAGGAAAAAAAGGTGGAAGCTCTAGATTGTCAGGGAAGGGGAAATGAATGCCTGATTGAGGAGGGGGAGGGGTGCCTGATGGGGAAGTAGGGGTGGAGATGGAAAATGGAAAGGGAGGCGTGCCTGATAGAGAAAAGGGGGGGAAGCAAAACTGAGTGCCTGATGGGGAAGGGCTTGGAAGAAGTTTTTAACTTGTGGTGGAGTTTGTTCTGTAAGGGTGATGACACACTTTTCACTTGGCCTTAGAGGCCTGTGAAGGAGTCTATAGGTAACTCCCTCAGACTACCTTAAGGGTGCGGGCACAGCTGTCTTGCCTGGTCTTCCTTAAGATCCAGACCCACAGGGAATCCTGGACAAAGGGAGAGGCCCTTCACCAGAGTATAAAAGCTCAGGGCCTGGAAGGTCTAAGCAGGCCCAGGGGAGTAGGCAGAGACCCTTCATATGCCCAAACCTGTATGTTTAAGGACTGTGTGTTACCTGAAGGTGAGCTGCACTGATTGATTTAGATTTTTCCACTGTAAATAAACTGCACCTAAGGAACAGCCAGAATCTATCTTTCCACAGTGCCAAATTGCCTGCCTACGGTTCTAGTTCATGGCCTATAGAGGGGAAAAGGGCTGTGGTCATCAGTAAGGATGACACCCAATAGACAAATACAGAACCCATTGGTGCAGGAGTGCAAAATGAGCCCTGGTTCATGGCTGCAGTGTGTATGAAGGGGGGGGGAAGGTTTCTAGCACCAGGATCTCAGCACAGATTCCAGCTGAGCTAGAAGAAGAACCAGAAATGAGAAACCACCCAGGCCATAAAAAAAACAAAAAGCAAGCATGGCAGAGTAAAACCTACTTTCTATGCATGCTCAATCACTCAGCTCCTTGGACTGACCAAATGTTGCTATTGTAACTCTATAATTTAAACGTGAAATCCCTTAGATGTTGGAGTGGTTTAATAATAATGGATCATGCTGATATAGCCACTGGGGCATAAGATGACGGGGGATGGAATTACCATCAATATTATAAAAGACAGCTCACACCTAATAAATGTAATTTTAGATCCCATTTACAATACTTTCAGCATCATGATTTTGCAGCCGTTCCTTCTCATTTCCGTAGCCTGAAGTGGAGACCCGAAATATTGGCAGGGCACCATTAATTCTAATTGTGCTGCCTTCCTAGCACCGCATCTTATATGCTTCCCATTGTTTAAGATTCAAATAATTCTTCCTAAGGGCGACTTTCAAACTGTGCACACGTGTGAAGTATGCGGGCACTTTTTAATCTGCAAACCTGAGGGCAATTTGCAAACTGGGTGGAAAAACACATCTGCACCTGCTATTCCTGCGTGGACTTTGCCAGTAAATTCCACCTGTACATGTATGCATATTAACTGGGTGCATATGCATGGAGATTCCAGAGAATCACAGAATATAATTTTTCGTTTTGTTTCATGTGTCCTTTCATTTCAACACTTTTTTTTTGTTTTGTAAAGTGTCATTTCCTTTTTTTTTTTTTTTGTTTCGGAAAATAGTGCATAGTACATTCAGAGCTAGCCAGATAACTTCTCCGGCTAGCTCTGGTCACCCCTTAGTGCTGTCCTGAACTTAACTGGCTAAACTTATCCAGCCAACCTTAAGATAGCTAAATATGCAGCACTAACTAGCAGAGCCACATAGTGACTGAATATGGAGTCCACTTTGAATAAAAAAACAATAGAGCAAAAATTTTGTAGGGTTTTTGTTTCTGTTATTTTGTTGTAAAAACAACTTGAAACGATGTAGAGAATGTCATTGATATTATATCTATTTCATTTTAAATGAAAGCACATCCCTAGTAAATGCTAATCCCTCCATGACTGCTTCCAAGAGCACTTCTTCTGCACGTAGAAGTTCAGTGTGTACCAGCCCTACGTGCATATTTTTATGCACAGAGTGTAGGCAATTTTCAAGGAGCTCATTTGGAACATAAGAATTGCTATGCTGGGTCAGACAAGGGTTCATGGAGCCCAGCATCCTGAATCCAACAGCGGCCAATCCAGGTTGTAAATACCTGGCAGATCCCATATAATAGATCTAATTCCTGTTACTCACTCCCAGGGATAGCAATAGCTTTCTTTAGTCTGCCTGGCAAATAATGTGTTATGGACTTTTCCTCCAGAAACTTGGTGCAAACTTCTTTTAAACCCCGCCGTGCTACTCGCCTTGATCGCATCCTCTGGCAACAGATTCCACAGCTTGAGAGTACGCTGAGTGATAAAATACTTTCTTTGATTTGTTTTAAATGTGCTGGTTGTTAGTTTCCTGGAGTGTCCCCTTGTTTTAATATTATTTGAAAGAGTAAACAACCATATTTAATTTACTGGTTCTGCCCAACTCGTAGATTTTATAAACTTCTGTCATGTCCTCCCTCAGACATTTCTTTTTCGAGCTGAAAAGCCTTAGTCTGCGTAGCCACTTATCATAGGAAAGATATTCATCCCCTTTATCATTTTTCCTGGATAGCGACTCCCAATACAGAAAACAACATCGTTTACATATAGTTGTGATTATATTTCTCTACATGCATCACTTTACATTTTTCCACATTTAATTTAATCTGTCATTCAGTTGCCCACTCTCCTGGTTTCACAAGATCCTTCTCCAATCTGCTGCAGTTTTAACAAATTTGAATTGTTGTTTTCATCTGAATAGTTGATCACCTCACTTGTTCCCTTTTCCAGATCATTTCTGAATGTTAAACAGCACAGGTCCCAGTAACGACCCTGTGGTACTTGCTTCATTTGGAAAACTGACCATTTAGTCCTTCCCTCTGTTTCTAGTCTTTAAACCAGTTATCAGTCCACAAAAGAATACTGCCTCCTATCGTATGATTTTGTAAATTTCCTGAGAAGTGTCTCATGGAGGACTTTGTCAAATGCCTTCTGAAAATCCAAATACATTATCAATAAGCTCACTTTTATCTACATCATTTACACCTTCAAAAAACTATTTTAAAAAAATGGTAGGACAACACTTCCCCTCTCTAAAACCGTGTTGACACTTCCCCGTTAAGCCATGTCTATGTATACGACTAGTGATTTTGTTTAAGAATGGCTTCTACCATTTTGTCTGGCACCAACAATCAGACTCAACGGTCTATAGTTTCCCAGATCACTCCTGGAGCCCTTTTTTAAAATCTGCGTCACATTGGCCACCTTCTAGTCTTTAGGAATTGTGGTTGTTTTAAATGAAAGGTTTCAAATTATTAGTAACAGATTAGCGATTTCATGTCTTTTAGAACTCTAGGGTGGATGCCATCCAGCCCCAGTGATTTGTTACTCTTTAGTTGTTCAATCATAGCTATTATAGTCTCTACTGTCACAGGTATTTGTTTTAGTTGCTCAGATTCTCCACGACTAAATAATGTTTCTGTAAAGAACAAGGTAAAGAATCCAGTTTTTCTGCTGTTTAGTGGCATAGCTGGGGAGGGTGTGGTAAAAGCTCCCAGATGCTGGGCTGCAGGGGGCACCTAGGGGCCTCTATTTGTATTTTTTTTCAGCCACTCGCAGGTAGAAGGTGAGAAGGTATTTTTTGAAATGTTTACTGTTTCTGTGATCTTAAGCATTTCTACAAAGAGGATGGTGGTGGTGGTGGTGATGATAATGGCGGTAGTGGTGGGGTAAGGGGGGAGGTGCACAGGGGAGACCGCACAAATGTATTAGCCTCCGGGCACCGGAAATCCTTGTTATTCCACTGCTACCATTGCCTTGTCCTCTCTGAGCACCCCTTTTGTCCCTCAGTCATCTAGCAGCCCGACTGACTCCCACATAGTAATACACAGATTCACTACTTAAGAAGTTTTCTGACAGGATCTTAAAATAATAGATAAAATACTTTTTTTTGGGGGGGGGTTAGAACTTCTGGAAAGTTTGAAGCAGTTGTCAAAGACGGGCTTATTTTAAATATTCACTTTAGTGTCAACCTAATTACTACTGCTACTGAATCTTACGGAACATCCATAATCAGTCTGTTTTTAGTTTTCTTTGTGTAGAAAGAGATAGAACAGTGGAGAAGAGACAGTGGTGGCAGAAGGACAAGAGAGAGGAGGGGCAGGTCCAGGGGGAGCAGGAAAAAATGAATGCAAATAAAGGGACCTCAAGTGTCTAGTCCTGGTCTGTGGAAAAGATATGGGAATTGGATGGCACCTGAAAAATGTGGCACTGGAGGCAATTACTTATGCATAAATCCCAACCTGCTGAATAGTCCAAGGTGTTTCCCTTAGGAATGGGATAATTTGAATCCATGGTCAGGGTGGCAATGAGCTGATTTTACCTCTCCAATAGAAAGTAGCCTGGGGCTAGAAATCACAGACAACAGATTGATACAGATTTCCAGCTCGCCATTGCCCTTTGGTTTCCTTTGCCATCCTAGCAATGTTGGCATGAGGGGAGTAGAATGGTATAGACCAGGGGTTCACAACCCAGTCCTCAGGACACACCCCGCCAGTCCGGTTTTCAGGATTTCCACTATGAGTATGCATGGGGCAGATCTGCATTCACTGCCTCCATTGTATGCACATCTATCTCATGCATATTCATGGATGAGATGCTGAAAACCTGACTGGCTAGGTGTATTCTGAGGACTGGGTTGAGAACCACTGGGATAGACGGGGGGGAAAAAAACATCTGGGAGAAGAGTGGACCTGGAAACAGCTTCCCAACATGCACTACAGCAAACACAAAATGGCCAAAAAAAAAATGAATTTTTTTCTATTTTGTGAACATTCCATACTTGTGAAACTAATTACCACAGACCTCTCCAATATGGCATTTACACATCAATGACAGCAAGCGTCAAAATGTTCAAGTTCTGCAACATCGCACCCATTAAAAATAGCGTGGTTGTCGAATTAATCCACCTGAATGCGTGAAATAAAGGTCAATAAGGAAAAACCAAAAATAAAGTGATAGCTTTTTTATTGGACTAACAACACGTTTCCTGACTAACTTTCGGGAGCTGCCGCTCGCACGGTCTAAACAGAAATCTGTTAAAAATAAAATGAAATGACAGCCAGAAGAAACTGTGACTCTAGAGAAAAGGATGAGCATTGGTTTTGGCCTCTTTCAACCAAAACAGCATATTCAATTTTAGCTTAAAAAAAAATAGAGGTTTCTTTATTATTTTTCCTCCTGAAAGGCAATTGGTTTATTTTCTGCTGGGTTGTTTTTTTTTTCCCCTTTTCTGATAATATTTCCACCTATCTCTAGTTGGAGCTTGCCAGCGTGTGGGTAAGTGGAAATCTGGCATAAGGGAAATGAGAACGAGCATTGGCCTACTTTACTCCCGTAGGAACGTGCAGATTTTGTCCCCGTGGATCTTGTCAGTTACTTTCTGCAGCAAAACTAGGCAGGAATGTGTGTCACAGGGGCAAAACCTGCAGTGGATTTGGCTGGCTTCTGGCAGGCTTTTTTGATGGAACTGAAGCCATTTAAGAAAAAAAAATAAATAAAGTTTCCGAGATTCATAGGTCCCTTATCCAGCACCTCCAGCAATAAGTAGAGGAGGTCAACAACCAAGGGAAAACTGCATTTCGAAGCCCGGGGAGGTGTCTGAAAATCACACAAAGGAAATGTCAGTCTGTGGATTAGGAAAGATTGGATTTGGTGCCGGAGACCCAGTGGGCCTCTGACTCGGGCAGAAAAGGCAGGAGCAAGTGAGAGAAGAAAGTATTCCTACCTTCAATTAAATCACAGAAAAGTGATTATAGCTGGGGAGGGGGCAGACTGTGGAGGGGGGTGTCCCTCTCCCTGGCTCCAGAGGACATTCAGTAGGCTGATAGCAACAAGCACAGCACACACACCCCCCACCCCAGAGGAAGGCTAAGCTTCTCATGGTTCTGGAGACCTCTGTTTGGCTCCGAGCCAGGGAAGCAGGAAGAGAGAGGCCGGCTGTAGTTCTTTCGATGTGGCGTTTTGGAGACTCTCGGGAGGGATCTGTGTGCTGTACGGTTTTGGTGCAATACTGGACTTACACACGGTGCAGAAAATAGTATGGGAGAAAACAAGGGAAGCCAATAAACGATGCCTTGATGGTAGGTGAATGGAAAAGCTAAATAGAGAAGCCTTACATGGAAGTTTTTAAAAGAAAAGAAATGCCCAGCCCAGGATGAACTTTGCCTTAAAATGATTATTTCAGCAGTTTAACATGGTTACCTGGTTAATCGGATGGCCTAGAAAATGTTCTGCTGTATAACAGCTATGGAGAAGGGGCTCGATATAAGGCCAGTGGCCTGAGTTAAGATGCCCTCTTTTCCCTTCCTAGCATCCTGTGTTTGAATGTTTCCCACAAGGTAATGTTAAAAGAAACAATTCATTTGCATCGCTAGGAAAATTATGAGAAGAATATTTTTCCTATGATATGCTAATTCAAATTACATTAATTTGATATTCTGCCTTTCCAGGGGTCAGCATAAAGTGGCTTACAATAAATTGAAATAGACACAAATAATATTATTGCAGAACTGTCTTCGTACCATTATCAAACATTTCCCCTCTTTGCAGTAGCTGGGAGATTTGGCATTTTTTGGTCAGCCCCTCGGCCTGCAACAGGGGGATCATTCAACCACAGAAGCCTGGCTAGAGCGTTCACAGACCTAGAGGCTTCTGTCTTGAGGAAGAAAAGAGCAGAGAGGAATTTTGACTTTAAGAGAGGTGGCGGTTTTTTGCTGACCAGCTCACAGCTCAGAAGGGCAACCCCTTGCACCGGTCTGAGGGGACTGGATTTTGGTTCCTGTGCCCTGTGCCCGGTTAAAGCAGAGTCGTCCGGGTTCTGCATCATCCCCTCCGCCCAGTAAACGCGGGGTGTGTGGATTCCCAGAGTATGAACCAATTTTTGGAAGAGCTGTTTGTTAAAGAAGGTTTTTCTTTCTGCCTGGAGGGAAATATTTGTCCACCACCATCTCCCTACCATTTGTGGAGAGAGAGAGGGGTTTTTTTTTTTATTTCCTGTCACTGGGAAAGGACATTGGATAGGACTTTGGACACTAATTCAGAGGCTGAACAGGGATAGAGAAATTGTGGTATTCTTTTTCTTATGGTGATTTTTTTGCCATTCTTGCCTGGATTCTACTTTTTAAATTGCACTGAAATATTTTTTTGTTTGAACACCACTCCAGATCTCTGCTTGCTTTCTTCCAGCCTGAGAACTGACCTGCTGAAAACTGCTGAGATCTCCAAGTGTGAATACTGGGGAGGGGGGGGGGGAGAGAGAGAGACTGAGTAGAGAAATAGTCTTGTACCAGGCACCCACCCCCAAGAGCCTAGAACCCTGAAAACCTGTCTTCTCTGCTGGTTAGACCCCGGCTTCCCAGTGGCTGACTACTGCAGAGTAAACGGTGATATCCGGAACAGTGAGTATGGTCCTGGTACTGTGTGAGCCCTACAATAAAAACCACATATAAGCGATATCAACATACTCATCACAACCTCATGGTTAGATTCACTAAAAATCATGTAAAAACACAGTATCAGCTGCACAATTGAGCAATCAACTTCAAGCAGAAAACAATATTGCCCTTCATGGCTCATGAAGGATTGCTCAAAAAGCCATGTTTTAATACTGTTCTGGAAAGCCAAACAACTAGTTTCCAGATGTAGTTCTAACGTGATTGCAATCGAGAAACCAGAAGTCAGGGAATAAAAAGTTCTGCATCACAATATTGTCAATTGGTGGGGACTGACAGTAAAGCATGTTGAAAGGACCTCAGAGTTCTAGTTGGATTATAATGGAACAACAAATCAGTCAGGTATTTGGGACCTAGCTGATGAAAACACTTGAAAGTAATTGAGGGAATCTTTAGATTAAATGATGGCAGAATTAGACCATATGGCCTATTTAATCTGCTCATCCACACCAACTTCATTCTACTTTCCACCAGCCGCCAATTCTATTCAATGTTTGCAAGACTGGCTGAGGTTTAAAAATGAAGTCTCTTTCCACTTTTTATACACCACTCTTGTCACCTATGTGCTGGCATCATCCACCCTCATCCTCTCTCCCAAGGCTTCAAAAACATTACCTCGCTAATGTATCTGAATATAAGCCTTAAGCACAAGTCTCCTGAACTGCAATACCCAGCACTGTAACCAGACCTTAGGGCTGGCCTACATTAACCTTTTGAGGTAGAGTGAAACACTGCAATATTGGTCATGGTAATTTATTATAAATCCATGTAAACTTCTTCCCATATCCTTAGTGTAGAAGGGGAGGGCTTGCCGGGGTAACTATAACCAAGCTCAATGTCATAGTCCTGGGTACCTCCTGAACAATGGGGAAGTATATCTTCAGGACTTAAGGAAATAGGACTGCAGTATCACATCAGACCAGTGGTCCTCATACTTAGTCCTCAAAGGCCCTAAACTCCATTTTCAGAGTCTCTACAATGAATGTGTATGAGATCTGTTTGCATACAATGGAAGCAATGCATGCAAATAAATTTCAATCATATTCATTGCGTTTATGCTGAAAACCTAAATGGGTGGCGGCCCTCAATAACGGAGTTTGAGGACCCCTGCAATAGGCCAATGTTTACACCAGAGCTGAAGTTCCAACAAATAAAATTGTATTAGTTCACAGCTTGCTTATTATGATAACTTGATATACTACACATTTTCTTGGATGAAGAATACATATTGTATCAAAATGACCAGTCTCTACCACACTCTCTTGAAGTTGCTGGTCCTGAAGATAGGATCTCCCTTTTCCAAATGGCTCTAAGGATTCCTAAATACTGGGAGAGATACCCCTTATACTTGATGATTTTACAATGTGCAAATTTGCTTGAATCTCTGTTTTCTCTTCTCCTCACTGCTTCATTATGTTGGTATCAGATGACCACTTCCTCATTCCACCTTTTATTCAGTACCTGAATGTAACCCTTTCTTGGTAGTTGGCACATATTCTGAAGGAGAAAAAGAAAATGAGAGCCTCAAATGTCTCAGAACCAAGAAATATAAATGAAAACAAATGCGAACAAAAACATTATCTAAAGAAAGGTTTTGCAAAATAGTCAAGAAAATAGAGGGGTCAGCAAGCCTGACAATGTGCCCTAATTAAAATAAATGGGCCACCTGGTCTTATCAATCATTCACCTCTTCAAGATATATGTTTTGAGATTTTTAAACATTTAAAAGAAGAAAAAACAATAGTATAGCAATTTGGATAGATCGAAATTATTGCGGATTCACTATCGAAAACCGAAAGCCAAATAATGGCCGTGGTTTTGCGAACAAAACGCTTCTTCAGGGGATAATCATAACCAAAGACTGTTGTCTATAAAGAATATAAATGTTAAATTAGTAAATTTGTAACCACAAAGGAAATAATTTTAACCACAATTTTAAATTTGTAAATTTTAAATTTAAATTTGTAACCACAAAGGAAATACTACATTATTTATTGTAACTTCTTATTCTTTAATCCCCAGTTACTTTATGCAAGTTTATCCTCCTGTTTGATGTAATTGCACTCTGTCTTGCTTGTTTAATGTTATAATGTAAACCGAATTGATATGTAACATTTGCTACATGAATTTCGGTATATAAAAATGTTAAATAAATAAATAAATAAATAAATTAAAACACATCTTCATCTTCAGAAAACCCATAACACCTTGTCACAATCGGACCAGCTCGTCTCACATGACTTCACAACAGGAAACCGGAATCAATGGTCTTAGGTAACCAAAGTCAATCAGGTGATTTATAAACATCAAAAACTGACGTAGAGGACGTATGATGAAGCTGATCATTCCAATGTCAACCAATTAGATCCAAGAAATCCATAAATGTAATGCTTGCATATAATCCAATCCAATAACAGAAGAAAAAAATGAAATCACTGTTGATAGTAGATCATCTGCAAAAAAAATCATAAGAAAACTGTGAGATCCAACTCAGAATTTAAACCAAAAGGTGACGCTGTGTTCAAATGATAAATCCAATGTTCCAAATGTAAAGTGTCAAATTAAAATCTCCTCCTCTCCAGTTAGGTCTAGGTTAGAACGAATAAGAAAATTCTTCACAGTGTGCAACTAGTAGAGCATTAACCCGATGTGAAGATAGATTCCATCGATGTTCAATAATGCAGAGTTTAAGAACCCTTTTGGTCTTACCAATGTAGGTCATCTCACAGGTACACTGTGTCAGGTAAACAACACCCATCAATAAACAGTCTGTTGCTTTAGCACAATAAAACAATTGGCAGATTTCACATAAACAGAAGCAGTGCACATAGATACTTAACAACCCATACAAGATCCACATGGCTGATGAAAGCTGAAGGCAATCTCATGGTATCTGAATGGACTAAAGTGTCTCTTAGGTTAACCCCACATTTATAAGTGAATCATGGCGGTTCTTGAAAAACAGAGTGTAATTGAAGAATATGCCAGTGCTTCAGTATAGAAAGCTGAATCAAACCAGCAACTGCAGAAAATGGAAGCACACAAGTTAATCGGTCCTGATCTGTTGGGGACTAAGTTGAAAAAGCCACTCACAATGGCTGTATTTGGCACATAAAAAAGCTATTCGTATACATGCTCGCGGGTGTCCATGGGCACAAAAAATGATCTTTTAATGCTAGAGCTTGGTTCTGATAGTCAAAAATAGAGGAACATACTCTCCTTAAATGGAAAAAGATGTGTTATTATTGTGGAAATGCTACATAGACAATATTGTCATCCTATGGAGAGGAGGAACAAAGTCATGTTTTGATGAATTTTTAACTTGGCTAAATTCCCTTAATCAATACTTGAAATTTACTGCAGATTTTCAATCGCAGAAGATTTCTTTTCTGGCCATTACCATCATGAAACATGAGAGTGGGTTCACCACCTCTTTGTATCGCAAGCCAGTAACATCCAATACTCTCTTACATTTTACCAGCTCTCATCCTCGTGCTTTAAAAGAGAGTCTACCCATCTATCAGTCATGTATAACTTTTTAATCATACTCCTAAAATTATATATTTTTTAATACATGTGCAATACTTGTGGTGTTGGGGTTTGAAACAAGTGGATTAATAAATACATTTATTGTAATTTGATTTGTAGATTACATGTGCATAGTGAAAGCAGAATGTCCTAATGGATTGTGATTGTGCCAGTACATCTAATGGAGAAATGTGATTTGCTACCATATGAAGGTGCAGCAGTAGTGGGAAGTCATTTGATACCTTTATGTAGGTAACAACTTTATAGATTTTTGACTATTATTTTTGTTGAGAATCAGAGTTTACAAATATTACCTTCTTTTTTTTATATAGAGATGACATGATAATGGGCTGTTATTAATGAGAAGACATTTTTGGGGGAAGGGTGCTTATGGACATTCAAGAGAATGTGATTTACACTACGTACATTGGGTTGGAATTCAAAATAGAAATACAGCTCTTGCTGTTACACCATTGGATTTATATGAAGACGATTTAACATCTGGCTATCAAGAATGAAATTTCTCTAGAGTTGTAAGCGGACTTTAAAATACATAGTAGGATCTTTATTGTAGTTCTATTAAGAGGATGTCAAATAGACATTCATTATAATATTGAGATTTTTTTCCCCTGAAAGAAGCCATATTGGTGTGAAACATACAAGATCCTGATATAATGTCGGGCTATCATTGATGAGAAGATATATACTTTGGGAAGGATGTTTTTGGACATTCAAGGGAGTATTTCATACTACATTAAGTACTGGGAACGTGGTTTTATATTTTATAATGGATGTGATGTGTGAATGTGATACAAGTGGTTGGTGTGTTTGTATAAATTTGGGGTACATGTCATGAGCAGAAAATGTATTGCCATTCTTATATTAAAATGTAAAAAATTGTGAACATGTATTTATTGTGATTCATGATTATTGCGCATGTATTAAAAAATATATAATTTTTTGGAGTATGATTAAAATTGCCTAATGTATGCAAAACAGCTTATGCAAAGGCAATCCAATGTATATAAAATAATGAGCTTACTTAGAAAAAAAGTCAGCCCCATTATTTTAGTGGGTTTGAGGGAAGTGTAAATAGTTTCCCACAGAAGCATCTGGATGCTAACGTGGGCCCCTGATGGCCCTGCAGGAAAATTAAAGGGCAAGGTGCCTGACAAACATCCCACCCCCAAATCACAAAAAGGCACCATGAGGAGTTTTGGAGACCCCCGCCACCTTTCAAGGTGGTCTTGGCTGAAAAGAGGGGGGAACAAAATTAGAGAATTGCATGGCAGTGGCCTGCTCTCTTCCACCACCACCCCCTATTTGGCTAAAAGTGCCCCCCTTAAGCTTAAGGCCCTCCCATAATATTCCCATCCATTCCCCACTCCCCCTTCAAATAAATTAAGATCCATGGGGGTCTAGTGTTCCCAAATCCCACCCCTCCCATTCCCTAACCCCCCAAAAATGTCCCTGGTGGTCTCAGGCAGGGGCAGGCGGACCCCAACTTTCACCCCCCAATCCTTCCATACCTCTAAAATCCATCTGTAATAGTCAGCAGGGCCCTGGCGCACCCCTTAGCTCCGGGCCAGTCTAAGCAGTTTTCAAAATGGCATTGATCTGAACATATCCCATCACGTGATGGGGGGATATATTATTAATATTATCAGCAGAATGGAAAATCATACTCTTGTCATAGATGGGCCCTGATCATCAACATGTGCTCTTAACATAGATGTCTAGTTTTATTGTTGGGCAGACTTCCTATCCTATACGTTTTCTTAGGCTTCATGCTTCCTCTAGGGATGTGCTGTCATTTAAAAATGACATGGAAATAATAACTATTCTTGCTCTAGTTTTGTGCCATTTTCAAAATGAAACAACACAATAAAACAGCAAAATGTAGTTTTTGTTTCCATCATTTAGCACACGATAAACAGTTTTAGTGAATGCTAAAAGCATTTAGCATGCACTAAACAACCAAAAAAAAACTAAATAGCAAACAAAATTAAAAAGCAAAACAAAACATTTCAATGCACATTCCCTACCTTATATCTTAATCTTCTTAACCACCAACCGTCTAACAATTCTGAGTTAATGTAAAACTTTTAGAGTACTTTCAAGAACTTGTATGTGGTTATACTGAAGATTCAGAATATGATTTCAAACTGGATTATATTTAGATAAAGGTGAGCTCCTGTTGAGTTTTGGCTTTGATTTCTGCCACTCAGAGACACTTCTTAAATGTTAGTCAGGCCTAAAGAAAAATGAGAAACTTCCTGTACAGTCCTAACAGATGCTTGAGGGGGGTTTCTCCTGTTTTGTGCCAGTGGGGGCAAATCCTTATCCTGGCCCTCAAAACATCAAGTCGCTCAAAATATTTCCCCCATCATCTCATCAAAAAAACGAGCTCGCCAATTAGCAGGATAGCCTCTAAGGTTTCCATGCAAAGCGGAGCAAAGCCTGGGAGTTAAAACTGATAGCAGAACAGAGGGGCTCACTCATATTTTCTTTTCATGTTCCTTTCCCCCCGACGTACTCCTCCTGCACAAGGCATGGAAATGAGAAGCAGGTTTGTTCTGTGGTTTGATGGTCCCATCTATCATGGAAAATGAAACTGTCACAGTCAGAGCTGATTAGAGATGGAAAGCAAGTTAAGAGAAGGGGACGTGAGCATTTGACAGAGATCAGAGGGCAGCAGTAACATTGTTAGCAATTGGACAGGCAAACAGCAGAGGAAAGTATGTTATATTCTTTCCCCCTGAGAGCACCGTAAGGGAAATAGAATTTACTGAGCGAGCAGTGAGGGGGAGGAAGAGCACCCGGTGGTAGACAGAGTTACATGGACAGCAGTGCTGTGCATAGAGACAAAGATAGGAGAGGCATTAATAAGGATGAGCCATGAGTCCAGGAGAGGGGAGTGTTGTGTCGCTTCAGAGGTATGCCCAAGGTAGAAAGGGAAGGCTGAATGAGCAGAAGGGGGTTCTTGGGGGACTTGTACTGCTGAAACAGTAGGAAAAAAACGGGGTGTGAAGAAAGGGGGCAGTTATCTGAGGCTTAACGAGAAGAATAAAAGAGAAGAAAGTTTGCCCCAGGCCTGTGGTAGTTCAGTTAAAGGAAAGGGTAATATTATTTATTTATTTACTTTTATTTATTTACTTTTATATACCGGTGTTCGATTTTACATATCACATCGGTTTACATTTAAACAAAATTTGCAGGAACTTATGCGTTACCTTTGTCAAATACATTAAACATTTAAATATGGGGATTCTTAACAAGGGATATAAAAGAACATGGGGAATGGCTAACACTACGGGATGCACGAAGGGATGCACAAAGGGGAGTGCATGTAATATGTAATATGGGAATGTCCTAAGCCAAGGGTGGCCAACGCAAGCCCTCAAGAGCCAGAAACAGGCCAGGTTTTCAGGATATCCATAATGAATATGCATGAGATAAGATTTGCATGCCGCTAGTGTTTATGGCATATAAGTGAGATGATAAATAAATAAATAAATAAATAGAACTTAAGATCTCTCCCCTTCAGGCTGTAGTCCATCAGGAGGTCCTATGCCCAGCACAGAATCTGGCGATAAAAGATGGGTTATTCCCATTCCCTTCTGGTATCAAATCATAATTCACAAATATTACATTAGACCCAAAAGGTAAATGCATTTCTTTGCTGGAAAAGATAAACTGTGAAAGGGTCAATTGCCAGTAACCATCTCTCACTGACACATAGATACAGTCACGGCTTTCTACTATAATTTAGGTTGCATAGGGGCACACGTGCTCATGCACACGTATTTTATATCGTGCAGGCGAATGCGTTTTCACTATGTAAAATACATGGAAATCTACCCTACAATGTGCTCGCGTATTTAAAAGATACACGGCATATATTTTCAAGACAGCCAGATACGTTTTGATTTATCCAGCTAAGTGGCAGCAAAGTCGCCACTTAGACAGATAAGTCTAAAAAAAACCTCTACTTATCCGGCTAAGCATTGCTTTTTAAAACTTATCCGGATAAGTGTCGCGCATCAGGTATACAGGTGTATTTGTGCGCCTAAATTTTACTTATTTATGTGTGGAGATTTCACACGCATTTGTCTGCTTTTACATGTGCAAGTCCGTGAATTGTAAAGCATGCACACGTGAAAGACATTACCAGTTCAGCCACCAGTTTGCCCAGGTCACTGATACCCTCCAGGTTCATCAGCCTAAACTCCCCCCCCCCCCCCCCCAGTTTACCCACACCCCTCACCCATTATTATTTGGCAATAAAGCCTTTTATTCTCACTCACACCAGATAATTGGCAGGTGTAAATATGCGCAGGCAACAGACTTACTTTCATGGGGTTCTAAAATAGCATCTTACACGTGTAAACGTTGGCCTCGCCCAGGACCACTCCTGCACGGCCCCTTTTTTTACGTGTGCTCTATTGCGCTCGCACACGCACATATGGATGCGTATGTGACCCTTTTATAAATACATAATATGCGTGCATGGGCGTACGTGTGGCCCTTTCTGCGTGAATATCTCTTTTAAAATTTACCTTCCGTGGTTGTGCGCGAAACTCCTTGCTGCATCAGCAGTAAAGTTTGTGCACAAAAAAACACGCAAAACCAAAGGTTAAACTGGGCTGAGCGCAATTGATTGCATCAGTCCCTAAGGGAGTCTTCCACCTGGACATATCCAGTTGCTATGGAAGGCAAAGGTCTGAGTAGGAGTCTGCAGTAGCAACCTTCAGCCTCTGCCTAATCAGGGAATCCTCTCACTGTTTTATCGGTGATAGGGAGGTATCTTTTTACGTATTTGAATATGTTTTTCTTTGTATATTTTTATATGTGTACAACTAGTGAACCGCCGTGAACTTCTTTTGTAACGTGCAGGCTAAAAAGCTTTTTAAATATATATGGTAAAAAAAAAAACTGAAAAGGTAATCCAATGTAACAGACTTCTGCCTTCTTAAGAGGGGGATCTGGTACAGATACTTAACTACTTAAACTAGAGGTAACAGGTTGGCTGTCCAAGAGGGCGGACACAGGAATAAGATTAGAAAATCTTTTTCTCCGGAAAGGGTTGGCAGATGCATGGAATGGTCTCCCAATGGAAGTAGTAGCAGTAAAAACAGTAAGAGAATTCAAGAAAGCATGGAAGAAGCACCAAAGATTGCTAGTTGCAAAAATGTAAAAAGAAAATCAGAGTTCACCTAGGGGCAATGGCATTGCACCAGGAGTTAAACTGGGCATACTAAATGGGACACTTAGTCCTTATCTGCTATCATGTCCTAGGTTTCTATATATTTGTTGCAAAAAAAATCTACATGAGGATTACATTATGGGTCATGCTCAAAACAAGAAATAGTCATAAAATGCAGTATTATGAGAGCAGGAGTCACTTAGTAGTTAGAGCCACCAGACTAAAATTCAAGAAAATTACTGAATGCTGAGATCAAGCTTCCCCATTTTTCTGTGCCTTTGGGATCCAGTTGCAAATAAGGTATTTGACTTTCTCAGTGTGTGTGTGTGTATATATATATATATATATATATATATATATATATATATAGGAAAGGAACTAGAAAGTCTGCGGGTTAGAGATATCAGATCTAAACAGGGAAAGAGTCACCCTAGCTTTTCAGCATTGCATTTTCTGTGGCCTACGTGTAAACAAGGCATTTAGTATGCACACAACATCATTAACGTCTCCCGGTTTTTCTGCGGCATGTGTGTCTGTGCAGACCGGGCTCATGGGAGACGTTGCAGTGATTGTCTACACATTTCTTTTAATTAAAGACGGATCGGCTGGACAAGTTGTCATTAAGAGGCCCCTTCTCCATGGTGTCAGCCGGCTTGCTTGTTCCATTCCCACCTCAACAGAACTTCAAAGGAACAAAAAGCCGCACGTCCTGTTTCTTTTTTTTTAATGTGCTTAAACAAGAACAAGTTTTCCGATTTCTCACATACGGGTTTTTCGTGGCATCTCTACTCCAATAAATGTTATCCAGTGCCCTATGTCCCTGAGTGGGTTTGTCATTTATTTTGCTTTTACAACTGACTGGGCTTTGTACAGAAAGAAACTTTATTGATTTTGAAAAGTCACAGTGTTGGCTCAGTGAAATAGGAGTAACAGTTCGATAGCTTTAGGATGTGGAAATGCATTGGGGGGGTATGACATTGGGGGGAGGGGGGGGCAAAGGGCACCGATGGTGCTGGAGACTGAAAAATGGTGGATCAGGACTGACACGGGCCAGTCCATCTTCTGTGGCTCATGATTTGCAATGTGGGCTTTCATGTAAATGAATCAGTCCAGCCCTCTACAGTTGTGATCCGGGCATAGGGAAGTAAGTCGCAATTTATACTTAGAAGGTGGCCTTGATATTTAAGAGTGAAACCCCCTTTAAAAGGCAAAATAAATTAAGCATTTAAGAAGTAAAGAATACTTCTATATCGTAATCATTATCATATAGTGGAGGTCATTCACTAAATGTATTTATTTATTTATTTAGATATTTTATATACCGTCATTCCATATCAAGACCACAAAGGTTTACAAAATAACATTTAGAGATGAAACACTTTGTTGACATACAGTGAATGCATGAATTCTCTCATAAAGCACCCTGTGCAAATTGTGCTATAACGCATGAAAACAGCATTTATAATGCATAAAATGCTGTTTATCGAGCGATATACCCATATCATGTCATTGCACAATATTTTGTTAAAAAATATGCCCTTATTGAAATTAGCTGCTTTGCATGTATAAAATTTACTATTAAACAAGAATAAACTTCCCATTATATCTGGTAAGGACCAAACCATATTGGAATCCAGGGTCATCTCTCATCACCCTGCTGAATGTTTGTGCAATATTTTGTGTCGCACAGTGATGGATATTCCAGGATATTTGTAGAAACATTAGATTTGAGGCAGATGCAAAATTCATTGTGCTCACAAAATATTCATAATTCTACCCTTTGTTTAATACATAAATCTGGCCCGGTATGGTAAGGCTCTGATCTGGTAAAAGGGAGACAGCAACATCAACTGTCCTCATGGTTATATCGGACTCATCAGACACCAGATATGTGAAAGCCAGTCTTTGTAGCAATGCAACAACACACAGGCACCAAGGGGACAATTGCTTGATGGACTCTATAACAGGGTACCATCAAGCTAGGGCGAGATAACATAGTACAAAATTTCAACTTTGGGAGACTTTCCTCACTCCAAATGATGTCAAATCTACACCGAGTGTATTGTGCTGTTCGTATGTCTCACTTTACATGAGAAACTGGCCCCTATTCCCTAAACCTCCAACCAACACCTCACCTCGACCTATTACATGGCCCTCCTATTACTTCACTACTCTGAAGGCCTTGTAGATAGTCAGTCAGTCTCTCTCTCTCTACCCCCCCCCCCCCCCCCCAATATTGCACACCTTAATGCCAGGAAAAAAGGTGTACTTAAAAACTGTCACACAGTGCAATATTGCCCCCTCATTTTCATAAATCCCGTCCAAACTTCTTCCTGATCCCTCCCCTTCCAAAAATTTGCATTCACATCGTGTGCTAGTGTTATCATCACATGTGTTATGGCGTTAATGCATGCGTTAATGTCATAACGCATTTTGATGAATGACCCGGCTTGTAAATTAACCAGATAAGTCTTACCCGGTGCATCCGTGCCCCTGAATATACCTGGATAAGTTTAGTGTTAGCCAGATAAGTTTGAATATCACTACTTATCCAGCTAAGTAAGCCAACCTCTGGAATGCCTCTTTTTTATCTGGCTAGATTTTAGCCGGACAACAGGCTGAATATACAAACAAGTGCCATTTAGTTATCCATCTAAATGGCTTTTGAATATCTACCTCTTAACTGTCTTTTTTATGAACAAAGAAAATGCACACAAAAGCACATCAGTCAAAGGAGACTTGACAGCTGTTTATAAGTAGGTACAATGCTGGTGGAAATACATGGCACTTCTGATATTGTAAAGTACTAAATTTATGGAAAGAACATATGATTGCAATCTTGTTTGATTTTCTTTAATTTCAAAGGCTACATAGTAAATATTTTTCTAATATTTAATAAAATCAAATTATGCTTCTGCACAGTCAAAATTTGTTTTCAAAGCCATAAGAATACATTCCATGAGTCATCTGCTAGCTGTTTATGAATTCAAGAGATTCTCCACTGCTTTTTCTGCTGGAATTGGGCCTCAATTTATTGTTAATTTTACTGGGGAGAGAGCCCAAACCATCTTTTTCCCATATGTGTATATAGATACAGATGTAGATAGATATCTAGAGGGGTCAATTTTCAAAGGGTTTAGGCTCCTAACTTTTGGAATCCTAAATTGGCCCTTTTGAAAATATACTAGGGCTTTGTGCCTAAATTTAGGATACTAGTTCCATTATTGTCCTAAATTTAGAAACTGAGTGGCAGAGTTAGGGCAGGGAGACAAAGTTAGAATCTCAGTATTGATTTTCAGAACTAGGCATCTAATTTAAGAGCCTAAATCTAGACAAATGAATAGCAGACCTAAATTTAGGTTTGTAAATTGATGAGACTTTTCAGCTGAAAACTTAGGCCCCTAAATTTGGCTGAAAATAGATGCCAAACTTAGGCACCTAGCTTACAGGTCATTTTTTAAAGTGTTGCTCATGCATAATTGCCCACATAAATGTGTATGCGATCCATGCGTGAGCAACTTGGATTTTAGAAAGCGCAAAATACTTGTGCATATACCCATGTATGCATGAGGAATAAAAGGGCGAAAAAGGGATGGGCATAGGCCAAGACTTAAATGTATAACTCTGAATTTTAAAAACGAAACCTGCAGCATGCAGACGCTAGATACCCTCACAATTTTATCGCTGCTCCTGATGAGGAGCATGTCTATAGATCTCAAGTTTTAAGGCTTATAGAACAGGGTGAGGGGTCCGGGTCAACTGGGCAGTGTGCAGGATGAAGAACCAGAGGGCTCTGAGAGACCTCGCTATTAACTGGACTAGACTAATTGGAATGTGCCTCGCGTGAGCATGTTTTTAAAATTCGCTGACATACACGCATAAAAATCACAAGCTTGTTTTAAAATCAACAGGAGACTAAATTTAGGAGTTCATCTTTTATTTGAATATCAGCTTCTCAGATATATATTGGGATTTATGGACTAACAGTGTGCATGCTAAGGCTATTTAGCAAAAGTAGCATGCTCTGCAGTAAGGTCCTAGTGTACATGCTAAAGCTGTATATGATAAAATTATTGCCTACCATCTTGAAAACAAGGGAATATCAGATGCAAATTAGGATTTAGAGGGCACACAGTAAATATTGTAGTATGCTGTCTTCCACGTGCCACTTACTATAAACCCAATAAAGGCTAAAATTTATCACCTATGCTGGACCAGATGTTAACTGTTCACATATCTGCAAGGTTTTTGGGCCTCCGTGCCCAATTCCCACCCCACCCCACACCCCCCAACCTCCCAATGCAAGAGCCAAGGATGCTCTGTGTCCTGATCCCCCATCTTTTTGACACCAGAATTAAAAGTTCTCAAGCTCAAATCCTCCACCACACCTGTCGCCTCTTCCCCTCCACACACACACACACACACAACATCAAGAAGCTTAACAGCTCCAATTGTGTCACTCCCTGTCAATCACCCACCAGCATAAAACAAAAAAGGGTTCAGTGGCATGATTCAATCTGTCCATCCCCTTCCCCTAACAAAAATATAGCAAGAGATTTGGCGGCCTAACTCAACTCGTCTTGCAACAAAATAGCAAGTGGCTCAGTAGACCAACTCAGTCCCCCAATTCAACGAAACAGGAGAGGCGCAGTGACCCTGACAGAACCCAAGACCCCAAGGGCCCTCTGTGCCCCTAACAAATCAACCTTCCTTTTCCTCCCTAACAGGTCCTCCCTTACCCATTCCAATGAGGGGCGTAAAGTAGATGAGGGCAGGAGGGAGCATGCCTTCTTCCATCCCTGCTCCCAGTTACTTTGAAAATGGCGCCAGCTGAACTCTCGTGCTTCTTTGCCTTGCCCTACATGCATTGGAACAAAGTAATGCAAGAGGTCAGCTGGCGCCATTTTGCAACAGGGATGGAGGGAGTCACGGCCACTCTCCTGCTGCAATCTTTTCATGGCTCTCGTCGGAAAAGGTAGGATGAGGAAGAACCTCTTGGGGATCTTGGTGCCTGCTCAGTCTGCTCCTCCTGCCCTGCCTCTTTCTTGGTTCAGGGCCTTGCTGTCTTGCTGCCTCACTCTGTACTCTGTTCATGCCATGGCTCCTGCTGCTTTGCCCTTCTCACAGTGCTTTGGGGCCGTTCAGGCTGCAGCCTGAGCTGCTTTGGTCTTCTCGTGGTACCTCGGGGTGTTCATGCCACTGTGTCCGTGCTGTTTTGCACCTCTCAAGTTGCCTCTGCTGCTGATGCTAGAAAACACCAATGTTAGAGTGGCCTCCCCATGGAATTTGATGAAACAATATAAATGACATAACTTATCAAACAAAATGGCTAACAAAACAAAATAACAACATGAAATATGGGTTTTTTTTATGTTCGTAACACCCCCCATGCACAACATATCCACACTTTGCCACTGCGCGTGCTTGTTTGCACACGCACACACACACATGTTATGGAGTCATAAAGGGAGCAATTTGCAAAACCAGACAGATTGTTACATGGTCTCCAGGTACTTTTCCGCACAGGTTTTGCATCAGTTCTCAGAAGGAATGTATGCATATACATTCCCTATGAAAACTGCTTAGTGCAGAGGTGCTCAAACCAGTCCTTAAAGTCCACTTCCCCTCCCAGCCAATCGGGTTTTCAGGATATCTCAAATGAATATGATTGAGATGTATTTGCATGCACCCCTATGTATGCAAATATTTCTCATGCATATTCAATAAGGATATCTTGAAAACCTGACACGGTTTGGGGGGGGGGGGGGGCGGGATGGAGGTGGCAGCAAGGACCGGTTTGAGCACCCCTGGCCTAGGGAAAAGGTGACCACTGAGATTTGTGCTTCCTTTTCCTACAGATAATTTTTTTCCTGAAAAACAAGATGCACTCTTTTGAAAATGCAAAAATAAGCAAGTTATTGCCATCTCCAATGTAACCCCCTACCTCTAATACCACCCACTTTCCTTTCAGGTAAAATACCCATTGTCATTGATCCCTGTACATATTTTACCCACCTAAAGTGGGCAATTCAGGCAACCCTTTAACTCGAGTAAATTACTTTTGAAAATTGTACTTAAAATAGGCTTTTTTGAAGTTAGAATGCCATGCCATTCTAATGTTGTTTAGCATGAGGTGTAGTATATTGGCCCTATAAAGACATATATATATACATACACACACTCACAAATACATATGCAGATTGGGGCAATTTTTAAACTGCCAACATTGGGAGAAAATGTGCAATCTTCACAGCAAAAATACACCCATACCTTCACTTTGTAACTTGCCATGGGTGCAAAGTTCACCTGGCCATTTGCACCTGCATTTTCTGTAGGTAGATTTTTCTAGGATAAGTACATTCCGAGATTTGGAAATGCCAGCTATGTGTTTACTCTTCCTTCCCCAGCATAACCGTACCCCTGGGGCTGCCTCCTTTCAATGCAACAAAAAATATTGATGGCGTGCAGTTTTCAGACAACCAATACACAAGCAGAAACCACTTTTTATCCACATAAATTGCTTTGAAAATTGTGTGCGTGTGTGTGTGTACACACATATCCAGCATATATCCAAAATGCATGTTTGTATGTATTTTATTTATTTATTTTCTATGCCGATGTGTGTGTATGTATATATATATATATATATATATATATTTGCACATTGCATCCCTGATCAGATTTATCAGTACTGCAAAGAGTTTCTATAGCTGACAAGCGTTGAAGCCACCAGTTATGGAAATGCCTTTCATATTAAAGACTGACAGGGTAATTTTCAAAGAAAAATATAAACGTGGCATACTATCGTAGCAATTTTCAAAAGCCTGTTTACCCGCATTAAGTGCACTTAACGTGGAAAATTGCTACGATAGTATGTTACATTTATATTTTCCTTTGAAAATTACCCTGTGAGAATATCCCTTACATCTAATCAGCAGTCATTATGTATGCTGGAAAGATTTTTGCCATACGTGAATGATGCTTTGCTTTAAAAGATGTTAAATTAATTCCTACTGCTGGTGTTTCAGGATATTTGGTTTGTGTGCAACTGCCACAATGCTTTTGTGATATCATCGATCTATGTGAGAGACGCTCTTTTAAGCTACTGCCTTTGTGACATTGATTCCAAGTTCAACTAATTGGTTAATAATAGGCTGTTGCATCACTGGGATCCTGCAACCGAGCAGTGCTTCAGACTCATAAAACAAGGAGAAAACAAGAGAATATTGCATCCTTTGTTTATTGTGTAATAGCTCAAAAGCGCATGCGGAAAATATCAACTCCTATCCAAACTGGTCCCTTTCAATTTCTCTCTACAACTGGAAGCATCTGTGTTACATCAGCTATAGTACAATGGCTTCAATTGGTCTGTCTGGGCCATGATGCCACCAATGACATCATGCACATCACGACCTTGTTTTTGAAAGCGTGCTACATGCATAAAGTAGTGTTTTACACACATAAGTGGCAATTTGAAAATCAGTTAGCGGGTTGTACGTGTAAAAGTACTCGTGAAATCACATTTCACGTGTACTTCTACCCACACTAGTAAGGCATTCCAGGGGGTTGGAGAGAGGGCAGAATCGGGGTGAGGAAAGAGTTTATGCGCATACTTTCAACAGAGGGACACCGGTTCGGACGCAGATGAAACTTTCTGCACATGCGTGTGAATGTACCGGGTCAACTCCCAACTATTCAAGGTGGACTCATGCGCATAAGTCCGCTTAGAAAACTTGGGTTAATCTGAGGGATTTTATAAGAATGACCCTCCCCAGGAACGAACCAGGGAACGCTGCATGAGAGGTTCACCCTGAATCTTTATCAAACCCGGATGCTAACAGAGGGGGCCGTTTAATAAACAGAAAGGGCAGTTTGCAAAGGCCTTTACTGGGCGAGCAGGCATTAACTCTGATAGAGTGCCCTGGTTGCAAATTATTCCCCTCACGGCGGCTGAGATGATGTGCGGCTTTTCATAAGGCATATACTTTTAGCTGGGTTAAAATGAGGCATTTCCTGGGTATGGCCAGGGAAGGAAAACGGCACACACAGGTTTGATTTTCAAACCTGTGCAAACTTTTATCACCAATTGTGTTTGCCTGAAGAAATAACCGGCTCCATTGAGCACCGAGTACTTTTGTATGCGTTCACCCTGTAGGCAGTTTCCAAAGAGAAGCTATCCACGTGATTTCCCTTTGAAAATTAGCCGGAAGGTCTATGTGCTTAAACAATTTGGGGTCATTGTCAATAGTCCACATTATTACAAGGTACATGCGCACTTTATCCACATGGGCCTTTTAGCTAATTTTCAAAGGGAAATTACATGAATAGTTTCCTTATGAAAATTTCCTACAAGGTACGCGCAAACTGCCCCTACACATTTGCACTTGTAATTTCGGGAAGGTAAATCAGCGCGCATAGTTTTGAAAATCAAATGTATGCGTATTTAGCAAGATATTCAAAAATCCACTGAGCAGGTACAATAAAGGACTAATTTTAGTTGCTTATCTTTATCCAAATATTTGGCTGAAGTTAAATCAGCTAAGTTTTGAGCTGAATATTCAGCTAAATTGGTCAAATTTTGACCGACCAGATTTAGTGTTCTTGGGTTCCTCAGATAAACATGGTCAGTTACTGCTAAAACACAAAAAAAAAAAAGCCAGGGGCCTGTCAAATTTTAAAACTTTTCCCCAGCACAGCACCCGCCCAATGCTCTTTCTTTTTTTTAAAGAAAAAGAACTCCATGGCTCTAGCCACGTCCTCCACTCTAATTGTTGTGTTCCGCGCCCGTGGCTGTCCATGGGTGCGACCCCCTACCTCCACCATGGCGGCGACCCACCGTGGCAACTCCTGAAACGCTCCCCGGAGCTGGTGCCCATCACCCCGGGGATGGTCCGCGGTCTGGCCGCCCGCTGGGGAGCCGTCCTTGTGCCTCCCTTGCGGAGCTCTGCTGGCTTTCCTCCTCGGAGGAAATCCAAGATGGCTGCCACCATCTTTAGGCACGAGGCCACTCCCCCCTGCTGGATTTAAAGGGACCTGATCCCTTTAATGATACTCACCTGCTTCCAATGATCCAGAGCAGAGGTAGTATTTAAGGAGGCTTCCTTTGCTCATTCCTCGACTTGGCAACATTCTCCCACGCTGTCTAGTCTGCTTGCTTCGGTGAGTTCCTTGTGCTCAGACTCTGGTTCCTGTTTCGTCTTGGTGTTCCTGGTTCCTGACTTTGGATTGGCTTACGGTGATTCTCTGGCTCCTGACTTCAGATTGGCTTACGGTGATTCTCTGGTTCCTGACTTCGGATTGGCAAGCGGTGATTCTCTGGTACACGACTTCGGACTGGTGAGCGTCGACCCTCTGGCACTTGACCTAGGACTCCTTCAAGACCACCATCTCCCAAAGGCCCACCTAAGTCCCAGCGGCCCGGGTCCCTACGGGCTCCTCCTGGGGGGACCGCGGGCTTCCAGGGCAAAGCTCCAGTTGGCCTTTGCACCGATACCCTGACCTCTCTAGGTCCACCTAAGTCCCAGCGGTCGGGTCCCTACGGGCTCCTCCCGGGGGGACCGCAGACCACCAGTGGTGAAAATCGCTCTTCTGCTCATCTCCTTGTCCTTCTCCACAGTAGCTTCTGACTTCAGTGCCAAGAGTCAGCTGCTCCCCTCCTCTGTCCTGCCTCGCCACCCGACGAGGGAACCTACGGATCCTCCGCAAGGTGTAACATCCCCTCGTCGGCCCAAGGGCCCACAAGCCTGAGCATAACACTCATGATGTTCATTTAAAACAAACAAAACAAAATTAACCCTGCAGCTTTGTCCCGTTACCCAAACCTCCCAATGCTCTTTCTTTAAAAAAAAAATGGCTATATCCTCCATTTTTTAGAATATTTTTTAAAAGGCTGCAGGGAATTCCATATCTCCCTGCAGTCCAAATAAGTGTAAAGGGCTGGACTGCCCTCCTGTCCAGAAAAGGGTGACAGAGTTGGGGCAGAGATACGACTAACATGCATACTTTCTGAAAGCATGAATTTAAGCTCCCACACACACGAGTTACACCCTGCTTGGAGCGGGTGCAACTTTATAGGTGGACAGTTCTGTGCATACCTAGCCAATTAAGATGGATTTTCAAAGTGAATTTATGTGTATAGGTCTGCTATGAAAATCCTCAGTAAAGTCTGCGTGGATATTGTGCACGCAGACTTTACTGCTAGGCAGGCAGTTGTAAAATTGCCCTCCCTGACGTGTATATTGGTTTGATTGGAACTGTGTGGTCTCCGTTTTTGCAAGAACTTTTTCTATGTTATGCTGGATATAGCAGAAAAGCTACGAGTGTGGAACAGTTTCTGGTGGTGATGTGTGTGATTATAAAAGAGGAATGCAAGTAAAATATGTGCAGTACTTTGTGTTCTATAGCTAAAACAGTTTGTAGTAGTGTTACTTAGTACTATGATTAGTCAGTGTGTAACTGGGATGAGTCATGCATACAAATGTTGCTGGATTGGTTAAAAGACAGGAACAGAACGTAGGACTAAATAGTCAGGTTTCAAAATTGGGAAAAGTCATTAGTGGCTACCTCAGGGATCTCTGCTAGGACCTGTGCTGTTTAACATGCTCATAAATGATCTGTTAAAGGAAACAATGAGTGAGGTGATCAGATTTGCAAATAGCATAAAATTATTCTGTTATTAAAACAGTAGTGGATTATGAGGAACTGTAGAAATACCATATGAGATTAATAGACTGGCTATTTGAATGGCAGATGAAATTTAACGAGGAAATGTCAAAGTGATGCACATTAATTAAAATAATCCCAACGACAGGGACACAGTGCTGGGTTTCGTATTAGGAGTCACCACCTAGGAAAAAGACCTCGGAGCCCTTGTGGTCAAGACATTGAAATCCTCAGCTCGGTATGTAGTGTCAGTCATAAAAAATAGAATTTTAGGAATGATCCAAAAGGGACTGGAGAATGAAATGGGAAATATGATATTACCTCTGTGTTGATCCATGGTGCCGTCATACCTTGAATATTGTGTGCAGCCATAGCAAAGCTAGGAAAGGTATAGAGAAGGGCAACAAAAATGATAGAAGGGGTGGAACAGTTGACCTATGAAGAAAGACTACATAGGTTAGGGCTCTTCAGTTTAGAAAAGAGACGGCTTAGAGGGGACATGATAAAAGTTTACAAAATCATGAATGGGGGTAGAACAGATAAATAAGACAATTATTTACCCTTTTAAATACTACTAAAACAAGGGGGCACTCAGTCAACAGATTAAGAACAAAGAAAGTACTTTTTCACTGAATACACAATCAAGCTGTGGAAGCAGAGGATGTGGTTAAGGTAAATAGCCTAGCGAAGTTTAAAAGAGTTTTAGACGAGATCCTGGAGGAAAAGTCTCCAAAACATTATTAGCCAGGCAGAACAGGGAAAGTGATTACTATTCCTGGGAATGAGTCACAAAAAAATGATCATCCTCTTGGGATCTGCCAAGTACTTATGACCCGGACTGGCCACTGTCAGAGATAGGATACTGGGCTTGATGGGCCTTCGTCTGACCCAGCATGGCATTTCGTATGTTTGCAGGACTGTATTACTGTTTAATGTAATAAAGTCCAATCACACAAAAGAACAGTGTAAATCTATAGACTCATTTCTTCTCCCTCGGTGTTCTGTCTTTTCTGGTATCATGCAGCGTAGTATTCAGCCAGATTTCTTTGGCAGAATACATGCTGAATGAAACCAGTCAAAAGACAGAACACCAAGCGAGGAGAAATGAGTCTATAGATTTACACTGTTCTTTTGTGTGATTGGATCTTATAAAATCCATACATACCTGGATAGCTATATTACCATGGATATGCGTTGTCTGTTTGAATAGATGAAATTTGAGTACATGAAAAGTTTTATATTCTTGTACAAAATATTTGCAGTGCAAGCATGAATGTGTGAAGGGTGTCTGCATGTGTGTTACAGAGAGAAAGTACATAAATGCATGAATATAAGAAAAATCAAGATGAAATTAGTATAAAAAATGATGTGTATATACTGGATTAGACCAAAGATAAATCAAGCCCAGTATCCTGTTTCAAACAGTGGCTCATCCAGGTCACCACTACCTGGCAGGATCCCAAGGGGTAGATAGATTCCAAGCTGCTTATCTTAGGGATAAGCAGTGGATTTCCCCAACTCCACCATAATAATGGTTTAAGGACTTTTCTACCAGGAACTTGTCCAAACCTTTTTTAGACACAGCTAACCGAATAGCTTTCACACCATCCTCCAGAAACGAATTCCAGAGTGTAATTTTGTGTTGAGCAAAAAAATATATTTTCTCTTATTTGTCTTAAATGTATCAACTAGTAACTTCATTGACTAAGACTGTTCAGAACTTTGCTCATAATCACCAGTTACAGTTGCGTAGGGAGAGGCAGAACTAGCAGGGAAAAAAAGCTACAAAAATAGTACAGAATGTATACGAATAGTCCTATGAAATGAGACTTAAGGACCTAGAGTAGAGGAGAATCAGGGGGGAATATGATAGGGACATTCAAATACTTCAAAAGTATCCATAATACACAAAAAGCAAATCTTTTCCAGAGAAACGTATGTCCTAGAACAAGAGGTCATGGTATGCGACTTCAAGAGCAATATCAGAAAATATTTCTTCATGTAAAGGGTAGCAGAAGCATGGAACAGCCTCCCAGGAGAGGTGGTGGAGACAGAAACAGTAGCAGAATTCAAGAAAGTATGGGATAAGCAAAGGTTGTGAAGACATGAGGGGGGTCAAGGGCATTATTCCAGGAGCTAAATTGGGCGGATTAAATGGACGTCAAATGTTTATAAGGACTCTACACCATCAACTGTAGGAATGAACTTGACTTCTACTGATAGTGAAGCCAGAGCATCAACGAGTGCCAGTGTGAGTAAAATCACCTTAGTTGAAACCCTAGCAATGAAATGGAGGGATGTTCCCTGGGTGTGGAACCTGCAAGACCTCGTCGATTCAAGCCAACTTAGCTAAGTCAGTGCAGAAAGGATACTTCAGCAAAAGGCTTCGGTAAACTGGTTTCTTTATTCCATTTGTTTATATTGGACCAGGTGGAAGATCAGAGTGCTTGCGGGAGGCCATGGTTCCTTTGCCTTGAAGATTCAGCATACCAAGATATTTAAAAAGTTCCATTCCTTCAATACTGTTTAGACGAGACCTGCCGTGTTTGGGAATGTGACCGCAGTACCCATAAACTTCATGTATATTATGCCATTGTATCTGCAGGAAATAGATATCCCTTTGTTGATTGCTTCCTGATGATAACAAAGTGAGAAAATCACATGCTGGACACGATGAATAAAAGCCCGATCAGGAGCTGCAGCCAAAGAAACTGCCTGCCTTTTCTATCTATTTGCCTGTGTTTCATTTTGCTGGTTCCAGATGGGAGGGCATTGAGAAGTTCCATTTATAAAGGAAAACGAGGACATGGAATGCTGAAAAGATTCAAGATGCAGGTGGAACTCTATTGGACAGTGTAACACTGAGTTCATTTCTCGTCCATGCAAATACAAAAAAAAAAAAAAAATGCTTCTCAGAGTTTAGTGCTTGCTTTTCTTTGTCCTTTAATCTCACATTAATTGATTTTTACTTTCAGGAACCGTATTCATTTTTTTGAGTAAACAACTCAGAGCTGGTTTATGGCAATATCTTACCTGCAAAAATTGAATATTTTTGATAATTGCACGCCTGTGATTATATTAAACAAAATGTGCTTTGATATGAGCTTCCAGAGAGCCATATTATTTGCTAATGAAGTAGACTTTAAGTAATCATCACCCTGTTTCATCAATATTTTAAACAGGACTATATCAAGGATGTTTCTGGGGAATTCTAATTAGTATTATTATTATGGCATCTTTCTCAAGACACCACATCTTATTCTTTAAAACTTTTCGTAAGGAAAGGACCACTTTCCTTCAGCTCTACTATTTACTATATAATATATTTTGTATACTTTCTGTTGCGCTCCTCCCGTGGCAGGAGCCATGGGAGATGCTTACCTGCGCAGCCAGAGGCCGCAGAAGCCGGGGCCTTGCCTGGTTCCTGCGGCCCAGGGCTGCCATCGTACCGGCGCAGCTCTTGCAGCATGGAGTCACACCTGTCTTTCCTCTGCGGCCCGGAGGCCGCCCCCGATGTCCGCCGTGGAGCCGTTCCCGGAGGCCTTCCTGTGGTCTGGACAATGCCGCTCCCTCGACGGGGCCTGCTCAGAGGCCTGATCTCCTGCTGCAGGGCAGCAGCAGGGACGCCGCTGTCCAAGGTCCTGACTTCCTCTTCCTGCTCCTCCTAGGGGGCAGGCCCGCAGCTCTCTTCCCTATTTAAAGGGACAGTGAGGGTGCGGTCCCTGGGGCCCCACCTGTAAGCTCCTCCCAGGGTTACCTCTCTAGCCCTACAAAAGGGCTCAGTTGCCATTCAGTCTTCACCTTGGAATTGGGTCGTTCCACTGCTCCTGGTTCAGTGTTTGCTCCGGATCCCATGTCCTGGTTGACTGCTTCTTGGGACTTCCATTCCGTCCAGCTTCTGCTTCTGTGGTGGCTGGGATCCAGGTCTGGAAGAACATTCGCTCTGGTTGATCCCTCACCAGGTTGCCACTCTGGTGGCTATTGTTCCAAGTTTCTTCAGTTCCAGCATCCTTGTGTTTTCAGTTTGAGTATCTTCAGTGTCTCCTATGTCTCCGGTTCCCTCGTCTCACCTTCCAAGGTAGTACCCCCGGACTGTCTTTTCAGTACTGACCTTTTGCCTGTTCCTTGACCATTCTTGCCTGCCGCCTTCCCGGACCTTTGCCTGTGACCTGACTATGCTGATTGCCTTCTGGAACCCGACCTTGCCTTGGCTGACTACTCTGGACTGATCTCTTGTTACCGACCCTTGCTTTCCACATGGACTCTTCTTGCTGGCCTCCCATGACTTCTGGCCTTCCCCCGTGGACAACGACCGCGCACCCTTATGGTGGTGGGCCTACCCTGAACTGTCTCATCTGAGATCCTACGAGGCCCACCTGAGACCATCTCCTCCAGGTCTGACCAGAGGGCCGGACCAACTCTGCCCCAGGCCAAGGGTCCACTTCATGCGCAACACTTTTAATGTATTGTTTCTGTGATATATGGTGAAGGAACTTTTGCCCTTCTGGAGGAAGTGACGGAGACAAAAACAGTAATGGGATAAATGCAGAGGATCCTTGGCGAGAGAGGATGGTAATGAAGCACTGAGTAGCCTGCACAGAATATCTGCCTTTACTGTATGTCCGTTACCATTCAAGGTTTGTCCACAATATTCACTCAGAAAAAAATTAGCATTCAAAGTAACTTAAATTGCTTCTTCACAGAATGCATGTTGTAAGGTGGACCTTTATTCACAATATTTATTCTCCAAAGGACAGTCAATCCCTAAGTAACTATGCATACTGAGCTGCATGTACATACCGGAGTCAATTTTCAGCCACTGTGCAGCTCAGCTAGTTATCCGGCTAACTAGAAGGTATATTAAGTGGTGCAGCTATCTTAAGGTTAGTCAGATAAGTTTAGTCAGCAGCAACACAACCAGAGGTAACTGGATACCTTGTCCAGCTAACTCCAATCATTCCTGAAATGACTCCCGCCTGCTCCCTGAACGCCCCCGACTACTCTAGCTAAATTCTGAAAATTGCAGTTTTTCCTATTTAGACAGACAACTTTTAAGTTATCCCTCTAAATGGCTTCTGAATACCAAACTCAGTATGTTTCAGTCTTTCCTAGCATTTCCATCTTACAGATTCTCCCTGCATGGCTGAAAGAGGAAGGAGAATTAGTTTAGAGCTATTCAGAGGTCCAGGTAAACTTCAAGATTTTGAAGTCAACGTTTACAGATTTCAGATTCAAAAGTGTTGCCACGCTTGTGAGCATCAGGATAAGCCTCTCAATTTTAAAGAATAAAAAACCAATATCTGATATCAACTACTTTCACAAGCTAAAGTTTGTTTGCATTTTTTTGTAAGTAAAATACTTCCAAACAAGGGGTCGTCTGAGGTCTTCTGCCTATTTCTTCGGAAATATAAATATGCAATTCATACAGAAATCACATTATTTTCTTTTGCCTCTTCTTGTCTACTGAATTTTTCCTCACTAGAATTTCCAAAAGAACTCTCCCTCCCTCCCCCCAGGTCTGCCTATTGTGTGTGTATATTATTTTTCTTTTTCATCTCCAAATGTTGCTGACATTCGCGGTGCTGTTCAGCTCTGTCTTGAATGCTTTGAAGCTGGTACTAATGCATTTCTAATTCCTGCTTATTGCTGAATCTGTTGCAAAGTTGTCTCAGAGACATCACTTTTTTTTACAACTCTTTCTTCCTTCTTGCTCGGCCTCCTTAGGGTAATCTGTCCCTGGGCTTTTCTATTTTCCATCTTCCTTCCTAAAAATCGTCTTACAGCAATCCCCCACCTCAGCGCTCTTTCTGCTAACAATTCGGTAATGCTTCAGAGGTTTCTTACTAATTTAGTACAAGCGTCGTCCTATTTATCTAGCTCTATGCTTCTCACACCCGCTCACTCGTCCATCTGCATCTGCATGATTTCTCTGTGAGCCAAAATATTCCTTTCTCTGTGCTCTCCCATCTGTCCATTTGCAGATCTTCCCATAGCTAAAGCTGAGCACTTTGTGCATTTAAAAACTATTTCCTGGCCTGGCTGTAGTGTTGCCTCTCCAGACTGTACCTGCCTGCAGGACAGCTTATGCACCCAGCCTTCTATGGCATTCCATGTCAAGTGTTTGGGAGGGATAATGCAGTCGTGGCAATTGGGGGATTGCATTGTATCCACATCATCTTCAAAGGTCCTGCCCAAAACCTGCCCTGACCATGCACTGCAGCCTGAAGACATAGCAGTAGCCACTAGCTGGTAGCATTGGACTAGATGGTCCAGTTTTGCCTTTCTTCAACACCAAAAAGTTTCAGCAATTTGCATAATTCCTGGTTGACATGCAGATATTTACAGTCATACGTATATCTGAAGTGTTTGAAGATTGTACAAATCTTATTTTCTTTCTCTTACACTTGAATTTAGTGTTCACGAAAGTTACCAAGAACAGGTACGGTACAAGGCTTCCCCAGCACTACTGTGCTTCAGCCTTTCTCCGGACGGATCATTTCTGGGAGTGAAAGGCTAAGTCCTCTTCCATGCTTCCGCCATCTTTGGCCTCTGCAGAAGACGCCCACATCATCTGCATTTATAATCGGTAAGTGATTCTGCTATTCTTATTGGTTTCTTTTTGTAGGGTACTTTGTTGTCTTTATTTTTTAAAAAAAGTTTAAAAGCAATGCTAATTAATGCCAAATTGTGACAGTAGTTTTTTTGTGACCATTGGTAGCTGGATTACTCCAATTTAGCACCACTTATTTCTGTGACTCTATTAGACATAAACAGCACTGTACTGAAACACATGAAAGACGGTCTCCCCTCCATGGAAACTGCAATCTAGTCATGACACCCAGGCAATACAAATACAAGACTTTCAGTGAATGTATTTATTATAGAAAGACTTGGTTAAAATTAAGAAGGTTATGACCACAGCTTAAAAAGAGGAATTTTAGGCAAGATTTGAATATGGCCAGAGAAGGAACATGATGCACCAGCTCTGAATGGCTGTTTCAGGCTTATGGTGCAGCAAGGTGGAAAGAATGAAGTTGAGAGTTGGCAATGAAGGACGACAAAGGCACAGATAACAGCTTTACCCAAAGAAAGGTTCCGAGGAAGAGAGTTATATGGGGAGAAAAGAGATAAGGAGCTATGCTTGTAGGAAGTAGGGGGAAACTTGAATTATATGTAGAAGCAGATGGGAAGTCAATATAGTAACCTGAGAGGTGGGGGTTACATGGTCATAATTAGACTGGAAGAAGGGAAGTAATTCAGCTGAATTTTGAATAGACTTAGTAAGGATAGATGATTCAGATATGTGATGAGCAGATGAGGCTATCAAATGGCTTTAGTAATGACTAGGGATGTGAATCGTGTGATCGATCGTCTTAACGATCGATTTTGGCTGAGGGGGGGGGGGAATCTGATCATCTTAGTTTTTTAGGTTAAAAAATCGTTTTATCGGGGGAGGGGGGAGGGCGGGAAAACCGGCACACCAAAACAACCCTAAAACCCACCCCGACCCTTTAAAATAAATCCTCCACCCTCCCGAACCCCCCAAAATGTTTTAAATTACCTGGGGTCCAGTGGGGGGGGTGGGGTCCCGGCGCGATCTCCCGCTCTCTGGCCACGGCTGCGTTAAGAGAAATGGCGCCGGTGGCCCTTTGCCCTTATCATATGACAGGGCAAAGGTAGCGCCGGCGCCATTTTGGTTCCTGTGACCCGACGTCATGAGTGCAGGAAATCGCTCCCAGACCCCCGCTGGACCCCCAGGGACCTTTGGCCAGCTTGGGGGGGCCTTCTGACCCCCACAAGACTTGCCAAAAGTCCAGCGGGGGTCCAGGAGCGACCTTCTGCACTCGGGCCGTATTGCCAATATTCAAAATGGCGCCAGTGCTACCTTTGCCCTCACTATGTCGACATAGTGAGGGCAAAGGTAGCGCCTACAAGGGAGTCAGTTGGACCATTAGATGATCGAGGGGTTAAAGGGGCACTTAGGGAAGACAAGGCCATTATGGAAAGACTAAACAAATTCTTTGCTTCAGTGTTTACTGAAGAGGATGTTGGGGAGATACCTGTTCTGGAGATGGTTTTCAAGGGTGATGATTCAGATGCACTGAACCAAATTATGGTGTACCTGAAAAATGTAGTAAGCCAGATTGTCAAACTGAAGAGTAGTAAATTGCCTGGACCGGATGGTATATACTCCAGAGTTCTGAAAGAATTCAAAAATGAAATTTCAGACTTATTAGTAAAAATTTATAATCTATCATTAAAATTGTCCATTGTACCTGAGGTCTGGAGGGTGGCCAGTGTAACCCCAATATTTAGAAAGGGCTCCAGGGCAGATCTGGGAAACTATAGACCAGTGAGCCTGACTTCAGTGCCGAGAAAAATTGTGGAAACTTTTATAAAGAATAAAATCACAGAACATTTAGATAGACATGGTTTGATGGGACACAGCCAGCATGGATTTTCCCAAAGGAAGTCTTGCCTCACAAATCTCCTACAATTTTATGAAGGGGTGAATAAACAAGTGTACAAAGATGAACCGGTAGTTGTGGTTTATTTGGATTTTCAGAAGGTGTTCAACAAAGTCCCTCATGAGAGGCTTCTAAGAAAACTAAAGTGTCATGGGATAGGAGGTGATATCCTTTTGTGTATTGCAAACTGGTTAAAAGTCAGGAAACAGAGAATGATTAAATGGTCTGTTTTCACAGTGGAAAAAGGTAAACAGTGGAGTGTCTCAGGGATGTGTACTAAGACCCGTGCTTTTTAATATATTTATAAATGATCTGGAAAGAGGCATGACAAGTGAGGTGCTTAAATTTAACTATACTACATAACTATAGTTATGTAGAATAGTTAAGTGTAGTTAAATCTCAAGCAGATTGTGATAAATTGCAGGAGGACCTTGTGAGACTAGAAGATTGGGCATCCAAATGCAAAAGAAATTTAATGTGGACAAGTGCAAGGTGATGCATATAGGGAAAAATAACTCTTGCTGTGGTTACATGATGTTAGTTTCCACATTAGGGGTTACCACCCAGGAAAGAGATCTAGACATTATAGTGGATAATGCATTGAAACCGTCGGCTTAGTGTGCTGTGGCGGTCAAAAAAGCAAACAGGAATTATTGGGAAGGGAATGGTAAATAAAATGGTGGATGTCATAATTGCCTGTATCATTTGAATACTGCATGCAGTTCTGGTCGCTGCATTTCAAAAAAATATGGTTGCACTGGAGAAAGTACAGAGAAGAGTAACCAAAATGATAAAGTGGATGGAATGGCTCCCTATGAGAAAAGGCTAAAGAGGTTAGGGTTATTCAGCTTGGAGAAGAGATGGCTGAAGAGGGATATGATATAGGTCTACAAAATCATGAAAGAATTTGAACAGGTAAATGTGAATCGGTTAGTTACTCTTTTGGATAATACATGGACTAGGGAGGCACTCCATGAAGTTAGAAAGTAGCACATTTAAAACAAATTGGAGAAAATTATTTTTTCATTCAACGCATAATTAAGCTCTGGAATTCATTGCCAGAGGATGTGATTATGGCAGTTAGTGTAGCTGGGTTTACAAAAGATTTGGATAAGTTCCTAGATCAGAAGTCCATAAACTGCTATTAATCAGTAGGGACCTAGTAGCTTGGGATCTATTCATTTAATGTTTGGGTACTTGCCAGGTACTTGAGACTTGGTTGGCCACTGTTGGACACAGGATACTGGGCTTGATGTACTCCCAGGGACCCTAAGACCTGCCTCCCACCTTTCCCCCAGTACTTTTCCCTGGAGAAGGGTGAATGGTGGGGGTCTTTGTGTGGCACATTCTCTCTGAGCCGGTGCAAGGGCAACCTAGGCGAACTTTACAGCCTTGTGCCCATTCCCCCTCTACCCTCATTACACACAATTATAAATTCTGCATTTATAATAAATCAATTGTACATGAAAAAGGACATTGAGAGTACAGTCTCCTGAGGTAAAAATATTTCAGCCCTCAAAAAACACACTTGAAAATCATACGCTATTAGGCCTATAGTAATGCATGTTGGGTATGGGCTCTGCCCTCAGAATGCCCAGAGTAAACCGAATTACAATTGCAATATGTGTAAACCTCCCATATTAAAAGAGCACTAACTACTAGTAAAATCCCTAACTATGGAAAGGCAACACTGCAAATATTACACCAGGCCCTTAACATTAATGTACCTCCTACTAGGAAAACAGAACAAGCCAGCCTGACATAGATCCTTACACAGAAACTAATTGCTAGCAGAATACCTCACCTCAGTCTCATATATATATATCAGACAGACCCTCACCAAATACAGAATAAAGAGACCATAAAGTATAAAGAGAAATGAACTGGAAACCTCAGCAAACCAGACTGTATGCAGTGCAACAATGGAAAATTAGAAATGCCATACCCCAAAACAATAACATCAAGGAATAGAAAACATCAATTATAATGGTAAAAACATACTAATAAAAAGAATATTTCAAAACACTCGATGAATAAATAACATCTGATAATTATATTATAATATTTCAAAATAGCGGGCATCAAATAACGCCCAATAATTAAAACTAATAAGGATAAAAAAGATCCCCACTTTCCATACCTAGGAACTTTTGATTTCCAGTCACTCTGAGATTTTAGTGGATTAGTGGGAAGGAAAGCAGGGTAAGTGAACTTTCTCTTCTTAAATCGACACACACGTATACTCTTAAACACACACACAGATGCTCTCACTCATGCACAGGTACTCTCACACATGCTCTCAAACATATACAGATGCTCTCATATGCTCTCACACATGCTTTCTCTCATATACACACACAGCTGCTCTCACATGCTCTTTCAAATTATTCACATAGCTGCTCTTTCACAGACATGCAGACAGATGCTCTTTCAAATTATTCACATAGCTGCTCTGTGTATATAGTGTATATAATGCGAGGAGGCCCTGGGGGATCCAGCCCATGTGTGCATGTGTGCACACATGGGCTGGATCTTTCAAATTATTCACATAGCTGCTCTTTCAAATTATTCACATAGCTGCTCTTTCACAGACATGCACACAGATGCTTTCACACTAATAGAAGAGACCATATTACCCCCATCTTGAGCTACCTCCACTGGCTACCCATCAAACAGAGAATCATATATAAAACCTTAACCATTATCCATAAAACAATTCATAACGTCGCACCTATATCTCTACAAACTCAACTTCGCCTACACTCATCGGCCAGACCCATCAGAAGCGCCTACAAAGGCACATTAGTCGCAGCTCCCGCCAAATCAACGCTAAGAAAAAGAGCACTATCCACTGCGGGACCACATCAATGGAATGCGCTCCCACCAGACATAAGACTCGAACCCAACCTACCAGAGTTCAAAAAAAGGTTAAAAACCTGGCTCTTCAGGCAAGCGTTCCAACTCCCAGAGTGTAACTAGGTACCTCCTCCTGTCTTTCAGATCCAACCATTGCAAGGTGTCACAAACACATTGACACTCAAATTCATACACGGACTTGATTATTCGCAATATCTATTTATTTAAGTCATCCTTCTCATATTATATTATTTAACCGATTACTTGCAGACTATATACGCTACTAAAGTTCCTTGTAAAATGTGAACACAAATAATGTTATAATAATATTATCTGTTTGTTAAATACTATTGTTACTTTCACTGTTCCTTGTAATAATGTTCAATAGTTGATTGTTATTGTTCTATGTTCTATGTAAAAAACCCCAGTCTAACCTCCCAGACCAGGGCAACCTTTTCGTTACTTGTAAACCGGACTGATTTGTATTGCATACAGGAATTCCGGTATATAAAAATTAAAAATAAATAAATAAATAAATAAATAAATGCTCTTCCACAAACAAGGATGCTCATACACAGATGCTCTCACACATGCTCTTTCACACTCACACAGATGTTCACACCTACTCCTTTCCACACATGCACAGATACTTTTACACATGGTCTTTCACACATGCACACAGATGATCACATACATGCTCTCACAAGCACAGATGCTCTCACACATGCACTTTCTCAGACCTGCATGCACATGGTTTCTTCCATACACACCCATGCATATGCTGTCTCACAAACACACACTCCTTCTAACTCACTAACACATGCTCTCTCTGCCTTTTATTTTTTTGGCTGCTGGCATGTACTGACTTCTTTTTACTTCGGCCACCGCTAGGCCCCTAGTGGAACGGGCAACGCCAGCAGCCCGGTAAGTCTTCTTTCCTTTTCGGCCACCTGCGGGATAGACTTCACCACTGGGCCACCTCTTCTTTTTTGGTCCTTCTGGGCCTCCACCGACAGCATTATGGCCCTCCTCTTTTTTTTTTTGGGCCACCGGAGGGATAGGCTCCACTGCCGGCGGATGGGACCATCTCTTTTTTTGCCGCCGGTGAAAGGTAAGAACCCGGCTGACATGTAACTAAACCTTCTTCCAGGAGGGCATTCCAGGCATCCACTACCCCAGGGGAGGTTCTATAATGAGGCAAGCTGAGGCAGCCGCCAGATGTTATGGGGGGGGCTTTTTTTTTTTTTTTTATCGCCTCACAATTTTGCCACCTGAGGTGCCTGCCTCACCCTGCCTCATTATAGAACCTCCCCTGGGGTGGTGGATGCCTGGAATGCCCTCCTGGAAGAAGTGGTGGAGACTAGAAAAATAATGGAATTCAAAAGGACATGGGATAATCTCTCTGGATCCCTAGAAGCTAGAAATGAAGAATTAGGGTAATCTACATCAACTTTAGGTATAACATTTCAGATTGGAGTAACCTGCACAGGGTGGCAGTTACTACCCTTAACATAAAGCTTGGAATGACTAGCATAGATGTGGGGTGACCAGCCCACACGACTGAGGCCACAAATTCATGGCTAATATGTGGCAATTATTTATGAGACACTTTCTTATTTGCAGACAAATTAGCCTTGTTGTTTTTGATATAAATGCACATCGCTTTCAGCTTTGACTACAGGGCGGGGAATTGAATTCAGATGACAACCAACTCTGGGCTCCTTTTGTGGTCCAGAGTACTGATGCACAATGGGGGAAAAAACACAGGACTACTTCTATGGCCAAGTCCAAAAGTAAGGGAATAGCCACTACTATTAATTGCATCAGTAGCATGGGATCTTCTTAGTGTTTGGGTAATTGCCAGGTTGAGGCTCTTGTGGCCTGGTTTGGCCTCTGTTGCAAACAGGAAACTGGGCTGCTTCTGATGTGGTGTGCACCGCAGCTAGAGGAGTATCATCAGCCGTGGCAGCCAGAAGACAACTCTGGCTCCGAAATTGGTCGGCCAACGCATCGTCCAAAACGAGACTCACGAGGATGCCCTTCAAGGGAACTATCCTGTTCGGAAGTGAACTAGAGAAGCTAGCCAACAAATGGGGCGAATCCCCACTGCCACAGCTACTGGAAGACAGGAATAAGAGAAACCAGTGACCCTTCCCCCAAACCTCCAGGGGCAGAGGATCACAGCGCTTCAACCCATACAGAAGCACATATCAAGCGGCTCGCCCCGCAGGCAGGAGTTAATCCTTTCGGAACAAGCACAACAAAAGGGGAGCCAGCTCGGGCCCAGGTCCCAGCCGCACCCCACAATGAAAATCAGCTGACCTGTCCAAAGGAAGAAGCCATAGGGGGCAGACTTGCCCTATTCTACCAAAGATGGGTTGAGATAACTTCGGACAAGTGGGTCCTAACCATCATTCGACATGGATATTACCTGGATTTCCACCACCTCCCTCTGGACAAGTTTGTGGAATCCCCCTGCCACAACCCTTCCAAGAGGATGGCAGTGGAAGCTACACTGACCAGATTATTAGCCTTAGAGGCTATAACACCGGTGCCCGCACAACAAATAAATACTGGACATTATTCCATCTATTTTATCGTTCCTAAGAAAGAAGGAACATTCCAGCCCATCCTGGACCTCAAGTCAGTCAACCGCCACCTGAAGATTCCTCGCTTCCACATGGAAACCCTACGCTCGGTAATAAGGGTGATACAACCGGGAGAGTTCCTTACATCCATGGATCTGTCGAAAGCCTATCTACACATTCCAGTCCATCAAGAGCATCAGCCTTTTCTACACTTCACAATCCTGGACCACCACTACCAGTTCCAGGCACTACCATTCGGGTTAGCCACAGCTCCCTGGACGTTCACCAAAATCATGGTGGTAGTGGCAGCAACACTGAGGAAGGAAGGAATCCTCGTACACCCTTATCTCGACGATTGGCTGATCAGGGTGAAATCCCCAGAGGAAAGTCATCAGGCAACCAACAGAATCAAAACTCTACTGGAAAGCCTAGGGTGGGTAGTCAACACAAACAAGAGCTGTCTGCAGCCCTCACAATCTCTAAAATACCTGGGAGTGCGGTTCGACACCAAACAAGACAAGGTCATCCTGACACCGACAAAGAGATCAAAACTGATAATCCAGTTGCGAGCCCTGTTGAGCGAGCTTCATCCCACGGCATGGGACTACCTCCAAGTCCTCGGCCTCATAGCATCCACACTGGAAGTAGTGCCATTGGCAAGAGCTCACATGAGACCTCTACAGCGCTCTCAACTTCATCAAGGTACAGGTGGCCGCATTGTCATGCTATGGTACCAAGAGTGAGGGTAGCAGCCTAGCCTCTCAGCCGGATGTCTCCCGCTTCCTGAAAGGAGTCAAGCAGATCCAAGCACCCCTAAAGTGGCCGGTGCCTCTATGGAACCTCAACCTGGTCCTAGATTTCTTAGCAGGAGCCTCCTTCAGACCTCTTCGCGGCCTGTCTCTCCGGCTATTAACATTGAAAACAGCCTTCCTGGTGGCAGTCTGTTCGGCCCGTCGTATCTCCGAGCTACAAGCACTGTCCTGCCGGGAGCCGTTCCTCACTTCCATCTCAACAAAACCATATCGCTACCATCACCAGATGAGCATAAGAATTCAGAAGAGTCTCGCAGTCTGTGCCTCCTCAACGTCAGCAAACTCCTAGTTCAATACCTGGAAAGATCGGAATCCGTAAGAAAGACGGACCATCTATTCGTCCTTCACAGAGGGAAGAAGCAAGGGGAAGCAGCCTCGCGAGCAACCATAGCCCGCTGGATCAAAGAAGTTATCAAGGTGGCCTACGTATAAGCAGGCAAGCCGCCGCCTTTACAAGTCAAGGCCCATTCCACTAGAGCCCAGGCAGTGTCCTGAGCGGAAACCAAGATGCTGTCACCTGCCGAGCTCTGTCGGGCGGCGACATGGTCCTCCATCCTCACCTTCTCCAGGTTCTACCGCCTGGATGTTCAGGCTCGAGAGGACACAGCATTTGCTAGGGCAGTACTAAGTGGGCCACTGGCAGCCTCCCACCCGGTTTGGGAGTAGCTTTTATACATCCCATTGGTCCTGAGTCCATCTGCTACATGCTAGGAAATGGAGAAATTACTTACCTGATAATTTTGTTTTCCTTAGTGTAGACAGATGGACTCAGCATCCCACCCATGGCTGCCGTCATTCATGGAATTCTCGGGCGATATCTCCGAGAGCGAGTTATTCATGGGTAAGCCATGCTTTCCTCCAATTAGGACACCCATCCTACCGGATATCGACGTTTCTCAGTTGAGGGCACTGGCAGTCTCCAGCTATAACCAATTCAACCAATTCAAATTAATCAAGTTAACCAAGTTATAAATCAAGTTATCCAAGTTATTCAAGTTATTCAGTCATGTATATATCCACAATTGCTTTTCAAGGAGAATACTGAAGAGCTGCACTTCCTGCAGGGGTATATGTACTAGGGCTGACGTCAGATTGAAATCTGATCCGTCTCCAACTGCTATCAGGAGTTCACTATACCCATTGGTCCTGAGTCCATCTGGTAAGTAATTTCTCCAATGGATTTGACGGTTGCTTGGTTTTGACTGTAAATATTGCTACCCTTAATATAAGGCTTGGGGGTAACTTGCATGGAATGGCAGTTATTCCCATAAAGAACTTGCTGGATAGACTGGCTGGACCATTTGGTCTTTTTCTGCCATCTGTGTTAACTATCTTACCTTAAAACATAACAAACCTTGCCAATACACTAGTTAACATGTCATTTTGAAATACTGAGAAGTGCACCAAAGTTAGAACTTTCTTTGAAAGACAATATTCAAATAACCCTAAAATGGCTAACTTATCTATCTAAAGCTAACTGGATAAGTTATCTAGGATATTTAGTGGGATAAACATCTCACTGAATGTTGAGGATTAAAGTTATCTGGCACAATTACCTGGCTAGGTAAATCTGACAGCAATGCCCTCTCTCCTCCTCTCTCATCTCCTTTCCCTCTCCCTCACCTCGCCCGTATGCTTCCACCTAGCTGACGCTATTGAAAAGTCATTTGTGGTCCCAGGATAACTGTACATTTGCATGGCGATCCTGGTGGCTTCCAGCATGGCTCTGACAGCAAAGCTGAAAGCGTAAACTGTCAGGATTGCTGCCAGAGAGGTAACCTTTAAGTCTAAAGCTATCTAGGAACACGTTCCCAGGTGACTTCAGCCATGCCCTGGGGCAGGTCTAGAGTTATATGAAAAACTTATTTGGCTAACTCCTAATATCAGAATTAGCTTGATAAGTTTTCCAGTTAACTCATCCCTGCCCTGGAAAGCCCTTTAAGCACCCATTTAGCTAAATTTTTAGCTGGATAATGACTTATTTGTCTAAAATTTAGCCAGATAAGTACTAGGGATATTGAAAAAGCAGCATTTAGCTGATAACTTGTGAGTTATCTGGCTAAATGCCTTTCAGTATTGGCCTCAATATTTTGAAGATTTGCTCTTTCTTATGTGGCTGACGCTTTGGTTAGCCACTAGATGGCTCTAAGTCTCCCACCGTCAGGACTTGAAACAACATTGGGATTTTCCATTCTCTTTCAGTCTCTCCACTGAGCTAACTTTGATTGGCTATTCCAGGGGCATAAGGCGGAGCTAGAGGTAGAGTGTGTGTGTGGTCATTTTGAGTTAGGTTTTGAGGAGTAAGGAGCTGTTTTCATTTCTCCCTGCTGAGTTGGGCCCACTAACCCAGCTTGGTGTTTTTCTTGTGTTAGAGGAGATTCCTCATTAGAACATTCATTGTATGAGAGGGTCTGGCTCCCCTTTTGGAGAGAGAGAGAGTTTTTTTTGTAGATTTTTGGTCAGCCTTTGGATTCGTTTTTCTTATTCTGGCGAACACCCTGTACCTTTTGGAGAGGGGCAACACCCCCAATCCTGAGAGCAGGGGCTGGAGACCTGTGAGCGACCCCTCTTCTCCCTAGAGGAAACAAAACCATCCAGTGTGAGAGCTTTTGGATAGAGAAATTTGCATTTTTCCCATTTTTGTTAGTGTGAGGGGTTTCCCCACCCCTCTGCACACTTGGAAGGAGATAAGAGTGTTGTAGGCAGAACTGGAGCATCAGGCTTCTCTCCCAGAGAGGTCAGCTGAGGTTGTAACATCAAACCTTGGGGGAATTCCCAACCGGATCTTCACCCCAGAGGGATCAGGACGCAGGCTGTGGGCATCAGACTGAACTTTGTGACCCCCCCCCAGGATTCCCCAATCTACTGGGCTGTTTGTACAGATGAGTAGACCATGGCAAGCTCCCACCCAGGAGCTAGAGAGATTGACACAAGCAGCGAGACAATGTAAATAGTTCAACTGTACAGTTTCATCTGTTGAATGCTTGTGGGACAGTGATTGACCTTGTGGAAATGATCAGTAAATTTGATTTGAACTCTCAGTCTGAGTCCAGCCTGTCTGTCCTTGGAGAGAGTACAATATTAGAGGGACATACATCAGGAGAGACCCTCCATCACTTGGGCCACAAAGGATTTCCTCTGCCCCCCCCCCCCCCCAAGAAAGATCTCAGTCCCTGGGAAGTGCAGGACGACGGGGAAGGATGGAAAGAGCAGCCCCGACTAATAAGTATTTTTATGGCACTAGAGGAACCCAACAAACCTCCGACAAAGGGTTACACAGTCCCAGGCTGATGCAATATCACGCGCATAAAAGCGTGCGCACATCCGCCTCTCCTGTGCGCGATGCTATATTTTAATCAGCTGCCGCCTTTAAAAGGACACGCTCGGCCAAAATTGTGCGTTCCTGCGCTCAGAAGCGTCGGGCACCCGGGACACGTAGCTTTGCGCATGCCAGGAAAACGGGCGCTCGATGCAAAGGTCCGTTTTACCCTGCCGCAGGTAACGCGCGCACAATATGCACGCACACTTGCAGAACGTATATTGTGTGCCCAGAAATTTCTTTTGTAACCGAGCCCTTACATTTTTCCCCTAATTTTAAGTGCTGCAAGCAGTTAAACTTTTTTTTTTTTTGTCTTTACATGTGCTCTTGACTCACAGTTTGACTTAACATCAGCTCCGGGGCAGGCAATAAATTTGCCGTGTTAAAAAAGGGTGCATTGATCCACAAGCAATTTTTTGCGTTGAAAGGTAATAGCTAATAGTCTCATCCACACAGCATTTACATGCGATGAGTGCTATTAGCCTACGCATCTTTTTGGATGCGCTAATTCCCCTTATTGCATCGGGTGTTAGTCTAATGCATGTCCAACCACAGGTTAACTGCAGGAGGTCGTTCAGCAGCGGTCCGGAACCCCCGCTGAACGACCTCCTGCAGTCGATCTCCTGCCGGCGCCATTTTCCGTACGAAAACGATTCGCGGCAAGAAATCGCTCCCGGAACCCCGCTGGACTCCCAGGAAAATTTGGCCAGCTTGGGGGGGCCTCCTGACCCCCACAAGACTTGCCAAAAGTCCAGCGGGGGTCCGGAATGACCTCCTGCGTCGAATCGTTTTTGTCTATGGCCGCCGCCATTTTGCGGGGGCCATTTTGAAAAATGGCGCCGGCTGAAGACAACACGATTCTATTGAGGGGGCCGTTCCGGACCGCCGCCGTTCTGGACCACCGCTGGATCCCCAGGTAATTTAAAGCATTGGGGGGGGGTTCGGGAGGGTGGGGGATTTAATTTAAAGGGTCGGGGGTGGGTTTTAGGGGGTTTTAGTGTGCTGGTTTTCCTGCCCTCCCCCTTCCCCCGATTTACGATTTTTTAACGATAAATCGGGGGAATTGGTATTGTAACGTGGCCCTAACGATTTTTTGACGATTTAAAATATATCGGACGATATTTTAAATCGTCAAAAAACGATTCACATCCCTACTTCATTGCATTGGCCCCAAAACGTTGACTTTTGTAGAGAGGTCTGGCACTTTTTATATATAAACAGGGATACAATGCTGTTTCTTTGAACTCTCCGGCACTGTGCAGAGGCCACCTGTCATTTTTCCTGGAAAGCAAATTTCACCACAGACATCCCCTGCATAACTCAAAAATATTGGCAGCCTGACTACAGGTTGCTGGCATTTTCCAATGGACAGGAATGCGTTGGACCAATAAAAGGTATCACCTAAGAGCCTATTCCTTAGCAGTATTATTCATCTGTATGAACAAGAGATAGAGAGACAGTGGGAATGCCAGTCTAGGAGGGAGAAGTTTCAGTGTTCAGGATGTGAATGTATAAGGATATCATTACACTCCCATTCTTACAAGTGAGTTTAGTCAACTTACTGTTCAAAGTAGTATCATTAAAGTAATTGATGTATTGCTTACAACAAAAATGGCTTTGTAAGAAAGCTGCAAAGTATAAGTAGCTTTATCCTTTCCTTTCTTTTATATTTCAGTTTCATTTCCTGTGGTCTTTGTTTCAAAAAATATTCAGATTTCTTTCCAACTGAAGTACCGGTGTTCTCTCCATAGAAGGAGGGAGAGCCAAAGTCCCCAAGACCCTACTGGTGAGCACATGGGCCTTTGCTGCTCCGCATGCAAATTGAGACACCAACACAACAATATATTCCCAAAATTTTCTTTACGGTAGCATTAACTCCAGCATAACTACCTTGCAGTAGATACATTTAGTTATGTTTCAAGCCACACAACCTTCAAACAAATCTCCTGCACAGGTTTCAGAAGAAAAGCAATTATTGCTTTCTCAAGTCTCAGTCCTGCAGGGTGTTTCCAATGTGAAATAATAAAGGAATCTTTGGTTAGCGCTGCTATTCTTCCAAATTTTCCTAACAAAAGATATTTCATCCAAAGGTGGATTACCTGATCATTAGGGTATACACACACATTTCATTTTGCTGTGGGCTTTTTTTTTTCCATTTTTTTGTAATTGTTTCATTTCATTTATTTGAAATAAAAAAAAGAAATGAAAACTAAAATAAAAATTTATCTGGCCACCACAAAAAAAACAAAAAAAAACCTCTCACCATCTGGGCCCCTCCTCTGTTCCCCTCAGCTTCTCCTGGACTCACTTACCCCATGTGGTTTTTAAAATACATCTAAATCTTTATAGATCAGGAGCAATTGCTGGTTGCTCCTGCCTTACCACTGCCTGCTATTTCAGATGGCACCCGCAGACCCGTGGCCGGCGCCATCATTACTTTCTTCCATACAAAGTGGCATCACTCAGACTCGGACCAGCTGAGGCCTGTGCTAAGCTGGCCCTGTCCGGGGGGCTTCTGTAACCCAACTCCTCCAGCAGACCAGAGCCTTTTCTTCCTACACAACATGATTCAAATAGTTAATAGGAGACTATAAACCATGTAAGAGAGGGGTGGGGGGGGGGGGGCACCAGATCACTTAGGGCTGGATTTACTAATGCCGCAAGGTATAGTGAACTTGGCGGTAACGGGGAGCAAGGGGGGGGGGACGCGGTCCTGCGATAGCTGCAGCGAAAAAGCAGCGTACCTTTCGCTGTCTGCGAAGTCTTCGCCCCGACTCTTCCTCTTCCGGGGCTGACGTCGCCCCGACTCCGCCCCGATCTTGGTATCGCGTGCGATCCGCTTGGAAAATGAATCCCCTTAGAGGAGCAAAGTACAGAAGAACCAGAGGCCAGATCTGGCAGGGGGGGGGGGGTTGGTCAGCCACAAGGCTTGAGAAGGGCGACTGTTATGACATCTGCACTGCACCAAATTCCAGGCAACGGAATTTTTTCTGGATAAATGTAACACGTCCCGGGGACTGCAGTTTTTTCTATGGGTATTAAACTTGGGGGGGGGGGAAGAAACATTCCCCCTACCTCTGTCCCCCATGACCTCCCCAAGCCCACCTTATTGCTTCTCATTCCTTCTGTGGGGGTCTCCTAGATAGAAAAGGACAGAAGCAAGCCCAAGACGCTCCCACCCGCCCAAAACCCAGTCCTGTAATGGCGCCATTCAGCTTTTCAAGCAGTTCTGCGGTGTTTATGGCTAATATATGCTTGATGGCAGAAAAGAAACACGGCAGCAGTCACAGAGCCAGCCGGTACCGTTTTAGGACTTGATCTGGCAGGGCACTCGCGTCTGTCCCTTTCTGAGTTGGAGACCCCTATGGAAGGGGCAAGAAGGGACCAGGGAGCTACAGGTGGATGTGCTGTTAAGTATTGCATCCTTTTATTACCGTGCGCTATCTACCAAACCAAAAAATCAGGAGGATTTGTTTTGGAATTAGACTATTTTTGGTTTGCTTGTAACAAATAGAAATAAAAGTAGGCTCATTTTTTTATGTTTTTACTCATTTAGGTAAAACAAATGCACATCCTTACTATTCGCAATACCCAAAGATGGACCTAAAGGTCCAGAAGGGCGCAGAGGGAACCCCAGGGAGGAATTCAAGGGACCACAAACACAGATTTGAGAAGAAAACGCACACAGTGCCACATAACTTTCATGTAATAAGTGATTCAGTGGCGTTTATGTTGGGAAGCTTTTCCTCGAATCGTGACTGTTATTGGCTCTTAGAAGTGTAGCCTTAGGCCTTGGAGCTTTTTCACCCAGTGGAGGGCCTGTATTTAGGGCAGATAGACAGAAAAAGAAGGACTTAGACCAGTATTATCTGTGAGCCCCTTCACCTAAAAGTAACCTGAGCTGGGGTTGCATACTGTGACCTTAATCATAAAACGAGCGTGCGAGCGGGAATGTTTTGAAATGAGTCCTCCAGTTTGTCCAGTTAACAAAGTGGTCTTTTAGACCTCTCTAGTTCTTCATTCTACACACACCCATTGACCTGGACCCCTCGCCCTGTTCTGTAAGACCTAGGGATCTATAGACTTGCTCCTCATCAGGAACAGCAGTAAAGTTACGCAGATATCTCGCTTAGGCGTGCTGCGGGTTTTAGTTTTAAAATACATGCGTAAGTCTTGACCCCCATCCCCTTTCCAAGCGTATTTTGCAGATTTTTTAAAATCCGTGTTGCTCGCACGTGGCCCACATAAATGTGTATGTGGCCATTTTTGCGCGAGCAGCACTTTTCAAAATGATCTGCGTATTAGCAAAGTTCAAATGAGATGGTAAACAGCTGGCGCTCTGTCTAAGCTTCTCTCTTTTTCTCTCTTAGCTATCTGTTTTTTTCATAATTTTCCTTTATAATCTTTCACTTTGTGTTCTGTAACTTCCATCCCTTTTTTCTTTCTCTTTGTTTTCCTTTTCTGTTTCCTTTTTCACTAGCCTATCCCTTATGGTTTTTTGGGGTTTTTTTCTTCACGAATCGCCTGTCACCTTCATCTTTCATAATCCTCCTGTTATTCTTCACTCTCACCCTGTTTTCCTACCTCTGTCTTTTTCTACTCCCTCTTCCTTTTCTCCCTCATCCACTACCCCCCATATTTTCCTGGCCAAAATGTGATTCTGTGCTGCTGTCCTCCCAGCATCTAAATCTGGTAGTTGAGTGAAATGAGATGCCTTTTGGTGACTTAGCTACATCTCCAAATTGAAAACAGTTGTTGCTTGTTCATCTTCTCTTGATAAAACCAGGAAGTATTCACTGCCATTTCAGATAAATGGAAATGACTAATCTCCATTTAGGAATTAAACTGGGACTCTTTAAACATTAAATATTACTTCAGCTTATTGATTTTGTGGCCATCAGGCCAACGTTTATGGCTAAGGTCCCAGTTGACTCTTTTCAATTTCTCTCTTCCGCTCATTTTTTTAGATTCATTCTCTTGCTTACCCTTTCATTCTCTCTCTTTCTGTCTTTCTTGATCCTTTTTCTGGCATACCAGATAACTAATCTTTGTCTTCAAATCCTAATATAAGGCAGAAGATCATGAGAGAGTCTGTGACTTACAGTCGTGTCAAGCAAAGTTTGTAAATAGAACTAATAATTTTAATAAGAACAGGCATTGCTAAACTAATCCCTGAGGTCCTGCTGGCATCTGCAGGCTTTTCAGTTATGGTCTTGGAAAGATGGAAGACAGCCTGTGCAATCTTAAATTGCATCTGAGTTTGTTGTAGTCCTTCTGCTAAGAACCAGCTACTTACAGAAATCACAGATTGAAGCCTTTCTGAGTGAAGGATTTACAGCATAAGCTAATGAGCAAAATACTTTGAGGTGACCATGAAGCTTTAGACTTGCAATCCTTAGGTAGCTCATAATGGCAGAGAGTTTCTGTTACCCCATTAGAGTTTATGGGTAGGCCTTTAAATAGCACGAGCTAAAGAGAGAAAGCTCCTTTCCTTGTTGAGGAGAAACAAACAATTTCTGCTATCTTCCCTTGACCTTGATATTGCTTAAAATGGAATGGAGGATACGTGAGTTCTCTTCACCAAAGTCTTGTGACAACTGGTAAAAGAATCTAAGATATTTTGTATTTTTAGACCACCTTTCCAATTTAGCTCAAAACAATCTACAGCATTTTTTTCAGGTACAATAAGTCCCTACCTCTAACATCTTACATTCTAAATGGGTACCTGAAGCAACAAGAGATGAGGAGGTCCATATTTAGCAGCACAGCATCTGGCTAAGTTTGCCAAACAAGCTTATTCAGCTAACTTATACCAAAAATTCAGCATCGCACATACACCACTGAATATGCCCAGCTATCTGAAAGATTGCCAGATAAACTTTTCTCCACCACAGAGCACCTCAACTTATTCAGCTAAGTTGTTAGCCAACTAACTACTTAGCTAGTGTTACACTCTCTGCCTCCAGAGGGGAGGAGTTAGCAATCTGTTATCACTCACCCCACCAGGAAGGCGGAGTTAGCAATCTATTCCGCTATTCTCCTGAAAGGAGGAGGAGTTAGCAATCTGTCATGATCTGCTCCTCCAGAAGGGAGGAGTTAGCTATCTGTAGTGCTTAACCACCAGGAAGGCGGAGTTAGTAATCTTGTTAGCGAACTGCTGTTAGATGCTCCTGTAAGGATGGAGGTAGCAATCTGAGATGGATCAACTCCCCAAAGAAGAGGAGCTGGCAATCTGTTCAATGATACTCTTCTGAGGAGAGGAGTTAACAATAGATATATTGTACTTCGCTACTGAGATAGCAATCTATCTTGCCTCTGCTACGGAGTAGCAATCTGTTATATATAGGCTGCTGGCAAGTCCCAAAGAGAGAGAAGGTAGCTATCTATATAATACTTCCATAAGCGGTGGTAGTGGTCGGTAGTGGTTGGCTCCCACAGAGTGATGATAGTGTATGGAATGACCACTTAGAGGAAATGATGAATCCCTGGGCTGATGGCAGATAACAGCGCCCCCAGGAGGAGATCCTGAGAGGAACCATTGGCTAGGCTAGAATATGAAATAAACACACATAGTTCTTTATTAAGCTGGAAGCTGGACCACCAGGGGTGGCAGTAGTGAGTCGATGTGTTCAGCAATACTGAAGTCCTTCTGATACTGGAATATAATCTCTGGGTCGCTGAGCTGTAGAGAGAGACTGGAAGTAGTGAGTGGACAAGGGTATACTGGATACAAGATGGTACACTCACGATAGTAGATGTCTTCAATGGTCTCTATGCCACAGAGAGTCTTCAGTATATTCAAGACAGGAGCCGTAGGTGAGTACTGGTTCCTATAAACAGTCTGTAATAAGAACTCACAATAGCTGTATATGAAATGGCTTCTAGAGTAGAATAGAGTCTGTAAAGGATTCTAGGAACATGGGCCCTCGTGGAGCGAATACCGGTTCCTATCTTCAATCTTGCCAATATCTCTCGATCTCCATACCTGTGATAACGTCTTAGACGGAAGGGAGTCTTCAGAGCTATGGAAATGTAGGCCCTCATGGAGCGAGTACCGATTCCTATCTACAATAGAACTCAATGTGTTCACATCTGCGATCGCTTCCAGGCAATGAGGAGTCTTCCGAGTATGCAGGGACGTAGGCCCTTGAAGAGCGAGTACCAGATCCTGTCTTGGCAATCTGAAATCAAGAAGAGAGAGCGGAGCCCCCCATGGAGTGGGTACTCCTGGAAAGTTTGAAAAGGCCGAGCAGTGGAGAAGGATTCCCCTAGCTGACTCGGATCGTTGTTGCAAGTATCATGGACTGCCGAAGCAAGTCCTGGTGGGGTTCCTTGCTAATTCGCTAGAGGTTAGCAAACAAAGACCTTTTAAAGTAGAAATGGATGATGTCACCACGGGGAGACACCCCCGAGGTTCGCACCCTTGCTGATACAAAGTCTGGAGCGCGCATGCGCACCCTTATGTCATCAGGAACATGGTGGATCCGTAGCGTCAAACCAGCCCGGGGACACCGGGACCAAGAGGCAAGGAGAAGCCATGGCTGCATCTGTCCATCAGAGCCAAAGGGAGTCTCTCCCAAAGTAGAGAGGGTGGAGCAAGGGGCGAGAAGAGGCATGAACGCAACAGCTAGATAACTTAGGAATAGTGAAGACAGCAGGAATTTCAAAACTTTTGAATATGGACCTCAAACTGACTTGCCCAAAATCACAAGGTTTGTCAGTGGGAGAAATAGATTGGAACCTTGCATTGGGGAGCTACAATTTGAGTTGCTCTTCCCTATGTGCATCACTTTGGGCATCTAAATGGACAAATGCAATCTTTCTATCTCTCAAGATCCTCTTGCAATTTCTATCAATCCTCTTGTGATTTAATAACTTTGAATAATTTTGTATCATCTGCAAATTTGATCACCTCACTTTTTGTTTTCATCTCTAGGTCATTTATAAATATGTTAAAAAAAAAAACCAACAAAAAACAGCAGTCCTGGTACAGATCCCTGGGGCACTGCACTATTCACCTTGCCCCATTGAGAAATTTGACCCTGTTGTCTGTCTTTTAACCAGTGCTCAGACCACACATTGCTTCCTATCCCATGACTTTTTAATTTTCTCATGTCAAATGCTTTCTGAAAATCTAGATACACCCCACCCTTTATTTTCACAGTTTATGGTGAAGGAGAATTCAAAGCATGCCCACAAGCCCAGGGGTTGATACTTGTAAATGCTTTTGCCAATAGAGATGTGCCAAAAATTGCAATTTGCATTCAGTTCTGGAAATGATTGGGATTTATTGAATTATAATTGCTAATGATGATGATGACGTTCCCAGGCTGTGACAGAGACTCCTCCTGACCCCTGATTTCTGGGGTTCAAATTATATTGATTAGTGATGATGATATGGTAAACCCCACCCATGGGAGAATGCCTGAATAATGGGGAAATGCTAGCTTTCCCTGATCATGACTTTTCAAGCTTCTCTCTGCCTACTCTGTGAGCCAAGAGTCCTAACACAGGCAACCAGGCACAGCTTTGTTATTCAGTCTGAAGGCATTCTCGTTTAATCAGAAAAGCACAGTCAGGCCTGATTATCAATCCAGATCAATGACTTCTTTACCAGAGCAGCAGCAGGTGAGGCCGCTGTGTGCAGCAGGCCTCTAGGATTATGGCACTTTGTTATTGGATTAATTCATAGTTTAGCAGCCAGTGTAGACCTGCTCATGAAGTATCTCTGCACTGTTTTAATGATCTCAGAAGACCTCATTGGGGATTAATGCTGTGTTTTAAGGGATTATAGAGATTAAAAATGTTATTTTGGAATCCAAGATGCCAGTGGAAATATGATGCATCTGATTTTCAAAGGAGGAAACAGCAAGAATCTAATCAAGGCTGGAGAAATACAAGCCTAGGGAAGCTAAGAGTATCCTTGATTACCTGTCAAATAATAACAGTCCTTTCGGCAACTCTCACACTCTCATTTCACCCATGTCAAATAATTATTTTATTAACAGCATTCCAACTTTCAGGCTTAGCTTCATTGCTTAGTGGCAACTGCACGATTTGAGCCAAAGTTTATTCTCCCAGCATCAAAGTGCAGTAGTACAGCCGCAGAGTTAAGGCCGAGATTCAAACTCCCTCTGCCCTGGTACTGGGCCTCCTTGACTCGAGCCACCATGCTCCTTGTCCCGGTCCCAACAGCCGCCGCAGACTCCAGCCCCAACAACCCCCCCTCCCTCAGCAGGGAGGCATAGGCCCAAGCTGCCTCACATCCATGCCCAGTGCCCCTATGTGGAGCAGACCTAGGAGCACACCATCTAAAAATCTGCTGCCACCCACTGACGACTTGCTAGGCATGCCACCCTCTGTGTACCGCGGACACCCAACCCTGGCTGCAAAGGATCATGAGGTGTGGCAGGTAATTGTTCACGACAGAGATGATGCCTGCCTTAGAGCCAGAGTGGCTCCACCCACCCACCCCTCCCCTCCGCCCTGCTTACCCGCTTGATCAGCCCTTTCCTGACCTCTCTCCCTCCACCCCCGCTTTGTGTCTTCTCCATCTCTCTTTAATTTTTTGTTTTCCTTCCCTGCCCCCCTTCTCTCCTCATCCCTACTTCCCCCAATAGCGGGAAAGTCCCTCCCTCCCATGATGTGCTCCTGTTCCCTGAACTGGACTTACAGGCGTCTCTATGGCCGTGATTCACAATTCTAGCTCGCACGCATTAGTGCACAAATAGCAGGAGTTAAACTTTCCCAAGCAACCTCGTGAGCTCATTCATCCACATGTCTGTGCACCGGCGCTGGAATTCCAACCACCCTCGGCTTACGATGCACGATTTTCACATCCATTGCCAGGAGTTAAAGTGCCTCTCTTGTGATCAAAATCAGGGTGACCAAACCAGCCATTGATGTTTGTTTCCTGGGGTGTCATTTCTAGTGCATACAAGTTTGCTGATTAACTTCCTCTTCATAGAGACAAAGTTACTGCAGACAAAATATAGATCCTAAAGCTCATGATGTGTCTCTTCTCCAGCTGTTACCATCAGAGAATAGGATACCTGCTGTTTGGTGATAGGATCAACCTGCTGTCTGATAACATTGCTTGCTGAAGGAGCACATCCTTTAATATCTATTCTGTTTTCACTCTGCAGTAACTGAGTTTGAATAAAAGTGATTTTTTTTTTTCCCCCAGTAAATTAAGCAGAGAAAAATGGAAATCTTAGAAAAGCCAGGTACAGTAGAACTTCCCAGAGCTGCTCGGGTGACCTTGTAATCAGTAGGGGTTTAGGATATCCATAGTGAATATGCATGAGATGAATTTCCATACACCGAGTCTCCAATGTGGATATGTTTCTCTCGTGCATATTTGTTGCAGATAACTGAAAACCAACTGGCTGTGGAGTCACCAGGACAGGTCTGAGAAGCCCTGATAGACAGGCAAACCCAGTAGTGTCATTTTACAGGGTGGGTATTATTACCCCTTAATCATAGCTCCCAAATCCCCCCCCCCCCCCCCCCACAGCCTCTGTTTGTTTCATTCCTCCCCACCCCCTCCCCCAGCTAGCCTCCCAAAGCCTCTACCTAAATCCTCAGCCAATCTTATCTTCCCAAGCAATGTTGTCATGTCATACTGGAAATGTTTCTCTCCAGCTCAAATACAAGTTACTTCATTACAATGTAAAATGTTATAATTTACAAATTACCTCATTACAGTGTAAAATGTTATTATATTAATATATTATAAATGTTGTTATAAATTGTATTATAAATGTTATTACATTAATATATTATAAATGTTACAATATATATTCATCTCTTTAGACCTTAGACAAGTTACCACGTTACAATGTAAAATAGGCAGACCTTGCCCTATTCACTCAGTTATATGTAAACTGATGTGATATCTCGATCGAATGTCGGTATATAAAAGCAAATAAATCACTTAAGGACAATACTAGTAATGTAGTAAGAGCCAGAATTTGCACTGCTAGTTTCTGAGTGACTTTAACACACCCTACCGGAGGGGCCGATGCAATAAGGGGTGCTAAACCTATCGCGGGTTTTTAGTCGCATTTTAGCGTGGGTTTTTCGGTGCTAATGTAGCTCTGGTATGTAAAAATGGCTTTAGTGCCTAAAACAAAACCCCCACACTAAAACCCCGTGGCAGGCTTAGTGCACAATGCATGCAAATTGCAGGGTAATACCCTAATTAGCTATTACCCTGCAATGCAAGGAGGCGCACTAAGCAAGAGACCACCTAGCGCGTCTCCTACTACTGCGAGAAGTGTAATGCCTGCTCAGAGGCAGGCGTTAAACGTCACACTGCTGGCCTGAACAAAGCTCCCTCCCCATCCCCAAGGTCTGGCCCGATGGGTCAAGCGGTCCGGGTAGGACCCGGGGGGCCTCTACCTGAAATGGTGCCTTCTGAGGCCCATGTCTTAAAACAGCCCTTGCCAGACCCCCAAATCCCCCATCCAGGCCAAGAACCCCTGCCGGAGACCTTTCTCCTGCAGGGCTGTTCCCGATTGGTCCTTTTCACTGTCAGACCTTGGGGGGGGGGGGGGGAGGGGTGGAAAGGGAGCTTTAGTCAGGTCAGCCGCTGGTGCTGGCCTGGGTAGCCCGAGGCTGTTGTGGGTGCCAGCCACGTCTCCTGGGCACCTGATGCTTTTCAGCACTAGTGATGCACAATTTATGCCTAGCGCATCCTTTTTAATGCAGCAGCTCATTTAAATATAGCCCAGGAGAGATGGATGTGTGCGCGTTAGGAAAACAAGCGCTAAGTATGAACGCCCATTTTACCGTGTGTCTTATTGCATTGGCCTATAAGTGTCTCTCAGCTTGGTCTTTGATGACCGCTCAGCTTGATAGCCTATCCATAACAAATATACATGTACATTTGTATACAAAGAGGGCAGACTGGCCAGTTAATCTTTGAGGACTGGGTTGAGAAATACTGCCCTAGTGCATTCTTACAACAAATCAAGAGCGTGAGCTCGTCGCTGGAATGTTAAGAACTCTTCTAATTATTTTTATTGAAGTTTATTGTTAAGTTCAGTGTTGCTTGAAATAAATTCTTTGTGACACCTACTCTACATGGATGTGTGTTTATATTTTTTTTACTTTCTATAGTGAATTAATAAATTTATAAATGTAAATATAAAGGAATTGGAGGGAAGTTTCATATAAATTCGTAGGTGTCTCCGCACCACGAGTATGTGGTATTATAATCATTAACGATCCCCCGCCTCCAATGTGCGTTTTTTTTAAAACATTTTTTGTAGAGATTACTTCACCTCTGTGAACCTCTTCCGTGTAATGAGCACCTAATAGTTTAAATTTATATACCTTGACGGTATTTGATGCCAAGTATTCTATTGTGTATATGAAGCAAGATTATAAACTTTAAACGAGTAAAATTCAGACTTCCCTTTAAGATGTCAGTTGGTTATGTTGTCGAAATTTGAACGATAGTCCCGACACAGCCGATCCGTGTTTCAGACGAATTGTCTTTCTTCAGGGGCATAGAAACGTTGTTGTAGTAACCAACTTTTTACAGAGTCTGGATGAACTCCATTAAGAAATGCTCCAACTGTCTTGGCTCAAGGACGGAGTTGCTCTGACTCCGTCTCCGGAAGAGTAATTTGTGCGTTGTATTGGGCCCTTTTTGTATGGCAGCACAAGAGCTAAAATTGACCAATGACCGTGTGCTGGTGTACTGACGTAATCACGCCAGATGTAGTACTGGCTAAAAATGTTCTCCGACCTATCAGAGGACTAGGTCTATAAGCTCGCGGGAAACACCCTCAGTATCGCGATCAATGGCAAATAGATGCCCATAACAGATATCGCTAGATTGTAGCTGATGTATTATAACAGAGAATTCCAGTTCAAAACGTCATTCATTCCCCGTGGAACTGAAGTGTTTAAAGTAAAGATCCAAAATGCCTCTCGATGATTAAGAAATGCCTTATCATCCCCGCCTCTAGTCGGGGTTACAAGGTGTTCCAGGATCGTCCATTTCAATTCAGCAATCTTATGTCCCTTGTCTGTCAAATGTTGAACCATAGGTGCCGTCAGTTTTGCTGTATTAAATCTGGACTTATGCTCACCAAGTCTCACCTTGACTGGTCTCGAGGTACGCCCTATATACAGCTGTGGACACGGACAAATAATAGCATAGATTACATTGCTAGATAAACAGTTGGTGTTATGTTTACGCCAGACTTTATATCCTGAAACGGGATCTTCCCATTCTATACCCTGGATGGTTTGGCCACACCATGCACAATTACCACATGGTTGATGACCTGTTAATATTTCTGCTTGTTTGGCGGTATTAATCAATGCGTGTACTGTATGATCTCTTATATTGCGACCCCGAGACATAGCGAATGTGGGCAGTTCTTGAAATATATCGTGTATGGACAATATGTGCCAATGTCGCCGAATGGCTGATTTAATGATATTTGATGCATCCGATTGCTTTAACACGCATGTTAACCTTGTATCCTGTTTGCTAGGTTTGTACTGTAATAGCATATTACGGTCACTGTACTTTGCTCTTTTATATGCTGCTGTGATGGCTTTTTGAGGGTAACCTCTTGCCATGAAACGACTTGCTAGAATATCCGCTTGAGCTTCAAAATCCCTATTTGTTGAGCATATGCGTTTGGCTCTAAAATATTGACTGACTGGGAGGCCCACATTCGCTATGTCTCGGGGTCGCAATATAAGAGATCATACAGTACACGCATTGATTAATACCGCCAAACAAGCAGAAATATTAACAGGTCATCAACCATGTGGTAATTGTGCATGGTGTGGCCAAACCATCCAGGGTATAGAATGGGAAGATCCCGTTTCAGGATATAAAGTCTGGCGTAAACATAACACCAACTGTTTATCTAGCAATGTAATCTATGCTATTATTTGTCCGTGTCCACAGCTGTATATAGGGCGTACCTCGAGACCAGTCAAGGTGAGACTTGGTGAGCATAAGTCCAGATTTAATACAGCAAAACTGACGGCACCTATGGTTCAACATTTGACAGACAAGGGACATAAGATTGCTGAATTGAAATGGACGATCCTGGAACACCTTGTAACCCCGACTAGAGGCGGGGATGATAAGGCATTTCTTAATCATCGAGAGGCATTTTGGATCTTTACTTTAAACACTTCAGTTCCACGGGGAATGAATGACGTTTTGAACTGGAATTCTCTGTTATAATACATCAGCTACAATCTAGCGATATCTGTTATGGGCATCTATTTGCCATTGATCGCGATACTGAGGGTGTTTCCCGCGAGCTTATAGACCTAGTCCTCTGATAGGTCGGAGAACATTTTTAGCCAGTACTACATCTGGCGTGATTACGTCAGTACACCAGCACACGGTCATTGGTCAATTTTAGCTCTTGTGCTGCCATACAAAAAGGGCCCAATACAACGCACAAATTACTCTTCCGGAGACGGAGTCAGAGCAACTCCGTCCTTGAGCCAAGACAGTTGGAGCATTTCTTAATGGAGTTCATCCAGACTCTGTAAAAAGTTGGTTACTACAACAACGTTTCTATGCCCCTGAAGAAAGACAATTCGTCTGAAACACGGATCGGCTGTGTCGGGACTATCGTTCAAATTTCGACAACATAACCAACTGACATCTTAAAGGGAAGTCTGAATTTTACTCGTTTAAAGTTTATAATCTTGCTTCATATACACAATAGAATACTTGGCATCAAATACCGTCAAGGTATATAAATTTAAACTATTAGGTGCTCATTACACGGAAGAGGTTCACAGAGGTGAAGTAATCTCTACAAAAAATGTTTTAAAAAAAACGCACATTGGAGGCGGGGGATCGTTAATGATTATAATACCACATACTCGTGGTGCGGAGACACCTACGAATTTATATGAAACTTCCCTCCAATTCCTTTATATTTACATTTATAAATTTATTAATTCACTATAGAAAGTAAAAAAAATATAAACACACATCCATGTAGAGTAGGTGTCACAAAGAATTTATTTCAAGCAACACTGAACTTAACAATAAACTTCAATAAAAATAATTAGAAGAGTTCTTAACATTCCAGCGACGAGCTCACGCTCTTGATTTGTTGTATTATATTAATTATCGCTGTTGCAGTGGCATATTGATTTCTTTTGGTTTGTTACATTTTTCTAGTGCATTCTTAGCCACCATTCCCAGGAGTAGGCAAACGCCAGTCCTTATGGATGCCAATCCACTCGTTTTTTCAGGATCTCCCTAATGAATATACATGCGATAAAATTGCAGGCACACTAATTCAGTGCTATGTAGATCTATCTCCTGCATATTCATTAGGAATATTCTGCAACGCCAAGCAGATCGGTGCCCTGGAGGACTGGAGGCTGACAGCACCTGACCATTCCCTGGTGTTTTTTCTCAGGCAGACAGCCCAGTGAAAGAAGATGTTTTAATATGAAAGACAGGCTGTTGTGTTTCAACCTGCTTTGCGGAGACATATGCTAACGTCAGAGCTGGGTCGGTAAAGGTCCCGTTAGCCACGGGAGGGACAGAGCCAGAGCCGAGAAACAATTGCAGGTTTTCTGAGTGCAGCCTGAAAGAGGCTGCTGCTTGTTTGGCCTTATGCTGATAGAGAGAGAAGGTGACTGACACGGTGAGATTCGGTGGACTGCTGGAGGCCAAAAAAGAACTCCAGAGAAAATAAATCATTGTATGGGCGTTAAAGTGATGGGGATTAGACATATATCAGGAATAATTCCAGCCCTACAGAGAAACGAACATGGGAACATGCAAGCATGTCTTATGATTTAAATGCATACACTTTGTAATTAAGTAATTAAATTAAGAATGTAGAAATTATCAGTCATGTTCAATTGTTTCATTCCAAATACAGCCGAGCTGTATTTTCATGTCTAAAGAGCCTTACCAATTAGTGTCCAAGCAGCTAAACACATGCCACTAATTTAGAGATGCATAATAATGGCTAATCAAAAGCTCCCTCCATTCTGACCCTTATATGTTGTACAGTTATCTGTATCTAGTGTCAAAGTAAATTATTTTCTGGGATGTAGAATCCATAACATTGCATATCAATGTGGTCCAGGCCTAGGCCTTTTGCCACTAAAAATTTTTTTTATAATAATCCCAAAGCTTTTGTCACTTAATCTCTAATCTTTGATGATTTTTTTTCCTACTACAAAAGTGATGGTCTGGTTTCTCCGTGGCCTCTTTAAGTAAATGTGTATGACCTCTACGGGGAATATACCCTGTTTCAATATAAAGTTAAGGTTGTACTCAGAGTAGTAGTTTGTGATTTATAGGATTTTGCCACTGCTTGTTGCCAGCATTAGTAGCATGGGATCTGTTTAATGTTTGGGTACTTGCCAGGTACTTGTGACTTGGACTGGCCACTGTTGGAAACAGGATACTGGGCTTCATGGACCCTTGGTCTGACCCAGTATAGCAACTTCTTATGTTCTTATGCTCTGTGATTCAGACTTGGGGATTCTCTGCAGTGAGACGTGGAGCACTGGTTTCTGGTGGGTCTGCTGATTTCACCTAGCCCAGCAAGGCCTTATCCCCATGGAAAATAAGGTGCCATCTCCAGACTGATAAGTAGTGCCCACTGGCACCTAGGAAGACCTATGGACCACAATGTTCTTGTGAGAACTGCAAAAAAAATTATGTAGGCCTATACTGCTGAGAGAGGAGACTATGGAAGGATGTGGGTACTGATAGGAGCTTGCTTGAAGAAGTGACTAAACCATTTATGATGTTTACAAAATCTGCTTTTAATCTGGAATCTCTAATAGAAGACGAGAAGAAAAGTTTTTGCTGTGCTGCATAACTCTGTTGTTGATTCCTGTCAATCATCCTATTGGTGATTTTTACTATCGTGCTTTTGACTGCTGGTAATCCCAGTAGAAATAAGTTTCTATTTTGGAAGATGCCTTTTGAGTGAGATTTATTTCTTGATCTACCAGTCAAAGGAAGAGAAGAGTGAAGAACTGTGTATAATACAGATGCAGGCAGATGGTCACAAATGGGAAAGTAAGATTTTTGTACTTTTCCCTTTCTAGCATGAGAGAATACAGGTCCACTACACCATTTGCCTGACCATTTATGTGCGTTTTTGAACCCACACTTGGTGTCAGGCCTGAATTAGACTATTTATTTGTGTTATGTACCCCAGTACGGATTACATTAAAAATGATTATGGGTTACAGAGGATGTTTCTGAATGTTCACCATGGGACCTATGCAAAAAAAAATTGTAGTAAAATAGTTTTAGTTTGTGACTCAATAAAATTCTAATATGAGTGTTAAAACAAGACTTTAACTGCTATGCAGAATACTTGCCCTCAATATCATGGCCTCGGTACTAATGTGAATATTAGAACAAAAAAAGTGTAATGTCCACACTAACTGCCAAGAAGTCCCTCATGCCAACCAGCCTGAAATACTCAGATTTTCTGTTTGGTATACCTGTGTCCCAATGCAGAGCTGAAATCTCTATAGATATCTATTCTGGTGTAATTTTATCAACATTTTAGCACAGAAACTCAACATCAAGTGGAGTAGCAAGGTATGGAATAACAGCAGCAGAAGAGAAAGTAAGAGGAAAACATAGGAAAGGGAGAGAGAGAGAAAGTAGGAGAGGGAGAGGAAATGATCAAGAAAGGAGTGCAATATTTGAAGACCACAAACAGACCTGGATTTTAGGGTACCCAAGATAGCCAAATGAATTGGGTTCTTAGACCAAATGTATGCATATATAAATGATGAATATTGATTATGGATTTCTTGAAATTCAAATGGGTATTGAGAATATTTTTCCCTCCAAAGCATGCATGTAGTACCCTGGGAATCAATGTCAAAAACTCTGGTCTGAAATATAATCTGAGGCAGTTAGGACAGGGAGGTATTGGTTCTTTAGAAGATGGCAAATATGGGGTCCTACCTTAAAGGAGCTTGCTTTCTAACTCCTTTTCAAAAAGCATTGAACTTCAGCTTCTAAATTTAGCTGCCCTGGTGGGTGGGGTTTGGTTTGGTTTAAGGAGTGAGGTTAGGAGCCCTAATCTAGGCAGAGATAGCTGGTCTAAATCTGTCCAGCTATCCCTTCGCAAGGAGCCAGCAATCACCATTCCTTCCAGCCAGAGCTCCTTAAAAAGTGTTGCTCTGGATGAGCACCCCAATCCTCTTTCTCTTCCTCCCAACAACAAAACTAAGGCCTGCCCATCTCCCAATTCCTCCCTTTCCTACCCTCCTGATAACAAAATCAATTACCTCCAAACTTTCAATTCCTCCTCCCATTGGCAAAATCAAGTTCCCCCACCCTCACCTTCAAATGTTGCTAATGCTGATTCTCCAGAAAGACACAGCCTTAAAGTTTACCTGCCTGTCATCCAGCACTGCTCTAGTGCAGAGCAACACGGGACTGGACTAATAGTAGCTTAGGCTGTCCCCCTGCAGGCATTATATTTTTATTTTATTTATTTATATTTCACGTTTCAGGCACCTCAAAGCAGATTACATTCAGGTACTGTAGGTAGAAATTTTGGGGATGGGAAGGTCCTGGAGGGGTTGGAGAGAGGATCAGGGTAGGGGATTGTTTATTTGCTAATTGGTGCTTTTTTGTTGAGTTTTGTTCCTCATGTGACTAGAACATCATTATCATCTTCATCATTTATTTATGGTCACGCTTTTCCGCCATAAGAGTTCAAAGCGTATGATGGGTAACAATTCAACAAGATGAACAGTAAAACTGTAAAACAGAGAAATACCACAAAAAAATGAGAATCAATATCAGAGAGTAATTATGCAATAACAGTTGTAAGAGCAAGAGTTAGAGGTACTAGGAAATGTCAATATTTGGTTAATAAGGGAAGGAGTTTGTTGAGCAGGTATCATAAACGAGCTTGAGTGAGAGACGTGGAATGGTAATGGCAAGGGGAGGTTAAGGGGAAGGATGGGGAGTGAGGTTCCAAAGGACTTTGGGAGGGGATAGGTGGCCATATTGGGTGTAAGACAACTTTTCAGGGGCTATTATGGACAACCAAGTTTTCAGCAGCCTGTTTAATGTCAGATAGAAGCGAGTTCCAGAGGCAAAAGGGTCGATTAGCACACCAAGGTTCCATATACATGAATTCAATGGAAAAGTGGCATTCTCAATTGCAATTGTAGTGTATTGAAACTTGGAGAGTGGGCTCTGGATGCAAGATAGCCATTTCTGGTTGGTAGAAAGACAGATGTTTACAAGCTCTACAGTATCTGTTCAGGATGACTGAACACATACAAAAAGTTGGATGTCATCACCATAAAGTTTGTATCCATCACACAAGCTGTCCAAGATCTTACACAAAGGGGCTGAATAAAGATTGAAAAGGATTGCCGACAAAGCTGAGCTTTGCGGAATACCTGTTTCAATCTCCGGCCATTGCGAATAAAATAGGATTTAGTAATCTGGGAATCACTGTCAATCTCATGGGTTGAGAGAATCAATCTACTTAAAATGAATCTTACCAAAATTATTGTGCTTATTCCAACATCTTCCATGCAATGTCCCAGCCCAGGTGTTTGTAGATCTATACAGGCTGATGGCTAGGTTTATATGGAAGCTGTGGTGAGCCAGGGTGAGGCTTGTGTAGTTATGGCTGCCCAAAAAGCAGGGTGGGAATGGCACTCCCCAACTTACGAATATATTACTGGGTGGCTAGACTGCTTGATAATCATGAGTGGCTCAATGAAGGAGGGAGGGGGGAGAGGTGTTTTATGGTTGGGCCTTGAGAAGAGCAGGCCAAAATGCTTAATATAGCCACACTTCCCTTTATTTCCCCTGAGTCTCTCTTGAGACAAAAAATAAGTAGATCCAGTCCTATACTAGCCCTTATGCTCTTCATTTTGGAGTCAAGTTCAAAACTTTCTAGGGCTTAAAGGAAAAGATCTGTCACCTATTGCCCCATTATTTGAGAATCTCATTTTGGCTAGCTGTACCTTCTCCCCTAATTTTAAGGAGTGGAGAGATAAGGGGCTGGTTTTTATCTCACAATTATGGGAGGATGATACTTTTTTGGGATTCCCTGAACTGGAGAGCGAATATGAGTTGGGCCCAAACTCCCGTGCTTATTTTTTCCAACTGTCTTGTGCTTTAGAACAACATTTTAATTTGCCAGAATCCTTAAGATTGCTCAGTGTCATAGAGGACAATTTGAGTAATCACAATGCTAAAAGAAAGGGGGGTTGCCACCCCATCCCACTTGATTGTGGCCTGGAATGAAGATTTGGAGGTAGATCTAGATGCCACAGCCGTGAAAAGATATCTGGCACTCGACGCATGACATAATGATCTGTGCTAAGCGGACTGAACTTATGGTTAACCTACTGCACAGATCTTATCATACCCCACAGTACTATTCCAGATTTCAAGCCCCTTGTGCTGGCATGGGTGTAGAGAAAGAGGCACTTATAAGCACATGTAGTTGTTCTGCCTGGTGTGAGTCAGTTCTGGTCACAAGAGATACCAGGTATTTTAAGGATCCCTGTGCATGTCATACCATTGTTGTGTCTCCTATGGAGGTGGATTGGTTCATTGCTACCTCAAAAGTATTGTAGGTTGGTGGCTCAGTTATTGCTTGCAGCTAGATTCATGATTGCATCTTTTTAGAAATACAATCCAAATATAGATCACTGGAGAGTACAAGTCTGAGATGTGGCTGATATTGAGAAACTTTGTTATGATTAAAAGGGCAACCTTTTAAATACGAAACTATTTGGGGTGTGTATCATCAATACCATTGTCTTCCTCAGCCAATGCCTGTTTAAGGTGGGATATCTGGATACATAGTTTTGGAATGTTCTATTATCCGTTTTGTCAATATGTGAATTTATAATGCCTGACTTAATCACTATGTAAGCTTGCTGTGCACCAATGACTGTTATGGTTATTGTTATTCAACATTGAATGCCAAAAAAAAAAAAGATAGACACAAGATGGAAGTGGTCCAGAGTAGACAACCAAAATGGTGTGAAGTCTGAACTGAAAGACTTATGAGACTGGAGGACCTAAATACATATACCCTGGAGGAGAGAAGAGACAGGGGAGATATGATACACACTTTTAAATACCAGTATAAAGGGTAGCGGGTATGTGAGCCCTTAGTGCTGCGGCATATTTGATGAAGCCTTGAGGGCGAATCCCGGAGGCCTATGCCAGCAGCTGGCAAATGTGTCCTGAAGTGGGACAGTCTGGAGCTTCACCTTTACCAAACGCTTCCCCTGCAGGCTGAGCCCTTGGGTTCTGGCAGCTGGCAGGTGGGTCCCTCAGGTGGTGATGATTGCTAGAGTTCAGAGACACACCAGGGTAAGGGGAGTCGCGAAGGTTAAAGTGGGCAGCTAGCAAGAGTGGTTAGGTCCAGGCAAGGGGTAAGATCCAGGTGGAAAGTAATCATGGTCAGGTTCAGGCAAGAGGTCGGGATCCGGAGAGTCAGGTCAAGGGTAGATGGAGACACACAGAGAAGATACTGGACTAGATGGACAGGACAGGTAAGACTGGACGAGGAAGGCAAGGCAAGGCTGGACAAGACAAGGATCACAGACAGGAAACAGGAACCACGCGCAGGAGCCACATGCACTACTCAAGAGTAGGAGATCTGTTACTGAGGCAAAGATGAGCTATCCAAGGAACTCTTATATAGAAAAAGGTGTGTAATGTCATTAGGGGGCATTGCGGGGACTTTCCCACCATGAGCCCTTTATGAGTGTGCACACCTCTGAAGGAGCCGGGTCATAACATCATGGTGGCAGGGGAAGCTGAAGCCAGTGGTGTTCGAGCCGCGCTGAGGCCAAGCGGTATCGTTGGCTGGTTGGGGTGAGTGCCACAGTTCATGGGGTCTCCCCGCAAGCAGCGAATCCTAACAAACTGAAATGTATTAATGATGTGCAAAAAAAATCAACCTTTTCTGATGGAAAGGAAGCTGTAGAACTAGGAGTCAGGATCTGAAACTCCAATGCGCTAGACTCAGGAATAATATCTTGAAATAGTCCTTCATCAAAAGGGTGGTAGATGCATAGAATGACCTCCCAGAAGAGGTGGTGTAGTAATGGAATTGAAACATGAATAGGATAAACACAGAGTATCTCTAGTAGCTAGAGAATGAAAATTAAGAAACAGGGTAACTTGTGTTAATTGTAGATGTAACATTTCTGCATAGAAATAACTACTTTTATCAGAAGGCATGGTGGTAACCTGCATGGAGTAGAAGTTATTACCCTAACAACTTGCTGAGCAGACTAAGTGGACCATTTGGGAGTTTATCTGCTGTCATTTACTATGATTCTATATTGTAAGGGCAATTAACCTTTATGTTTGGAAAGTAAATATAGGTACGTGAAGAAAAGGCTGCTTAGATTTTCTAAATAAGCAGCTGAAAAAGTAAGAAAATAAAGCTTAGTGTTCATAAACTATAAGAGATTGCAGAAAGAGGAAAACAGGCAATAATATCTGGAAAAGCCAAGAGAAGCTGGGAAAGTAGTCAGGAGAGTGAAGATATAAATGGAATAAAAAATTGCAAATGTGGTCACACTGAGGGATTTCTTTTTTTTTTTTTTTTAGATATGTTGGCGAAAGAGGAGTGCAAAAGTGGAATTGTGATACTCGAAGGTCATTATTCAGAAAGTCGGTGAGCAAATAAGTTATCTAGCTAAAGTTAGCCACATATCTTGTCCTGGACATTCAGCAGGATACACGTCCTGCTGAATATTCTTGCCTAAAGTGATCCAGCTTCCTTTAACCGGATAACATTCAAATCCAACCCGGTTATGTTTCAGCCAGTTACGTTTGAAAGCTTATCCAGATGCATATAACCAGATAACTTTGCTGCTTAACCAGCTTTATTCACAATTTAGCCAGTTAAGTAAATGCAAATTGGAACTTAAAAAATACAATATCATAAGGGTTTTCAGGCCCAATCCTCCAGCCACCCAACCCCAGAAAACACTTAAAGATAAGTGAGAGCCTAGCACCTGATTCCTGCGCCCCATCCCTGCAGTCAACCAAATGAAAAAATACTGCATCTACTAGTACCCAAAAGCTGTCTCCTTTTCCAGGTTTTTGTTTTGTTTTGTTTTTTGCAAAATCACAATCCTTCCTGCCCCCATCCTCACTCTTTCCATCTATCTCCAAGCTCTCTTCCAGCCTCTATAGCCCCTAGACCCCAAAGCTTTCAGTCAAGTATGCAGTATTATCTTCACAAAAGCGGAAATAAAGAGAAGCTGGAAAGTTCAGGCTGGTTATCCTGATCTCCGTGGTGTGTAAATTATTGGAATCGAGGGTAAAACAGAGGATAGTGCAGTTTCTGGAATGCAAAGGCTTACAAGATCTGAAGTAGCATGGTTTTAACAGACATAGGTCTTGTCAGATGAATCTGACCAATTTCTTTGACTGGGTGGCCAGAGAGTTATATCAGGGGAGAGCCTTAAATGTAGTGTACTTGGATTTCAGTAAGGCCTTTGAAACGGTTCTGCAGAGACAACATCAATAAGCTGAGTGCAAATCCTTCAGGTAATTACTTTTAGTTGGTCTGATCTTTAGTAGCCAAGACTACAGGATTCTCTGTAGAGTACACAACAGATAGATACAAAAACATGTTTTATAAACTAAAAGAGGAGTTGGAATACTAATTGTGTATAATAGTATCTATTAATGACCTTAGACATATAAGTACAAAATTAACCCTGACTAAAGTATATTAGAAATCATAGGTTCACAGATTAATATAATAGATTAGGATAAATTATTAGTCATCACTAGATGACCAGGAAGTGGAAGGGTAGCTACTGATTTTGGACAACTTTAGTCATCTGCAAATAGAATAAATTAAATAAATTCCTGGGAGAACTTAACTGGTTGCATCATATTAGTGGTAATTATTTCTAGTTGCTTTGGTTTACTTTAATACCCTAAGCAACAAGAGTCTATAAATGGAGCAACACTAACTACACACTTCATAGATTTATAAATACATATTGTAGTCTGAAAAAATAAGATAAGACATTTCATACTTCCAAGCAACAAGTTAGCAAGCAAGCAGGTCTACAGAGAGGACAATATTCAAAGCCATTTAGACGGATAACTTGTGAGTTATCCATCTAAATAGCTAAGTTTTGAAAATTCCCCTTTCTTATCGGGCTAGAAGTTGAATAAGAAAAGAGGGTGTTAGGGGTATTCTGGAGCAGGGAAGAGTTAGGAGAATAACGTATCTGGTTAGCTCCGATATTAAGAGTTAGCCAGACTCTAGACATGCCTGACAGCAGGACTAAAGTTATCCAGGAATGCTAGATGTATTTATTTGATTTCAGAAGGCCTTGGCATGGTTCCACATAGGCAATTTATAAAAAAATAATTTGAGTGCCCTAAAGTGACTGAGTTAAAAATTGGTTGACTGGGAGGCAAGAGACAACAAAGGGTAGTGATACATGGAGTTCACTCCGAGGATATAGTCATTACTGGCAGTGTGCCACAGGAATTGAAACTACACTACACTACACTTGATCTTTGCCAAAAGGCTGAAGAATTGGTCCTCCGGCCAGTTCTTTTAAACATTTTTATAAGTAATATTGAGGGAGGATTATCAGGAAAGGTTTGTCTTTTTACAAATGATACCAATATCTGCAATAAGGTAGACAGCGAGAAAGGTGTGGAAAACATGGATCTAGCAAAGCTCAAAAATAGTCTAGGATCTAGCAGGTAAGATTTAATGCTAAAAAATACAAGTTATGCGTTTAGGTTGCAAAAACCCAAGGGAGATTACAGTATAGGAGGTTAAATTCTTCTAAACATGAAAGAAGAGTGGGTTGTATGGGTGATCATAGAAGATGATTATAAGATGGCTACAGCTGGATAAGGCAACAGAAAAAACCAGAAAGATGCTTGGGTGCATAGGGAGAGAAATGGGCAGCAGAAAAAAGGAGGTGATATTGCCCCTGTATAAGTCCCTGGTGAAACCTCATTTGGAATAATGTATAAAGTTCTGGAGACCATACCTTCAAAATAATATAAATCTGTTGAAGTTGGTCCAGAAGGTGGTTTCTAAAATAGTCAGTATTCTTTGTTCTAAAGCATATGAGGGCAGATTTAAATATCTAAACATGTATAACTTAAGCAGGGGTGGTCATCTCCAGACCTCAAGAGCTACAAATAGGCCTGGTTTTCAGGATATATACAATGAGTATGTATGGGATATATCTGCCTTCAGTGAAGTGTATGCAGATCTATATCTTATATATTCATTGTGGATATTTTGAAAACCAGGTATGTTTGTGGTTCTTGAGGATTGGAGATGGCCACCCCTGCCCTAGAGAAAAGCTGGGATAGGGGAGATATATCAGAGAGGTATTTAAATTTCTCCAAGGTTTCCATGCAGAGGAGGTGGGCCTGTTTTAAAGGAAAGGAGGTTCTAGAATCAGGGGGGTCATGGGTTTAGTGGGAAAAAAACAGTAGAGTCAGGAGTAATCTAAGGAAATATTTCTATACAGACAGGGTATTTGGTGCTTAGAATAGCCTCCTTATAGAGGTGGTGGAGATCAGGACATTATCTGAATTCAACATAGCATGGGATAAACAGAGGATCTCTAATGGAGTGGTAGGGATTGTAAAGCTGAATAATTGGTGCGGATGTAGACTAGATAGGTCGTAATGGTCTTTTTCTGTCATCATGTTTCTATGTTTGGTATGAGCCTTAAATTGACTGACTGGGTTAGAAACTGGTTGAATGGGAGGCAACAAAGGGTTATGGTAAATGGAGTTCACTCTGAGGAAAAGGGTGTTACTAGTGGTGTAACACAGGCATCATTCCTTGGAATGGTTCTTTTCAACATTTTTGTAAATGATATTGTAGAAGGACTATTGGCAAAGGTTTGTCTTTTTCTGTGGGTGATACTAAAAATGTGCAAGAGGGTAGACACCAAAGATGGTGTGAAAAACATGAAGAAGAATCTAGAAAAAGTTGAGGAATGGTCTAGAGTCTAAGATTTAATGCTAAAAATGACATTATGTATTTGGGCTGTAAAAATCCAAAGCAGAAGTACAGTATATGGGGCAAAATTCTGTGCACAAAACAAGAGCAGGATCTGGGGGTGATCATATCTGATCTCAGAGTAGCCAAACAAGTGGATAGGACAACAGCAAAAGCCAGAAAAATGCTTGGGTACATATTTTATCATCTTCATGGGAGTCACAGTACAGAGCTATGTATTTGTGTATCTGGAGTTATGGCTGGATTTATCTGTTCACCTCTAATCTTAATTACATCTCTGGACTCTTCCTCTGATAAAACGTATGTACTTTGATACATTTAATTTTCTAGTGAACTGCAAGGCATTCAGATTTTGGAAAGTAAAACACATGAGCAGCCTATGTGTCATGCGGCAGTTTCTATTGGCTTGTTTAAGCGGAGGGCTGTGCTTTGGCTGTGGATCGTTTGGTTTGGTTTGTTTTACTGTGAGATACTGCATCCCTCATGCAAATCATAAACAAGCTTCATGTGAACAAGAGCTGGTTTAAAGCTTTGCCAACTCTACCCTTAGCCTCACTAATTGTATGAATCACGGTAGTCTTCTTCTTTTTTTTTTGACTTGGCATTTTCCAACTGTTCTTTTGGGCTTTCAGCTCAGTCATAAAGAGGACTGGGATTTGGTGCCAAGACGCTTCATTTGCAGCTACCTGGGGATTTTCCACCTATTTTATATCTCCTTCCAACTTACTTTAGTCTTGTCATTACGGAAATGTCTTCAGCTGGGGGCCATGCACCAGAGATCCTTCCAGAATACTGCAGTCATAGGTCCTAAATATGCCCACTAGATGTTGCTGTGGCGTTCCCAAGCTTGGCCAACTTGGAAAGTAGCAGATCTGAGCTAGGAATCAAACCCAAGTTTCCCCGCATGGCAGTGCACAGCACTGATACTGAGTCACTGGACTGGTCCCAAATTTTATATTTTTCAATGAAAAACAAGTCATAGCTGTCTGCATTGGCAAGCATTATTGCTTATAATGGAAAATGTTGCAACTGATCTTGAAATAGGATGGAGTTCTGTTTTTGTTATTTCAAATGTCAAAGGAAAGGATAAATCTGTGCTGTACTTAAGCAACAACTGCCTTCCCTGCTGTTTAAAAAGTACTTCAGCCAGAAAGCACGCTTAGCCATGCTTTATATGAGATCTCGCCAGGAATCCTCCCAGTATGAGCAACTGAATCCGTTTGCTTTTTTTCATCTCTTGCTGGTATATTCAACCAGGGATCCTCAACAATTGCAGATAGGTCTGGTTTTCAGTCTATCCTCAGCAACTATTCTTCAGGAATACTTCATGGCCTTGCTTGTATAATCATGAAAACCAAATCTGTTTATAACTCTCAAAGATTGGAATTACCTACCTGTGAGGTAGCACTCCCCTCAGTAAGTTCTTCAGAGTGGGTACTTAATTTCTCTCCCCTTCTCTAATATGAGGCATGACACATAGGATTGGCTTTATTTTTACTGAACAATCCATTATTTATAGGTCACAGCTCAGCCCAATAGCCCAAGTCACCAAGACAAACCAGTCAGATATATGAGAGAACAGCTAGCGTACAGTGCTTCCATGTAGCAAGAAAATAACTTCTGCTCCTGAGAAGTTGCTGAACTCCCTAGCAGCTGGTTGCCACCAGTCCTTCAGATACCTGAAAGGTTTTAATGATGTGCAAACTTCAAACCTTTTCCATTGGAAAGGAAACAGAACTAGGGGGTCACGAAATGAAACACCAAGGGGGGATGACTCAGAACCAACATCAAGAAATATTTCTTCACGGAGCGGGTAGTGGATGCCTGGAATGCCCTTCTGGAGGAGATGGTGAGGATGAAAATAGTAAACAAAATCAAAAGGGCATGGGATAAATACTGTGGATCCCTAAAAGTAAGTGAAGAAAAGGGTGCATGGGGGTAACGTGCATGGAGCGGCAATTACTACCTGATTAACCTTGATGCTTTTGGTGCAACTGCAACATCGCTCTCTGCTTCAGTGGCGAGGGGTAAAAGGGGAATTAGATTCAAACAGCCGCCAATGCTGGGCTCCAGCTTTTACCATCTGGGGTACTGCTATGCAGACATCAGGGAAAAGCACAGGTCTGCTTCTATGGCCAAGACCAAAAGCAAAGCACGTTCAGGCAGCATTGTCTGATTGTAAATATTACTACTCTTAACATAAGACTTGGGGTAACCATCACAGAGCAGCAGTTACTACATTTAACAAAGACATAGGGATAACCTGCACGGAGTGGAGGTTACTATCATATGAAACTTGTTGGGCAGACTAGCTGGACCATTTGATCTTTTTCTGCCATCATTGCTATATTACTATGTTATGCCACAGACTTCTCAAATGGAGACTCCCAACCAGCATGTTGGCTACAGCCTTTCTGATGATATCCTAGCATCTGTTTCTTTCTTCTTGACTGTTTCTCTGCCAGCTGTCTGTTTTTCTGTGATCCTCAGTTTCCCTAATAGCTCACCTGGCTTTACCAGACCAGATTCCCTTAAAGCTATACCTCCCAGCAAGCTTTGCCAAGAATGACATCACCTACTTTCTGGTTTACAATAACTAAATTATAGCCCTCTCTAGTGGCCAGATGCCCAAAATTCAGGAAAGGTAAATATGTTTTCTTACAGTAATTTTATATTAGACAATTAGATCCTTCTTTGTAATCCATCATTGTGGGTATTAGAATGACCTCTATTGTCTCCTGGGCAATACTCCAAACCCTTCCTATTGGAGGAAAATTATTGTCCCTGGTTCTGTACCCTTTAAATTTACACCAGTGGAGTTTCCGTAATCACAAAAACTAAAAATAAATCACAGTTTTACTGTGGCAGAAAAGAATAGGGCTAGTGTAATGATAAACAGAATTACAACAGAAGTTTCCTAAATCCCACTGTCCTAAAATTCTCCCTCAGGCTTCAGGAATCAGCACGTCTTGAAAAGATTACTTTCAAAGGAAGAAACTAGGAACAAGAATCACAGCTGTCTTAACTAACAACTGGACTAACCTTAACTCATACTCACTTTTGTGGTAACCTTAGGAGGTTCCCAGTTGGTACAGCAGGGAACATGTTCTGATCGGGTTCGGGATTTAAACACACATCTGGAACACAATCCCTGCAGGCACAACAGTCCTTCTGGAATGCTTCCTCCAGAACCTTTGTTCTTGTTCTCCAGTCTGGTTCCTGATGTACGTCTGCCTTCATGAATTCCTAGGCTTGTTCCTGGAATGCTCCTGCTTTCTTGGACCTACCTTGATGGAGGCAGCAGCAAGACAGGTCCGGCTTGCTGAAGGAACAAGTCATAGCAGGCCAAGATATGCAGGTTCAGGTGCATTACATTCTTGAAGATGGCATATTTCATACCCATTGCAAGCCTACCTTCAACTAAGTCCATAGCCCAACTCTTTCTCAGAGAAATAATGAGATTTCATGGCCTATCGACTCTGACTGGATATACTAATTCATAGCCCAGTTCTGGCAGGAACTAATAAAGCTCTTAGGGATTCAATCTCACCTGTCATCAGTGACAAACCTAGTTGGTAAATCAAATCATTTAGCAATCAAGGAATTATAAGAGGTTAACTAGACTCTATTATTTCCCATGGTGGAATTTGCCTACAACAATGCTAGGCCCTCATCTATGCAGAATTTTCCTTTTTTTTTTTTTTTTTTTTAATTATAGGTCCCATCCACATTTTCATGTGACATATATACAAACAGCCAAGGTCTCAACAGCCTCAGACTGATTCAGAACCCTGCAGGAAAAGTAGAGTCAAGTTCAACACATTCTAGAACAAGCTAAAATTTTTCAGATACGACTAGCAGACCAGTCACATCACTTATTTATGTGGTAGGGAGGAAATGGGTGTTTAGAGGAGTACCTATATATCCAGCTAACTTAGCCGGATAAGTAGTGATATTCAGACATCCAATTAAATTAACCAGATAAGTTAGACCTGGTCAATAGCAGGTCTAAAGTTAGCTGGATAAGACTTATCCAACTAGCAAGTTATTTGGGGATATTCAGCAGCATGTCCGGCCAACCTGCATAAACATTTACCTTCTACCCCATAGTTTTGAAAATCCAAATAGATGCATGTAATTTTCTCCCCTGACCTAACCCCACCCCAGAAATGCCTTCACTACAAATTGGGTAAAATGAGTGTGTTGTGGATCAATGCATGTACTTTTACCTGCATACAGGGTTGATGGTTTTCCAATAGTGAATTTACTGTTGTGAATCCCGCTCATAGGTGGTTCCCGCGAGCGGTCTCACTCACCTCCCAGCATGGCCTTGTCTTCCTGTGTGGTCTCTCTCTCTCCTTTCCTAATGCAGCCTTGAGTGGCTGCTGGTCTTCGCAGCCGAAGGTGCCACTCAGCAGCCAATGCCACCATCTCCTGCTTCTATTCAGCTAGGAACACCGCTGATATGCCGCTTCCGCCGGTGTTCTTCCAGCCGGGCATGTGTGCCCCTCTTGAACATTTAAAGGCCCTGTGGTGGGAAAAGCTCTGCGGCCCTTCTCGATGATGGCAACCTGCTTGCCTTATAAAAGGGCTCCTCAGTCTGCTGTTTTTTGCCTTTGCAAGGAGTTGTCCTTCTCTTGGTCCGGCTCTCCCTCCAGGAGTCTTCAGTTATCCAGTCTTTGTTTCTTCAAGGCCTTCATGTTCTTCGTTGGAAATCCATCTTGTTTGTTCCATGTTCCTGGTCACTTAACTTGCTATTGTCTTGCTCCTGATGTTCTGATCCTCATCTGCAAGTTCTTCCTTTCCGGTCTTCTCTTTTGTCCACTTCTCCAGGTGTGCCAATGTCACGGTCCGCGACTAGTGCATGGGTTATGAAGGGTGCCATGTGGCACAAGGCCTTCCTGCTTCACTGGTCAAGTCTACAGAAGTCCTTTGTTTTTAACCACTGGGGTCCTGTCCCTGGTTCTGATTTCCTGAATCCTGTTCCTGGTCTTCAGAGTTCATTGTCCAGCTTCCATACATGTCCAAGTCTCAAGAGTAGAGTCTGCTTCAGCATGGTCCGTGACTAGCCCTCAGGCTGTGTAGGGTGTGCTGTGGCTCAGGGTTTTATTTGAGTCTGAATCCTGAACCTGGGTCTGTACCTGAACCTGAACCTGCACCTGAGACTTTGTCTATGTTCCAAGTCTTCTGTGCCAAGTTCTCATGCTTTTGTCTAGTCCTTGTCTTCAGAGTTATCTTCCGTCCTCAATCTCTGTCTGTCCTGATGCACTTGCCATTCCCAAGTGGCAGGTCCAAAGGGGCTTTTGAGTGACTGGAGAGCTACCCCAGAGACCAGTATTGCGTTGTTGGGCCTTCCTCCTGGTGCGTGCAGGTTCAGTGGAGGCCTGAGTGATCTGCATTCCAAGTCCAAGCCTCGTTCCCAGTCCAAGCCATGTTCCAAGTCCAGCCCGTGCCTGGATACACTCCCCTCCCACGGTATGCACCTTATAACCTTGCCCTGAGGTTGTGCCGTGGTCCAAGGGCTCGCTCTCTTGAGCAAGCACCCACATTTCGCGATTGTAACATTTACACCGGTAAAATGCATTTTACCTGCAGAAATCCCTTTGAAAATTGCCCTCTAAAAAGGTAGAGCAACCCGGTAGTATCCAAAGTGTATTTTCCAACAACCATGCAGACACTCCCAGTATTCCATGTAACTCTAAAAAAAAAAAAAAAAAAAAAAAGTCATTAAAACCTATTTCCAGGCCAAAATATCCACCAATGATGATGGATGACCAACAAAAATTTGTAGTCATATATTTATTTTATTTATTTATTTAGATTTTTATATTCCACCTTTCTGCACTTCAAAGTGTACATCAAAGCAGATTACATTCAGGTAGTAGTAGGTACAGTAGACCATGCACTTAAATATGTTTTTGTTTTGTTTCATTTTCTTTTTTTTGTTTTGTTTTCAGTGTCATCCTTACCTTTTCTTTCAAAGATAATTGAAAAGTCAGTTCTAAAGCAATTGCAACAATTTGTGGATAATCATGATATTTTTGACTCCTATCAATTTGGTTTTCATCCACATCACAATACAGAACTTTAGTTTGAGGTGCCCAGCAAATATGTATTGGTTTTGCGGGATATCTTGGCCACGTTTGACACAGTGAATCATCAATTGCTGTTATCTCGCTTGAAAAATATAGGTACTGCCAGACAAGCATTGCAATGGCTCGCTTCTTTTTTATCTAAGGGAATCTACCTAGTGAAAGTTAATAATCAGGTACCCTATGCCTACTGGAGTCCCTCAAGGTTCCAAGTTTTGTGATTCTCTTTAATATTTATCTGCTTCCAGTCTATAGCCTACTCACTGTTTTAGGAGTGGGCTACAGACCAGATCTAGTGCAAGAGCATTTGGTGCCCTAGGCAACCCTTCAGACATACACTTCCACCCCCAACTTACCGACTGGCTGCAGCTCAAGCACAGCACTGTCTCCTACTAGCAATAGTGGCTGCAGCACAGCACTCCCTTCTTTGGCAGTATTGAGTTATCCCTCCAGGCTTCTTGCTGGCTGGATTTTGCCACCCCCAAAATTTTAATGCTCAAGGCAACTGCCTACTTTGCCATATGGAAGCATCTGCCCTGATACAGACTGTATGCAAATGACATTCAGTTTTTTCTGTCCCAGTATCCTCAACCATTGAATATACATTAAACTTTGTGGGTCACTGCTAAAAATCTTTTCAACAATGGATGTATGCTAATAAATTAGCAAAACAAATGTAACGATACTGAGCAGAGTCCTCTCTGATGATTTCTCCTTATCCTTTAAGCTCGAAGACTGAAAAAAAATGTTCATCTATAATAAGAAATTTGGGGATACAACTTGAACCTGATTTATCATTAATTGAACAAATAAGCTCTGTAGCAGCAAGTGCCTTCATTAAGTTGTGTTCATTACGAGGGTTAAAACCCTAGTTTACAACTGCTGATTATCATACTATATTGCAGTCCTGTGGGTAATTTCCAAACCAGACTATTGTAATGCGCTTGGGGGCCGATGCAATAATGTTCGCGGAAAGCGAGCGCTGACTTTTCAGCGCCCGCTTTCTTAACGCACACATGGCATTACTGGCAGACAGGCCGGTTATGAAAACTGCCGCTGAGTTTACCGGCGTCGGTCTTCATAACTCGGCGGTCTGCCAAGTTGGTTTTGTTTTTTTTAACTTTAAAAAAGAAGTACGGAAAAGCAGTTTTTTTCTGCTTTTCTGTACTTCTTTTACCTGCGCTCAGCTATTAACTCTTGCTGCAAGCAGGCGTTAATAGCTGAGCAATAAATGTGCGTCTGAGACGCACATTTATCTTTTTGCATGCGGCGTGAATGAGTAATAGGCTCATTCACATGCATTTGCATTTGATGAGCGCTCTCTCATTCACTCCGTGTCGGACGCACGTTAAATAGGCGCTAATCCCCCTATTGCATTAGGGGGTGGATTAGCGCCTATTTATCCCGTTTCTGACTGCGAGTTATACAGTGCGCTCGGCTGAGCGCACTGTAATGCAACGGGCCCTTTGTGTGGGTTTGCCTGCATATATGCTAAAATCTTTACAATGCTAAAATGTTTACAATCCGTGCTAAATGCTGCCGCAATACTGCTGGCAGGGACCAAATTATATGACCATCTCACTCCTATGTTGCATACAGTGGGGAATTCAATTCAGGATTGTAACATTAAGTCATTGTGAATAGTGTTAGTTCTCTCCTTAAAATACATAAGTGCCAATGAAATTTTAGATCAGTAGGTAAAAAATCTTTTAGATATCCCCCCGTCCGATACACACGCTTCACCAAAACCAGAGAGAGGACTGTCTTTGTAGCAGGTCCTACACTGTGGAGCAATTTACCAGATGAAATCGGGAATATCTAATGCTATACCTCTTTTTATTTCACACAGGCTTATAATAGCAGGACATGTTAGAAATAAGTAATGGCTTTTGGCAGGACGATCCTCTATTGCTCCTGCTCCACTGGCCCCTTACTAAAAATGGCACCAGCTGACCCTGTGGCCAGCATCAGTTTGTGGTGTAAAGATACCTCAGTATAACAAAATGGCACCTGCGGCATCATTTTGGCTAAAGACCTGGCAGGACAAGAGCGATAGGTGATTGCTTCTTGCTCATTTGCATTTCTAAAGAGCCAGAGACCTGGGTAAGATGGTACAGGGCGGGATGGTTGAGGTTGAAGGCAAGTCCATGAGGAGGCTTTAATTTTTACATTTTTTTTTACGGTGCCAGTGCAGTTTTTTCTTTTCAGTAAGAAGTGGGGGAGGGGGGTGGTTCGGTGCTGGGGGCTTCTTTGGAAAATGAAAAATTAATTAATTGAAATGAAATTGGAAATGTTTTGGAAATTCTCTGTTTTTTGTTTCAAATGAAAGCACACGACTAGCTATCAGACAGATCCCGGCCTCCAGAAACTCTCCATTCCAGCTGCAATACCTAATTGACAGAAACCAGCACAGAATGTATGTTCAGAGGCTTTCATTGAGCACACCTTCAAAAGCTGGGCCCATGGGGACGCTTCATAATGTCGGGAACCAGTGGGTCTTAAACTGGTGACCTTTTTTGGGAACTCTCGATAGAAGCCGAGCCATAGGAGACTTGAGAACCAGATCAGTCTTTTACTCGTACTTAACTTTGGAGTAGCCAAGAAGTAGTCCCACTGATTGGTACAGCAGGGGGCATGCTTTCATTAAGGACAATTCTAGAATTTCAGTTCTAGAATTTCAATTCTAGAATTTCAGTGAGAACTGAAATTCTAGAATTTCAGTTCTCACCGGCACCTCAGCCTTCTGAAGCCCTGCTACCAGAATCTTTGTAACTGTGCTCTGGGCTGATGCCTGGCCTTCTGGATCCCTGCCTTCTTCCTGCTCTCCTGGACTGACCTCACAGCTTCTCAGCGACTGCGCTTACCCAGTCCTCTACCCTCCTCTTCAGAGTTGTGCAACAGGTTCAAGATGCACTCTGTGCTCCACTCAGGTATGCTTCTTCTTATTTGTTCTGTTTATCACCTACGGCCTGGCCAGAATCTGACGCAGGGCTAAGCATACTGCAAAGTAGTTCAGTGGACATGCAGTCATTCTGCGGGGGTCTGTTGGTTACTTAGGCAAAGTCACAGGTATTGAGGAAACAATAAAGATTGTCTGGAACTTGTAGGAAGCATCTGATTCTTCACCTCAATCGTTGTATGACAATTTGTCTCCGAGAACAATTTTCAAAGTCATTTATATGGGTACAAAGCATTTTACTGGCATGACTCGATATCTAAAAGTTGCCCCTCCTCAATTCGGCTGAAAGTATATGCATTGCTCCAAAGTGAATTAAGAAAGACATGAATATTTTTCCTTGTAATGTAAATCTCCTTCAGAATCCAGTGCCAGGTCAAAAACATGGTGTTGGAGGCGCTGCCCAAAGGTTAATGCCTCACAAAACAAGAGTGAACGTAGACAGAGGACGATGCTCTGAGGAAAGCAGGGTGATATCGCAGGCTGCTGGCCAAGACCCTTGTCCAGGTGGCATTATTAACCTGACTGCTGTATTTTTAGGTGAGAATTAACACGCAGCGGAAGCTCTGAACCCTGATCATATAAGGATTAAGGAGGCTTTACCCCTTTGTTAAAACCTGTTATTTATGGGATAATCTCTGGATTTAGCAACCCATTATTACAAAAAGGTCCAATCACACAGAGAGACAGGAAACAAATTTGATTACTGGACTTGTTTAGGAAGGCTTCTGGCACACAGACAGCCTGTGCCTGAGTCAGGATGAATGTATGCAAAGAGCTGTTAGTTTCTTTTTTCCTTTTTTTTTTTTTTTTCTTTAACCTGCACTTACTCCTTTCTATTTCCAACTCAGTCAGAACCAGGGCTGGGATTGAGCGCCATGAGTCCTCATTCACAACTACCCAGGGATTTTTCCCTTATTTCATATCCCTCTCCCCCCCACAATTTACTTTACTTTAGATTAATCTTTGTAGTGACTGTACTCAGCTCGGGGGGGGGGGGGGGGGGAATACATGGGGACTCCTTCCAGGCCTCTGCAATCATAAGGGTCTCAACACCACCCCTGTGTATCACTGTTGCACAATGACGATGACTCCCTTCCTCCCCAGCGGCTAGAGTTCTGAAGACTCCTGCCTCTCTGGTCTGGCTGCCAACCCTCTAGCATCATTCTAATGGCCGATAGGCTATTGCACAAGGTATAGGGGTTGCGCATCAACTGGGCGTGCAGCAAAGCCAACCTGCACCCTGATGCTCTGTTCTCACTAGAGCTGCTGCTGGCCCCTGCCTCAGCCAAGTCCCACCAGTGTGCCGTCAGGAAGAGGTAAGCACATTTAGTGTTCGTGCTGGTTCAGATACCGCTGGCGAAATGCACGCTACTCCCTTCTGCCTTAGCCAGCTGCACCTGCATGGGTGACTACAACACTGATTGTGCAAGGTGGGGATGACCTTCCTATTAAATATATTCCTGGAAGGGTCTTTATAATTAGGGGTTAACACATGCAGTAGCCACTTAAAGCTCACGTACCTGCAGGAGCTGGTCACCAAGGACAGTCATTTCCCCAATGCTCCTCATTACTGCTATAGATGCTGCCTGCCTCTTTCCCCAGGAAAATGCTACAGGACACCACCCCATTTCCTCTATAGTGGGTTCCCGCGTTGGGCGCACAACTGTGAACTGCTGGCCTGCCATCTAACTTCTGGAAAGGGGCTGTGGGATCAGCTTGGGGAAAAGTCCTTCCTCTTTTCAACCCCTTTCCTCTGGGGTTCCCAGGCTCCTACTGCCACCCTTCCCTGATGCCAGTGCTAGTGGGTGCTGCTTCTGCTGGCGATGCCACATACCAGTGTCTGTCCGATGCCCCACTTGCTTCCCTTGACTGATATCCTTGCTGCAATGAATACACTGAGCAAAAAGCATGTCCTCCCTCACCTTAGTACTTCCAGATCATGAATGTCTTTTGCAAGCTCTTCTCTACATCCTTTGGGGGCTGATACTGGCACTGGAGTTGAGGTCGAGAGGGGACCTTGAGGGAAAATTCCAAGGCATTGCTCACCCTCTACCTGCACTGCCTGCTCTTCCTGGGGTTTGCTCTCATTATCGTCAGTATCTCCCCCATAACCAAACTAGAAGCTAAGTTGTCTGTATGTATGTATTTATTTATTAGTTTTATATACTGTTATTCTGTTAGTAAATCACAATGGTTTACAATAAAATAACAATAAAATGATGAATCAATAAATTAAAATAAAAACAAGTCAAAAAATAATAGCAATAAAAACAGTTTTCAGTAAAAGAAATACAATTACATGATAACATAATAAAAGAAGAGAGCATAAAACAGTGTACAGAGAATAAATAGGCCTCTACCAATTGCATATCTAAAAATTTCCTTCTGCAAATAGGACATACTGATTAAGTAACAGTTGAGCTCTCATAAGTCTGTTTAAATAACCACATTTTAAGATCTTTTTTAAAAGCTGCAATATCTCTTTGCAATCTTAATTCATTCGGCAAGGAGTTCCATAATTTTGGACCTGTGTCAGATATTGCTCTGTCCCGGATCTTGCTCAAGTGCACAGATCTTACTGATGGAATATTTAATAGACCTTTATTTGCTGATCTCAAATTTCGTTGTGGGATGTAGAGATAAAGGGAGGCATGTAGCCATTCAGTTTTATCATTATTAATAGATTTGTATATTAAACATAAAATTTTAAAATGAATCCAAACTTTTACAGGGATCCAATGTAAAGACATCAAAGTTGGAGTGATATGATTTAATTTACTACCCTTCCCCCCCCATCAATACCCTGATGGTGGCATTTTGCAGCAACTGTAAAGGTCTGATGGAATTTAAAGGTAGACCAAGAAGTAAGGCATTACAGTAATCTAAATTAGAGAAAATCATTGTTTGAAGAACTGTACGAAAATCATCAAGCTGAAGTAATGGTTTTAAACATTTCAGAATATGAAGTTTATTATAACCATCCCTAATTAGTGCTAATATGTCAATTATTATTCCCAGGTCACAAGCATGATAGGTCAGCTCAATATTCATAGTATCTGTCACTAAATAAATTGGAATATTGAGAGATAGTTTACAGTTTTGAGGGATAATTTCAGTTTTTTGGCTATTAAGAACTAATTTCATGGGCATCAAAAGCTGTTGAATAGTGGATAAATACATTTTTACTAGCATCAGAGTTTTTTTAATAGAATCATCAATAGGTACTAAAAACTACATCATCTGCATACATGCAATAATTGATGCCTAATCTGTTAGTAATTTACACAAAGACAACATCATACCAACTTCATTTTTCATTAATCTAATGAAGGGAGCATAGCTTTCATAAACTAGTGACAAATATATTAATCTTAATCCAAAGAAAAGCGATCAGCCACTAGCTCTTCAAGTTCTGATACAGACAAGATTCTTCCTCAGAATCACTTGTTGACAATACTGTCTCCATTGCCTTAGAAGCAGTAACCAGTAGAGAAGCATGCATCTAGTTTTGGCTATTGCACTTTTACTGCCCCAATCCATACTCCTGCCCTGGATGATTCTCCGACCTTTTCCATCTAGTCCAAAATAAAAGGGAAAGGAATAGGTGGCACATGCTTTCTAAATTTCAATTTCTTCTGCCTTGAGATACCTTCCACTCCTGTCACTCTGTGACTAAAAATGTCTCTTCCATGTTGGGGAAAGACTGCCTTATTTATCACCGCTACTACTCTGGGCTGCCTCTGCATCAATTCTTCTATATCTGCCAATCCTGCCAACATCCCCTCCTCTCCCGTTTCCTAACATGATGCAGTTTGTGAAATTCATTGCCTTCTGAGGGTTTGGATATTTTGCCTTCTGAGGGTTTGGATATTTTGCCTATTATAAAATTAATTTATTTATACTTAATTGTACCCCCACCATCTGTCCATATACACACACTCAGACACACACACAAATATACACAATGGGATAGATTTTTAAAAAATACTCATGCGTCTATGTGCACATGCTATCTGGCACGTGCACATGGATGTGCGATTTTATAACATGCGTGCACTGGCACGTGCCTGTTATAAAATTCTAGGTGGTTGCGCTGAAAGGGGGGTATACTTTAGCAAATTTGCATGGTGACGCATCAGGGCCTTCCCCAGCTTCCTCCCAGTCCTCTCCAATTAAGGAACGGACTGGGAGGGAACTTTCCAACTCCCTACCCTAACCTCCCTTCTCCTTCCCCTATCCTACCCTCCCCTTATCCCTATCCTAGCTACCTCTATTTTTTTTATTTTACCTTTTGCTCCTGTAAAGGAGCAGGAGCAAGTTGTACGCACCGGCACAGCAGCAAATGGCTGCTGTACCGGGCTCCTCTAGTCCTGCCCCACCTATAAAAACGCCCCCGGCCTGCCCCTTTCAGGAAGGCCCGCACTTGTGTGTACCAGTCATTACGCGTATGGCCGGGCCTTTTTGAAAATAGGCTCAGCATGTGCTAGGCCCAACCACACATGTAAAGGACAGGTTTTACGCACATGGCCTTTTTAAAATCCACCCTAGTATGTGTTTTCTGTGCTGTATGCACTAATACTGACTGATTCCACACACAAAAACTGTTGAACACTAAAAGAACCAAAAAGACTAGCAGCCTGGTCAGACTCTTTTCTTCGGTCTCTGAATGTACACTGCTTATCTCACTGCTGTCAAGAAAGACAGAAAAATCACTAGCAGTGCTGCAACTACAGTCTACACATTATCTCCCACTCTGACCCTCCCTCAGAGAAGAGAAAAATCAAAATCAGCAGCAGTGTACTGCTCTTTCTAGCACAGTAAGACCACTGCAGCACAGAGAAATCAGATGCAGCTCTTTACCAGTGGCAAATCCAAATGTTTATAATTTTTTTAAAACTCTGTGAGAGCTTCTACTAGCATGTCCTTCTCTACCAAGAGCTAGAGAGGAAATACAGACTGCTTCTTGCACATGTTCAGATTTTACAGTGGGAGAATGTCAGTGTCACTTGATCGAGATAGCAACTATAGGCTACTTTAGAAAAATGCTTCACTAAGATTTCTCTTCTGTGTGGTTTCCTTGCCAACCTGTCCTATCTTGGCTCTGCATATGCTATAAATCACAACAAATTGGCACAAAAACACACAGTGTACTCCAGAAACCTTAAGTACAAGTACAGAATATCACAATCATTGGTATGACTATTTGTATTGATAAAAAGATTGACCAGTAAACCGTTTTTGATATTCTGCATATGCTATGACATGGCTGTGAAGTCACACAGCAAGAGTTAGTTGCTAAGTAACCTGCAGCTTGTTTTCAAAGGGAAATGTGTGTGATTCCCCTTTGAAAATGAGTAGCCATTCACGTTAGAACCCACATACTTTGCTCCTTCAATTTGTATAGACTACCAAAATGTATTGGGGGGCAGTAAAATAGCAAACATACACCTGAAAATCCTATATATTTGTGTTGTTTTATTTCCCTGACAAGCATGACTCTGGGAATACCCAGTGAAAAGTATGCACCAGAGAAAGCTGGTTCATCCTTTTTAGCCGGGCTGAGGTAGATGGGGGAATGTCAGTTTTCAGCAGAGCCATTTTACCTGGCTAAATTGCTATTTAAAAAACAATACAAAAAAATCATAGGTAAAAACCTCTCACGCTGATTGTTAATAGGATTTTTCTTCAGATGCTAATCCAATCTTTGTAATGAATAACGTCTGCTTAATACACCTACATAGTGTGGAATATGCTTCTTTAAAGTGAACTGCGTAGTGTATAATAAAATATTAAAGGAGTTAGAGGAAAGTTTCATACATAAATGTACGTGTCCCCGCACCACTACTTTGTGGTGAGAGGTTTTTACCTATGATTTTTTTGTATTGTTGTTTATATCGCTGACACAGTGGTGTATCACATTGATATATTTTAAATTGCTATTTAGCCAGATAAAGGGCTTTGAAAATTGCCTTCCCTTTCAAATACAAAATTGCTAAAGTGCATATTGTTGAGGCAGTTGATTCTTGGGGTCACAAACTGTGTGTCCAAAAGGATGATTTAAACCAAGCTCAACACTTGACAAATATTCACAGTTTCCACCACTTGTTTTTTTTTCTTCTCTAAAAATCTAACCATATCAATAATCAATATTCCACACATATAGGAACATGCGCAAGCAGGAACTAAGAACTATCTATACCATTAACTCCCATTAACTGCAGAATCACAGAATTGAATGCCATATGTAGCTATAGATCACTACTCACTTAAAAACTGTAGCCAGCAAACATTTCTGCACTAAAAAACTAATTCCTGAAAATGCAGATCTAGATAAAGTAAATGGGTAATTACAGTTCTGATGATTTGTCCTTAGATTTTTCATCATTAGAAGAAGAAAGTTTAGCAAGAAGGTTAAATCATGCTTGTTTGTCCAAGAATTGCCATAGGTGCAGTAGTTAGACTCAGGATGGGGAGGGATTGAAAAGGAATCTGGTAATAGATCAGGGAAAATGAAGATATGTTACTGTTATTATCATGATATGACTACTGTTGTATGTGCATTGTATTGTTAGATGGATTGATTACTATTGTACCTTGCTTTGATGGATTTCTGTAAGCTGAGAAATCAAATGTTAATTATAAATAATTAAATTACTGTAGGCGACTTTCTCAGTATGCAGTTCTTCTCTCATGAACCCAAAAAGCAAACCGGAAACCGATCCAAGATGGCTGTATAGCGAACAGAAGAAACGAGATCGGTATATGAAAACCTTTTATTCTGACAATAATTGAGCCCAACTCTGGCCGAGTTTCGCTCTTTTCTGAAGAGCTGCCTCAGGGGCTACTAAAATGAAAATTAAAATCAAATAGAGATTAAAACACACATACAAACAAAATGAAACAACATATAAATGTGTGAATGCTAAAGTTGACAGAAAATATAAGAAATAAAAATGATACATGAATAAACAATAACTCACATGTTGTTACACAGAATCATATAAATGTGTGTGATGACATCATAATGGTGTATAGACAGACAAGAAACCAGATTACTGATAGAGTAATGGGAAATATTAGCAAATAAAAAAATATATCAAATTGAAAAATATTTGATGCCCATGTATGAACATATAAATAATATATAATTATTGAAAAGTGAACATTCAATCAGGTAAAGATAACAGAGGAGTGTAAAGAGTACAACTTGATGTAGGTTTGGCAGAGGGTATTACAACCCATTCCAGAAAATAGTATTTTGAATGATGATAACCGTGTAGTCAACATCTCTAAGAAAATATTGAATCAAGATGAGCTAGCAGTTCTGAATAAAGGGTTGTCCTTTGTCCCCACGAAAACATCTAATGCCTTCAAAACAAGTTCACGAGGAAACTCAAAATTTTAGATACCTTCTCCGATAAACCAATGATGTCAGTGGTTCAGTTGTCAAATCCACTAGTAAGTGGGTTCCTAGTGGACCAATGAATCCAGTTATCCACACATTTGAGGCATTATTACTTAAAGAAATCTCAGCAAAAGAAAAGAAATATGGATACAAAACCAATATCACTAAATCAGAAATGAATGCCATTAACACCCTTATTAATGATCAGACAATTGTCATAAAACCTGCAGACAAAGGTGGAGCAATTGTTGTCATGGATAGATCCAAATATATAGCAGAGATAGAGAAACAATTGTCTCATGCTAATTTTTATAGTAAAGTTGATATGGACCCTACCAGCTGAATAAAAAAAGATAGACAACACTATAGCAATTGCAGAATCCTTTAATTTTCTGACTAAAAAAGAAGCAGCATTCCTTACAGTAGAACACCCAGTGATGCCTATTATCTATATTTTACCTAAGATCCAAAACCCACTAATGGACCCACCTGGCAGACCCATCATATCTGCCAATGGGTCACTTTTGGAGCCACTTTCTATTTTCACTGATACTTTTCTGCATCCCCATGTTCCAGATATACCGTCGTATGTTCGCGACTCAGCCCATATTATCACAATTTTAATGAATTTACCACACAACAGTAATGACATCTTAATGGCCACACTAGATGTTGAATCCCTCTACACCAATATACCATAGGACCAAGCTATAAAAATCATTGAGCAGACCCTTTGTAACAAAAGAGTGAATACACGTATACCCTCTCAGTTAATTATGGATTTGGCCACTATTGTCCTGACCAAACATTTTTTTTCCTTTAATTAGAATTGTTACATTCAAAGCAAGTGAGTCGCAATGGGATCAGCAATGGCCCCTTCCATTGCGAACCTATATGTAGCCAATTTTGAAAGAACTCACTTGACAAACCATGGCTATTCAGACAATGCAATTCTTTGGAAAAGGTACATCGATGATGTCTTTTTACTATGGAAAGGCAGTAGTGCAGATCTTCTGAAATTTAAGGATTGTTGACTTTACCGTTCACACATTTATATATTGTTTAATTTTTGTTTGTATGTGAGTTTTAATCTCTATTTGATTTTAATTTTCATTTTAGTAGCCCCTGAGGCAGCTCTTCAGAAAAGAGTGAAACTCTGCCAGAGTCGGGCTCGATTATTATCAGAATAAAAGGTTTTCATATACCAATCTCGTTTCTTCTGTTCGCTATACAACATTCTTCTCTCATGGCCATCTACCACAGGCATATTTTTTTCCACTGATGAGCACTTCTGAGTGCTTGTGAGCTGACCTTAGCAAGACCCTGCACTCAGGCCAATGCAATACAGTGCACTCAGCTGAGCGCACGGTTTAACCCCTGGTTTGACGTGTCCACAACCCCTTAATCTATAAGGGGATTAACGCGTCCAACACATGCGTCCAACCCCTCGTGAAAATAATAGCACTCATCACATGCAAATGCTTGTTGATGAGGCTATTAGCTATTCTCTGCAATTAAAAAAAAAAAAAAAATGAACGCCTGAGGCACACATTTTTACCCTCAGAAATTAACACCTGCCCAAAGCAGATATTAATTTCTGAGCAGCCCAAAAAGTGTACAGAAAAGCAGAAAATACTGCTTTTCTGTACTTCCTCCACCTTAATATCATGGTGATATTAAGTCAGAGGATCAAAAAGGATGAGAATGTAAAAAAAACAATTTAATAAAAAAAGAAAGTACACCGGCAGTCAGGAAAAGAGATGTTCAATTAACGAGCGTCCATTTTCCTAAACATTGGCTGTGCACAGGTTAGGAAAACAGATGCTCGTAGAATCAATTTTCCTAACCCACTGACAGCCACTTCTCCTGGGTGCTTGCTGCCAAGGAGGGGCTAGGGGTGTACATTTGTCCCTAGTGCCTCCTTGGCAGTGCGACCCCTCATTTAAATATTTGATTGCATGCCCAGTAGAGGTGGATGGGCGTACGTGAGGAAAGTGGATGCTCAACACTGAGTGCCCATTTTCCACCCTGATTTATTGCCATCCTCAAGCAATGGGCAGAGCATGGTCTACCTGTCACTTCTGTCAAGGGTTTCAGGTCTGGTAGAGTATTTCTGTTTTGCCATGTCAGCTCTTAACATGCTGCTTTGACAATGGAGGTAACTTATGGCTTTCCCAATGGTGTTTTCCTCCTTTGCCCCTGCAAGAAGTTGTCCAGTTACTCTAAAATATCCATACTAGCCCTGCAGCAAGATCTCCAAATCATGTAGTGATATAGTTTAGTTTCATGCTTGTTCTGACTGCACATGCTCTGCAAACATGCAGGCACATTTCACATATGATATGGATTTTGGGGTAGATTTTCAAAGGGTTACGTGCGTAACCCCCGAAAACCTGCGCCAAGCCTACTTTGCATAGGCTCGGCGGCGCGCGCAAGCCTCAGAACGCACGTAAGTCCCGGGGATTCCCTGGGGGTGTGTCAGGGGCGTGTCGCGGTGGCACGTCATCTGGGGGCATTCCGGGGGCGTGGCCACGGGCATGGTTCCGATCCGGGGCGTTCCGGAGGGCATGGCCGCGGCCTCCGGACCAGCCCCCGGACTGGAACCTGGCGCCGGCAACCGGCTGGTGCGTGCGAGTTACGCCTGCCTCGAGCAGGCGTAACTTTAGGAATAAAGGTGGGGGGGTGTAGATAGGGCTGGGGGAAGGGAGGGGAAGGTGGGGGGAGGTGGAAGGAAAGTTCTCTCCGAGGCCGCTCCGATTTCGGAGCGGCCTCGGAGGGAAAAGGCAGCGCACGCAAGGTGCACTAATGTGCACCCCCTTGCGCGCACCAACCCCGGATTTTATATGATATACGTGGCTAGTGCGGGAACAAAAGTACGTGCTATCGCTTTTTTATAAAATGTACCCCTATACATGTACCTTCATATACAAACACTTTATACATACTTGATAAAAGAAGCATGCATGTTTGGTTATGTTCTCAAGCACATTAGTGCTGTGTAGTTTTGATTTTCCTCGGGAGTTTTGACTGAAGACTATGAATAGGGCACTCTGGATGCAAATCAATTTACATGTGGAATCACCTTAAACCTCGAGACCACTGAAAAGAAGTGAAAATCTGTGGCTGCCCATTGGCAGTTCTAGGGGGAATTATTGTGAAGGTAGGACCACGAGCTTTTGCCTGTTAGCACGCGTGCCGCTCTCCTGAGATATGCACCGTGACTTGCATATGATGAGATCTGTCCACACCTCCATTGCTGTTAGCTTTGCTTCAGACTACATATCAGCTCTCCTCGTTTCCTTCTTAAGAACCAGCTCCAGTCCTCAGTAAGCGATGAATGTTAAACTGTTTATTTCTCAAAAGAAAGAAGGTCCTGCCCAGCTCCCTTTCACAGGATAGCCCTTGGCTGCTTGCACTGGAGAAAGCACGCCTAGCTGGCTAAGTTGGCATCCTGAATGGCTCAAGCAGTACTGCAGTGCAGCCAAAGATGTGCTTACCTGTCCAAGCCTTCCAACCTTGGCTTCACGGAAGCCTAATCAGCTTTAATTACTGGCATTTCAGCTGACGCCCCCGGCTCTGCAGGACCAACATTTCCATGCATCCATGGAACAAAAGGCTGCACCGGGGAAGGTATGCTGTCCTCTTAAATAAATTAAAGAAATAGCAAATTAAAGAAACCTCTATCCTGTCATAGGGGTGCCCTTTTTACAGGGCCTGATGTGACAGTAATTTAAAATTCTTTTGGCTGCTCTGACAAGGCTCTCTACTAGAAGACAAATAGCTAATGGCTTGGCTTGCCAGTTTAAAGATATTACACAACTAAAAAGAAACCTTAACTAATCCATCACTATTCTGCCCAAATACAGCGCATACAAAAAGAGAGAGCCCGTGTGGAATTTTTATGATAATTTAAAAATTCCCTTTTCCCTTTCTTTAGTTTAATTGCTTGGTATCACCTCCAGAATGTAATTTAATTTTTGTCATCTCGTCTTTCTCCTGGCAAATTGGTAATGCACCGAGTGACTATGCACATCCATGCTGAGAATGGAGAATGCAGCATGCTCCATTGTATAGGTATGGTAGGAGGTGGGGGAGAGGGGGCTGGAAGGGGGAGGGGGGGTTGAAAGCTTGCTTTGGATCATATTGATGAAGAGGCAACCACATTTGATTCCAAGGCTAAGTGGTAAAGACCATTTCAGAAATGACTGCCACCAGTCCTATGCCCAGTCATTTGCGTAGGGTAAGAGTTCTTGGCTGCTGGACATTTTCATCCTAGATGATCTTAACAGATTCCTGAGAGTAGTCATGTTTGTAAAAAAAAAAAAAAAAAAAAAGGCCGATAGGTTTTATTTTAGATATTTATTTCAGTCTAGCTCCTTAAACATACTGGGGTAGATTTTCAAACCGCGCGAATTGGCGTACATTTGCTGGCGCATCAGGCGCAAGCAAAAGTACGCGGGATTTTAGTAGATACGCGCGTAGCCGCGCAAATCCTGGATCGGCGCGTGCAAGGCTATCGATTCTGTATAGCCGGCGCGCGTCAAGCCGCGCAGCCTACCCCCGTTCCCTCCGAGGCCGCTCCGAAATCGGAGCGGCCTCGGAGGGAACTTTCTTTTGCCCTCCCCTCACCTTCCCCTCCCTTCCCCTACCTAACCCACCCGCCCGGCCCTGTCTAAAACCCCCCCCTTACCTTTGTCGGGGGATTTACGCCTCCCGGAGGGAGACGTAAATCCCCGCGCGCCAGCGGGCCGCTAGCGCGCCGGGACGCGACCTGGGGGCGGGTACGGAGGGCGCGGCCACGCCCCCGGACTGCCCCAGGCCGTAACCACGCCCCCGGGCCCGCCCCCAAAACGCTGCCGACACGCCCCCAAAACGCCGCGCCGACCGGGCCCGCCCCCCGACACGCCCCCCTCGCTAAACCCCGGGACTTACGTGAGTCCCGGGGTCTGCACGCGCCGGTAGGCCTATTGAACATAGGCGCACCGGCGCACAGGGCCCTGCTCGCCTAAATCTGCCCGGATTTAGGCGGATTTAGGCGAGCAGGGCTCTGAAAATCCGCCCCACTGTGTCCGCACTCTTAATTTACTAACAATATACAATAAGGCATTGCAATGGGTGCCATAGCACATGCATTCACTATGGATCCTTTTCAGGGTTGGCACAGACAGTTAACAAGGACGTAAGGAGAAGAAGAAGAAGGTGTCATTGAAATTGTGATATATCAAGCTGGGTATTTCTTGTGTGGGACAAAAGGTTTGTCAGCAGGGATGCTACTGCAAATGTATCTCTACTTTTATGCCTTCTCATGGGTCATGCCAAGCCATGCACGTTTCTTCCCATGAGACATGCCTGCCTGGCACTTCTAGTGGTCTTGCCAGTCAAGGGATTTCATGCTGTCATTGAGTTCCGTGACCACAACACCCCCGTGCCCAGCCGGAACCATGAGTAGAAATAGCTAAAAGAATTTCTCTTTGTTCATAAATTGCCAGTTAAATTAAGTTCAGACAAAACTAATTTTATATTTTCATAGGCACTCAGGCATAGAATGCTGCTAGCTGTTATGAATGAAATGTTCAATGCGGCCTTTTTATGGTAGCCCTGGAGCTGACTTTCCTGATGTTGAAAGGGGTTATCGAGGCAGACTACACCCCAGGAAGATGACTGGGGTATAGCGTTCTAGTGTGATCCCTGAAAAAGGGATTAATTAAAATCTGTGCTCTGCTACATTCTATTCACCATAAATTATGTTGACAATTTCCCATTGATTTTCTCTCATTTTAAAAAAACAACTCTATAAATCCTCAGGCAAATATGATAAAAATGATGTTGATGGTCCCTAATCATGATTTACAGAATGTCTGTGCTTAAGTGCATTGGATGACCTGTACTTTGGTGATGATATACAAACTTAGAAAGCCCAAGATAGTATAATTGGAATATCTTGTTTTCTATATTATAAAATGTCCAAACTCCTTATGCCTCGGGGATATAGTGAGTAGCGTTCTGGCTTTTTAGCACACATTGCATGACCTCCTCCAAGCAATTGAATTTGTGTTAAGAGGTCCTTCAGGCTAGCAGGGAAAATGATAGCCCTGTGGAGAAGATTTTCAGAGAGCTGGACATATAGCAGTGAGTCAGAAAATTCAGCCACCGAGTCAAGCCCTCTTGCTGGACAGAAAACACCCAAAGAAAGTTGATATCCAATACAAAATAATCACATTTTAATGAAAAAGCTGAGCATTGTTTTAGAGTTAGGATTCAGATTTCTAAACCCTTTTCCTGACTATCCCCCAAATATCAATCTTCTTAATTGATAGAAATAACCAGCAATGCATGTGCAATGTTAATTTCAGTGAATGGAGAGTTACATATTTAGGCCCCAGCAGCAGAAGATTTCTAGTAACATTGTAGCACCATCAGCAGTGAATGCATAAATACTATGGGGTACGCTTTCAATAAACCACCTGTCAAAGTATGTATGTATTTTTCAGCCTGCTCAGACTTACCTGATCTTCAAGCACAAAGGAACACGCATGGTTTGTGTTTGAAGACTGAATCGTTATCTGGATAAAAGTACATGTGCACTTCAAGTTGTCTCCAATGGAAGCATACGGAATGTAAGTTGTCTATGTGCACACATTTTTTAAACTTCTGGTGCACGTCTAGATTTCATGCCCCAATTAAGTTTTGCCCCTGGGAGTGCTTCTTTTACACTGGTGCAAAAAGTACACTTTGCTGTGAAAGAACACACATGAAAAACTATCTAGAAAAAAATAATATTCTTTCTCGATCCCAAATTGGCTTCCGTAAGTATTTCAGTATGGAAACCCTCCTCATCTCACTCACAGACTACCTCCTCAAAGGACTGGACAAAGGCCACTCGTATATACTTGCACTACTAGACATTATCCTCTGCCTTTGACACCATAAGTCACAACATCCTACTTGACCGGCTCTCTGAAATTGGCATCTCAGGAACACCTCTCCACTGGTTCGAATCCTATCTAAAAAATAGGCAAAGAAAAGTTAGAATAGGTAACTAAGACTCCAAAGCAATTGACCTACCACAAGGCATTCCTCAAGGCTCCTCATTATCCTCTACCCTTTTTAACATCTACCTACTGCCACTCTGCCACCTCCTCTCCAAACTTGGTCTTACACACTTCATATATGCGGACGAAGTACAAATCATCATTCCTATCACCAATTCCCTACCTAAAGCTCTCGAAACCTGGGAAACCTCTCTCTCTGCAATCAACACCCTCCTCACTAACGTCAACCTCACACTCAACACATCCAAAACAGAATTCATGATCATTTCACCACAACACAACCCCTTCACCCCCTTTCAACACAACGCCCTCCCTCCCACAATCTCCATCACACAACACGCAAGAAACCTCATCATTGAAATCAATTCAACCTAAAAAAATTAACACCACAATGAACTTCAAACCCTAAAAAAACTAAAACCCCTCTTCCACTTCAACAACTTCCGCACAGTACTCCAATCCACTATTGTCTCAAAAATTGACTACTGCAACACCCTCCTCCTCGGCCTTCCCAAAAACACTATCGCCCCCCCTCCAAATGCTCCAGAATGCCACCGCCCGTATCCTCACTAAAACGAGCATATCACCCCCATTCTCAAAGAATTACACTGGCTCTCGATCCCTTATCGAATCCAATATAAAACTCTCACCATCATACACAAAACCTTACACAACCAAAACATGCACTGGCTCAACAAGTCCCTTACATTCCGTAACACCAACAGACCCACTAGATCTTACTACCTGGCAACCCTGCATACTCCCTCACCTAAGCTTACTCATCATACCTCCACTAAAGAGAGTGCACTATCCATTGCAGGGCCTACAATATGGAATACTATGCCTACTGACCTACGCAGTAGGGATGTGAATTGTGTCCTCGATCGTCTTAACGATCGATTTCGGCTGGGAGGGGGAGGGAATCGTATTGTTGCCGTTTGGGGGGGTAAAATATCGTGAAAAATCGTGAAAAATCGTGAAAAATCGAAAAATCGAAAAATCGCAAAACCGGCACATTAAAACCCCCTAAAACCCACCCCCGACCCTTTAAATTAAATCCCCCACCCTCCCGAACCCCCCCCCCCCCAAATGACTTAAATAACCTGCGGGTCCAGCGGCGGTCCGGAACGGCAGGGGTCCGGAACGGGCTCCTGCTCCTGAATCTTGTTGTCTTCAGCCGGCGCCATTTTCCAAAATGGCGCCGAAAAATGGCGGCGGCCATAGACGAACACGATTGGACGGCAGGAGGTCCTTCCGGACCCCCGCTGGACTTTTGGCAAGTCTCGTGGGGGTCAGGAGGCCCCCCACAAGCTGGCCAAAAGTTCCTGGAGGTCCAGCGGGGGTCAGGGAGCGATTTCCCGCCGCGAATCGTTTTCGTACGGAAAATGGCGCCGGCAGGAGATCGACTGCAGGAGGTTGTTCAGCGAGGCGCCAGAACCCTCGCTGAACGACCTCCTGCAGTCGATCTCCTGCCGGCGCCATTTTCCGTACGAAAACGATTCGCGGCGGGAAATCGCTCCCTGACCCCCGCTGGACCTCCAGGAACATTTGGCCAGCTTGTGGGGGGCCTCCTGACCCCCACGAGACTTGCCAAAAGTCCAGCGGGGGTCCGGAAGGACCTCCTGCCGTCCAATCGTGTTCGTCTATGGCCGCCGCCATTTTTCGGCGCCATTTTGGAAAATGGCGCCGGCTGAAGACAACAAGATTCAGGAGCAGGAGCCCGTTCCGGACCGCTGCCGTTCCAGACCGCCGCTGGACCCGCAGGTTATTTAAGTCATTGGGGGGGGGGTTCGGGAGGGTGGGGGATTTAATTTAAAGGGTCGGGGGTGGGTTTTAGGGGGTTTTAGTGTGCCGGCTCACGATTCTAACGATTTATAACGATAAATTGTTAGAATCTCTATTGTATTGTGTTCCATAACGGTTTAAGACGATATTAAAATTATCGGACGATAATTTTAATCGTCCTAAAACGATTCACATCCCTACTACGCAGTATCAGCATTGGATGGGCATCATCATCGGTAAAGGTATAAGGTACACTATTATAACACCATCAGTCATGGGCATGTGGCAATGAGAAGACTGTACAGCCCTGCAGCCCATTTTCCAACTGAGGATTTCAGGATTTGAGCCTGCAATTGTCTGGCTCCCACACAGGACCCCTACTGCCGAGCTAAAGGTGCAGCTTCCCTTAGCTGTGCTAGTAGGAGAACTTATCTACTAAAGTCAAGTTACTCAGATCCATTCCCTTATTACTCCATCCCATGACAGGCCCCTTAAGCAGTGAGTCCATTTCACAATACATACAAAGTCACCAACAAACGGAAAATTTGACAATTTTATTATGTGTTACCCATTATTAAATATTAAATTGAAACAGTATACACATATATGATTATCCCAAAATCATATAAATGGTAACCAACCCAACCCATCTCTCATTTAGAGTATATTACTGAACTATGTAACCGTAAAATATTGGCACCCCATGGATAACCTAGAAACCTAACCAACCTATTTTGTGCCAAAATGTAAACCGTTGTGATGGTATATTACTAAACGACGGTATAGAAAAATTTTAAATAAATAAATACTTCAGCACCAGCTGTAGTGGATTTATGGTAACACAGTGGTATCAGCAGTAGGTGTATAGCTAGTATACTGTTAGCAATAGATGAATAATACCAGCAGTAGTGAGTGTGTTTACTGCCAGCAGCAGTGACTGTGACTGGATGGGACAGCCCAGGACTGTGCTTGCACATTGCCAGTAGTAGTACACATGCCTTATTTGAAGTGGCTGCTGTGCCTGCTATGAGAATGTAGCTTACCGAGGAGGAGGAGGAGGAGCAGGGTTCCTGTCATACTTGGAGGAAGAGGTTATGATCCTTCAATATGGTTGTCGGTATGATTTATAAACCATCAGCCTTTTAAAAACTTCAGAATCCTATCATAGGGCCTCTCTAACACTTAACTATCAATTCTAATTTCCTTTCTCACTCAGACCTTTCCCCCCTTCTCTGCCCAGCTCCTACCAGACCAATACATAGTGAGTAATCAATAACAAGAGACAGGAAATGGAGGAGAATATTCTGAAGCTAATCTGCTCTTAAATCTATCTGTAGGGAGAGGGTGAGAGAAACTGCTTCCAGGCAGAGAGCTCCGGGTCTCTAAGTACTCAAGATCTGCCCACCCCGTCTGAAGAAGAGTTTTGGTGATCTATCCTTCATCCTCCGCAGACATTAACAGAGCAGCACTTACTGTTACAGGAAAAGTCTCTGTAAAGTCCGCAGCAAGAAGGTAAATCCGATGGTCTGGCAGGCTCTTAATAAACACATCCCGGCAGAACTGCTTTTTGAACCGTTGCAATGTACCGGTAAAGAGAAACGTTTAGGATCAGGGGATGAGGCACCCTCTTCCCGTTCATGCACGATGCCCCGGCCCCCATCCGTCACACGCAGCACGCTTTTCCCCTTGCAGCGATACAAGTGTGCCATGCACACGCTTGCATAGTCATTATGCCACCTCAAAGCGCACGCAAGCATTTCTGGAACTGCTGTGAGCTTGATTATTACTATTATTTGTTATGTTGTTGCTGTTTTTATAATATTGTTGTTACCTCACATTCATTAAGCACCTCTCATAAGAGGCTACAAAGCGGCATGCAAACAGAAAAAAAAAATTGTAAACGAAGGGTCAAAATCCGTCAAATCATAATATCAAATAAAGATTATCCTTGATGTTCCGCCCAGCTAAAGATAACTGGCTGAATGCATAAGGCATATAAAATTTTCTGGGTAAAAACAAAAATGGGCAGTGCTAGAGGCGTTCCCAGGACTTAATTATAATTTAGCTGGTTAGGACTGATGCTCGCCACCAGCTAAGTTCAAGTAGCCAACCACAACCATCCAATCAGCAGGCTTAGATCTAAACAGCTAAATTTTGCCTGACTACATTTAGGAGAATTTTCAACCAAAAGCCTACCTGGTTACGATTTGACTGAGAATTCAGTTAAAGATAAATCAGGTAAAATGAGTTGGTTATCTTTGCTACTCAGCAGCCTTTTCTTTTTGGGAAAAATTGAACCCAACGCCATTGCTCTGACCCTGCTGTCATCAGTCATCCTCTGCTCGGTCTGTGTCAGGAACCAGGAATCCCCAGAACATTGCGCAATAGCCATGCCCTCATCTTTAGGTTGGCCTGAGCCAGAAAACAGGAAATCCATGTGTCACTGCGCACTGACCCCGCTTTTGCTTGTGGGTCAGTCTGTGCCAGGGAGCAAGACTCCTGAGGTCAATCTGCAACAACCATGATCGTGTTCCAGAAGAAACCGCCCCCTGTCACCCCTCAGTGACTATCATCCCTACCTGATAGCTAACATCAGTTTACTGGCATGAATTTGATCCAGTTCTGATTGTGTTAACTCTCATTTCCAGGTGCATCAGCGATTGGAGTCCTTTCTTTACAGGAAAGAACTGCAGGCCCCAGAATCCTTTAAATAGGAGTTTAAAACCATAAAACTAACCAGAAATGAATTAAAAGGGCTGATGTTTTGCACCATTCTTAAGGGAAGAAGCCAAAATCATATGGATCAACAAGGCTGCTTGATGGATGGATTGACGCATGGCATAGTGTGGAAACTGTAAATTCCCTGTTTATTTCTTCTTAAATAAATATGAAATGCATTTTCTTGAAACTCAGCTAGGAAAGTTAAATGTGGTCCATGCTGCAATTACTGTTGTATATATAAATGGCTTATTTCTCCTGGTTTTTGCCTTTGGTGTCACAGAACTAAAAAAACTGCCCTTTGATTGGCCAAAATTATTCACCTTGTAGGACACAATAGCCCTAGACTCTTCCTGACACAGAATGGAGCTCCCAGCATTAAAATTCTACATAGATAGGCAAATATCAATGCAAGACAGAGTGATTCAGAAAGATATGGAGATAGACAGAAGGGCATAGATTCTGAGAGTAGCAGTATATAAACACACATTTCTCTTTGATTGAAATTCATTAGACACCAAAATGAAACGGTCTAAAGCTTTTAAACCCCAGGGATATTTTTCTTTTGACTAATAGACTGAATTGGTTTCTTTGTTGCAGAGACACAGACACATTCATCACACACATCACACACATGCTATTCAAACACACAAGCTCATCGCACATTGAGCCAAAAAATACACACTTATCACATCCAGCTCCAGACACAATCACACCTGTACTCATCACATGCAGATGCATCGATTCATGCTCTCAAACATACACGCATCGCATGAAGAGTAAGGACATATACACACATGTATGCTCACAAACATGCATCACGCAAGATCCAAAGTTGCACTCACTGACACGCTTACAGATAGCACAGATATATATACACACACAAACACCCATACTTACACAAAATGACCCATTTTCTACGGAATGAAAAACTCAAGGACAAGGGGGTCATCCAGTGAAATTAAAATGAGAGAAGTACAAAAGAAGTACGAGAGAATATGTTTCTTCTTTTACTGGGAGGGTGATGAGCACCTGGAACAGGCTTCCAGTGGAGCTTCTAGGAGCCAGAATTCAAGCATGCATGGGGGACAGATATAAGGAGCAGGGCAAGAGAGGGAGAAGACCACAGATAATATCTATGGCAGCACAGGATGCAGACAATGATTAGACTGTAAGGGGGGGTAGGGAAGTGCAATAATGGACTGACCAGTCATGCAATAGGGCAGTGTCCGAGGGCCCACAGCAGTTTCCCCCTAGCCTTTGATAGGTAGGTACTTACTGCCCGGGATGGGGCCAGGACACTGTCAATGTGCACCTGGGAGATGTGCATGAGTAAAACTTTTGTTTATGATTTTGTTTTCATTTTTTTTTTCTTTCTGCGATTGAGCACATGCTAAAATTTTTGCATAAGCTAAAATGTAGAAGTGAAGTCAGATTTTGTTGTGGTTTTTTTTTTGTGTAGTTTCAGATGGGAAATGACCACAAAATGAAATGTCATTGTGAGTTCCATGTGTTTTAAAAATGACAGCCATCCCTACTGGCGGGAAACAAGTAGTCTTTATCTGCTGACATCTATGGTTCTATGTATCTGCACTAATTTATACAGGCACAATGCATATCCACCCACGCACAAAAGACACATGGAGACCCATATATGAATACGTACACAGATGCACGTATAGCATGCCCACAAAGACATGCACAGATTGTTCATGCAGTCTTTAGCTGATGCTCATGAATAGAAATACACCAGTACAAGCACAAACCCCACCCCCACAGAAAGCACATACGATATAGGGAAACGTTCATTAAAACAGTAATACGGAAATATATACCTGCTGCAGAGATATCTGTAAATTATGCATATGCACTCACACACATCTACAGAAAGGCATGCTGGCAGGCACAAATAGACCTCCCAGCCCAGCCAACCAGACTGTTTTGTTAGCTCTCACTGTGTACTTTTCTTATGTCACAAGGGTACTCCATTCATCCCATTAAAAGAAATCCACACTCCAGGTCAAACAGAGAGAATTCCTTCAGCGGAAAGAGGGGTAATACCTCATCATCTTACCACTTACCTCACCAGGCAGAGAAGGCTTCATTTTTCACACACGCCACATACATTACGCTGCAAGCACTCAGCTAAACCTTTTAAATGGCGTTGTTTTAGAAAGAGAGAGAGAGAAAGGAAGGCAAGACAAAGAGAGATAAATGAATGTTAGGTCTTCCTTCCTCATTTGCAAGGCCAGCACTAATCCCATAAAAATGAGAAGCAGACACTAACGCCCAAATATTTAAAATCGGTAGAAAATATAACAAATAAAGCAAATGCCATGATTTTTTAATGTATTCTGTACAAGGCCATGGTTGAATGAACTTTTTTCCAAAAGTCTTGTGTCAAGTATTAGCTCTCTGCAACACCAGGCAGAAGCAGAATATGGGTATTAGATTCATCAATCAGTACTGAATACGTTGACCCCTTTTAGTGATATGCATTTATTTGAAATGAATGAGCAATCTGAAATGAAATAAGCATTTTTGTTTTGTTTAAAATGATACAAATAGGACTGAAGGCATATTACCAGGTATTAATACTATAAAAATAATAAACAAAAAATGCCAACTAATTTTACACAAATATAAATCAAATTTATTGCAAGAAAATTTTGCTTAAAATACAACACATATACAAAAATCAAAACAAAAAAACAAAACAAATATGACTTTCTTATTTAAAAAAAAAAACAAAAAACCTGGATGTCTAGTAACCTATACAATTTGTTACTGTTGTATTACCTAACAAAGGGCCCTTGTTTCGCCAAAAAATACAGGCTTCATCAGGGGATATTACTACATTGTTGGTTCCATTACAACAGCAATCCAGTAGATGTAGTGCTTATCTCAAAACGCCAACACATATACTGTATGTATATTTTATTCTGAACATTTATTTTAGATGTACATAATTGTCCATTGATTGCTGTATAACCAGTGTAGTGCTACATGATTTTATATCTCCAAATTTCAATCATACATCCTCCATATACAAAAACAAGCAGAATTATATTGGTAAAAAATATCATTATATACCTAACTATACTTTTTTTTTTATTTCTATTTTTAATCAATTAAAAAGAAATCTATCTTACTTGTAAATTTCCTTGCTGATATACAGTTTCCTCATAAATGGGATAATTTATGGTTGCTTCCAATTTTCGAAGAAGGAAATTTACAATAAGTTGGTTTTCTTTTTAATTGATTAAAAATAGAAATTTAAAGAATTTTCATAGTTAGGGAAGTGTGTGCCAGCCGGAGTCTACTTATTTCCTTAATTGGAGCGAACTGGGAGGGAACCGTGGAAACCCTACTCGCGTCGCCACTTGTTGCTTTTTAAAATCTCCCCATCCCCCCCCCCCCTCCCTGCACGTGTCATGGTGCTGTCTACAAATACGCGCGAGGATGTTAAAATCTGGCGCTCATGCGCATGCAGATATAGTATTTTATAACATGCAGACGACGACACACGCTTGTTATAACATTGGTGCGTCCATGTGCATGCACTGGGATCTTGAGAGGTGCAAAGCAGCACCCCCACAGTGGCAAGAACAGCCCAAGGTTTAGAGTCTGGGGTATGACAGCAAGTCAAAGTTACAGAAAGACCCTTATCGTACAGTCTGGGTATGGCACCAATGAAGAGAGGAAGATGGAGGATAAAGGGTATAACAGCAAGGCAGAGTGGCATGGGAGATGTCTGTCTTCCTTGCCACTTGTCAATTTTAGTACAAGAGAATAATCTATCACCAGTATTGCTTTTGTGACATAAACTTTTATTACATTGCCTTCTTGAAACTGATCTTCCTGCTGGGTGGAATTTTGAGTTTCTTGTTAAATTTGCTTTCCTATTGAAATGTTTGTCACAATCAGGACATAACAATGGTCTTTCATCAGTGTGACTTTCCTGGTAATTAGTGAGGTTTAATTTATTAAGAAAGTTTTTCCTATATTCTTTAGCTGAACAGTCTCTTCTGTTTGTTGATCTTCTGGTGTTGCATTAGTTCTCTCTTCCTACTGAAAACTTTGCCAGATTCAAAATATGTTAAAAGGCTTTTCTATTTTCTTTTATGCCTGCATTTCTTCCTTCTGACTGATGGGTTTTGGAGACAACACACCCCAGTATAACCAAGAAAGAATGGTAGGAGAACTAGGCTATGATCCTAGAGATATACAACAAAATAGTAAAGGTGTGAACTAGAAAAGAGATGGATGGGAAAAGAAACTTGTATTTTTTTTTCTTTTTCACATTTTTTTCTGGGAAAAACACTCTACTATAACCAACAAAGAAACAGGGTAGGAAAACTAGGCTGGTATTATAGAGGGTTTCAATAAAATGAAGAACCATAAAAGAAGTGGGGTGGGAGGAGAAACTTGTATTTATTTTTTTTTTCCTGGTGACAAAACACCCCAGTATAACTAACAAACAAACAGGATGGGAGAATTAGGCTGAGATCCAAACAGCAAACAACGTAGAAGCATCAAAACTCCCATACTGGTAAATAATAGGTATGACCCCCAAGCTGTGGTATATTAGGGGCAAGGCGGATAAGCAGAGCAGGGGCAGCAAGACCCATAAGGTGGTATATCAAAGGATGGCAGCTAGGCAAAGTGGTAGCAAGACGCCTAAGGTGGTATACAGAGTCCCAGCTAGAATAGGAGAAGTTCTGAGACAGGGAGAGCAGGCCCTCGAGGAGTGAGTACCTGATCCCTTAGAGCAGGGAGACTCCGTGGTATAGTACTCACACAGCGGTTCTACTAGACGAGAGGTCTGGCACTGGAACAGAGGGCAGGCCCTCGAGGAGCGAGTACCTGGTTCCAGGGAAGCAGTACTGTGGAATAGATGGTAGTTGTACTCACAGATGGATTTTGTTAGTGAAGTCTTCCAAGTAGAAAGGATTGTAGATGCAGGCAGCGACTCAGGGAACATGGGCCCTTGAGGAGTGAGTACCGGTTCCTGATAGCACCTGAAAGAAATAGAAGAGGCCCCTGAGGAGTGGGTACCCCATTGGCAGTAAGAGTTCCAGAGAACGCTGGAGTGGCAGAGTAGCTTTGGTACGGAGAGAGAATCCCATCTGCAGTATCTGAGTCGTTGCTAACTCGATTAGCTAGCAAAAGAGGTAGGCTTAAATATCTGGGCAGCATGATGTCATCTCAGGGGGACACCCCTGAGGTTCGCGCCAATGAGGAAATAAAGATGAGGGCGGAGCGCACACCCTATGGTACCTTGAAGGAGCATGGCGGGAAGCAGCACCAAAAGCCGGTCCGGGGACGCCGGAGAGGTCGGCAGACAGACGCCGCAGCAGCCAGTAGTCCGAGGTGAATGGGAGGAGCCGCAAGAAGAGTAAAGTAGGCGGGGCGAAGCCGTCATAGACCGACAATCGCAACACAAATGGAATATTTGTTTCATCTGTGGAACCCCCTCCTTTTTTTTCATGGGGGGGGCACAAATGAAACAAATATGGGCACATGCATTATGCTTTACCAATTTGTTTCAAATGAATGCACGTCCCTATTGAGAAGTCCCAGTCTGTATTCAGTCATTTCTCTGCTGGATTTCGGGCAGAGAAGTTGTGCTTCTGAAGCTCTTTCTCAGAACCAAAGAAAAACTAAAAAAAAAATTGGAAAGGAAAGAGAAAAAAAAACAAGGTTAGCTGGGCTCTTACTTATTGTCACTGTGTCAGCAACTGAGAGGAAACACTGCAATTTAATCTGTCTGTCCACAGTTAAAGAGTTATTATATCATTGAAGAAGCAGTTTTAACAGCTGCAATGTCTCTGATCAGTGACCATTGTACTGATCAGGTAGAACACCAGCCTTTGTTTTCTTCTTCTTTTTTCTCCCTGACTTTCTGTGTGTGGAATAAGGAACCAATACACCAGACTACAGTGTGTGTTTGTGTGTGTGTGTGAGGGGGGGGGGGGTGAGTGTGACTCTCTTTCCATGGCCTGTGTCATTTCTTAGTTGAAAGCTGTGTAGTCATAGTCACCGAGCAGGTAGTGTGTGGTGTGCTTTGAAAGGAAAGGCTGTGTGCTGTCTGTCCTACTGTATGTCCGTATGTCACCACAACACATTTGTATTGTACAGTACTGTGGTATACTACACTTGTTGTAACAATAAAAGCCCAAGCCACTATGTGTAACTGAGTGACTGTGTCAAATTTCAGCCTGCCCCAGGGAGCAAAAGGGAGAAGTGGTACTCGTAGCAACACTGATGGCAAAGGAGGAGGGAAAAGACCAGGACTCCCCCGCGCAAGATAAAGAGAGATTTTATAACAGGGGGGAGACCAGAGGTAGACAGCGGCAAGAGGAAGCTTAAGCTGGAAGAGCATCAGCTGCCTGCTCCCACTCTCGTCTAGGGGTGCACGAGCAGGAGAAGGTAAAGGCAGCGGAGGGTGGCATCAGCAGTGGAGGGGCAGGGACATTAGGAGGGGAGAACACAAAAGCGGCACAAGGCCCTCCCCCACCCCCACCCCCGATTCCAGTGTCTGCAGCAGGTACTTGGAGAAGGTACTGATCCGGATGAATCATGTGTGGGGGGGGGGGGGGTCACAGAGGATATAGAAACTCGAGCAGCTCAGGAAGTCATTGGCGTGATATCCTCTACTGAGCAGCTGCAGGAGGCAGAAAGTGATACTGTTTGTCCAGAAACAGTGCATAGTAAAGAGCATGAGATATACCCCTGGCCTTTTCCCTCCTGGTTCACCCCCAGTCCCAATCCCAGCCGCAGTACTACCCAAAGATCCAGAGAGCGAGAGGACTCTGCAGGACATCAGAGGGGTGGAAGCACTTTGAAGTTAGGGAGGACCAATGACTTACACAAGGCATTCACTGTTTGAAGGCCATCAGTGCAGGAAAGGTACTGAACCATCTTACAAACAGTGGCATGCAGCATCATTTTAAAAAACACTCATGAGTGGTGGTTTCAGGGGAGACCATCAGCACTAGCCTGGGGACCCAAACTACCAGTCGAAGCAGCAGCAGAAAAGCTAGGGAAAAAAAAAAAAAAGAGGAAGTTAGTCTCCCAAACCAGTTCTGTAGCCTCCTCCTCCAGTGAACTGACAGACAAGCAGCCCACAACCTCACATCTGCAGAAAACTATCTAGGAACAGATGGGGTGTTTTCCCACATCACCATCCCATAGTAAGAGGCAGGCAGCATCAAGAAGGAAAATGACAGCTTAGTCCTGATGGAACTAACAAAGAGATGCAAAAAACTAGTTGGATATTTTCACTGGAGTGTGAAGAGTGGGCAGCAGCTCCATGAGAAGCAGGAAGCAGTGGGTGTGCCTCTGCACAGTCAATAGTCAGTGTGAAATATTTGATCAGGAAACCAGCATTAACACGCCTACTCCTACTCTTACAGAAAGTTGTACTAAAAGGCAAAAATGCTTTTTTTATCCTAAGTTACTGCCCTATGTACTAAAGAGTTATCATGCCCTTTATCATCCTGATCCATGTCGTTTTAGTGCACCATAATGAAATCGTCATGGGAGGATATTATGTTAGGCTTGTTCAGCTTGGAGAAGAGATGGCTGAGGGGGGATATGATAGAGGTCTTTAAGATCATGAGAGGTCTTGAATGAGTAGATGTGAATCAGTTATTTACAGTTTCGGATAATAGAAGGACTAGGGGGCATTCCATGAAGTTAGCAAGTAGCACATTTAAGACTAATCGGAGAAAATTCTTTTTCACTCAGCAAACAATTAAGCTCTGGAATTTGTTGCCAGAGGATGTGGTTAGTGCAGTTAGTGTAGATGGGTTCAAAAGAGGTTTGGATAAGTTCTTGGAGGAGAAGTCCATTAGCTGCTATTAATCAAGTTTAGTTAGAGAATAGCCACTGCTATTAATTGCATCAGTAGCATGGGATCTTTTTAGTGTTTGGGTAATTGCCAGGTTCTTGTGGCCTGGTTTGGCCTCTGTGGGATCAGAATACTGGGCTTGATGGACCCTTGGTCTGATCCAGCAAGGCAATTTCTTATGTTCTTATGTTTATATAAATAAGCCTTTTTCAAGTAAGTAAGCATTCTCACACTAGTTACTAACCAGGGATATATCACATGGAAAATATCACACTAAAATGAAGTCAAAATTCTCTTCAAATGCTGGAGGCAGGTGAAAATGGCAAATAGCCTTTAGACATAAAAGGCCACAGCTTCCATGAAGAAGATGAAACCCTTTGGTGCTACTTTGCAGTAGAGGAGACGATAGAGGCAGCCAGAGGGGTTTGTGGAAAAGTAGGACAGGCAGAGGAGAGGTGGCGAGGAGCATGTAGAAAAGAAGGGGAACTAGACACGACGATCCAGGAACTTCAGGCAGGAGAGAGTCACCATTGTTTGGTCTTCCTGAGGAGGAGGGGGGGGGCTCTAATGCTATACAGGCTGCATATGAGGAACTCATGCAAGATCTGGGTCCTCTGATGGGTCTCATGCGATGCCAGCTCTCATCAAGCTGACTGCACATTCTAGCCACTGGATGCTTTCAGACTGCTATGGCTAAAATGGGTACTATGTCCCCATTCACTTTCTCCAGGTATTTCGGCTAGTGATGTGCAGCTGTTTTTGGTTGGGTTGTTTTTTTTTTGGTTTTTTTTTTGGGGGGGGGGTCAATTCAGGTTTGTTTGGGGTTTTTTTCAAAGCGGTTCTGGCCAAATTCTTTGGGGTTTTTCTTCATATTTTTCAGGTCATTTGCTTTGATGAATAGTATATGCTGTTTGCCAAAATGAATTTTTAGAATGAGTTGACTTTTTGTTCAATTGCAACAAGCCAAACCAAAAAAAAAACTCAACTCATTTGTTGAGTTTTTACCATTCGGATCATCCAAATGCACGTCGGCAATTTCAGCTAAGTACTACATGCCCTGATTAAAGGTTCTAGGAATTGTATATTTGAAAGGACATTTAAAGGGACTTCTATGAGATAACCAGTCTATCTAAGACAATGGGTGCTACTGATTGCATACATGTTGCATTTGTGCTGCCATGTGAAAGGGAATAGGAATACAGGAATAAGAAACATTTTCAGTTTTTGAATATTCAGGCTTTTTGCAATGCTCACATGAAAATTCTGAACGTGGTAGACAGATACCCTGGATTTTACCTTGGGCCATGCTGTATATCCTATTGTTATGATAACATGTGTTTTGTGGATCCTTGGGTGTTCTGGTGATGACCACGCCCACGGGAAGGAGCCCTGTGAGGAGCCACAGCACTGGGCTAGACTTGTGCACACAAAACACAGGATAGTTCTTTATTATACAGCTTGAAGATCTCCACGAGAGGTGGCAGTAGTGAGGCAGTCTGTGATTATAGTCACGGCAGAGGGAGCCCTTCTCTCCAAGATGATGTCAGGAGGTTCCGCAGCAGGTCTCCCAGCGAGGAGATATTGTGGATGAGATAGACTGAGAGTTAGCGTACTCACTAGGGGTTAATTGTTGGTATGTGATTCCACCAGGTCTGTTGTAGAAGGTACAGGCACAGAGGCAGGGAGAGCAGGCCCTTGAGGAGCGAGTACCTGTTCCCTGAAAGGCACCTGAAATAAAGCAGAGGGTCCCCAAGGAGCGGGTACCCAGGTTAGCAAATACCCCGAAGGGCAGAGAGAGAGAGCTTCCTGCGGCAGCATGGAAGTGGCAGAGTAGCGTAGACAGGAATGGATTTGAGTCCTTGCTAACTCAGAGAGTTAGCAAATTGATGAAGGTAATCTACCCGGATGGCATGACGTCAGCATGAGGGAACGTCCTCGAGGTTCGCGCCAAGGGTGGTACAAAGATGTGGGTTGCGCATGCGCGCCATCTAGTAGGTACCTGGGAGAAGCAATGGTGGGAGGATGCACCATAGCCTTCTGGGGACGCCAGAAAGGTTGGCTTGAAGATGCTGCGGTAGCCATCTTGCCCAGGTAAGCGGGGGGAGCCGAGAATAAGATGAGGCAAGCGGAGCGAAGCCGTCGAAGACCGACAGACGCAACACCTATATCACTCCACACTCTTCCAACAATTTGAGGAGGCAGATACAGCCACGGATGACCAGGTACAGTGCCAGATTTAAGGCTCAGGGGTCTCTAAATCAAAAAAAGCAAAGACTAAATTTCAAGTTTTGTATTTTATTGGTGATGCTATGAGGCTTTTAAACTGGACATAGCTTAGGGCCTCAGCATGTTTTAAACCAGCCCTGATCATGTACATAATTTTTACTGCCATTACTCTATATGAGGCAGATTTTCAAGGGTTACGCGCGTTAAATCCAGGAGGATTTACGTGTGACGGGGCTTACGCATGCCGAGCCTATTTTCTAAAGGCCCGGCGGCACGCATAAAGCCCCGAGACATGTGTAAGTCCTGGGGTTTGAAAGAATGGGTGGGGAGAGGGCGTGGCAGGCGTAACTTGTGAGGCAAAGGAACGGGGTTTGTTTTTTTTTTACATAAGAACATAAGAAATTGCCATGCTGGGTCAGACCAAGGGTCCATAAAGCCCAGCATCCTATTTCCAACAGAGGCCAAACCAGACCACAAGAACTGACAATTACCTAAACACTAAAAAGATCCCATGTTACTGATGCAATTAATAGCAGTGGCTATTCCCTAAGTAAACTTGATTAATAGCCATTAATGGACTTCTCCTCCAAGAACTTATCCAAACCTTTTTTGAACCCAGCTACAGTAAATTTTTTGAACCCAGCTACATCCTCTGGCAACAAATTCCAGAGCTTTATTGTGCGTTGAGTGAAAAAGAATTTTCTCCAGTTAGTCTTAAATGTGCTACTTGCTAACTTCATGGAATGCCCTCTAGTCCTTCTATTATTCGAAAGTATAAATAACCGATTCACATCTACTCGTTCAAGACCTCTCATGATCTTAAAGACCTCTGTCATATCCCCCCTCAGCCGTCTCTTCTCCAAGCTGAACAGCCCTAATCTCTTCAGCCTTTCCTCATAGGAGAGCTGTTCCATCCCCTTTATCATTTTGGTTGCCCTTCTCTGTACCTTCACCATCGCAACTATATCTTTTTTGAGATGCGGCGACCAGAATTGTACACAGTATTCAAGGTGCAGTCTCACCATGGAGCGATATAGAGGCATTATGACATTTTCCGTTTTATTAACCATTCCCTTCCTAATAATTCCTAACATTCTGTTTGCTTTTTTGACTGCCGCAGCACACTGCACCGACGATTTTAAAGTAATTTCCACTATGATGCCTAGATCTTTTTCCTGGGTGGTAGCTCCTAATATGGAACCTAATATCATGTAACTATAGCAAGGGTTATTTTTCCCTATATGCAACACCTTGCACTTGCCCACATTAAATTTCATCTGCCATTTGGATGCCCAATCTTCCAGTCTTGCAAGGTCCTCCTGTAATGTATCACAATCCACTTGTGATTTAAATACTCTAAATCATTTTGTATCATCGGGCGGGACAGGTGGGGGGGGGGGGAAGAAAGGAAAATTCCCTCCGAGGGCGCTCCGATTTCGGCGCAGCCTCGGAGGGAACGGGGAAAGCCAGCTGGTCTCCCCCAGGGCTCAGCGCACAAGGTGCACTAGTGGCACCCCCTTGCCTGTGCATGTTATAAAATCGGGCGTACATTTGTGCACGCCGGGTTGCGTGCATAAATGTACGCTGCGCGCATATGTTTTAAAATCTGTCCCCATATGCCTAAAGCTTGTTAGGAGAATGCCATGGCCTTACTACCAGGCTGCATAGATTGATATAATGCTAGGACTGCTTATCTTGTAGCTTACTGTCTATGTCCCTTACTAGAAGCCAGTCTCATGTCCCTTCCATTGTCCTTGTCCTAAGAAAAGTGGATACGCAGGTCATAGCATTCTAAGGGCCTCATTGTTTGCACTAGTATGTACCACTGGGTAGGGAAGACTTCTCTGACATGTGCTTCAATATTCCATGGAGATGCATGATATAGCAGCTGGATGTGACTCCTGATCTGTTGTTCATCTGAGGACTCCTGTAATAAGGAGGTATAATGAAGAACACACATCCTCTCGCTTTATCATGAAGCTGACATTTGGACTGTTAAAATATTGATTCAGATGCTTGGCTAAACCTGCAGGTGTGGTATCTCATTTACCTGAGAAAGTTTCACAAATTGTGTTAGTTTGCCATGTTTTTACATAATATAGTCGTCAACCACAACACTCCAGGTAGTCTTGACCAGGATTTTGAGTACGATCTGATTTGCCCTACTGCAGGAGTGCAAGAAGGCACAACGAATGGGAGTGTGACCTGATCACAAGTCATTGAGGGTTTCTTTTCCTGTAAATACAGTTTGAGGGCTAATTTCAAAGCTTTTTTGTGGTTATTATGGATGGTTGTTCCTCAATATATCTGTTCTGTGTTGTTTTATGTCTGTATGTTAATTTTTGATCTGTCACTGTTTTTAGAACCCATTGTTTATGGCTTGTTCTCCATTTTGTTGAAATGTCTATCACTGTTGGTGTGTGTTTTCCTGTTAACCGCCAAGATTTGGGGATCGGTGGACTAGAAATTGTTTAAATAAATAAAGCTGGATACCTGGGTAAATTGCCCTCCCTTGCCCAACTCTATGCACGTGTGGGCTTCCATTGCATGCATTCATTTAACAGGTTAGAAAGAGCCATGTCAATGGGCGTGTTTAGGTTGGGGGAGTAAAACAGCCCATGTACACTCAACTTTTAAATGGATGCATGCTACTTTGCCCCACCCCCACCCCCCATCCTTGACCACCCACACAAACAGCAAATGCAAAGTGCATGGGGCACCTTTAGCTTGCGTGCTTGGCAGCTGCTAATTTTCATAAGGAAAGAACTGGGCTCAAAGTGCCAGCATGCACTGCAAATGCCTCCAAATGTATGTTTCAGTGCTACAGTTTGTCATGGGTGGTTGTATTTTCTTTTCCTCTCAGCGGAGGCAGACCGATGTCCTCTGCCATCTGCTCTTCTCTTATTCATTAAATGATGTCGCAGACTGGTGACATCTTTCGGGTTCCTGTGAGTAAACCCCTTGGATGGCAAACCTACTTATCTAATACCACAGTCAAATTGTTATGTGTAAAATTCTACAGGGGCAGAATAATGAAGGATTGTGAAGTTTAAATACAATTGGTTCCTCGTAACGTTAGAATGAAATCCAGAACCAAGACTCATTTTCAAAACATATTAGATTACAAAGCAATACTGAAAGCCGTCGGTAAAAGTCAAACATTTCACATGTACGAGAAATGCACATGGACAGAAATGTACATACAGATTCAAAGAAAATGCCTGGCAGAATTAAACCCTGTTTGTTTTTTGAAGGGGAGGATTTGTAGAGAAGACAAAGCACATAACAGCTACCTGTGAGCTGTCGCCTGAGATCAGAATGCTTGGTGAAGGGAGAGTAACGGAGCTCAGGATTCGATAGTCCAGAGATGGTGTTACGTTGGGAAGGGACTTAATCAATGGAAGATCCTGTGAAGTGAGCATATCGTGGTCCAAGGCCCAAGAAGACATTTCACTATTCCATTCCTCAATGCTTGGCAGCATAGGAGCGTTGGCCCCCGCCACTGCCACGTTTGTTGCTTCCTTCCCAAACAGCGTGTCAGAGTTATTCGGGATCCTTTAAGAACATAAGAACATGCCATACTGGGTCAGACCAAGGGTCCATCAAGCCCAGCATCCTGTTTCCAACAGTGGCCAATCCAGGCCATAAGAACCTGGCAAGTACCCAAAAACTACGTCTATTCCATGTTACTGTTGCTAGTAATAGCAGTGGCTATTTTCTAAGTCATCTTAATAAACAGTCCCAAATCCGGCCCTGGTTCTACATGGCAAGTGGAACAAAGTTAAGCCCACTGCTTTTCAGTTCTGTACAGCTCAGAGAATTCAAGTGAATACACATCACAGGCCAACTCAGCAAGTCACAGCCCACCATGGCAGAAAATCAGTTGGGGGGGGAAGCCTTTGTTTTTTCCACTGATTTTCTCCTGTTTTTGTTAGTTATAATAAAAGAAACTAAAAACTGAACATGAAGGTTCCAAACTGCCCTCTAGCCCTCAGTCTGTAACAGCACCTAAAACCATCCAGAGCGCACCTCTGGGTGGTTCCAAGAGTGCCGTGGTTCCAAGAGTGCCTACAGAAGGTTAACTAGGAGCCGACAGATCCTTTCCTAGAGATAAGAAAAGGTATGCATTAGTATATGTGACAGGGAAGGATGCTGCTGATTGAAGAAACATTGGTTTAACGAATACAGCTGCTCAGAAACATCTGAGGTGCCGGGGTGCCAAAGCATTAGTGCTTCAAATCAGTCTCCGTGGAATAAAGAAAACATTTTATTCTGACATCCGTCTCTTTGGACAGCTACCCTGCCCCATTCTCATAATTATCTCGCAGCCATTTACCATGATAATCTCTTCCCCCTTTCCTTTCTTCCACCCCCCCCCCCCCCCCACCCTCCCTCTTACACTCTGCCCCTGCCTCTCAGTCCCAGCAAGGCAAAATTAAAAACAAAACTCCATTAATCTCTGAAGCGCCTGATTATGACTGAGTTGGACGACAGCCATAATATCCCTCACCCTGGGACACGCTACTTGCCCTGCTGCCATCTACTGGATAGACAGCAGTCAGCGAGCAGAAACAGGAGAGCTGCCTGCTGCTCATTCAGTGCTCCCTGCAGCTTTTCCTTCATCCCTCTGCTCAGACTGTACAAGACAATGCAGCTTTAGAAGGGGGAAAATAATAGTACATTTGGACTTTCCTCTTCAGCTTCCTCCCCTGCTTATTTTGTTTTTCGCATATCCATTTCCAAGATGTAACTCTGAAGTTGTGACACCTGAAAATAATTCATCGTTCTCTGGGCCATTCTCAACACGTAGCAATATTACAGAGAAATATTCACATATGCTATTCGATTAGTTACTTCCTGACTCACAGTGAGTCAGGAAGAGAAGAGTTGAAAGAATTTGATAATATAAAACTCAGTCTGTGCTACCTATGTGAAGGGTTCCAAGTTCTGTTTTTATGGATGTGGCTTAAGACACACACTACAGTGTTTTGAAAGAACGAAAAAAAATGAAACTTACTAGTAATTTGTAACCTATCTTTAAAATTGTCCATCGTGCCTGAAGACTAGAAGGTGGCCAATGTAACCCAGATATTTAAAAAGGGCTCCAGAGGCCATGTCCATCTGGACAGAGGATTCATTTCCTCATTGTTTCCGCCTGCCCAGGTTGGCTTCTTTTTTTGGGGGGGGGGGGGAGGACGGCTTGCTGCCCCCTTGCATCAACTATCGTGGGCTCAATGCAATTGCCAAGAACTGATATCCTCTCTCACTGATCTCAGAACTCTTCCACCGCCTCCGAGGGATGCAAATATTTACCAAGTTTGACCTGCGGGGGGCTTCCGACCTGATTAGGATCCAAGAGGGAGACAAGTGGATGACTACTTCTAATACCAGAGAATGATGGCCACTATGAATACCTGGTGATGCCCCTCTGGGATAGGGATTTCCAATACGGTATTAACATGGTTTACATCCTTTTTGTCTAACAGAACCCAAAGTATAAAGATAGCAGACAGGGTTTCTTCATGGTGAGTAATAAAATCATAGGTGCCATAAGGATTTTCCTTGTCTTCTTTTTTTTGTTTAATATTTATTTGAGCCCTATTGGTAAACTTTTTCAGAAGATCGGTGTGTAATATTTTATATATGCGGCTGATTTGCAATTTTATTGTATAGTTCAGTTGAAGAGCTCCCTGAGGAAAATTCTGAAGAGTGTTTAGAAAAGATACGAAAGTGGTTATGCATCCGGAGATTAGTATTGAATGTCAAAAAAAAACAAAAAACGATGGTCTTAAAAGTAAGTAGAAATTATAGTAAGGATGTACAACAAGAACTTTGTAATGAAGTCACCCTACCAATAGTGGATGAGGCCCATAATTTAGGGGTGGCTCTGGATTCAAGACTAACTATGAAGCCACAAATAAGGAAGGCAGCTAAAGTTGCATTTTCGAGGTTATGTTTGGTCTGATAGTTGATGCCTTTTTTGTCTTTAGCTGATTTCAGAATGGTGGGACAGTCTCTAGTAATAAGTAAAACTAACTATTGCAATGCTTTGTATGGGGAGTTACCACAGACGTTAGTGAGGGTACTACAATTGGTTATGAATGATGTAGCAAGAGTGATTATAAGAACCCGCCCCCATGAGCATATAACTTCAATGCTGCACCAATTACATTGATTGCCAGTGAATGACAGAATTAATTTTAAAATGTTTCTATTCTTGTTTAAGACTGTGTATATTGAAGATTATTCATCGTGTAAATTAGTTCAACCTTATGTTAATACCCGGATTTTATGTTCGTTGGAACAAAATCTTTTAAAGGAACTGAATTTTAAGGATTGTAAATATCAAGAAATGCAAAATAGAGCCTTTTCTATTATAGGCTCCAAGATGTAGAATAAAATTTCTAACGATTTGAGGAAAATGGAGAAGTTGAAATTTTTTAGGAAAATTTTAAAAAAGGATCTTTTTAAACAAGCTTATGGGATTTAATATGAAAAAATTGTAAATACTGTAAAATCTTTGTGGTATGATAAAATGTTATGTATGTTTTGCACTATAAGCTGCATAGAACAACAATGTTGGATATTATGGATTATAAATGTAATAAATAAATATGCAACTCTACCATGGTCTTTCAATTTATGGTCAATGAGATTTTTTGGGATCTTCTCTACTTCCATGTGATGGTATACCTACCTGGACAATATCCTAGTCTTTTCAAAATCATTACAAGAGCACTGTGATCAGGTGATGCAAGTTTTCCAAAGACCCAGTAAGCACCATCTTTATGCAAAATTAGAAAAGTGTATCTTTGAACAGAAGGAACTCCTGTTCCTTGGATATATTATTTCTCTGCAAGGATTACGTATGGACCCAGAGAAGCTGAAAGCCATCCTAGAATGGCCCGAACCATGGACCTCAAAATCCTGCAGTGCTTTTTTGGGTTTGCAAACTATTACAAGCAATTCATCCACGGCTACTCTACATTGGCCGCACAGCTTACTGCTCTTACGTACCATCTCTTTAGCAGGACCCGTCCAATGGAACATGCTCCCGCCAGACATCCGCCTTGAGATCTGCTTCGCTTCCTTCAAAAAGAAAATTAAAACCTGGCTCTTTAGCCAAGCTTTTCCAGAACTTTGATTATTTTTTACCTCCAGCTATCAAGATTTTCTCACCATCGCAATCCCTTCTGCAGATCACATTTATCTTAGACAATTACGCCTTATTTTATGATTTGGTTTCTCAAAGAGACTATACAATTTTCTCAATGTTATTTTTCGAACCTGTTTTCCAAGTTCTATAACCTTGTTATATGTACCGCCTCTTGGCGTAATTTTTATGTTTCAATGTAAACCGATGTGATCTGTATTTTAATACAGGAACACCGGTATATAAAAATCTAAAAATAAATAAATAAATACTAAAAAGGGGTCAGATACCAAAAATTGGCCTGAAAGTGCATTCAGGCATTTCAGCACCTCAGGCAGGAATTCACCCATGATCCATACCTGCACAACTTAGACCCTTCTAAGCCATTCATACTAGAGGTAGTTGCTTCTTCCCTTGGTGTTTGGGCTGTTCTCTTACAGCACGACAACTATGAGACTCTCATGATTTGTTAATATTTCTCAAAAAAATTTACTCCCGCAGAAAGAAAATACATTATTAGTGATTGTGAGATGCTGGCAGTGAAGCTAGCCTTGGAAGAATGGTGACATCTGTTAAAAGGGGCCAGACACCCTATGACTATCTCCATTGACCACAAAAATCTAGCATATTTGGCGCAAGCTCAGAATCTGAATCTGTGGCAAGCCCACTGGTAACTATTCTTCAACCAGTTTAACTTTGAACTCCGATATCACCTAGCAGAGAAGAACCGACGGGCTGACGCCCTCGCATGTTCCTTTGATCCTAAATGTGCCCTGGAGGTCCCACAACATATCGACCCTGCAAGAATCATGGTTGCCACTAGAGATGTGAATCGTGTCCTCGATCGTCTTAACGATCGATTTCGGCTGGGGAGGGGGAGGGAATCGTATTGTTGCCGTTTGGGGGGGTAAAATATCGTGAAAAATCGTGAAAAATCGTAAAAAATCGAAAAAAACGTAAAATCGGCAAACCGGCACATTAAAACCCCTAAAACCCACCCCCAACCCTTTAAATTAAATCCCCCACCCTCCCGAACCCCCCCCCAAATGACTTAAATAACCTGCGGGTCCAGTGGCGGTCTGGAACGGCAGCGGTCCGGAACGGGCTCCTGCTACTGAATCTTGTTGTCTTCAGCCGGCGCCATTTTCCAAAATGGGCGCCGAAAAATGGCGGCGGCCATAGACGAACACGATTGGACGGCAGGAGGTCCTTCCGGACCCCCGCTGGACTTTTGGCAAGTCTTGTGGGGGTCAGGAGGCCCCCCCCAAGCTGGCCAAAAGTTCCTGGAGGTCCAGCGGTGGTCAGGGAGCGATTTCCCGCCGCGAATCGTTTTCGTACGGAAAATGGCGCCGGCAGGAGATCGACTGCAGGAGGGTCGTTCAGCGAGGCCGCCGGAACCCTCGCTGAACGACCTCCTGCAGTCGATCTCCTGCCGGCGCCATTTTCCGTACGAAAACGATTCGCGGCGGGAAATCGCTCCCTGACCCCCGCTGGACCTCCAGGAACTTTTGGCCAGCTTGGGGGGGGCCTCCTGACCCCCACAAGACTTGCCAAAAGTCCAGCGGGGGTCCGGAAGGACCTCCTGCTGTCCAATCGTGTTCGTCTATGGCCGCCGCCATTTTTCGGCGCCATTTTGGAAAATGGCGCCTGCTGAAAACAACAAGATTCAGTAGCAGGAGCCCGTTCCGGACCGCTGCCGTTCCGGACTGCCACTGGACCCGCAGGTTATTTAAGTCATTTGGGGGGGGTTCGGGAGGGTGGGGGATTTAATTTAAAGGGTCGGGGGTGGGTTTTAGGGGGTTTTAGTGTGCCGGCTCACGATTCTAACGATTTATAACGATAAATCGTTAGAATCTCTATTGTATTGTGTTCCATAATGGTTTAAGACGATATTAAAATTATCGGACGATAATTTTAATCGTCCTAAAACGATTCACATCCCTAGTTGCCACTGCAGTTTCAGTTCCACCTGGGAAAATCATTGTTCCTCAATGGCTATATCAGAAAGTTATTCACTGGGCCCATGACTCTCATTGGGTGGGTCATCCAGGCATGACTCAAACCATGGAATTAATTTTCTGAAACTATTGGTGGCCTCAAATGAAGACCTATGTGCAGTGATATGTACAGGCCTGTCCCACATATGCCATGAATAAGAGTTCTTGAGCTTGACCTAGGGGAATGTTACAGCCTCTACCAGTCTCCAAGGAAAACTGGACTCACTTGACCACTGACTTCGTCACTGACCTTAAGAACATAAAAAATTGCCAGGCTGGTTCAGACCAAGAGTCCATCAAGCCCAGCATCCTGTTTCCAACAGAGGCCAAATCAGGCCACAAGAACCTGGCAATTACCCAAACACTAAGAAGATCCCATGCTACTAATGCAATTAATAGCAGTGGCTATTCCCTAAGTAAACTTGATTAATAGCAGTTAATGGACTTCTCCTCCAAGAACTTCTCCAAATCTTTTTTGAACCCAGCTACACTAACCACATCCTCTGGCAACAAATTCCAGAGCTTAATTGTGCATTGAGTGAAAAAGAATTTTCTCCGATTATTCTTAAATGTGCTACTTGCTAACTTCATGGAATGCCCCCTAGTCCAGGGGTCAGGAACCTTTTTAGCTGAGAGAGCCATAAACGCCACATATTTTAAAATGTAATTCCATGAGAGCCATACAATATGTTTTAAAACTAAATACAAGTAAATGTGTGCATTTTATGGAAGATCACACTTTTAAAGTACAATAAGTCTCTGAAAATATTACACCAGGCCTTAAGACACCAATACATCTCCTATTAGGAAAACGGACCAAGTCAGGCTGCTATAGAGTCCTACACAGAAACTACACGCCAGCAGAAAACCTCACCTGAATCACGTGCTGTCCCTCACCTAACATAGAATAAAGAGACCAAAACGCATATCAAGAAGCATGCAGAAAAAACTGAATTGGAAACTGCAACAAGCCAGAGTCTCTGTATGCAGTGTAACAAAGGAAAAAAGAAACATCACCCATCCTTATAAAACAAATCAAGAAATATAAAATCATCAGCAGTAAAACTGTACTAACAAAAAGAACATATTTCGAAACAGCTGATGAGTGGAATATCCAATAATTAAAAACTCATATAAAACATTTCCAGATACCAACAAAATATTTCAAAATAGCAGACACAAAGACCCAGTAATGAAAAATAAGGATACAAAAATTTTTTTGCTCTGCATACCTGGGAACGTTTGATATCCAGGTGTCCTGAGATTGTTCTGAATTAGCAGGAGGTGGGGTGGTTTGCTTGGAACTTTCTCCTCTCTCAGTCACATACCAGCGCTCTCTCTCACACTGGCTCTCAATGACACACCTATACACACATGCTCTCAGTACTCACATATACCCATGTTTTTTCTCTCTCACTTATATAGGCTCTTAATTACGCATTTACACACATGCTATCTTTTCACGCTTACACACACACACACACAGGCTTTCAATCACATAAATACATGCTGTCTTTTTCTCTCACACACAGACTCTCATTCACATGCTTACAAACATGTCCTCTCTTTCTCTCATTTACACACAGGCTCTCAATCACATACTCACATGCTCCATCACCTAAACCAGCTCTCAATCACACACAGACACACATGATCTCTCTCTTACTTATACACACAGGCTCTTAATCATACATACACATGATTTCTCTCACACACAAAGGATCTCAATCATACACACATACTCTTTCACACAAACAGGTTTTCAATCACAAACTTACACATACAGGTTCCCAATGGTAAACTTACATTCATGCTCTCTCTCTCTCACAGGCAGGCTCTCAATCACAGACATACTCTCTTTCACATGTACAGGCTGTCAATCATTCATATACATGCAATCTCTCACTCACACACACACACACACACACACACACATACAGGCGCCCCCCCCCCCCCCCGCGGCCCGGAAGAGGAAGTGGAGATGCATCTCTCATTCACTCACTCACACACACACACACACACACACACACAGGCCCCCCCGCGGCCCGGAAGAGGACGTGGAGAGTATCGGGTGCCTGCGCGGCAAGAAGAGGCCACGCTAGTGCGCTCGGCATCGGCCCGAAGAAAAGAAGACTGCAGCGCGGCTCAGAGGAAAATGAAGAGCTTCAACCGCGGCCAATGGGACTCCGCCTCCGCGAGGCCTGAAAATGAAGAGGTTAGCGTTGGGAGGAGGCTGCTGCTGCCGCGAGTTCCCGGGGTGGGGGAGAGAGAGTGAATGAGCGAGCAAACACAGCTTGCTCGCTCATTCACTCTCTTCCCCCCCCCCCCGGGAACTCGCGGCAGCAGCAGCCTCCTCCCAACGCTAACCTCTTCATTTTCAGCCCTCGCGAGGCGGAGTCCCATCGGCCGCGGTTGAAGCTCTTCATTTTCCTCTGAGCCGCGCTGCAGTCTTCTTTTCTTCGGGCCGATGCCGAGCGCACTAGCGTGTCCTCTTCTTGCCGCGCAGGCACCCGATACTCTCCACTTCCTCTTCCGGGCCGCGGGGGGCGGGAAGAAGAGATCACGCCGGCTGACTCCAGCTGTCCTGCCGCGTTCCGCCCGGGCTGACAGCATTTTAAGCCCGGGCGGAGGAGGACCGGGGAGCAGCTGGGTCAGCGGGAAAGTGTGGCGACTGTCTGCGAGCCAGATGCAGCCCTCAAAAGAGCCATATCTGGCTCGCGAGCCATGGGTTCCCGACCCCTGCCCTAGTCCTTCTATTATTTGAAAGTGTAAATAACCGATTCACATCTACTCGTTCAAGACCTCTCATGATCTTAAAGACCTCTATCATATCCCCCAAATCCACACATTATCGATCATTTAGAGAACGGGCCTTCTCTGCAGCGGGACCTTCGATATGGAACTCCATTCCCCCTGATCTAAGACAGGAACCATGCCTTCTAACATTCAGAAAAAGGCATAAGACTTGGTTGTTTAAACAAGCCTTTCCAGACCCTAACTGATTCTCAGCATCAACTATAGAACGACACTTCAGAATACTGTAAATAATTATACCTCTGTCTGTTAAGTTACTATAGCTTTGTTTCTTCTCCTCCCAGTGGAGCAGCCTTGTTTTATTGTAACTGCATTGATTCTCTTCACTTGTTCAAGGTTCTAAGTTATTACACCCCCTGTTATTTGTAAACCAGCATGATGTGATTGTATCATGAATGCGGTATAGAAAAACCCTAAATAAATAAAATAAAAATAAATTGTAGTGCAACCTTGATTTGCAGCCTGCCTAGGCCGCATGGCATGTTGTTATTCGGCCACCGCCTTCTAGGTTAACTGAAGGAAACGTCTTCTGCTAAACCTCAGTTACCACCACCCACAGCCAACTTCCTACCTCCAGCTCTCCAGGAGGATACCTGTGTCTTAGGCCGATTCTGTAGTGTCCATTTGCTCTTCTGTGGGGGGGGGGGGGGGGGGGGAACAGCTCTCATCTCTCTGGGAAGGAGGGGCAGGTAGTGACGCTCCATCTCCACCTTTTCCTGCCCACACCTCCTTTCATTCATCCCCGAGCCTCCTCCCTCACGTTCCTCCCTTAGAATCCATCCTAGCTTCCCAATGGATTCTCCTCGTGGGTCCCCCTGCTCCTTTGGCGGGAGAAGCACCCACTTTGGTGACCTCTCTCCCCTGCTTCCCCTGTCCCTGCCTCTCTTTTTCCCCTCGCTCAGTTCTTGTTTATGTAAAAAGGTTGGGGAAGACACCTTCTCCAGTCTTATTCTCAGTGGGGCAGAGGCCCTGCCATCACAGTGGTGAAAGCTGTTCGTGTAGCTGGGTTTAAAAAAAAGGTTTGGACAAGTTCCTGGAAGAAAAGTCCATAAACCATTATTAAGGTGGAATTGGGGAAATCCACTGCTTACCCCCGAGATGGTGCAGCATGGAATCTATTGCCCTTTTGGAACCCTGCCAGGTATTTGTGACCTGACTTGGCCACTATTGGAAACAGGATGCTGGGCTTGATGGACCCTTGGTCTGACCCAGCATGGCAATTTCTTATATTCTTAAATATAAATATACCTGTTGTGCTTTTTTTTTTTTTTACCTCAGAAGACTATTTTTTTCATGTAAAATCTATTATAAATGCATAATTTTTTTATTGTGTGTAGGGGGGGGGAAGGTTCAGGGGTTGGAATTGGGGTGGGCGCAAGGGTGATTCATCAGGGTGCCCTGCACCATCCCGGAGAGAGTGCCTCACACAGATACACACCATTCACCATCTCCAGGGGGGCAAATGTTGGGGGAAGGGTGGGTGGCATGTGTACTGGGAGTGTGACGAGTTACCAGCTTCCTAGAAATATCATTAGCACTCTATCTGCCACTGCTCTGGGAACCCTGGCCTGCCTTCCCCAGCGTTTCAAATTGCTAAATGGGCTAGTCTCCAAGGGGGGGCACACCCCTATCCTTTTGAGGTGCCTTGGGGGGGCGGCACCATTTGTTTTCGCGCCTCAGGCAGCAGGTTGCCTTGAGCCACCCTTGGATGGAGTTAAGGACAAGACAGAGAGGAAGGGTGGGGTGACTGCGCCTATGCTGAAGATCAGATATAACTGCGGGAAGGACCTGGATGGTTCGAAACAGCTGATCGTACCAGCCTGCAAACAACCGCGTCACTGGCAGGCAAGGTAAGCCAAGAAGAGGCAAGGATGCAGAGCCTCTGTGAACACATGACTTGGGGTGGCCACCCCCACCCACCTAGAAGACATCGCTCAGACAACACAGGATGCCTTACTGACCAAAGACTGGAGAGCAGGTGTCTGCCAAGTCCAACTATGGGTGCTCTTTGTGCTCAGGAACCATTGTAGCAGCAGCCAACTGCCTTCCCTCCCTCCCAGAACGTGAGCACATCCGTGAGCTGCCCAGGCACCGCTGGCGCCCTGGGACAGGAAATTCAAACCACAGAGCCCCCCCGCGCAGCATCACGGGATTTTATCCAGCAAAGCGAAGACCGAAAGTAAATCTGATATAAAGCTTCCTCGAAAATACAGGCCCTAGCGGTGTTAAGACTGAGAGAAATAGCTAATCTGGGAATGGTAGGACCCTTTGAGCTAACACCACAAAGAGTAATGCAAAATCACTTGGTGGTTATGAACAAACTTCTGTGGGTTTAGGGTGAAAACGTAAGAGGGTTTTTTGTTTTGCACGTATCTTTTCTTTTTACTCCTTTTTCTTCCCCCCCCTCCCCAATGTATGACAAGAGGCAAGCCCTCCCAGAATCAGGTGTTTTGGATCTGGAAGAAAGGTTTTCCGAGGTTTGCAGCCATCCAGTCCCAGGGGCTGTCTCTCTCCCTTCTTTTCTGACACAAGAAACAGAAAATCTGTCTCATTTTTTTACTAACACCTAACCCCTGGGGCGATGGGGAAGAGGGAGTGGAGGGGCATTCGTGGGCAGAGCGCCAGGACACAGAGAGGCAGAAAGAATTGCAAAATAATAAAAGGCCAAACCCATTTAAACTACTTTCTAATTGAATTTCTTTTCTTCTTTCATAGGTCTCGGCCAGAGCTTGCAGCTCCTGCTGCTCTAATGAGATTTCCCATCCTTTTCCCTGATTTTCGCTCATTGTTAGGCAAAGGAAAGAGAATCTTCTCCTGCTCTTTAGCGAGGAAAAGTTTAACCTGCTGGGGTTTTTAAGCCGAATTCTGCATATAAAGGGTGTGACTGTTTGGGGTGCCTTCGCCGCTCCAGTCCTTTCAGAACACCGGGGGATCTTTTTTCATCTTGTTGGGAAGAAAAAAAGAATCCGGTGAATCAAAGCTGCTCGGGCATCTTTGAAGAGTTTGCACGGGAGATGAAACAGGAAGTCGTGCCGACATCTGTGAAAGCAAAATGAGAATTATGATTCACACAGGCCCTGGTAGGCTTTTTCTCTCTCTCTTTCCCAGTCTCAGTGCCTCTCTCATGCTCTGATGTTTGTCTGTGCTTCTCTCTCTGTCCAAAGATGAAGAGGCTATGAGGCAGAGAGAGAAGAAAAATGAGTGTGGTTCCTTGTCGCTGTCTTAAGGGCCTGTACAGTGTATGCCCTAGGACCTAGGGGAAGAGAAAGCCTTTGCCATTCTCAGCCAAAGGCGTGCATTACTGACAGGGTTTCTCAGGTCACTATGGGCACAGGTAAATGTGGGGCTCTGATGCATTGGAATATGTTTTTTTTCTTAGAGGTTCTATTCCCTGCCTGCTCTGCTCTCACCGGCTGAGTCCTAGGCTATTTAGAAATGTTAGGGGGGGAAAAAAAAAAGTCAGTCCTGGGAACCTGGCAGCCAAATGGGTCTTCAGGATATCCCAAATGAATATGCATGAGGCCAATCTGCATATACAGTGGGGGGGGGAGGGGATTGCAAGCTGTGGGCACACACAGCTGGCGCACCGGACCTATTGGCCAGAGTCCAGAAACTCAAACAGCTGTTTCTATCTCCAGCCCCCACCCCTCCAGGCAGCCTGCAGGGAAGAGGGAGGGGAGGGGCTGGACATAGCAGAACAATTATTTTTCTTCTGCGCTGTGTCTGCAGACTCACTCCCTCCCCCTTCATAGGAGGGTGACGGGGCAAGAGCGGAACAGGCAGAGAACATTTGTGAGAAAGAAGAGCAGAAGAAATGGACACAGAGGCAGAGTAATTTGTTTTCTGTTCTGCTGTGCCCTATGTCTCTCCACTCTGTCCCCTTGTTTAAACGAGAGAAGGAGCTGGACCAGAGAGAGAGACACAGCCTGTGATCCCAGGATTCACTGATAAGGGTGAAATACTGCTGCTGGGGATGGGGATGGAAGAGAGCCAGAAGTATAATAGGGGTGGAGAAGGTGAGCGAGAACCAAATCCAGAGGTTGGAAGGAGGAACAAATTAAGAGGGAGAGAAAGAGGGGGTGATGGGGGAATTGTGGGAGCATATGTGATAGAGCCAGAGAGGACACTTGGGGGGGGGGGGAGAGGAGATTGTGCAAGAGGATGACTTGAGTGAATCTGAGAGAGTGATTAGAAGAAGTATGACAGGAGAGGCAGTCATCCAAAGCCATTACTAGCATAAGGCCTACCTCCATCAACAGAGACACTTAGGGCCTCATTTTCTAAAGTATCGCAGGCCTGTGATACTTTAGGTAATGAGGGGCGGGGGCCGAAAAGGGGGGGGCAGTCCTGCGCTAGCCAGCAGCGATTGCACCGCCGCGGTGCGAACGCTGACGGTTTCATACCCAATAGCGCCACCATAGAAGGTGTAGCTATTGGGCGCAAAGTAGTACGTGAAAAGGCCCTTACCTTTTCGTCGTCCGCGGCGTCTTCGCAGAGTCGGCCCTGGTGACGCCCCGACTCCTCCTCTTCCGGGGCCGACTCCGCCCCCATCTTGGTATCGCACTCGATAAGGGACTTTTCGCATGCGAAACGTCCCTTATCGCGTGTGATCCGTCTGGTAAATGACCCCCTTAGTAGATCTCTGACGCTGTTTCACTAAATCTCTACTTTTGCATTTTGCTACTAGTAATATATTTCTTGCACTACTGGGATGCTATCTTGATGTTCATTTCAAACTCTGAATGAAGAGGTGTTATAGATCCCTTTCTAATATGCATTTTTGGTACAGAAGTGGTGGAAGTTTTTGTCTGTAATTACCAGTGACCCTGAATCTACAGCTGAGTTCCTGTTCAGGGCACTTGCTTACTGAATAACATCTGGAGCAGGTTATGCTTTATGTATATATTGTGATGAGGTACCAGGGTACTCATCACATCTGTCTCCCAAAGAACAGAAAGGAAAACAAAGAGGGTACTTTAAGAGGGAAGGTACCTTTAAAGATTTGTCTAAGAGCATAGAACTACCACTGGAAAATACATCTCCCAGAAGGCCTTGGGAGGTAGGTCACCTGACTGCTGACAGGCAGGAGGGAGGCACGCCCATCAGGTGGTTCTAATGAGGGGAAGATAACTGGCCTTGGGAGGAGGGAGGATGGGAGCCCATTTCAGGAGTGAGAGCTGGAGCAGACTTGGGTAATGAACCTGAGAGCGTTGAGATTGAACTGTAAGACAAGCCTTCAGAGGTGGGTGTGGAAGAGATGAAATATATAGAGGGAGTGACAGCACTAGAATATTAAAGTGGATAGTTTTGTTTCTCCTATCTAATGTAGCCTGAAGTCAAAGTAGCTCTAGTGTGTATATATATATATATATTTTTTTTTTTTTATTTTTTTTTTTTTAAGCAAACAGTTGTCCAGTCTGTTGAGATTACCTTGGGTGGTAGTACTCTAAAGAATGCCTGATTATAAAAACTGTTTATAGTGCTACAGAATTAGACCTGTAGAAGTGAGAGAATGGTCTAGGGAATTTTTTTTGTTTGTTTGTTTTGGGATTTTTTTGTGCTTTATCCTCCTTGAAGGGATGCCTATGAAAATTGTTACCAACTCCAGCTTGATGAAGTAAAGAACTTTAAAGTTTAATTTGAATGATAAACTCCAGAAACCACTCCTAAATCTGAGGTAGTTTCAGAAGAATTTTGTAGTTTAATCTGGGATGGTCCCAGTGATATTGCATAGTTTACTTGCCTGTTGTAGTGTGAGCTGTGTTGAACTCTTTTGATCCTGCAAGGCTAACTAACCCACAGAAGTGTAGGCTGTGTTTGGACAGAGATTTACAGCCTACAGAGAGAAGAATCCCTGCAGTCAGCCCCCTAAGGAGAGTTCTTGACATATATTATATATATATATATATATATATATATATATATATATATATATATATATATATATAATAACACCCAACACCAGTAGTTCCTATAACTGTCCTCATGGCCCCATAGTCAGGTATTTAGGATATTTGCAATGACTATACATTAGATAAATCTGCATATACTATGTCCCTAATGTATGCAAATATGCCTCATGCATAATCTTTGTAGATATTCTGAAAACAACTAGCTGTAGGGCAGGGGTGGCCAATTCTGGTCCTTGAGGGCTGCAAATCAGGATATCTCTAATGAAAATGCATGAAGTAGATTTGCATATGACTGAGACAGTGTGAATTCAAATCTCTCTCATGCATATTTGTAAGAATATCCTTCACACCTGACTGGTTTGTGGCCCCTCAGGACCAGGATTGCCCACCCCTATTGTAGGGTCATTTGGACAGTTTCGGGAACCACCGGTGTATATAAAAGCGAAAGCATAGAGAAACACAAGAGTTTTCCTCTTTCCTATCTTCCTTTGGGGTTACGAATCCTTGGAATATGATGAAAGAGCCATGGAACCTTTTTCCATTTTTACTCTGAAACAGAGGTTCCTGAGCCTATCGTGGAGGACCCCGGCCAGTCAGGTTTTCAGGATATCCATAATGAATATGTATAAGATAAATCTGAATGCAAAAGTCCCTCATGCGTTTTCACTGCAGATATCTTGAAAATGTGACTGGCCAAGGGTCCTCCAGGACAAGTTTGGGAATCATTGCTCTAAAATATTCCAGGGTCTCTACTTGTAACCTTAGTAACTACAATTCCCAGAATGCACTGGAAGAAAAGCTAATGAACTGATCTAATCACTAGTCGTCTGCAACTACAGTATGTAGTAGTATAATAACAACAATGAATTTAACCACATAAGTCAGGGGCATTTCGGAGGCGAGCGGGCGGGAGGTGTTTTGGAGAGGAGCGGAGTTAGCCGCATAACGCTGGTCACACCATAGGGCTGTCCTAAAGTTTTAGCTGGATATACTAACCAGGGATATTCAGTGGCATAGCAGCACTGCTACATATCCCCGTTAAGCTGTATCTGGCTAACTTAGCTAGCCAGTCTGTGGCTGAATATTGGCCCCAATAAGAATAACCAGTTATGACGAATTTTAAATGTAACAAGTTAATAATTATTGGTATTAATTATTAAAGGTTATCACCTGTTTACTATTATTATTTTATGAAAAGAAAAGAGAAACAGTTTGGTTGCTAGTATAAATAATGTTTTGGTATATAGTATGCATTGATATGATATGCATGATTGGCATGTATGAGAGAAGTATGATGTTTTTAGTGAATGCTATTATATATTCTAAATATGCTAAGGCAGGTTGTAATGCATGTCTCAGGTACTTAGGGTTATGAGAAAAACATATATATAAGAAAACTGTTAAAGATAGTAATAAAATGTTACTTTTTTCTCCCTTTCTTTATTTTGTTACTAATTTCAAACAGTGCCAAAATCTGCATACTGGTTGGTCAGAAGCAAATTTGAAAATCATTTTTCTCTGCTTTTTAAAGAGAGAGATGTTTTTGCACCATTCTGCAGTTTGACTTTTTTCCATACAAAATGTTTATTTTACTTAAAATATTTTGTACCACCTTCCCTGTAAAAACAGTACAAAGTGGTTACAACAAATAATGCACATACAATAAAAACAGAAATGCACTAAAAAGAAAAACACCACAACATGAATAAACATCCACTGAAAAGCACATTAGCTTGGAAAAGCACAAAATGTTACCAGCTGCTGTATAAAAAAAAAAAGACACACAGCCCCTGCTAATAGATTAAGGATCCATAACTCCTAAAATATTTCAAAGATGACCCACCTGAATCCGTCCACCAACAAATTGTAACGTAACTAACTCTGGCCAGCAAATATTCTTTGACAGACCCTGGAATATCATATTAGAAATAAAACCCCATCCATCACCTGCAGATTTGACCTTATTTGTGGCAGAAACCGCTCTCCCTCTGAATATTTAGACATAATCTTTTATTTCATTTTCCCATCTCGTTTGTGTATCTTCACACGCCCTTCCTGTCCTATCTCTGGTTTGCTCTCTCCTTTCTCACTCTGTCTTTATTTTCCTTATCCCCCCTCATCCCTCCTGGGGTCTTCCAGCCCTCACGGGAACGTCATCAAAACAGAAAATGAACAAGTTTGAATGAGAAGGCCCCCAAAGCTTCATCTACACAGGATTTATGAGTCGGCAGATAAAAGGGCAGTCATACTTAGGGGCAAGCAAATGTGCTTTCACTCCCTTCGCTCCACCCTGATCCCCACTCCTTTCTTCCTCCATTCTGATCCTTCTTCCCTCTCTTCCCCTGCCACATCAAACCTGGATGGTAGGGAGAGCAATGCTCTTTTTTTGGCTTTTCATCCATTGTCAATTCATGTCTGCACTTCAGTAATTTTCCAGCCCCCCCCCCCCCCCCCCCCCCGAGGGGCTTTATGTCCTGGGAAGCTGCCCCCCTCTCACCCACCCCTAGTTACAGTCCTGTCGTCATACCACTAATCTTACAAAGGGTCTGCTGAGAACTCCATTAAGCTTTGGCTGATCCCTCCTGTCACACCGATAAAACAAAATATATATGGGGGAAATAAAATATACATGAACAAAAAAAAAAAAAAATAGCAAGGCTATCTCCAGGTATTGGATTCTGTTGAACTGCTCCGGTAGCTACTTTCACAGGAAGACTCGCCATGCCGGGAATTCTGGGTAGCTGTATGCAAATCCCCCCCCCCCCCCCCCCCCAAGTAGGCAGCAAAGAATGATATGGCTTATCACAGTCACTTTCACAAAGAGGGCAGTTTATTTCTGTGTGCCAGGGGATGGAAGGGAAACTACAAGCAAGCTATTGTTCATAGATTGTCTAATAGTTTGGGGTGGGTGGGGGGAGGCTGGGAGGTTCTTGACGTTGCCCAATGTGTTTTTTGACCTTTTGAGATCTGTTTTCATAAAGACAGCAAACCAGCCAGCACCAGATGCAGGAAATGCTGTTTAGGATAATTCTGCTTTCAGGCACACCAACCTTAAGCCAGGAACAAACTGAACTGAGTTTGATTTTTCTTCCCCAGGGACTCGATCAATATGTCCATTGAATAGCTTCTGGTTGTTTGTCAGTGGCAATTCTTTGTTTCTTGTACTTATTGTTTTTAATAAATTTTGTTCTGTTGCAGGCCAGGGTCCTTACCCGCAGGGGTATCATTTATGAGAAGGGAATGAGAGAAGCTCATGCAGATTCGTTGTGGATATCCTGAAAACCTGACTAGCTAAGGTCCGTCCCCAGGACTGGGTGGAGGACCAATGTTTTAGGGGAGCTTCCAGTTAAATTATGTTTATGAAAACAGAGAACCTCACGGGAACAGAACCCACTCTTAAGACATCTGATAGCACATTGGGTTACCAGTTGTTTCCCATTTATTTCAGAGCAAGGTGATCCAGCCCTCCAATCCACTGCATCCATGGACGTTTGTAGCCCTTGTGTTCATGACTAGTCTTGCCACTAGGAGAGGTCTATTCACTAATGGATGTTACCTTAACACCAATGTTAATGCACATTAAAATATCCCTTGGCTAACAGCCATGTATAAAGCACATTAATGTGCGCTATTTGTATGCATGTTAAGGTTAATGCTGATTCCCTGGTGCTAACACGCATGCAATTCCTAAATAAATTATCGGCTTAGCATGTAGAGAGATGCCTTCATTTTCTAACTGAAAATCCTCATTTCATTCGAAACAAATTAAAAAAAAAACAAAAAACCCACCAAATTTTGAATTTTTTCCCCCTATTTTGTTTTGGAAATGGGGAAATTAAACCCCAAAACACTGCTGACATTTCAAAATTAAACACCCCCCAGGTCCTCACCAGACCTGATCTTACCCCAGCCATGGAGTTGCAAGCAGAAGAGGTGGCCAAAATGGGGCAGAAGCCCCCTGCCCCCTCCCCACTGGGCTCCATTTTCAAAGGGTAGCACCAACCGGTCCTCCGTTTGGTGTCATTTTGTTATAGGGCTGTACAAGAATGTGGTGCCAGCCTTAGGACCAACAGGCACCATTTTGAAAATGAGAGCAGGCTGGGCAGGAGCGACCTGGGATCGCTCCTGCCCCACTTCAATTAGTTCTTATGGTTGCAACCCCATGGATGAAATAAGATTTGGATCTGGGGAGAGGGGGAGATACAGGAAGATCTGGGGAATTTTTTTTTTTTTTAATTATTTCAGTAGCACTTCAGGGTTTTTGGTAGCGGGGGAAGGGCAAACCCGGCCCTTTCCTTTATTGGGTTTCTCTTTCTGTCTTTTCTAGTTTTGTGTTTGTTTCAATTCAACTAAATGAAACAAATAGAAAACAAAACAAAAAATGCATACAAAAAAATGAGAAAAAAAAATCAAAAAAATGTTTTGGTGTACACCCCTATTAGCATTAAACACTTAAGTTAGGGCAATTAAATATACCTCAGGAGCTGTCTTTAATTTTCTTTCCTGTGGGCCACATTAACATGTCACAATAGAGGCCCTCCTGAAACACAACAGACCTCCACTGCTCCCACCAGAAGAATTACAGGCCTCCAAAACCCCCACAGCCAACGCTCCTTCCCTCCCCCACCCCAATCAAAGAACCATGAGTTTCTTCAGGCCCTCTGACCAATTCCCCTCTCCCCAATGTGTCTCTCTGGACCTGTGAAACCCCCACCTACCTCCAGATCGCCATTCAAATTAATAAAACCCCAGAATCTGTGCCAGTTCCCCCCCCCCCCCCCCCGCTGACCATGGTACCAAATCCAAAATGGCACCACTGACAGTCTGACTCGAACAAAGAAATAACCTGATATGTGTACAAATAGATTTGATTTTTGGGAAGTGTAGGGACGAATAGGTAGGCGTTCCCTTGGGTTTGTCCAGTTCTGATGTGAAATGTCAGAGGCATTCCCGTTTCTCCCTTTGGGCCCTATTTGTTTTTTTGCTAACGTCTTTAGCTTGGCCGAATAGAAAGTACAGAACAGAGAAAATGGAAGGATCAGAGATGTCAATGTATTCTTTCCTCTTTGTGGCTGATCCACATGCCCCACCCACTACTAACCATACAGGATTCCTAAACCATTGTCCAAAGACTTCACACAAGAGAAATGGTTTAGGTAGAAAACAGGTCTTATTCTGACCTTGATATACATCATGCATGCTGCATAATAATACTGATACCTAAATTCCCATTCAGCTTCATACACACAGACAGGCCATAAAACATTTATTGAAAATACAAACTGGAAAACACAGTTGATATTCAAAGCTCTTGTTACATGCACGAAAAAACAAGTTTTCAATATTTTCCCTGCCAAATGCATATTTTGTACGCAGAAAAGGGTGTCAATGGAGGCATTCCAAGGATAAGGCTTAACTTTATCTAATGGGCAAGAATATACAGCACTGTCTGGTTAAAGTTGCATGAACAAGTCTGATTGGAAAAATTGCAGTCCTAACTCTACCATGGTTGCTTACTCATTCCAAGAGTACAAAGACCAGGGTACACACATACTAGGTGATTCATTTAAAACTAATAAGAGAAACTATTTTTTTACTAAAAGCATAATTAAGCTCTGGGATTCATTGCCAGAGGATGTGATGCAAGCTGTTAGTGTAGCTGCATTTATATAAAGGTTTGCACAAGTTCCTAAAGGAAAAGTCCATAAACAATTATTAATGTGGAGTTGTAGAAATCCACTGCTTATCTCTAGGATAAGCAACATGGAATCCATTTACCCCTTGGATCCTACTACTTAATATTTCTAATTCTATAGTGTTACATGACATACACAGCGCTTGTGTCCTGGATTGGCCATTGCTGGAAACAGGATACAGGGCTTGATGGATCTTTAGTCTGACCCAGTATGGCAAGTCTTATGTAAAGTTGTGCATGTAATATTTTAATCTGAGTATATTCAGTGGCAGAGTTGTGAGTTAAATCCCACTGAATATTCAGGAAAAATGTACATGTTTAGTGTTCTCCAGATATTTGTGCTACTCGTTTAAGTTGCTAAATATTGACCTCATAGATCTTAACAAAAGGATGAGATAGAGATAAGAATAAACTGGAACAAAATCTCTGATCTGTGTCAAAGTTGAATTGAGGATGCTTTAGAATCCTCTGCTGATCCAGGTGAAAAAGCAGTGCTTCCTGTGGAATCTCAGTGGAAGGTAGCAGGAGCCTGCAGGCTTATAACAGGGAGCTGCATAGAATGGAGGATTCGTGCACAGTAAAGCCATGGCCCCAAAAATGCATAGCTTTCTACCCCAGGCATGGTCGATCAAAACAAAGGTTACAATCTGTGCTGAAAGATATGCAAAGTATTAAGTAAACCTGCATATGCAGTTTTTCAATACAACCAGTAGGTGACAACATATGGAACATATATTAGAAATTTTGTGTATAAAGGAAGGATCTGCTATGGCAAACCTCAAAATAAATAGGATGCTTTTCAAACAACAAAGCAAAGTGGTTTTTTTTTGGGGGGGGGTCTATTTCTTCTTTGTCATTTTCCTCTTTAAAACTGTATACATCATCGTTTTATTGGTATGGGACTTTCACAGGTGAAAATGGACAGCAGGTATGAACATGCTGAATCCAACAATCCAAAGCTATGCTGGTTAGTGGTTATCTTTAGTAACAGACCAACACTGATGCCAAGACAGTCGTACGTAAGGGGAGTCCTGCTGCCAGCTTGGCATGAGGAGTTTTGGAGGATTCTAGCGAATCTGAGAGGAGATCAGGAATGAAGGGCTGGCCAGAAGCCTGGCACCAGTTTGTTGTACCCAGATTGGGAGGGGAGGACAAGCTGGAGAAGGGGGGGGGGGGAGCCTAGACCTGACTATTGTTTTAAAGTAGACCTTCCAAAATGACACAAGGCCTCATAAAATTTGCATTTCAAATGCAAAAAAACCTAAATGACAAATATCGTTATGCTTTCATCTGCAAACAACATAAAAATAATCATCTCCTCGCACCTTTTCCATTCTTGTTGGCCGATGACGACAATCTGCGTTGAATGAGATGTGATGTTTTTAACCTGCCTACAAATAAACTTACTGGCTGACTAACAAACGTGTAATTAGGAGGAAAAGGAATGACGAACAAAAGAAGAGGGAGGATTGATGGAAAAGGGAGAACCAGAAAGAGACTTGGGCATATTATAGAAGGTGGAGAGAGAGAGACACAGAAGGTACAGAAATGCATACAAATGCAGAAATAGAAGAAGAAATGTAACAAAAAATGGAGATGAGAAGGTAGCAAGGAATGAAGAAATGGGGCAAACAGAAAAAGGGTAGAAACTGCCAAAGAGGAAAGAAAATCAAAGCGAAATGACAGCAAGTAAAAAAAACCACCATGGTCCATCCGGTACCCAGCAAGGTGTGTTAGTTTTATCTGCCACTTCCTGCAGATTAAAGAAAGAGGAGCTGGGCCCTGGGGCGAGAGTGCATTCTTTCCCCAAAGGAAAGATGCAATTGTAATTTTTGTTTTTAAATTCTAACGTGTTTATTATGAAAATTTTGATGAGTCACTTTTGTGCCATAGAATGCTACATTGTAACCTGGTAATATTTCTATCAGTTCCCTAGGGCGAACAAAAACGCCTGCTCACTTTCTTGTAGCGTGCTTGCCCCGTCATTACCTTATAAGTCTTGTAGGGCTGTGTAACTTGAGTGCATCAGAAACCTTTATGTGTTTTCCCGGTTTTTTTGTTATTTTTGATAAGATACTTTAGCACTGTGAACATTACATCTGGTTGCCATGACAGCCGTGACAAGGGTTACATACCGTGAGAAAAATACAAAAAATTAATGACTGAGGCAAAGTGCAGCATAAGAAAAAAAAAAAAAAACAGGCTAAGGGAAAATAATCATAATCATAAAAAAAAAACAAAAACTTAAAATGGTAATAAAAACAACTGCTCAGTAATCATGCAGCAAGGATCCTGCAGCCAAACCAAATTGCATTTTAGAATAAGAAAATGGCTTGGGTTATGTTCAAGAAAATTACCACACTGTGCTTTTTTTTTAACATTCACCTTTTGAAAACAGACTAGACAGGTTCGCAGTAATACTCCTGATCCCAATGAGAATCTCCCAGCCTCCTGCTGGCCAATTCACCTTTGCTTTAAATAGCAGCTAGACTTTCCTGGTGACCCTTTGTACCCCTGCACTTAAGTTCAGAACCCAGCTGACCCCTCTCTCTCCACCTTTCCTCACATCCCAAGCCTTCTGTCGCAGCCAGAGTGTCATGCCCCCTCTCTTCCTCTCACTACCTTCCATGCCCCATACCTCTGGTTACAATGGAAGTCTCCATTTCTCTCTTGCTCTCCGTCTCCCATGTTTCCAACCACCACTGAAGTATCTTGGCGCCTATCCTTCCATTTCACCCATAATCTAAATATCCGCTAAATCTCCTGCCGTTGCTTTGTATTCTTTGCACTTCAGAACAAAGCTGGGTTCTCCTGCCTCTTTCCGACAGCACAGTAAGCAGATACTGATGGGTGGACCAGGTGGTCCTTTTTTCTGCTGACATCAGCTTTATTTCTATGTTTTATATTTAGCTCCAGCCTCAGCTGGAGTTTCCTGGCCTCTCTTGCTGTATGTTCCACCTTTCGGGTCATAACTCAATCACCAACTCAATAGAAGACGCTCTTCGCACAGCTGCCAAACACCTAACCACAATTAGAAACATGCTCAACAAGTTAAAATTATGCCTAAACATGAATAAAACTGAATGTATCCTCATTGGAAGAAACGTCTCAGACCAAACCATTGCCCACAACTCTCTTCTAATCAACAACATATCCATACCTCTAAAAAGCTCAACAAAGGACCTCGGCGTATGGATCGATAAAGATCTCAACCTAAAAACACACATAGCAGCCAAAACCAAGGAAGGTTTCTATAAACTTCATGTACTAAAACACCTAAAGCCGCTCCTCCACCATCAGGAATTCCGAACAGTTCTACAATCCCTGATCTTCAGCAGCTTAGACTACTGCAACTCAATGTTATTAGGTCTCCCCAAATCCACCTTAAAACCGCTGCAGTTACTGCAGAATGCCGCTGCAAGAGTACTGACCGGAAATAAAAAATCGGATCACATCACCCCAATACTAAAAAGCCTACACTGGCTACCAATCATTCAAAGAATTGAATACAAAACCCTGACGATCATCCATGACGCTTTACACAATTCAGTTAACTCCGCAGTCAGTAAAATGTTCCACCCCCACAAACCTCAACGGAACACCAGAACTTCTGAAAAACGTCTACTCGAAATACCCACATATCCCATGGCTAAGCTTACTAACACCAGAAATAGAGCTCTCTCCATAGCGGGGCCTAAACTCTGGAACGCCCTACCATGCTACCTCACCACTATCATCGAAAATAAATCATTCAAAAAAGAACTGAAAACCTGGATCTTCAGCCAGACTTTCAATGATGATTTAAGCAATCCACAATTGTGATGCCTCATGCTTCCCATCCTTCTCCCCTCTTCTCTTCTCCGCTTACCTACCCCTTCCTCCTTCCATTACCTACCCCATCCCCCCCTCATTTCCTACTTTTCCCATTCAGACTTTCTTGTATTCAGAGCACGAGTTTGTACATACCTTCCTCGTTTTTCGTTTCTATTTTCTTTTTCGTTATTTGAATTAAATTATTTTTTAGTTATTCCTGTTACTTCCTTCTCCATATGCTAGTTGCATATACTTTTGTTTCTCAAATTGTTCTATGTATCATTGTTTCGTTCCAATGTAAACCGGGGTGAAGGCATGTGCTAAACCTCGGTATATAAAAGCTTCAAATAAATAAATAAATAAATAACTGGAGTCTCCTGGTCTCTCCATCTGCATGTCCCCCAACTCAGAACACAGCCTCGCTTTCTCGCCTTCCCTCCAGGTTTTAGATGGGAGTTTACCATCCATACTTCGTGACTCCTATCCCAGCACAAACATTTTGAATCTCAAAAGGGATATCTCCATTTATTTGTCTGTCTGTCTCCCATAGACTCATGAAGAGATCTAGCAAAGCTTGACCAATGGTCTAACATTTGGCAGCTAAGCTTCAATGCTGAAAAATGCGGAATCATGCGTTGGACTACAAAAATTCAAGGGACCGATACAGTCTAGGGGGGTGAAATTCTCCTATGCACGAAACAAGGACAGGATCTGGGGATGATAGTATCTATCTAATGATCCCAAAGTGGCAAAAGGTGGATAAAACAATAGCAAAAGACAGAAAGATGCTATGGGAGACATAGAAAAAGAAATTGAGAGATCCCATTTGGTCTCCCTAATAGGAGGTGTATTGGTGTTTAGTGCCTGGTTGTCTGTCTTTTCACAGTTAAGGTTTTTACTGTTGAGTGCTATTTGCTATATTGTAATTGTAATTCAGTTTACTCTGGGCTTTCTGAAGGCAAAGCCCCTACACCCAACATGCATTACTACTATAGGCCTAATACATTATGTATTCCAAATGAGTTATTTTGCTTTTTTTTTTTCAGGTTTGTGATATTTTTAACTCAGAAGAATATACTTTCAATTTTTTTTCATGTAAAATTAATTATTTATAAATGCAAAACTAATAACTGTGTGTAGCGAGGACAGGGAGGCATGGAGAAAGATAGCCTAGAGTGCCTAATGCCCTTTCACTGGCCCAGAAAGAGTGAGTGACCATTACCCATCTCCCACATCTCCAGGGGAAAATGCACGAGTCAGGTCTTAGGGTGCCTGGGAGTGTGGCGGGGTTGCCAGCTTCCTATAAATATTATCGCTGACACTCTATCTGCTACTCTTCTGGGAACTCTGACCCCTTCTTTTCCTCTTCCACAGCACTTGAAATTAGTAAAAGGGCCAGATTACAAAGAGAACCCCCCCTTCTTGATGAATTGACCTGTGCTGTGTCTTTGGTGGGTGGGGGGGGGGGAGCGCTATCTGATTCCTCGCCTCAGGCAGCAAATTGCCTTGAGCCGCCCCTGACTGTATACTGTGATTAAAAACTGCACCTTCAAAAACATATAAACAGGATGGAGTCCAACCAGAGGGTGGCTTCTAAAATGGTCAGTGATCTTCATTGTAAAGCATATGGGGCCAGACTTAACTAAACGTGTACACCCTAGAGGAGAGGGGAGATAGGCTAGAGACATTTAAATACCTCGGAGGTATCAATGTACAGGAGGCGGGTCTCTTTCAAGAGAGAGGTCATGGGATGAGGGTGAAAAGGGGGTAGACTGAGGAGTAACCCAAGGAAGTATTTCTTCACCGAAGGGATGGTGGATGCATGGAACAGCCTCCCCGTGGAGACAAGGACAGTACCTTGAATTCAAAAGGGCACGGGACAACACAGGGGATCTGTGAAGGAGTGGTGGGGAATGTAGAGTTAAGCAGAATATACATTAAACACATTTTAAAACTTTAAAGTGAGAGTATGTTCATCCTCAATCAAAATGCATTGAAATAAGCGTATGAAGTTCAACCAGGAAGTACAAAATGGTTTGCTGGGGGTTCTTTTTAATAGCATTGGTCAAACTGTCTCGTGAGAGCAATTCATTGGTAAGCCTTTGCATCCTCCAGTTCTGCTAGTAAGCTGTGTGCATAGACAGTTACTCAAACAGATTGCCTATACCTCTATACTCATGGAGCTATAAAGAAAGTCTTTATTCTGTAAATTAATCAGATCTCTCCTTTTTGCCTTAACAAGGATCCTGGTCCCTTTTTTTTTATGATTTTCAAATTCTAGAACGTTAGAATTATATAAACGGGATCAGTTTCTGGGAGCAAAATAATTTATCCAAAGAAGTAAGTCACCAGATTTGGCTCACTGGCAGAAATGGGACTTTCTTGGATGAGTTTGAAAAGCAGAAAAACTGGATCAGCTTTTCGGAAAACAAAGCCTCTTAAACACAAATATTTTTAAAAATTACCATTGCTTAACTACAAGAAGCAGTTAGAGGCTGTAGAATGTTGGCAAGTGCTCCATTCCAAAAGCCCCGCCCCTCAACTGCCCTTCCAGCAGCTTGACACTGATTGCCTTGAAAATTTGGTGTGGATAGGACAACAAACATACATGTTTTATTAGTCTCGCACACACACACATTCTCTTCTGAAACAAGATGGCCAAAATGGAACTTCTCATGTTTTCCCCAGCACTGTAATGTTAGTTTGTAAGGATTTGGGTGGACCCCTGGCCTCTGTGGCTGCCGACCACGCCCATGGGGGGAAGTCCCGTGAGGGGCCACAGGTCAGGCTCAGCTTTAGGACACACAGTTAGATCTTTTATTAAACAGTATTGAGGAGCCACCAGAGGTGGCGGTAGTGAACAGGAATGTAGCCTGGCTGGGCTTGTAGTCCCTCAGGCTCTGGAACAGCGTTCCCACAATGGCTGTACTGTAGTGGAGAGAAACTGAGATTGTGAGTACAAGCAATATATGCAGGGTTCAGGAACAGAGCCTCGTTGGTATAGTACTCACACAGCGGTCTCTCGGTATGGAGCACAGGAACTGAAGTAAAGGCAGGCCCTCGGAGCGAGTACCTGGTTCCAGGGAACAGCTCTGAGAGAAGTAGATGGTAACTCACTGGTATAGGCAGCAGTGTCTTCCAGGCAGGAGAAGTCCAGGTAGTGAGTCCAGGAACATGGGCCCTCGAAGCGAGTACCTGTTCCAGACAGTGACCTGAAAGAGGAGAGAGAGGTCCCCGAGGAGCGGGTACCCCAAATAGAGTAGTCCAATAGTGGAGGCAGAGTTGCTAGGTACAGAGAGTGAATCCCATCCATTAGGAAACCTTTGCTAACTCAACGGCTAGCAATTGCATAGGCTATTTGTATCCGGGATGCGTAACATCATCACAGGGGGACGCCCCTGAGGTTCGCGCCAAAGAAGGTACTTGAAGCAGGGCCGCGTGGCACATGCGCCCTAAGGCAACTGGACAGCATGGCGGGAGGCAGCGCCCAAGCCGGACCCGGGACGCCGGAAAGGACGGCAGGCAGACGCCGCAGCAGTCAAGGAGGGCGGAGTGGAGATGTCTGGCAGTGACAGTCGTAACATGTAATGAACAATGTAAGCGTGAGCCCTTCTTGCTGTGGCACAGTTGACGCAATCTTACAGGTGGGCCCACAAGGTCCGTGCCGACAGCTTGTGAACGTGCTATACAGCGGGCTAGGCAAAGTCAAAGGACAGCCCAGGAGTAGAGGGCAGGTGGCTGAAGGTGTGGTCAAGGCTCAACTTGAGGGTCAGGTCGAGGCGACAGGCAAGAGATTTGTCCAAGACCAAGCCTGAGGTCAGAAGCAGAGAGACTAGCCAGAACAGACAAAACACAAGGGAACAATGAGGACAAGAACCAGAGACAAGGCATGGCAGGACTCTGAAGACACGAGCAGACTGACAGGACATGAGAGAAGACAAACAGGATGGGGCAAAGCTGGAGGCAGGCTGGATGGAGGCAGGGCTGAAGGCAGGCTGGTCAAGGCAAGGCTGAAGGCAAGACCAACTGTTGCTGAGGCGTAGATTGGTAGCAAGGCTGGGATTTAAATACCCAGCCATGATGTCATCTGCTGGTGTTTGCTGTGAGGTTCTTGCTGCAGGGTCCACATAGGAAGGCATGCAATGGGGGCATGCACTAGGAGGGGGAGGAGGCCCTGAAGATGGCAGCAGCATCCATACAATGTGGCAGTGAGTGAAGCCACTTGTAGGGCCATAACAAGCACTATTTGTCCCTTCCCCCCCCCCCCCTTCCTACATCTCTGTGGATAACACAACCATCCTCCCTGTCCCCTTTACCCTTCTACATCTATCTCTCCTTCGCTGCACATATCCAAAGCAGTGCAAAATCACATTGCCTCTTCTCTTTAGAATTTCCAGAATTCGCCTGTTCCTCTCTGAGCACACCTTATCCACTCCCTCATTATCTCCCACTTAAGACTACTGTAACTTGCTCTTCACAGGACTCCCATCTCTTGCCACTTTCAAAAGTCAGCTGTGTGGCTTATCTTCCACCATCATTGCTTTGACCATGTAACCCCTCTTCTCATCACTCCATTGATGCTCAGCCACTTCCACATCCAGTTCAACCTGCTCATACTCACATATATGTATCTTTCCATTACCAGTCTTCTCTCATCTTGCCCTACGGTCCTTTTCCTGAACTCCATTCCTCAGGTAGGTTGCTACAATCTGTGCCCTTCTCCTTTATTACCAAATCCTGGCTTCATGCCTTCCACCTCTCTTCACCAAATGCCTGGAAGAGAATTGCTGCATCTGGCTCTCTTTCTGGTCACATTCAAATCCCACCTAAAATGTATCATTTTGAGACAATTTTCAGTTTCTAACCTGCCTTCACCACTGAGCTGACAACTTTATAGTATTATCCACTATGATGCCTAGATCTTTTTCCTGGGTGGTAGCTCCTAATATGCATCAGTCTAGCCCGGTACTGCAGTTCCCCGTGGGGCTCCTCCCTGTGGGAGTGGCCACCACTGCAGCACCTAAGAATCCACCAAACACCTCAAAACCATAACACCATAAAGTTTATCTATTGGTACTCGGAAAGGGGTGTTCTCTTTATTTTTTGTCTTCAGTCTTCCATGTAGAATACTTCTTGGCTTCCAAGAGGCTGATATAATAAGGTGCACTTGGTAAAGTGCACAGTTTCACCTGCATTTGTGCGCCCATTTTTTTTTTGCGTGCAAACTTTAGTCCTGATGAAGCAAGGAGCTTTGTGCACAAATGAATGGGCAACACAACAATGTGCATACAGGTTAGCGCTTTCCAATGGAAATGAAGGCATTACCCCTCTAATGCAGAGTGAGCTGGCTTAATTTATTTATTTATTTATTCAACTTTTATATACAGACTTTCAACTTAATTTCAAGGCGGTTTACAATAGTAGAATTTACAGTAGCAAAATTCAAAAAAACAGATATAGCCAACTTATCATTATACATCTTACTTTGTTATTACTAAAATATTAGATTAATTACATCTTACTGCTACGTAAAATTAAAATCAGTTTAAAATACAATCATACTAATAAAAACAGTTCTAAAACATTAAAATCCACCCATCTACCTTCATCCTCTTTCCTTTCCCTTTCCCATCCCTGCCTTCCTCCTGCCCTTCTTGTGCCCTCTTTCCCATCAACCCCTTTTGATGTTGTTACTTTATCTCCTTATGATCATTCATCCAGTATATGAAACTGAGGTAAGAGTACCAATAGGCTTACTTAAACGCCTGCTCGAATAACCAGGTTTTTATCTGCTTCTTAAAGCTGTTAATGTTTTCCTCTAAGCGAATTTCAACCGGTAGGGAATTCCACAACTTTGGTCCTGCCAACGACAGTGACCTCTCCCTCACAGAGCCCAAATGAGCTAATTTAGGTGATGGTAATGATAGTAGAGCTTGCCCAATTGATCTCAAGTTCCGGGCTGGAACATGAATATGCAATGAAGCATTCAGCCATTCGGAATTACTCCCGTATATTGCTTTATGAATTAGGGTAAGACACTTATATTGAATGCGAAATTGGACGTAACCAATGTAGCTTCATCAGTACAGGAGAAACATAGTCAAACCTATTTGTATTGGACACAAGTCGCGCCACGGCATTCTGCAATAATTGCAGCGGACGAATAGTTGATGTTGGGACCCCTAACAATAACGCATTGCAATAATCTAATTTGGGTAAGATCAAGGCCTGCAGAACGATTCTAAAGTCACTTAAGTGCAGCAGTGGCTTCAATTTCCTTAGTACTCTTAGTTTATAGAAGCCATCCTTTATAATCGCCTTTATTGTTGCTTTCATGCTTAATTCAGAATCAAGGATGTATCCCAAATCTCTAGCTTCGCGTTGGATCTTATATGACGGGGAATGCATTAGGATATCTGTCTCTATTTTCTCTGTGACCTTGTTGCAAATAAACAGTATTTCCATTTTGGAATTATTGAATGCTAAGGACATGTGAGTGAGAAGCTGTTTAATTGACTTATAATACATGTCCCACAGTTTCAATGTGGCTGTCAAGGAATCTTTTACAGGTATCAAAATCTGAATATCATCCACAAACAAGAAGTGTACCAACCCCAATCCTGCTAAAAATCTACATAGTGGGGCCATATAAATAATAAACAGGGTTGGTGAAAGGGAGGAACCCTGCGGGACTCCCGTGTGGAGGTCCACTGCCTCAGATTCTGCTGTTCCTAGTTTGACCACATATGATCTGTTGGAAAGGAAAGATTTAAACCAATCCAATGTTTTACCTGAAAGCCCAATTTCCCGCAGTCTTGAGATTAATGCTTCATGACTAACTGTATCAAATGCCGCCGAGATATCCAACAAAATTAGCAAATAAGACATATTTTAATCGAAGCCTCTTTGAATAGTGACACCATTCAAAGAGGCTTCGATCAAAATACGTCTCAAGACTGCGGGAAATTGGGCTTTCAGATAAAACATTGGATTGGTTTAAATCTTTCCTTTCCAACAGATCATATGTGGTCAAACTAGGAACAGCAGAGGTGAAGTAAAGTGCCCAGGGCTAATATTAGTCTATGGGCAGCAGCTGGAGGTCTGGTGCCAGGACCTCTACCGGGGGATTTATGTGCAAAAAAAAAAAACATGCTTCATGCACACACAGTATGGTTTCTGAGCACAAAATATAATTTGACAAAAAAAAAATGCTTTCTGTGCAGAAACCCAGTTTTCCTGCATGTTGTCCTTTTGGTGTTCTTTATCACATTTAGTTAGCCCATGACTCAAAGTACGGTCAACCAATGTGACAACCAAGGGAAGAGATTCAACCTGCTGTGACCGGGATCATGGTTAGCATGTTGGATCGCTTTCATTGAGGCCAATGTAAAAAAAAAAAACTGCATAGAAATTCAGCACCCAGTTTAACACACATTCAGAAAACATGGCTTATGGGCACAAATCATGTTTTATTTACACACTCTGAACAATCCTGCTATCTAAATAAACAGAAAAAGGAGGGTATGCTGTTACCTGTCCTCATGTAATTTGACTGGGCCTGGTTTGGTCCTTGAGGTTTGCCACTTCGACATGAGCCCCAATGATAAAAGGAAATAATTTTCCACTTGGCGGCGTGACTTTTTCAATCTTTACAAAAATAAACATTCAAGTGCTTGCGAAGTTGAATACAATTGTGAATCTGTGCACACAGTGCCGATTCTCTGTCTCTCTCTCCATCAGTTTTATGTCTGTACAAACCACTGGCTTCACTTTGTTCAGCTTACCATCCTTTTATTCAAAAACTTGCATAGTAACACCCTTACTGTACAAGAGGTACACGGCAGAGTGCATGTTACCTTACTTCAGTGTACGCATGGCACACACCCCACAGCAATCAGATTCTCTGTAATGAATACTATAGTTAGACTGTATCTCCAAGTTAGCTTAATGTAGCACTCCTGGTTTGTAGCCTTTTGGTGAACAGCGACAAAACTAACGTAGCAGATTTAAAACAAAGTAATTTCTCAGTCAGTGCACAATTAAACTTATTGTTGAAAAATGTGGTTAAGGCTAGTAGTACAATCGAGGTTAAAAAAAGGTTTGTGTTTCTGGCATTCAGGACCATAAATATCTGTTTAGCCAGATTTTGGTTTCTCCACCTCTTAATTCCTGGGGAGAGCAACATGAAACAGGCTTTCCTTATTTGGATTTGCCAGGTTCTTCCGGGCAACTCTGACTTTGAAATAGGAAGCCAGGGCTCAAAGCACTGCATGGCATTTTCTCTGTTTTCATGTTCACATGTTGTACTTGATTTAATGAGCCATCATCCTACTGCTCGTCCCTATATGTACCTGTAAAATTATGAGAAAAAAAATTTAGAAGAATTTTCTCCTAGATCTGGGGTTTTAAAATATTGGCAAATTCTCTGCAATGCAATATAAAAAAAAAAACAAAACAAGGTTTTGCTTACATAATGCTTCTCACTGCAGTGAAAAACAAATCTCAGTTGGACTCCTGCACCAGGTTTTGTCTTCTCCTATTTTGTGGCTGCGAGGGATAACCGAAACACAAAAGGACTAATATGTTGATGAATATTAAAGCTTAGAAAGCAAAGAGGCACACATCATCTTCTCATTTGAATGCTTCTCACCAGAATGCCTTTAGGCTTACACTTCTATGTTCTGGCTGAGAGGAAAACGGCAGTGGGAAGTGAATGGAAAAGTTGTTGTGTTTTTTTGGGTTTTTTTTAGATGTACTTATGGATTGAAGTTATCGCAATTTCCTAGTGTCCTTAAGGAAAAAATTCCTTAACAGAACATTCTCACGCTTGTTGTTGGTATGTCCATAAAGTAAACTGTATACACAGCGAACAAATGGTTTGTCTTAATGAAATTTGTTGACTGAGCTAAATTTAGTTTTGACACTGTTAAGGGCAAGGGCCAACTCTTAAGTCAAGTTGCTTTTAACTCATGGTTAGACCCCCATCTTTCTGCCTTCCATGGCTGCCTATACTTAGTGAGCCCTTCCCCTGCTCACTGATATGGGATTTCTCTCATCACAGTTTCAAGTATTGATGTTTCATGAAAACAAAACTTTTTGGCAAGTGACACTGGCAACAAAGAAATGTCCTGAGGCACTAATTATTTAAAGTATCCAGAATGCAGAGAGAGTTGGGTTTCATGCATCAATCTACTTTTTCCTAGAGTGCACGGCCGGATTTATGCAGGCTTTTCAAAATGCAGCATGCAAAAGAGCACTGATATCACTTATGCAAAAAAGCTATAACTTTTGGATACAGTAGCAGTCTTAAAGCTCAGTCCTTTCTCTTTATACTGTACAACAAATGTAATGTTGGAAAGAACTCTGTACAAGAGGTTCTATTCAGCCACTCTACGGCTTGGCTTGCTAGCCGGTTAAACATCTGGCTAACTTACATTTATCCAGCTAACTTTAGGACAGGTCTACAGGCCAACCAGAGTTAGCTAGGTAAGTTATCCCGCTTAATCCGAATATTGGAATAAGTGAGAGAACTTATCTGGCTAACTCATCTCATCCCTATTATGTCCATTCCCCTTCCCACCACTTAGCCAGATAAACACTTAGTGGAAGCTGCTCACCATGGCCAAATATTCAAAATGTGTCACTTAGCCAGATAAGTCAGAACTTATCTGGCTAAGGGGAGCTGAATGTCAGCCTTGTCCATGTCTGTCCATCCATCTGGGGACAAAATAGCTCTCCAAAGAGGGAAAGAGAGTCAAATATGGTCTGCAGAAAGAGAATGGGAATATTTGGTTTGAAAACTAGAAACATTGAAGGATGGACCCTCCCAAAAAATCTCAAATTACATTATCTATCCTAGAGGAAAGGCAGGATGGGGGAGATATGAAAGAGACATTTAAATATTTTCAAGGCTTCCATGCAGAGGAGGTGGGCAAAAGAGGCTGTAGAATTGATGGGTCATAGAATAAGGGTGACAGAAGTAATCTAAGGAAATATTTCTTAATAGAAAGGGTAGTGAAGGTGTGGGACAGCTTTCCGGTGGAGGTGGTAAAGACTAGGACAGTATCTGAAACACCTAGACCTTCCATGGAGTAAGACCCAGGGTGGGTGTGGGGGAGGTCAGGGAGGCACCTGGGGGCCAGCAGGGCCACCTTAAAATGGATTCCATTGGTTAGCAGCGTGTGGATGGAGAGGCCCTGGAACCTGGACGTTTTTGGTTTTAAGTTGAGTTAGTGGGTGGGGAAGACTGTGTTGGAAGGGAGGCAGACAGCTCTGGGGATGAGCTGGAGAAGAGGGTCCAAACTATGCTGGGGGCAAGCTGGCAAATTAGAGGGGGGGGAACAGATTGTGCTGGTCAGTCTGGGAAGCAGGAGCAGACAGTGCAGAGGCCTGGATGGGGAAGGCACCAAGACTGTTTGTTTGTTTGGGTCAGGCCAGTGAAGGGAGTATGCGGAGGTAAAGCTGGGAAAAACATTCACAGTGTGCTGGGGTAGAAAGTACTGAGGCTGGGCCACTGAAGGGGGGGAGGGTGTCCGGTTTTATCCACTTTCATCTGATTTGCTGGCCTCCCTTCACTCCAGGTGTTTCAAGGGCAGGAGCAATCCCCTGTCACTCCTGCCCCCATTCCTCCAGCAGTTCAAAATGGCCACGGGTAAACCTGAGGCTGGGGCGTGGCAGCCACCAGAGCAGTGGGCAGGAGTGATGGGGAATCACTCCTGCCATGGGATAAGAGATGGGGGGGGGGGGAGGCGGGAGCAAAGCAGCTAAAAGTAGGTTTCATTGGTGGGGGGAAGGCCTCAAATGGAGACCATTTTTTTTTTTAAATTGGGGGTTAGTGGTTGGGGAAGAGAAGGTAGATAGTGCTGGGGGGCCGGGAAGGGGGCCTAGTCTGTGCTGGCGGCATGCTGGAGTAGGAAGGAAGCAGACTGTGTTGGGACAAGCTGGGGCGGGAGGGGAGCAGACGGTTTTGGGCTCAAGCTAGCAAAGGGTGGGGCAGAAAGTCTGAGGTTGGGCTGCGGAAGGATGGGGCCAGTGGGTGAAGTCATGACAGTAAGGGGGAGGCCTACCTGAGAACTTTTGATTCCTGGTCACCCTGACAATGTCATGGATTAGTTGGAGGGTGGGGGGGTCTCTGGAGAGCAGGAAAACTATCTCCTTGCTTATAAATATATACTTACACTCTCCCACATACGCACAGTATAATAGAGTTCTTGACTAGTTTTAACTTAAGAGCTAATAATCTCTTCTCCCGGTCAGAATTCAAATGAGCAAAATATGGTATTACCAGGAAATATACAGTAGTGTGATTGTAAGAAATTTGTCATCTTCCTTTTTGTACGCTACCTTTTTACGTAGATAAGCATATAATATCCCCAGATCCCTCCCTTCCCAGCTCTGTCTCTCCTTAACTAGTCCATTGCTCAGTTTCCAGCTGACTGCAAGATCAGCTAATGCTATGACCAATTTAGGCCTCTCCCATGAAATACGCAATGGACTTCTGGTCTTATGTTATCCTAAATCAACTGTGCAACTCCTAATCTAAACTCATTCTCACTCAGGACCACATTTCAGCTTCAAATGTATCCAAGAACTTGAATTTCCATCCTAGAGTCCTGCATTCCAGTACCTGCCTGATCTTGCTCCAGTCCAACCTATTGTGGAACAGATAAGAACTTAAGAAAATGCCATACTGGGTCGGACCAAGGGTCCATCAAGCCCAGCATCCTGTCTCCAACAGTGGCCAATCCAGGCTACAAGTACCCAAGCACCAAGTAGATCCCATGCTACTGATGCCACTAATAGCAGTGGCTATTCCCTAAGGGGCAGATTTTCAAAGCCCTACGTGCACCGGGCCTAAAGCCCCAGGACGCATCTAAGTCCTGGGTCTTTGAAAAAGGGGAGGGGGTGGGGCGGTCCGGGGGTGGGGCCATTTGCCGCTGTGTCAGAGGATCACGTGTCGGCAGGCTGCACGAGATAAGTTAAAGAAACGGGGCGGGTTAGAATAGGGCTAGGGGGTGGGAAGGTTAGGGGAAGGGAAGTTCCCTCCCAGGCCACTCCTAAATTGGAGCGGCCTGGGAGGGGAAGGCCGCGGGCGTCGGTGCACACAAGATGCATCCCCTTGCATGCGCCAACCCCCGCACATGGACGCCTGCGCGTATCTTTTAAAATTTATCCCTAAGTCAACTTGATTGATAGCAGTTAATGGACTTCTCCTCCAAGAACTTATACAAATCTTTTTTAAACCCATCTACACTAACTGTTCCCTAGTCCTTCTATTATCTGAAAGAGTAAAAAACCGATTCACATTAACCCATTCTAGACCTCTCAAGATTTTAAAGACCTCTATCATATCCCCCCTCAGCTGTCTCTTCTCTAAGCTGAACAGCCCTAACCTCTTTAGCCTTTACTCATAGGGGAACTGTTCCATCCCCTTTATCATTTTAGTCATCTTTCTCTGTACCTTCTTCAGTGCAACTATATCTTTTTTTGAGATTTGGCAACTAGAATTGTACACAGTACTCAAGGTGCAATCTCACCATGGAGTGATACAGAGGCATTATGACATTTTTCCTTTCTATTCAGCATTCCCTTCTTAATTCCTAATATTCTGTTTGCTTTTTTGACTGCCACAGCACACTAAGCTGATGATTTCCATGTATTAGCCACTATGACACCTATATCTTTTTTTCCTGAGGGGTAGCTCATAATATGGAACCTAACATTGTGTAACTACAGCAAGGGTTATTTTTCCCTATATGCATCACCTTGCACTTGTCCACATTAAATTTCATCTGCCATTTGGATGCCCAATCTTCCAATCTCGCAAGGTCCTCCTGCAATTTATCACAATCCGCTTGTGATTTAACTACTCTGAATAATTTTGTATCATCTGCTAATTTGATTACTTCACTTATCATACTCCTTTCCAGATCATTTATAAATATATTGAAAAGCACCAGTCCAAGTACAGATCTCTGAAGCACTCTACTATTTATCCTTTTCCACTAAGAAAATTGACCATTTAATCCTACTCTGTTTTCTGTCTTTTAACTAGTTTGTAATCCATGAAAGGACATCACCCTCTAACCCATGACTTGTTAGTTTTCTTAGAAGCCTTTCATGAGGGACTTTGTCAAACACCTTCTGAAAATCCAAATACACTACATCTACCGGTTCACCTTTCTCCACATGTTTATTAACCCCTTAAAAAAAATGAAGATTTGTGAGGCAAGACTTGCCTTGAGTAAATCCATGCTGACTGTCTTTCATTAAAACATATCTTTCTATATGCGCTGTGATTTTGATCTTTAGATTTGTTTCCACTATTTTTCCCAGCACTGAAGTCAGGTACATTGGTCTACAGTTTCCTGGATCACCCCTGGAGCTCTTTCTAAATATTGGGGTTACATTGGCCACCCTCCAGTCTTCAAGTACAATGATTTTAATGATAGGTTACAAATTTTAACCAATAGATCTGAAATTTCATTTTTGAGTTCCTTCAGAACCCTGGGGTGCATACCATCTGGTCCAGGTGATTTGCTACTCTTTAGTTTGTCAATTTGACCTACTACATTTTCCAGGTTCACAATGATTTAGTTCAATTCATCTGACTAATTACTCTTGAAAACCATCTCTAGAACTGGTATCTCCCCAATATTCTCATTAGTAAACACAGAAGCAAAGCAATTAGTCTTTCTGAATGGCCTTATGGTCCCTAAGAGCCCTTTTAACCCTTCTGTCATCTGCATCTCTGAGCTCACTCTGGCCTTAAAACAGTTTCTACGTCCATGTATTCTCCTTCACTTCTATCTTAGCTGATGTATAATTGATTCACTTTTTTTTTAGTGCCATACATCAATATTGAAGTTGTTGAGAATCCACCCCACGCCTCCCCAAAAAAAGTTATCAGATCTGGGAATCCTTATTCCCCCTTCTGTCTCTTCAAGGTTACAATTCCCTTTCTTTCTGCATTGCTTGCCCCACAACAGACTGCCAAGAGGAAACCAATTGGCTGTTAGCAACCATTGTTCTGCCTTACCAAGATATTTCTATGCATTATTTCTTGTTTCTTCGGTATCCGGAATGGATAGAAAACAAAATAATTGCTGATTGTTTCATGTGTTCTTCTTTTTCCTATTTTTTCTGCATGTTTTGTTGTTAATTATATAAAAAATTAAATTGCTACAACATCTGTGTCATTTGCATTTCCTGTGCAAAGCAGAGTTGCCTCTCATTCCTGTGGCGCCCATAGCTGATGAGAGAGAGAACAGAGGAGGCTTTGAACAGCTCACTTCACAAAGGCAGCAGGTTTGTCTAGCATGTGTTGGGGGGGGGGGGGGAATGAATGAAATAGGGAGTGATGGAGGTATTTACGGTATTTTACTTTGCGGCTTATTTGCTTCTCCTGTTGTCCTTCCCTGCACTGTCTCAGAGTTTTAGCAAAATGCTCTAGCGTTTTAGTCTTTGTTTGTCTGAATAGCCTTTACTTATGATGAACGGCTGTTTTGTGGGAGCAGCCAGCGCGGACTGGCCATAGGGTGGTCTTCAGCCTGTTTGCCGATCACATCTTATCCCACTAGCCCCACCCAAGCTTCCAACCCTCCTGTTGCATCCTTCTATGAATGAAAGATAGGACTGGTGCTGGAAACGCTCCTGAAGGTGGTGGTGGGGAGGCAATTTAGAAGCATCTTGTGAGGGGCTAACCTTTTACCTTATACACGTTCTCTGGTACAAGGTCTATCTGTGCAAGAGTTTGGTCTACAGAAATTCAGTGGCAGGGACAAGAACTGGGATTATGTAAAATAAATGGTTCCCCATGATATTGTGAGTTAAGGAATGGGAGGACAGCCACACAGGAAGAGGAAAAAGCTACCAAATCTTTCAATTTTTTTTTTCAGTTTTATTTAACCAAATGATGTGCAATAAAGTGAACCCTGTAAAAGAATGAACAAGTGTGAAGAATATGGAGAAAGAGAGAAAATGAGAACTTCTGCTCCATTTTTTTTTTTTTTTGTTATAGATGGGAAGTTAATCATCTCCCCATCAAATGCAGGACGTTGCAGCTTTGTTCCAGTTAAGCACATGGCAACACCAGAACTGATCCACAATTATTTGGCTTGAATGGCTCTTTGAACCTGTCACTGTTATAAATTATAGTGACTAGTGCAAAGGTCATCATCTGAGAGAGGAAAGACAGAGGTAGGGGAGAACAAAAGGGAGAGAGAGAAACTTTAGAGAGAACCTGCACGGGGAGTGGGGAAACAAATATATATTTTTAAATTAAAATTAGAACGTATATAAAATATATAGTGAATTAATCTAGAGAATGGCTTCCCAACTTTTCTGGGGACCCCACAGGATATCCATAAGGATTAGGCATGGGATACATTGTGCATGCCATTGGAGTAGCCAGAATTGATTCTTTGGGGGGGGGGGAGCAAGGTTAAAATGGGTGGGCACTGGGCAGTAGACCCTGCTAATTGTACGGTTATCGATAAATAATGCCTTAGAGTGCACCTGACAATGGATTTCTAAGTAGTCTGCTGCAGCCATCATGCATCACGAGTGGCGCTTTAAAATATTTTAATTCAATTATGTCAAGTGCTTACCGTCATTATAAATGCCTTACTAATATCTATTTACAATAGTAAAAGGTAAACAAAACATTTATCCAAAATATCAGATCCAATCAATCATGTAATAAAACAAAATGTCAATATTCTTTTAGGAATCCTCTTTTTAGAAACAGAACATCATAACTACAGTAAAACAGCAATAGGTATAATAAACATAAGATTTGCAATGGGTACAGAACAAAATTAGAACCGTTCACATTACAACCCAACATTAAAAAAAAAAAATTCAAATTCTGGTGTCACCTCGGTAACAGCAAAACAAACTCCCTCCCCTGCCAAACACATAGAGGTCCATATTCAGTTGCTGTGTGGCTCTCGCTCTCTCTCTCATGCACACATGCATAGACAGGCTCTTACCCCCATGCTGTCACACACACACAACGCTTTCTGTCTTTCACACACAAATACACATACATGCATACTTAAAAGCTATCACTCCCACGCCAACTTATTCATACACACACACACACACAATCAGTGTGTTCCTCTCTTCTGAGCCTCTTGTTGCTGCAAGACTGCTTCTGCTTAGGTGCAGAGGATGGGGGCCATGGGAGCCCTGCAGCAGGGCCTCCTCTTCCTGGGCTGCCAGTTAGCACTAATTGCATGGGCCTGAACTCAAATGAGGTCACCCATGGTTACACCACTGTTGCATGCATTGGAAACCCAGCATTCATTGTGGATGTCCGGAAAACCTGACTGGCTGTAGGGTGCCTAGGAAGGGTTTGGGAAGCCCTAATCTAGTGACTAGAGATTCAAGCCCTTAGGACTTAGTTCTGATTGACTATCGAGCAAGAAGTGCATGGCTCTAGCACAGGATCTGATTTTCAGGGAAATTGCTATGAATATTCTTGAGATTTATTTAGTTTCAGAAACTGATTCATTTCCATGGCTTGGTTATCCTGGCAATCAAACCTGTTTGAGGTCCTCTAGGGCCAGGGTATTTTACTCCTACTACACAGATTGCTCTCTTTATAGATGTACCAAAATGTGCAGGGAGGCACAGAAGCTGAATACTCAGATTCACTTAAATGCAGTATATATAAATTAATTCTGTGTTTTATTGTTCATTATCCATTTTACTTCATTTCATTTCTAAACTATTGTATATTTTAGTTGTATACACAAAACTAGACACAATGTGATCTGTAACATCCAATTAATATTGCTTCAGACAGCTATACTGCAGAATTTCCAGATAAATCAGATGGTAATTAGAACAACCAAAATCATTAAAATGACCCTTTTTGTTCTGATTTATATATTATTCATTGGACAATAACCCTATGTAAAATTTGTGAAAGCTCTCCCTGCTTCCCTACTGACAGAATTAAACAAGAATGAACAACAAACCCAGGGGGGTTTATTAAAGTGCCTTTCACTGTTGTTCAGCACCAAGGTTTGGACAGCTCCTGTGACAGATAGACAGACGGATGGCCCCCATCAAAATTAATAACCCTGGGCCGCTATTCAAATGTTTAAAATGCACCAAACGTTAAGTGGCTCTCACTGCTATGCTGACCCTTATGAGAACTTGATGCAAACATCACACTGATCCACAGAAAGTAGGAATACAGCATAAAACTATGTGTGTGAACTGAGGGAAAGGGGTGTGGACATAATTAAGAATACTTATCTTTTACTCCACCCCCTAAGAAAAAAAAAAAAAAAGCAAGCAATATAAATTAGACGAAAAAAAAATCTCAAGTAAATAAGACACAATGAGCAAGCAATAAAACCAATAAACAGGCCAATTTTTATATGGAGGAATCTTTTATATTTTCATTTGTTAAATACAATACAATAAAGGTCTTGTGTTTAATTGTTTGCTCATAACCTCTACCCACCACTGGGTGTGTAATTCACTTGATAAACCGCAAAGAGTAACTGCTAGAAATGTATCCTAAAATATTGTAGCACTATATCTATTGAGGGAGAGAGAATTACCCAGCAAATCTATGCTGATCTTAATTCTATGCATAGTTTCCCAAGGTCAAATGGCATGCATATAAAAGGTGGACAGTATACTTGGGTTCAGACTGTGACAAAATGTTGAGTGCCCTAGCCAGTATAAATAATAAGAATGAAATATCATATTTATACTTATAGGTAAGTCTCTTGGAGAAAACGAAAAGTAAATAGTTAAGAGGTGAGCCGGGGAGAGGGTGAAGGGTCTCTGGGTCTGTGTTCTTTTCTAATGCAGTGCTGTTCCCCCCCCCCCCCCGCCCCCCCACGAATGCCTCTTCTGTCTCATTTCTCTGCCCTCGATACACCACACACCTTCCATTTGTAACAGTAATGGGGGTCACCGCAGTCCAGTGACCTCTGATGAGGACATAATGAACTTCTTCCTTTTGGAGATTCACAGTTCCGTGGAACACTTTCCTACCGTCGGTTGGGACTGTTCATCCTTTTCCTAAGACCTCAGCAGCAGTACCGTGACTGAATAATGAAAGGCAGATTCTCTACACCCCCTCCTCAGCCTTCTGTCCTGCACAAAAAAAAAAAAAAAATCTCCTCCGTACCGTACGCTGTGAAAGCTGAGACTTTCAATCAGCTCACGCTTCCTTGAATATAATATCTATAGATATAAATAGTTTACACACACACACATACACCCCAGGAAAGTGTATCCAGAGACTTTACATGATATTTAGTGATGATTTAGGACTACTTCAGTATTACCACCCCCGAGCATGGTGTCTGAACCTATTTTCTTTCTTCCTGAGCTTATTCTCAGTGGCTTTTTAAGTCTTTGATATGAAAAAAAAAAAAACAGCTCCCCCTCCGACTCCTACTGCTTCCTGAAACACTTCTTCTGTGTCTGTTCACCCTTGTCCTTTCATGAGATGGCCAACTCCAACTAGGCTGATCTTTCTTCGGAAGTTAATTGTTCTCCCATCCCCGCCGTATGTCGTCTTATGAGGGGACAGAATTGCTCTCTGCACATAAAGTGTTAGGCCGCATGGTAGCAGTGGAGAGGGAAGTTGTTTTTCACAGTCAGTCACTGTTCTGTGACCGATCGTCCACCATTAGTGATATTCCAACTTTCAGTTCAGTTCACACATCAGTGCCTTAAAACAGCCCTCCAACCTAGGTCAGCTCAGTTGCAATCCTTCCCTGTGGATAGCAATACTAAAGTGTAATGTTAGTACTGTATACATTAAGGAGAAAATAAAACTTGCTGTAAAATTTTCTCTCATTAAAATGGGGCTTTGTAAATGAATGAGCGCCCTTCGGGTCCTGCTCTGACCGCTTGCTTAAGCCTATCTGAGCAAAATCCCATGCTCCAGCTGCAGCTTTCTGATCGGTTCAACAGGTGCTAAAAAGGGAAGCCAGGTGTGTGAAAGAAAGCATCAATAGCATTTTTGCATTTATTTCTCTGGATTTTATTTTTAATTTTTTGGTTTGTTTTTTTCTTGGTCAATCCAGGTTAGGACTAGAAATTGTCATGTTTCTCTCTCTCTCTCTCTCTGTCCAGTGCAGTTGCAATACCCTTCGGCTTCTTTTAATATCTGTGTTCTTCAGACAATAAAAACTCATATTGTAGAAGAGGCATTTATAGGGGGGAAGATTTTTAAAATAGCTGAAAAGTGGCCATATTTAAATTGGATCCCCAATCACATTTTTATCAATTTTTTTCTACTAATTCTGGAAAAGTTGGGCACGAAAGAATTGATTGGCTTATTTAGCCAGAGGGATGGAGGATCATTGCACATCGCACTCAGATTTAACCGTAATTGTGTGGATATGAGGTTATTTTTTTTCCCCCATAAATAAACCTGCAACTTTGTCACTGAACCAGCGGATTAGCCACTATCCAGCAGAGAGAGTAGTGAGGTGGACGTGGATATGCTTGAGTGTGGGGCTGGCCCTAGGGGTTTGCAACTGGAGCAGCTGGAGATGTGATTTCTGGCATTTGCTAGGATCACTTTCTTGTTGCTCATGGATCAATCTCCAGCCCCTCTTGCCCCCCCCCCCCCCACCTCCAAACCCACACAGGATGCCACCAGGGCAATGGCTTGTCTTGCGTGAAGGTGGGGTTGGGAACAAAGGACCCTGAAATCTGTGTTTTCATAGTTCCTGTCTACCACAAAGCTGTATTTTTACAGGACGGAGTAAGCAAGGAGGGCACAACAGGTAAAAGCCAGGGGAAGACAGGAGAGATGAGATGACAGAAGTGAAACTAAGAAATCTCTGATATTTAATACAAAATCAGGCTGCTCCTAAATCTCCTTCCTCCTCCCCACACCCATATTGGAAAGGTCTTGCTTTCCAACAAAGGAAATCAGACATTGTAAAATTTCAGCAGGATAGAAACCTAAGCAGAATACACATTTTAAAAGAATTAACATTTGGGTTATTTGGTAATGGTGTTACACTTTAAGACACACAGGAACACTGAGATAGTGCAGTACACTGTGTACATGTATAAGACGATGGATTTATAGCCCATCTGACATGGGGAAGTTCATGAATGCAACCCTATGGTTTGGAAAAAGAAAATCTGGTGCTTGCTCCAGTCACCATCACTGTTCAGATAGGTAGTGGGAGAAAGCAGAGCTCGTGAACATCTCCAGTGTTCTCTGAAAGCTATCCAGAACTGGGAAAGGGCAAAGTCAAGGGAAAGGATCCAGAAACCCAGGAGCCATGGTCATCATAAAAAGCAGAGTAAATGCTGAGCACAGTCCCATAGTATCTGCTCTGTATCAAAAAGATTTCTGGATACTATTGCTGGAGATCTACTGCATCAGTTCATTTATTTAAAAATTATGTACCTTATAAGACTGGAAGATTGGGCATCCAAATGGCAGATGAAATTTAATGTGGATAAGTGCAAGGTGATGCATATAGGGAAAAATAACCCATGCTATAGTTACACAATGTTAGGTTCCATATTAGATGCTACAACCCAAGAAAGAGATCTAGGCGTCATAGTGGATAACACATTGAAATGTGCCGCAGCTCAGTGTGCTGCGGCAGTCAAAAAAGCAAACAATGTTGGGAATTATTAGAAAGGGAATGGTTAATAGAACGGAAAATGTCATAATGCCTCTGTATCATTCCATGGTGAGACCGCACCTTGAATACTGTGTACAATTCTGGTCGCCACATCTCAGAAAAGATATAATTGCGATGGAGAAGGTACAGAGAAGGGCTACCAAAATGATAAGGGAAATGGAACAGCTCCCCTATGAGAAAAGGCTAAAGAGGTTAGGACTTTTCAGCTTGGAGAAGAGAGGGCTGAGGGGGGATATGATAGAGGTGTTTAAAATCATGAGAGGTCTAGAATGGATAAATGTGAATCTGTTATTTACTCTTTCAGATAATAGACTAGGGGGCACTCCATGAAGTTAGCATGGGGCACATTTAAAACTAGTTGGAGAAAGTTCTTTTTTACTCAACGCACAATTAAACTTTGGAATTTGTTGCCAGAGGATGTGGTTAGTGCAGTTAGTATAGCTGTGTTTAAAAAAGGATTGGATAAGTTCTTGGAGGAGAAGTCCATTACCTGCTATTAATTAAGTTGACTTAGAAAATAGCCACTGCTATTACTAGCAATGGTAACATGGAATAAACTTAGTTTTTGGGTACTTGCAAGGTTCTTATGGCCTGGATTGGCCACTGTTGGAAACAGGATGCTGGGCTTGATGGACCCTTGGTCTGACCCAGTACGGCATGTTCTTACCACTCACTCTTACCATCATGGCAGTTTACAAGTTCAAAACATACATAAAATCAAATATTCACATTACAAATGAATTACATATACAGCCTGAAAATTCGACATCACCAAGTAATAATCAGTCTGTATTCTGTTCCATTATCCTTTAATATGCTGCAGTCTCATCATTTATTGTCCCAAAGGCTTGTTTGAAAGCCATGTCTTTAAGGCTTTTTTTAAATGCCTTTGTATCTTGCATCCAACTTAGGTATTCAGGTATTGTGTTCCATGAGATTGGACCTGCTACAGAAATAGCTTGGTCTCTCACTTCTGCCAAGTGCGCTCAATGAGGTTTTCTGAAGACTCTGGTTATTTTGGCAAGGTCCCCGATGCTCAGTGTGCTGTGGTTAATAAACCTGCTGGCATCGTCGGTGAAACACAAGACCTGAACTAGCTGGAGTCTCCAGGGCAAACCAAAGTAGAAAGCTGAAGGATTCAGTACATATAGTTCATGCATACATGTGTCAAGCACAGCTTGTGGTGTGGCTGTTTCTTGAAACTGACTTCTACATTTGTTTTGTTGGTTGTCTTACATTCCCTTTCAGTCACAGGGAAAGATAGATCTTCCCTCCTCCAGCAGAAAATAACCTTCTGAAAAAAAGAGTTCTGGTAACTGTGTTTGGTTTTGGAGTCAATTGGACATTGTGGGCCTATGGGAGACTGAGTGGAGATTCCCTGGGTGGAGGCAGAAATCTGCACTGACTCCATCCTTTCTGGTGCAAATAAAACTGTTACGATTCTGTTCGTGGCTAGATCCGCGAGCAACCTCTCACTTTTTCGCTGACAGCCTGCCTGCTGCCCCGATGTCATCTTGTGCAGCTTGGAGGCTGCCTCCTGTGTCCCGCAGCTGTTGGAGCCACCGCCATTCTGTCTTCGTGGCCAGGAGGCTGCCCCTGTCCTTCTCCTCCACAGCAGGCTGTGCCGCTTTGCTTCCATGCGGCTGGGATGCCGCTGGTCTCCTCCCATGAGGCCTGGAGGCCGTCGACATTATCCTCCAATCTGCCCTGCAGGGCTGCCACACGCCCTGCAGCCCACGTGGCGTGGAGCCACCCCAGCCTCCTTTCCTGTGGCAGGAAACCACCTCCAATGCTGAACCTGGCTTCACGGCCTAGTGCTGCTCCTTCTTTTTTTTTCGACAGGAACACCACTCTTCAGGGTCCTGCCTTAGGCGCGCGGCTGTGCCTCTCTCTGCCTCTTAAAGGGCCCACGGTGGAAGTAGTCCCATGGCCCCTCCTGATGATGTCACCCAGACATTTCCTCTTCAGCCCTATAAAATGGCCCTTCGCCAGTTCGCCTTTGCAAGGAGCCAGTCCGCTCCTGGAATTCTCTTCGTCTTCAGCTTCTTCAGGCACTCTGTTCTCCATGGGAATTCCCTCATCTTCTTCTGTGGCTCCTGGTCCCTCGTTGGATCCCGTGTCTTCTGATGTACTCTTCAGATGTCCTTGCCTTCAGATGTCCTTGATGTTCTCGCCTTCAGATGCCCCTGACGTCCTTGTCTTCAGATACTCCGCCTCCAGGTGTTCACGCCTTCCGGCTCCTCTCCTTGGAAGCCTTGTCCTTGGATTCCTGGTTCCAGATTCAACTCCTATCAGGCTGCCGTCCTCTGTCCAGCTTTGAGATGACCTTCTGGTGCATTTTCCACGCCGGGTCTGTCTTCTTCTGGTTGACCTGTCAGGGCGTCTATCATGCTGGGTCACCGAAACTTCCTATCCAGGTCGTTGCTGCTTAGTGTTGCCTGGATTCCTCTTCATGCTGAGTTTTAACTCTGCTGTCTTTCCACTCATCAAGTGTCCTCTTTGATGTTCCTGCAGTTCTCCTCTTCATCCTGAAATCTCAGTCTTGCCTTCTTGCCTAGTGTTCTCATCCGACCATGTCTCCAAGTACCTTCGTCTGACCATGCCTCCAAGTGTCTTCATCTTGTTCCTTTACCATCGCCTGTCCTCGACCACTGTCCGTCCTGTCGCACATGCCGTTTCCAGGTGGCAGTTCTGAAAGAGCTATCAAGTGGCCAGAGGGCTACCCCAGAGACCAGCATTGCATTGTTGGGTCTCTTAAGAACATAAGAAAATGCCATACTGGGTCAGACCAAGGGTCCATCAAGCCCAGCATCCTGTTTCCAACAGTGGCCAATTCAGGCCATAAGAACCTGGCAAGTACCCAAAAACTAAGTCTATTCCATGTAACCATTACTAATGACAGTGGCTATTCTCTAAGTGAACTTAATAGCAGGTAATGGACTTCTCCTCCAAGAACTTATCCAATCCTTTTTTAAACACAGCTATACTAACTGCACTAACCACATTCTCTGGCAACAAATTCCAGAGTTTAATTGTGCGTTGAGTAAAAAAGAACTTTCTCCGATTAGTTTTAAATGTGCCCCGTGCTAACTTCATGGAGTGCCCCCTAGTCTTTCTACTATCCGAAAGAGTAAATAACCGATTCACATCTACCCGTTCTAGACCTCTCATGATTTTAAACACCTCTATCATATCCCCCCTCAGTCGTCTCTTCTCCAAGCTGAAAAGTCCTAACCTCTTTAGTCTTTCCTCATAGGGGAGTTGTTCCATTCCCCTTATCATTTTGGTAGCCCTTCTCTGTACCTTCTCCATCGCAATTATATCTCTTTTGAGATGCGGCAACCAGAATTGTACACAGTATTCAAGGTGCGGTCTCACCATGGAGCGATACAGAGGCATTATGACATTTTCTGTTTTAGTCACCATTCCTTTTCTAATAATTCCCAACATTCTGTTTGCTTTTTTGACTGCCGCAGCACACTGCACCGACGATTTCAATGTGTTATCCACTATGACACCTAGATCTCTTTCTTGGGTTGTAGCACCTAATGTGGAACCCAACATTGTGTAATTATAGCATGGGTTATTTTTCCCTATATGCATCACCTTGCACTTATCCACATTAAATTTCATCTGCCATTTGGATGCCCAATTTTCCAGTCTCACAAGGTCTTCCTGCAATTTATCACAATCTGCTTGTGATTTAACTACTCTGAACAATTTTGTGTCATCTGCAAATTTGATTATCTCACTCGTCGTATTTCTTTCTAGATGCATTCAGGTTCGGCAGAGGTCAAAGCTCCTGATCTTCAGCCTGTCCGCCCGTCTTGGACATGTCTTGCCTCCCTCGGTGCTTCCACAGAGCTCCTCTGCTGTCGCACCATGACCCAAGTGCACACTAACTTCCCTGAAATTGGGACCACTCGCTAGAGCTCCTGCAACAAAAGCTTTATTAAGTAAACACAATACTTCACACTGAACTTCCTACCTTAGCAATAGTCACTTACCCACACATGGGCTGTAGACTACCCCTTCTGGTCAGTGTACATTCACTTCCTTCTGGTAGGCCAGAGTGCTTTACAGAAGCTGCCTACACTCTTAACTCAGCCCGAGCTGGGTCCCACACTCTGGACTCTTCCCACCCATAGAGCATTCTCCCTATTTGGGAATTAAGGTGGACCAGGCTTCTAGCCTGGTCTTGCACATACAAACAGGGGAAAAAGCGTGCCCCCCCCCCCCACCTCAGCTTAGACTCATCAGTCCAAGCATCACTAATCCCACCCAGGAGAGTCCAACATACCCCATCTTCTGACTTCCCACCAGCTAAGCTTGGGGATGGGGATCCTGGGTCATGCACATCCCCAAACATTAGGATTACCCCAGACTACACCGTTAGTACCACCCACTGTGGTCCTCACCCTGCATGCACCCACAGTCCTTTGAGTCCATCTTTAGCTCTGGGTTCTGCTTCCATGCTAGCAGGACTCCTTGGACTGCCTGTGGGACATGCAGCGAGTACTCTCCAGTCATCCCTACATTGACTTGCGCATCCTTTGTGCTGAGCTCTCGCTGACTCCCTGTCACTGCCATGCATTGGTTCCTCTATATCCCCAGTGGCCACAGTGCACAACTGCTTTTTTTTTCCCTTTTTTTTTTTTTTTTAAGAGAAAAAAAGGTTAAAAAAAAAAAAGCCAATCCTGCCTCATTGGCACTAACTACACCATGGAACACCAGCCCTAAACTCCAGCCAGAAATGCTTCTTTAGTCTGCAAGACAAATGTACCCCCGCCTAGCTTTCAGGCCCCACAACCCACTCATTAGCTAAAGGCAGTTTTGGGTTATTTTCTCTGTGCCCTGCAACTCCAGCAGCACTGCTCTGCTTTGGTGGGTTCACAGAGCCACACCCTTTTATTTACAATTTCCAGTGTTCTTGTGCACAGTTTAAGAACAGTGCTCTGCTTCAGCATGCACCCTTTTGCCTTCAACTGCTTGCCTGTTGCGTCTGTCAGTCTCAGACGGCTTCGACCCTTGTGCCTCACCTTTTTCTCTGCTCTCCCCGCCAGCCTTGGGAAGATGGCTACCGCCGCGCTCTCCGGCGTTCTCGGAACAGCCATGGCGTTGCCTCCCACCCTGTTTCTCTCAAGGGCCTCCTAGGGTGTGCGTGCGCACGCTACCCACGTCTTTATTCCAGCTATGGCGCGAACCTCGGGAACATCCCCCTCAAGTGGCGTCAAGCCATCCGGGTTATAGCCTGTACTTGTTTTGTTAGCTCATTGAGTTAGACTGGACGAATCCAATTCTTGCTAAGCTACTCTGCTGCTTCCGTGCTGCCGCTGGAAGCCCTCTCTCTGCCCTTCGGGGTAATCTCTAACCTGGGTACCTGCTCCTCGGGGGCCCTCTGCTTTATTTCAGGTGCCTTACTGGGATCAAGTACTCGCTCCTCGAGGGCCTGCTCTCCCTGCCTCGGTGCCTGTAACCATCAACTTCAGCCTGGTGGTATTGCCAACCTTACAGCTACCATCTAGTGAGTAATCTAATTCTCAGTCTATCTCATCTACAGCATTGCCGTGCTGGGAAACCTACACCAGAACCTCCCTATACCAACTTGATGAGACGGGTCTCCTCTGCCAAGGGTCCCGGGACTGCTACCTCTGGATCACCTCACTACTGCCACCTCTGGTGGTATACATCAGCTGCACAATAAAGGAACTAACTCTGTTTGTGCATCCTGAGTCTAGCCCAGTACTGTGGCTTCCCACGGGGCTCCTCCCCCTGGGCATGGTCATCTGCCACAGTACCCAAGAATCCACTCAAACACCGCTAAATCATAACATTGGCAGGCTATACAACAAACTTTCTGTTACAGTCCTCCCCCTCTGGAGGCTTGGGATTTTTTTCTTAGTGAGGCTTAGAGAAAAAAATCCCATGAATGACACCATATGTGGGAGACCAAGAAGAGTTTCCCTGGCTGGGACAGAAATCCACACTGACTCCAGCCTTTCTGGTACAAATAAAACTTTATTAAGTAAACAATACTTCACAATAGACTTCCTACCATAGCAGTAGCCACTTACCTATACAGGGGGCTGTAGACTACCTTGCTTCTGGTCAGTGTACATTCTCTCCCTTCTGGTAGGCCAGAGTGCTTTACAGGAGCTGCCTTCCTCCTGGAGGCAGAGGGGCCTCCTGAACACAGCTGGGTGTGCACTCTTAACCCTGCCCCAGCTGGGTCCCTCCTTCTGGAATCTTCCCTGTCCTGCCCATAGAGCATTCTCCCTCTATGGGAATTAAGGTGAATAGGCTTCTATCCCGGTCCTGCACATCCAAACAGGGTCACTCTATCACATGGCCTTACTCAAAAAGAATATAGACCCCATACTGTGTCTATAGAATCACTTTATTGAATAAGGCCCTTTATAAGTTTTGCTATCCTTATTGAGAAATCCTAAGAATAATTCATGCCTTTTCAAGACTACATAAATGTCTTTGCTCTTGAAGAAAGCAGTGAAGCAGTTTCTTGAAAGCTCAGTCTTACATTTTTGTCCAATAAAATTTGTTAGACTGCATAAATACTGGTTTAAAAAAAAAAAAGCTGCCAGAGCCTAAACCCCACTGTGCAATGTTATCTCATTTCTTTCTAAGGGTCTATGATAAGGTAGAACAATAAGGGGGTGGATCTCCTATTAGCACAGTTAGTGGGATCTGCTCCTGTAGCTCTGCAGTAGAGTTCCTGGTTTGGAGCTAGAGAGCTGCAGGTTCAAATCATAAGATCTCCAGTTGGGAAAATCAGCAGAATGGACAGTAATTGTGGAGCTTTCACAGATGGTGGCTGCGGTGCCTATGGAACCTTCACATATGGTGTAAAAGGTGGGATCCTGAAACTGAACCAGACCCTGGACAGTGGGTCAGAAGGAAGTTCTCAAGAAAAGCTGTTTTTCTCTTGAGCAGGAAGGGTATGTGATGGGGAGAAGCAATAAGGGGATTGTAACCTCTTGACATCTTTTATGTTTGTAAGTTATAATTTTATGCTTGTTTGATATGTACATTGCCTTTGTGTGTAGGTGATTTATAAGTTGTATTATAGATAAAGATCTGAACAACTTTGTCTGAAGTTGATTGGGTTATTGTGGAATCCAGAGTTTTAAAAGTTCCTCAATATGGACCCTCTGAGATTCTTTGATCTCTAATTAGGCCAGCTAGATGAGTATCATAGTGGAAAAAAAAATGTAAGTTAGGCTGTTTCTACATGCTACTGTCTTATGATATAATGTTGCAATCATGCTGTCTAGAATCTAGGGCAATTTTAGATTTGCACCAGGAGTCTAGCTAGAATGAAACTGCAAAGCTTCCTATTTTTGAGCGATGAAAAAACATTTTTTTAAGTTGAGATGAAGAAAACATTACATGATATATTCTACAAAATGGAGGCATAAGGGATACGTGACCTTGAGGCCTAAGAAGGATGATACATGGCCTTAAGATCTAAGGTGATTGGTAGTATGGCATTATGATATAAATTGGGAAATAGATGATTGGGTTGGAAATGATAGAACAGACCCATGATTGGTTAGGGGCATAGCAAGTGAATATTAGAATATGATGTAAGGACATTGCAACATGTTGTTTGGTTTTGATATGTATTCAATAAAATGTATGATTTATATAACCGATTGTAAGGGCTTGGAAATTCAGAACAGCTATAGGGATTGCCACTGGTTCTCTTTTTTGATATCTTTTTCATAATAAAATGGGAAACTGTGATTTGGTGTGAAATTTTTATTTAAATTACTTTAATTTGGACATAGCCCATAACCATTAGCTGTTCTCCTAGAGGAAATGGCAGCGGGGTCATGCACCCTTAAATAGGGCCCGTTTTGGTTCCTGCGAGGGGAGCTGTTCTTTTAGCTCAGTGTCCCCTAGTTGGGAGCCAGATAGTAGCAGGTTCAAATCTTCAGACCTCTAGTTGAAAAACAAAATGTCACTGTGGCCTGCCCAGCAATTGTGGTGCCTTTTAAAGGGTCTCACTGGTTGGTTGGGAACCCAGTGACCGTTTCATTGGTAAGAGAAAGAAGAGAGCAAATAACTGTTTACTGAGAAAGTGCTTGATGCCTGGAACAGTCCATCAGTAGAGTAACTGTGACGACATATTCTGCAGGAGGTGTGATCCCCCAAACTCAAGAATGGGTCGTGCAGAGGCAGGATGAGGCTGGTGGGCTATAAATGGAGATGGGGTATGGCATCTTCTCCCTGTGATGGTCACCTTTTCCCCTTGGATTGAGCTCTCAGGTGCTTCCAGTCCGCAGGCCTTAGACAGGAACAATAGGAAACACAAGGAACACACTAAGACAAGGTAGAACCCAAACTTGGAAAGATGAAGGCATCCAGAGAAGCATGACTGAAACACTGCAGGAAAACATGAATACATGAAGGATCACTGCAGAAGGACTGGATACACAAAACAATCTAAAACCAAACAGGAACATGGGATACAAGAAACAATCGAGGAGTAAATAGGAACACAACGCCAAGGCTAGAAAAACCTCTGAAGTGCAGACTGTGACTCTGGAATATAACTTCCAGCAGGAATAAGATGGCTGCCAGCAGGAAATTGTGGGCCATAGAACTGGGATGAGTAAACGTTCAAGAGGTCCACAGATACCCTCTGCTGGCAGGAGGCAAGAACTGCTCAACAGTGCCTCACTGTAACAAAGAAAACTCTGAGAATTTTAAAATGCTTAAGACAAACAAGCATAGAGGTAAGGGGTGGGTGATGGTAACATAAGACAATATAAAAGAACGGGATATACTTAAGACAGGTGTGGATGGCAGGGAGAGCAGGTTTGGGAGATCGGGTGGAAGACATAGGAGGGGGGGGGGGGAATGGTGTTTGGTTTTTTAGGCAATAGGAATTTGTGCGCTTGACTTTCCAGCTGATGGAAAACCGGAACAAGAGTCTGTCTAGGCAGACTGGATAAGCCAATGGGTATTAATCTGCCATCATTTAATATGTCAGTATGTTAGAGCAGCAAAGATGGGCTTCACGTTTTTTTTTCTGCTGTGCATGGAAGGAAAAAGCAGCCTCTAGATGGAGCAGTTGGTTATCAAAGGAGATTAAGCCATGTAACTGCAAGAGCCTGTGTGTACAGTCCTCTGCTATGTTGTTTTTTTTTTACTGTAAAACTGGTTCAGCTCCCCATCAGTTAAATACTGAAGAATGTACTTGCAGATCTGCACGGCTAAGGACGCTAATAGTATAAGGTTTTCTCGTTGATGGCAAGGGGCCTTGGTGAATTTAGACCCAGAGTGTAAAGCTGCAGAACAAGGTTCCTTCTCTTTTCACAGCTCTCTGCTGTTTTGGCTGTAGCTGCTGTCACCAGTAGAGCTGGCAGAAGCTTTGTGGTTCAGTGCTCAGAGCATTCGATCTGGCAGAAAATCAGAATCGTTTCTCTAAGCCCAGCGAACCTGGCATGAAACTTATTAAAGGAACAGAGGAATTTGAATTGCCACACACACACGGGCTCCCCCACCCTCCCCCAGTCCAGAATATCTGGCCCTTCTTATATGAAGAGCGCACAATCCCATGACAAACCTCCCCCCGCCATAGAAGCTTATGTAGCGGAATCTATCCTATTCTCCTTTCCCTCTTTGTATTTAATGAAGGGAAACCAAATCCACACCCTGACACCCCAGACAGAGTCTGCTGATGAGGGAGTGGGGGTGGATTTCAGTTTCGCAGGCACAGTCTCAACCAGGAATCGAGAGCGAGATGGGGGGGGGGGGGGGGGGAATTATGAGAGTATATTATAGTACAGGAAACCCTGTTTGACCTTAGGCATATATGGACAGCTGGCTGCCTCCCCACACAAGATGGCACGGTGCTGCAGCTGATGATGTAAAAGCGACTCGCACACTAACTTGCTGCCCCATTGGGCCAGCTACCCATAGGCACTTGCCTACCGGTAGCTCTGCCCCCGAGTAGGGGAAGAAAATGAGAGTTTCCGTGGTATTATTGGGTCAGACATCTCTAATAAAGGTCTGGCTTTATGGGCGAATGAAAAGGCCACCTTGTAATGAACTGTAGCCTCGTCTTCTAACTATGAGTCCAGATCTCAAAGGCAGGTCATTTCCCCCCACTTAAAAGCAACAAGGCGGGCAGAAATATGTTTTTTTTTGTAACAACTGCAATGTCTGTTTTCTTTTCTGATTTCATGATTTTATATTGCAGTTTCTGCAACCTCTACCTCTGGCCTTGGTAGGCCCTTCCTACTCTTGTAAAGTCAGGATGTTGCTAATTTGATCATTAACCAGGAAAAAGAGAGTAGGGTCTATTAGGCGATGACAAGCTGGGAATGAATTCACAAAGCCAGACTACCCACCTGCCAGAACCGTGTGCTGGTGGGTATTAAGCAGGGGCACGAGTTAGAGCCGATAGCTTCCTTCCTTCATTCTATCATTGCATAAGGCATTTGAGAGAGGACATGCAGAGCCCAGGTGTCAGTTTTGGATGGCCACCCTCCAAAAAAAAAAAAAAAGAAAGATATTCCAATGTAAGAAAACATACAGAGCAGGGCCACTAAGTTAAGCTCCCATGTTCTCTTTATTATGTATGCTGATTCTCCAAACTGGATATTTTTTTACAAAGAAGAAAAGACAAGATCTAATTGCACTATTCACAAATGTCAAAGGATCCTACAAGGGTCTATGTGGTGATTCTTTTTTTTTTTTAAGAAAGCAGCTACAACCAAAAATCACTGGGGTATCCTCCCAGAACAAGGAGTAATGGATTTCACCTGGTTCAAAGGAGGGGGATTTATTATGCAGTGCGGAAACTGGGGAAGACTTTGCCAACAGAAGTAGCTGCAAAATCCACGTGGGGAAAACGGGCGCTGGTGATCGGGCGCCCCCTTCCCTAACGCGCGCCTACCCCCCCCCTCCTCCCGGGCACGTGATGCAATATGCAAATGAGCCACTGCGTTAAAAAGGAGGCGCTAGGGAAAATCTGTTTCCCCTAAGTGCCTCCTTGGCATCGGGCTCCCAGGAGAAGTGGCTGTGTGCATGGGTTAGGAAAATGGACACTCGTAAATTGAGCGTCCGTTTTCCTACCCTGGCAAGACATTTTTTATTTTATTTTTTGTACTGTTGCTACTGTCTATGCTTCCTCCAACTTTAAATATTGCCACAATATTAAGTTGGAGGAACCGTAGAAAAGCAGTATTTTCTTCTTTTCTCTTAAACTTTTGGGGTTCCTTAACACTTGACACCAGCTCTGGCATTAAGTTTTGAGGGCTAAAATGTGCGTATTGCATGCACATTTATTTTTTTTACATAAGGGGGCAGTAGCTAGTAGCCTCATCAACATGGCATTTACATATAATAAGCGCTATTAGCTACGCCCTGGTTTGGATGTGCAATTTGGACATGCTGATCCCCCTTATTGCATAAGAGGTTATGGACGCGGGTCCAAAACACAAGTCCAGCCACGGGTTAACCTGCACGCGTGGTATTGCATCAGCCTGAAAATCAATTTCAAAGTAAACTGGACAATTTTTCAGAAGAAAAAGACTGGAGAGTTTGAAATAGTTTCCTGCTAGGAGTATGTGCTACTCTAGCAATTCAGAGCTGATCACTGTATTGGGGGGTGGGTCAGGAACTTTTTTTTTTTTTTGCCCCTACATCACCGCTGCTTGGTGGGTTGTTTTTTTTTGTTTTTTTTTTTCCAGATTACCAGCAGAAGGCTGAACATCTGGTCCTTGTTCATCCTTAACCAACGTAGCAATCGTCCTCGCATAGCTGCAGTTGTACCACCTTGCTCCATGCTGGATAGGACTACAGTATAGTCAGTATACGATATGAAGTCAGTGGGAGGAATTTGTAAACACATGGGCATGGTCATAATAAAAAGCACATTAACCAAAGGTCTTGCAGAGCCCTTAGGCTTCCTGTCGGTTTCTTTTGCTTCTTGATGGAAAAGGTTCTCTTGCCAAGGACTCCTCCATGGGCCCTTCCCCGGTGGTACCTGCAACCTGGACGCAGACTGCTTCCTATTAGGAAACTGGAACTCCTCCGGATACTTTTAGCATCTCCTAAGAGGAGGCTTTCTTTTAAGCAGAAGCTCTGTGGGACCTTTTCTCTGCAAGGCAGTTTTCCCTCTGACCTCCCACCAAGAAAAATACTCTTTCTCCAAAACCCTGAAGAAATCTCTCCCTGCCAGAGCAGGAGTATGGGATTAACTCCCGTCGTCCTTTTTCCTGTAGTTCCTTGGAATAGCTCTGCAGTCCAGGCTTGCACAAATCTCCCTGTACCCCACTGTTGGGTCCACCAGCCGCCGCCTCAGGACAGAAGATAGGAAGAAACTATCTTGAAAAAGAAAACCCCAAAGAACTCTCTGCTACATATCTCATGAATTTTGTTAAACCATGCACAGGTGAGACGAAAAAAAAAAAAAAAAAAAAAAGATACCTGGGGGGGGGGGGGGGGGGGGTGTCAGATACACCATGATGCTCCTGCCTTCTATGAGCTTAGTGTCCATCCCCTAAGTCAGCTAGAAAAGGTGGCTGCAGGCCTGGTTTTGCCCCACTGAATGCATGGAATTGTACTTCCGATTTCCGTAGGGAAAGCAGGGCTACTTTTCTGTGCATGCAATGGCTACAGAACCAGGAATGGCTAAGGCCCTCCATCTTCACCTGGCAACCCTCCATGTGGGATATGGCTAGCATGCAGGTGCACTATACCTGCCCCAGCTTCAGGTTTTTCAAATCTGGTCTATAAATGGCCCCACCATCCTTCAGGACTAGAGGTCCCAAAATACAATGCTTCCTTTGCCTCTATAATCCCTTTAGTGTGGTGGTGAGTGAACCATACTGAAAACCTCCCCTCCCCTGCCAACTTTTTCTCCTTATTGGCTGAGCTATCAGACAGCTGGAAGCTCTAGTCTAGAAGGAGTGTTTTTCACTGAGAATTACAGCCAGCAGCTCCACCTTTTATCTTTCAGTGGAAATGCACAGACGCTTAAAGCTCATGCAACTTGTTTGCCTTCACAGGTTCCAAATCTTTTTTTTTTTAAATATATACTTCATTCTAAGGAAGAGAATTAACATCCCACCCCCACCCAATACCTAAAGCTGGTCGATAAATAAAATCCAATTAATCTGCTTAATGGAAAAAAAAAAAACAAAGAATAAAAGCAAAGTAGGTTATGGTGATCTTTCAAAGAACTCTTGGGCCAAAGAGAGGGTTATAAAACCAATGCTTAGGTCACAGAGGAAGAATATTATTAATGGGGTGAGAAAATGTGCGGTCATGTTCTCAGCTGCTGAAGAGGTGGTGGTGGTGATGGTATTGAGAGAAGTGAATGCGTATACAGAGCATGTTTCTATTTGGGAAGTAAAAAAAAAGATAAAACCCAAACAAACAAAAACAGTGAGGATAATACTCATTTTTTTTTTTAAAAGGAAAATGTTAAACTGGCACTAGCTCTTTCCTTGCAAACAAAATGATCTCTTATGGCTAGGGGACCTATTGCTTCCTATTTTGAAAAAGTAATGCCTACTTTTGCAAACAGACATATAAAAAAAAGGGTTAAATGAAAAGCTGTGAGCATCTTTCTTTGGTTTGTTTTGTAAATATACAGAGATGTTTTTAAGCTCCGTTCCCAGTGTGTTTTGCCCTGGGCACATTTTACAGAGCAAGGATGCCCAAAGAAAGTTGCTTTTGCCTCTTGAAAGCATCTGCACCAGCAATTGTTGTAGATAATTTATTTATCTGTTAAATACTAGATGCATTAGCTCACCTATTGTCATTCTGATTACACCCTGAGAAGAAACCACAGTCGGAGGGCTGCTCCTGCTTAAACTAAAGCAGGCGACTGCTTCTGTGCCGAGGCGTAACAGAACCCTAGAGTGGCATCAGGCAAATACAGAGGAGGGATTAAAAAAAAAAAGCAGATACAGCTTTAGAGTGAATGGAGGTAAAAGTTTCAGAAAATGGTGGGTGTGGTCATCCTAAAAAGATGCACAGAAAAAAAAAAAAAGCCTTTCGCCTAAGACCTAGCGCGGACGCCTGCAAGCAGCGGTAGGCGATAAGTTTAAGGCGCAGAATCGGTACTGTCCCTTTAAACTGCTGCAATGGACCGCAAACTCCAGGCACGGGCAGAGCTGGAACCCTCCCCGCGCGCGCGCGGCGGCGGCGGCGACGACGCAGGTGCGGCGAACCGGGCTCTTTAACCAAGCTTGGCGGGCGGGAGGGGGGACGTTTGCAGGCTGGTGTAGCGCGCGGCAGGCTGGTGCCGAGAGCGTCACTGAAGCGGACGGCCGCGAGCTCGCTGAGAGCGGCTCCATCAGGCTCCCCCACCCCCCACCCTCGCGAGGAGTTCCATTGCACTACTGGAGGCGCTACAGGTAGTCGGCGAGTGCAGCAGCCTCAAGCCTTGAAGTCTTCCCCCCCCCCCCCTCCTCCCCCATAAATAAGAGGGTGAGTGGAGGAGGAGGAGGAAGATCCGCGTCTAATCTATGAAATGTGTATTTTTCCTCCCCTTTTGTGTACAGAGGGGAGGTTTGTAGCCCCGTTAGTCCTTCCCAGCCCGTGCGTGCGTGCAACAAGAGGCACCTGCAGCAGTAGCAGCGGCCCGGCGCTTGCTCCGCGGACGCCAAAGGCAGAGGGAGAGAGAGAGAAGCCGCTGAATTTCCTCCTGGCAAGCGGACGCCGAGAGTAAAATCTGATTAAAAAAAAAAAAAGAGAGCGAGAGAGGCAGGGAGCTCCACCTCCTCGCTTCCCCCAGCTCAAAGAGTGAGCGAGCTGCTGCCTTCCCCCCACACAGACAGACACACACGCGCGCACGGGCAGAAGCCGGGAGGGAGGCTGGGTCCCTGCCCGCGCGCCCGCCTGCCTGCAGCTTCTCGCGGGCTCAAGGCGCCCCGCACCGGACCCGGGACAACTATTCCGCGTGGCTTTTTTTTTTCACCCTGACTTTTTTTTTTTTTTTTTTTTTTACACATTTCGGATTGGGCTGGACCTCCAAGCCTGTGGATGTGAATTAAACTCCCCCCCCCTCCCAGCAGTGAGGAGGCAATGAGGAACCGGGAAGAGGACTGTGCCAGGCAGGGCGATGGAACGAGGAGCTTCAAGCCAAGTAAGGGGGGGGGGGATCGATGTCCGCTGGGGGGGGGAGCTTCGCTTGGCAGCTCAGCCTCTACGGCCAGCGGTCACCCGCGGGGCCGGGGATGGCGGCGGCCGGAGCAGCCCTCCGGGGTCCTGTTGGGGGAGCCGCTCCGTCAGCTGGGGGGGGGGGGGGGGGTGCGTTGACTATTATTTATTTATTTATCGTTTTAATTTTTTTTTCTTCTTAGTCTCGGGGCAAGGTGCCAGACTGCAGCGGTATCTGTGCCCCTTCCCCTTGCTTCGGCTGCCACAGTTCTAGCTCTCCGAGCCGGCCTCTGCCCCCCCCCCCCCACCCCCGGCTTAGTGAGGGGCAGCAGATGAGACTGACCGGGGGTTGGGGGACCCCCGCGTGGCGTTCTGCGCCCGTGGGAGCAGCCCCTGGCCACCCCTGCCCACGCTGATGTGAAATCAATTTGTTTTATTTTTCGGGGGTGGAGGGTGGGTCCTCCGGATTCCCCCCCCCCCCGGGCGGAGGGTGTCGCAGTACAGGGAAAGGCTTTGCTGGTGATTGAGCCGCTGGAGCCCCCCCCCCCCCCCCCCCCGTTCCACCTGTGGACTTCGGCTCGGGCACCTGCGCTGCAATCGGAGTTGCTCTCCGGGCTCGGTGGCTTTCTCGTCCCTTTAGTGCGGCGGGCAGGGGCTTTCCCCCCCGATATTGGGTTGGGGGGGGGGGTGGATGGTTCAGGTCCCCTCCCCACAGTCGGACCTGGAAAAGGAGTGCGTTGGCTATCTCGGCACATTTTATTCGTCGGTGGGTGGCAAAACCGAAAGGCTCCTTGGCGCCGGTCCAGCCTGCACAGGGCATCCGCCGGACCGGCTTCGTTCCGGGGGAGGGGGGATCTCCCTTGATTTGGGGCTGCTGGCTCGTCGGTGGAAGGTAAAAAAAAACAAAACCAAAAAAACCTGCTTTAATCTGTGCCCCTTTCGTCCCTCTCCACCCCCCCCCCCTAAGGCTTTAGTGGGGGGTGGGGAGCGGTGGCACTGAGCTGCTCTTTCTCGAGTGCTTTGCAGTCTTTTCCGGTGATGCCTGCGACGAGACCAGCCAGGCTTGCAGGGTGGGTTTCGGCGATCGAGCCTTATTGCCGCCCCCCTCCCCCTCTTTTCCCGCGAAGTTGGCAACCTGCGGGCTCCTACGCGGGGAAACGGGATGCGGTGGTGGTGGTGGGGGGGGGGGGGGGGGTGCGGGGTGCCACCCTGGCTGCTGCCGGTTCCCGGCTCCTCTCTGCCGGTGCTGCTGATCGCTTTTGCCGCGAAAGGGCTGGAGGTGGAGGCGGCGGGCTCCGGGGTGGTCTGCAGAGGGGGCCGAAAGGCTGAGAAATTGCCTTTCGTTTGATACAAGGGGGGGGGGGGGGCGGGGGAAGCGAATGGAAGGAGCTCTCTCTGGACGAGGGCATGGGTGCGAGAGGCTCAGTTCCGTGCTCTCGGCTTTGCCATACAGCAGTAGTTAACACTTGTCCCTCTCCCCTGCCCATTAATGCAAGCCCTGTACTTCTCTCCCCCCCCCCCCCTTCTGTTTGCCACATCTGCCCTCTCCGATCTTAACCCCCCCCACCTCATGGCTTCCCCTGCTAAATAATTAAACCAAAGCGTCTGCTATAGGCGACTCTCTCTTTACCTAATGCTAGCCAAGTGCGAGGGGGATCTGATTTCGCCTTGGCTTATCCTGCGAAACGCCCTTTCGGACTTCTCTGGCTTCTTTTTGACGAGGACGGACCTATCTTAATTGCAAATAGGCAGGGAGCGAGAGTCTATAGTGTGACAGCTAGCGCAGTTTTGTTAGCTTTTCTGCTTATCAGATTTGCATGGTAGCTATCCTCTTAGCCTCTCTCTCCCTCCCTCCCTCCCATCATTATTCCGTCTACGTTCTGTGTAGCTCGGTATGTGATATAGGACCGCATTGTGTGTGTGTGTGTGTGTGTGTGTGTAATAGACACACTATTTCAAACCTATCCGACTATTTTGAATTCCAAAAAGAAGGGACCCGTGTGCTGTATAACACTGGTGTTATGAGAATGGATGTTGCATAACCCCCCCCCCCCCCCCCCCACTGCAACCTAAATGCTATTTATTTTGTATAAATAACTCCTGAATAGTGTTAAAGGCTGACTGTAACAGTTTGCTTGGCCTGGATGCCCCCGTAGGGCAGTGTCCTAGTGATATGTGCAAATGATGATTTTCATATAATGTGTGTGTGTGTGTATATCAACATTTGTATGAAGTTAGAAGTATGCTTTGTAACTGAAGGTGGCTATTTCTGAGGAAATCATTTTTAATTGAGACAGTATTTAATAGTATTCCACTGTATTTCTGTCCCAATTTTTTTTTTTTTTTGTCAGCATGTTAGTGGACCCCTTACGCACCGAGATAATGGAATCCACCCATATAGATTATTCTCCATAAAATACCATCTTGTAAGGTTTTGTACTGAATGTTAACCATAAGAGAATTTTAGTGTTGACCTGAAAATCCAGGGGTTTGGTTTTTTTTTTTTTTTACTACACTGGTGGCTACTTCCAGCAGTTTGTGGCTACTACGCCATTTTTATATCATATTGGGTTTTTCAGCAGACAGGGAGAAAACAAAAGTTCATGCCTCTTCTGGGCCTGGGTGATGAGCAGCAGGTCGGGAGCGTGGCTGGTCACTGCAGATCCCTTTGAAAGCAGCCCATGAGGAGTCCAGGGTTCAAGATTGTCCAGATTATGTCCGTGACACGGCTGTTAAAATACCATCTCTGCCATCGGTGTGGCTTTTATATTAATTTGGCTTGGCTGACTTTCCCTGGCTGGTGGGGGTTTTTTTTTTTAAGGGGGGGGGTACTTGAGGGGTTGTTTTTTTTTTTTGACCCTTTAAAATCTTTACAAGGGTCACACCTCCATCTGAGAGGGGGGTTCTGTTTCATTTTGGTGGCTGACGTTTCAACGTTTGCCTGGTAGCACAACTGGATGCAGCAAAACAAACCAGATGGTCACAGTGAGCACCTCATTCCCCCCCCCCCCCCCACCCCCAGTTTTGCCTGATGAAGATTTTTCTTCCTTCATTCTGCCATTTGTTTAATCATCTGCGAAAGGAATTTTTTTTTTTTTTCTGTCTAGCATGAAGTGGAAATTTTTTTTTTAGCAAAACCATGTAGAATTCAGCATGTGGCAGCAATGTTTTCGGCAAGGAGGATTTCTTGCTTTTGCAGCAATGTTTACCGTTTGAGGTGAAAAGCAGTATTCCTCCTGCCTCCCCCCCCCCCCCCCCCCCCTTACCTTCCATGTGTGCGGGCACTGATTCATCCCCTGCACACCAGGGCACCAAACTTGTCGGAACAGATGGCAGAGCTGCCAGACTCCAGTAGAGGGGGGTGGAATTCAAACCCAGGAGCAACAAGTGTCCAAACCAGGCAAGCCCATCCAGCAAAAAAATGTGACTTAATGGATTTAACGAGGCACAAATTGCACTAAGTCATACCGTGAAAAGGTTGGAGGTGCAAAGCAGATAGATGTTGGGCTACCTGATGCTTTTTTTTCCCCTCCCCCCCCCCCTTTTCACGTATGATGGATGTCGGATTAGAAAATGGTGACTTCTTATGTTGAAACTGTGTAGCGTGGAGCCTGTCTCTTACTCTTGGCAGGCAGCTAGAAGATGCTCAAAACTTCATTCCCCGGAGACATAAAAGCAATATTTTTTTCTGTTCATAATGAAATGGGTTCTGTTGAAGTGTGTGAGCTCAGATGTGTGTGTGTGTGTGGATTTATTTTAATTGTTTTGTGGGTGGGGATGCAGGGAATCTGTGAAGGATTCTAGGGCAGTTGATGCTGCTAAATCCTTGCTCTGGCCATCTCTGGAACCTTGGTCAAGTGGAATGTATTTGACCATCTCCCTCTTGGCACCCAGCCATATTGTGCTGCGTGTCTGAAGTGAGAATTTCTCTTGCGTGTGAGTGAGATGCTGGTATTTTCTGACACGTACAATTTACTGTTTTTTTTTATTCTTTTTTTTTTTCCTGTCCTCTCCCAGACAAATCTGAAAAGTTTTTTTTTCTTTTTCCTCTTTTGGGCTATTCAGCTATCTGAAGGCTTGATTATAAACCCATGGTTTGTTTTTTATAATTATTTTTTAATGATTGGTGAGTATATTGAGCTAGACCCTCTCCCCGCACATGGGGGTGTGAAACTGACACTATATTGTTTCCCGCCAGTGACTTTCTAAGCTGTGCAGTGGTTTTCCTGCAGATCTTTTTTTTTTTTTTTTTTAATTTATGTTGCTGGAGGGTTGGATACATGGATGAAACCTGCTTGAGTGTTCAGAAAAGTGCAGAACCTGATTTGTGTGTGTTTGGAAGGGAGATCATTTTGGGATTTGACAGAAATGTTGGAGGAAGAGAATGGAATGAGACACAAGGCATTGCTGTTGTAATTCAGGCATTAAGAGCTCTTAGGAGCTGGTGCGCATCCCTTACCCCTCTCCTTGTAGCCCGCCACACGCAAGTTCTCTCCCCCACTAGATCTGTAGTGGGAATTTTATTCCATTATTATCTTCTCTTTAACACAAATTGTTTACCTTCCGTTTTTTTTTTTTTCTTTTGCTTGCTGGGGGCCTCCCTAATCCTTCACAAGCCCAGTGGCTAAAGAAAATTCATGCAATGCAAAGCTGATCTTTTTTTCTTATGAAAAATGCAGACATTTAGAAAAATCATTAACTGGAGCTACAAACCAATTTTTTTTTTTTTTTTTGTTGTAAAGAGCTCTTCCTGTTGCTGCCAGTTGCTGTGTCCTTTCTGTACAGCTAAGAGCAGAGATCCCTTGTTGCGTCCAGGTAAAGAGTTTCAACAGCAGTGACGGGCATTCCTCTTTCCTCGGACTTCAGGCTATTGGCATAGTTCGTTGGTCATTTTGGTTCTTGCTCCTTGTTCTTTCATGGATTTTTTTTTCCTGTTTTGCCATTTTTTTTACCCTTTTTTTTTTTTTTTTTTTTTCTGGCATGAGGAATGCTTTCAGATCTGTACTGATTCCTGGAAAACCTGGCTATATATCTTTACCCCATGAGAACCAGGTGATGCCACTTCCTATATGCCCCAACCTCTTCTGTACTTAAACATTACTGATTGTGACAACACTGAGTTAAAATGGGTGTAAAATAAATTATATATATATTTTTATATTTGTAGTGACCTTGGCAAAAGACCAATGTCTTTTAAGGTAACTTACGCTATAGAAGGGGCAGCATTTCCTTGATCTTGTACTACTAAGCCATTTAACATCATGCAAGCCATCTAACCTTCCACAAATAAGCTCTGAGAGAACACAAGGCTAGGTTTTATCACCAAAAGACTCATAAAATTCCCTCCATAATGTAAAAAACTGTAGCTTCTAAATGCCTTTAGATTCTTGCTGAAAAAAACAAAACAAAACACAACCCTGATCATTCTGCTAGTCCATTTCTGGTGGTGGTGCTGCTCTTCTCTTCTCTGCCTGCCCACCCCTCCGAAGTGGGTAGGGGACAGGCTTTTTATCACCTTTTAATTTTACAGGAGAGGGGAAGCCTGTTTCCGTCCAAGGTGCACCCTCAGCACTGTAGCTCACTGTCTTGGCTCACTCTCTGGGCCAAAGCATGATGCCTCCAAGGAGAGACCGGTGGCCATATTGAGGACCATGCTTGTTTATGAAAAACATTGGGGGGGGGGGGGGGCGCAAACAAGGTAGGCCTAGTTTAGTCTTCAGATTAGAGGATGAATAGGCATGGAAGAAGTTTTTGGGGTTTTTTTGGGGTTTTTTTCTCAGATACTCTGGGTAGTTCTGCTTTAATCACTTCTTCTGTTATGATTTTTTTTTTCACGTCAGCAAGTACCACAAATTTAAGCAAAGATGCTTTAAGTAACATGCACATTTGAAGACGTGGTGGTGTTTCAGGTTGTTGATGAAATAGTAAACCATGCATGGTTAATGTCATGTTTTTACACCTCGATGCCTCTGTCAGTATTACGCTGTAACATTGTGAGGAGCTGGAAAACGATGCAAGGTGTGACTGTTTAACAGGACTATAGAAGAAAATTGCATAGTTTGTTGGAGTGCAAGTGCCGAATTGTGTGTGTGTGTGCGCACCTGCCTGATGTTACTGTGTTTGTCTAAACGACAGACGGATGTTCTGAGGGGTATGTCTGAGAACAAGGTCCGTGCTCTTCTCTTTTTCTCTTAGGGCAAGTGTCTGGGTCCACCTGTGAATGAATTTTTATTGACTTGCAGAGGCTGCAATCCATTACCGCAACCAGTTTCCCAGCTAGAGGGTTAAAATGTTTTAGGGTGATCTAGGTAGCTGGTTAGATTTGGTGCTTTTATCCTTCCTCTAAATTTCAGAATGTTTGGCAAAGCACTCTGTTGTAGACCAGCCAAAAAAAAAATATATATATATATCTCTGGATTACTATGACCTTTTTCCCATTCTATGTCAATGGCAGCAGGCAGGGAGGGGGGAGCTTAGTAAATTAGACCCTTGACTCTTTATACGTGCGAGTCGCTTGTGCGCAGGTAAGATGATGGTGAACTTCGCAATGAATTTATTCTTACGATTAACAGGAGCTGAGTCAGTGGTGACAGGATTTGCTGAAACTCTGGGGGTGGCAGGAATAGAACAAAACCTTTTAAGACCTGAAAAGTTCTCACAATGGGGGCCTTGGTGTGTGGAACTGAGTGGGCTTCCTGCTTTTGTCTGGAGCAGCATGGCTCCCTCCCCATCCTCAACCCCCTATCGCAGCCTGCAGATTTCTACTCTTTTTAACCAGTTGCTCTTAACGTTTCCTTTTCCTCTCCCTTCCTCCCCCCCCCCCCCCCCCCACCAGAATGTGCAGAAAATATGTGCTGATTCCCTGCCGAGTAACTGATGCAAAGAATAATTCCCATTTAGGAATAAACTCCATGGAGCATTAAATGAAAAAAAAAAAAAAAGCATTGGCTATGAAATACTGGGGTTGGCAGTAACAGTTTTGGTACCCCACAGTTAAAAAAAAAAAAAAAAAAAAAAAAATATATATATATATATATATATAATATATATATATATATATATATATATATATATATATATATATATATAATGTATATTTTTTTTTCCTGCTTTGTTGGGTGCCGCCTCCTTCCCCAGAGGTGTTCCAGCTGTTAATGATCTGCAGCCCAGTGCTCTTGAAAACCCTATGAGGTGACCTGTTGGGCCAGAAGTGTTGTGTGCTCAACTATCGATGCATCTGTTTTTTTGTTTTTTTTTGTTTGTTTTTTTTCTTCCTTTGATTTTTGTGGGTTTGGTGAAACACAAACACTTTATTCCTGTTTTAGGCTGATGTCTGAATGTCTGTTTTTAGGCCAGACATGTTTAAATAAATAGTGTATGGAAGCTCTCAGTTTAGGGTTCCCCCTCCACCTCCCTGTTCTAAGGAAATAGCCACGGGGAGTAGAAGGCTGCTGGTCGGAGGGGCGTCATATTAGAGGAAGTTATCACTTCCTAAAAATGCAGACCTCACAGTCCAGTAGGGAAGGGAATGGTAACCCAAGGTTTTCCTTTTTGAGCCAGAGATTACCGGGGAGCGGCCAGAGCTGGCTGCTTGAGGATGTGTAATATTGCCTGACGGGACAGTGAGGAATCCTAGTGGCCAAGTGGACATTTTGGTGAATGGTGGTTGCTGTTTTATTTTTTCCCCCTCCCCCCCTTGTGGACTTAAAGCCCAGCCCAACATTAATGGCGGCCTCCTGATCGGTGCTCAGGACTAGTGACTGCTGCTTTTCCTAACTTGTATCTTTACTCCCTCCCTTCCACAAGAAGTTCTGTAAGATACACTATTACAAGTTCAGTTATGTAATACCCCCAGCCTCCCCGTAGCCTGACACTATTAATCACACTGAAAATAGGGATGGCATTGTTTTCTTTACCTTGTCTTCCCTTCACATCCCTGCATGCATGTTGCCCGGTTGCAGCTTCCTTGCAGTGTAGGATGCAGCTCTTTCTGTGCTGTGGTGTTGCTCTTTTAACAGCCACTAGATGTTGCCATAACAGTATACGTGCTCGCTCTCTGCCGGGGGCTTCCAGGAATCTAGTTAATGGCATCCACTGGTGTTGGACCATCAAGCTCAACTGGCTTGAATATTGTTAACTTTATATAAAATTTATATCCCTTCTCCTCCAATGTTCGGGACGGGTTTCAAAATTACACACACAGTAAAAACACAAATACAAGATCAGACGGTGGCATACACAAGATCCATGCGGAATGAAGCAAATATTATAATAGCATGGAAAACTCACAGTATAACCTATGGAGATTTTAATCAATAGGAACATTCTAAGTAATAGAGGGAAAAGCTACTTCAACGCATTTGTGAATTCTTTAGGATCTTTGAGTGAACATAAATGTGGCAGAAAGGAATTCCATATGCATGAGCGTGCTATAGGAAAAAGTCCTCTCACGAGTGACAAAGGTGGGTAATACAAGGGAGCGGTATGTCAAGTAGATGTTGACTAGACGACTGTGAGATTTTTGGAGCAGGGTTGAGTTCATCCAAGGCGAGGTTACATTGCTAAGATCCTGGATTATCGCGCATTCTTGGACAGGGCACCAGTGGAGGCGCTGTAAAACTGGCGAGATATGTTTGTGGAATTTGGTACCGGTGAGCTGCTGCATTTTGTACTAACTGCAATGGTTTCATTATAAGGTGTGGGAACCCTATCTAGAGTGAATTGCAGTAGTTGATGCCCAAGTGAATCAGGGCCTGAAGTGCTGTTAGTCAGTGGGGCTTAACATATAATTTTTGAGCTACTGATTTAATTTGAGGCCACATGGATCCACAAGGTGTCAAAAATGACACTGGGGTTCCATACCTCGGGCCATTCACTTCGCACAAACAAACCCACTGAGGTCCCCCTTATTCAGCTTTTGATTCCTGAAGAGAGATTGTGGTTTAGCATACCTTAGTAATGACAAATTCCCTTTGAAAGGATCTCCCCCCCCCCCCCCCCCCCCCCCCCAAGCTTACGGAAGAAATGATGACATGCTAGAGGCTCCTAGCTGACGAAACGCAAACCTGCATCTGAACAGACTTGGGAGCATTTGCTTGACTGTCTGGGGCCCACCTCCTCTTTTTGTGAGAGGATCAGGGGCCCCCCGCTGCTATGAATATGGTTTGCAATTGTTTTCTAGGGCAAGTAGAGCCTTGCTGCAAAGAAATGTGATTGAATACAAAGACTCTGCTTATGCATGTTTGTTTGGGATTGTGTTCCGTGGTGGCAGGGGGCTCCCAGTGTATAATGAGCCCCGGGCATTCTGGTATCTTCTAGAAAAGGGTGCCAGATAGGTTTTGAAATCAGGTTTGTTGATCTTTACATGGTAACATAGTATAATGATTTGGTTTCTTTGCTCAGATAAAGGAGATCTTGGGATTGAGAGAGTGGCTCTTTCAGGCAGAGATCTATTAAAAATTCAAGACCTTTAAACCAAAACTGTCCTGGGGGGGATGGGAGGCATGGAAAATAGAGGCACCCACCCCAGGCCTTGCACGTGTGTGTGTGTGTGTGGGGGGGGGGGGGGGGGGGGGTTGCGCAGCCATGGTAGCCCTATCCCCTCAACCCCTATAATTTTAGGTTTCCAGGACCCGCTGCGTGTCCTGGAACTAAAGAAGAGAGAACTTTTTAGAAAGAATGTGGATGACTTGCCTATGATGTGTGCGCTCTCTTATTTCAGAAAGTCTGAAAATAAGGATCGATTTAGGGGAGAAAGGGACCTGGGAATAAGGCCAACAGCGTGAGCATTAATCGCAGGCAAGGCAATGCTTTGAAAGAGTTTAGCAGTGGTGTTAAGATCTCACCTGTGCCCTGCACACTGGACACCAAGGTAAAGGCTCCTAACCGGTGCCACAGTCCAAGCCCGGAGCCGCCTGCTGCGAGGGGAAGGGTGGTTCTGACACAGAAGATCCTTATCTCTGTGGATTCCTTCGCTGGGTGCCGGGCAGGCCGGTGCTTTGACGGGCAAATCCCATAAAGGTAACACTGAAGGAGATGGAAAATGAATGGCGCCCATCCCCTCGAGCAGACAAAAATAAACAGGCACACGCTTTGTATGGGGAGGTGTGCTCGGCTGATTTCGGCCAAGTCTTCATTATCCACCTGCTAGGCCAGACGCCAAGACCTGGGGAGTGAATGGGCCCACGCTGCTGGAATCTCTTCTCGTCTAGAGGGAGCTGTCGCTTCCAGGAGACGGCGACGTGCTCTCTAAGAACCGAAGTCTCTCCTGACTGGAGTGGCTGGCTCTCCTCCCCCCCCCCCCCCCCCAGTCGGCCTTGTCAGGAAACCTCAGGCTTGTCCCTGCCCGTCCTGAGAGGTTTTGGCCTTTGAGCCATTGACATCTGTGCTACGAGATGACTGCGACACGTGTACAGTGAGTTGGCACGACGGAGGTGGGGCAGATGGGGGTGAAAGATATCTGAAACAGGGGTCGCTGCTGGGAAGTGTGTCTTTGGACATGTTCTTGTTGTTGGAAGCTTATTTTTTGAGACACTGTGTGAAAATGTGCTTTTCTGCACATTGCAAGAGCTCGCCGTCTCCCTCCAGAAAGTAGCTGGGATGTTCTGAAGCAGGTAGAGAGTTTATCCATGTTTAATATGGTTTGCCAGCCTCTGTTCATCGTCGGCTGTCATGTAATGTTGGGTTGTATGCATACAGTGGCCAGTGATGTGTGCATGCGTGTGTGGCTTGCATGTAGTGTGGAGTGCTACATATTGGCTACAGCCTGACATACCGCGAGGAGGCATAGACGAGGGATCCGCAGTGGGACTCATGGGGGAGCCAGTGAGCTGAAGAGGAGGCGGCGCTGGAGGCATTGAGGGGCATTGGAGCGACAGTAGGGACGGTGTGCGGTGCAGCTCCCGGGGAGACCAGGTCCTGTGAGCCAAACAGGAGGTGATGCAAAAGATGCAAGACGCTGAGCACTGCGGCTGACGGGGAAAACCTGTGGCCTGCTACTGTAACTGAGGAGCAGATGCAGGAGGTGGGGAGGGAGGAAGGGAGCAGAGAGGGGTGAGGGAAGGCAGTAGTGTGGCAGGAGGAGGGGGATGGATGTCTTAAGGCAGGGGTCCCCCAGCTATAGCCAGCGGGCCGGAGCTGGCTCGCACACCTGCTTGTAGCAACTCACCATGCTTTTCCTTCATGTGGCCTGTAGAGCGTGTTTTGTGTTGGGGTTTTTTTTTATTATTATTATTAATGCATAGGCCCGGGTGGGAGAAGAGCTGACCAGACCTGCCAGTTAATGAGGGAGTGGGAATGAGAGAGAGCGATGGTGCTGATGCGAAAGGGGGGTGGGGTGCACCTAAAGGGCCAGATACAAAGGATTAGGGAAGGCAGCTAGCAGGCTTCCTAGGGGTTGTGCTAGAGTTACCAGTTTCTAAGAAATATTACTGCCATGCTACCTGCTGTCCACAGGGACCTTGGCTTTTTTTTTTTTTTAGTTTGTATTTATTTTTCCTGGAAATTTTATCAAATGTTTTTACAGCAAGAACAAAATATTTCTCACTTTGAGCGATTTGAAGTTAAATCTGGAAAGCAATTCATAAACTTTTATTAAATATTTGCCTGGAAATCTTTTCACAGATTTCTCTTTTTGTTCTTGTAATAAACTCAGATAAATTCCCGGGAGAAATAAAATAGAAAGTGAAAATGGAGACCCCCCCCCTCCCTTTTTCCAGCATTTCAGATCCGACGTGTGCCCTGCACTCCCCCAAACTCCTCTGTGGCTCCCCTCCCTTGAAAGGTTTGCTGAGTCCTAAGCCCTGCTGTGAGTTTGGGTGCTGGTGCATTAGCAGCTGACGTGCTTTAAGCCTTTTCGCCCCTGTCATTTTTCATGGGCTTTTTCTACCAGTTTTGATTAATTTTTTTTCCTTTGTCTTGTCTCATCCTTCTGATGCAATGCTTACTCTCTCTCTGGCTTTGGGAGGCTTTCCATCGGCTTTTCCCCAAACTTGAAAAGTGCTATTGATTTTGAAGTGGGCATCCAAAGGATGGTGGTGAACGGCACTGAAATGCCCCCTATTGAACTGGAGCGAGACACCCAAGCTTTTTTTTGGAAAGGAATCTTCCATTGCCAGCAAACATGTTTATAATTAACCCCTAGCTTTGGTGGCTGCCTCTTGTTTGTAAATTCGCCTCCCCCATTTAAGATAAGGGCAGAACTTTGTGCTCTGATTTTAATGCCTTTGCACTCTACGTCTCTGATACATACCACTTGCTGTTTTTGTTCTTTGCACCTTGTACTCTTCCTGTGTTTCAGCGGTGCTAGCATACCTTGCTCCCGTTAACACTCCATCCAGATTTAGACAGCAGCTGAAAACAGGATGACCTTTTATAACCTGAGCCTTTTTTTTTTTTTTTCCCTCAAATTCAGGAGCGCTTGAAATAGTTAATTTTGGGGTGTTTTAACTTGAAGCCATGCTGCTACACTGACCTCTGGCGCAATCTGAACGATGAAGCACTTCAAACACGCTGCTTCCGGCACCAAGCAGCTTGCAAGTAGGGATCCCTTGTTTTCGCAGTAACCAAATTGGTGGAAAATGACCTACTTATTCAGCTCCTGTATCCTGTCCTGTTAGGATAGTCTCTCCCCCCCCCCCCCCCCCCCCCCCCCCGTTGACTTTTGTTCTAAACTTGAAATTCCTAGTCAAAATTAAAAAAAACCAAAAAAACCCACGAAGGTCCTTAAGCATGGTAAATATTCCTGGTGGAAACCCTAAAAACCCAGGGGTCTTTGTGATCCTTGAAGACGGGCGTTGCAATGGTACATTTAAATATCTGAGCTGCTCTCTGCTAAAAAGATGAACCAATACAAGTAAAACTTTTTTTTTATTAATTTATTTTGTCATGGCTACCTTCTGTATTTTTCAGTAGCATTATTTTATCAGCCCGCTGGCTTCAATTCCTTTTCTAGGTGGCCTTATTGTGACCCAAGTATAACTCCACATCAGTTGGGTCTTGTCAGATGAATCGGATCAATTTCTTTGACTGGGTGAGCAGCCTCTTGTGAGAAACCATGCTGCTTCTGATCTTGTAATGCAAGGCCAGGATTTGTTTGACTTGTGCTGTGAGCTTATTGAGATCTGTAGGTACCTTCTAGATGGGAGTATGTGTAGGGGAAAGAATGTGAAAGTGTTGGTGGCTAGGTGACTTATCATGTGATATACCCAATTGGACTTGAAAGTAAATTTTTTTTTTTTAACCTGTCCTAGCCAGAATTGAAGCTTTGCTTGGTGCTACGGCTGACCAGTTTCAGTCTTGTGCTAATTCAACACCTACCTCCCTTTCCTGCTTGTTGCCATGTGCCCAGGAATGTTTTAAGGCTCCTGGTTCTTAGTGTTATCTGCTGTGAGCAAAATCTCTTTTGAACTAGTGGACTCTAAAAGGGGTGTGCACTCTTTTTTTTTTTTTTTTTTTTTCCCCCTCCTACTTGTTAGGAATCCAAGTTTGCACAAGGGAGGAAGATTGAACAGTACTTGTTTTGCTGTCACAGAGTTACAGGAGGGAAGAATCGCACTGTATTGGTGACAAATGCTTACCGACCTCTATTGGATGAATGTAAATTTTTATTGCAAATTGCCATACTCTGCTTCTTAAATAAAAAGGAAAACTGTTTGGATTTTTTTTTTTTTTTTTGGAAAATGACTTATGTGATGCTTTGTGAGAAACAGGGCACACAGTAGTATTCTCCCACACCTGGAAGATTTTGGGTTCATCGTCTCTCCCCCACGTACATACAAATGCAGACAAGAAAGCTTCTGCCTCTCATGCTTTATAGTATGGGTTGGGTTCCCAAATCCAGTCTGTCTTTTTTTTTTGGTATTTGTTTTTAGGATATCCACAGTGAATATGCACAGAATTAACCCCCTCCCGCCCCCCTCACACACACACACCCCTTCACATGTGGCTGCACTTCTCACCTCTGTGCGGCTTCTGGAAGAAATGGATTCTGCTATGGGTCGGAAGCTAACCTGTGAGGCCTTGGCGGGGGGGTGTCACACTTAGTCTGTACACAGTGAATCAGTTTACAGGATCCGACAAGCAGTCCAACTGCAACAATCAGAAAAAACAGTTAAATTAAAAAAAAATTGTTTAAAAATGTTGACTAGAATGGTAAAAGCTGGAATCATCCGCCTGCTCTCCATAAGGCAGAAGCTGCTCTGGAGACCCCAGTAGAAACAAAGGTACATGTGCATGCTTTTAATTGCTTGCACGTGTACCTCATGCATATTCATCATAGATATCCCGAAACTGCAGTCCTCAGATTGGCTTTGCAAACCCCTGTTTTAGGGTAAGTGAGGGCTGGAGACACCAATGGTGATGACTTAAATGACAGGGGCTGCTCGGAGGAGGGGAGTGCATGAATAGGGTCCAACCGCTCTGGGGCCCTGCACTTTATGAGCTGGGGGGGGGGGGGGGTGTGTCTCCGCACTGCCATGATGGCAAAATCTTGTGCCGTTAATCCTTCTATGCACCATTGTTCATATGGATAGAGTATAGTAGCACTGAAGTAAATCGACAATTGTGGGATGTGAGTTTGAGACTCGTGTCCCGTTGATTTCTCCCTGTACGGCAGCTTGCCCCGTTGTGATTCAGAAGTAGAGTTTCTTCGCTACCATCCCTCTTTAGAAGCTTACATGGAGCTGGGTGCCAAAAATACGGTATCGGGCCATCCGCCTTGGAAGTGGCTGCATGTTTGCTCCTAAAGGACTAAAATGTCTTAAAGTGCACCGCGGTCCTTCCTGTTTGAAGGAAAGGGATTACAGAACTCCAAATGAATATTCTTGTGCATGCACGGAGCCTGAGATGGAGCGTGGTCTCCTTTTACTCATTGCTCTTGAAGTTATTAGAAGGTGATGACGAAAGAAGTACCATAGAAACATAGAAATGACGGCAGAAGAAGACCAAATGGCCCATCCAGTCTGCCCAGCAAGCTTCCCTCATTTTTTCTCTCATACTTATCTGTTTCTCTTAGCTCTTGGTTCTAATTCCCTTCCACCCCCGCCATTAATGTAGAGAGCGGTGATGGAGCTGCATCCAAGTGAAATATCTAGCTTGATTAGTTAGAGGTAGTAGGGGTAGTAACCGCCGCAATAAGCAAGCTACACCCTTGCTTATTTGTTTTTACCCAGATTATGTTATACAGCCCTTATTGGTTGTTTATCTTCTCCCCTGCCGTTGAAGCAGGGAGCTATGCTGGATATGCGTGAGGTATCAGTTTTTTTCTTCTCCCCTGCCGTTGAAGCAGAGAGCTATGCTGGATATGCATCGAAAGTGAAGTATCAGGCACATTTGGTTTGGGGTAGTAACCGCCGTAACAAGCCAGCTACTCCCCGCTTTGTGAGTGTGAATCCTTTTTTCTTCTCCCCTGCCGTTGAAGTTATGCTGGATATGCGTGAAGTATCAGTTTTTCTTTTCCCCTGCCGTTGAAGCAGAGAGCTACCAGGTGGTGATTCTCTTGCAGTGCCCATCGTATCGAAGGGGGTTAGTTGTGCTTTAGTTCTTAAGGTCAGCAGATTGGAATCGTAAGTTGCTTTCATGGCGCACTGTCATCCCATTCTGTAGTATTTACATAAGCAGACTGCATGTATTCTACTTTTACATCATTAAGCTTGGAGGGCAATTTTGAAGGGATTTCTCTGGGTAACAGCCTTATGCATGCATATGGGCTCTTTGAAGGTTGCCTACCCTCTCTGTAGGTAAAGTGGCCCGCATGGTGTCAACACATACATACTACTTTTCAGTGCAGAGAGAGGAGGTATTCCTGGGGGATTAGCACTTAAGCATGCCACTTGTTTAGGGCAGGGAAGAAATGGAGGTTCCCTCCCCTCCCTCCCCCCCCCCCCCCCCAAATCCTCAGGAGCTATGAAAGCTGCCTCCATAGCATCCCCAGCACTAGTCAACCCGGCAGAACGGAAGAGCAGGTCCCTCTGTGTGGCAGAGCACTGCATTGTTGCTGAGCTTCTGCATCACCCAAAGCTCCTTTTTTAAAAATATTAAAAAAAAATAAAATAAATTTTAAGAGCAGGAAGTGAAAAATTCAAGTCTCTCAATTAGAGCCTATGCTGACAACTTGAGTTACTGTCTTCATCTGAAGGGAAATAATGACCTTTGTGAAATATGCCAGGGATGGTTTCTGTTTTGGAGAGTTTCTTCGCCATTAAAGCATCAACACACAGTTAAGCTCTGGAATTTGTTGCCAGAGGATGTGGTTAGTGCAGTTAGTGTAGCTGGGTTTAAAAAAGATTTGGAAACTGTCTTGGAGGAGAAGTCCATTAACTGCTATTAATCAAGTTGTCTTAGGGAATGGCCTCTGCTATTAATTTCATCAGTAGCATGGGATCTTCTTAGTGTTTGGGTACTTGCCGGGTACTTGTAGCCTGGATTGACCACTGTTGGAGACAGGATGCTGGGCTTGATGGACCCTTGGTCTGACCCAGTATGGCTATTTCTTATGTTCTTATCTCATTAGGCCTATTCTGTCCTAAAAAAGTGCGAATGCTTGACAAGCATTAGTTGGTGCTTCCCCCATTGCGATAGATAATGCTAACCCTTGACACCAGCCGCCGCTGAGTAGGTCGTAACTCATTAAATGAAACGGAATACTCCTTTAAAATAATGGTGTTCTGCTGTTATATATAAATGTTTTAACATGCTGAGAGGGGAAGGCGAGGATATTTAAAGGACTGGATGCAGTGTACATCCCACGCCTCTTTGATGACCTCATAACTCATCAGTGGCTGGCTTGTCTGGTTGCTTTAAAATGTGGCTCAGCTCCAGCTGTTTGCTGGGAAAACTCTCACATTCCATACAGCCTCTGTGTGCAACAGTCAAAAGCGTTTCAAAATTCAAAGGGCTTGAAGAAAGCTATTTTAGTTGTACCTTTAATAAGAAAATAACCAGTGTGTAATTAATAGCTTGCCTATGGCACAAACCCTTGGCTGCCATTTGCAGAGTGATGTAAGCCTCTGCTTGTCCAATGGGTACATAGGAAGGAGGGCCGGCTTTGATTCAGGAATGTGGTTTTTGAATTACAGACTTAATCATAGCCACGAGGACTAATAATTATAACAGCACAATGAGTATATTAAAGCCTGCATTTGCATGGAAACGGCCTCAGATTTGTTACTAATCTGTTACTCTTTCATGTCTGCTTCCGTACAGGTCGGACTGTCGTGTTGATGCCCAGAATGAAGTGGCCGTCGTGTATTCTCCTCCTCTGGGCCTTCCTGCAGCTTCCTTTTTTGGGGGAAGGAACAGCTATTGATTTTAAGGTGCAAGAAGAGCAACCCCCCAACACGCTAATTGGGAGCTTGGCCTCTGATTATGGTCTTCCTGACACAGGACACTTATACAAACTGGAAGTGGGGTCCCCTTACCTGCGTGTAGATGGCAAAACCGGAGACATTTACACCACAGAGACTTCCATTGATAGGGAGAACCTGCGTGAGTGCCAGAATCTTTTCCCAGGGGAAGTGTGCTACTTGGAATACGAGGTGTCTATCACAGACTTAATGGCCAATTCTCCTCCCCGTCTTTTGGAAGGTAAAATCGAAGTTCAGGATATCAATGACAATACGCCAAATTTTGCTTCCCCTGTGATCACTTTGCCTATTCCTGAAAACACGAATATTGGTTCACTTTTCCCTATTCCTCTGGCCACAGACCGGGACACTGGCTCCAATGGTGTGGCCACCTATGAGCTGATGGCAGGGTCAGAGGCTCATGCACTGTTTGGGCTGCAGGTAGCAGAGGATCAGGATGAAAAGCAACCACAGCTCATTGTGATGGGGAACCTGGACCGGGAGCAGCGGGACTCGTATGACCTAACTATCAAGGTGCAAGATGGTGGGAACCCACCACGAGCCAGCAGTGCCCTCCTGCGCATCACTATCCTGGACACGAACGATAATGCCCCCAAGTTTGAGAAGATGTCATATGAAGCGGAGTTATCAGAAAACAGCCCTGTAGGCCGTTCTGTTCTTCAGGTAAGATTTCCACTCTTGGTTTGCCTATCGTTTGGGTCATCCAAGTTGCAAACTAGTAAAAGTGAGAAGAGTGCCATGGTCCTTTCATACGGCAGCAGAGGGGAAAGTTTAGGTATTTTCCAGGAGCTGGTTGGGAAGCTTACAGTTTAAAAAGTTGAGAGTAGGAGGGTACAGCTTTCATCACGTGGCTCCTATTATAACTTGATAAATATGTTACTGGTCTGACACACGTGGCCAGACACTCAGGATAATATCCTACATAATGTGCTAACCCCCTTCTCTTCCTCTTATACTTGCCGTGTATGGAATAACTCTCTACAAATGGAAACTATCCCTAGTCTTGTAGGGGGAATCTATTGAACCCTGAGGGGGAGTTGGTCCATTGCATAAAGGCGGAGGATGCTCTCAACCAATACCAGATATCCTGGCTCTCACATATGAGTTATCCTTTTTTAGATGATGATTGAAACCATTTAGGTTGCTTTTGTTTAGTATTTTTTGTTCCCATTTTGTATTTGATTTATTTTGTGTGTTTTATTCTGTACATTGCTTAGTGCTTCAGCTTTAGGCGATACATAAATCTGAAACTGATATGACCCTGATTTGCATTGACCAGTTACTTAAAGTTGATTGCTCCTTGCCTAAAGCATTTCTTTGTTATTGCAAGGTTTAAGTTCAACAAATACAGATGAAATGATTTTATTTATGTGTGGGTAGGTGTTTTGTGAGCCAGGGTATAAAACAGTCCCACTTAATTTTTTATTTTTTTAGATTCCTTCTTTTGTATGATTTTATTGCTGATAGATGGTCTCTTTCCCCCCTTCATCTATCATAATTAAAGGGGTTCTGTGTACTTAAGACTTTGTAAGACATGTTAGGATCTGCAGGAATGTCTCTCAAGTCTCTCATCAGTAGCACCAGAAGAATTCATGGATCCTTTTTAAGATTTGGCCTACAGAGATTAGAATGTCTATTGATCAGTCAGGTTATTACCGGCTTGGCAATATACCAGTCTGTCAACATATCAAATCTCGCTAAACTTCATTTCTAAGCAAAAAATCAAGATCAGGAAACTTCTTGACTAAAACTTTTTTTTTTTAGTTCTTTGCAAATTTGAGCAGTTCAGTGAAACAAACTGCATTGCTTAGCCTGGCTAAAAATGCTCCTTTTTTTTATATATCATTGTTTTATGTAAAGGAACATTCATAGCTAAAATCAACAAACAACCGTTTACAGTAGTAGAATTCATAAACAGGAATTAACATCTATCCAAAATATATTAAGATCTAAGATATAAGGTGAGTAGTACACAGGAAGACAAAACAATATAACAAACTTCACATAAGTCACTGCATTGTATTGAGATTCTTACGTTCTCTTAAATTTATCCCCCCCATGCTTCAATTTCTATCTCTTGTCCTTCTTGTAGTTCTCTACATTCTGATGTGTTTAAGTCATGTTGTATGCATTTTTGAATAGCCATGTTTTTAGCTCACATTTTAAATCTATCTGGTATCAAACAACATCTCGGGTAGAGAATTCCACAGCTATGGAAAACGCCCAATCTCTTACTAGTGTCAGGTGAGTGCTCCGTATTGTGGGGGCAGTCAGTAGGCCTTTATTTTGAGATCTTGGTGCTGGCTGAGGTGTGGGGGTGTGTGGTTGTAATGTCACGCCTGTTTGGTGCCTTGTCCTGGTAGTGAAAGGCTCAGTGACACTCACGCTGCGGCACTAAAGGGTGTGGAACCAAGGAACCTGTTGGGTTGGTTTTGCAGTACCCTGTAACCTTAGTGTTGCTAAGGACATGGCTGTAGGTCTCTTTCACAAGCAAGTTTCGATCTAGTGATTAGAGAATTCTTCAAATTCCATTTGTACAAACCTGTGAGGTGACAAATGGGAGTATTGATAGGAACCGGTTCTGCTGCTTGAACCAGAAGGCTCTTGGTTGCTCTGTGCCAGCCCTCTGTGTTACACTTTTTAAGCCTTTTGAATAGATTTCTCTCTATGGACCTGACATGTCCTTGTATGCTCGGGAGTAGTTGGCTGGACCCTAAATTCCCTCCTGGGTGTAATGGGGGTTGCTTGGGACAATAAACTTTTTTTTTTTTTTGTGAGGATTTTGTTCTGGGGAAGGTCTGAACTCTGTTTCCTAAAAATGTAGATCAGATCAATTGTTGGATCTTAGGACTGGTTTGTTTGGTTTTTTGTTTTTTTTTCTGTGTTTTGGTTTATAACCGCATGAATGAGGGGGAGCTTCTAATTTCCTTAATGTGTCATTGTTTTCAAATGCAGGAACACCCTATAGTTCTGCCAGTCTTTCAGCTAATAATGCCAACTGGCAAACAAGCTATTCATTCCCTGAGGAAACTTACTGTATGAGGTGGTTTTTGTGTTTAAAAAAAAAAAAAAAATCACCTGAGTCATTCTCACCATTGCAAATTATCAAGAGGATCTTCTAAAGTTTTTCAGTTGTTTCCTTTGGCTGAACTTCTGTCACCAGGTATAATTCAAAGCCCATAAAATAAGGTGGGGGGCTAGAGGCAGCCAGAACAGAACACTTTGTGCTGCTGGCCTATCACAGTTTTGTCACGGAGCTCGGTAATTGCATGCTTGGGTAGGGTGAAAAGAACAGGTCCATGAGGTTCAGCCTTCTGATGGTCCCAGCAGCTCTCTGCATGATCCAAGGCAAAATGAAGAGAGAAACTATATACATCTCTAGCCAGTTCTGCAAGGATGAGGATTTTCATTGTGACCCAGAACATGGGGATAGACTCAGAATTGTTGGGGGTTGGCACTGTGCGCTGGAGGAAAGTGCAGTTACTGTGCTTGCCAGTTCCCTTTCCTCTGTAGGCTTGTCCATTTTAAATTTTCGAATTGATCTGGTGTCGAAGCTGTAGCTGCTTCTGACTGCCACGTGACCAGCACTTTCTAGAAACAAAAATTCTTGGGCTTTTTAGTACAGCTCTTTAGGCTACGAAAGCAAGAGTGGGCAACTATCTCCTTTAATGGTCAGGATTCTAAAGCCTTTCCATCAGACTGGAGCAAAAACGGATGACGTGATGCTATCATTTTAACTCAAAAAAGCAAAATGCTGCCAGTCTGTGTTCATGCTCACTTGGCATGCGAGTGCCTTCCACTGCCCCGTGAATCTGTGGCACTGGGGACAGCGAGTTTTGGGAGGAAAAGAGCCGATAGAGGAGAGATTGAAACTCCAGCAAAGAGACTTAAAGATATGTGATGGGGAGAGAATTTGGGGAGGAAGGAGTAATGTAAGTTAACTTGGGCCAGACATGAAGTGTGTAAAAGATGAGACATTTTTAGCTGATACAACAAAGATTTGGAGGAGTAAGAATTATTTAAAAGGGAAAAGATGCAAACGAAAGTTAATGCGGCTTGAAAAACAAAAGTGTAGCTAATGCTTCAGCGTTAAAAACAAAATTCTCATTATAAATGAGGTGCACATTGGCCTGTGCACATAGGTCTACAATGCAAACAATTCACGCTGTAGTCAGTGGGAGCCCAGGAAGCAGTTACTGAATGTTGAAACGGAGATGGATGAGAGCAAATTTTACTCAAATTGTATTGATTCTGACTTGTAAATGTTAGTGTTCTGCGGTAGGAGTTAGAGGGTTCATTGGCTGTACAGTGCTGTTTACAGTACAAGGTGTATGCATAAAGTCTTATAAGACCAGCATGTCTTGCTGGTTCAAGCCAGTAGTCCCATTGAGTCCAGCATCCTGTCTGGATCTTAATAGGAAGATCTCATTCTTGTTGCATGCACCAGACAAGCACAGGGCTACATCAGCATGGCACCCATGCTGAGTGGGAAGGCATCCTTGCTTCCTCCATCAGCCAGGCTAGGGTTCCTATGCCACTGCTGTGACTTTCCAGCTGCTTTAAGGGAAGTGCCCATACCTCTGATCGCCCTGCCCACAGGTCTACATCAGCATGGCACCTATGCTGAAGGCACTTGCACCATAGGGCATGCATAAAAGGAGCACAGCAAAGGAGCCTGCCCCTTTGTGCTCCCCTTTGTGCTCACCTCGTTCGCACCTCAAAAATGACACATCATGACAACCATGGGCTACAATCAGTATAGTTTGCCTCCTAACTTTTTTTTTTACAATTCCCAATCCCAGTAATTACAGACCAAAGATGATGATATAGTGCAGGCGGTGTATTAGACAGCTCTTCCGTCTTCCGTACATTAGAACTCTCATTAAATTGCCTTAAGCACCATGACTCCCATTATTGCATCTACAGCCCTGATTTTCTTTCTCTTCAATGCATAATCCATAACAAAAAAAAAATCTGTGGTAATCTATGACCACCTTGCCTCTGAAATATGACTGTCTGTTACAGAAACCTGGTTGAAAGACTACGACATTCCAGAACTGAATCAATGCTGCCCACCAAACGTCTCATACTTTCATAAGTCCAGACAGGGGCGATGTGGAGGTGGTTTAGCTGTGTTCTTTAAAACCCACTTGAAATTTTGTATGATAGTCTCCTATACCTGCTCCATACGAGTTATGTATGAAATCCTCCTCTATCTCATCCTCTAACCAAACCTTGTTTGATATCCTACTGTCCTGTGGATGGAAGCAAATCTCCTCTCCCACTCACAAGAGAGGCAATTGCCTAGATATGGTATTTGTCAACTCCACTGGGTTTCTACACAAAGCAGATAGCTCCATAACTGAAATTTCATGAAGTGACCACTTTGTCTCTTGTTTGCTCAGATCCAAATCTCTTAAACAAATCTCCCATAGAAATAATACCAATACCTTGAAACAAGGGCATTAGATCCTGAGACCCTTGCACCCAAGCTCATACCTATTCTGGACAACAAATCCTGTTACTCGCTCAAAGAATTTTTAGAAGTCTGGAACACTTCCTTAATTTCTACCCTTGATAAACATGTCCCCTTTGAAACTGTTCTCATCCAAGAGAACTAACTCAGCCCCATGGTTCAATACCTCTCTTCAAGCCAGGAAATGCAAGAGGAAATGGTGGAAAGACCTACAAAGACCAACAAAATACTGATTGTAAACTTGCTTCATATCAAGAGGCCATCACCTCCACTAGAGAAAGTATATCTGCACAAAATTGGCTTCTATGCTAAGCAATCCTAGAGAATTATATTCCTCTGTCAAGAAAGTAATCAACCCTAGCTGAATTCATTCTACATTTCCACCCACACCCCCGGGATGAACATCGTGGAGACATTCGCATCCTACTTTAATAGCAAGACAAAAAATGTAAACATCTTCAATAACTCCCCTATTGAAGAAACCGATGAACTGACCACTGATGGTCCAGTCTGGGAATGTTTTGACTTTATCACAACATCTGATGCTACTGAGATTATAAACAACATGAAACCATCTTTTAATCCCCCTAAACCCATGCCATATGAAAGTACGAAACCAATTAAACTCGACATTGCCCTTTCATTTCTAATTTCATTAATTCGTTGCTACAACATGGTGACATTCCTGACCTAAAACACACTTCAGTCCGGCCCATACTAAAAAAAAAAAAAAAAAAAAAAAAAATCTGTGGATCCCACTTTTATCTCCCATTACTGCCCGATCTTTCTTTTTTACCTTTCATTGCCAAAGGCATAGAAACTGCATGCCTTTACCAATTCTGCAAATTTATCGACTCCAATAATATCCTCAACCAATATCAATTCACGTTTAGGAAACATCACAGCACTGAATTACTCCTGCTTTCCAGCTTTGACATGTTTAGATGAGGTTTCGATTGTGGTACAGCCTTCCTTCTATGTCTCCTTGACACTTCCTCTGCATTTGACACAGTAAACCATCCATCTTACTATACAGACTACAATCAATTGGTATTACTAGCTGTATTCTGGTTCTCCTCATACCTCAGTAACAGGACCCAACAAGGCCATACAGACTCCTTTACGTCCTCCGTGATGTCACTTAGCTCTAGGGTAACCCAATGATCTGCTCTCTCTGCTGCATTGTATATTGTCTAACACCTTTATGCCACACCCTTGCTGGACTTGGAGTTCATTTATAACATCTACGCTGATATCAAATTCTTTTTTTCCCCAAAGGAAACATGGGCCCTTATGGAATCATTCCTTATCCATTGTCTTGTAACCATCCAAAAATGGCTTCACAGCAATAAACTAGTTCATAACATCCCTAAAACAGAAATCATTGTTTTATCATATTTTAGCTGTTAAACACACCCAACAAGTTCTCATTCGATGCACATTCCATCACAATCTCCCAAACTGTATGCAATTTAGGAGTCAAAATTGAACCCTCTCTATGCACAACCATATAAGAACCATTATCAGTGCATCCTTTTGCAAACTACATCTACTGCGTCACTTCAAGCTCCTTCTTGAACATTCTGATTTCCGGTCAGTCCTCCAATCTCTATTCTCTGGGATAGACTACTGTAAAACTCTTCTAGCAGGTCTACCATTATACGCGACCTGACCTCTTCAGATCCTGCAAAACTTGGCAGCAAGACTTCTGACTAGCGCACTCATTCATGAACAAATCACGCCTGTCCTCAGATCACTACACTGGCTCCCAATCTCATACGGTATACAGTACAAGCTCGCCCTGATCATTCACTCCACCATTTGCAACTTACACTTCCTATTGGTCTCCTCGATATTAAAAATCCCCTCTCCCACCCGACCCCTTAGTTTGGCAAATCTAATGCTATTAGATGTCCCATCTCCAAAGCTTACCCACCTTGATGAAACCAGAGAATGAACTTTCTTCACTGCAGGCCCTCTCCTATGGAACAGCCTACCAAAGTCAATCAGATGCCTCAGAGAAAATTCTTTAAAAAAAACAAAAAAACACAACCCTAAAATCTTTCCTCTTCAAGAAACATTAGCACTTAGGTTTGGGAATGCTATCATCCCCAACGTATCCCTCCTCAAAGTTTGTTAGATGTCTAGTGACCACTCGTTTTTTGCTCCTTGTTTTGATAGTCAACTCCCTGCTCCTATATATTGCTCCTCCATAATGAAGAATGATATAAGATGCTGTCCTATTTTATCCTCCTGAATTATATATTTATTCATATTATACCATGCTCTGAACATAGGAAAGGTGGCTAATAAATACTTTTTAAATAAATAAGAGCAGCCTTGACCTGTTCAGCCATCCTTCTTCATAACGAAGCCTTTCTATCCCCATTGTCATGTGTGGTGTGGTTTTTTTTTTTTTGTTGAGATGGAGTAACCAAAATTGCATGCACAGTACTGGAAGTGCAGTCACACCATGATTCGATAAGGCAGTATCAGGATTATTTGGAGAGAAACAGAATAAAACAAATGTTCTGTTCTGCTTTTTTTTTTTTTTTTGTCTGCCACTGCCACACACTGAGTTGAGGATTTCAGTGCTTTGTCCACAGTGACTTCAAGGTCCTTTTTTTTGCTCATTATAAGCTCCCTATTAGGTCAGAAAATGCCCTTCTGTCAGCTGCTGTTTCTCAAATTTATTTTCTCTTTAAAGCCCCTATGAGGAAACTGATGAAATGCTTTCCGTTAATGAGTTTGCTTTCATACTTTCAAACAATCATCCATTGTGCAAAGGGTTTGCTTTTTGGGGTGTCTGAGAATGTTAGTGCAGGTTGAGAACTGAGTTTCGTGTTTTTTTTTTTTTTGTTTTGTTTTTTTTAATCCTATTTAAAGAGGGGGAGAACTGAAGAGGCAAATGTATTTGAGAGTAAAAGTATAGTAATTTTCTATTAGTCACTTTCAGGCCGATGTAATATAGTGCGCTCAGGCTAGCACACTGGGTAGCACTCTATTGGGTGCGTGCTTTGGGGCGTCAAAATAACCCCTGATGCAATACAGGGATTTGTGAGTCCAAAACGCACGTCCAATCGAGCGCATAACTAGCACTCATCACGTGCAAATTTCATATAGATGAGTCTATTAGCTATTATCCCACAATGCCAAAAAATGGCACCCAGCCAAGGCGCCCATTTCAATGGCAAACTTAACGCCTGCCCGGGAGCTGGCGTCACAGCATGCCACACTCGGTCTCACTGAAATTAAAAACAAATCCTGCTTTCTGTGATTCTTCCTATTATTGTTGCGATACTAAGGAGGAGGAGCCACAGAAAGTAGAATTGTGCCCGCTCAAGGGCTCAACCAAAAAAAAAATCCTGCTTTCTGTGGTTCTTCATAGGGGAAACCACAGAGAACAGCAATCCCAAGATCTGGCCCAATTGGAACCCCCACCGGCAGCGAGTGAAGGAGCGAATTAACTAATATTGTTGGGCACGATACCAATTTAATCACTTCACTTACTGCCGATTGGTCCATTCACTGTCGCATGTTAGTGTGAGGGCCAATCCCCTTTCAGAAGGCTGCCCTGAAAGGGGATTGGTCCTTTTCACTGACAAGTGTCAGTAGAAAAAGGCCAATCGGCAACAGCCCTACTGGGGGTGGGGAGGGAGCTCTGGCCACACAGCCGCATCTCCTGGGTGCCCGATGCAGAGCACTAGGGATGCACAATACCCATTGTGTGTCCTTTTTTTTTAGTGCAGCAGCCTTTTGCTGATTGTATTGGGTGCCTGAGAGGAGAATGTGCGCATGGTTAAATAAAAACCCAAAACGGGTGCCCAGTTTGGACGCATGTTTTTTTTATGCGTACTTTATTGCATTGGTCTGTTTATAGAGGGCAACTTTTTTTTTCCAAGATATTTTACCTGGGTGATTGAGAAATTACATGTAACATCTAGAGCTGAAAATTGCCTTCTGTGGGTAAAAATAGTGTGGGTATTTTTATCCACATTGCACATGGGTAGAGTGGGGCTGGTAAGCAATGCCCTGATGTTATATTTGAACTTCTTGTGGTGCCACTGTCAAATTTTCAAAGGGAAACTCACAGGGACTCGCAGGCCTGTGATTATAAAGTGTCAGGCCTGTAAGCCCCACAAACTTTATAAAAACAAAAAAACTTTGCCTACTTTAAAATAGCAGAGCATCCTATGATTCTTGCTGTAATCCCTGTGAAGTCTTATCAGGAAAGTTTAGTTTGCATTTTAAACTTTAATCCATGGTAACTTGGATCCCATGGGGCCCTTTGACCCAGATCTATGGCAGGAAAAGCAGGAAGGTTAGGCATAATTCACTGTTCTAATTTGTTCTTTTCTAATGTTTTAGGTGAAAGCAAATGACTCTGATCAGGGTGCTAATGCTGAGATGGATTACACCTTCCACCAGGCACCAGATGTCGTCCGCCGTTTACTCAGACTAGACAGATCTACTGGGCTGATTACTGTCCAGGGTCTCATTGATCGAGAAGACGTCAGTACCTTGAAATTTTCAGTTGGAGCAAGAGACAAAGGAGCCAATCCCAAATCTGCCCGTACGCAGGTGATCATAACCATCAAAGACATGAATGACAATAAACCTACCATTGAGATCCGGGGCATCGGTCTCGTAACTCACCAGGATGGTGTGGCCAACATCTCTGAGGATGTGCCTGTGGCGACAGCAGTTGCTTTGGTGCAAGTGTCTGATCGGGATGAAGGCGAGAATGCAGCTGTCACTTGTGTCGTAGCTGGTGATGTCCCCTTTCAATTGAAACCAGTCAGCGAGTCAGGCAGTGACAGCAAGAAAAAGTATTTTCTGCAGACAACCACACCACTGGACTATGAGGCTGTGAAGGAGTACACCATTGAGATTGTGGCTGTAGATTCAGGGAACCCTCCCCTATCCAGTACTAATTCACTAAAAGTGCAAGTGATAGATGTGAATGATAATGCTCCTGTCTTCACACAGAGCACCATGGAAGTGTCCTTCCCTGAGAACAATTCTCCAGATGATTTGGTGATGGAGGTCAGTGCCAGTGATGCTGATAGTGGCTCGAATGCCAAGCTGACTTACTCCATTGTGGCTGAGCCATCTTCGAAGAACTTCTTCTCCATTAATCCTGATTCTGGTGAGATCCGTGTAAACACTGTGTTGGATCGTGAACAGAGGGAACTCTATGAGTTTCTGGTGGTGGCAGCAGACAAGGGCAGCCCCAGTCTGACCGGGACAGCGTCTGTGGTGGTCAATGTACTGGACAAGAATGATAATGACCCTAAATTCATGCTTAATGGCTACAACTTCTCAGTCATGGAAAACATGCCACCTTTGAGTCCAGTGGGTATGGTAACAGTAATTGATGCAGACAAGGGTGAAAATGCCCATATCAGACTCTCTGTAGAGCAGGATAAAGATTACTTTGTCATTCAGAATGGCACAGGCACCATCCTTTCCAATATCTCCTTTGACCGTGAGCAACAGAGCACATACACTTTTCGGCTGAAGGCTGTTGATGGTGGTGACCCTCCACGGTCTGCTTATGTAGGTGTGACTATCAACGTATTGGATGAAAATGACAATGCTCCCTTTTTCACTTCCCCTTCCAATGTAACACCTGAACACATCACACCACTGACCAGCCCTGGTACACCGATAACCAAAGTGCGTGCTGAGGATATAGATTCAGGAACCAATGCAGAGTTACGATATAGCATCACAGGAGGCAATCCATTTGACTTATTCCACATCTCACCCAACAGTGGCGATATCATCCTAGAGAAGGAGATCCTCAGAAAACACCATGGTCTGCACCGGTTGGTGGTGCGTGTAAATGACAAGGGCAAGCCCTCACGACATAGTACTGCACTAGTTCACGTCTTTGTGAATGAAACCTTGAACAACAGAACACTGGTAGATACTCTGATTTTGCACAGCCTGGACACACCTCTGGAGATTGACATTGCTGGTGACCCTGAATATGAGAGGGGTAAGCAACGCAGCAACATAATCTTTGGAGTGATCGCTGGTATCATTGCTGTCATCTTGGTGATCATAGTGGTGGTGCTGCTGCGCTACTGCCGTCAGAAGGAAGCCAAGAGTGGCTACCAGGCTGGTAAAAAGGAGACTAAAGATCTATATGCTCCAAAACAGGGCAACAAGAACAATAAAAACAAAAACAAGGCAAAGAAAAACAAATCACCGAAGCTTCCAAAACCAGTTGAGGAAGAGGAGGAGACTGGACTCCAGAAGTCACTCAAGTTCAACCTGATGAATGATTCAGTCAGTGACAGCCCCAGGATCCACCTACCCTTGAATTATCCTCCAGGTAGCCCTGATCTGGGGCGACACTATCGGTCCAACTCCCCTTTGCCCTCCATTCAACTCCAACCACAGTCTCCCTCTGCCTCTAAGAAGCACCAGGTGGTGCAAGACCTGCCAGCTGCCAACACCTTCGTTGGCACAGGGGACAACAATTCAACTGGTTCTGACCAGTACTCGGATTACAGCTATCGGACCAACCCCCAGAAATACAATAAGCAGGTAGGAGACCTCTTTCTAAGCACAGCTGGTATGGACAAGAACATAATGTGGACCCGGGTGTGGTGAGGATGGAAAATTTTGAGGGAGTTCAATATCTCTTCCCTTTTGGCAAAGTGAAGTATTTTGTGATGGGAAAAGTCAACTTAAATGTTCTCTGCAGAGGTCAGGGGAGGAGGGCGATAAGTGGTGGTGCTTTTCAAGGCAGAAAAGGTTCATCCTGTTCTAGTGAACTGCTGGAGTGTGGGGGTTTGGTGGCAGCTTAATCTAAGCCATGTAGTGCTGTGCTCTGAAACCAGTTCCTTTAAGATGGTGTGCACCTTGTGGTATCATTACTAGTTAGATTTAGCATTTCCTTGCCAGTGTGCCTTCAGGCCTGATCAGGTGTGCCTTGGAAGTCGCCACTGCTTGATGCAAGACGAGCACGGTTGTGCTCTCGGCACCCCACAGCAACAGGTCACACCAGCAGTGACTCCTTTCTAAGAACCTGTGTAATCATACATGCCTTTTCCTAGCCACAGTACGAGCCCTGGAGTGTGATAATTAATGGGAGCATGCAGGGCATGGATATAGTTGGGCCCCCCACTTTATGCAGTGCACACAGCACCTTCTCCTCTTTCCCCCGCTGGAGCTTCCTCCTTTTGTGTCTTTCCAGCCACTCTTACCTCGGGCTGAATGAGATGAGGGGGGGGGGGGGGGGGGGACGGACAGCATGCACTGGGTGCCACTCATTCTGAGTGGTGACTGGAGCAGCTCTGGCAGCCCAGGTAACTAAGCCAGCTGCATCACAAGAGTGCAAAAATAGAGCTTGTCCATTCTGACAGGTTTGTGTATCTGTCCCCCCCTCTCCTTGTTTTAAAATTGGAAGAGGGGCTGGTGGGGCTTTCAGGGCTTCCCTAGTTTTCGGCCATGTGTCCTCTCCTTGATCAGCCTGCCTGCTCCAGGGAAGTTGGTACCACACAATATTTTTGTTAATGTAGATGTGCCTTGAGCTTGAAAAGGTGAGGAAACTCTGAGCTAGGTAACGTGCCATAGAAATGTCTGATTCAAAAAAATGTTGTGTTTTTTTAGGGTGTTAGTAAGAGACTGGGGACGTTGTACAGTTGGAAAGACTGAGTCCAATAATGACTCCAGAAGACACACAAGTCCGTATGCTCATTATTTAAACTAGAACACATTTATGGAACTCACTTGGTTACTAGTGTAATAACTGTTGTCAGATTCTCCCTTCATGGGAACCTGGCAGGGTTGATTTTGAAATATTTTATGCAGAATGATTCTGTAAGCACTGCCAAAAACTGTCCTCATTCCTGCTCTCATTTCATTGAACTGTATGCACAGTCTGCAAAAGAAAAGCTGGCCAAAATCTCACCTAAAATCTGGGTGACTCTGAACACTACTCATGATAGTGCAGCAGGGGACATCTTAATTTTGACAAGGCAGAACTATGGTGCATGTCCTAACAGATAGGCACGTGAGGGTTTTTTTTTTTTGTTTGCTTTTTTTAATGAATTGAAGTAGATGATCACAGTACTGACTTTTTTTTTTTCCTTTTCTAAACCATTTTAGTAAAACGATTGCAGATGGGCATAGTTTTATGAGCACTGTGGGGGTGTGAACTGTAAATCTGAGCCATTGTACATGTGGGCTAACACCTGTAGCTCATGACATGCCTCATCAGTCTCGCAAATTAATTTATAAGATTTATATTTTATTAATGTCTGGTAACCTGGCTCCAATGTAGGTTTAATTTTTTGTTCTGTTGGGATAAATTCACTGAGTGCTTCCACAAAGCAGGCCAAAGAAATATTGCCCTGACTGCTGGAACAGTCGTGCAAGTCTTCAGCCTCAAGCAGCTTGGGTTGTATGGAGGGGGGGGGGGGGGTGCAGGAAGTGTCTTGAATTTCATAAAACCAGGTTTATTTGGGCAGCTAAAACCTTTTTTTTTGGGGGGGGGAGGGGTGCCTTTTCCATAGCTCATAGGCATCATCCACCAATCTGCTTTCTTTCTGAACATTTATGGATATTTCCCATCATTTTCAGCTGTCGTCATGTATATTGCAAAAGGTGATCGCATAACCCATGCGGGCTGCTTCTGTTTCAGTATTATGTCAAGGTTTACTGTGAAATAGACAATAAGCAAAACTGGGTCTCTATGTTGGCTGTGATGGTGGTGGTTTACAAACTATCATCTCATCTATTTTTTTTTTTTTTTCTGGTTAACTTCACACACAGAAGATTAAAAGCTGTTAAGGGTGGTGCTCCCTTTTAAGATTATTAACAAAAAAAAACACCCACAAAAAACCCTAATACTCATTAACATAAAATTTCAGGCTCTGATTGGCCGTTAGCTAGGATGGATAATTGTGAGCACATCGTTTAAAGCTCTGATCAGGGGCATTGTACTGGGCACATTATGCAGTTTACGCGTTGAAGGAGACAAGCATTAGGAATTTTGTTACATATTGCAAGCAACTGGATCCCCTATTAACACAACGTAACCTTCCTTTTGTACCTCCTGGTACCTACATCACCAAGGCAGCCATTTTCTGAGTCGCAAGAACACAAAATTACAGCACTGGCTGTCGGAACATAAATGCAAACAGAGAGGCCCTTTCTCATGAGGCATGAGTGTTATAATGGATGTTAATCTGTTGTTTCACTCTGCAACATGCCAGAGTTAAACACAGTGCGACCCACTTAAGTTAGGAGCCATGCTTCCTTTTTTTTTAAACGAGCACAAGGCTGTGGGAGAGGCAGGGTAATAACCCTGCTCTGCTCTGGGCATGAAGGTTGCTTTTAGCGTGTCGCTGCTGTACAATCTGGGGGTGGCATGGAGGCTAGGGAGAAATGTTGAGGGGATGGTGGGTGGAAGTGATGAGTGGGGACATGTTTGGTTTTATTTTAGATCCAAACCCGATCTTCAGTCTTCAAGTTGTCAGTGGATGACTAACGCCCAAGCATGAGGTCCCTTAGCAAGTGCCTAATTTCGTCTTGCTGGTTTTTTTTTTATTGTTGTAATGCATAAATGTAATTTCCTGTGTGGATGTGCAGAACATTTTAACTCTTTGAATTTTAACAATACCCAAATACGTTCATGAGATCCAAAAATTCATGTAACCTAAGAGCAACCAGGCACTGAAGGGAGGATAACACAAACATGCTGTTGACATTGTCGGCTGCCTGCTGATGCTGATTTTATACAATTTAAGCATGAATGTACATTGCTTTTTTTTTTTTTTTACAAATCTGTATTTAAATAAAAAAAACCAATTTTAACATATCCTTTTGTTTCAGAATGTGAAAGGTGGTATGAGTCTTGCTTGTTGTGTGAATCCATACGCTACATGGAAAGCTACTGTGCTATTGGCCAGTCTTACATTGCATATCTTCAGACATTCTTGTTTTCTCTGCTTACCAAACACACAGATTAGAGCAGTCGCTCTTAGTTGGTAGCTCCATAGTCCATCTGCCTCCATTAGATAGAGGACCACTTGCCTCACCTTCTTTTATACAGGAACTGTATGGGTTGCAGGGTGTTTGGTGGTTTTCCCAGCCCGTTTGGAATAGGAAGTGTCTGCTAAGTGATATTATTAACATGTATACAGGCAGATTGAAAAAACAATTCCTCTTTCTCCCTTGCAATCCTTTGACTTGTCTCAGGAGTTAGAATTACTGTTGTACAGCTATTTCTGAAAACTCCAGAGCAGTCAGGATGGGATGAGCAGGTGCTATGGGGTGATGGGCATGAGGCGCTGGAATATTTGGAACTGGCATGATCACTGGGGCAAAGATAATTTGTGTACATGTGACGTACACACACCTAGGTACTCGCTGGATGCAGTCTGTCTGCTGGGTCTCACCGGTTGAAAGCTGGCAGGCGTAGACATTAGTCTCTGTGCCAGACTTAAGTTTTAATCAAAGGTTCTGCTGAACTCTGTCTCCTTTAATATTTTCGGTAGATATGGTTCAGACCTGAGCCTCTGGCTTGGACTTATTGCTCAGGATTCACATTTTATTCTAAGCATCTTCTGCTCACTGTGCTACTGGAATAATGTTGGAGCACTTTTTAAAAAACTTTTGTGGGGGAGCTGTGTCTTGCTGCTGCTCTTTATTTTTCTCCCCTAAGGAGGAATAAATATGAGGACAAAAATAAACTGCATCTATGGACACTGAAATTGCTTCTCTGCAAAAGATGTTTGTTTAATAGACTAGAGCTGCCCTGAAGTGAGAAACTGCACAAAAGCTACAGCGAAATGAAGCTGATTGTCCTGTGGGCTGCATAAAGAGACAAGATCTCTGCCTGAGACTCGCGCTCTGCACCTTTAGAAATGTGATTGTGCAACTTGGTAAAGCAGGTGCTAGAGTGAAAAGGCCTTCCTGGTAAAAGGTCCTTCAAATTAAGTTTATTCTCCAAGGTAGAGGGGCTTTTGGACTGAATGAAGTTGGTAAAGACTTCCTGAAGTATTAGAGGGGGCTGCAGCTACGTGCAGGTCAATGATGCAAGGAAAGTAAGGGGCCAGCAGCGCCTGACAACATCGCAATCAGATGTTCTTTCTCTCCCAGCCTGCTTCCTCCCATGCTCATTTCTCTCCACCCCCCCCCCCCGCCCCCTGCACTTACCGCACACCAAAAAAGTGAATGTCATAAAGAGCTGCATGAGCCAGAAAAGGACCCTAATTCACACACCCAGCGATTTGCATCTCCTGTCGGCGGGAGGAGAATGTGCATATTCACTCCCCTCCAAAAAAAAAAAAATATTCTGAAAAGAAAAAATAAATCCTGTTAAGCTGGGACGAATGTTTGTGATTAATAACGGATTCGCCCCTTAGCAAACCACAGGGATATGCTGATAGCAGTGAGGCAGCTACAACGTTCTCTCTGTTCCTGGGTTCTTTCCCTAGGGTGGAAGAATATTGCAAGGCCCTTAGGCTTGTGCGATGTCTTCTGGTATTTCCCAGTAAAAAGAAAAAAACACAACCATGCAAGGTTGGGATTACTCCAAGAGTAATATCTGCCAGATTTGTTTACGTTGAGCTAGTATGATCCATACAGACATCAAATTCAATAGGTCTACAGTGTCAGAAATGTTGCACTAGGCAACCCTCTGGTCCTACTGTGTACTCTGTGTATGCTGTAGATCTTTCTCCCAGCTGTGGCGATGTTCACTGTACTTGTAGCTGCAGGTCTCTATATTCCAGCAGATGGAACTGGAACATCCTCTTGAACAGTTACAGGTGAGCTCCTGCTGATTCTCCTTTTAAGCAGCAACTCTGGAGTAGGTTTACAAGCTCAGGATGTGCATTTATTTGAAACAAAAACGGGACAAATGAGCATGTTTTCTATTTGTATTAGATGAAATAAATTTGGCCTCAAAAATAACATTTTAGTTTTTATTCATGTTTGGCAAACTATTTGAAATATTTTGCTTAAAACCACTAAAAAAAAAAAAAAAAAAAGCAAGGGATGAATAGAAAACAAAATTTTTGGTTGTGTACATTCTTCTTTCAAGCCTGCCAGCCTAGCCTAAAACACCACTTACCTTTGCTGTAGACCACCAGCTTCCTGGCTGGACCCCAAGAAGACTCCTGAGTCCTGGAAACTCCATGTGTAAGTTCCAGCCACCTTTCTAGGATAGGCGATAGAGAACAGGGCTTTAAAATGGCTTCTTGGCTTGAAGGGGGAGCTGCTCTGTAAAACTATCTGTCATTGGAGAGCATCTGAACCACTGCACTCTGTCTACTCAATCATCCTCTAGGGTTGAAGAGAGTGATGCAAATAGGGACACAGCTAGGACTCCTTTACATGTCAGAACACTACTTCCATACGTGAGAAATGTACATCATACATACATTTAATAGACATGGCCAGTGTGTGAGATCATACAACCCTACATACTCTAGAGTTGTACGCTCCTTTGAAACAAAAATGGGACACATCTTCTTCATTTTGTATCAAATGAAAGGAATTTGGCCATGGAAAAATGAAAAATATAGTTTTGTTTGTGGCAAAGTATTGTAAATCTGTGTACTATTTGAAATACTTCTTTTTTTTCCAAAACTGAAAAAAAGAAAAATGAAGTGAAAATGAAATTTTTGGCTGTACGCTACCCTAGTATCTACCCATAAACAAGTGGTGTAGCCCAGACAGGTGATGAGAGTGTGTGTGGCCTTTCTGGTCTACCCACCCATCTATACTAACTGTTCGGCTGTATAATCCCTATAATCTGTTTATCTAACACTGCCTGCTGCCTTCGCACTAGCCCCACTGTTTTCCCCAACGTAAGGCCTGTGGGTCTTTATTATGGCCCTTGACTGGTCAATGGCCACAGGGAGAGGAAAAAAAAAAAAAAGCAATCAATTGCTCTGTCTTAGCCTGGCTCCTGCAGTGAGTAGCAAAAGAGCAGGCACGCCAGACTGCAGTGGTGAACTGTGTCCTCCCTACTTGGGCTCGGCCAGAGGAGGGGGGAGCAGCTGATGGCTGCAACATCGCAGCCTGGCCTGATGTGTGAGTAACCCAGTTAGACAGAGGGGCCCGAGTGGCTTTACGGGCCCCCTCTCATTCTTACTGTTGCTTCTGATCCTGGTATGCCTGATGTAGCAGACCTCGCTTTTCTGCACCCTGCCAGCCGATGGCGTCACCGGCCTGAGACCTGGAACTGCACATCAGCCCGTGCCCCTCCTGATCCATGCTCCTGACTCCAACTGAGAGAGACAGCTCTTGGGTACCTCCCAATCGCGTGTCACCAGCTGGGGCCTTTTCTTAAAGGGACAACACCCTATTATGGATGTGCATAAAAGTAACATGTTTTTGAGCCTGCTCACATTCTCTCTCTCTCAGCCTTCTCCAACTTATTCCCTCTTCTCCTCCCTTATTTTTTGTTTGCCACTTTCTTCTTTCACTTCCTGTTCATTTTCTCACTCTTGTCTTAACTTTCTTTGACATCCTTCTATCTTCCTTTCTCTTGCTCTTTATCTATCTCTCTTCTCCTTCAGTTTACTTTCCTCACACATATGTAAATGTACTCTGGCCCACCACAGAATGGCAGCCGCAGTGTATGCATATATAAAGCATCATTCTGCTTCTTAAAAAGTTTACTTGCAACCGTGTCTTGGTAATGCCAGTGTTTTTATTGGACAAGCAGACTTTTGCTTTAATAAACAGGAGAGAATGGTGGGACAGGGTGAGTTATACAAAGCCCCCCATGTCAGCTACAGCATTGGAGGGCACCCTCCCCTCTGCAACCTGGCTCTGATTCAGCCACATAGGATCTGCTTAAGACAGAGTGAAGAGCATTGCTCTAAAGTCTTGCACAAAGGAAGGGAATGCTGTGCGCTTTCGGCCGTGAGACAGATAACGCCCGCTTTACCCAGCTGGTCTGCCCACTTGAGATTCTTTCTCTTGTGGTGTTCCACTTGAAGTAGATGAGCAGAGAAATTCCCATACTGATACCAACACCAGCAACCCTTCTCTCCCTGGTCCCTTTTTGACTGAAATCACCTCAAGTCAAGGACCTTCTCTAATAGGGAGCAGGCCTGCGAAAGACAATCCTAAATGGCAGAGCTCCACAATGTTCTTGGCTTCTTAGATATTGTAGTTTAAAGATTACAACTGAAGCCAGGTGTTCTATTACATTTAAGATTCTGACTTATAATTTTAAATTTAGGGTACTTGGTTATATAGTTCTGAGGCTTTCTTAACAGCACATTCTATAGGAACACCATTGCGTGTCTGAGATGTTATCTATAACTTTTCATGCTTGCAGGTGTGGATATGGATATTTCCTGGCAGGGAGTAGGTAGATAAAAACTGATGCAGGAGGAGGAGCTGCAGCATGTGCACACACACACATACCCTATGCCTTCACCCTGCCCTTCCCTGTCAATGCATGCATTTCCCACATCCCACCAACATGTAAGCATTCCTTCCGCCATAATTCCTGAAAAATAAAAAGCAAAACACTTGTACAAATATTCATACATACCTTTGCACTCCATGCCCAGAAAACACATTGTTTATCACACACACACTCACACTCATCAAAATGAGTTAGGGGATAGTCCTTGACAGAAGTGCAGGACCACTTGCATTGTGGCCCTTGCAGATAACAGCTAGGAGGCAAAGAGTGTCTTAGGAAATTTTGTGTAATGCAGAGGTTCCCAAATCTGTCTTGGAGGACCCAGTCAGCTTTTCCATGTATCCACGATAAATATGCATGAGAGAAAATTTGCATGCCATGCATACTTATTGCTAATCTAAATAAGGACTGTTGAATGTATGATGCAATCTATGACAATTCTTCAAAGTAACATCATCTTATACCATCAATGTTTGCTGTAGCCCATTAGTAAGCTAGATAATGAGACCTCATATATACTATGGCAGGGTACTAGTGGATTAGTCCCTGAATGCCAGTAGTTCAATAATGCGGTGATAAATTCTGCATACACCGTCACAAAATTATAATCATAGGTCTCACAGAACGATCGGAGTACCGGCAACGTGTTGTCAGTTACTGGAAATTATAGACAGTAGAAAGGATAAACACTTATCGTAGCTTATGTGTGGTTGCAGTCAGGGACTGGCGTATTGGCCCGACACGGCTCGTGTTTCTGGGGAACCTTCTTCAGGGGCCGCAGTGTGCCAGTGTATTTTCCAGACTGCCCGCTTTTTCTGCTACTTGGCTGCAGCCAAACAACGCTGCAGCCAAGTAGCAGAAAAAGCGGGCAGTCTGGAAAATACACTGGCACACTGCGGCCCCTGAAGAAGGTTCCCCAGAAACACGAGCCGTGTCGGGCCAATACGCCAGTCCCTGACTGCAACCACACATAAGCTACGATAAGTGTTTATCCTTTCTACTGTCTATAATTTCCAGTAACTGACAACACGTTGCCGGTACTCCGATCGTTCTGTGAGACCTATGATTATAATTTTGTGACGGTGTATGCAGAATTTATCACCGCATTATTGAACTATTGGCATTCAGGGACTAATCCACTAGTACCCTGCCATAGTATATATGAGGTCTCATTATCTAGCTTACTAATGGGCTACAGCAAACATTGATGGTATAAGATGATGTTACTTTGAAGAAATGCATACTTATTGTGCATAGGTGGGAAAACTTGCCTGGCTGGGTGTCTTCCAGGACAGGTTTGGGAGCCACTGCTGTTAATGTATTGCATCTTTCTGATTTTATTTAAAATAACATCTTTAAAAGTACTATGAAATGCAGTATTAGACATGCTCCATGGTTAAGAAGATTTGTTCTCCTGAAATGCAGAAGGCCCTTGAGGGGGGAGTAAATGCCTTTAATCTAAAGTATCCCGCAATTCGTGGACTTCCCATCACTTGTCTGTTCTTTAGGTCTCCTGGCAACGTGGCAGCCATATAAGAAAGGGTTGCCGTGCAGGCAGAAAGCGGTTTTACCTTGTATCCTTTAAGCTTTGACTGCCAAGTATTTTTTACATACTTTACGAAGCCCCTGTGCAATGGAACCAGGTTTGTCCATTGAATTTTGGAGGGCCCTTTTGTGATGGGAGGTTGTTGGATGGGTTGAGCATGCTGGACAGACCCCTGTATGGGTTTTAGACCATTTCGGCTCCTAGGTTGGTCAACTGCTTAATAGCTAGGAGGAAGACACAGCCCAACCTTTAAGGATTCCTTCTTTCCAGAAGTTGTTTTCGGCAGCCGGTGACTGAAAGTATTTATTTATTTATTTAATGGTTTTTCTATGCCGATATTAGTAGGCACATCATATCAGTTTACATCAAACAATAGATGGAAAATACAAAGAATGGGGGGGGGGGGGGGGGCAGGACAACATAGTGCAATATGGTGCGCTATGTTGTCCCCCTAATAAGATGTCTCCTAATATGATGGCTGGTACTTCAATGTTAATGTTGTCTGATATAAATTCTATAAGTGGGGAAGGATTGCAGCACAGAGTAATTAACTTCCTCTGTGCTGCAAGAGACTGGGTCCATCCAGGTGGGCGCCTTGTTTTTTTATGGGATTTTATCTTTGCCCTATCAGCTCATGTAGGCAGGGTCTCGGGAACAGCTGTACTGGCTCTTGAAGTACACATGAGCTTGCGATTTGAACTGGTTTAGCCCATCTAGAAAGAAGAGTCAAAAAGGGCAATAATATAGTTGCTGCTTACAGCATCTTTTGTTAAAAAAAAAATAAAAATTTAGAAACATGATTGCGGAAAAAGACCAGATGACCCATCCAGGCTGCCCATCCTGACTGGATGGGCGTATGGCCTTTCATTTGTGATTTATATCTATGGCTGGGACTCGTAAATAAATAACTTTATGTAAATAATTTGTCTTGCTTTTGGAACCACACTACCTGGAATGGTCTGAGCTCACTGCCTCCGTTCTCAGCCTACTTAAGAGAAAAGGGAAATCAAATGCCAAGTCTTACAAGATCTTAGCTAGCCAAAGAGAAGTTCCCTGTTCTCAGAAGGGTCTGATCAGCTTTTCTAGAAGACTTTCCCCCTGCTGCCCAACTACACTGGCTGCAAGCTAACTAGAACCCAGAGCCTGTGTTCAGGAGAACTAACCCTATCCTGGTTTACACTTTGTACATGTGTTATTGCTCTTCTGTGTTCATGTTTCTGGCCTTTACCGCTCCCACCTGACAAAACGATTCCAGGTGCCTCCGCAATGCACCTGGCACTGGCTATCTTGTCCATTTTTCTTTTTTGACAGTTTGTTTAGTCCCCTAAGAGATGTACCACATAATGATGTAATGCACGTGTGCCACGTTATTGCATTGTAACCCTTTTTGACCATCTGTGGCAGGGCTGCCCCTCGTGGACTGTACTTTCCATGTGAGTTCCTCATGTGACATGGTTACAGTTGCTTAAGTTTACAGTAAAATGACTGCAATAATTCCCTTGTTGACAACCCCCCCCCCCCCCCCAAAAAAAAAAAAATGAAATGACAAATGGTAGCTGAAACAAGGAGCATGTGCCTTTTGAGCTTTCATGCACCAGGTAATGTCCTGCCTTAGCTTTCTGCTGCCAATTACAGCGGCTCTGATTTATGGAGGATGCCAGCAGCCCCCCCGGGGCCTCTAAGCACAGAGTTTCTGCTGCACAGTACCTGCATAGCGGTAGGAACTGGGGAAAGGAGGTGGGAGGGACGTGCTGAGAGGTGCAGAGTTTGAACTTGCACAAGACATTGGTTCTTGTCATCCATCCAGTGCTACTTTTCCTCATTCGGACATGAATCTCTTCTGTGGAACAGCAAAAGGGGTTGGAGCAACTTGGCTGCTCTGTTCTTCTCTGCTTTCTTCTCATCCTGCCACCAATAAGTGACATTTACTGCTTGCAAACCCCCCCACCCCCTGCCCCCCCAAACTTTAATGACTAAGCCTTTCCCTGTTCCTAAACCAATAGCTTGACTTAGAATTGTTCCCAACTCTACTGTGATTAAACAAACACTAAGTACTCATACGTTATAATGTGATGGGCTCCTTTGCCTCCCTCCCACACCTTCTTCTGTAAAAAGTTAATTATCTCTGTTCTCCCCCCTATATTTCCTATCCCCAGTTTTGCGCCCCTGTTACAATGTAACTTTTTGCTTCTTCAATCTGTGTCTCTTGTTATTTGGTTACGGTTAACCGCTTTGTTCGATGTAAACCGAGTTGATTTGATTTGTATCAAGAAAGTCGGTATATAAAAGCCTTAAATAAATAAATAAGGTGGAATGTTGGGTATTTCCTTCCCCTAAGATTGCAGACAACGTCGTCGTTGTGAAAAGGGTTCTTCACCAGCTCTTGGGACATGTTCAGGATACAGGAGAGACTACAAAATACTATCCATAATACACAAAATAATATATGAAAAACAAACAAACTGGTTAAGTGCATCCATAAAACTCCACTCACCAAACCAAAATCTCTGTTCAGCGAACAAAGATCTATTAAAAATTCCACCTGCTCGCCACAAAGAGCTTACCTCAACTTGGAAGAGAGCCATCTCCCTAGGAAGCCCCGAACTCTGGAACACCCTCCCAACTGAACTGAGAACACAGCAAAATTTAAAAACCTGCAAAAAAGAACTAAAAACTTGGATGTTCACCAAAGCCTACCAAAACACCCTATGACTCTATGCTACATCTTCCCTCCCTATCGACTCATATAAACATGCAGAACCAATCCAAAGCACGTAATTTAACCTACACAGTTTAACAACCGAACCTTGTTTATAACGACTAAGATAACTATGTTAACAAGCTCGTGAATTTCTGAACACTCTGTTAAACATCGAAACTTTGTAAACCGTCGTGATGGCGAAACCGAACGACGGTATACAAAACTCGATAGATAGATAAATAAACAAATAGATGTTCCATTCCTGTTTTCCAATCTCCCTCCATTGATGAACCACCTCACGCTGACTCTTCTCCTGGTGCTGCTTCTAGTGCTGTCTGTTCTTGCTCTCTCTTACCTTTCCCTTATTCCCTCTGGCTTCCTTTCTGCTAGTGGAATCCCTGCATACGGCTTGGTGCACCTTACTTGTGCCTTCTGATGCAAGGAGTAGCCACGGCCGTGCTGTGCTGCTTCTACCAGAAAATGCTGTTCTGAGGGACCTGTACGGTGAAGGAGCCACCTCCCCTCCTTGCCATCATCTCCTTGGCTTGAGTTTAGACAATTGCTGACAGGTATTAGCTGTTGCTGGTTAATGGAGCTGCCAAGAATATTTGTCTAGCTTCTCTAGTGTTTGCTTGTGTACCTTGCTCCCATCCCTCTGCGGCCTGTCTCTTCCCTTCCAGTCCATGCTTTTTCAGCCGAGACGTGCGTTCTGAGGCATACTGATTTAAGCGGATCCCATTTTTTAATGAGAAAATTCATTGTCTATGATTTAAAAAAAAAAAAAAAGAAACCAAATTTAAATTTTAATGACCCTCCCTTGCTAGGCTTCCTGCCAGCACTGTTGTGTCCTGAGTCGATTTGCTGAAAAGGGCCCAGCTCTGTCTGCAGCCAGGAGGGGGATGGAAGTGACGGTTAAATAAACCGGACCTGCTGCTGCTTCTTCACAGCATTTAGATTCCATGCTGCTGGCAAGGCGCTCTGGAGATATTTGCAGCGCAGGGAAGTCAGAAAAGGCAGGGGACTCGTATTCTGTGAAAGTGGCTCTGGATGACTGGCACTCACAGGTGTGGACAGCTTTAAGACCGGGTCCAGGGCCGGGTACAGATGCCCGGCCAGTTATCTGATCAGCATGAGCTGTTACGTACTCAGGCGGTAAATGAACACAAGAAGTGTTCTGGATCCCCAAGGCCAGAAGGCGTTCGACCAGATTGTTAGCTCATCTCCTTTCCAGGATTTCAGCTTCTTTTTGCAGCAGAGAAGAATTGGTTCTTGCTTAACTCAAACACGGGCACTTTTATTTCAGCAGTTACAAAAATAAAACAACTACATCTAAATTTTGTGGCACAAAGCACATATAAAGCTTTGTGTTTGGTGACTTCACTGAGTGGAGGATTTGTAAGTGAGCAATGAGCAGGTGAAAAACAGGTTTTCCTTCTAAGTCTCAACTTCCAGATTAACTCGAGTTTCTGGTAGGTTCCCAGAGTTCACCCTAGGCCCTCCTGCATAGCAACACCTTAACTGTCTCTCTGAAGCAGCTGAATACCAATACCAGGCCTTAACAGCAACAATACCTAAATCTAACATCCTTCTTAAAGGTATACACCCCCATTTATACAAAAAAGAATGTCGACATAATAAACCAACTGGTTCTATAGCAAGAGGTGCCATATTGAGACAGACCAAGGGGCCCTCAAGCCCAACATCCTGATTCTGACGGTGGCCAACACAGATCTCTAGGAAGTACCCAGCAGATCCCAAAGAGTGGATCCATTTCATGTTGTCCACTATCTGGCTTTCCTAAGTCAACCTGACTAATCATGGTTTATGGACTTTTCTTCCAGGAACTTGTCCGTACCGCTAACCTACCTATGCTAGTTGCCTTGAACACATCCTTTGACAACAAATTCCACAGCTTAATCGTTTGTAGAGTGAAAACCTATTTTCTCCAATTTGTTTTAAATTTGCTGGCTGGTAGTTTCTTGGCGTGTCCTAGTCCTTGCACTATCTGAAATAGTAAATATAACCACTTCTAATTTATGTGTTCCACCCCACTCATAATTTTATAAATGTCTGTCATATCTCCTTTCAGCCTTCTCTCTTCCAAGCTGGAAGCCCTAACCTGTGTTGCTTTTCTTCATAAGGGAGACGTACCATGTCCTTTATCATTTTGTTGCCCTTCTTTGCACCTTATCTAGTTATGCTAAATATTTTTTAGATGGAGTGATGAGTATTGTGTGCAGTTCTCACGGAAACACTACAGATCTATACAGAGGCAATATGATATTCTGTTCAGTTCTCCATTTCTTTCCAAATGATTCCTAATATTCTATTTGATTTAGTAATTGCCTTAGCATGCTGAGCTGAGAACCCTAAGTTTCGGGCCTGGTTGTCTACGCTCAGGGCTGGCCAAAGCCAGGTCTCACCGCCTAGGACCAGGCCTAGGCCTCATTTCAAAGCTGCAGCCTAGCTGAGGCCAGATCCCAATTTTGAGGCCTGGGTCGAGGCCTAAGCCCGAGGATGGGTCCTAGTCACCAAGGGCCCAGGTCTCTAAAGCTGGGGCTTGGCTGAGGCTGGGTCCTGTCACCGAAGCCAAGGCCCAGGCTCCAAAACTAGTCCCGGGCCAGGTTCCTTTGCTGAGTCATGGGCCTAGGCCCAGCCTTAGGCCATGTTCCGTCGTCATGGACTGGCCTAAGCTAGGCTTTCTGCTGTCTTTTATTGACCCTGCAACTTAAATTGATGTCCTCTGCTCAGAGGACATGCCGCGGTGATGTTACTGCGGTGCCTTTATCCCGTGTGGATGATGCCATTTTGTTGTATGGTGAACCAGAAGGTGGAAAATAAATATAGTTATATATAATAATTTAAGAAACCATAGTCCAAATTCTGCAGTTGAGCAGTGAGCAAGGAAAAGGTACACACTGGATGAGCCTTTCAGACGTTATCCGTCGACCCATATTTCTACGGGGAAGTCACTTGCCCTAAACCTAAGCTTACTAACTTTCAGTTTGATAACATTCTCTCTCTCCTTACTGGAAGCAGTTTGAGCAAAGTAGTGTGGTCACCATGTTAGTTCATTTAGATAGATAGATAGACATAAAGTTCAACAAACAAATTGCTTGTTTGCAACTTGCTTGGCCTTGTCTGTGTGCTGGAAGCTTGTTGGTGCCCAGGTGTCAGAAATGTGCTTTCAGGCCAGTATTTCCAGGGTGTAAGCGATGCTGGCAAGTGCATGGTTTACTTCAGTGCCAGGACCTGTAAATGCACACAGTTCTGCTGTGAATAGCCTGGTTGGCACTTGCTAAACTACAGTTTCCACATGATGAGACTGCTATAATCTATCTCTCAGTAGCCTACAGGCTCCCAGCATGGAGGGAAAAGATGGATTCTCTGCTTTTATTTGGAGATGTGGGAGCTGATGATTTCTCCATGTCTCCTTTTCCTTTGATGAAGTATGCCAATAGTAAAAGAATTCATTTTTCTTTTCTATAAAACTGCTTTAGGAAGGAAGGTCCGTTCTTCGGCTCAAGCCCTTTTTTTTGCTAAGTGTGCATGTCAGAATGAACTAGAATGAATTGGTTTAATGCAACACCCAGTGAACTGGTTTGCAAAAGCTGCTCCTCCTTTCCCTTGAGCTTGTTTTGGCTAGTCAGGGGAAGGGGGAAAGGGCACTTGAGTTAAAAAGGTAGATAAAGAGACCATTAGCTTGTCACTTTGGAAAAAAGTAAACAGATACCCATTGTCAGATCTAAAAGGAGCAGCTATTTCATTGGAAGGGCTGTCTTTTTTTTTTTTTTTTTTCTTGTGGTGGAAAAACCTGCTGGTCGAGGTTTAAAAAAAAAAAAAAAAAAAAAGTGACAGTCCATTTGCTCCAGAGGCATGGCACAGAAACAACATGCCAAGCATTGGTAGGCACAGCGGCTGCTGTAATACAGGTTTAGCAAACGTTTTCTTTACTCCCGCGCCAAAAAAAAGTAAGTTCAGTCCCCACACAGTAAGCAAAAGGTCTGCAAATGCAACTGGAGTTTGGAAAAGCGTTAACCCAAAATTTTGTGCATGCAAATGTGCGTAGCCTGTATAAATCATGATTTATGTGCACAATTCATGTTTTATACACACAGAACGAGCTATGCACATAAAACAAGATTTATACACATTTTTTATGTGCAAAAACCGTGACTTTTTGCTTTTAATACAACTGAAAAAACATACTAAACAGGTGTAAAGTTGAAAGCCTTTCTTTGGGCCAGGCAGCTGTCATCACTGGGTGCAGTGTTGCTGTGCAACTCTCTGTTGGTGCGTACACCAGTTCACTGCGTAAGCACCGTCATTCCCTCTATCATGTTGCTATCATCTAGCTCCTGCCTGGCCAATAGTTCTGCTGCCAGCTTGTATTCCCAAGTTTTGCGAAATCCAGAAAAGCATGACGTGACTGACGTCAATAAACTCTTGCACTAAGTGTTGCATAATGGTGATCACTGTGCCTTCCCTGAAGAGCTTACAGAATGATAGACGGTTGTACATAAAACAGTTCTGATTCTCCTAGGTAGAGTGCTATGGCTCGGGTTCCCAATACTAAGCCTTTTTTTTTTTTTTTTTCCTTCAGGCTTGGAATTTTAACTCCTGGGTGAGAGGTGGGGGTAAAGTTAACTCGCATTTCTGGGGTTAGTGAGTTAACTTTACTCCACGTCTGACCCAGGAGTTAAAATTCCAGGGTTAGGAACACGAGTTAAGCCTTCAGGACTTTAATGCATCTCCCTACATTGGAGAGTAATAACCCATGCCTTCATTAACATGGGTTTGATATGGAGGAGCATAAATTTGTATGCAGTTAGTTACGCCCAATCGTGCGCCTGTTTTTTTTTGTGCGTTCAGCCTAGCGCACCTTATTACATCAGCCTCTGAATAGAGCGAGGTCTCTGAAAAGGATGTGAGAGGACATCATCTCTGCTAAAAGTTGAAGGAATAGTCCTAACACTTACATTTTTTTAGAAGCTTTATAGGAAGTAGCTAGCTGAACACCGTGAAATTAGAATTCCCTCCATACCGGGCCAGGGCTGCTCAGCGCCAGTCCTTGTGGTTATCCCAAGCAGATTGTTTTGTTTGTTTGTTTTTAGAATATACAGAATGAATATTTTTGAGACTTTTTGGATCCATGGGCCAGATTAATTTGCATGATTTGGTTCCTTTGATACCAGACCTGTAGGCTTTGCGTGCTGGAGCTGAGAATCTGCTGGTGAAGCAGCCCTGGATGTGCCAGTCCTGCCTGGCCTTGATGTGGATTGGAAGGGTCACCCAGTCTCCTAGGACAGGGCTTCCCAAACCTGTCTGGGGAACCCTCAGCCAGTTTGTGTTTTCCGGATATCCATAGTGAATATTAATGTGAGCAATCCAGACGCATGGGATACCCAGCATGTGCAAACTTTGTCATGCATATTCATTGTAGATATCCTGACAACTGGATTCCTGGACAAGTTTGGGAAGACTTGCCCTAGGGAGAAAAGAAAAATCAGACCTTTTTTTTTTTTTTTCTTTCTTGTCCCTGGTGCTGTTCCATGTTATGGATTCCTAGCCTTAATCAGAGTCCCATTCCTTAATTTATTTATTTATTTATTTTTAATTTTTATATACCGAGGTTCTTGTATCAAATACAAATCACTCTGGTTTACATAAAACAGTGAGATGCCCAAAAGGGAGGGACTTTACATATAACTATAGAACAAAGTACAAATTGAACATGGAATAGTATAGTTACAAGAAAAAAAACTTTTGAACTCAATATCATATTATAGTAGATGAGTGTGGAATTCCATTCTTCAGACAAGGGAAAGTTTTACACAGCTGTGACCAGGAGGAGATTCAGTTCTTGGATGGGCCTTGCTTTAGACCCTCAAGGAAAAGATGTCCCATTTTGTTTTGGGTTTTTTTTTTTAATATTAATTGCTCCTTAGTTTTTATTGTAGTTGTAACTTATTTATGTCTTACATAGCAACTATCCAAAGAGAACTCTAGTGATAATCCTTCAGACACATTTGCTGCCAGTTTTTGGAGTGGACAGCTTGGCCTGGTGTATATATCTATATAATAGCTTCCAAAGGTGGGGTGGGGAGAGGAACAGGAACAATGTTATCACAAACATACAGCTAGGTAAACTGTGACGGAGAGAGAATGTTAATTGCCCACATCTGGTAGGAGTTGTTGGAGAAGCAGAATTAGGAGATTGCAGAGCTCCTTAGTGTAGCCACTCCCTTTCCGCAGCAACGCCTACATTCTGATGTACAAGGCATCCATTGTGGGCACAGTGCATGACTCATGTCCTACCTGGGTGTCGCCTGCTAGTGAGCCACCTGGAGCACCTGGTGAAACGGAAACAGACGCAGGTGACAATGCAAACAGATTTCAGTCGTTAAGAGTTAATGGTTAAGCTCCAAGGACAAAAGGTGAGGCCAGTGCCTCACTGGGGCTTAGGCAGCAGCCTCTGTTTCTGCTTGAAGTCTGATTTATTACTCCTGTAGTGCCAGAATAAAGAGCAAACTCCTTCTCTTGTATACCACCCAGGATTCATCAATTCTGTCTCCAACAGTGGCCAATCTGAGTAATAAGTACCCCACAGGACCCAAATATCTGATCTGTTTCACTCCCAGAGATAAGCGATGGCTTTCCCAAGCCTATTTGGTTAACTATTTATGGACTTTTCCTTCAAGAACTTGTCCAACCCTGTTTTGAACCACACTATCGGGCCGATACAGTACAGTGCGCTCCGACGGAGTGCACTATTAACTTGCCATTGGACGCGCTGTTTCCCTTACCCCTTATTCAGTAAGGGGCGGAAAACGTGCGTCCAACCCGCCGAACCTAATAGCGCCCTCAACATGCAAATGCATGTTGATGGTCCTATTAGGTATTCCCGCGCGATTCAGTAAGTAAAATGTGCAGCCAAGCCTTTGGGTAGGTGCTAATTTCTGCCGGCACCGGGAAAGTGCACGGAAAACCAGTAAAAACTGCTTTTCTGTGTACCCTCCGACTTAATATCATGGCAATATTAAGTCGGAGGTCCCGAAGGGTAAAAAAAAGTAAAAAATAAATAAATAAATTTAAAATGGGCTGGCGGCTGTCGGGTCGAAAACCGGATGCTCAATTTTGCCGGCATCCGGTTTCCGAGCCCGTGGCTGTCAGCGGGCTCGAGAACCAACGCCGGCAAAATTGAGCGTCGGCTGTCAAACCCGCTGACAGCCGCCACTCCGGGCCAAAAGGAGGCGCTAGGGACGCGCTAGTGTCCCTAGCGCCTCCTTTTGCTCGTTTCTACCGCCGGGCCTCATTTAAATACTGAATCGCGTGCACAGGCGAGTGGCCTGTGCACGCGCCGGGAGAGCGGGCATTCGCCTGCTCTCCCGCGGACTTTACAGAATTTGCCCGTATATTAGTTACCTTGGACCACATCCTTTGGTAACAGATTCCACAGCTTGATGTGCGCCGAGTGGAAAAAATAATTCCTATGATTTGTCTTACATCTGCTGGCTGCTAGTTTCATGGAGTGTCCCTTAGTCCTAGTATTTGAAAGGGCAAACAACTGTTCTGTATTTACCTGTTCCAGCCTAGTCATGATTTCAGAAATCTCAGTCGTATCCTCTCTTAGTCGTCTCTTATCCAATATAAATGAATATCCTACTTTTATCTAGTTGATTTTCATTTGTATGAAAACTTGGAAGGAAAGAGGACAAGAATACCAATGGCTTCTTACCCCATGGCATTCCTAAGACTTGGGACTCAGTTCAGGAAGCACAAATCGGGGAACTGAGACTTACAGGGAATGAGAGCAAAGAGTGCCAGGGACAGGTATGGAGAAAGAGAGAGAGAATCTTTGGAAGGGACAAAGTGGCAGGGTTGTGGTAGTGGGAGGAGAGAGAGAGTGTGGATTAATATGGGGGGGGGGGGGTGGTGTTGGAAGAGAACGGTACTCCACCCCTTCCCCTGCTAATCAATAGCAATCTCAGGCAGGCGACAACTCAAAGTTCATAGATGGTCATTATTACAAATTTTGATTTGATTGGTGACAAGATATTAATTTGGGTTAAGTCATGGTTTGTTAAATGTATGTCTGTGTGCTTGATTTTCTGTTTATGATTTTGTCTGCATCATCTTGAACCTTTGGGTTAGGCAGTTAATACATATAAATACATTTAAGATCTGCTGTCATAGGCACCAGTTCTGTGGGTGCTGTGCAGGCCTGGCATGACCGGGTGTGGACACCATGCATTTGCAAGGGGTGGCACATCTGGGAGGGGGGGCAGCAGCAGGAGAGTCTGCGGGGCCACTGGTGGAGCTCAACTTACCGGCGAAGGAAGGCTGCAGCTGTTTCCCCTTTTAGCTGCGTGCGTGCTCACAGCTTTGTGGCTCCCCCCGTCCCCTTTTGCAGAAAGGCTGGTGGGGCCATAGAAAAAGTAGTTGCGGGTCCGTGGTGGAGCACATCCCATCACGGCCTAGTGAAAGGAAGCCGAGAGTGTTTGTGTGTGTGTGTATGTGTGTGCAAGTGCCTGTATGCATGCGTATGTGTGTCTAAGTGAGAGCTTGAGTGTATGTGTCAGAACTTGATTTTATGTGTGTGTGCCTGTGTGAGAACCTGTGTGCTTGTGTTTGTGTCTATGTGCAAGTGCCTCTATGCATGTGTGTATGTGCGTACCTGTGAAAGCCTATGTATCACACACAGATTCTCATGGCATGCTTACACACATACATAATGGGGTGAATTTTCAAAGGGTTGCGCGCCTCCCCCTATGCAAGATAGGCTCGGCGGCACGCGCAAGCCCAGGACGTGCGTATGTCCCGGGGCTTGCAAAAAGGGGCGGGCGTGGGCGGTCCGGGGGCAGGGCATGGCCTGAGCCTCCAGGCACAGCGGCCATTTTCCGCTGTGCCCGGGATTGCGGGCTGGCCGTTGGCCCGCGCACATAACTTCTTCAACAAAGGTAAGGGGGCGGTTAGGTAGGGGAATGGAGGGGAAGGTGCAGGGGGGCAGAAGAAAAGTTCCCTCCGAGGCCGCTTCAATTTCGGAGCGGCCTCGGAGGGAACGGAGGCAGGCTCCTCGGCACGCGCAAGTTGCACAATTGTGCACCCCCTTGCACGCGCCGACCCTGGATTTTATAGCATGTGCATGGCTGCGCGCGCATGTTATAAAATCGGGCATAGATTTGTTCGCGCCGGGTTGCGCAAACAAATCTGTGCCCGCGTGCAGGTTTTAAAATCTGCCCCAATGTGTCTATGAGGGAAGAGAGCAAGTATGTGTGAGAACATAGGCATGTATATAAGAGATGGTGTGTGGGAGAGAGTGAATGTGTGTGTGTGCATGTGAAGATATTTTGTGTGGCCCTACTTCCCCAATCCACGAGAATCTCAAGGTGACTGTAAATCAAAAGATCCCAGGTATGGAGAGCATATTGGGTGTAACTTGATGTTTCTGCAGTTTTGAAATATTGTATTATTTTTTTTTGGGTGGGGGGAAATATTAGAACATATTTTAATTATTGGATTTTTTTATTCGTCAGATGTTTTGAAATATTTTATTGGTCTTTGGGAAATTTTGGATATTCTATTTAACTGGTTTGAAATATTCTTTTAATGACTATGATTTTACTATTATCATGTTTTATATTTCTTGATTTTATTTTTTAATGTTTTATGAAGAATGGTAATGTTCCTGTTTTTCCATTGTTGCTCTGCTATAGAGGCTGACTTGTGGGTTCCAGTTCAGTTCTTTTTAGCATGTTTTAATTTGTATTTTCTGTTCTCTTTATTCCGTATTTGGTCAGGGTCTGTCTGTGTTCTCCGTGTGTGACTGAGGTGAGGTATTCTGCTACCATATAATCTATCTGTATTGATCTATAGCAATCTGATTTGCTCTGATTTCCTAATAGGATGTGTATTGGTGTTCTAGGGCCTGATTATAATATGTACAGTGTTATCTTTTCATAGATAAGATTGTTACTGACAGGGTTGTTTTGATATGGGCGGTTTACTATATTGCAATGGTAATTCTGTTTATTCATAGCTCTCTGAGGGCCAAGCCCACACCCAGCACACATTTCAAATGTCTTTTTGCAGGAATTTCTGGTTGGTACCACAGCAGTGCATGTAAATATAATATGCATGTTGTAAGTGATATTTTGCCTCAGAAGACTGTACTTTTGAATGTTCATTTTTCATGTAAAATCTGTTATAAATGCATAATTGATTGTGTGTGCACGCACGTGTCTGTAGAGGGTGTGTGTGTGTGCGCACGTGTGTGCAAGCCTGTAAGGTTTGCTTAGGGTACCTAATAACCTTCCCTTGACCATGGGTTCTGTTTGGGGAGGGTGTCGGTTTTTAAAAATATAGATCGCTGGAGGGAGCTGGGCTTTTTTTTTTATGGGTGTGGGACAGAGACTTAATGATGCAGGGGCATGGGGGGAGAGTTCACAGCGCAGCAAAAAAGCTAACACTGGCCTTGGTGCTTTGAGTGTTCGAGTACCCCCCAATATTGTCTTCACTCATGTAGATTGAGAGCTGAAAGCTCCATGTGGCAGGGCAGTTTGGGGGGGAAATAAAGAAGTGCTTGTCTCCTTGCTATTGCTCCCACCTCCCCTTACAGTCCATTGGCTGATTGTGAAATGTCTGACCAATGGGCTGCATAGGAGTGCAGGCACTGCCCTTCTGTTTCCCAGTTCCTGCTCCTGCCTCTCCCTGCAGCCTATTGGCTGGCTATATAATGTCTGACCAATGGGCTGCAGGGGGACCAGAGAGTAGCAGCAGTGTGAGACACAGTCTTCCTGAATGCAGGGGAGTTTTTTTTAATTATTATTTTATTACAGCAGTTTATATTCCGTCCCATTTCCAGGATGTCTGTTCTGGGGAAGGCTGCTGATAGAGGGACTAGGAGATGGAAAAGGAGCAATAAGGAGGGTGAGATGGGAGAAAGAACTACTAAAAGGGGATTCTGGCTGGGAGAGGAGAAGTGAAGGACTGGTAGTGAAACTGTGAGCCAGAACTGTAAGGCCAGAGAAGGGACATAAGCTGAGAGAAGGAAAAAAGGAATGCAAGTTGGGAGAGAGCATAGGGTTGTGATAAGAAGAGGATGGAATTGGGCCTCCCCGAGTTCCCTCCCAGTCCTCTCCAATTAAGGAGCAGACTGGAAGGGAACTTCTCTACCCCCCTACCCATACTCCCTCCCTTTTCCCTTCTCCTCTCCTCTCCTCCCCACCCTCTAAACCAGAGCTTTCCAAACTGTGTGTCGGGACACGTTAGTGTGTCGCCTGCAGTGTGCAGGTGTGTCGCGCAAGCCCAGTCAACTCTGATGCGAGTTTGGGCTTTTTTTTTTCTAGAGATTCACTTTTTTTTTTCAGTTTATGGGTTGCTTATTATTGGGTGATTTTTGCTGTCAATCACGTTTTTTGGGGGGGCTTGGTGGGTGGAACGAGCCCAGCCATCCTTGCATTGGCTGCTGCTGCCGAAGAGGCCTGGCCATGAGGAGTACTGACTGCAAGCAGTAGTGGCTGGTGATCATGGAAGGGAGTGAAGCACTTAACTGGCAACAATCAAAAAGACGAGGTACATGAGTGTGGGGGCCAGACATGTGCTGGGGGGAGAGAGATGAGTGAGTGGGGGGCAAACGTGCTGGGGGGACAGACATGTGCTTGAGGGGGAGACATATGAGTGTGTGGGGGCCAGACATGTGCTGGGGGGGAGAGAGATGAGTGTGTGGGGTACAGACATGTGCTGGGGTGGAGAGAAATGAGTGTGTGGGGGTCAGACATGTGCTTGAGGGGGAGAGATATGAGTGTGTGGGGGACAGACAATTTGTTTTATTATTGTTTCTCATAAATTATAACAATAACATGAATCTTGGAATATATATTTTTAATATAAATTTAAGGTTTTCATGAGAGAGGTTGTGTCGTGAAACATTTTATTTATGTATATATTTAAGGAAACATACATAAATTGTCGAAATATGTTTCGTTCGTTTAACCTTTAACCTCTGGTTTACTAGTAGACTGAATTACTGTGTCCTGAAATTATGTTTGTCTAAAAAGTGTGTCACCAACATGAAAAGTTTGGAAAGCTCTGCTCTAAACCCTTTCTCCTACCTTTTGCTAGTTTTGTTTTGTTGCTTACTGCTCCATTGGAGCAGGGGAAGTGATCTAAGCCACTGGAGGATGGGGAATCACAAACTGAAAGATGTGCTGAGTCTGCCAATGAAGGGAAGCCTAACAGGCTGATGAGGGGTGGGAATCAGTAAAGGGATGGCTGAACCAAGCCTGCAGAAGAAGGTAGCTAGCTATGGAGGGGGCCAGTAGGCACCTGTTGGGGAATGAAGGGATGGGAAGAGGAACTAGTATGGGAACAGAGAACGACAGGTCAATGGAAAATGGGGAGCAGAGCAGGCTAAGGGGATGTAGGAAGTATAGCTGGGGTATTAAACCTCTTCACCCCAAATATAAAATGCAAAGTATGTCTCTGCAGAAGGAGGAGAATTAAGGGTGCGGGCAGAGGTTGCAGAGGAGGAAGAGGAGATTAGGACAATGAGAGAGAATGCTGTTGATAGGTCAGGGTGGGGGAAGAGGCTGCGGTGTGAATGGTCTCTTGGAGGAGAGTGGAGCAGAAGGGAGGAGGCTGGTGGGGATGAGCTGGGGGTTGGGGAGTGGTCTAGAATCTGGCAGCTAAGATTTAATGCTAAAAGAAAACTGCAGTCATGCATTTGGGCAGCAAACACCCAAGAGAGTGCTGCAGTATAGGGGCTGAAATTCTTCTAAGCAGTAAAAAAAAAAAAAAAAACCAGGATCTGGAGGCATCCATATCTGATGGTCTTAAGGTGCCGAAACAGATGGATTCGGTGATGGAAAAAAGCCAGTGGCATAGGGAGAAGAATAGAGGTAATACTGCCCCTGTATAAGTCCCTGGTGAGACCTCATACTAGGGGTGCGCGCAGCAAAAAATATTTAGTTTCTCAAGTCACTTCGTGAGAATGCATTTCATTTTTTAAAAACTTTGTGGGGTATTTTTCTCTCTTTTTATTGTGGAAAATAGTTCATGCTGTTTGCAGATAGTGCACACTGTTTTCTGAAATGAAAAACAAGAACCCCCCCCCCCCCTCTTGAGGGTCAGACCCCAGATCTTTTTCGGAGACCCCGGTCCACCCCTCCCCTCCCGCTGCAACTGGAGGTGGCCAAACTCCCCCCCCCTAAAAGCGTAGTATTGGTGGGAAAAAAAAACCTGTTCCCATCTCTCATTCCAACCCCCTCCTTTTTGTTTAAAAAATTAGAACCTCCTGTTGACTGCCCAGCCTCCCGACCTCCCCAGGCTTACTAAAATCGAATGTCTGTATGTATAAATAAATAAATAATAAATAAATAAATTAAATCCTGATGGTCCAATGGGGCCTGGATTCCTGGACCCACCAGTAGCCATTTTCAAAAATGGTGCCAGCCGCCCTTTGGCCCCCAGCATGTGATGGGGCTACCCAGTAGCAGCAGTAGCCCCTGTCACATGATAGGGGCAAAGGACAGCCAGTGCCAGTTTTCAAAATGGAATGTTTTCTTTTCCGCTAATGTTACCTTTTTTGGGTAACTTGCCGCTTCCAGGTGTGCTGGGAGGACCCTGGGTTATTATGTTTGTCCTCGGGAACTTATGAGCAATATTTGCAAACAGTGGGCACAAAAAAAACCAAAACAATTTTGTGGTTTTTGTTTCTATTGTTTAGTTTAGAAAACCACTTGAAAGGGCATGGACAATGTAGTTGACATTTATCCGTGTCATTTTCAAATGGTGTACAGTTCTGGAGACTGCGTCTTCAAAAGGATATAAACTGGTTGAAGTCGATCCAGAGAGTGGCTACTAAAATGGAGATTGGTCCAAAAGATCTAATTTTTTTTTAAATTTGTCTTTATTTAATTTTTTTCCCAGGGAAAGGCCAGAGCCCGGATTAGACACAGGAGGCTAGTCTCTTTCAATGTGATGAGGGTAAAAGAGGGTAGACTCAGGAGTAATCTAAGAAAATATGTCTTTATAGAGAGGGTGGAGGATGCATGGAACAGTTTCCCAAGGACAGCATCTGAATTAAAGAGAGAGCCTGGGATAAGCACAGAGCAACTCTGAGGGAGCGACCGGGACTGTAAATCTGAATAGTTGGTGTGGATGGGCAGATTAGATGGCCCGTATGGGTGGGGTGGTTGTTTGTTTTTTCGCCATCATGATTCTGTGTTTCGGAATATCACCAGCAGAACACTTTTGAGTGTCAAGGTTATCTGTATAGTGCTGAAAATCAGAGCTAGGTGCCTAAATTATTGTCCTGACCCCCCTACATCTAAATTTAGGGGTTTTGTGAAAATAGGCTTCTAAATTTAACTGCTGTAGGGGTGTAGATCTAGGCACATAACTCTTTAAAAGTCTATGTTTAGATCTTTTGAACATCAGTCCCTAAACCTGGTTGCTCAAACCTGGGGGCCTGATTTAGTACATTAAAACTTGCATATCTGTTTGCTTACACGGTTTTAAAATTGTACGTTTTTTGCCTCCTAGCCTTTTTAAACAAGTTTTTTGGCCTGGCAGTTTCCTTCAGATCCTTTGGACCTGCCAGCTCAGTCGGAGCGAGCCTCAGTAGAGCCACGGTGTCGTTGCCTTTCATTTACAGCTAGCTGGAGCTTTCCTTAATCCACGGCACCACCTCCATCTCGCTCAGTCCGAGGGCCACGAACTGCAGCTGCCTCAAGCGTGCATAACGTGGGGGCTCCTAAGGCTGCCCTCTGAGACTCCTTCCCTGCTGGGGTTGTGAGCGCTGCCTCCTCAGAATCTCCCAGCTGGGGCCCAGCCTGGACAATGCATGGGATTTGCTTTCATTTTCTGAAATTTCTGGAAGAAGGAAAATATAAAGCAGAAAAATTGCTCTGGGAGTTTGCCATCTAAGGGCTTGAGCTTTTAAAGGTCTGTGAATGAGCTTCGTTATGCTCTTCATGCAAGTTTTCGGGGGACATTTTTCTTCCACGAGGTTGCATAGAACGAAACTCTGGAGCAAAAATGATGCGCCATTTCCAAACTGTGTGGGCATAGTGACTTGGAAGGCTTTACCTTTTCCCACGGTACTGCCTGGACGTTAAATCTGACCCTTAGATTGTAAGATTTTGGGGGGCGGGGACCTAGGAATTCTGTACCGTGTACCCCTTCTGGTTCGATATGAAACCCAAACCCATTCCACTAGCTGGGTTGACACTTTGCCATCAGATGCAACTTTCAGGCTCAGGTTTCTTCTCTTAGCATCCAGTGGAAGGGAACCTTGGTTTTAAATAAGCTTTCCATAAGTAATCTGCTTTTGCATTATAGCCGTGAACCATATACAGATTTTATTGGATTCATTCATACTGAGAAATAAATCGATAACTGAGTAATAAAATTAAGGACCAGCTGCACGTGTCCAGTGCGCTGAAATGCCGTAGTAAGGACGCGTGTATGGCTTTATCTTTTTTTTGGATCCCCCTCAGTCTCTTTCTGCTCCTCTGAGTTTGGAACCAGGACTGGGGATCCCCATGCCACGAACCTTTATTCGCAGCACCCCGAGGATGCCTTTCTTTCCCTCTGTTCTATATATCCCCCTCCCAACTCAACTAGCCCGGTTGCCGCAGCAACAGTGCACCAGGGCCCCTGCAGTCATGGGCCCTAACAACGGACCACTAGGTGTCGCCATTGTGTGATGACTGGCACTCTCTCTGTCGTCATCCCCCGCCCCCCCCCCCCCCCTCCTGCAGGGGCTGCGAGTGCCACCTCCTCAGCCGGCCCATAACAGAAGACCTGACCCGGAAATGAAACCCCATGGAGGTTCTTCTTATGGCAGTGCACAGCGCTACAATCGGGTTAGCCCCAAGACGCTGACACGTTTGAAATAATAAGATTTTGTGTAACAGTCACGCCCTTTACTTCAGTGGATGCTATCAATATCTCTTCCCAGACATTTGGAAAGATGGTCATCGTAACAGATTTCTGTTTAAAAGGTTCCTCTTCCTAGCTGTGAATTTAAATGAAACATCATTTCAACAACTCCTAGCATTGCTTGGTTTGCAGCCTGAGATCCAGTAAAGGGTTAGTGCGTGGCATTTCTTCGCTTTGTTTGCAGTCTGGGATTCAGTAAAAGGGTCGGTGGTGTTTTGTTTGTTTACATTTAACGCGTGAATATTTGTTGGAAACTGTAAACAACGAAGATGGAAACTGACAAGGATGCTACGGAATAGCTGGCGACGGTTATGGCAGAGAATTGGTTTTGAATCCTTTAACTCCGGCAATTCAAAGCGACAGTGGAGGGGGGAGCCTGAAAGCTAGCCCAGATGTTGCACAGCGCCAGTGATGGCTGCCTACTGCCTTCCAGAATTTGGAACCGAGATTCATAACAAAAGTATTTTTATACCTTGCAAAAGTGTTTTGCAGTTGTCGTGTTTTAGATTTTGTTGTCCTTCTCAGCGAGTTTCGGGTGGCTGCTATGCCCTGTCAGTGGTGACCATGATCTTCACTAAGCTGCTGTCCGACGGAGTCAGCAAGGGTCAAGGAGCAGGCCAAAAAATGTCATTTCTTTGTCAGGTCTTTTGGGGGGTGATTTTCATTAATGTTTTCTTTTCTTTTTTTTTTTTTTGTGTTTCAGAAAGAGTGCATACTAAAATGATAGACCCCCACAACATTTTGTGTTTTTTCTTCTATCATTTCATTTTGAATGCACATCCCTATTAGTCAAGAACACAGTCTGTACCCATGCAAACCTTTAAACCTCACTGAAACAAGCTTGGTAATCATCACATGCTCAGCCAGAGCTGTATAAAATGATCTTGTTGTTAAATACCCTTTGGGAGAGGAAAAAAAATATAGTGAAAGGATGTTGTAGGGGGCAGCAGTGGAAACCTTCTACTGCATTACATTAATCTGAAAATTAGAGGATTTTTTTTTTCCTTTCTCTCTCTTCGGCGAGTACTTCAGTGTAAGCTTTCTCCTGGGCCTAACCCACATTCTGGTAGAGTTCACCAGTGGTTATAGACCCTCTCCTGGTTATAACTGAGACCAAACAAGGGAGCTCACTATATTATAAGATTCCAGTAAAAGTAACAGCAGTGTGCAGCGTTCTTCTAGGGTTCTTAGGTTCACCGAATAATTCATTCTCAGACTGGTCCTCTGTCCCTTGCCCAGCCAGTCAGGTTTTCATCATATTCCCAATGAATATACATGAGAGAGATTTGCATCCATTGCTTCCAATGTATACAAATGTATTTAATGCACATTGATTAAGGATATCCTGAAAACTCAACTGGCTGGGGAGGAGGCCCGAAGACCAGTTTGAGCACTATTTGTAAGAATCGGGTGCCCCATCGAAAGCTAATATGTTGTTTTATGATAGGACATTAGTATTCAGACCGGCATGTCTGAAAGAATTTCAGTACTTATGATTTGGATACATGTACAATGAGCTATTAGTTTCTGGAGTTAAATTATTAATCGTCTACCCATTGATTTTGATTGTTTAGCATTTTGATTGACACTTGGGCAGTGCAGTGCAGAATTCTAGTAGCTGACCTATCCCTGGAAATATATCTTACCATTCTGAGAGGCCTATTATTGTACTTAAGAAAATTATGCAAAATGTAGTAAATCAGCTTTATCAGCCAGAGGCCTGATGTTAGCAACACGAGATCATGATTATGGTTAATAATTTTAGCACGTGGGGGCCTGTACATTAACACACTGAAATTCCCTGTGCCAAATTTAGGGTACTTTAGTGCATGCTCGAACTGTCCCGAGAATAGTGAGGATATGTACTAAGATGATGTGCAGAGCATGCGTACTCAGAGGATGGAAGGAAAACTGCTGCCGCCCTTAGAGGTGCAGATACTCTGTACACTTTGGATTCCCCTCCGCGAACTGACCCAAACTAAAAAATCATTATATATGTCTTTCTGATTTATTTATATATGTTTTATACATGTTTTTAAAAAATTGTTGTTTGATTGCTTACATTCTGTAGCCCCTGAAGCAGCCCCTTGTAAATGGGCGAAACTCAGTTCAGAGTCAGGCAAGTACTGGACTATTTGTTTTCATAATAAAACATTTTTTAAGGACTTTTTGATCTCTCTCTTTTTTGTTACCAAAACTAAAAAAAACCAACTGATTAACCCAGGGGGATACTGCCCCCCCCCCCCCCCCGGAAAAGAATCCCTTCTCTCATGCATATTCATTGTGGATATCCTGAAAAGCCGACTGGCTGGGGGGTCCCCAGGACAGGGTTGGAAACCACTGCTTTATACTTTAAAGTAATTTGTTCTTATATTATTGACCCTTTCCAATTGTAGAGGTAGTTTTTAAAGCTCCCTCCTAAAATTTTGTGCAAAGCGTTCTTAAATCCAATTCAGATGTAATAAGGCAAATTTCCAGTTTTATACGTTTATCCTGATGTACTGAAATTGCTTCTTATCCATTCTCCTCAGTATCCTTGATGGTATCTGGAGGGCACATCCCCTCTCCTCTCTTCTATATCCAGATAACACATTAATGGTTAACACCGGATATAAGCCACTGGTTTTCTTCAAAGTCCAATTTCTCCTCCTCCTGTGAATGAATGGAGATTTATTCCTTCTGTGACCTTTCAGGGGGTCGATGGATCTCTTGCAAAAGGAGACTACCAACTCCTTTTAGAAGTTGAATACTGAGTCCCTGGATCCTTGGGCACTCAGGTCAACGGTAAAAGTAAAAATCATTTTAAACACCTCACCTTTCTTTTCAAGTTTGTTTGATACAAATTTCCTTTACCTAAAAGGGACAAAACCTGGCAAAGTGAGGAGAAGGGGCACCCTTTCTCCTCTTCCATTTCCAGTCCTCCTTCCATGAGGCTTCATGGTCCTTTCCCAAAATAAAACACAACAAAATCAGGAGTGAGCTTGGAGACATGCTGCCTCCTGTAAGGGCTAACCAAAAGTCCACACAAACAATTGGGGATTTTCAAGACGGTGGCTTGACAGCACATACCACTTGAGTCTCCGTTACCTATTGTTTTTTTGTTTGCCTAGAGTGTTTTATTCCTTCTCCGTCATTAAAATGGTCAAGAAAAGAAAGGGAAGATTTGTAGCCTATCCTTAGGCTTTGTCTCCCAGAGCGACAACAGGTTCTATGGACTCTTTTGTGGTGCCTCACATGACCGCAGGTGAACAATCCTTGGTAATTATGGGCAGAGGGGGGAAAGGTGGTGCCTCCATCCACCCCAGATTTGAGTGCATTGTTGAGCCCTTTGGCGAGAGCGTCTCCCTTGGACCCAACAGCCGCGTGAATTTTGTCGCATACTGATGATGTTGTGGCGGCGGCGCTCTTGTGGCAGGGAGTGCAGCTATGGAGAAAAATTTGGACGGTGCCCAGAGTTGAACAATGATGGGTCCAGAAGAGTTGAGACGCAAGAGAGTGGCTCTGGAACTATTGGAAGTTTGGCTGTTTTGCTACAACAGACTGAATGGAGTGGAGGGTTCAACGTGCAGAAACTCTCGTTTTTTACTCTGGAGTCGATTTGGGAAGCTATTGAGGTGTTAGGGAAAGTTGTTACCCCACAAATTGCTTTGGTAGTTGGAAAGAAATTCTATGTTGGAGGAGAAAGTCAAAGGATTAGAACATTTCAATGCAGTAATGGATCAGCATTTGTTAGACACCAGATGTTGTCCGAAAATTCTTTATTTGAATGGAGACACAAAATTCATACTTTTGCCCTTGTGTCTCCATTCAAATAAAGAATTTTCGGACAACATCTGGTGTCTAATCCACTATTTGCCTACACGGCGTTCTTAGATCACCTACCCTCTTGCTTCATCAGTTCAGCATTTGTTAGTCCTCACAAATAGGACTGATCAAATAACTGCAGTACAATAATGTCTTGGGAAAAATTGGAGAATATGGAGAATTCTTTAAGGCGATGCAATTTGTGCTTTATACATTTTTTGTACATTGCCTCTGGTGTCAGCTAAAGAGATGTTTCATAGATATATGCTGAAGTTCTCAAAATTTAGGATAAATCTCTTCTACCAATCTCATGGGCTTATTATCTACCTTTACCTAAGGGAAAGAAGCTGGAATATGAGAAGAGGATGGAATCTGTTTTATCTGAAGATAATTTCCAACTTAATTACATTTTTAGAAAATTCTGATTTTGTGCTTGCCAAACCCACAAGTCCCACAGTAACCCTTGTTTTAGATCCAGACAGAGAATGCCTGTTAAAACTTTTTTTTAAGGCTTTGCGAGGTCAGTATTCAAAAGTCATTTAAATAAATAACTCATAAGTTATCCATCTAAATGGCAAGTTGTGCCATATTCAGTCACCTATCTGGCTATAATTTAGCCTGATAGGAGTTCTGGGGTGTACCAGTTATCTGGCTAACTTAGACAAATTTCAGATATATCTGGCTAAGTTAGCCAGATAATGTTAGGCCTAAGATTTTAATTTGGGATTATTTTATTGTAATGAGTGTGTGCGGGAGGGAAGTGTGGTTGATGAAGGATTATGCTCCTGTTATGTGGGACATTTTGAATTGAAAGCACTTTTCTAATTTTGTATACCTGTTATATTTTGTGATTCTGACACATCTTTTGTATTTTTTGATATATGGATTAAAATGTGTATAAGCATATTTTGATACTGTTTGATATTCCCTCTTGATTAGTCTCTTGTTCTTACATTTTTAGAGAGGGTTTGTTGTACCTTCTATTCTCTTACCTGATAGGTTTATTTCCTTTGGAGCCATAGGAGCAGTTTTCTGCGGGGTCTCGTGGGATTTTATTCTCTTTCTTAGTCCTTTTAGATAGGTTTTCTGCTGGTTTTAATGTAATTTTTTTTTGCCAGTTGCGTGTTGCATTAGTCAGGGTTTTTCTAGTTGTTTGTATTTGTTTATTTTGACCCAGTGCATCAGAATGAGAGAGGTTGGCAGACTTCTCAAGTACTCCTGATGTGAACACACTAGGTTTGTCACAGATTCCATCCTGAGAGATGTGGGCTTTGCCTGGAGGTGACTGCTGTTTCCTCTGTGACACTATTACCTTGAGAAGAGGCTAGTCCCAGAAACCCATCGGGAACTGGGCTGGCTGCTGGCAGGGCAGCAACATCAAGGTGAATTGACATTTAGCTCCAGGAACTGGGGGAATGGACTGTTGTATACCTCCTCCACCTGATGAAAGCAAAGCGTCCACATCTTTGGTGCCAACTTTGAGACCTGATAGTGTGTATAGGCAAAGGAGTGCAATGCCAAGAGTGGGAACTTTTGGACAGCAACCCTGAATCCCCCGAACCATTCCTATGGGGAGAAGAGATCATCCTCAAAGTATCCCTGAGAATTACACCAGTCTCTAAGGCTTCAGCTGTATGAAACTAATGCACCCTAATGCCCTAGAAAGATGTGGCCTCCACACCCGATTCCCATTCTGTGCTGGAATCGGACAATGCTTGAAGGGAAATTGTGACCCTAGATTGTTAAAAGAGCATCATTGCACTGGCATCAATACCATTGGTATCAAAGCAGATGTGACTTGAGGTATCGGTGCTGGTTTCTGAAAGCAGCTTTCAGTTGTAAGCACAGCATCGAAGTTGATGGGCCTGATGACATCAATAGTGCACATTACGCCATAGGCATACCTTTATATGCAAAGAACCCAATGAACCCTAGATCTCTTAGGATTCATGCTACTCAGGACAGCATTTGCAGCACCCATCCTCTGAGGGGCTCTCTCTTGGTGGCTGATTTGCTCTAGTCTGGCCAAGGGACTTCCCTTTCAGATTCTTCCAGTACAAATTGTCCTAATCACAGATGTATCCAACCTGGTTTAGAGGATATGTGGAATAAGAGTACTTTCAACAATCCCCACCCCTACTGTATGTCAGTTACCTACATGTGATGAGACGGAGAGCTCATTTTAAGAGAATTATCTGTTCTGCAGTGCTTTTCATGTACTGATGGTAATCATATCTGTTTTCAACATTTACAAAGAACTTGTTTTTGGAAATCTCTTTCGGAAGATCACTTGGAGGTCGATATACTCTGACATCACCACTTGTTCGGCTAAGTGGCAACATCTGAGTATCCGGCCCCGTTCAGCAGCCGCCATTTAGTCTGATAGCTGCTTATCTAACTAAAAAGCCGGCTAAGTGGTGGGCGGGATAGGGACATAACTAAGAGAAGCTTTAAGTGGCGATATTCACACTTTTTTGGTTGTTAGCTAGGTAAATTAGATATACATATTTGGATAACTTTATATTTATCTGAGTATGTTCAGCAGCAAGGCTATGCCGCTGAATATCCTGGACAAGTTAGCCGGCCAACTTACCTAACTAGCTAACCTTTCCATATCAACCCCCTAGCAGTTTTCTCAGAATCTCTGAGAGTTAGGGATGGCACTGACGGGGCAGGAACGACTAAAGATTGCTCATGCCCCGTTTGGACCCCAGAGATGGGATAAGTTAAAGAAGTAGAAGGAGGGATGCAGATGAAGCCTAGGACAGGACTTAAAAAAAAAAAAAAAGTAGAATGTATGTGTTTAGTCAACAAGGAGGCCCCGGTGGCCATTTTCTAGAGTGTGCTGTCAATATTGTGCACTTTATTAAAAAAAAAAAAAACTAAAACCCAAAAAAACTCTTCCCCCTCCTCTGCCCAGCACGCCGTTACTAGGAGGAGACATGTTTTGCAAGAGTTATAAATGAATTCATGCTCCCTGGATCTAATTGGTTTGTCTTGGCTTGTTGTTGAAAATGACATCAAGGCTGCATGAGGCAATCTCGTCCTAGGCTACGCATGATATATTTGTGACTCTGTTCCAAAACTGGCTGCTTCTATAGGTTATGGGGAATTGTAGGGGAATAGTTGATTGGATTGAATGAAATTGAATCTTTAATTGATAGAAGGCAGCGAGTAGTACCGTGTCTTGATGAGTCCATGTACAAGAGCCTTCAAAGTACAAGAAGACATGGCTATTTTAAATTAAAATCATTCAAACTGAAAAGCCTGAGATCATTTCTGATTAAAAACAAAATGTTAACATTCTTCACATACCCCACACCCCTGTCCACGATCCATGACAGCTGCTCCTCCCTGGGTGCCTGGAATCCTGTTTTGGGTTTGGCATGCTCCAAAGGGCTGCAGTTCCATCTGTCACAGTTGGAACATTAACACACAGAATGAAAATGATTAAGGCTGTTTAATAATCCAAGCTGTAGGAAGTTACTTTAGCCACCAGCATGGACGCATTACAACATCTTTTTTTTTTTTTTTTATGGTGGGCAGACCCTCTCCACATTGGGAACATTGGTGTCCTAAGGGGGGGGGGGGGGGAACCACTGTTCCCTCTAAGTTGTGCGTGTGTGTGCGCGCACACAGGTCGTGAATCTCCTGTACATGGCAAAACATAATGCGCATAAGAAATTCCAGTGATATTTGCATTTTAGTGGCTCATGGCGCACAAATTTAAACTCTGCTTATAAAAAAAATTACACGCAAGAAATTTTTGTGCATATGTAGCCTTTCAAACATTTGCGAGAAAATTAGGGGCAGGAGCCTCAGGAAAAATCTAATTACTTATATAAAGACCCAGGTTGCATACTCATCTCCCTAGGTGGTGCTGCAGTGGTTCATTCCATTTTTTGACTGTAGCAATCTATAGAGAGTCAGTTCAGAGAGAGGGTGATGTAGCATGAGAAGAGCAAACGGGCAATACAAGAGCTGTTGTGCATCAGGGTACAAACTGCAAGGCCCGAGAATGTTCCCTGTGCAGGCTTTGCTTATTTTTGAAGAATCAGGAGAGAAAAACGAGTCTTGAAGCTTTTCACCTATTTTCCTGTGTGCCACTGTTTTCAGCCAGCGGTGCATTGCCTGAAGTGATCTGGAAAACTCATAGTGACCTTTTCTGTGATAAGTTTGTTTTTTTTTTCAGAAGAAAAGGAGTTACATGCTAACAAAACTAGTCTGAGGGTAATTTTTAAACACTTTACTTGCAGGATTGGGCTTTTAGGAAGTTGCTGGCCCTGTATGTGTGTAAAAGTCTGCACGCAGGACCTCTGTGCATGCACTTTTTACTTACATCAAGGGAAGGCGAGCCTGTGGGCAGGGTTGAGAAGAGGTTTGCACTTACGGGCATACTTTCTGATTTTCAAATGCCTGTGCATATTTTTTTTTTTCTGGGAAAAACTACCTGCACAAATTAGCAGGTTTATATAGGCGCGGATAGTTTTTCTGGGATCATTTTCAAAGAGGAAGTATGCAACTAGTTTCATTTTGAAAAATTAGGGCAAATTCCATGGGCAAAAAGAACCTCCTTTGGTGTACAAAGTGCCATCCAGGCTCAAATCCAGAGGAGAAAAGGAGAAGGTAGGCATTTGGTGCCGCAAGGAAAGGAGGAGAGCAATGAGGAGATTGCTAAACCATCACCATCTGGAGGAGAGAGAGAGAAGACTCCAGAGTAGCATGTTGAATACATTTGGAGTTCTGGTACCAGGGACTGTCCAAGGGAGCAAGGGAAACACACTAGAACCATTCACTAAGAGTATTTCTACTGTTCTACGCTGAAAGTAGAAGTTTTGGATACAACATTGTAACTTTAAGGGTTCATCTCCCTGAAAGTGCAGACTATCAGATTGTCACTAAACTTCACTTTTGTTGCAGACCCAGCTGCGGTGGTGGGGAGGGTGCTGTACACACACACTCGGCTGTCAACTTTTGTAATTGCCATTTAGAGCAATCCTGAGCAGGAAACAGGCCTTGACTCTTTCCAACCGGCAGTGCAGGCACCAACAAGAAGCAAGTAAGCTGAGGTCATCATGAATAGGTTTCATACGTAACTGGGTTTCCCCACCTCATTTTTAAAGCCTTCCCCTCAGGTAGCATCCCCGTGCAGCTCGAGTTTCTTTGCCTCCAGCCCCTTAGCATTGCTCTTGCGCTGCAGGAGTCACTGCAGTAGTGGGCGTTCCTCCATCCCTTCCTCCAGAGAGCTCAAGTGCATCATCTTTGCTTAGGTGCCCGAGAACCTCCAGCCTGGTCAAGCAGAAGGCTCCAAGCGTAGTCTTCTGGACCACAGCCCTGACAGCTAAATCAAGCCTTGAACACGGTTTTATTTTTGTGGGCGATTATTCATCACATTGCAGAGTGTTTGTCTTCCTGGGTAGATACGTTGTTATAGTTTACAAGTTCTGCACAAGACTGTTTCTCCCATGGTGGCGTTGCAGTGAAGTAGAGCCAATGCATATCTTTTTTTTTTTTATCCTGACAACTGAAAATAAAGCTGTTATCTCATTCTTGAGATGAATCCATTGGACATCACATTTTGCAGAGTGGATTGTGGTTATGGCTTCAGTTTTTGCACTTTGTTTATAGTTGGCTTAGGAGTGGTTTATGCTGGCTGCTGTTTGAGTACTCTGCTAATGATTTCCTACAGCTAATCTAAAAGAGCTTGGACTCAATATAGAGAGCATTTTTCATTATGTAAGACTGAAGAAAGGATACGTTAAAGACTATGCAATAACAAACCCTTTCCAGCAAGTATAACCATCACACAAGATATCCTTGGAACGTTCCTGGTATTTTCTAATGAAGCATGCGTGTATTTGTAGAAATGTTATATTTAGAATGCTTTAGACTTCACCCGTGGTTACAAATGATGCCTGGGGAAATTCAGTTAGACTGAGATGCTATGGGGGAGGGGAGGCCTTGAATGTTAAGGGTTTTGTTTCCCAAGTTTCTTCAGGCATATTCAGACAGTATAAAATGTTACTGTCTCCATAAAATCATCTGTTTATGGAAGTTTATAACACCATCCCATTGTTGCAGATTGTCATGCAGCAAAAACGAGATAAGAATAAGAGGCCCCATAAGTAGCATATGAAGGAGAGTTTTTCAACATACGAAGAAATGCCATGTTGAGTTAGATCAGTGATCTGTTGAGCCCAGTATTCTGTCTCTGACAGTGCCCAATCTGGGTTGCTTGGAAAGAGTATCCAACAGATCCTAAAGGGAAGATCCGTTCTCTGTTGTGTTCACTCCTGGCAAGAGGAGGTTGTCCTTACCAAACTTACTTGGCTAATGGTTATTCCTTACCGACCTGCCAGACCAGTCCAGACAAGCGGGTTATCTCCTCCTACCAGGAGATGGAGACAGAGAAAAAGCTCAACACTGATTTCACGTCTCCTATAAAGGTGTTGTGCTGCCTTCAGCTCTTCAATATTTCTCTGTCTCTAGTAGATGGTGCAGATGTGTACACTGCTGCTGCAGGATGGAGTAACTTTAGGCCACCTGCAGACCAGGCTTATGAAATAGCTTCAGTAAGCGAGCCCTAGATGGAAGACTGTGGGCCAAGCTTCTAAAATAGGTTCAATCAAGCCCAAGCCCAGGCCTGATGCTGCTATCCAACCCAGAGGCTGGGTCCCAATGCTGGGGCCTTGGCCTAGACCGAAGCCTGAACCCAGGCCCGACGCTACGACCCAACCCTGAAGCACCATTTTAATGTACAGCATTGCCATACATCAAAATGACACCATCTGCTTGGATGAATCGACTTCAGCGGATGCCATCATTTGGCACTGAAGAGCTGAAGAAAGAAGAAGGCCCGAAAAAAGCTCCTAGGCTTGGGTTACAACTTTATACCTGAACTCGGGCCAAGGTCCCACAGGCCTGGCTTTGGTTTTGGCCTAGGCTGAGGTGATTGCCTTTAGGCTGAGGCGTGGCGACCTACTACTGCCTCGGCTTATGCAAGTCCAATGGATCCCCTCCAGACTGGGTAAGTGGGGGCCAGATGAGACCCTGGCCCTGGCATTTTTCTGGGAAGGTGGAAGGGGAAGGCTTTGCTTTTATTTTTTTTGGCTGTTTTTGGGCAGGGATTTTTATTACTTGATTCTTTTTTTTTTTTCTTCACATTAATGAAACGAATCAAGCAATCCATGAACTGAAATTCATGGGGAAAAAGCTTCCCAAAAACGAACCATATAATGAAATTGAATTTTTTTTTGCCCCTGCACATCCCTAGTTCTCTGTACTACTGGATAAGCATTGTGCAAAATACTGTCATGTTTAAAAATTCAGGTTTTTGTTTTGTTTTTTTTTAATCTAAATGTTATAAAATTTAGCAGACACTAACCCCATCTCTGAGACTGGGAGTCAGGTGAATCTTCAGGGCTATACAGTCATGCCACCATCTAAGAATGTCTAAAAATTTTTCTGTACTTGAACAGATTCCCATGGCAAGGCTCAGCAGCAGCCCAGGAATAAGCAATTCTTATGTAACCACTTTCTGCAGGCCTTCGTTTAGGAAAGGGACACACTTTTGAGTGCTTTTGAGGCCAGGAAAAACTCACTGCAGTCTCGGTGGTTCTTTTGAAGGTGGAGGTGGTGGTGGGGGAGGGAACAATTGCTTCTTAGAGCTTTAGGAATCGGGTGGAAGTCCAGCAGATAATACTCTTCACTCACTGGAATTGTGGTTCCAGGCAAGTAAAATTTAACTGAAGCAAATCTCTTCTTCAGACATTACAGTCAAATCATAATTTACAGTCCAGCAAAATACACGAAAGCCAGAAAGCGAGGAAGGTTCCTGGGGTACCTTTGGCTTCCCTTGCCTCCAAGACTTCCGTAGGAAGAAATGTAGCATCCTCTGTTGCTTTTACAGACTCTCCCCACTGTTTCTGCAAGCCTTGCAGCCCCTCAAGAATGGCTCTGCTCTCTTTTCCTAGGAATGGATACCCTCCGGAGGTTGCTCTTGTAGATTCTTCAGCATATATAAATTAGTTACTTCTCCTGGACAAACAGACCCTTCTTCTCCAACTGGAGCAAGAGGGCTAATACCCTTCCTCTCCAAATCTTCTTAGAGTCGGCCATCTTGAAGATGCCTCGCTCACCGATGTCTCTCGTTCTTCCTCTGAGCGCACCCTAGTGGTGGTCTTATATAACATTGGAAACCCCCGCCCCTCTCACATGAGGTGGATTATGGAAATGAATTATATGATAGGCTGTGGGATCCCTATATCTACTGAAGATGTTTTATAAGAAGCGAAATTGAATGCATGTAACGTCACGTGGAGTAGCACAAGTAAATAGGTGTTGCTTGATAACCTATAAACGGGGGCAGCCGAAGATGTATTTATGCAAGTATGCAGCCTTTATTCTCTGTCGTCGTGGCCTGTGTTTCATTCATGATGTCTGAAAATGTTCTTTATTTCGGGTTATTTATCTTCTAGTAAGCCTGACTGCGCTGGATCTAGTCTTGTGAAGAACTCTTAGTACAGAGGAAGAATGCTGCTGATATAGGAAGCTTTTTTCGAGCACATGTGACTTGCTTTCTAAGCTCAGTGTAGTGCAAATGATGCACTCTGTGCCAAAGGGACAAAGTGAGCTGAGAACAGGCATTCTGAGGGGGAGGGGAACTTATTCTTCATCCCTCATTTATTCTAGCTCCCTTCCTGTGCCTCGGATTCCTCCGGGAGCCTCATCCAGTGAATGCTTGATGTAATAGATTTATCTTCACTTAACATGGACGGGATCATAAGAAGATGGAGCTAGTTAAGAATCTCCAATCAGCTGTAAAATTGTGTTCTGCATTTTTTCCCTTTAAGGGGTCCGGCGCCAGCAGAGAGCTATAATAGCCTTTTAACAGTACAAAGCAGGAGGCTGGCAGGTGTGGGGGTGGGTTAGAGAAGAAGGCAGTGCGCTCTGCCCAGCTGAGATGTTGGGCTGTTGGAAACCGGTCTTCAGATATTATACGCAGAGGTAGCGTGTCTTGTGTAGCTCAGCTGTGTATGACTGGGCCAAAGTCGATTATATAAGGCTTGGCTGTAAAGCGTTATGGTGGCTTGTATATTGTGTAGAATGAAGTTAGCTGGGTCAGTATTGTACTGTCTCTGTCCTTTATAGGAAGTACTCTGCAGGGATTCTCTTCTTTGCTCTGGGTGGAATCAAGTTTTGCACGTTGTCTCTTGGTGGTTTTGCTACAATGCTAGAGGGGTCCTGTGTTATATAAGTGAAGCATTTCAGCATTGTCAATGGGAAAGTCCTGGAGTGTATATTTCAGGCGCAACTATAATTGGTGTGTATGTCCTTCCTTTTATACCCCTTCCCTCCCATAATGCCCCTCTGCCCTATAACCTTCCTCCACCCAACTGACTTTCTTACTATTGCAGGTCGAGTTACATGATGGAGTAAGCTGAGCTTTTGATGCATTTCTTCAGTTTTTCCTCCCATGAGAACCTCCTGTGTTTAACCAGAATAACTTCTCAGAGATTCCCCATTTATCATGATAAGTGAGGCCACTTAATCCATCACATCTATGGCTAGCAGACTTAACCAAATGTCAACTCATGTCCACATCATTCTCAATATCTGTCATTGTCTGGCTGAGTCAGTTATTTTTTTTCCCTACTGTCCTTTCAGGGACCCTTGATGGGTAATGATTTTGCTGTGGATCCATGCCATTGGCAATTTGGGTTTGCCTTCCCCTCAGTGTCAGGGTGCAGGTCTGATTCTTGCTCTGCTGGCACAGTAGGAATGAGTCTTTTTTTTTTTTTTTTTCCCTTCTGGAAAAACCAGATTGAAGTTTAATGCAGGGCTTTAAAATATAGAGGAACCTGTCAATTTTGCCTTTTTTTTTTTTTTTTTTTTTTTTTTTCTTATATATATATTCTTTATTAGTTTTCAGCATTATTATCCAATTAACAACATTGAATATTATTGAAGAAGGCAGGTATACATCATTTCTAATTTTCATAAAACTCTAAACAAATGATAAATAAGATATCAAAACCTGCTTCCTAAGTACTAAACAAAGAGGAGCTGACCAAGCAAATTACATATAACTTAATTATTTTTAGCCATAACACAGAAAAAAGAAAAAAGTAATCAGAGAAATTTTTAATCTATTACCAGTATTTGATATTTATCTGATGTTTAAGTGCTAACTTCCACATTTCGGTTTCTCCGCTCTTCCAGAAATCTTTCTAATTGAGAAGGGTCAAAAAAAACATACTTCACTCCATCCACCCTCATAACACATTTGCATGGAAATCGTATCATAATTTGGATTCCAAAAGTTCTTGCTATATTAGCTAATGTTATAAATCTCTTTCTTCTATCTTGAGTTTCTTTAGCCACGTCTGGATAAACCCAAATTTTTTGCCCCAAATATAGAGAGTTTCTTTTTAACATAAATGTTTTCAAAACTCTGTCCCTGTCTAAGGACATAGCAAATTTAACTATAAGAGTACCTCTCTGTTCTACTTGGGAAGTAAAAGATGTTTCTATTAATTCCGTGACATTCAAAGATATATCCTGTATCTCTTGTTCTGTTTTCTTTATATTTATGAAATATGCATTTACAATCAATGGAAAATTTTCTGGCTGCCATGCAAGTATTTCACGAAAATAATCTTTAAGTTGTTCCTTAACTGAAACCAACTTACATTGGGGAAAATTTACAAACCTCAAATTTGAGTATCTAACAGAATTTTCTAATAATTCTACCTTTCTTGTAAGTGCCATTTCTCCTTTTATTATTGTAGATTGTACATTTTTAATCGAAGAAACATCTTCCTGAACCTTAGTCAATACTGACCCATAATTAGTTATCATGGGATTTAAACTTAATAACACACTTTGCATATCCTTAATATTATTATTTAGTTTCATAATATTAGTCTGTAATATACTCATAGCTTGCCATAATGATTCCATAGTAACTGTCTTTGGATTTCCACGCAAGGCTTCGGGCATAGGCAATGAATAATCTGGATCGAAGGATTCCAGGATGGCTTTGTCTCCTACATGTGGAGTTAGTACCTCTCCTTTAGATGATCTTAAGGAACTCTCAGCTCCCCGGTTCACCAGAACCTCAGTTGTTACAGGAAGCAAAGTTCGAAAATCTTTGCTCCCCTCATGCAATTTTTCTTCACCACGGCCTTCCTCGAACTGGCTTAACTGAACATACGACGTCCGTATATCAGTACTGCCTAGGCCGACGGTGGCTAAATTGCTTCTAGGGGGAGCTGGTATCTCTGGAGCCCCGGGACTCAGGCTTATTTCTCCCGGTGAGGGTTGAGTTTGCTCTCCTCCAATCCTCACAATGGGACTCTCCGGGGCTAAGGCCTCTGATTGTAAGTAAAAGTTAGTCAATAATGTTTGTCCCGGGTTTGGCCCGACTGGGGTCGAGGCTTCTGGTCGGACCCTGCCCTTACGCTTTGTGTGCGGCATTAATAAATTTTTTTACCTCCAACAGCAATTAAACTTATTGAAACCTTTACTCACTTTTCTGTGACAAAAATAGGTAAAAAAACAGGAGATTTCCCCGGAAAACAGTCCCATTCAAAAAGGGGGGGGTGTTGCCTCCTTGCCTCCGCCGGCCTAAGCCGGACCAAGCCACGCGCCCCTTCGGAGCGCGCGGCTTAGGCAGTGCGCCGGCGGCGGCAGTGCGCCGTCTACCTCCAAATTTAAGGGAGACGCACTCCTCTGACGTCACTCGGCGCCACCTCCTCAGAAGCCGATAGCTGTTCCTTCACCTCAAGATGTTATGCGGGTGAGTCCGGGGTGTTCCGGAGGAAGGGTCTCTCGTCAAGCGGCGCTATGGGTTACTGTTCCCCACTCTCCTTTCTCCAGCTCCCAACTTCGTGGCGTCTACCTCCAAATTTAAGGGAGACGCACTCCTCTGACGTCACTCGGCGCCACCTCCTCAGAAGCCGATAGCTGTTCCTTCACCTCAAGATGTTATGCGGGTGAGTCCGGGGTGTTCCGGAGGAAGGGTCTCTCGTCAAGCGGCGCTATGGGTTACTGTTCCCCACTCTCCTTTCTCCAGCTCCCAACTTCGTGGCGTCTACCTCCAAATTTAAGGGAGACGCACTCCTCTGACGTCACTCGGCGCCACCTCCTCAGAAGCCGATAGCTGTTCCTTCACCTCAAGATGTTATGCGGGTGAGTCCGGGGTGTTCCGGAGGAAGGGTCTCTCGTCAAGCGGCGCTATGGGTTACTGTTCCCCACTCTCCTTTCTCCAGCTCCCCCAATTTTGCCTTTATTTGACGGGCAAAGGTAGCGAATAAAGCTAATTGGAGCCGACACTGCAGTGGCCAGGGAGAGCTTACGAATCAATTTGCCTGTACTTGCACTTGCTAATCAGCAATGGCAACTTTTCCTCTCAAATCCAATTCTGCGTTTAATTACCAAGGACTGGGGAGCTGGAATCCAATCTTGGTGTACTGGGGTGGGGATTTTCCTTTGGTTGCGCGGGGCCTGTTATGATTTAGAGGCATCCTTTGGGGATCCTGGGTTCAACTCTTTGAGGTGATAATGGTCTTCTCAGAGAACGCAGGTACTTCTTTCTCTCTAGCCTCTTAAAAAAAAAAAAACAACCCTTCTTCAAAGCATTTATGAATAACTTGCTGATAGTATATTTATTTACTCACAAGAGTTATGAACCTCTCTAGGACGTAAAGGTATTTATATAATAATTAAGGGACCATGATTTAAGAAGCCACTGTGATAAAGCATAACAATAATATTATTGTATGAACATATCACCTTGGTGCTCTTGAAAACCTGAACTGTCCATTCACAACCCTGATCCTTTGGTGCTCCCAAACTTTTTTTTTTTTTTTTTTTGTAATACAATTTTTATTGAGTGATCCCAAACTTATAGATTGGCCGGCAGATGTTGGGGGGCCAGGCTGGAAGGGGTAGCATTAATTGAACTTTAGGGGCCCAGAAAAAAAAAATCTGAAGTTCATTGCCCAAGTGCTGCCAACCTGCAAATGTCGACTTGTAAGGTAGGAAGCAGACCTTCGCTTTGGCTCTTCCAACCATATTTTGCTCCCGCAGGCTTGCATACATGCACTGCATTTCCTCTCTTTCCCTGAGGATTTCTCGCTATATCCATCTTCAGTCAGCAGTAGATCTGCAGAAGTGCATTTTGTTCTGACCTGATCGATAGCCGTGCCTAGCACTCACTCTGCAAATGCCTGCGCAGGTTTTTTTTTTTTCCAAATCCCTTTCTCCAAACTGGCAGGCGAGGGCCTTCTGTGAGCCATGTGCTGCATACCCATGGCTCACCTTTTCATGCTCATGGGGAAAAAACAATGGAAGGGACCTGTTCTTCCCTTTTCCTTTTCTTTCTTTTTGTCACGGATGACATTAGATTAACAGATGGGGCCTTATGCAATAAAGATTTTTTTTTCCCACAGCACATTATGAGAAAAAGTCCTTTTTTGAGTGAGATCTGTAGAGTCATAAATAGCAGTAGAATTGTTTTATTGTACAAATCATCATATTTCTACATTATAGCAAAATGCTTTACCTTGACAACTTCAACTTTTCTGGGACTGCTTCTTCATCCTGCGAGTGCCACTTATATCTTTAAAGATACCAGCCCCAACACATTTTTCATGAGCACTTACGCATTTCCCAGTAGTAACTGCTCCGTCATTTATTCCTTACAAATGCTGGTAAAGGTTCATGGAGAAATGTCTGTCTCCAGCCGTAGCCAGAGGCCGTAACAGCAGCGAGGTGATTAGTTGAATAGGCCCTGTTGTTTTCATGATGGAGCTCTTAGGCCTCTATTTTCCGGAGGGCATAATTTATTGCATGCCTTAGGTTTGTTTGGTTAGAATAGGAGAACCACACAGAACAATGCACAATTTATGTAACAGTCATAAACGGAATACCCTGTTTTCCTTTTTTTTTATGGGACAAGATGGCAAAAACATAGCAAGCACAACCAAGCAACATGTAAATAAGATTTGTTTTTCAAAACAAGAAGAACATAATACAAAAATCAATTAATCCTAATGAACACTCGAAAGGAGGCATAAGCCCTCAATATCCTAGGATTCGATGTACAAGTTGCTTATGCTCCTTGTCCTGTTTATTCAGACAATTATTATTCTGAGTCTTGCGTTACTCCGTTCAGGCAGTTCCAGCTATGTGTCAGGTACAGGCTGGGTTGTACGTTGACCTCACTCCTCATTTCCTGTAGGGTTTGGGACAATCTCAGCTTGCTAAATTGTCATGCCCTTCTGAGATAAGAGAGGGTGGAGAGTATTGTTGGCTAGAGGGAACAGGAAGAGAGCCGGGATGGATGGCGTAGGCAGCCAGTTTGCATTCCAGCAGATATCCAAGGGAGTGCCATTGGCTGTGACTTGGCAGTTGATAGGGTTGAGATTTTGACCAGGGCACGTTGGTGTTATATATGCATAATCATGTTAGAGAATGTGCGTTCTGGTTTGTTTTAGGTCCGGTAGTATACATGGACCTCGCTGTCGGGGTTTGAGGCTTGCTGGTTATTAGGTAGTGGAGCAACTGCTAAGGTGGTGATGGTCTCCATACAGCAGATCCCAGGCTTGACGTGTTAAGATTTCTGCCTGCCACTTCAATTGAGATGCAAGTCACTGGGCTGACGCATGAGCTTGCTACTAAGCAAACTAAACAAAGGATTGAACTCCTTGTGTTTGAACATGTCACTTGTGCTGTGACTCACTGGGCAGTGTTGGAGCTTGAATTCAAAAGTCCAAATGCTGTAGCGGCAGCGGTGGCAGCAGAGAGAATGAAGAAAAAGATAGGACTCCCGCTTCCATGCACAGATCTAAAGCTTAGTCCTTAGCTGCCCTGTGGCTCCTAGAGTATTGTTCTTCACCGCTTTTGAATCGCCTTGAACTTCTGGGTTTGCATGTCATGAGCCCTTCTTGTGACAGACTGTCTTTGGGTCCTACCTTGTTTTTCATTCTCAGAATTTAAATCGGGGCTCTCATAGAGAAAGCCGCGTCTTATTCCCAGACATGGCTTCTGCTCATAAGACTGGCAGCGGCTGAGAATGCCGCAGGAGAACCTGAGGGAAGAAGATACTGCCCTGGCTGAACAGGAACATCTAGGGGTGTGATTCAAGGTGCATTGTGTACCCAATTCCAAAGGGAGCTTGTAATCTGTAGACCCGCTACCGTAGACCCTGACTGTAAATGGATGAGAGAAGGGTTATAATCGGGGGGGGGGAAATTCCCATAAATGAAGGCCCTTGGTCCTCACCATTTCTAGACCCCCTGGCATAAATGCTAGTGAGGAGGCTAGGGCACATTCCAGCTGGAAGGGGGTGAAGCCCAGAGCAACCAGTTTATTCACACCGAAAAAATGTATTTACATTCAGGGCAGGTTTATTCAGTCAGAAGTGTAGCCTTGTGAAACCACGCTGGCTCCTGCTCTTGTAGTGAACTCAATAAGCAACTTGTATGACGTACTGTGAAACCGTCTTCTATATATACCTGAACGCCTACTGAGCTCATTTAATATGAATACGTATGGAAATGCCAAGCCCTAGATATCCCCCTAGGTGAAGACGGGGGCAGCCTAGAGGAGCAGGGCTGAAAGGGATGCTGCTCTGTCCTCTGTCCTGGCACTACTTTTTATTTATAAGCACCACTCAGCCCGCGTGACCGCGCCCTGTCAGTCCCATTCCCTATAGGGCGCAGAGGTTTGCCAGCCGAAGCGTCGCTGGTCCATCCCTGTGCCTGTGAGAGAGAGAGTGCTGCTGGTTCAGGACAGGAGCTGCCGCTTTTAGTGGCGTGCATATTTGGAGGAAGGTCTGCCCTTGGCATTTGTGTAAGGGAGCAATCCCCCAATGCCTTCCTCCCCCCTCCCTTGCTTTCTGCACCAGGGGATGTTTAAGAGGTAAATCCAGGCCTGCAACGTGCCAGGCCCTTGGAATATTCTGCCGCTCAGATTTCAGAGCTTGGACAAGTCCAGGAACAGCCCTCCCTTTACCCCTTCTGCTTTTCTTTCGCTAAGACGTGCACATTTTAGTTTAAACAAAATGGAGCAGAAATAACATCTTTTTGTAAGGCCACTGAATGTTTAAAGATGTTCAAACACCTGTTTCTCTCGCTCTGTCTTTCTGCCTTGAGCACCAGTTGGCTCATTTAATTGCCATAATTTTCTGTCTTGTCTTGCTCCTTTTTTCAAAAGTAACAGCCTCAGCTGTGTTATTTAGGTTTACGGACTCGCTTCCCCCTACCTCTTATGCAGGAGCATTTCGACAACTGGAAGTTTTTCTAAAGCAGGTGGGACAGACATAAAGATCTAAACCTGCACACCCTGGAGGAGAGGCGTGGTAGGGGAGATACGACAGAGACGGTCAAATATCTCACAGGTTTCCATGCATGGGGGGGGGTGGGGGGGAGGGAGCCCTTTTAAATGGAAAGGAGGCTCTAGAACGAGAGGTCACGAGATGAGGTTGAAAGGGGGTAGACTCAGGAGTAATCTCGGGAAATATTTCTTCGCAGAGAGGGTGCTGGATGCATGGAACAGCCTCCCAGTGGAGGTGGTGCAGACAAAGGACAGTATCTGAATTCAAGAAAGCAAGGGATATCTACAGGGGACCTCTGAGGCAGTGATGCTAAATTAATTGGACAGATGGGCCATACGGTCTCTCTTCTGCCCTCGTGTTTCTATGTTAATTCTTTTTGTCCTGTCCTTTCCTTGTTAGTATTTCCTATCTTCCATTTATTACTTTCTACTCTTAAATTCATTCCTTATTTTTCCCCAATTGATTTCCTTCAGCCTTTTTTGTTCTTCCTTTTTTTTTCTATTTAATCTTCACTGAGAACTAAGGTATGTGTGTGTGTGTATGTGTGTGGGTGGGGAGGCAGCAGGCGGAGAAGAGTCGGAAGAAATCACGTTTTGGTAGAAATTGTATTGACAGCAAATTCCTCCTGTAGTATCTAATGATCCTTATCTTGGTTACGTTTTAATTACAGCTGAAATTGCATGGTAGGGAAGCTGAAAATTAAGCGCTGGGAGGTCAGGGCCTGAGTGAACGCGGCAGGGCTGGTGGCCCCGGAGAGACAGCTAGCTGTCCGCTGCTATTGAAGTCAGGGAATAGGCGGCATGACAGCACCGATTTCTATCACAGGCTTGCTGGTTTTCACTTTAGTTGTTTCCCATGTTCTTATGGAAAGGGTTTATTTTTTTGGGTAGGGGGGCTGTCATCAATATATATATATATATATATATATATATTTTTTTTTTTTTTTGTAAGTCTGCATACAGTGAAGCATGTGGGGGTTGGAGAGATGGCTGGTGTTTTTCTGAAGCTAGTTCAGCGGTTAGGAAGCGAGTGGCATTTCTCATCACTTGATTTAATGTGCCTTCCCCTGCATGTTATCCTCCCCCCCCCCCCCCCCCCCCCCCCCCGTCTTTTATCTGCTTTGATATTCAGCTGGTAAAAGGGTGAGGCTGGAGATGAAGCAGAGCCTGTGATATTGCAGCAGGAAGAGGGGGCAGACTGCACGAGCCTCTCAGCCTTTAACTGCTGTCATAGTCTGTGCGTCTGTTCAAGCACGCACCCCCCCCCCCCCGCCCCCCGTACCAGGCCTGGCCAGCAGGGCTATTGCCAAGACTCCTGGGTTGCTAAGACCCCTGCGACTTTGCATGGGTGACCTGGCACCTGCTTAACCCAGATAGATGCCAACTTAGCAAAATGACCTAGAGTCTGGCAGCCGCTGCGATGGTTATTCTGCCACCTCACCACTGCTTGCAGAGATTACACGCTGCCTGCTAGCTCAGCCATCTGCTCGGTTAAGTGCTGCCGGTCAGCAGAGGAGTTATGACGGTATGTAAAACAGATTTCGTATTCCATGGTTAGGGCTTGCTTTATAACTAGCTTACTTGTGTTTTTTGTCACGCAGTGGAAATGACTCGCTTCTGTTGGCTACCCAGAACCTGAACGTAACTTTGCTCTTCTGTGTGGGTTATAAATTTTAGATCGAAAAATGAAAACTAATGAAGGGGCACAGGAAGGAGATTTCTGGCGCTTTAAGGTGATCCTTAGGGCAAAATGCAATTTTTTAACATTGTCGAACAATGGTTGGGTCCCACCGGATAACTCTGCGGTGATCATGTGCTATGGGGGGGGGGGGGGGGGGGTGTTTCCAGTTTGAATCACATATTCTTAGCTGGGCGTACGCTGGGGAAGGAAGCGCCATTGTCCTGGCACTGCCACTGGCTGTCCGACTCGTTCTCCGACCAGCTTTGTACAGAGGCCTGAATACCGCGGTCGCGATTTGTCGCCGGCAGTGCTCGGGGCCTTCTAGTTAGCAATTCACGAATGCTGTGTGTCTCCTCTCTCTCCCTCGCCTTCCTGCAGCCCCTCTATAGCCATGGCAGGACTGCTGGGCTCTCCCGACCCGTTCTGCAGGCTTCGGCTGCCACACCTCGCCTCCATGTCTGCTACCTTGAAAGTTTTTTACTGCTTGGGTAGTAACTAGGCTGAAACGTAAAGGACAGGGGTTGGGATAGGTGCACATGGTGACAAAATTGGGCTGGCGGCCCTTCATAATGTGGGGTTTTTTTTTTTCTTTTTAAAGAAACCTTCTGTGAGGCTGGTTTGCGCTGGGTAGGCGGCGCTGTGGCGGTGCCAGCGGGAATACATTACCTCAGGAAACAGAAGGAAGGCTTTTTAATTGAATTCATTCTCCTTGATTTAACTTGCAAAAATAATTATGGTTCGAACAGGATTGATGCTGGTGTCTGGGGACCGAAGGCTAGTTCTTCTATTCCTTCTCTCAGCAAATGCCAAATCAACGTTTTTCTCAGGCTCTTTTTTGATTTTTTTTTTTTGAAGCTTTTGTTAGAGGGTTTTGCCACCTTTGGTGGGAAATCTATGAAAGAGGGCAGCTCTGCTGCATGTTACTTAAGGAGCTCGGTTTGATGGTCTTTGCTTAGTTCTGACATGATACTGTAGATCCGCCTGTAAGTTATAATATTATATTGCTCTCATCCTATAGGACATTGGTAACGCCATGTATTAATTTTCTGGAATTGTATAACATCATAGGAGTAATTTTCAAAGTGTTTTTTGTACAAGTAAACATATAAAAATGTCTCTTCCCCCGCCCTCCAAATGCATCTAAAGGTACATGCACTGTGTCACAGCATGCATTTCCCTGCATAAAAAGTGGGCGGAGTTGGATCGGAGTAGAGGGAAAGTACACACGATGACTAAGTTTTCAAAACACCGCGTGTACTTTCCAGCGCTGCGCACCTTGCTTGAACTCTCAGAAGGAAACTCTACGGGAATCCACCCACAGACCCTTTGGATTCATTGTACGCCCAGGCCCGCAAGCTGCTCATGGGGGTTTTCAGAATGGCCTTTCCCATTTCCGAGTAACAGAAATTGTTGATCTCTGTTTGGGAAAACCAGAGCGAGGAGCGAGAGTGTAGCGTTCGGGCAGCGCAGCAGGGGTACGTTGAGGCCGGAGCCTGGTGGTAGAGTTACCTCCAAGCTCGTTAGGGTTTAAATGCCGTTGTGCTATTTAATGCTGTCGTTGAGGTGGAAAACCATCGGAAAATAAAAGGGCATACCAAGCTCGGAAATCTAAGCCTAAGAGTTTCCCTGATTAAGCTGCAGTCTGGGGGGGATTTGGTGGTGTAGTGAAACCTTTGGTTTTCTTGCACCTCCTTTTTCAAGAAGAAAAAACTTGGCTGTCACCACTTGACAAGGGACACTGTGTCCATTTTTCTCAGTATTTAATGTATTGTCTTCATATCACGACATGGTACTGTTGCCAGAGAGAAATAACAGTTACAGAATTCAAAAGAAAACCCTGGATAACCACCGAGGATTACTTATTTGTAAGGAAAATCAAGTGGGGATTACAGTTTTGAAGCAGGAAGGAGATCTAGATGGACCTCGGTATTCTTAACTGCCATCATGTTCTCTGTTTCTGTTGGGCATGGCGCCTACTCTGGTAATGGTCATTAGGTCCCTGCCCTGAGGAATGGAATTATATTTGCATTTGGGCATAGGGAGTGCAGGTGATTTGTTTGGGGGTCTCACACTGAGGGTTACTGTATGATATGAATCTGGTTTTTGGCATTGTGCTTTAATCATAAGCTATCTTTCCAGTCCCAGCAGCTTGTCTTATAGCCCAGTGTTGATTCTAGTATTGCACTTCTGTAGCTCTCTGCTAGGAGCCTGGCTTCAAACATAGAATATAGTCACAGAGTGAATGGATGAAATATTAAGTGAATATATCTTAATGTGACATAGTGCTTCTACTGGCACAAAGCCTGCTCTAATGAACTGGCGAGGGCCCAGATATTCCTCATCTCTCTGCAGTCAGAGGGTCTGCTTGGCTGGGGGGATCTCCAGTTGTTTCCTCTTGTCCTTTCACATTTGGACAGACAGCTCTGCCTCCAACAGTACTGCTATGAAGAGGTACACTTGCGTGGGGGCCAATGCAATACAGCGCGTTAACCCATGGTTGGACGCGGGTTTTGGATGCGCGCCCACAGCCCCCGTATACTAATAAGGGGATTAGCGTGTTCAAAACGCGCGTCCAACCCCCCCCCCCCCCCCCCATAGAACTAATAGTGCTCATCACACGTAAATGCACGCTGATGAGGCTATTAGCTATTCTCCCCAGATCAAAAAAAAATACGCCTGATCCGCACATTTTTATGCTGAGAAATTAATGCGTGCCCAGAGCAGGCGTTAATTTCTGAGCAGCCCAAAAAAGTGTACAGAAAAGCAGAAAATATTGCTTTTCTGTACTTCCTTCGAGTTAATATCCTGGCGATATTAAGTCGGAGGAACCGGAAGGTTTAAAAAAAAAAAAGTGTGCCAGCGGTCAGGTTAGGAGAAGGGACGCTCATAAAAGTGAGGGCCCGTCTTCCTAACCCGCCGACGAGCCATTTCTCCTGGGCGCCCGCTGCCAATGAGGCGCCAGGGAGGGGCACATTTCTCCCTAGCGCCTCCTTGGCAGCGCGACACCCCCCCCCCCCTCCTCAATTAAATATTCGATCTCGCGCCCAGGAGAGGTGGCTGGGTGCGCGCGTTGGGAAAGCGGGCACTCAGCCCCGATTTACTGCATATCAGCCCCCCATGGCCAGACTGTCGTCTTAATCGATCAGAAGGGCCTCGGCGGGTTAATTTGCATTGCAGAGGAAGCTGCTATTCCGTTTCACCGGAGGCCAGAGCCTCCCCTGGCTTTTGCAGGTTGCAACACCTCTTGGTTTAGGATAGGCATCTTCTCCAGCGGGAATTGCCAGCCCCCTCCCTAACCCCCCCCCCCCCCAAGCAGCATTTTCTTCAGGGAAAGGAGGGAGCTCGCGCCGACACCCCACTGGGATTTGGGTCGGTGCTGCTGTGTAAGAGCATAAGAAGTTGCCGTCCTGGGTGACTACTGCCGGTCTTTAGCTGACTGTGAGCTTCCGGGGCAGTAACCCCAGCTAGCATGAAGGCAATGTGGTCGGTATTGGCAGGGCACCGTTCTAAAGTGCACTGCTTATGCAATTATGGCTTAAGCATTTGAGATGGGAATCCTTGCGGTCAGAGCTTTTTTTTTTTTTTTTTAAACTACCTCTAGCAGCTTTTTACTGCTTGCTTTTTTTTTTTTTCTTTCTGTAAGAAATGGGAGGGGAGCTTCTGGTCTCTCCAGCTCAGCTCTGAATAAAGGAATGGTGACCACATAGCCACAGGTATCAGCCCGGGTAACTCAGGTTTCAGCGGGCATTACAGTGTTCTGGGGTTAGGAGACCTAAGGAGATTTGAGATGTGTAATCATTCTTTTCTGAAAGTTTAAAAAAAAAAAAAAAAAAGCACAACTTGATTTTCGGTTCAGTTTGTTGTACCTCAACCAAAACGAATCAACTGAATGGATTAGTAGGGAGCTTTGCTGCTGCCAGGATATTTGTGCTTGGCTTGTCCATCCATGGGCTTCCATCTCTTAAAGGGTCCATATAGCCCCAGAAAGGCCCCCGCCCCTGTGTGCTAAAGATCCCCCAGTGGTCTAATGGGACCTCATCTTCCAAACCTCCTGCCTCTCAGCCTGATAAAAGATATATCAAATAGAGCCCTCTTTTTCCCCACCCCCTTGTTAAGGAATATCTTGCCCCCGCTCTCCAGCCCCACCCCCATCTTGGTAATCTAATGGGGGCAAGAACAACCCCCCCCCCCGGTGTTGGCTGACTCCAGGTGCTCTTTTGACCTGCTCATGTGTTGGCTGGAGAGGGGGGAGGAATCTTGGGGTATTCTTTTTCTAGGGGGTGGGGCCAGAGGGGACCTTTTTTTTTTTTTTGAGGTGCAGTAATGGTTTTTTAGTACGTGAGTGAGGGGGGGGGGGTTTCCCTCATTTCAGAAAACAGTGCATGCTGTTTCTTGAAACAAATGAAACGAAAGTCCAAACACCTCCTTAACCTGAAACAGAATTTGGCAGGAATCAGGCCGAAAACAAAACAGCTCCCAAACCAAACCGATTTTTTTTTTTCTCCCCCGCTGCATGTCCCTGAATTTTTATCGTGTGGATACAAAACCTTTCCAGTCCTAGCTGAATTCCTTAGAACTAAAAATAGTACACGGAAATCAGGAGGCTAATAAGGCGTATTTGTGTGTGAAAGAGAGAACCTGAAAGGTCTGGTCTGTATTCCTCCCAGCCTCTCCTAATCAACCTTCTTCCTAGACTCCACGCTGTGAGTGCACAACTTGCTCAGCACGAAGCACTAGGCAACTATAAGGCACAATTACAAGGGGAAAAAAAAATCAGATGTCAGGAAGCAAATTAACAGTGGGAAGATTTGACTGCGGGCTACCTTGCCCCCACCACTACCTTAGTCCAGGCGCTGAGAAATCTTTCTAACTTGCTTCATCAATGTCATTAGCATTGGATATTGTGCCAGCTTCCCTGTGCCCTGCAGATAGTCTTTTTCCTGTGTTCACGTCTTATATGGATGACACGTTCATTCTCCTTTCCAACAGTGATGCTCTTCCCATCCTGGGGCATCAAATAACTAAACCACGAGAGGCCACCTAAAAAATTTAAGAGGCCTTGTGGCTCAGTGGCAGTGCTGAGCGCTGCTATGTGGAGGATTTGAGTTCAATTCCCAGTTCATGTCTTCCATCCCCCAGCCTCACCAGGGCTAGGGATGTTGTGGAAACTGTGTTTGCAGCCCCCGCCCCCCTTCTACCCTTCATCCCCACAAGGCGAGAGGATCCTCAGCCATCATACGGTGACGACAGCTAATGGACGGAAGCAGAGCCCACAGTTTCATGGATCCAGGAAAAAAATAAATAAATATGAGAGTGACCCCCTGGTCGAGGACTATCGTTACAATGATTGGGCTAAATGTGTTGGGAAGAGGGTAAAATGGAAGAGGCGGGTGGGGGGCTTTCAGGTAGTTGGCAGCATAGCTGGAAGCCCAAAGAAGCAGGAAGAAACAAAACCCTCCATCCACAAAATAATTCAGTGACCCTTCCACCGATCCGTAACTGGAGGGATAAGCTAGCCCCTAGAAAATGAGTAAAGCTCTCTCCCTCCCAAACTCATGCAGGTATGATGACCCGCTTCCCAACACTATTGTGAGGAATATTTATCAACATACGGTGAGAATGAGAGAACATATATTAAATTCCCATTGATGCGCATGAATTTTTATTTTTGGACAAGGCAAAAGATATGGAGGTCCATATACAGTCCCTGTCCAGATAGCAAAGGTAGCTGGATAAACATAGCCAGCTATCTTAAAGGGAACTGGCTAAGTTTATCTGGCTAACTTTAGGACAACTCTTTGACCTGACCAGGCTTCTGGCAAACTCTGAATATCAGAGTTAGCCCGATAACTCAGCTGGTTAATGTAACTCCTCCCCAAAACATCCCCGGAATGCTCCTTAGTTATCCAGCTAAATTTTATAATAAGATTGCCGGCTAAAATATAGCTGGATAAACCTCCAAAGATAACTTCTGAATTGTCCATCTAAATGCTTCTGAATTTGGACCTCACGGTTTCTCATTACCAAAATGCGGCATTGTTCCTCCTAAAACAAGATAGTTGGCCTTCTTGTTAGCAGCTCATTTCTAAGCCTTCTTCCTTCACAAATTTATTTTTTGTTCCCTCCCGCCTCTCAGCTAAAAGAAAAACATCCAGTGGGTGTATATGAGCTGAAATGCAGTTCACGAATTGTAATCAAACTATAGGCCTGATGAACACAAGAGCATGGGAAAGCCAGTGCTACCCTGTTATTACATCAATTGCATGGGCTTTTGGTGGCTGAAAGAGCCAAGCTTAACGTGTTGACACTGGTTTTTGAGATATGACATGATATGGGCCCCTCTCAGTGGGCCTCAAGGCTGGTTCGGTATTTCCCCATAAGAGATCTTTGGTCCTCTCGGGGTGGTTTACTGAAAGCAAACATAAGAGGTTGTGATATGAGACACATGAGACTGTCATATTGCAGACGCTTGGTCTGTTTAACGGTAGCCCCGATTCTTTGGAATGGTCTGCTGCAAGAGATTCATTGGGAGTCAAATCTCCTTGTGTACCATAAGAAGCTTAAAACCAGAGCCTCCCCCAACTCGGGTTACCTGTAGCAGATTCTGTGGCAATTACAGTACATGGCAGATTTGCATAATTTTGCATAAAGATTCACACCTCCGGCTATGCAAAAGGAATCAGTTTTTTAATTGAAATCATTCATGTTATTAGTTTTTAAACAGTATTTAAACTATATACAAGTACAGAATATACCAAGTACAAAAATAAAAAAATGTTTCAAGACATTTACAAACTTTTATATGTGAGATGTCAATTTTCTTTTGAATTGAAATGTAATGCAACTATACTTTTTATATTTTCTTGAGAAAGTGCTAGTCATCCTTCTAAGTATTGTTTATGTATGCTGAAAACACCCTTAGCATCAGCAGTTTGTCCTGCTGTTAATTACACATAATGATATGCACGCATATATTGGGCACATGGTAACAGACACAAAAAGGGACTGAATTATCACAAGTTTGAAACTTGTCAGCAGTAGTGCCAGTCATCAAGGCTTCTGTAAATTTAAATTAATACTGTCTTTGCCAGCTGTGGGACTCTAGCAGTTGCTGTCTTCCAAAACCACATTCAGGTCTTTGCAGCAGGTGTTTGGTTGGCAACATATGGAAGTGTGAAAACTTTGCATAAAGATGAAATTCTTCTAAAGGGACATCACTCTATCCAGGAATTATATCAAAACCATCTTTGGTTTGATTTAAGAGATCTGTGTGAGATCAAATGTTCTGATTGATTTCTCTGTTTACTCCAACTTCCCCCTTTCCCCTCCTATTCTCTTCAGGACATGGGGGAGGAACATGAGGAAGGGGCTGGACTAGAGTGCCTCTTTTCTTCTGCTTCAGTCTCAGCTTTAGCCCCTCCTCCTTCCTGTTCCCTGCAGGATGTTTTCAAGAGGAGAGGATAGAACAGGACTAGAGGGATAGATGAGACTAAAGCCAGGCACCCTGTAGCTTTTTTCAAATTTATTTATTTATTTATTTATAACTTTTATATACCGGCATTCGTAAAAAAAACATCATGTCGGTTTACAGACAACTGAGAAAGGAAATTACAATGATAGATGGAGGAAGGATAGGAAGTTAAAAGGTGACAACTTTACTGTAGAGCCAACGGGCGCCACAGTTATTAAATGAGATTACATGTGGTTAACCAGGTTGGACATAAATTAATTATATACAAGAGGCGACAGAGTGGGGGGTAGCGCGGGGTGGGGGATGAAGCGCATAGGTTGCATGATTGAATTAAGAGGTGGAAGAGCTTCAGGAATGTCGATTATGCGGCATGTTGTAAATTGTACAGCAAGAGGCTAATTATGTTGTTTCTCTTGGACCTGTACATTCATGTGAGCCTGGGGGCACTGGTTAAAACTTTTATATCTAACATGATTTTTGGAAGTTAAGGGGGGGTCTAGTGGTTTTCTTCATTCTAGAATATGTTTTTGAGTTAAGTTTTCCATGTGGAGTTTTTAAACAATTTTTTTTTATTGCTTTGATATTGGAGACTTATTATTATTGTACACCACACTAGGTGTTCCAATTTTGGTTCAGGGTAGTGGGCTAGAAATACTTATAAATAAGATTTGACATGCCAGGTCAGACCAGAGATCCATTGAGCCTAACATCCTGTTTCCAACAGTGGCCAGTTTGGGTCACTAGGAAGTATCTGGCAAATTCCAAAGAGTAGATTCATTCTTTGTTGCTCATTGTCTGGGATAAGTGATGGTTTTCCCAAGTTTATTTGGCTAATAATTGTTTATGGGCTTTTCCTTCAGGAACTTCTTCAAACCCCTTTTAAATCCACCTATGCTTTTACCAGATCCTCCAATAAATTCCACAGCTTGATTGTGTTGAGTGAAAAGAAAATACTTTCTCCAGTTTTAGTTTCATGGAATATCCCTTTGATCATAGTACTACAGGAAAGGTCAAATAAATGTTCTCTATATGCTTGCTCAACCCCACTCATGATTTTGTAAACCTCTATCCTACCCCTGTTGGTCATCTCTTCTGTAAAGGCTGTAAGGAAAAAGCTTAATAAATTGGGCCTATATCAATTTTGTTTCCTTAAATGGAGCATGGTCAGGTTTATTAGGGCCTGCTGCAGGCTTCATATCTCCCAGGCCCAGATGCCCTGGCCATCCTTCTTGATGTGTAGTATCTGTCTTTGCTTATGCAATAATGAACATAAGAACATGCCATACTGAAGGGTTCAAGCCCAGCATCCTGTTTCCAACAGTGGCCAATCCAGGCCATAAGAACCTGGCAAGTACCCAAAACATGCAAGCACTTTTTTCAGTACAATCAGATGGCACCGAATAACTAAAGTTGCTGGTAAATTTCCGCAAAGCTGGGCCTTAAAAAGATATAAGCCTGCTTCTGAACCAGCCATCATACTTGGGTGCCACCATTCAATAGTGTCTTGTTTTCGGCAGCAGTGATGCAGTATGTTAGTTGGGTTGGTCCTCTGATTAACATCTGCATCAGTTGTAGCACAACACCTTGTTTGGTGAGTGGAATGATGAACGCTGGACCTGTGCTCATGTCATGTTGCTATCCATAATTACATTAACACTCTCTCTCCATTTTTTGCTACTGGGAAGAGGTACTGCCGGTCAGCCAAGTGGGGTTAGGGGTTCAAGGCAGCCTTTCACAACTGGAAAGGATGTGGATTTATAATTGTTCTTCAGGGAGAATTAACTTCAAGCAAATAAATAAATAAATCATTGACACATGCAATCTCCCCCCCCCCCCCAATTAAAAATCCAAGCACGCGGACTGCCAGCTAAATCAAAGGCTGTTTATTTTCCAAAGTGTTTTGCAAATGAGTGAGTTCTAGCTGATTTGCATTAAGCTGTCATCCTGTTGTGCCCAGTTCTGGAGAAGGAGCTGCTGCTGCTGCTGAGTTCAACATCTAACACAGTTCATAGGAAAGGTGGGGATGGGGGCTCCACCTGTAAGAGAGTTTGACGTCAGTGGCTTGTAAAGGATACAGCCTGGCATGAGTCAGCATCGCCGCTGAAAGCGAGAAAGTTGTGCTAGCCGGTAGCTGGTTTGGACTTGGCCGGTCTCTGGACTGGTGATCTCCAAAGAACACTGGGTGAGGGCCGATGCAGTGTTTCCTTGGCAGTGCTGACCGTGCAGCGCGGGACCTGGATACCATTCTGGGACCTGGGCTTTCCCCTGGGTCGGGGATGCTATGGAGGCCGCAGTGGCGACCGGATTTAGGACCCAGGATCGCAGGGTTCCAGCCAAAGAGGGTCGCCGCTGCGATTGGACTACAGGAAGTAGTGGGGGGGAGGGGGGGGGAATTCCTGGTTATTTGGAAACAAAGGTTTCTGGTGCCAGATCCCAGCCCTGGCTCTGATTTTTTTTTTTTTTTCTCTGAAGTCCAAAAATGAATTAGGAGGAAACCGCAACGTGAAAAAAAACCAAAAAACTTACCGGATCAATAAAGGGCCATGGTTTCTCTGATCCAGTACTGAAACAATGTCCTGGTATGCTGGTACAGGTCATGTTGCTCAATAGTGCTACCCTTTGGATGAGACGTCCAATTCCAGGTTCCTTGTGCTTTGTGGACATTAAAGATCCATTAAATAGTCACTCATCTGATGTCCTTTGCTACTAACAATGAACTTGCCATTGATCAGACAGAAACTGTTCATGTTGTATCTGCATCCCAAATAAAATATTACAGGACTTTGGAGCAAGTCCAGAAATGTCCCAAGCACCTGATTTTTGTTCCTGCCCTGTTTTGGATCATGGGTGAGAAGAGTTTGATAGTGTTTTTTCCAACATGGTGCCACTTGCTGGGGAACATCTGTCTTGGCTCAGAACTGCTACAGCTCCTGCCAGCTCGGCAGGAGCGCGCTTAGGCTCGAGAGAGGCTCGTGGCTGAAATAGCCGGCGACATGACAGGTCTGCCCTGAAGGGCACGGGAAAAGCCGTGCAGCAGTCTGTTCTGGAAAGGGAAGTAAGTGCTGCATGCTTTCAGGGCAGAGGCATTAGGAAGTAGAGCAGCAGGGGGAGTCCTGTAAATCAGGAGTGGACTGATTATTTTTGTTGTTGTAAATGCATTACTGAACCCTCATGCCCTCACTAGCTATTGAGAGATCACATGATCAATCTCATTGGTAGACCACATCAACCCTACTAGTATCACAGGAATAATGGATAATATATTGCCACCAAAACTGCATTGGCAGAGCTGGGAAGAGGATGCTTTCTGGAATAATGGATATTGAAAGTTTGCTTTATGGGTACCCTGCTAGTATTGTGTGGTGAAGGGGAGGGCTGTGGTTGGGGGATTCATTATTGGAATGTTTCAACATCTTTAATCAGCCATTTAAACATACAGATTTCTTTTTTTTCTTTTACAAGCTCTTGTACTTATTTTTAATTCTCAAGAAGGCTTTCGTGGAAATAGAATAAAGCTTTTCTAATTCTGGTCTGAAGCACTGTCTTCATCTGATCAATTTAAAACACTTTCAGTGAAACGTGAGCAATTTACTTGTGTCATCTCTTTCCAGGAGTTTCACAAAAAAAAAGCAGCAAGTTGACTGCTTCCTGTTACTTCCAGGAGCCAAATGTTTCTGGTTGAAGGAGCGGAGAGAATAAAGCAGCAACCAGGGTTCACATGGTCTCGTTTTGTTTTTTTTTTTGGTTGGTTTGTTTCAAAGAATAGACTCAAACTTTTGCTGAAGCACGGCCAATCCTGTGCCATGTGCCCTGTGACCTCTGGGTATGAAGGCCACAGTTTGGGGCATGAACATGCCCATTCTGTTCGTACTGGGCTGGTAGAGTTTTTGTGGGTATCATTTGAACAAATTTTTAAAGAGCTTGCAACTCTAGCAATAGAGTTTAAAGGGACCGGCTAGTGATATCACTTTTGTAAAACATTCAGACATCTTGCTGAGGGACTGGACTGGAACTTTCACAGGCAACACAACATCACCCAGACTCCTGACCTCTCCAACAAATCCTTATTCTTCCATTGATTTTCTTAACATTGCTCACAGGTAAGAGATGCTCCTGCATAGGTTGAGCGCTGCTGGGAAAATCAGAGCTACAACTGATGAAAGACACTTTTGGGTGCATGATCTTGGAACAATAGACTGAGATAAGTTTGTTTGTGCTCTTAATTAGATGTTTGAAAAGCATAAAATCTATTTTGCTCTAGAATGCTTCTTGGAGAAGTTGGGAACTGGGACCTGTTGCCTAGCAGGTTAAGGCACTTCAGCTTGTTTTCTACAAACGTCATTAATTTTGGAAACCCAGGCTCTTAACCTGCAAAGGATATCTCTGCATCTCAAACTTTTATCGAGTCCCGAAATGTCCTCTGGATAGTTGTGTAGTGATTTTGTGTTGCTGGTGACATTGGGGGCAGTGACGAACATGGAGCAGCAGCCCAGTGATCAAAGAGAAGGGCAACCAAAATGATAAAGGCCATGGAATGTCTCCCTTATGGGGAAAGGCTAAAGAGGTTAGGAGCTGAACAGCTTGGAGAAGAGACTGCTGAGGGGGAATATGATAAGTCTACAAAATGGGTAAATGTGAATTGGTTATTTACTCTTTCAGATAATAGACTAGGGGGCACTCCATGAAGGTAGCAAATAGCACATTTAAATCAAATTGGAATAAATTCTTTTTCACTCAGTGCACAATTAAGCTCTGGAATTCATTGCCAGAGGATGTGGTTAAGGCAGTTGGTGTAGCTGGGTTTAAAAAAGGTTTGGATAAGTTTCTGGAAGAGAAGTCTATAAACTGTATTAATCAATAACTTAGGAAGAGCCACTGCTTGTTACCAGCATTAAATCTTTGGGACCTATTTAATGTTTGGGTACCTGCCACGTTCTTGTGACTTGGATTGGCCACTGTTGGAAACAGGATACTGGGCTTGATGGACCCTTGGTCTGACACAGTATGGCAATTCTTAAGTTCTTATGAGGTCTCAGATAATTTTGTAAAGCATACTGTTTTTGAGTGAGTTTCCACCAGCTCATATTTACAGATTATAAACCCTGTTTGTTTTTTTTTCTTCACACAATTCCTGCCCAGTAGAAACCAGAAAATGAAGCTAACTGTTCATTCCTAACACATGATGACATTTAGATAATAACATGCATTATCAGACACCTAGACTAAAACTGTGAGATGTGAGCTCGGAAAGAAGCAAATGATTCATACGGTTCTTGTTTTACTTCCAGATACAATAGGTTCTGATACCTATTTTAGAAAGTGACTTATGACCAATGTGCCAATTTATTGCTTCAAGACACCTGCTCCTCTCCAAAATAAGGGCTGCAAAAGAAGTGTCTTCCCACCCCCTCCCTGCTTAATCATTCTGTTTTGGACCGGAGACCATTCAGTAGAAATGTGGAGCTTTAGTTGGCTGCCTGGCCCACAAACACCAACCATTGGCTTACACTGTGACATTATGCACCGACAGATGCAAAACTGGGTGGAAGTTGCTCTTTGTAGCTGGTCAGCAGGTGATCTCCGGGGTGGGTGAATGACCTTGCTTCTCTCGTCAGTGCTGTGAAAGGAAGTGCACACCTCCTGTAGCTAAATCACAAAGAAGATGAAGAATAGACAGGAACAGAATCAGAAGAAGGGGGCAGGCGGGGGGGGGGGACGACGACCCTCTTCCTTCATTTATAAAATACCTGTTACCAAGGTTGGAAAAAATCCCTGGCGACTAAAAGTTCAGTACGTGGCATGGGATTGGAGAAATGCGGGCAGGACCCCCCCATGGGAGAAGCTGAGGGTAATGTGTGTGGAAGAGGGAGGGAGAGGGAGGAGGTGACTGGAAGCAGGGGAAGAATCTCTGAGGGGGAGGAATGGAAGCTACAAGCAGAGGGAAGGGTCAAAAGAAAAGAAAAATATAAGAGCAAGGAAAAAAAAACCCAGGCAAAACAAATGAGAAAAGCAAGAAAAAAAAAAAGAGAATAAAGACAAATAAGCAAAATCATACAGAGAAAAAGAGCAAAAATGAGACACACAAAGAAAAAAATGTCCCTTTTGGTGCCAACATTTTCTGAATAATTTTCTACCCCTGCATGTTTCTGCAGGCTTGACAATTCTTGTAACTTTTCATCTTGATTTGCATACTGACTCCGCCTCGGTCGCTATTATTGCCAGAGGGAATGTGTATGAATTACATTTTTTCTTTGGTCTTTTTGTGCTTTGGCATTTTTTTTTTCTAAGCATTCATGGCTCTGGCTTTTACCTTTTTTTTTTTTTTTTTTCCCCCCTCCAAGATTTTCTCTTTTATATATTAAAAAAAACCCCCAACAAACCCAAAAAAGAAGCCGCAGCTGAAAAAAAAAAACCAAACCTGGGATATGGAATAAAAAAAATCCTTGGTGATTGCTTCCATCCATTCTCTTCCCTCCTGCCTTCCGTAGAGGGTGGCCTGTAGGCACCTGCTCAGCCTTCAGAGACGGCTCAGATTGTCTGGATCAGCAGAGCCTGGAGGATGAAAGAAAACGGGTGTTAATCAAAGGCCTAGTTAGTAGTGTTCGTTAACCATTCCTGGTGCTAAGTGTTTTAATTATTCAACAGCGTTAATCAAAAGTTTAAACTTGCAAACATCTGTTGGGAACCTTAAGGCACTCTCTCTTGGGTGAAGTTAATTCTCGGAGATGTGAAAGGAGCAGGCTCTGTACCTGCCGCTTCTCACAGATCCATTTATAGATGGAGATTGAGCTGGAAGTGCCCTGTTTTCTGTGTTTCTTGATTGCCAGGTACAAATCCTGCCAGCTTGAAAGCAAACAACATCAAAAATCTAAGAAAGGACCTTTGGAGGCACAAACCAAAAATATAAAAGAAATGTACTGCACTAAGAGACGAGAGCAACTCTCTGATGACCCAATCAGTCCCGTTACTAATATCACAGTATTTTGCAGACGGCTTTGATTTGTCAAGGGCATCTCACTGAAATACAGAATTTGTAAAGGGAATATGATATTAGGACTTCCTTAAACTGTGGGTTGGGACCCCCAAAATGGGGTCACAAAAACCTCCCAACTGGGTCCGCAAATGCCTCAGAGGACAGCGCTCTTCAGACGCCGCCCGCATCAGTAACAGTGGAAGTCAGCGTGGGGCCTGTGAGCCGGCATGCACTCCCAGACCTTGCATTTGTCCTGCCTTGTGTGAGTTTCAGTGGTAATGGGAAGAAGCCCTGCAGAAGGAGGGATTGGGGGGGCCACTGCAGGGCCTGTGAGTTTGCACTGGCTCACAGATCCTGTGATGACTTTCATTACTTAATGCTGCTGCCGCTTGCAGATCACCATCGGGCTTTAGACCCAGCTGTGAGGGGGGGAAGGATGGGCTTGAGTGTGCACAGGCCAGTGGAGATTGCCACTGTTTCTCTCTCTCCTCATCCATCACTTGAACCTACCCAAGACAAAAAATATTGCCCTGTCATCAGCCTGCCCTGTCCATCCACCTTTGGCCCAGGGCTCAAAGGAAAATGTTGCCACTGATCCTGGCCAAGGGAATGTTTAAAGGAGGGATAAGACGCAGGAAGGTTTGAGGATTTGATGAGTGGGGCAGGGATTGCCTGTGGAAGGTGAGGGTGTGTGAGAATAACAGAAGATCTTTGCGGGAGGCAAGAGAGGAGCTGGGGGTGAGAGGGAATCAACTAGGGGAGGTACATGAGAGAAGAACTGGAGGGGAGGAAGAAAGGCTGAGAGGGAATGAGGAATGGGGTGAGAGGGAGGGGAATTGGAGGCTATAAAAATAGCATGGGGGGGGGGGGGGGTGATAAGTTGTGCCGGGAGGATGTGTAAAGGGCTGGAGTGCGTGAGAGAGATGGAGAGGACGAGCTAGGAACGTGACAGGAGCTGGTGGATGTAAGAGGCTGAGGTGGAGGGGCAGAGTTTGAGAAGAGATCCTCTGGAATGGGCTGGTTGAGAGAATCGACTGAAGAAGGGTGGGAGTTGAGAGAGGAGATCCAGTTGGAGTGCAGAAGAGGGGTAGGAGTGGAGTGATTATTGGAAGTGAACCTCACTCTTGCTGAGCTGGTTTGGTCATCCTCTGGGGTCATATGAATCTTCAAGTGCTCAAATGGGGTCACATTGGATAAAAGTTTGGGAAGCCTTGTATGAGAGCATGCATAACACTTAACACAACATTCGACCTGCTTCCTAGTTCCTAGGGGTGTTGCTAGTACTCTGAATGAATCTGGAGATAATGTTCCATCTTCCGTGCTTGGCACTGTTTGTATTCAATAACTTGCAAACGTTTTGCTAGTATCCCTTTGGATTCTGTGGAAAGAATTTCATTTAATTGTCAGGCATGGTATATTGTGTTACCTTTTAGTGTTTCCTGAAACAAGCAGGTGTATAAGTGTGGTGATCCAGTCACTTGTAAAATTAGTTTATATTGGTATAAAGATGGTTTGGCGTAGTCTCGTAATTAGTGTGCCCAGATGTGTCTCGGAAGTTGGGACTTTGGTGTCTGTCTGGTGGGGAATGGGTTGCATTGAACTCAGCTTCCATTTACATTCTTGTGTGAAATGGTTTCTCACAGAGTTTAAATCAAAGAGAAGAGAAGAGTGGATCCATCCTTAACCAAACTAACTCTCATTGGTTACAGCTTTAGGCAAATTCATTGATTCTTCCTCGGTGTTCATTTCTTCCATGCCACCTCTGTTGAATATTGCAATTCTTTTCTTGCTTTTGTGTTGAGAGTGTTAATTTGTATTGCATATTCTATCTTGGTTATGAACTTCTGTGCTCGTATCGTTTGGTTTGGGCTGGTTAAAACACCATGAAAATAAGAAAAGGATATAGCACATGTTGCTAGCTTGGAGACCTTGGAGGGTGCAAAGGGGTGGATTAAGAAACTCCCATCTGGTATTTTTTTTTTTCCATAGGATACAGCAAACATTTAGAACATCTATTTCTGCACAAGAGAAAAAAAAAGTATAAAGTTCTGCTCCTACATTTTATTTTAAGGAGACTACGAGATATAAGACAATTTTGTCATGAACTCCAATTGGTACCCGTAATCAAGGCTGGGAAAAAAAAACCTAAACCCCAAGGCCCTAGGTCACAAGGCCACCTAAGGGTCAATATTCAGATGGTTTGTCCAGCTGAGATCAGGACTTAGCTGGACCAACTGCGGATTTTAAATTTCTCACCACCCTGAATGCCTCCAACTTCTCTGACTGTGTAGCCAGATAAAAGCTGCATTCCTGGGGGTGGAATTAAATTAGCCAGGTAAACTTATCCACCATGACCAGATTTAGCTGCCTGATCCAGACCTTATCCAGGTAAATACAGCGGAACGCATGGTCAGCAGCAACTCCACTGAATATCTTTTCCAATTTACCTCACCAATTTTAGCTGGGTAAATTGTCCGCTTGCCATAACTGCCGAATGTTGACCTCCTAAAGGATAAAAATTGGGCAGGGAAGGGAAGAAAAGAAAAAAGTCAAAATAAAAATAAACACAACAAAATTGACAAAAGTAAACTAAGCAAAAAAATATATTTTTTTTATTTCCCCTGGCTCCTAAGTTGTTTTTTTTTCTAAATGTTTCCACCCAGCTTGAGCATTTAAGAGAGGAGCTGTAGAGAAATCAGTATCCTCCTTATAAGCTATACCCAAAAGACACTTTTGCACAGTGCAGTAGATACTTTTTGTGATTCACTATATTTGAAAGAAGAATTTGACAGCCGGGCAGCCCTGATAAACAGCCTCAAACTGTTCAAGGATTCAAGAGATCAAGCGTGAATCTGTATTAAAAAAAAACCAAAACAAAACAAAAAACCGGCAGCTAATTTAAAGCCATGGAATTAACACATGCCTCTGCATTAATTTAAAAACCCTGGCGGCACTTAGACTAAAGGCTTGGAGTTGCCTTCCACAGGTCAAATGTGATTGGAATACGTTGACTTTTTTTTTTTTTTTTTTTTATTATGATGCTAGTCTGAGACCCTGCTCCCCAGAACCCTCCTTTTCTCACTAGCTGAATGTACACGCCCTATTACATGGCAGGTCTGCTTTCCCCAGCTCATAGATGTTCGTGCACTGTGAGGTTGCATGCAAGCAAAAGTATGCACGCTCTTGCGCAGCGTTTGCATTTTATGCACGTCAGCATGCTTTTATCTGTATGAAATGTATAACCAGTACCATAAATTCATTAAATAATATTTATTACAAAATTATTTTAATACATAATTTTTAAATTTTAATTTTATACGTTTGTATTGTTGTGCCTATGAGTATGCCAAATATATCTTTGAAGTAAATGGTAAAAAAAAAAAATGTATGGTATCAGTTACTATATTAATGTTGCAATATTAGTGGTGCCAATTTGATACCTTCTGTTTGTATGTACAGAAAATTGCCATCTTTATATGCTCCATGAGAAAGTCATTTTGATTCTATTTCATATTCATTCAAGGTTATTAAGGGACAGTTTTTGGTGGAGTACAGAGAATAGATGCTCAGGAAACTAAATCAAGCAGTAAATGTCAAAGTCAGTACAAGTATGCTTTTTGGAGTGCGACTAATAGGTAGGTCCTGTTCAAAAGTTTTTTTAAGGGCAACGTTAAAGTTGCATGCACAAAAACTGAGTTTTGAATATGTTCCTCCTACTGCCCACATACATTTTGTGCACACAAAATTTGGACAAAAAGACACGGAAATGGGGAGGCACTCTAAGGGTGGGATTAAACTTTAACCAGTGAACACACGTATTGAGCTCTCTCTGGCTAGTTATATGCACAGGTGTGGTTGGAAATAGCAGCTCTAACTTTACCTAGATATTTATATGCATAATTTTATTCAATTATATTCAGCTAGAGATTTAGGTGCGCAAGTCCTGCTAAATATCCATGAAAAATTGCATGTGGAGCTTTTCCCAGATGTTTTTACCACTCACCAACTTACTGAATATTGACCTCAGAGTTGCCAACACAGAAACATAGCAAATTATATATATAAAGATGGCTACTTTTAAAATTATTTTTATTGAAAGTTTTCGATGTAATTTGTATGTAACAATACACAGTCCCAACATGATATAAAATAGAAAGACCTCCACTTACATTCACATTCATTGACCATCTACTTGGTTAGGGGACTACAAGACACTGGAGAATGAAGTCAATAGGCAACACATTTAAAACAAATCGGAGAAAGTATTTTTCCACTCAGCACACAATTAAACTTTGGCATTCTTTGCCAGAGGATGTGATGAAAGCAGTTTCATTGCTGGGCTTAAAAAGGATTTAGACAAGTTCATGGAAGCAAAGTCCATAAACCATAATTAGCCATGCAAACTTGGGAAAATCACTGCTTACCTCTGGTTATGAGTAAGAAGGATTGGATCCATTCTTTGGGATCCTGCTGGGTATTTGTGACCTGGATTGGCCACTATCAGAGACAGGATGCTGGGCTTGTGATGGACCTTTAGTCTGATGCACTATGGCGTTTCTTATCCCCTTGCTTATCCTCTTTCCTTCCAGATTTCAGAACTGGTTGAGTATCTCTACTTCTCCTTCACTTGTGGTTGAAAAATTCAGACCCTTGGATTTGCAATTATTTATTTATTTATTTATTTATTTATTTATTTATTTTCATGGTGCAGTCTTCCTTCTGCTATCAGGGGATTAATGTTTCAACTACCCCAGACAGTTTACATAGACAATGTGGTTTTCCTGCTGAATAAAAAGTTAGTATTGGAAGAAATACCAGTCCTTACACTCCTTATGCTTCTGAGATGCATGGAGAGCAACAGGTTAGCAAAGTAAGAATCATGAATCAAAGAGAACTAACAGAGTTCTAAACTGCAGGGTTTTGACTGTCTTCTTATAGCCCCTGTGCTAGGGGACTTCATTCTCAATAAGACACAGGGTGCACATTGACTGGCATTTATATTCTTTTAATTTAAACCCCTGCTTCTTTTCTCAGATCCAAGTTATTTTATTCCCTTGTTTTATTGTAACTGCATTCCTTAGCCTTCTCTTGATCTATGTTTTTTACTACTATTATTATTATTATTATTTATTACTAAATGTTATTTTTTGATTTTGTTACTAAATGTTATTTTTTGATTTTGTTCCTATCCACTTGTTAATTGTGAACCGACATGATGCGATATTTATCGCGAATGCCGGTATAGAAAAACTTAAAATAAATAAATAATAAATAAAATGCCATGTTCCAAAATAGCTGGAATACTAATGTTCCAGTATAATGGCATTTTCCACCAGCTTTTCTTAGAATATGCTTCCAGAGATTGAAATCTGTAAGCCTCTGACGGGGTAAAACTGTGGTCATTTGGTCCACCTCTTAGGGTCCCTTCCTTACCTTTGAACTGAATGTAAATCTTCCCTGAACGACTTAGACTACGGGTGTGCCTTTCCCTTAAGGAACCCCTTTGAAATACCGGGGATCCACAACTTCTCATGGAATTCTCCACTGTTCTCCCTCCTTCTTCCTCTGGTACCAGATGGGCACCTTCACCACAAGTAGGTGGTGAGGAGCACCTGGTGGATGACTCGCTTATCCTCTTTCCTTCCAGACTTCGGAACTGGTTATCTACTTCTCCTTCACTTGTGGTTGAACAATTCAGACCCTTGGATTAGTGAAATCAAACTGCTCCTCTTACTCCAACTGTGTTGGGTTAATATCACTCTCGCAAAAGATACTCAATTACTTAGGAGTAAATCTATTACTCACATCTTCTAGGGCTCCTTATCTTAAAGTGCCTTTTACAAATTAACAGCAAAACTCCTTCCCTCACAAAAGCAGACTCAAAAAGGTAGATTTTTAAGACCCGCAAGTGATTGCTGGCGCACGCACATGGACGCGCCGATTTTATAACATGTTCTAGTAAACGCGCACATGTTATAAAATCGCCTACCCACGCGCATATTCGCGCCCGATTTTGTCCGTCTTGCACACACAAGTGAGGATTTTAGTAGATACATGCGGCGACGTGCTAGGCCTTTTCCCCATTTCCCCTCCAGTTCACTCCAGTAAAGGAGTGGATATCCTAAACCCCCTAACTAACCTGCCTCCCTTTTACCCAACTAGCTCCAACCCCTAAAACCTAACTACCCTAGATTTTTTTTTTTGTTTTTCTACTTACCCGTGGTCCGTAGAAGCAGCAGGTTACGCGGGTCCATTGTTCCCGGCACGCGCATCAACGGGCCTGTGCCTTAATGGCGCTGTCTCACCCCACCCTGCCCCTTTTAGCAAAAATCTTTCCAGTGCGTGTACCGCGAGATACGTGTGTGGCTGCAGGCCTTTTAAAATCCGTGCGGCCCAGCCACACCCATATCTCCCCAATTTGATGCACATAGGGCTTTTAAAATTAGCCCTAAAATGCATAGAGACCACTAGGTCTGCTTTTATACCAGGGGGATCAGCCCATGGCAGCAGCCTCACATCGGGGCGCTGTAGCAGACATGGTGCATTCTTCTCCTTGTCTAACATGCATGACTCTTCTATAAGGCCACACCTTTGTAGGGATCAAAGAAGGGCGCTAAGTTATTAAAACTGAATCTATCTGTGTACAGTAGGCTCAGGAACGCTGTTCAAAAATACTTCAGAGCTTACATTTTTCTCACTTTTAGAAATATGTTTTTTTTAAACTTGCTATTGGTTTTCCATTACCTTACAAAATTAAAACCCATGAGATCGATATTCTAAAGGGTTTGGTCTGGATCATAAAGTTAGGTGGCCTAACCCTGAGATTTGAGTTTCCCACCCTTCTTACTAGTGAATTCCTGGCTAAGTCCCTAACTTAAGTCAGACAAACTGGAATATTGACTCCCACAGTTAGGATTTTTCAATAATTGTCTACCTTTATTTTATCCATTTTTACACTCCAGGCTGCTGTATGCAACTCAGCTGAATTTCTGGAAGTTTATTGCCACAGGAAAAATTTTTTTTTTCCTTCCCATGATGTTTGCGTTCCCTCAATAGTCTCCCCCCCTCCCACCCCCACCCCCACCCGCCGAGGATTTCATGAACGTTCCCTCCAATAATTTTATGGGTGTGCATGGGCTTACATTATAATCTTAGCAGTGAGAGGGGGACTCTTTCCTCCCCTCGCCCTCCCCCTGCATCTGCCCCCCCGCCTCTTCCCTTCTTTCTCAGTCCCCCCTGCCTTCTTTCCCCCTTACTCTGCATCTTTTTCCTGCTATTTCCCCCCCCCCCATTCCCCAGCATACAGTTCCCCTCCCTTTTAGCACTGTAGCTCTCTCCCTCCTCTCCCCTGTACCCGCTGACAAGAGCCTCGCTGAGAGGATATGCGGAGCAAATAAACTCGGGCTCCTCTTTCTCCCCCCTCACCCAGTCTCCCACTTTAAGGTTGGAGACAGGAGCGAGGAGTCCGCTGTGATTGGCCACAGGCAGGGACAAGAAGTGGAAGGGAGAGAGCAAGCTCCCACTCTACCCCCGTCTGGCTGCAGGGCGCAGGCGGGTGGGAGGACTCTTTCACAAGCTCAGCAGCTTGCAGGGGCAGCCATAAAACAGAAACTCTGCAGTTACAGAAGGGACTGAGGATGTGCATGACCATGCACCTGGTCAGCTTAGAGGAAACGTTGCTCCTAAGTGTTCAGGTAGAGGGATACATGTATGCTTTCTTACTACATCCATGGAGTTTGGGGGCATGCTGGTTAGCAAATCAGGTGGTGTATGTGCCGGATGCTTTTGCCACCAACTCCTGGAGTTCGCATTAGACCTCGACCCCGCTTCCTGCAATCGAAAGCTTTCTGGCTGGATGAGCAGGTCCTGCTAAATGAGGTGGACGGGGTCTTGGGGCAGAAAGGCTGAGGAATTGTCTCCATTAGCAGGAGCTGTTATTGAATCTGATATTTGCCAGCTTTGGAGTTACCTGGCTATCTCTTGCAGCCAGATGAGTGCTGAGAAGCTGGTGCAGGTGACTCTTGATCTTTATCTGGAAAGCTATCCTAGAAATCCAACAAGCATTGATCCCAAAAGTAAACAGTCTGGATAGATGTTTTGTGGATGTAAGGACCGAGAAACTGCACAGAATACCACTAATGCAGACAGATCTTAGTAAACAGACAGCCTGCGGCGGGGATTAAATACAGTATGAATTCAGGATAGAAAAAGACTTCAAAATATGGAAGATTAGAAAAAGACTCAAATACCCCGAAATATAGAAGTATTAGATCTGTTGTGTTCCTGTTAAGAATGAGCTTTTTGAGAACTGTGTGAGTGAATGTTAATTCCACATTATTTTTTTTTCTTCCTATTTGAAACCATAGGGTTTTTTTCCCCAGAAATGCGAGGACAGAAAAAGGCCGTATGACATAAAAAAAAGGGGTTGATTCCAAGGAACCTGTTTTGAATTTATTTATTTATTATTTTTATATACCTGACTCTTTCAGTGTTGTGGTCCTGTGTAGGAGAAACTTGCTAGTGATCTACATTTTGGATTCAGCCTGAAACTGTATTTTAACAGTTTTGTTTTGGTTTTTTTTCAAGAACCTCTGTTTCTAGTATCAAAATTTTGCCTTTATCAGGATTGTGAGTGGTGGTGTCCTTCTGCCAGCCGGGGCCCTCAGTGGGTCTCATAATCTGCTGCCTCAGTCCTCCAAGCCCTATGATTTGGAGGTCCTGCTGGCGACTATGTTCAGATATTGCCACATAACCATGCCTCATCTTTTGCTCCCGGCCTCAGCTTGGAATCTTTCCTGCTTCTAGTTCTGGCCTCCTGGTTCTTGTATCCTAGCCTTGTTCTGTACTCTGTTTTGGGCCCCGGTATAGGGGCCTTCTTAGCCTGTGTTTAAGTCCTAGTCTTGTCTATTGATTTTTTTTCTCTTTGTCTTCGCTTTGGTTTTGTGTTTATCTGAACTGGCCTGACTGAGTATTGTGGCTTTATTTGTTTGTTCTTGCCTTGTTCTTGTACTTGTCTGTTCCCGTGTCTAGAGGTGCACTCTCCTGTCCTGTCTTGAGTTTCTGTTCTTGCCTGTTTTATTGCAGCCTTGCTCTTTTCATTCTGGGTTCTCCTTGTGTTCTGTTCCAGTGCACCTTCGGTTCAAGTCCTGCCGGCCACGAGAACCTAAGGGCTCAACCCGAGGAAGAAGTGGTCGGTACAGGCAGAAGATCTTGCATTCCTGGGTCTAGCCTGCTCCTGCCCTGGGAGTTACTCAAACACCGGCAGGAGGGTGCTGACACAGATGAAACTAGATTTAACCATATCAGAAGAAGAAAGTTTTAGAGTTTAAGAAAAGTCTGAATTCACATAAATTACCCTTGTCAATGTAAAAGTTAAGATTTTTCATTTTTGTGGGACCCAGACCAGTTGTCTGCATTACTTATCTTTGCGGGCATATTAACCAAACTGTTGCAAGTCTGTAGTTGTACTTATTTTCTGAATATATTGATATTTTTGTGAGCTTGCCTTCATTATTGTGGGCTTAATCTTGTCTGGATTGTTTTCCTTGCTTTTCATTTTCTAAGGATTATGCTTTTGCTTTTACTTTTACTTTATTCTGTTTTCTAATCAAGATTTTAGTTTGTCTTGATATTTTATTGTAAAATGAAATATAATGTTAAAAAAATTAAATTGCTATTAGTACCCTGGCAGAGACATGTTTTATGCACCTTATGGATCCTATTTGAACTCTGCATTCACTGTACTTGATGATTATTAAATTTCATAGTTCACTGTTGCCAAATTAGAGGTCTATATAACACAAGCTAATTATTAAAGGGATCTTCTTGTAATCATTAATATCTGATCTGTAAATGGCTCAACCAGGTCAATAATGGTGTACCTATGCAGCTTCTCTGTTCAATTAGCTTCTTGCTCAGATTGCTTATTTTGTGCAATATTTAAGAAATTTTGAGGAGATTGTTTCAGAATTTGCAAGGGGAGCGACTGCAGAGTTATGACTAGCTTGGTTTTGGACATGGAAACTCATACAGAAGAATGGTGAAATTTGGAGGGTAAAAGAGAGTCCTACATTTTCACACAGGTCTGGGGGCAGAAGTAGAGATGGAGGAAGAGTGTATGAGAGAGAGATTTGGTGAAGTGTGTGTGGGGAGAGGGGTTAATGATAGCCTGCAAGAGGTAGTGATGGGGTGGGGAAAGAGAGCTACACATGATGAGAAATAGAGGGGGTGGAATAGCCACAGATGATGATTAGGAGGGATTTAAGAGGTAGAGAGTGCCAAAGATGAGTGATAGGGAGGTGGGTGCATGAGAGCCAGAGAGTATTGGGGGCGGGGAAGGGGGAGAGCATACAAGCCGATGAATGGGGGTGAGAGAAAAAATCAGAGAGAGAGGATGATGGGGAGTAATAGAGCATGAGAAGGAATAATTGGGGTTGAGAATATGAGGATATAATTGGGATGAAGGGATCTGACTAGAAAGGATGAGAGAGCATAAGGGGGATGAGCGATAAGAGGGAAAAAGAGAGTTAGTGTGGGAATATTGATGAGTGGGGAGGGAGCCAGAGAGGGTTAATTGTTGGGAGATTGATGGCAGGAGCAACCCAGTGAGGGGGAGATGAAGGGTTCAACAGGCCAATGGATCGAAGAGTTGCGGAAGTGAAGTATTAGGATAAGGAGAACTTGTAATAGTGAAGAAAAGGAGGAGGGAGGAGGATGAGATTAGGTATCAGTTGGTAAAGAGAAGAGATGGAAATACAAGAGAGAAATCTAGAAGCAGAGAAGAAAATGAAGAAAAATTAGATGACATTATTGATATTAGAAACAAAGGTAGAGAGGCATTGATGAAGATAGAAGAAAAGTAAATGGAAAGAAGATCCTGGAAAAGGAGAAGAGAAAACAGGCAAGATGAAAACAGAAAAAAAGAAACATCAATGCAATTACAAACAAAAACACACAGACAGCAAAGGTAAAAGAAGGCATTATATTTTCAGTTAGTCTGCATTAAGTAATGCAGTTATCTAATAGTTGTACATGTCTTGGAGTACACTGAATTCTCTACAGGTTTTGACAGCTTTTATTAGAAAAAAATATTGTACATGAACTTTTGAGACCATATAGGTCCTCTTTCAGATGTGAATAATCTAGTTTTTAGGGCCTTATCTTAATTTGGCCCTAAAAATGCATATATATTTTTGGATATTTCTTACATTGATCCAAGAAAAAGGTTTGCTGAGAGTCCCATAATTGGAATGAGATTTTCAGTATTAAATTATGGTATGTTCTATGTACAGTTTGTTTCAATCTAAGCATGAAAAAACATACAGTCAGCAAAATCAAATATAAACAATATAAAAATACATGAAAATTACGATAAACAAAATAAAACTAGCAAAATTAGCAACTAAAATTACAAAAATTAAATACAATTATAAAATAAACGTAATCACCAAGCATAAAAGTAGGTGCAAAAAAATACAATTAAAAGCAAATTAAATGTGCATAGACCAGAGACTAAGATAAGTAACTCAATTAAAAGTCTGATTAAAAAGGCAGGATTTAACCAATTTGTGAGGAGGCGAGTAATTCTCTGCAACTCAGGCTGCATTAGGAATAGAATTCCAAAGGGAAAATGCAACACAAAGAGAATTCTCTTTGTCTAGTCTCATCATAGAGAGGGAGATCAGAATGTCTGGATCAGACTTTTAAATTTAGCACAAAATAACTCTGAGAGGTTTGTTTTATGTTCTACCATAAGTGGTTTGCAAAAGAACCTAAACCTACTGTGAGTGCTGGAAAAACACAATGAATAAATGGCAGTGAAATCCTACAGAAAGGGTTATCCCAAAATTAAGTAAAAACTTGGAGCTTTGTATTATATCTAAGTACATTTATATATAAATAATTTTTCTAAGGGCTGTTTGAGTGTGGTTTTTGGCCCAAGATGATTACTTTTTAAGAGCTATGTATCTCGAATGTTAATCTCACCCTCCTGTACCCAACAATTTTTTATATATCAATTTTTTTGTTTTAAGTAAAAAATAATAATATGGAATGGATAAAGGTAAGTTTCATACATATGAATGCATGCCTCCTCGGCCTTGCTTCAATTTTGTAGTGTAATCATAAGCTTACCAACCTTCCAATCCTTTTGTTATTTATGTTTATTCTTTATTTTAATCAATGTGTGAATAAATAATAAAATTATTCTCTATATGACGCCAGTACTGGCTTTTAGCTTATTTGCTTTGTATAAAATATTTATAGTCAAAACGCCATTAATGTGAACCTCTGTAAGGTAAGATTTTATACTAGGAAAATGTCCATGGTGAACGCCATGATAGTAAGGTATAGAAAACGTGTCACGTTTTCTATACCTTACTATCATGGCGTTCACCATGGACATTTTCCTAGTATAAAATCTTACCTTACAGAGGTTCACATTAATGGCGTTTTGACTATAAATATTTTATACAAAGCAAATAAGCTAAAAGCCAGTACTGGCGTCATATAGAGAATAATTTTATTATTTATTCACACATTGATTAAAATAAAGAATAAACATAAATAACAAAAGGATTGGAAGGTTGGTAAGCTTATGATTACACTACAAAATTGAAGCAAGGCCGAGGAGGCATGCATTCATATGTATGAAACTTACCTTTTTCCATTCCATATTATTATTTTTTACTTAAAACAAAAAAATTGATATATAAAAAATTGTTGGGTACAGGAGGGTGAGATTAACATTCGAGATACATATATATTTGCTAGGTCTCACTTTCAGCGGAGATTGGGAACGTTACTTTTTAAGAGCTGTCATTTACAGCTAGAACAAATTTTCTTTGAATTTTGGGTCTTTTTCACTCTTCAATTTTTGTATTTCTTTAATGAAAATGTATTTAAAATTCACAAGATTATCCTTCATTTATATAAAATATTACCTGAAGGGTTGGACACCCCCCCTCCCCCCCCAGGCTGCCCATGTAGCCTGGTGCCTGGGGTTTTTGTAGACGGTAGGATTGAGGCTGTACCACTTTCATACTTTTTCCTCCTGCTGTCCTCCAGAATGTGCCAAGAAAATTAACATATTAAAAATAACAAAAAGAAATAATGGCTACTGTATTGAAGGCACAAGAAGAAGATGCAATGTAGAGAATAAATTGTTAATCAGTAATTGATCATGTTATATTGAATATACCTACTTCATGACAGATCTTATGCTTCGCACCTAGTTATGCCACTGCTTATGTCCCAGGAAACAAGCCATTTGTGCACATAAGTGGATAAGACAGACTTTGAGAAGATAGTAGGTAGGAATAGGTACCAGGAAGTGCCCTGGCACAGATGGTAATTTATTGTGATAAATGTTTACATAGTCAACATGTACAGCTAGACTGTATTGATTCAGCCATTGGTAAACATGATCTTTGCACTTGTAATCAGATGGTAAAGTCCACTGGGTCTGTTTTGCTGTGTAAGGGACTGACTCTCCTAATGTGTCTTGTGACATAAAAGTGAGTCCATGCTATACTGCTTGCCTATCTGAGATGTCTAAGGAGGTGCTGTGTGAAGAAGTCTCTACCAGGATCACTTTCCGACCAGCAGGTGTGATCTGTTCATTACAGCAGAGAATGATAAAGATAGTGACATTAATTAGACAAAACAGAGTTCTGTCCATGAGTAAACCTTCTTTCTTGAGCCGTTCGTCTTTCATGCATCGCTAAACCATTTATGAGTGGAGTAAAATCTGGGAGTGGGAGAGTCCCAAGCCCTGGCTCCTGCGACCCTAACCCCGTCTGAATTAAGCCCGTTTGAATTAAGTGGCAAGAAAGCATGTAAGTGACTCCAGTCCTCAAAGTGGACCTGTGTGCATACGTCTGCTGTATAAATTATCCCATCAAAGTCACCTGCACGCACACTTACATCTGCATGAGTGTAAGTTCAGTCCCTGGGAACACTTCCACCCGGTCAGGGTAGACTTGCACCCAGATATGACGTGAACATGTCAGCTGGCCCACGTATCAGGCAGGCAGTTTTGTAAAAGGCTATTTCCGTGGGTAAGACGAGCAGAATTGCCTTTGAAAATTGTCCTGCTTCCGTTTACCCATCTGCAATTGGTTGTTAACTACGATACACTCTCTTTTCCAGTCAGCCCTCAAGAAGCTGCCATGCAGGTAATGCCAGCAATGTGCTTTTTAGTGTCTTGACTTTTCTTGTAGTGGATGAGCTGGTAGCAAAGGGGGAAACCTTAACTCCATCTCTTCTTGCTTTCTTTCTCTCTTTGTAACTCTTGTCCTATCAGTTGCTGATATAAAAACAGTTGGGGAGAAATAAAATTGACAGGTCACAGTTTCTAAGCAATATCTCCTCAGTCCCTTCCCTTATCTCTCTGAAAACCCCCTTGGGATAATTCTTCCCATAATCACGGAGGTACTGGAAGAGATTCTCCCCATCGCTAGGATTCCATCTGACACCAGCAATTATTTTCACTCCGATCTCCTCTGGCAGATTGGCATCTTGCCCTGTTTCTGATTGCTGGTTTTGATTGCTGGTTTTGATCGCCACGTTTTCTTCGCCTTGGTCCCCTTTCCTTTCCAGGAGTCATTGAACTTAGCCATGCGGATTTTACAATAAGATATCTTCTAATCCTTCACAGGAAATAGGATATTTTGTAATCAAAGAAAGAAAAATGCACATTTTTGTGTGCAGCACACGCAGAATAGAGACTCTGAGCTGGTTCTGGTGTATGTTTATTTGGGGTTTTTGTTTGCATGCCATTATGAGATGGGTTTTTGTTGTTTTTTTTTAGAAGTCCATCTACCGTAATTCCTTTATACTGCTCACATCTCCCCTATATTGAAATACTTGTGTTCGTGATCCACAATCACACAGCAAGGGTCTGAGCAGGCCTCAGGCAGTTGGGCACTGAGTATTTAACTAGACGCTTTCCGGATAGACTATGCTGGAAGGGGAGATTAGAACGGAGAGGGGGGGGGGGATATCTTTGCTTTTGTAATCTTTATTGGGGGTGGGGGTGGTTAAATCCCAAGGACACACAAACTTATTTTTACTTTGGGGCTGCTCCGGCTAGCACCTCCCATAACTTTTACCCTCTGTCCCAAGCGTGGATCCTTTCTGTGGGGGGGGGGGGGGGGGGGGGGGGAGCTCTCGCTCATAGTCCAGGCGATGGTGCGTTTCTCCCTGTGTGGTATTAGATGCTGCATCCCAAGGGGCGAAATGTTGTTAACAGGCTCTGGGTGTTAAATTAAAACTTTGCTGATTCTTTAACAATTATATTAAAGTCCATTTTTTTCATAAAGGTGAGTTTACAGCTGACTGGGCCGGTGTCCCTTTATCTCAGGTATCTGAGTGAAGCTTCCCTCGGTGGTTTTAGAGTGCACAAAGCACTCCCAGTGGGCCAAACAGGAATCCTCAAACACGGAGAGTCCTACCCGAGTCCAGTTTATTCACGATTGCCCTCAGCCCGTGCTGGTCTCATGGGGTTGCAGATCCGATTGAGAAACTCCAAGATCCTGGTCCTCCTTTCCCCGATGTTGGTACTGGTGACTTCTCTTGCAGGAAACGTCTTTAGAACGTGGGAACCAGGGCTACCCCAGCCCTGGAAACCTGTGGGGAGGGGAGAGTAAACCCCCCCTCCCCCTCCCCGCAAACAGTATTGAATGCCGACTCTGAAAACAAATCTCTCGGTGACTGATGCTTCATTATCACTGGTGCTTGCCCCATCTAGGGAGTAGATTAGGGCTCACAGGTCTTTATCCCTTGTCCTTTGTGTCTGGAGGGGGGGGGGAGGGGGAGCCTTTTATAAACGGTTCAAGGTTTAAGCAATTGTCCCTCTGGGAAAAAATCAGGATACATCTTGGTCATCAAAAATCTCATGCCTTGGGTACTGTCACTGGTGCTTGCCTCACCTAGGATGTAGAGTGGGCTCATAGGTCTTCAGCACCTTCAAGAGAGTCCAGAAGGGATCCGGCAAAAATCTCACTGTAAAAAAAAAAACCAAAAACAAAAACATAGGAGGGAGATCCTCTGGCAGGGAGTGCACGGTGAGGAATCTCCTCCACACTAAAGCTCCTGATGAGGCAGGGAGGCATCACCAGAGAGTATAAAAACTAAATCCTCACCGCTCTGCAGCTATAACTCAAAATGGCCACACTGAAAACTAAAATGGCTTCACTAAATAGGACGAGATGTCCAATCCAAATCCTCCAGGTTGGGAGGGGCAGAAAGGGGGATGTAAGGGTCTTAGCAGGGACATGGGGCTATCTAGTGGCTTACCCAAAGGGGGCGTCACACTCTCCCACCATGAAACACTTGTCTGAGAGCAAGGGCCCTCACGACGTTTCCACCGTTAAGAGATGACAATATAAAATAGTAAGAAGTTGTAAACAGAGTTTCCCAAATGGATCTGCACCCCATGAGACCAGCACAGGCTGAGGGCAATCATGAATAAACTGGACTCAGCTAGGACTTTCCGAGTTTGAGGATTCCTGTTTGGCCCACTGGGTGCACTCTGAAAACCACCGTGGGAAGCTTCACTCAGATACCTGAGATAAAGGACACCGGCCCAGAAGAGGAAAAAAAAAACCAAAACACCTTTGTACATCAGTCAGCTGGACTTTAATTTAATTGTTAAAGAATCAGTAAACATTTAATTTAACACCAAGAGCCTCGTCCTGCCTTGCGTGTCCCAACATCTCACCCCCTTGGGATGCAGCATCTAATACCACACAGGGAGAAACGCACCATCACCTGGACTATGAGCCAGAGCTTTCCCCCACAGAAAGGATCCACCCTTGGGACAGAGGGTAGAGTTATGGGAGAAGTGCTAGCCGGAGCAGCCCAAAATAAAAATGTGACTTAAACTCCCCAGCAAGGGTTACATTTTTATATCTGGGGGCATTGAGGCTTTTCCTAGCTCTCTGCTTCCAGTATTTGTTTACTATGAGAGGGGATCAGGTTATAGAGCATCTTCAGCTGAATAAGAGATGATGGGTGGGGGAGGCACAGAAGTGGGTTGGACTCTCCAGCTAAGAGAAACGTATGATGAGAAACTCAATTATTTGAATCTGCTAAGTAAGCCAGCTTTAACCGTTTTAGAGAATGCTGCTAACAAGACTGGCTTTCAGCTGGTTGGAAAGATGATTGCACTGGGAGGAGGAAGGGAGAATATTAGACAACTCCCCGGCCAGGATAGAGGAAGAGGTCAAAAGATTTGAGAGGCAGCATACCTCTGGTTTATTAATGAATGGAATTTTAATTTGGCATTCAGTGGCTGCAATAGATGTTTAAGGGGATGATGCCATTGAAGCCCGTGGATGGGAATGCAGTGATTAAGAGGGAGTCGGCTTTACTGGTGAAGGCAGGTGAGGAAGTGATGAAGAGCTGGGAGATCTGACTGAAACAAGGATCCTCCTGCTGGGATCCAGAAGCCGAAGACAAGACACCCAAGTGGCAAGGCTTGATGGATGCTGTTTGCATATACGTAAAAATCTATCACCCTGCCTCTGTTTTCCCTAACATCTGGTTTATAAATAATTGAATCTAAAATGTGCAATACATTCATTTCATCTCCCCCTCTCCACTTGATATTTGTGAAAAGTGGCTTTAAAAATAACTGTGGTGAAGTACAGCTGGAGCTGTCATTTTTTTTTTTTAAATGCAGTCACTGCTAAGTACTTATAATTATAGCAGCTCTTGCAATATTTACTAACCGTGCATTCCTGCAGGGAAGGATGCAGTAGGTACCTAGGCAGAGGTCATACTGCTCTTGTAATTTTTGTTCCTGAGTGTAACTTTAATGGATTAGCCTTGGCATCATAATTCAGTATCATTTGATTTCCCCCATCTTTTCACTGTTTTGATGCACTCTTGTTTCTCGCTCTCTCTTCCTCTCTGTCTTTCTGTCTCTTTCCTCGCATATATTTTTTTTTGCTTTGTGTGATCAGCAATCCTGTCACACGATGCGCCGGCGAGCGAAGCGCGCCCAGCACAGGGAGCTGCGGTGGCAATTCCTGTATCTCTGCAGGAAATCCATAAACAAAGCTGATGAGAAGCATCAGAAGGAATTTAGGCATTGATCTATTTCACTCGGGGGAAGGGGGGGGGGTGTAGAGATGAGTAGCAAGTAAGAGCCTGGGCCTTTGAGAGAGTAGCATTTTCCCGTTCCTCTGGCTGAGAGTGAATATGCTGCCAGGCAGCATTAAGTGAGGGCGCTGGTTGCTGGTGAACTGCTACATTGGGTGCTTTCCTCAGCCATTGGTCTAAGGTTCTGGAGTCCTAGGCACTAGGCCTCTAGTGCACTTTTACTTCCCATTTAAAAAAAAATAAAATATATATATATGTATATTTTTTTAAAGCAGAAATTCTAGCTAGTGTTTCCAAATGGTTTCTTGGCTCTGTAACATTTTCTTTGGTCCTTATTTCTCTGTCTTTTTGTTTTGTATTATTTTTATTATTTTTACACTGTTTTGAAATAAAAGCATGCACATTTTATTTTGGCTGGATCCTCTGTACTTGAAAATCTCCCTGCCTCGTTTCTGCTCTCTGTTCATGCTGCAGTCGTGCATTGCCTTTGCCAGCATACCCCAGGTCAACAGTACAGGCTGACCCAATGCTGGTTTTGCCCCATTGCGTGGAAACGTAGTTCTGATTTTTCTTAGGAAGATCAATAGGAAAATCAGAACTACATTTCCATGCACGCAGTAGGGCAAAGTTATGGACTATGAGCCACTTTGTTTTGTTTTGTTTTTATTTTTGGAAAAACAACAGCTTTTGCTCTTTCAAATTTACCTCAACCATGTAACTTAGCCAATGGGAACTGCTCTAAGGTAGCATCCACACAGGAGGAGATTCTCTGGAAATGTATGGATATTTGGGTACTTTTAAGGTGGATATCATGCTAGAACTGTCTTCTGAAAGGACTATGAAGAAATATTTGCGATGCTCCCAAGAAAGGTCGTGAAACTTAAAGCTCGAGGAAATAGTAACTTTTCATTCTACAGTTGACTGAGAGCTCTAGGGTCTCATGTTGACCTTTCGTCTGATTCTGGTCAGCAGTCCAGTTCTCTCTCTTACTGTGACATCCTTGGTTCTGGGTTCCCGCCTCTGCATTTGGTACATAAGACTGTTCCGGCTCCACCTGATTTAATTGAAAATGCAGTCAACGAAGGAATTCTTCATTGCATATTTATTTCTAAGTGGCTATAAATGATTTAATGATACAAAAAAATGTGACGAGCAATTTGCTGAACATTTTGTCACAGGCCAGCACGTGCAGACAAAGTATGGGCGGGAAATGAAACGCGCTCCACTCCCCTACTGCACACCTCTGGCTTAGGGCTAGGAATCCTAAGACGTTTCTCCCGTTGTGCGTCTGGGGGGGGGGTATATATGGCCCCCCCTCAGTGGTGTTAATTTCACAAAGCAAGGGATGATACAATGGGAAAGTTAGCTGGAAGGAGAGATGGAGGTTATACAGCTTGTTGAACCAATACTGGCAGAGCTGCTGATATCCGAGACCAGGCTTCAGGTGAGGGATAGCACTGAGCTGAGAACCCAGCAGAGGAGGAATAAGGGATAGCACAGAAACTGCTCGTAGCTTAAAGATCACCAGGCTCATCCAGGTTTGTTCTTTTTCTCTACCTCCTGTGGTGCTGTGGTGCTAAGTCAGAGAATGAGATTTTTAGAAATCTCCCCTCAGTCTGTTTCTTTCCCTTCTTCACCCTCCCTCCTCTCTCTCATCCTTGATCTCCTATCCTTCCATCTCCCTCTCCCTGCCCCCCAGGTCGCCAGTTTTGCCTTCCCCGCTACTCCATTAGCCCATCCTTCGTAGCAGCTATCAGTTTCCATTCTCAGCGGCCTGCAGAGCATATCCTGCCAGCCACACCAATGGTATTGCTCTCTGGAGGCTTTTGAGCTGGGCTTTATTGCCTTTACCCAAGGGTAAGCAACTCTGGTCCTGGAATGCCATCAACAGGTCCGGTTTTCAGGATATCCACAATGAATATGCATGAGATATATTTGTATACAATTGGAGGCAGTACATGGAAATATACCTCATACAGATTCATTGTGAATATCCTGAAAACCGGACTTGTTTGTGGCATTTCAGGTCCAAACTGCCTACCCCTGAGTTACATCCAGAGAACCCAAGTTGGACAATTGACTTCACAAAGGCCGAGGAGTGAGGTGAGAGATCACACATTGCAGCATGCGACATTCTTCATCCCAAAACAGAAGTGTTGATAATAGTTTTTGATAAATGTTCTGTCCTCAGCTCCTGATGTCCTAGCTTGGGAGCCTATACAGAAAGTTAAACCTCTTCCCTTTTTTTTTTTTTTAACTTCCAAAGTCAGAGAGCTCAGATCTTAATACCAAAACATTTATTGAATGATAAACAGTTTGACGCTCACTATTGAAGATAGCTGCACGGATGGCAGAACTGTGATACAGCTGTGAATGAGAGCTCCTGAGAGCTCAGTCAAATTCGGAGGACTGCAGCTGTAAGAGGGATTGTGACCGCCAGCAGAGAGCAGAAACCCTGCAGTAGGAGGGGAAAAGGAAGTGAGGTGAAGAAAGCATTGCTTCTGTGAGCCTGCAGAGGATCGAGGAGGGCTGCAAAGCCAGCCCCAAAGTGAACTTTCAGCAGGAAGTAAAGGTCTCCCAGGGGTTCCAAGGGGCAAAAGACCAATAGGAATGAGCAAGAGAACATTAGAGACAGAAGAGGTGCAAGCAGGAAGAGAGCCAATCAGAAGCTCAGCAACATTTAAACAATAGCCGGCAAGGCGAGAACCTAAGCTGAATAACACCAGGTGGCAGCATAATAAGAAAATATATATATATGTACATTTAAATATACTGCGGAGGCAGAACAATAAATTTTGCTTGTAAGTACAAAGTTCAGGCAGTAGAACTGGCTAAAGCACTGCTACTTGTGAGTTACTGCACTCATAAATTGAACGTGTGTAGTGCATATTTCAAATCAAATGTAATATATATATATATATACTGAAAACATATATTTTTTGCTCTCTCTCCCCACTCACATCTCTCCATTTCACCTCCATGCTTTTTCTCTTCTTCCTCTGAGGGGCTGCCAGCACGGTGGCAGAGAGATAAGATATGCTTGCATATGGATTACAAATGAACAGACAATTTTATTTAAAAAAAAAAAAAATGAAAACCACACTGTGCCTTTAATATCAGATTGTTCCCACAAGTCTGGTATTTCCCCTTCCGTCTCAGGACAGCATTTGGCTTGAAGCAAGGACGACCTCTCCTCCACTACCACTTTCTCTCTCCTCTCTTTCCCTGCCTCCCATGATGGAGTAGCTAGAGCCTATCACTATCACTCCCTTGCATCTGTCTGCTCCATGGTTTTTTTTATTATTTAAAATATTTAGGCCAGCTTACCATGTTTATCTTCTGATTATATGCATTTTTAAGTCCAAAAGCCTTAAAAATGGCTTGATCCTGGAATAGAGGGGTGAGGGAGCAGCGTGGATGGGCTCTTGCTGTTTCACTCAATGATGGAAGAGGCAAAAGGCATGAGACAGGTTTGCATGCACTGCCTCCATTGTATGCAAATCTATCTCATGCATATTCATTGTGGATGCCCTGAAAACCAGGCCTGTTTGTGGCTCTCGAGGACCGGAGTTGTCCACCCCTGGTTATGTGAAGCTTTTGCAGAATCTGGCATCGTCTGTACTACTGCTTCCGTAGTCTTTCCTCTCTCCCAGTCCAGCTTTGGATCAATGCCTGGGGGCTGAAGGAACCAAGTAAATGACCACATCCCTGGCTATTACTTTAACCCAGAGCATGTTTTTGAAGCATATTGGCACTTCTCCTGTAGTGCAGAGTATGTGACTGGGACATGGTAGATTAAAATTAGAAATAGCTCTCTGCTAGTTGAAAAAAAGTCCCAGATGATTCCCACTTACTAGTGCTTCTTGTTCATGACATTCTTGAAAATTAATCATTGTGAAAATTTTAATTGCCCTGTCTGAAGTGGTCCAAGTTTGTTCTGATAATGATTCAGAGCAGTGGCTGGATGGGGATTGTTTTAAAGAGAAGGCTTCTTCAATTAGCTGGCATGTTGCAAAATCTTTAAGGTGAAAGAGAATTTTGTAAATAAGATATCTGTCTAATTAGTATACCTTATCCTGCTAGACCAGTCCAGAAAAGTGGGTTTTACTCTGCCTTCCCAGCTGATGGAAGGAGAGGACATACCTTTTTCTCCATGACATCATTGGATAAAGGGAGGTGCAGCCAGTAATCTGGCCTTGCCAGTAATCTCTCTCTCCTGCAGATGGTGGACACGTGGATTTGTGCAGCAAGATTCCAGACTCCCAGGGTTCTTGGTTCATACCTTGGCCTGGTTGAGCAGAGGCTGGACTGTTCCTTGGGCAACAGTCTTTCTTTAGGTTGATTCTCCCTGCTGAGCAATTTTTTCCTCCCATGGCCTTTTGGATTTTCCCTGGTGGAGTAGGCCTTCGGCTGACCCCGGGTTTCTTAGTGGTCCTGGTTAATCACTTCTTGTAAGTGGTTCCCAGGCATTTTAGCCTGGTTAAGCCTTCAGGAGGGGGTGCCATCAGCGAACCTCTTGACAGTTTCCCTCCTCTGATCTTTCTCCCTCTCTCTTCTCTTTCTTCCCTCTCCCTTTGTTTGTGGCAAAACTCTGCATAACGTTTTATTGGCGAGCTAGATTAATAGAAGCAGATGTTTACAGAGGGGAGAGTGTTTCTACTGTATCTGTAGGGCTTGACCATTTCTCAGCCTGCATCGGTAGCCCCCTGTTAATCTCAATGCAATCTTCCCTTGTGGTCTGCTCATCCAACTTGCCTCAGAGTCCCCTATAAAAAAAAAAAAGAAGAAAAGGGACACATTAACTACTAGAATGATCTGCAGCTGGTGATGTGTTGCCTGTGGAGCCTGCTGCATTCCTAGCATGGCAGGTTCATTCTGCCCGACATAGGATCCTGATACGGGGCCTTTTTCCCCATATTCAGTCTCAGGCCTTAAGCCTTTGGGCTTCTCCATTACCATCAAGCAAGGAAAGCAGGCAGTCATGGGGATGGTAGGAGATGTCAGCTTCCAACGCTCCTAATGCCTGTGCCTCAGGGGGACACAACCTCTGCCCTCTCCCCTGTGGGGTATGGTACCTTGGAGTTGCACAGGGATGTGGTTACCTCTCCCCAAGATGTAGTTGTTTCCCCAGAATTTGTGGTGATTTTTCATCAGGCCTCTATACTGTGCAGAGGCCTGTTGGGAGTAGTTTACCACCAGTCTCAAGGATTGGCATAGGTTCTATTCCTGCTGACCATCATCGTTCCTCTCCAAAGTTACCAAGGCTGGCTCCAGGTGCCTTGGATTTCCTGGCTTTTCTTGCCTCCTCTTAATCCCCTAGCGGATCAGGCATACATAACCAGTTAGGCTTGAAAATTTCATCATATACTCCCTGGAGGGGAAGGGGAATGATCTTCTGAGGATGAGGGTTTCTTGGTCATTAGACTTCTGTAAGGAAGAGCTTTCCACTCTCATTACACAAATTGTTTTCCTCATTCAAGATTTCAGACTCTAAGGTAGAGGAATTAATGGAGGGAGATCTGATTTTAGGGGGAATCTTTGAAGGCCTTTCCTGTCCATAAAGCCTTGAAACATATGGTATTGGCATAATTGGAATCCTCAGGCGGTAACAATGGCCCAACAAACAGCAAGATGCTGAACCAGAAGACAGGCAGGCTATAAGGAGCTGGCTGAGAGATGGGCATCAGCAGCAAAGCTTTAAGATCCCAAGGCTTCAAGGGGAGGAGTTAGGAAGGGATGGGTTTTTTTTCATATTTTCTTTTTGGGGCCAAAACATCTCAGTATTATCAGGAGATAGGAAGGACAAGGGGGAGCAGGTTAGGCACAGCAGCAAGAGTAGCAACTCAGCAAGGTGCTGAGGGCAAAAATTTCAGCGAAACTCAGGAAGGAGTTTTGTCTTAAGGAAGAGCAACTGGTTCCAGCTATGAACAATGTGGACTCATGATTGATTGATTTATTTAGATGTTTTATGTACTATCCTTCCTTGTGAGAATCACTAGTTCATAATGGTTTACAGGTAAAACATTCATAATCTAATCTGTCTAATCTTTTGTGAGGACAGTTTGTCGATGTAAAAAGTGTGCTGTACCTGCTAACTTTAATACAATGGTAGACATATAACATGAAAACAAAGATAGATTACAGGGGTTTGCGGGGCGTGGGGGAGGTTATTATTCAAGGCTTATTTTGGTTATCTGAGTCATGGGGAGTTGGGTGTTTCTGGCAACTGGAAGCCATTTTTGAATAGCCATGTTTTTAAGTCGCTCTTGAATTGAGAATATCCATGGTTGGTGAGCAGAAAAGGAAATGCTGGGTGACCTTGACGAGGTACTTCTTTGTGTGCCCGGTTTGTCAATGGGTCTGTGTCCATGAACTTGATAGGCTCTCCAAGGTGTACTGCATGACTGCATTTTATGCAGGTGTCTCCTTTACAGAGAGGAAAGAGGATATACTGGTTTCTGTTACCAATCACTGAAACTATGGCCTGTGATAGGAGAGCCATTGTGTGGTGACCACTGGAGGAGGGGGGAGTAGCAGATAAAGGCAGAGAAGTAATAGCTTCCAGGGTACTGCTGATGGTGACAGTACTGTGTGGAGAACCCGCTCTTTCCTCTGCTGGCACTCCTATTCTTGCACCCTAGTCACCAGTTTCTCATTCTAGTAAGTTCAGATTATTGGACTGGATTGTGATGTCCCCTTTTACCCATGGGTCACATAGGGCAGCCAGCAAGTAAGGATCCAGCTTGGCAAGGGGTTTGAACTAATACTGCAGTTGGCAGCTGCAAGGAGGTCATGAGCACTAATACTTCTAATGCCAGTCTCTGTTCCTACTGGAAACCCTGTATCGTCTTCTCCAGGTTATTGATTATGGGCGTGCCCTTGCCCAGGGAGGACTAACCTTCTTCTCCTAGAGCACATGTGGATGTCCACTCTGCACTAGAGAGTTTTAAGATCCAGGGAAACCTGTTAAGGCCCCTCTCTTTCCACATTCCAAACCGAAAAGTCTTAGGGCTACTTCCACAGACAACTAGTTGCTTATTTCCTTTTCACTAACTACCTTTGCCTCTCACTGGGTCTCAATTCGCAGCCAGATCCCTGGACATAGGGTAAAGGATGAATCTATTGTGAAAACTAGTTGGAGGATCTCTATTACTCTTGGCTGGATACCAGAGCAGATAGTTACATCTGTTAGGGCAGAGCTTCCTAGAACCTGCCCTGGTGACCCCACAGCCAATCAGGTTTCAGGATATTCACAATGAATACACATGAAGTAAATTTGCATACCTTGGAGACCCAGAATATGCAAATTTACATATTTATTGTAGGTATCCTAAAAGCCCAACTGGCTGTGAGTCACCAGGATAGTTTTAGGAAGTCATGTTATGGTCTCATGATCATTCCTCGTAGCCATCTGCAACCACTGCCAGGAAACTATTCAGTTTCTATCTGTTCCATACTGTAGGTCTGGCTCTCTTCCCTTTAATAGGCTTTTCATAGAACTTCTTCCATTACTTGTCTTTTTCAGGGGCAAGCAACTACCAGTTCTCGTGACATCAGTTCACTCGGGTTTCAGGCTATCCCTAGTGAATATGCATGAAATAGATGTGTATACAACTGAATCAGTGTGCATGCAAATCTTTCTCATGTATATTCATTGAGGGTATCCTGAAAATCTGAATAGATTAGTGTCAATGAGAATTTGAGGCATTCCATGAAGTTAGCAAGTAGCACATTTAAGACTAATCGGAGAAAATTATTTTTCACTTTACGCACAATAAAGCTCTGGAATTTGTTGCCAGAGGATGGGGTTAGTGCAGTTAGTGTAGCTGGGTTCAAAAAAGGTTTGGATAAGTTCTTGGAGGAGAAGTCCATTAACGGCTATTAATCAAGTTTACTTAGGGAATAGCATCTGCTATTACTGGCATCAGTAGCATGGGATCTTCTTAGTGTTTGGGTAATTGCCAGGTTCTTGTGGCCTGGTTTGGCCTCTGTTGGAAACAGGAGCTTGATGGACCCTTGGTCTGACCCAGCATGGCAATTTCTTATGTTCTTATGGTCTTCATTATTGGGGAAAGTACAGAAGATTGTTCACAGAGCCCACATTCGCAGTTCAAGAATGTCACTCGTGTTTTTCGAGTGCTGGTATTGAGGGTGAATGAGTAATGCAGTTGCTTAAATGTCATATTCAAAAAAAGCGGGTAACTAATCCAAATAAAATAAATAAATTATAGTATGTTTAGATGCCGAGACAATAGGATTTGGTTCTGCTTTGCCAGCAAAGGAAATGTCGTCATAGCCCTCTGCTCCTATAAATTGGCATTCTAAGCATGGTGTGTGTTGTGTGGCAGTACTTGGTGCTGGCTATTCAGGTCTCCAGCATGGTTTTGAAAATCTTCAGAAAAGCACATGTAAATGTCAGTGCCCAATTCATCCCTAATGCCTCAGACGCCTTGGTCCTGCTTCAGCAGCAGGAAGGCCGCATTCTAGCCTGAGCCGAAGCCTAGTCGGTTACATCCTCATGGTGGCAGGATTCTGAATATCGATCACCGGTCCTGTCTCTTGGAACAAGTTCTTCGTGATTCACCTGTCTAATCTTTTGTGAGGACAGTTTGTCGATGTAAAAAAAGTGTGCTGTACCTGCTAACTTTACATAATTGCCTTCGCAAAAAGCTGTAGGACACAATTACGTTTCTCTGCAGGGACATCTCTTTGCGTCACGACTGCGAATGTGCCGCTTTCCCCAAAGTGAAAGCAAAGCGGAAAACAAAATGTGCCTTTGTGTGAAACCTTCCTCGCTGCTAGCTGGCACTGGGCTGAATCTGCAGCCTCCCACTGCCAGGCCAAAAAACCCAGCCGGCCCCCTCCTGCCAGAGCACAGAGGAGGCAACTTGATTGGCTGTTGCCAGGGCAACTGAGGTGTGGATTGTGTGTGCACTACAGGAGCCAGCCTAGTTGTTTTTGTGTGTGCGCCTTTTTTTTTTTATTTCTCGGTATTCATGTGTCACGAGTAGGAGGGAAACCGGAGGACTCTGAAGTGGGAAAATGTTTGACGTGTTTGAACACTCCAGGAACAATCCTTTAGAAAAATGTTTGGGGATTTTTATTTTTTTTTTTGCCTTTACATGTGACACCTTACCAGGGAGAACTTGCTGTGACCGTCCCTTCTCCACCGATTTCACCACTTGCCCACAGGACTCCGAATTCATGGCATTACACACCCGCTTGGTGCATCAAGTTTTAAAACCCAAGCATCCAGTTCATTATTGGGATTGCAGCATGACTGGGATATGACTGCTCCTCTGTAAAGATGTGGAGCATCCTTCTACGGGTGAAATCATAACGTTTTGTTTGGTTGGTAGTCACACACCATATCGATAGAGCCGTCTATAAAGCTGATTCTACTGAAATGCCCTGTTAACGGGTCTGTAATGAAGTCTGAAGTCATTTTACTGATGTTGCTTCATCCTTTACCACTCTTACTTATTAAGTCTGTAGAATTATTGGTGCATTGTGGGGTAAACCTCTCTGGATCCCATTGGAGAAGCCCCTTGGACTGGACCAATGAGCAGACCAATAAGGAGAGAGAAAAAGGACTTTGACGCAGGCTACCTAAAATATGCTGGGAAAAGCCAGTTTATCTTGTAGGATGAAGCATTGTGCGTAGTTCCCTCATAGGCACATGCTAGGAAGAGGAATGGTTTATAAATGGAAGAGAGAGGAATTTATTGCTGCTCCGCATGTTGTGTTTTTTTTTTTGTGGGGAGGAAATCGAGCAGTGCTGGATCTTAAGTGACCGGGTACAGGTCAACGTTCCAGGGTTGGTACCAAGTTAGGTTTCCTGAATTTAGTGAACCTGTTTCCTTAACCCTTCATCTTCCCTTCACTCTAGACAGTCTGTAACATGCTCCTGATTGATGGCACAGCACTGACTCCCTGACATTACCCAAATGTTTTTTTCCATTCGGGATCTCTTTTGATAATCTTCAGTCATCAGAACACTTTGTTTTCATGACACAGGGGCAGCACAGCTTGTTGCATGAGGCTGGTGCTGCCGCTGTTTAACCTGCATGCAGTAACGTTCAGCACTGTGCTTTTTTGCTTTCACAGCTGATGTGCACTGTAGCTAATGCGGGACCACATCAGAATGGGCAGTGTGTACATACAGGTCAAGGTCCAGCAGCTGAGACAGTCTTGCTCTGCAAAGCATATGCCTAAAGAAAAAAAAAAATAATATTATTAATAAAGCTTAATTTGTTTTAGGGTGGTTGGTTATTTTGATAAATGCGACTAATTTGTTTAAAGGAACAGTAACTGTAAAGTGGAGCGAAGCCATTTCCATGACCAAGAAACTTAGTCCCCTGGTGCTGCACAGAGCTAGAGCTTTCGTTTGTGAATGCCAGACACAGAAACAGAGCTTTGATGCAAAAATGTAATATCATATAATTCTGAGAGGTTTACTAGCTTCCGACTGAGATGAGAAATACCATGATGTTGCAAACGCTTTCTTATGTTTGCAGGCTGATTCCTCTATCCTGCAGTCAGTTAATAGCACCGACCACTTTCATCCAACGTAGGGGTTCACAACTCCAGACCCCTAGGGCTGCAAACATGGTGGGCTTTTCAAAATATTCATAATAAATATTCAGGAGGTATACAGGAAAAGCCCTGTTCATCCGGCATACATGGGAAGTGGGGGCTGCCCGTTAATGGATAATTAAGTATGCCGGTTATCTGAGACAGCCCTCTGTTTCCTGCCCCAGCATGCACCCTCCCAAGCAGCACCGTGCAGGGAACATGAGGGGAAGGGGGGGAGGGGTGCTGCAATGGACAGAGAAAAGATACTCTGCTCCCTAATTCAGCCCCACCCTTTTAGTCCTTCCTCTCAACTAAAGGTGCTGCCTGAGCGAGATGCCAGTTAACAGAACATTCCAGATAATGGAGCTTGTACTGTATTTTCATGTGATTGGTCTGATCGGAGCCAAACTGCATGCTTTAGTTACTCCGAAAGCCAGGCCTGTTGGTAGTCCTCAAGGGCAAAAGCTGAGAATCTCTGGACTAATGCTTGGTTCTTGACTGTAGCTCTTAGATGCTCCAAACAGGTTTGGTTTTCATGTACCCAAAACCATGGAAATGAACTTGGTTCCTATCAACCACAAATGCCTGCAGATATCTCGAGCATATATTCATTGTAGGTGTTGTGGTAACCAGTCCTGTTTGGAGGCATGGATGAGTGGCGTGGAGACCCACTGTTCTATTCCCAAACAGTTCTCGTCATAACGTATAATGACATCAAAGGAATTCAAGTATCGTCGTCCTGGGAGGCAACCAGACTGCTATTCCAAATGTCATGCTTTCATGCAGGTATAGCCAGCTGTTCCACACACATTTTTCATGTTTCAGCTGGGCCTTTGACAGGCATAGAACCTTTCCCATGTTATTTGCGATACTTACTAGAAAATCTTGCAATGTCACTCACACAGTCTCTCCTCCCCTCCTCAGGTTCTTATGGACCCTGATTGGAGAGGTTGGCAGAGTCAATCTGAGATAGCTAGTCATGGATGTGTGAGCCCTTGGGCTGTGACGTGGTTGACGCAATCACAGCAGGTGAACTTGCTAAAAGTTAGGGCTAGAGCTGGGGCCTCACCTATACCAGCCCCTTACCCCACAGCTTGAGCCCTTGGGTTCCAGGGGCTGGCAGGGCTTAGGTGAGAGTCCTGTAAGAAGCAGTTGGACAAAGTCAAGTCTCTGGCAGATGTCAGGGCTGGTAATGAGCAACAGTATCCCAATCTAAGCCAAGGTCAGGGCAGGCAGTGAGCAAGTAGTATCCAGGTCCAAGCCAAGGTCGGGGCAGTCAGCGAGGTTGAGGTCCAAGCTGAGGTCAGGGCAGACGGCAGTCCAGAGAGTAGTCAGTATCTGTAGCCGAGGTCAGAACCAGGAATCAGGTAGACACGGATGGACAAGACAAGGGCCACAGGTGACCAAGACATCGACAGGCAAGTTAACAGAGGCAGGCCAAGGAAAGATAACACCGAGGCAAGGCAGGACAACAAGGAGGCAAGACAAGGCAAAAGGCACGGACAAGTAGTAACACGCACTGCTAAGCAAGAGGTCCTGCTGCTGAGGCATTGGCTTGCAGTACAGTGGACGATTAAGTAGCACAAAGATGTCATCCATCTGCACCGCAGATAGGTTTGCCACTGCAGGACCTACATGGGTGCATCAGGGGTGCATGCATGCACCCTATGGGAGGCTAGGAAGTCAGCGGTGGTGAAGGCACCATGGTGCCAGGGAGGTAAGGGGATGCCGAGCACGCCATGTTACAGCTAAGGGGAGATAGAAAGAAGACCTGTGCTGCCATGTGCCTAATTCTGTTAACTTGAGAAAAGAAACTTGAAATCACATAACTTCAAAAGGCCCATAGTCACTGTGTAAGTAGCTTTCAAAGGACAAAAGTCAGTGTGTAAAGTTATAAATGAGGTTTGACTGGGTGTGACTGCCCTGCTGTGGCTTTCTGCCGGTTATCTACCCAGGTTAATGATTAAATTCACTTTTTATGTCTAGCAGGGTCTCACTGAAAGGAGAATTCAAAGTTTAGGATATTTCTGTTGCTGACATCGTAGTTCAGTCCCTGTTTAATGAGGACAGCTAATTACTGAACATCACGTGCAGAATTAAATATTGCATCCTGAGCTCCTTACACTAGTTCCTCTTTGTAGAAAGTGGTTTGAATCAGAAAACATCCCCAGAGAGACTAAGGAGCTAGTAGGATTGTTCAGTACACCGTGCACCATAAGTAGCAAGAAGCTAGTAAGAGTAGTAGTGGAAAGAAATAATGTAGTGCAATTGTCTGTCATGTACTGGTTTATTCCCCATCCCCATGCTGCTGCTTTGGAGAAAGAGGTAAACTTTTTTTTTCCCATGCAGGTAAAGACTATGATAGAATGTCCCGGGAGGAAGGATGGAAGTGCTACCAAAGCATAAACTCCATGAGAAAGAGAGAGAATTTGCATATCTTGCTTTTTTTTTTTTTCTTCCCTTCTCTCTCTCTCTCATATAAAGAGCTTTCAGGTGGAATTGAAGAGAAATAGCTGCAAGGCAGTTAGCGTGTCAAAGGCGCTCTGCTCCATGAGGCTTCTCAGCTTATCAAAGAAAAACAGAAGGCTGAGAGAAACGGGAATGGGTGTTTAAGAATGCAGGAGGCTGCAGGGAGAGGGGAGGGAGGAGAAGGAGGCAAATGGAAAGAAGGATCGGTCCAAAACTTGGCTTTTGTACAATGAGTGTTTAATATTCTGTTGACGTATTGAGCTAGGAGGGAAGGCGAAAAAAAAAAATTTTTTTTCTACCCTTCAGAAATCTGTTCTTCTGCTGTGAAATATAATGAAGCTTGCTCAACGGATTTTTTTTTTCTCTTGCTGAAATTCTTGAAGTCTAAACCTAGAAGATGGCCTTGCTTTGTATTTTGTGGCTAATGTGCTCTGGGGGGGGGCGCCCAGGCATCAGAGGGGTGGACAGTGGCTTTGGTCAGGCAGGTAGCCACATACAGTATATTTGGACAGCCTTTTTCCCAGTGTTCTTCCCCTGATGGTTTAAGTCCGGCACTCTAATTAAACACATCATGCATGCCTAAAACTGGCCTAGCTTACGTGGAACCGATGAGCTGTGAAAGCAGTGGCAGCATAAAGTGGGTTGACTTTAAATATTCTTCAGGGTGACACAGTTTAAAATGATCAACCTTACTGGTGCTTATACTTGTTTTGTTTTGTTTTTTACTGGGCGGCATCATCTCGAGGTTAAGCTTAAGGATCCCGGTATCATTAATAAATGGGAGTCAGAGTTGAACATTCACTGCAGTCCCAAACTGACACATGAACTGGCATTAAGCCCCATTACTGCCCAGGTATTTTCTTCCAGTGCCCTGTACAAGGGTAGAAACTTAGGTGACTGAAAAATTTTAGGAGCCAGGAACATTTATTTATTTATTTATTTTTTTAAATCATTTTTTTACTTTTGTTTTAATATTTTTACATATTTTGTTTGGCTTCTTTTTTGCTGCTTATACTTTTTTTGTTTTAGTTTTTATATATGTTTTGCTCCTTGTCCTTTATTTTTACTTTTTGCCAATTTTGAATTTTAGGGGCCTGGGATACTTGACTCTTGGAATTTTTCCAGCCCTAGTAATGGTAAATGTTAAAAAGGTCTTGCCCTTTGAAGTATGATTCAAAGGGCATGTCTAGGGAGAAGCAGATACATGCAGCCTTCTGTTTTAATTCATTTCCTTCATGAATAGATGCTATCAGCCTTGAAAATACGGTCATGCTTGAGAAGCAATTTCTTAGAATGAGAGGCAGCTAAAAAGCCGCAGGTAGCCATGGGCTGCTTCAAGAAGCAAAAGCATTCTGCTTGGCAAGCTGCAGCTGGGCATCATGCATGCTGTTGAGTGCTCTCAATCTTAGCTTCCTAGCCTTCTAAAATTCAGATTGAGTCACTCATGGTTGCCCCAGGTCTGAAAGTCATCAGAAGTGAACATTTCTGTTGGCCTTGCAGACACTGCTAGTAAAGCCAAGAGCCAATGGCCCCCAAATGTTTCTATTTGATGTCCTGCTTCTACTTACAAGGCCTGGGAGTATTTTACTCTGTCAGTTCAGTAGTCCTCCAAAAGAAGGTTCTTCTCTCATTAGCGATTTTTCTCCGTTAGAAAATTATTTGGAGCGCAAACTACATTTGGGCATAACTGTAGCAGAATAGGGATTAGATAATAAAAGAAAAGACTTTGCTGCTTCATCCCTGAAGTGCCCGGTTTGGTGGAGTTTTTGTTGAGCAAAATGCATTTGTTTTATAGTTATCCAGCAGTACGTCAGGAGCGATCTGCGTAGGCCGCATCTCGCTACCCCCTCCGGGCATGTCTGAAGCTTTCCCATAAAGCTGGGATTACTAGCAGCGCCCACCCTGGATGAGATGCCGGCCTTCAAGTTCTAGTGAACCGAATGGTGTAAAGGATGGATAAATTTTAAAAAAACAAAAAAAAAAGTGCTCCCTAAATACTGATGTGAGGCCTGGCCAGCAGTTCCCAAGGTGTAAGCGAGCTCCTTTTATCCCGGTCTGATACAAGCAGGTTTCTGAAGTAATCCGGCATCACAGGGCAACAGGATTTAGGAGAGGTAACGGTGAATATTAATTGAAGTGTGGATTTTGTGCTCTGACTTCACGTGTTTGAGAGATGAACTGTTTAAGAACCAGGAAACTTAGTACAATGTCATCTTTAATAGGATTAAAGGTTTCTTCATTTGCGGCTATTAAAGAGCCATATCTTCTTTTTCACACTGTTGTAATTATCTCGTATGCAGACGCGAGATGTATTGCCGTGCTTCCCAGCCCTCTCCTGGAGGCAGGCGTAAGCCGGTCAGCTTTTCCAGGATATCTACAATGAATATGTATGATCTGTATTTGCATGCACTGCCTCCGTTATATGCAAATCTGTCTCATGCATATTCATTGTGGATATCCTGAAAACCTGACCTATTTTGTGGCTCTCAGGGACCCGGAATTGGCCACCCCTGATTTATATGTAGCCCATGTAAGAGATTGGTGTGTGTGGGGAAGGGGGGGAGAGCATGACAGGAGATTTGGAGATCAATTGTACGCAGTATCGCTGGGGACTTAGCTGTTTTCCTATAAGCAGAAAGAATTCTAGAATACTAATGTTCCCTGTTAGGCCATGTCATTATTTATGCAGTAGCCTACGGTAGCTTCAAAGATGAATTTACCTATAAGAAATTGTTTGTTCTGTGACTGTGAAAATGGTATCTCATATGAAATAATTCATTTTCAGAATCGGGAGAGAGGGCCGGAGTTGTGGGTCTCTCTCTCTTTTTTTTTTTAGATTGACTGCAAGGCTGTGCTCAAAGTCTTGACATCCCTTATCCCCTAAACAATGGATCATCTGATATTTGGGGGGGGGGGGGGGGAGGGGGATGATTGTATGGGGGAGGGGAAATTTTGTCTGCACTATAATCATGAGCATGGGTTTCAAAATCTGCCAAAAAACACAAAAAAATAAATTACTGTTATAATGTGCCTGCTTTGTGCATTGTACTAAAGATGGATCCCAGTATTACTGTAATTAATTTTTGGGGTGACTACAAACATAGGTATATGCTTACATAGACACACAAATAGATATGTTGGACCCTTTTCTACATCTGTGTAAATCCGTGAATTGCCTATATGTGCAGTTGACTGTAATCTGGTGTTTAACTATGTATAACACTCTGACCATATTGGAAATCAATATATAAATGGATATATAAAATTAAATTTAATTAATTAATTAAAATATGATCATTGAAGCAGTCCTACTGCCTGTGTAATTCCATTTACATCATACTTAGGATAGGAATTTAGAAGATGTTGGTTTCCTTGTGTGTGTGTGTGTGTGTGTGTATATATATATATATATATATATATATATATATATATATATATATATAATTTTTTATTTCTTTTGAGCCTCCCTCTGTCCAGCTTCATATGATGACACTTTGACCTTGAGTTAGTTCCCCATTCTCTGGAAAATACTACGTTCTCATAAATACCTTATTAGATATTTGAATTTCTATCACACCTCCCCTTCCATCTTTTCTTCTAAAAGAGCAAATCGTTGGCTCTCAGCTTACGCTGCGGTCCATGCACCAGTTTTGTGGCAGTCCCTGGACTCGTCTCCGCCTCATGACGTGCTTCTCCCAGATGTAGTCTTCAGAATTACACAAGTATTCCAGGTGGGGACTTGCCAGGGACCTGTGCCAAGGTCAGGCCCAGTGCCACAGAGAAACCATTGCAACCCCCATCCCCTTGTTGTGCTCCCCAGCTCCTGCTGGCAGGATAAGTTTACGCCTGTGTCTGGGTAGCAGGGTTGCAAGGTCCCTTCCAGAAAAGCAGAGTGTGGGTATAGTTAAGGACTCCAAAATAAAGAAAAGGATACCAGAGTGTTAAAACACAGAGGAAGGACCTAGAAGCACTACAAGTTTCCTGTGTTCCCGTTTACCAGAGGAAACTTAACCTTGTTCCCCTAAGGACTAGGAACGGTGCAGAGCTGAAAGTTACCAGCTCGGGGGTCTTGTTACAGGCATAGGCACACAGCCAGTCGAATAAACATGGGTAGGGATGTGTATGTATGCTTTTCATTAAAAAAAAAAAAAAGAAGTCGTCAATTTTCAATGTGTTACAAATAGAACCAACCAAACATAGACCTATCCAAAAATATCCTAGAGTTTTTGGATATTTTCAGTTTATGAAAATTAAAAAAAAAAGTGAGGCTCATAGGCCCTTCCGCTCCCCCCCCCCCCCCCCCCCACACACACACACTTACCCCTTCCGAGGGAATCTTGCTTGCAGGAAGGGACAGGAATGATCCCCAGTCACTCCCTGTCCCATCGGTTTCCCATTGAGAATGGTATCCGCCATGGGAGAGGAAGGCAGAAGGACCCATGGAAGCCCAGCCCGGGGGAGTCCCTGATCCTGGTTAACTGGTGGGAGTGGGGGGAAGCAGAGGGGGGGGGGGGGGTGTCCATGGAGGCCCTGGCACCTAAAGCAGTGGCAGCCAGTCCCAGGAAGGCACAGTTTTTTGTTTCATTTCTTTGTTTTGGGGTTATGGATTTTTAAAAATTGTTTATTTTAGTTCAGCAAACAAGCCAAACTAAAATTAACACTTAAATAAACTAAAATCCAAACTCCCCCCCCCCCCCACCCCAAAACAAAAAAGCAAATTGAAATGAAAATTCCCCCCCCCCCCCCCCCCCCCCGGCCCTCCACCCTGCCAATCTCTAGCTGGTTGCTGAAGTATCGCATTATTATTTTTGTTATTGCTTTACTATAGGGAGGAAAAAATTAAGAAACAGGCAGCAGGAGGCAGGCCAGTGGAGTGAGCAGGCCACATCAGCAGCATCTGGTGGCAACAGCACTGTGCCAGCTTGATGGCAGGTAGGCATGCCCGCTGAGGACCCAGAGCTGAGCCGGCTGCTGCAGAGGGGCGAGGGGCAGTGCTGCTGAGGCCACAGTGCCGATTTGTGTTCTGCAGCCAGATAAGCTGCATAATTGGCTGCGTGGAGGTGCACTGGTGGCATCCGGCCATGCTGAATGGGTAGCGGGTGAGAAACGCCCGGCTGTGTGTAAGAAGTAGTGAGGCTTCAGGTTGGAACGAGGGATGACGAACAAAAGCAGTGGCACGTAGGCCGCATAGGTGGCAGGGATGCTTTGGGGGGGGGGGCCCTGGTGGTGAGAGCCGCAGGGATAGCAGAGGAAGGGGGGGGGGAGGGTTGTCTGCCATCATTTGGCTTGCAGTAGGCAGCAGGTGGTGAGAACAGGCCCTAGGGTGCACATTGGGCCACTACTGGTACCATTTTATTAGAATGAGGCTTAGCTGATGACACCTGCCCTGAAACAACAAGGAGAAATGTACATGAAGCGGCCATAGTTGTAGTCCAGATTGGACTACAGAAGCTTTCAATCATGGCGACTCTGCTCCTGTTGAAGGTAGAGTGGCAAAGAGGTGGTCACGGCAAAGGGCTCTTAGAGACCTTTCCAGTGATACCATTTATGAGCCACAAAAGGTTTCCTGTAATTGTCCGGTCTCCTATCACAATTTAGTCCGTTGGTTTGTGTTATTTCAGTTGTGCCTCAAGATGGACTTGTTTTCGGTGAAATTTGTTATAGGTGAAACAAAGATTACATTTTTCTCTAAGTGTCCTTTGTTAGTAGGACAAAGGTTAAAGATTAGAAACTGGCAGCTGAGTTTGGGAGCTTTTGTGCTTTTTATTAATGTTTTAGTAGTTCACAGGACTCTGTTAGTCCCTGTGGGAAGGTAAGAAAAGTCTTTTCACCGTTGCCTCCTATTCCTTTGGATTTTCAGCTCATTTGGAACCGGGGGCTGGGAGCCTTCTTTTCCCCTCCCCCCCCCCCCCCCCCCCCCCCGAACTCATAAACTCACATAGCCCAGTGCTAGCAGCAATAGTCCTGGGGGGGGCGCGCATGTAACCAGGCTCCTTCTGAAATCCTGCCTCATGAGCCCTAAATTCTACCACTAGGTGTCGCCACTGCATGATGGCTGGGACTGTGAGCACTGACTCTGCAGCATCGCCAGGCCTGGTGACTCCAAATTGGTAGACCTGACTTAGGAGCACTTCCACTGCCAGCCTTTTCACATTTATTTTAATTAAGAGAATCCTATGAATGTAAAATACCTATCTATGTATACCTATAGATATATATATAGAGAGAGAGAGAAAACGCTTTTCAGTATAATCCACTCTTCCAAGGAACACAAAAATGATTTATAAAATTTGATTTCTTTAAATATTGTAACTGAGGCTGAAATTCAGATGATTAGGTTTTTAATACATAATAGCATATCGTGATAGGAATGAGGTTGTGTTCTAACTATTTTATCATCTTTAGTGGAATTTAAATTTTAAAAAAACAACATGAAATGTTAAGCTTCAGCAGCAATAGTGATATGGATAGAGTGAGAGCAGATTTCTTACTAAATTAGGTTGGCTGGAAACCAGTGCCAACAGTGTGACATCAAAGTGCTTAGAGAAGTCATACGCAGAATCTGGAATTAAGGGCCAAGCAGAGGTTATAGTTCGTGTGGCCAATCAAGTGATTTTTAACATCAGGTGACACTAGTCGGTGGTTAGTTGCTGGAATGGTGCTGGAGAGCCGAGAGAGATTTTGGATCTGTGACAGGTTAACATAGTCTGCCGAGGAAAGAGCAGTACAGTGAGTGTGTGGCTGGTAATAATTACAGTTCATTGATTTGGTAGGGGTAAATGTTAACTTATGATCTAGGGTTAAGAACATAAGAACATGCCATATTGGGTCAGACCAAGGGTCCATCAAGCCCAGCATCCTGTTTCCAACAGTGGCCAATTCAGGCCATAAGAACCTGGCAAGTACCCAAAAACTAAGTCTATTCCATGCTACTGTTGCTAGTAATAGCAGTGGCTATTTTCTAAGTCAACCTAATTAATAGCAGGTAATGGACTTCTCCTCCAAGAACTTATCCAATCTTTTTTTAAACACAGCTAACTGCACTAACCACATCTTCTGGCAACAAATTCCAGAGTTTAATTGTGCATTGAATGAAAAAGAACTTTCTCCGATTAGTTTTAAATGTGCCACATGCTAACTTCAAGGAGTGCCTCCTAGTCTTTCTATTATCCGAAAGAGTACTTAACTGATTCACATTAACCCGTTCTAGACCTCTCATGATTTTAAACACCTCTGTCATATCCCCCCTCAGCTGTCTCTTCTCCAAGCTGAAAAGTCCTAACCTCTTTAGTCTTTCCTCATAAGGGAGCTGTTTCATTCCCTTTAACATTTTGGTCGCCCTTCTCTATACCATCTCCATCGCAACTATATCTCTTTTGAGATGTGGCAACGAGAATTTTACACAGTATTCAAGGTGTGGTCTCACCATGGAGCGATACAGAGGCATTATGACATTTTCTGTTTTTTTTCACCATTCCCTTTCTAATAATTCCCAACATTCTGTTTGCTTTTTTGACTGCCGCAGCACACTGAACCGATGATTTCAATGTGTTATCTACTATGACGCCTAGATCTCTTTCTTGGGTGGTAGCTCCTAATATGGAACCTAACATTGTGTAACTATAACATGGGTTATTTTTCCCTATATGCATCACCTTGCACTTATCCACATTAAATTTCATCTGCCATTTGGATGTCCAATTTTCCAGTCTCACAAGGTCTTCCTGCAATTTATCACAATCTGTGATTTAATTTGTGAAATGATTTAAGTGCCTTCTATATAAAGAAAGAGCATGTATATTTGGATTTCAGCATATGTAATTTATAAAATACTGTGTGTTAATTGGCAATGTAAAAAAATAAGGAAAAGATTATTTCTGTCAAATTTTGGGTCAAAATAACCTGACCGTTGACTTTTTTTGGAAAGACCAGCCTGGAATCGATGAACTTGGTCAAAAGGTCCAATGGATACATGTTTGTCCTTAAGAGTGAGAAGTGTGTCAGTTTTATAAGTATTAGACAAAGGATACATATAGTCACAACATTTAACAATTTTGAAACCATATTCGTTGAAACCTTTAGAATATTTAATTGGTTCTTAAACCAAGAGAAAAGAGAAAAAAATATAGTCTATAGTTTAATTTTATTTGTAGCAAGGGAAAAGACAGTGCAGACAGAGCTTAGAGGTATGGTACATAGGGTATATAACTATATATAGGTAATATTCAGATAGAAATAGCCTGAATAATTGTGATCCTGAACATCATCCTTAATCATAGGATTTTCCTGCAAGCAAGACATTGACTAATCACTTTTGTTTCCATATGATCGATTGAATTTATTTTGGGAGGGGTAGCGGGTGTTGGATTTGATCAAGTCCTCAATTTGTATTCTGGTTTTACAGTATTGCAAATCGTCTCACTACCTCAGGACACATTGGTGTTTGAGAGCTCTTACTTGGCCACTGCCACCAATTTAAATCTTAAGCAAACCAGGCACTGTTGACCTGATTCATCTTGGAACCCCCTGCAGGCTTTGCACTGTGTGCAAGTATTAAGCATGTGAACACTGGACTATGGGATAGACAGCAGCGAAAAAACGTGAGTGTGTGGCCATAGTTAAAGGCACACAAGTTTTATTTCTAAAATGGAATGAAAATTTCATAATAGGACAGAAGACAGGAGAGCTAGAAAAGTGCCAGATGAAATTAAGTAGGAGATGTGGAAAGGCTATCCCATCTGCCATCATATCCTCTGACTTTAGAACTTAAAAGGTTTTGGGGAGAGTTAAACTATTGGGGTATATTCTTTAGTTTGTGTGTATGTGTGTGTGCGTATTTGTTAAAAAAAATAAATAAATAAAAGCAAACCAAAAGATAGGTAAAGGCTTAGAGTTTGCGTGTTATAAAAAGCTAGCCAAAAGGTAAGAAAAAACTTAGTTTGTGTGTTTCTTTCCCTCCCTCCCTCCCACCCACCCATCCCTAGTTCATCCTTTGATTTACAGGCAGGAGATATTTTCACATTAAAAATCAGTCTTTTATCTAAAACACAGACTTGTCCCATTGCAGGTTGCTACCAGATTAATAGTGAATATACCCATTCCTACTCCCTTAGCAACCTAAGTTTTACTAAGAACTCAACAAAATGTAGATGAAGGCAGCAATCCAGCAGCAAGAGGGGGGGGGCCTTCCAGTCTTTTACATCAAATGTCACACGTATGATTTTTTACCTGACTGTGAGAGGTTGAATATATGCACCTGGTGCAAAAAGCTCCTGACTCTCTGAGAACGAGTCCAGTCTCTGAAGGCTAGAGTAGCAGACTTGGAGGAGCTGAGGCAGATAGAGAGGGTTCTAGATGAAACCTTCAGGGACATTGTAGCCAAGTCCCAACTCCAGTCTGGCAGCCCTGGTGCTCCCTTGGAGGAGGAAGGCCTTCTGGTCAGAAACTATCAACTTGGTGCAACAGGAAGTGATCCTGTAGCAAGGACATGCTCTCCAGGTGATGTACTGTCCTCTCGTGTGGAGAATATGTCTCCCAGGGCTATTGCCCAGGAGGGAAGGGTTAGGCTAACCATCATAGTTGCTGATTCGATTATTAGGCAAGTAGATAGCTTGGTGGCTGGTGGATGTGAGGATTGCTTGGTAACATGCCTACCTGGTGCGAAGGTGGCAGACCTTTCATGTCACCTAAATAAGATTTTAGACAGTGCTAGTGAGGAGCTGGCTGTTGTAGTACATTGGGCACCAATGACATAGGAAAATGTGGGAGGGAGGTTCTGGAAGCTAAATTTAGGCTCTTAGGTAGGAAACTAAAATCCAGAATCTCCAGGGTAGCATTTTCTGAAAGATCCCCAGAGGGAGGCAGAGCTCCAGAATCTCAATGCATGGGTGAGACGATGGTGTAAGGAAGAGGGATTCAGTTTTGTAAGGAACTGGGCAAACTTTTGGAGAAAGGGGGAGTCTTTTTTCTGAAGGGACGGGTTCTACCTTAAGTAGGGTGGAACCAGGCTGCTGGCGCTAACCTTTAAAAAGGAGATAGAGTAGCTTTTTAACTAGAGCAAAGGGGAAAGCTGGCAGTCCCACAGTAGTGCATGGTTCGGAGAGAGGTATCTTCGAAGAATACTAATGAAGCTGGAGAATTAGGACATCCCAACAGAGAGGTTCCGATAAAAACAAAAGTATCACTATGCCTATAAATAATCACTTGAACTAAAAGATTTCAAATTATCCCTGTCAACTGAAAAATATGCTGTTAATACAAACAGAAAACACACTTTGAAATGTTTGTATGCTAATGCCAGAAGTCTAAGAAAGATGGGAGAGTTAGAGTGAATGATGAGATAGACTTAATCGACATCTCAAAGACATGTTGGAAGGAGGATAACCAATGGGATAATGCCATTCTAGGACACAAATTATATTGCAGTGATAGAGAGGAGCAACTTGGTGGCAGGGTGGTGCTTTATGTCTGGGATGGCATAGAGACCATCAGGATAAGGATCCTGCAAGAGACTAAATGCACAATAGAATTTGGATGGGTAGAAATCCCATGTGTGTTGGGGGAGAGTATAGTGTTAGGAGTATACTACTGTCCATCTAGCCAAAATGATGAGATGGACAGTGAAAGACTAAGAGAAATTAGAGAAATTATAGTGCAATAATAATGGGAGATTTCAATTACTCTGTATTGACTGGGTAAATGTAACATTGGGACATACTAGAGAGATAAAGTTCCTGGATGGAATAAATAACAGCTTTATGGAGCAATTGGTTCAGGAACAGATGAGAGAGGGAGCTATTTTAGATCTAATTCTTAGTGAAGCACAGGGTCTGGTGAGAGAGGTAAATGTGGTGGGGCCACTTGGCAATAGTGATCATAACATAATTACATTTGAATTAATGACTGGAAGGGGGACAGTAAATAAATCCACTGCTCTTGCACTGAATTTCAAAAGGAAACTTTGATAAAATGAGAAAAAATAGAAAAAAACTGAGAGGTGCAGCTGCAAAGGTAAAGTGTGTGCAACAGGCATGAACATGGTGGTTTGTTTTTTTTTTGTTTGTTCAGATGTATTCCACGTATTAAAAAAGGTGGAAGGAAGGCCAAACAATTGCCGGTACGGTAAAAAAAGGTGAGGTGAAAGAGGCTATTTTAGCCAAAAGATCTTCCTTCAAAAATTGATAGGATCTATCTGAAGAAAATAGGAAAAAAACATAAGCATTGGCAAGTTAAATGTAAAGCATTGATAAGACAGGCTAAAAGAGAATTTGAAAATAAGTTGACCATAGAGGCAAAATCTCATAATAAAAACATTTTAAAATATATCCAAAGCAGGAAGCCTGCGAGGGAGTTCAGGGGTTAGATGATCGAGGGGTTAAACGGGAACATAGGAAAGATTCTGTTATGCTGTCCGAGGAGATGTGGACCCCTTGCCCGAGGGGGAGTTGCACTACCTGAGGGAACGAACTCCCACAGGCCCCCACCGTCGGGAGGCGAGGCAAAACTGGAACAAGGGCCGGCTGGAGCTTCACCACTACCAGCCCCGTTCCCCACAGGTTGAGCCCCCTTGGGTGGATAGGGCCAGCTGGACTTAGGTGGGCCCTTGGGAAGATGAAGGATTCGTCGATGTCCAGTCCGAGGTCAGCCAGAGGGTCATCAGTAGCCGGTCCGAGGTCAGCAGCCAGAGAATCAGCCCAGGAGCTGCAGAGGGGACGACAGGAACAGGACTCGGAAGGATGGGAACAGGAAAGCAGAAACAAGAGCACCAGAGGCACAGACAGGCTTACCAAAGCAAGCAGACTCGTTGCCAAGTCGAGGAACAGGAAAAGGAGGCTCCCATAAGTAGTACCCGGGTCCTGATGTCATCTGGTAGGCTGGGCTGAATCAAGGCGGCCTGCCCCTTTAAGAGGAGCTCTGGAGGCGTGGACCAGTGTCTAGGGGGCGATCTGCCCGATGTGAGCCACGGTAGAGGAGGGCCGCGGCCTGCTTCCATGAAGAGGAGGACCAGCCACCGAGGAGTGCTGGACAGGCGCTGTGGCAGGGCCCACGGGCATGGGGGAGGCCCGATGCCTGCGGCGGAAGTCGCTCCCTGCCATGGCGCGGCTGCAGACGCCCAGGCTGAAGGTGAGAGGGGCTGATCACGGACGCCCGCGGCGTCCAACAGATACAGCCATCGTGGAAAGATTAAATGAATTCTTTGCTTTGGTGTTTACTGAGGGAGGATGTTGGGGAGATACCTGTTCTGGAGATGATTTTTAAGGGCGATGATTCAGATGAACAGACCCAACTCATGGAGAACCTGGAAGATGTAGTAGCCCTGATTGACAAACTGAAGAGTAGCAAATCACCTGGCCTGGATAGTATACATCTCAGGGTTCTGAAAGAAATAAAAAATGAAATTTCAGACCTATTACAAGTAATTTGTAACCTATCATTAAAATCCATCCATTGTACTGGAAAACAGGAAGGTGGCCAATGTAACTGATTTATAAGAACTTTAGATAAGCAAAACAGTGGGCAATCCAAGCACCTAGCAAGTACCCAAATCACAAGCTACTATTGCTTATTAATAGCATTTTATGGATTTTTCCTCTAGGAACTTATCCAAACCTTTTTTAACCCAGTTACACTAACTGCTGTAACTGCATCCTCTGGGAAACTATAGACCTGTGAGCCTGATTTCGGTGCTGGGAAAAATTGTGGAAACTATTATAAAGAAAATCTCAGAACATATAGATAGACGTTGTTTAATGGGACATAGCCAGCATGGATTTACCCAAGGGAAGTCTTGCCTCACAAATCTGCTACATGTTTTGAAGGGGTGAATAAGTATGTGGGTTAAGGTGAACTGGTAGATGTGGTTTATTTGGCATTTGACAAAGTCCCTCATGAGAGGCTTCTAAGGAAATGAAAAAGTCATGGGATAGGAGGAAATTACCTTTTGAGGATTGAAAACTGGTTAAAAGACAGGAAACAGAGTAATATTAAATGGTCTGTTTTCACAATAGAATGCCTCAGGGATCTGTACTTGAACCAATGCTTTTTAATATATTTATAAACGATCTGAAAAGAGGTACGAGTGAGGTGATCAGATTTGCAGATGTAGTTAAACGGATTGTGATAAATTGCAGAAGGACCTTGCGAGACTGGAAGATTGGGCATCCATATAGCAGATGAAATATTAAGTGGACTAGTGCAAGGTGATGCATATAAGGAAAAATAACCCATGCTGTAGCACTAGCTATACAATGTTAGGTTCCATTTTAGGAACTACCATCCAAGAAAAAGATCTGGGCTTCATAGTTGAAATTAGATTGAAATTGTTGGCTCAGTGTGCTGTGGCAGTCAAAAAAGCAAAGAGAATGCTAGAAATTATTTGGAAGGGAATGGCAAATAAAACAGAGAATGTTATAATGTCTCTGTATTGCTAATGGTTAGACCAATTGTTGAATACTGTGTGCAATTATGGTTGCCGCATCTCAAAAAAGATATAGTTGCACTGGAGAAAGTACAGAGAAGGGCGACCAGAATGATAAAGGGGATGGAAAAGCTAAAGAGGTCAGGGCTGTTCAACTTGGAGAAGAGATGGCTGAGGCAGGATATGACAGAGGTCTACAAAATCATGAAAGGACTTGATTGGGTGATTTCAGATAATACTAGGGGGGCACTCCATGAAGGTAACAAGTAGCATATTTACAACAAATCATAGAAAATTCTTTTTCACTTAGAGGTAGATCTTTAAAAAGTACATGCGCGCGTACTTTTGCTCGCACAACCGGCGCGAACAAAAATACGTCGGATTTTATAAGATACGCGCGTAGCCACGCGTATCTTATAAAATCCGGGGTCAGCGCACGCAAGGCTGCACAAAATCGGCAGCCTGTGCGCGCCGAGCCGCGCATCCTGCCTCCGTTCCCTCCGAGGTCGCTCCGAAATCAGAGCGAACTTTCCTTCCGCGTCCCCCCACCTTCCCCCTCCCTTCCCCTACCTTTGTTGGGCAAGTTACGCCTGCTTGAAGCAGGCGTAACTTGCGCGTGCCGCCTCGCATCCCCCGGCACAGGCCGCAGTGCCGGGGGACTCGGGACTGCCCTCCCGGCCCACCCCCGAACCGTCGCCACGCCCCCAGGCATGCCCCCTCCCGCCCCTTTTACGAAGCCCCAGGACTTACACGCGTCCTGGGGCTTTACGCGCGCCGGCGGTCTATGCAAAATAGGCACGCCGGCGCACGAATGCCCTGTGCACGTAAATTCGGGAGGATTTACTCGCGCAGGGCTTTTTAAAATCTAGCCCTTAATGCACAAGTAAGCTCTGGAATTCATTGCCAGAGAATGTGGTTAAGGCAACTACTGTAGCTGGGATTAAAAAAGGTTTGGATAAGTTCCTGGAGGAAAGTCCATAAATTTCTATTAATCAATAGGGAATAGGCACTGTTTGTTGCTTGGGATCTATTTAATGTTTGGGTAATTGCCAGGTACTTATGACTTGGATTGGTTACTGTTACAGACTGGATCCTGGGCTTGATGGTCTTACTCAGTATGGCATATCTTATGTTCTTTATAAGAATCAGAAAACTATTTTGGAAACTAGCTAACATTATCTAACGTTGCCTCCCTTCTCAGAATGTTGACCGTTTTGAATTTAGTTCACTTAAGCTGCTGCTGGGTTTTCTGCGCTTCTCATAAACCATAAACTGGCACCTCTGTGACTGATGTTAAATGGTGTATAATTCTGTATGGTAAGAGGTACTCTGATTATAGAATACCCACCCACACACCATATGTGCAGTCTAAATTATCTTAAATTACGAGGTTTAGAGCTACTGCAAATAAATGCACATCATGTCTCAGTGGGAATGTACAGAATGGTTTTCTTTAAGATTTTCCATTGCTGATATAGCATCAAATGGCTGTTTTTGCTTTTGAAAACATGAGTTGGCTAGGGTTCTCATCCAAGTCCTTAGAGCACACCTACCCTGTCAGGTTTTCAGGATATCAATGAATATGCATAAGATAGATTTGCATGCACTGCCTCCATTGTATGCAGATCTATCTCATGCCATATTCATTGTGGGTATGCTGAAAATCTTAACTGGCTGGATGTGTCCTGAGAACTGGGGTGAGACTTTTTGGGCTAGCTTCATCTGTCATAAATGCAATGAAAATCATTGTCTGCTTTGTTTGGGGTTGCTGGTGGGTAATTGCCAGGTTCTTGTGGCCTGGTTTGGCCTCTGTTGGAAACAGGATGCTGGGCTTGATGGACCCTTGGTCTGGCCCAGCATGGCAATTTCTTATGTTCTTATGTTTTTTGTTATAGAAAGGAAAATGGCAGTTATGTGTTTCATTTTGATTTCTATACTAATTTATTTATGTTGAATGTTTTTACGTTGGCTGTTAAGTTCTTCTATCCATTTATTCTGTGTTTTCTTGAAATAGTCTAGCAAGCCTGCACAGTAAATATGGTAAATGGCTATTCAGCGGACATTCTGCAATTCTTACCACAGTTAATAAAATAAACTCAGAAACTCATTGACAGTAAGAAAAAAGATTCTGTTCCTAATAAAACTATTCATTACTTTAATTTTATATAGGATCCAGTTGTGATTTGTATACCAGAGCTGCCTCTGTGCTCCGTCAGTGGTGTGCAAATGGACTGAGAAGGGCGGCATGGTGTGCCCCTCACCCCAGACTTTGCTTGGCATCCCTGGCTGCTATTTTGCTTGATTTACTTTGCTTATATTTATAGCCCGCTTTTGCAATACACATGCTAAAGGCAGGATACAGCTTTAAAAATGTAAATATAATCAAATGACATCATTGCCCCATGTGATGGTTCTAGGTGGAGGTAGAGGCAGAGGAGGAAACGGAAGACAAGGAAACCAGATCTGCGCTTTCAGGGAATAGGATGTACAACAATGTAACAATGATTTGTTTGCTTCTGAGAATAGCAGGAAATACTAAATTGGCATGCAGGGATGTGAGGGTTTGTTTGTTTTTTTTCCTTATTTGTTATGTTTTGAGTAGCCATGTAGCATTCCTCACCAGTCTACTCGAAAGTTCTACAAGTCTCAGGATCAGGTCTGCAGCTGATGTCGTCTGCTTCTCTGTTATGCATTTCAATTAGTGATAACAGCCTCGAGCCCTGTTGCTCCTTGCCAGCAAGAGTAGGGGGTGCTGCACGCTCAAGAAGACAGATTAATAATATGCACAACCTTCTGAACCCCTGCAAGATTAGACAGAATATCTGAAGACTCTTTCCTCCCCCCCCCCCCCTTCCTCTCCAAACTCTGAAATATATTATTCAAGGAAAAAGCAAGCCATAAGATTTATTTACAGAGCATAGGAAAAAAGATAAAAGATAAGCAAAGGAATCAGTGAAAAATGAAACGGTGTAATATACTTTTTCAACACCAGATGTCGCCTTCTGTTAGCAACAGCAAATTTCAATTGGGGGATGCGCATTCATTTGGAAGGGCATTGCCTGTCGTTTCATGTCGTTTTGAAAACCAAATGATCGAAACAGAAACACAGAAATTTTGTGTTTTTCATTCTATCGTTTTTAGTGTGCACTATTTCCAAAACCTAAAAAAGTGAAAAAAAATTTTGGGGAAAAAACCTAAACGAAAATTTGCGCCCAAACATAAATTGACACAACACGAAATGTTTTGCCTGCACGCTCTTAATTGAAATATACTTTTTAAACACTGGAGGTCAATGGCACCCACTTCTGTCAGGCCTTAGGGGTGTACTGTCATTTTAAAATGATGTAAAACATCAACAGTATTTGCTATATGATTTTGAGACATTTTGCAACTGAAAACACAAAATCATGAATGAAATATTATTTATCGATTGTTTCAGCACATACTATTTACAGAATTTAGTAAGGTGCACACATTGTAAAAATGTGTGCTAAGATTAAACCAATGAAACAAACAATACTTATGAAAAAGAAATAAATATAAAATAAAATGAAAAACAAAATTAACTTTTTTATGTGCACACCGCTATCAGTCCTGATGGAAAATGGAGAAAAGAATTCTACCATTCTAGTTCAGGGGTGGTCAACTTCGGTCCTTGAGAGCCACAAACAAGCCAGGTTTTCAGCATATCCACAACAAATATGCATGAGGGAGATTTGCATGCACTACCTCCATTGTATGCAAATCTGTCTCAAGCATATTCGTTGTGGATAATCCTGAAAAGGATGGACAAAGGTTCCTTAAGATGCTGTGCAGCAGGTAGCTGTGCAAGATTTCTCCTTAGCGGTTTATTAGTCAACTTAAAGCAAGATTGTTCGGCTTGGAATCTGTTGCTCAGGTCTGCAGTTCCCTCAAAAATTATCCTGAATATTATAATAGCCCTTTGGTTTCTTGCAATGCTACTGCAAGAGCTGCAAACTCTGGCCCTATGCTGCAGGATTTGCTGTTTTCCTTGAAAAAGTGGGGATCGATTATAGGAGAGAGAGAGAGAGAGAGGATACGGTTGGAGGTGCACCCACCTGCGCATGAAGACATCCCTTCCTGCCGCGCTGATCTTAGTCACACTGGCAGGGGGACTGGCAGGGGCTGCTGCCCAGCCTAATATTGAGGCAGATATTTGAGGGACACCGGACATGAAGCCTCTTTCCCTGGACCTTTTCTCAGTTACTCCCGCCTGTAATCTGCACATTTCCCCCCTCCCCCCCCCCAAAAAAAAAATTATGGCTTCCCTGTTAACTTAAAGCCTCATATTTGTTTTTTTGGTCCGTGTCTTGCCTGTTTGTTTTGATAGTATTGTAAGCTCCAGGGGGTAGGGACTGTCCATAATGTGACTGTACAGTGCTGCATACATCTGGTATGCTCTTGACAGATGAGGGTTCAAACCAAGAGTCTGGGCCAGGAAGCAGGAGGAGGCAGAGGTGACTAAAACACTGCCACTCTCCTCCTCATGCTGGTGAGAGGGAGCGAGCGTAAGTCTGGTGAGCAAGGAGAGTTTGAAAGGATGATTTGGGCAGGGTGAAGGAAAGAGAGAGGATTGGAATGGGCGGGAGAACGAGAATTTGAGGAGAAGACCAGAGTTGGGGGGAGAAAGAAGGATGGAGAGAGAGGAATCTGTGGATAGGGGGCAAAGAAAAGGGGAAGAGAGGTCCTGGGATGGGTGCTGAAAAGTGGGGGAGGGGGAATAGCTGGGAGAAGACGGGGAAATGGCAGAAGGAACAAAATACAGGGTAATGAGGCTGCATTTGAAAAGGATGGAACTGAGGTGAAGGAGAGAGAAGCAGGAAGAAGAGAGTAGAGGGATGGAGGCGGCAAGAGAGGGCATTTTAGCTGGGAAAAACAGGTTGTAGTGAAGGAAGGTATAAGAAGGGAGAAAAAGGAATGGAAAGGTAAAAAAAAAAAAATCAAGAAAGAAATGAAAAAAAAAAATACCCAGACCCAAAAGAAAAGCTTTATTTCTATAATGTAAACTTTATGCAGATTTTTGCAAACGAGCCACAGAATTTATCACAGTTCCTCAGAGATGCTGGAATCCCTCGGCTCTTAGGCCCCCTTTCACTATTTAATCTCTCACTCCTTCAGCTCCACAGAATGGTCCTGGTCCTGGCTCCAGCTCTTCTCCGCAGTTGCTTCTGGTACATGCATTTATAGACATTTGGTATTTCACCTTTTTCCATGAGTGGCCTCAAGGAGGATTACAAAATCAGATTTAATTAGCAGTTACGGTACATTGGTCGAAGGTCATTTCCGATCACGTTTGAATCAGACTCACAGTGGACAGCATTGAGAGGGACAGGCTCTATAACTTATGTCCTTGCTTGACAGTTCAGGTACTACAGTCATGAAGTCTTGCACAGCAGTGGTCCCCAACCATGCAAATTGTTTCTCATGCATATTCATTGTGGATAACATGAAAACCCAACTGGCTGGTGGCCCCCCCCCCCCCCAGGACAGGGTTGAGGACCTCTGTTGTACAAGATAGTCTAGCTGAAACTAGAAGGGAGGAGAGCCATTTGGGAGGATCGGAGGTCTTTAGTGGAAGCGTAGGGGGGGGGGGGGGGGAAAGTTGAGGGAGATCCTCGGGATCTTGTTTATTTAAGCACTGGAAGACCCAGAAAACCCTCTCTTACTCTTGTTACAGTGACCAGGACCAGTTTCCTTCTGTGAGCTGAACCCCAGTCATTATTGTTTCCTGACTTCCCTTCCTGCCAATCACGGAGAATCACTGACTTAGCTTAACTCATTCGGGATCATATGCACAGTGTTACTTTCTATTGAGCCAGAAATGGTTCTCACAAGAAGTTATATCTCTGCACTGATTACCACGCTACCTCTGAGCTTTATGTTCACCAACTGGAAACCACCCTCTTCTCCCCACCTCCCCCCCATTAATATTTATTTTTAAATCTTATATACCACAAAATCCAAAAATATATTTTTCAATGCAGTTCACTGAGTTTTATGCTTTGCTGTGTGAACAGTCACCTCCTCACTTGCCCCTCAATTGTAAGAGTGACAATAGCAGCCAAAGTCTCCCAGCCTAGTCAATCCCTGCAGGGCTGTTGAATTTCTGATCTTTGTTTATTATGGGGTAGATTTTAAAAAAGTACGCCTACACGTACTTTTGTTTGCGCACCAGGCGCAAACAAGAGTACGCCGGATTTTAATAGATACGTGCGTAGCTGCGAGTATTCTTTAAAATCCAGGGTTGGCGCGTGCAAGGCTGTGCAAAATCGGCAGCTTGCGCGCGCCGAGCCGCGCAGCCTGCCTCCGTTCCCTCCGAGGCCGCTCCGAAATTGGAGCGGCCTCGGAGGGAGCATTCCTTCCCCTCCCTAACCCACCCCCCAGCCCTATCTAAAAACCCCCCTACCTTTGTTTGACAAGTTACGCCTGCCCAAGGCAGGCATAATTCACGCGCGCCGGCCGCGTGATTCCCCGGCCCGGGAGCAGTTTCGGAGGCCTCGGCCATGCCCCCGAAATGCCCCCGAGCCAGAACCACGCCCGTGGCCCCGCCCCCGGATGACGAGCCACCACGACATGCCCCCCCCCCCAGGAAAGCCCCGGGACTTACGCGCGTCCCGGGGCTTGCGCGCACCGCCGAGCCTATTCAACATAGGCTCGGTGCGCGCAGGGGGAACTTGGGGCAGGTTTTCGGGGGGTACGCGCGTATCTTACGCGCATACCCCTTTGAAAATCTGCCCCAATGTGCATTGGGCATCCTACCTGGGATGCCTAACCAGGAGTAAAAGAATGCAGCCCAAAACAAAGTAAGCAGCACTAGAATCCATTCCCAGAGCAGTAAGATCATGCCTGACTGTGCTGTGGACACGCAGCAAAAATCCCATTTTTTTCCTATTTCGTTAGTGTCTGCCCATTGGATCCTTGAATTTGGTCACACGTCGGGGCTTTGCCCTTGGGATTATCTCTCTGGATTGCATACACGTGTTTTCTGGGTTATAATGAAAGGACAGACTGAAAATGGCTATATTTGAATTTCTAAGACAAACCCCAGGGGATATTAATTGTACAAGAATCATTTGGAACCTGCAGGTTGCACATGAGCTAGCTTGGAGTGGCCCATGTGCTTGCAGGATTTTCATGATATGGTAAGATAATCCTCACCATGTGAGCACACTCATGCTTGTATTTGCTTACATATGCAGTATATTTACTTTTCCTCGTACATTATGCCTAATCAAATGCAAACTCATTTGTGTGTACTTACACGGGAATGTATCTAACATTTTGATGCATACCACTGGTAATGTATGATCTTATATGCATGGATATGAACCTTGCATGTTTGATTTGTTTAATTATGGTTATGTTTAATTATGACAAATAAAACTATCCTCTTCTAAACTTATGTATATTACTGGTAACTCAGAGAAACAGTGTTGAGTTGAGCCAAAAATGTTCAACCATCATAATAGGCACCCCCAGTTATGATACCTTCAGTTGCCCTATTTCTAATTATACGGTTTAATTATATAGTCCACTCATAGTATTTTTTTAACATTTTCTAATGCACACAAAATCACTTATCCATATCTCCAACAGATCATCTCATAATACCCCAACACAAGTCTGTGTTTTAAAAAGTCAATCTGCATCAGGGGTTGTTCAGACAAACGTTGTTGAAGTCACCAAAGTGAATTTTATCAAATTTTCATAGAGTAAATCTATGTTAGAATAGGAGCCTGAGAACCATGGAAGTGAGGGTTCAAATCCTGCCGATGCTATTTTGACCTTGGCCAAGTCATTTCACCCTTCATTGCCTCAGGTGCAAACTCTAATTGTAAGCCCTCTAAGAACTGGGAAATACCTACTGTACCTGAATCTAACTCACCCTGAGCTCTAAATGAAACAGCATGAGCTAAATCTAAAAAAAAAAAAAAAAGTAATTGGATTTGTGGCACCGAGTTCATATCCATGCATATAAGATCATACATTAACAGTGTTATGCATCAAAAATGTTATACATTCCCATGCAAGTACACATAAACGAGTTTGTAGGAATATGCATATGATTAGACATAATGTACGAGGAAAAGTAAATATATTGCATATGTGAGCAGACACAAGCATGAGTGTGCTCACATGGTATGGGGATCTTACCATAACATGAAAATCCTGCAAGCACATGGGCCACTCCAAGCTAGCTCATGTGCAACCTGCAGGTTCCAAATGATTATTGTACAATTTGTCTTACAAATTAAAATTTGGCCAGTCTCAGTCTGTTCGCAACTCAACTTGAGTTACAAATGAAAAGGCATGAGCTAAATCTAAAAATTAATAATTAGATTTGCGGCACTGATTTTTAGTTCAGCTGCTCAAAGATTTGGCGGAGCTTTCCTTCATGGATGTGTGATGCTATGAAGCCTTGAGGTACAGTAACCATTTCTTTCTGACAGGGATTATAGTGCTATTCTGACAGGGATTATAGTGCTATTCTGGAGTTGCTGTGGTGTGAGCATTCTCCTCACAGGCCATTCTATAGAGTCAGAAAACAGCCGGAAGCTTGAGAACCAGGACAAGCTCTGAAAGCGAGACTTTCAAAAAATAATCTGCTCTTGGAAAGAAAGAACGTGTAGTAACACATACTCATTGGCGAGCAGAGTGAAGGGTGCATTTCGGACTGAACTGACCTTGGCTAATGTCCAACTGCTGCAGGTAAAATAGATATAAACTGGACTCCTAGGTGGAACCATGGTCTCCAGAAGATCAATTCTCTTGATTTGGATTCCAGTGGTCATGTTCATTTTTCCATTTATAACCTTTCTCCTCACACTTTGGTGACATTCACTGGCCGACTCTTAAGTCCTACTTATACCAGGCTCCAGAGGCTGCCATGGGCCATGTCCCTCTAGCCAACGGTTGGAGGTCTTGCTTCAGTGGGAGAGGAGTTAAATAGAAGGAGGTTCGTTCTGCCTTAGCATCAGACCCACTTGTCATAAGTGCCACTGAGCAGGTGTGGGACAGATTGCAAATAGTTTACAGGTGGGGGGAGGCAAATCGGGCCAAACCCAGGGTATGTAACTTGCAGGATTGATGGTGTAGGAACGAAGGGATAGGCAGGCGCTAAGGAGAGCTTTTTTTGCATTACTGCCAATAAATTCCTCCTTAAATTCAAAATTAGGATGTTGGACTAGAAGGTTCATGGCAACGTTGAGAGGAATATTTTTTTTTCTTTGCACAAATGCCCCATATTATACTCGTTTCTATCTGGGCCCATATATGTTTAGGGAACTATGTAATTGTCGCATTTGAAGTAAAATGTACAAATTCATAGATGACTTTGTAACTTGCATCCACTGTGGCTCAAGAAACTGTTATAGTTTGTGTGCCTCTATTTGTTTTATCAACAGAAAATTGTCCATTACAGATATTTGAGCAGGTTGCCTGTCATAGGTGATTGGCAGCTTTTTAACTAATGGAAACTGTATTTTTTTTTTTCAAATCCTTGTCCAAGCGAATAAGCTGCTTTCTGATTCACTAGCTGCAAATTAAGACAATGCTTATCTGTAGTTCAAAAACCAATTCCGTGACTACTAGTAAATGTGAAATTTTTTTTTTTTTGTTTCACCGCTTGAGCTGTTCTGTGGGACTGTGACATGTTTATGAAAGATTTTATCCACAGGTACAGAGTGGGAGGAAATAGTGAACCAGGCCCTTTATAATTAATTGTGTTTGGAAGGTTACATGTTTTATCTGGGTGGCTTGATTTTCAAACGTAAACAATATCGCTGAAAAACTGGCGAGGTTAACTAGCTCCAGACAACTCTTTGCTTGAATATAGCTTTTGAAACAGTAACTCTGTTATTAAATTTCAAAACAGTTTATTTTAGAATATTTTATCTTAGCATTGCTGGTTTCCTTTTAATGAAAGGCTCAAGATGGCAGCCAGACAGCAAACTTGTAGAAGAACATTTAAAAAAAATATGTGGTTTATTTGCGGCTCCTCTAGAATGTTATAGCTTGGGAAACATTTTGGATTGTTTCTAGCTTGGTCTGTGTTTTCACTAGAATAATTGTCTCCGCCCTTGTTAGGAATAAAAAGAACTTGAATTGTGTAGCAGCTTTCATTCAAAGAAGACCTTAAAGTGCTTTACAATTTAATAATATAGAGGGTTTCCTTCTTTTACCTTGTTTTTCCAAAAGCTGGAAAAATATCCCTCCATCCAGGCTGATGTATATCACTGGTGGGAAGAGTCAGGAGGATCCTTGTAGTTCCGAGGGAATACTGAGTTACTGTTGTCTATGCAGCGATCTGCTGTTGGATCCCACTGTAGGCCCCTGGGTGGGAGAACCCTGGAATTGAACCCAAAAGCTCACAACTCCAGTTTTAGGACACCCCCCCCCCCCCCCCACTTGAAGAGTTCTCACATTTTTTATACATCTCTCTGAAAGCCCAGGATCCCCCTGTTGCGGGAAAGCTCAGCTCCAAGGCCCTTTCACATTGTCTATGCCCCAATTTCTTTTTCTGCACCTTGTAAACAGCACTGACGATCTCTTCACTTAGCAGCTATAATCATGCTGGCTATATTAGTAAACTTAATTTGAATTCCAAATTCATTTTACTGATAGACTGTAAAATTGAATGGATTGTTCTTAACAACTCTAACTGAAGATTGTTCAATTGATCTTCACAATATAAAACTTAATAAATTTGTGACCATACGTTTTTCAAGCAATCCACTCTCCGGTTACTTCTGCCAATTCCTTGGGTAAATTGGCTCCTCCTCTTCCCTTAGCAATTTAGTCTCCAGATCCTCCCATGGGAATGGGAAGGAAAAAGTTATCCCCAGTTTACTTCAGCATATATTAGTCCCAATTCTCATACAACTCCTGTTGTCTTCACTATTCTGCACTCTGACACTCCTGGGTACCTTTGTCATACCTGCAATATCACCTCCCTTTTTCTGCTGACCATTCCTCTCCCTACGCAGCCAAGCATCTTTCTGGCTTTTACTGTCATTTTCTCCACCTGTTTGGCCTCCTTAAGATCATCAGATACAATTTACCCCAAGATCCTGGCTCTTCCTTTGTGTTTATCTTCGACCGAACTTCCTGAATTGCCAACGAGGGACTATGTTCTACATAACAGGGACACAACTGGATCATGAAACTTTTAACAGATGGGTTTTCCTGTGCTGGATGCCAATGCGCTACGTTCATTGCAAATTGTTATTCGATTGTAAACTGTTCCAGTGCCTCTGTTCATTTAAATGTGTTGCAATCCGCCTTGAGACAAACTTTGGGAAAAGGCAGAATATCACATGTCCATAAATAAATAAATAAGGAAATCTGTTTACTTCTAAAGTGAACAGGACCCAATGGAGAGAACAGTTGTACTATTTGAATTATAGTAATTACTTTGCAGCAGAGATTGGACTGTGCTTTGTTCTATTGTTATACATTATCTACCTCAAAATAGAGCAAGCACCTAGGCAACAGCCAGCCATTGTGTGGAAATCCAGCAGTTGTCTGGTGAATGCTATACTGTCCTTTGCACTGGAGGGACAAGAAACTTCTTCTCAGTGTGTGTTGTAGAATATTGTGTGCTCCTTATAGCATAGGAACCAACTTTTGAATTATTATTATTATGTATTCATTTGATATAGTGCAGTTGCCAGGGCATCACAGCAGTTAACAAATGAAAAACGTACATAAACCATACAGTAGTTAACACATTTGCTAGGGTTGTCCTATCAACAACATTGTCTATGATGTTTCTTGTCATTTTCCAAATTAAAAAAAATCATGAAATTTCATGTTTTCATTTCTATCGGGTTTTTTTGTGCACACCGTTTGCAAATATGGCGTACTGGTTCCCCAGAAATACATAGTAACCCAAAGGTCTCCAGAGATTCTCTGTCCTTCTCCCCTGCTGCCCCTGGAAGCGGCCAAAGTTCCCCCCAAAAGGTAATATTAACAAAAAAACACCCATTCCCATGGCGCCAGTTGCCCACTGTTCTATCATGTGACAGGGACCAAAGTTGCCATTGGGCAGTCCGTGTTGCATAATGATTTTGATACGTTTGGGGGGGGTGAGGATCGGGAGGGTGGGCAATGGTGGGTGATGTGGGGGCTAAGGTTTCAGGGCTTATCCTGCTCCACTTTCTATCTCAACTGCTCTGCTCTCCATTTCCCCTTCACCCGTCCTTTTCTGTTCCTTTCCCAACTCTCCACTCCCCGGCAGGTTCCTCTTCACCCTTCTTAGCTAGCTCCCTTCTTCTGCAGACATGGCTCACCCATCTCTTCACTACTCCCCACCCCTTGCCCTTTCTCAGCACATTAGGCTTTCCTTCATTCAGCTCACTTCATTTATGATACTCCTTCTCCATAGACTTGGATTACTTCCCTGCACTGCCCTTCCTGAGCCCAGGCACATATCACCTTTTTTTCTGTAACAGCTCATCCCCTGTAACACTTCTCATAGAATTCACAGATTCTAGGCCAGAGCCAGTCCGATGTCTGCAGAGTCTACATAAGACACTCCACCAGCTGCATGCCCTTGAGTCCTGACAGCTCAGCAGCATCTCCCCAGCTCCAGGGCCATAGCTGCACATGGTGCTTCCTGCTCTCACTTGCAAACCCCAGTGAGAGCTGATGTCTCCTGTGGGATATAACAGGGGAATGATTTCTTGTTTATTTTTTTGTGCACAAGGGGAATAGTGTTCCTCTCCATTCCCCAGTAATTCAAGCCCTGACTGCACCTCCTCTCAAAACTGGAACGGCCAAGGCGGAGCAATTTTAAGAGGTTTTCAGCCACCACAATAACTTCTGCCTTCCCCAGCCTTCCAGTAAATACCTTCTTTACTGCAGGGCTGGGAGAAATGGGCAGATGCCACCTGTTTGCATGCTTGACCCATCTTAGCTAGCATAGAAATCTTCATCAAACTTAAAAAAAACACTTCCAACCTTTTTGTTTATAGTTTGAATTAATTATAATCTCTGTTTGCACTTAGCTTTCTCTTAATTTTCTTTCTGCCTCCTCCTTCCTCTTCTTTAAACATTTATTTTCTGGTCTTCCTCTCATTATTATTATAATTTCTTCGTTTTCTTCCATATGTATCCCTCTTTATCCACTGGTTGTCTCTCCACAGCTCTTTATCTTCTTTCACTTCTGCCTACTCTCATCCCTCCCTTGTACCTTCTTCTCTCATCAAAATAGTTTGGCTCTCGCCTCTTTAATTTACTCCCATATCTTGTCTGGGTTCTTCTAGCACTTAATTTTTTTTTTTCAAACCAAAAAAAAAAATTGTGAAAAGATTAGTACTGCCAATATTTTCATATCTTTTCAACTGCAGACTTATTATTGTGTTACAGGCTTGTATTAGCCAAGGCAGATCAATAAATATGATACAATATCCTTTAATGTGCCTGATGGAGACAAATGGTAGAAACTGGCCCATGAGGTCAAGACTGTGAGAACTGGTTTAAAAAAAAAAAAAAGCAAGCAAACAATGCCTGAAAGAACATCTTCCTCCAGCTCAGCCTTAAGCCTTTTTAATGTATTATTACCTCTTGGCAGGGTGCTAAGGTTTAAATGAAGTTCCTGATTTCAGCAGAGAGAGCAGCTGTCGGAGCCCTCTGCTTAAATCCATGTTACCTATTCCTTTAAAAAGCAAGTGTGAGAGGGAGGTGTGGAAGTAGATGCACATCGCTTTTTGTAATAGCTGGTGGGGCAGGAGCTACATTTAACAGGATTCATGTGCGCACCAGGGAGTGCTGGCGCCACATCCTGACCCATGCTTCCAGGTTTACTGTAGAGGTCTTCTGCTGCTTCTAGTAAAAGAAACGCACTGCCCAACTCAGCTGCTGTTCAAAACTAAATCCTTTTACTGAATACTTTATTGCAGATGAAAAATCTCACAGTATCAATAAGGAAAACAAAGCTGGAGACTACTTCTGATACACTGCTGATGAGTGTTTGCTGTTGCTTTTCTTTAGGAAATAGCTCTGTAGGCTAGGATCTACTCCAGCCAAAGTACTTTTCCATCTGACTCTCCACAAAGAAAATCCTCTTTCTCCAAAACATCAAAGAAATCTCGCTGACAGATCAGGAGTATGGGACTAACTTGTCTCTTCTTTGAGATCTCTTCTCTGGTTCCTTGGAATATCTCAGAAATCCGCTGTTGGACACCAAGACAAATCTCCCTGATCCTAAGAGTCTGGAGCCCCATCTTTGTGTCCACCAGCCACCCTCTCAGATCGAGATAGGAAAGAAGGAACTGAACTTGAACCCTTGAGCTGAGTGGTTCATGAGTCCTTACAGAATTCTTACACCCTACCCCAGCTGCTTCTCCCTGGAAATAGATGTGAGTCCATTCTTCTGTGATGACATCTCCTCTTCTCCTGGTCCTTTCAAAAGGAAAGGCACCTCTCCTCCAACCAGCAGCATCTGAGCCCCTGGGCCCTGGAATACTCAGTAACACACCATAAGCAAACGTCTTTCTCACAAAAGCAAACCAAAAAGAGGCAGGAAGGGTGGAAAAAAATAACTTCCTCTTCTGACAACTAAATCAGTTATCACAAAACATGTGTAAAAACTACAGGGATAGGGCACTCTCTCCTTTCTTGTCCTAACTCCTCAGAGGCCTAACCCAGCAGCAAAAGATTATCTTAAACTTTCAACTGAAAATCCAAACTGAAATCCACACTCTAAGATGGTGGCAGGAATTTATAAAGGCTCTGAGCACATCATCAGCTTCTCCCAGCCAAACCTCTGCTTTACCACTCTCTCTGAATCTCCCCAGAATTTTGGTTCAGTCCTTCCTGTCATGAAACTAAAGGTTCCTTACATACAAATCTGCAATTCTAGCTGGCCCTAGTGATTCAGTGACAAATGCTGCACTCTGATATACAGAGGACCTGAGTGCAATCCCTTGTCCAGGCTAGGCCTTTCCATGGCTGGTCGGGTCTGGAGATGCTGAGGAGGTGGGAAGTTCTTGTCCATTGCTCAGTGGTATCATCTCATGCTTGGATTTTGGCTTCACATTAGCCAGCTTCCAAAGGGAGCTGCTGTTTGTGGTGCCTAGCCAGGAACTGTCGCCATGATAGCTGGGTAGAGTTAGGAGTTGAGTGAATCGTGAGGCTTCACTGTAAGAGAAGATGTGGAATTTTCCAGCAATGGGAATAGTGGGTGATCTTCGTGGGCCATCCCCATGGAGAGCATGTCTCTCTGGAGTCTATATGGGTGATTCCATGAATCACTGGGAGGAGACGTCATTCCAGGGGAGCAAGGGATCGGTGACAGGGGCTGTGGCTGTCCAGGCTCCTGGAGGAGAAAAGTCAAATTGACATCCCTCTATTGAGGGATTGGGTGTTTGCTCCCTTGCTTGGTTGGAGAGGATTCCAGGAGCGATCCTGAGAACAGTGTTTTAAGGAGTCTACTTTTCCAGGGTCAAAGGATAAGGTGGATTGTCCGCCAGACTGTTCTCATCCACCAGGTATAATGATGCTAGGTAGCTGTGGGAATAAAGGATGTCAAAGACCTGACCAGGCTACTAAGGGAGGGAGGGAGGAAGGGAAGCCGGTAGGAACCAGAAGTCGTCCCAGTTTTCCTGCAGACCATACTAACGAGGCATAAAGAACTGTAGTGGGTTTCTTTTATCTACTGAACTGTCTGAGAACTGTTTCCTAACTTTTTGTAATCTTTAGAGGTCAGTTTTCCAAGGATTTAAGTGCGTAACTTTGACCCCGATGTAGTAAGATTTAAGTAAAAATAAAAATGTGCGCTAAAGTTCAGTGTACATTTTGTTTACTCCCAATAAAAAAAAGAATTAACTCCTGATACAGTAAGCTAATGGTATACTAATGCATCCAGAGTTTAAAACAAAGCATGCTAACCCAAAAATGTGCACACAAAATGTTTTATGCAGATAAATCCCTGCTACTGGATCCCACACCTTGAACTTCAGGTTCAGCCTTGTAGATGGAGAAACTTTACTTCATCTCTGACCAGGAGTTAAATTTCCTGCTTTAAGAAAATTTGAGTTAAGCCTACTCAAACTTTCTGCACTGGGGAGTAAGAGCTAATGACTTGATTAAGATTGGATTTGCATGGAGGAGCATTTGTGCGTACAATTTCTTTTGCGTGCTGAACTTGCTAAATTGGGAGTAAAGCTGTGCCCACAACATGCAGGGCATGGGGGGTGCACAATTGTGCACCTTGCATGCGCTGAGCTGCGCTGCCCTGGTTCCCTTCCCCCTAAACTGACCTTCCCACCCCTTCCCCTAACCTTCCCCCACCCAGCCTTACTCTAACCCCCCCAATTTATTATCTTATCATTTGTGCCTGCCTGGAGGCAGGTGCAGGTTCCGCGCGCCGGCAGCCTGCCGGCACGCGATCCTCTGACATAGCGGCAAATGGCCGCTGTGTCAGTGGCCCTGCCCATGCCCCGCCTCGCCTCCTTCCCGCCCCTTTAGTAAAGCCCCGGAACTTACACGCGTCCCGGGGCTTTACGCGCGTCGCCGGGCCTTTTGAAAATAGGCCCAGCGTATGTAACCCTTTTAAAATCCGGCCCTATATATATCTACCACTGTCAGAGGGGCCATTCTAACTCAGGGTGGGTTTGGGGGGGGGGGGGGCATTACATTGGTCTTCCTAGGGCTCTACAGACCCTTGGACTAGCCCTGACAACATCAGGCTAATTTTAAAATGAGCATGTGGATGCCCATAAATGTGCGTATTGGTGCACAACAGAGATATGCTGGAATTTTAAATCATGCACACACTTGCGTGAGTACGTTTTAAAATACTTCTACCGTGTGTAAGTATGCTCCTAATTTTAAGAGGTTACTTTTGCTGGCTTTAACGTGCGCATGTCAGTGGATTTTAAAACATGGTTGTGCGAGGGACAGTCCCAGTTTTTCTAATTAGTCCACCAATTTACCAAGTCAATCTTGAGGTCATCCAGACTCTTCTGGTTCTTCATCCCCCCCAGTTGACCAGGACTCCTCACCCTCTTGTAAAAGCCCAAAAATACAAGATCTGCAGACTTTCATCTCATCGGGAGCAGCAGCAAAGTTACTCGGCTAACAAGCCATCACATGCTGCAGCCTTTTGTTTTAAAATATGGAGTTATGTGCATAAGTGTTGAACCCCTCCCCCCTTCCCGGAATGCCCCATGCCCCGCCCTTTATTTTTTGCACATGCATATACACGTGTAAATCGTGCCTTTTAAAATCTGCATTGCTTGTGCATGGCCCACATACGTGTGTATATAGGCATATTGTAGCATGAGCAGCACTTTCAGAATGGGCCCCCCCCATGTGTGTACAGCCAAGCGCACCTCATTGGAGAATCCTGATTCCAGGACTCCAGTGACTTGGCTAATGCTCTGCATTACTCAAAGATGGCCTCTTGTTTGTTTCAGGGAAGACCCTAAAGAAAGGAATATTATATTAAAAAAAAACAAAACCAAAAAAACAAAGGGGTGATGGGAGTAACAATCTCCAGTTGAGAATGAAGGCTTATGTGCAAATAGCACAATTACATGGTTATTCAGAACAGTGAATGAGTATCGGTCAATACAGATGCTGGCAACAGTGTGTAGTCACTGGAGGTGGGGGGGGGGGGGGTTCCTCGGGCAATCTTCAGACAAGAGTAGGGGTGTGCATGTGAAAAAAATGTATTTATCATTTCATTTTCCGTTTATTTCTATTTTTTCATTTATTTTAAAAGTATATTGCATTTTTTTAATACATGCTTTTTTTTTTACAATGCATGCTATTTTTGAATAGCAGATGCTAAAGCAATATGAATGATAAAATTGTTTTGTGAGTATTTTTGTTTTTCAGATGGGAAGCAACACAAAATGATATAATAAATATTGCTAATGATTTCATGTTTTAAAATGACAGCACATCCCTGGGCTCATACAGGCTCGTAAAAGCTTGCTATTTAAAAGTTAAAACTTGTTTACATTGAGGACCTGTTTTAGACCTGATAATTTTACAATTTTTATTAAGATTTAATGGTTTGAAGGGGATGCAGTTGTGAGATTGGTTTATAGAGTGTTTTATTTTACATTTTACTTAGCCATGCCATATTTAAGCCCCAGGTGGCATTCAGTTGGAGGTATAATCCCTATGATTGTGTACAATCAAAATTTTCTTGTTTTGTTTCTTCATTTTTCATGGACTCTTTTATTCGTTTTTTGTTTTGTGTGGGGGGAGGAGGTTCCATTTTTATTTGTAAATAGTGCATTCTATTTACCGAAAATAAAAAAAAAACAAACAAAAAACTCCGAAAAGGTTTTCCTCTCTCAATTTTGGTTCGTTTTAAATGAACCAAAAATGAACTCGTTAATTCCATTTTACCATTCGTTTCAAATGAAGTTCCATTCCTAATAAACTCTTCCACAACTTTCCCCCTCTCACTACTGAACAGAGGGTTCAACAAGCAGCCTTAAAACAGAGTGCCTTCTAGTCATAGGTGCCCTTGGAAGGTTTCTTGGAGGAGAAGTCCATTACCTGCTATTAAGTTCATTTAGAAAATAGCCACTGCCATTAGCAATGGTTACATGGAATAGACTTAGTTTTTGGGTACTTGCCAGGTTCTTATGGCCTGGATTGGCCACTGTTGGAAACAGGATGCTGGGCTTGATGGACTCTTGGTCTGACCCAGTATGGCATTTTCTTATGTTCTTATGTTCAGTAGAGAATGCTTTGAAAAGAGTCTATGCCATTCCCCACGCTTTTCCTTTTTAATCTAATTTTCTATAGGGAAACTGGCTGTCCCTAATAACTTTTGAACTGTTCACCCAGTTGCTTCAGCTTTATGCCAAAGATGATAAAGTGTCGTTTGACACTTCCTGCCTCTTCTGCTCTCCAACTCACATTTTTCTTAGGTCCTTAACACCCCCAACACTTATATTTTTATTTTCTATAAGAAAATGAGCCAGTTCGGTTCCATTGAAATCTCAGGGATGTCACAGCACATTGTATTGTCATTGAACATATTGGAATCTACAAACTATTGGTTGACACTGAACTCATTCAAAGCTATGCTGCTATTGGCTGGTGTCTGTGGTCTAATTTTCTATAGGGCAAAACCCATTCCTAATACTTAATATTTATTAATGCAAAGAAATTCCCATAACGAATATTGTCATAACCATGTGCAAATTTCTGTCCTAGAGAAGGAAACTAGGCATCATGAGATGTTTCCATGTTTTCTTGTTTTAATTTGAGCTCTTCTGAGGAAAAGTGATGTTAATTGTTGAATACAATTTGTTTGGCTCTTGGTTTTTGTAACTAGAAGCTGTAGTGTATTTCTTGCTTTGAAAGTATCTGAGTGCCAAAAACTACTTGAGTGAAAGCAGTACTAACATACAATTAGAAAATCCATTTGCCACAAAGTCACTATTGTCTAAAACCAGAAACGTTTGTTCTCCTACAATCATGTAGGCCATCAGTTTTCCTGCAGGTGCATAAAATATTGCTGCTACCCTATTGGTCTAATGGTGAAGAAAATATATGGGGCAAATTGCACTTTTGTGTATCTCTTTGTATGCATCAGTGTGATGATGCCTGTATGAGGTTCCGTGAAGAAGTGGTCAAAACTCCATCCCGCGGTTTACTATGCAGATAGCGGTGGGAGTGCCAGGCAGGCCTAACGCAATCTTCTTAGCACAGCTGCAAATAAACTGGACATCTAGAAGTGGCTAAGTAGTGGGATCTCTCCTGAGAAATGACCTAAAAATAATGATCTTAATACTTTATGATCCCTTAATTAAGGGATTATAAAGTATTAAGATCTTCACTAAGGCGTACTCTTAGTGTCCATCACCAAAGTATACTCATAGTGCTTCTCAACACTATCCTTGTTGCTGCCTGTATTCTCTCCCCTTCCCCTCAACCTGTTTTCTCCTTTCCCCTCCTCCCAGCCTACCCTCAGTCCCTTGTAATTCTCCTCTCTCCTCCTTTCTCTCAATCCACTTTCCCACGCCCCTACCCCCTATTGATCCTTCAATTCTAAATTCATAACCGCGCATATAATGTCTATCTCTCACAGTCGCAATTATCTTGTAAATTCACTTATGTCATTATTTATATATTCACACTAATGTATATCTTGTAAATAAATCCCTGTAACCTATGCAATTTTGCCTTCCCCTCCCCTTCCCCCCTCCCCCCTTCCCTCTTCCTCCCAATCTTTCCTTCTTGCTACTGCTCCCAAACATTTCTCCTAATGTTATCTCTGTTTAACTATAACTCCTATTTAAGTTTCTATATTAAGCCTCATTGCTAACTTGAAGTTTTAATCACTGTTTTCTTATAAGTTCTATGTAAAGCCTTTGTTTGCTGATTTTGAAGTTTTACTGTAAACCGATCTGATGTTCCTTACGAAGTTCGGTATATAAAAGCCACAAATAAATAAATAATTATGACGTGTGAACAATGTTAACACTTTTCACAGTTATATCTGCAGGGTGAAAAATGTAGGCTTTTCTCCGGCCTTGTGTGCTTGTCTTCACCTATCACATGGTGTCCTGCATCTCCCCTCTGTTCCGTGGGTGGTTCTACAGTGCCTTTTCCCTTTCTCTCTCTCCATTTTCCCCACCTTCCCATAGCATTACATGAGTGCGCATTTACCACAGGTGGGGAAAGTGAGTAACATGTTCCATGTATCACTGCATTCACAGATGCATGGGGAAAATCTAGTGCTTGTATATGAAGGAAGTCCTGTATTCTGAGACGAGGGCCACTGACCGGTAGAAGGCGTGCCCTGACCAAAATAAGCGGTGACCTGGGCATGCCAACAGGCCATGGGAGCCGTACAAATGAGTCGCACATTTTGTTATCATTAGGGAAATAGAGGGAGAAAGTGGGGTGGTGGTGGTTCTCCATGTGATTTGTCACTGTCCAGCTGCTGAGAAAGGAGTGAGAGGTGCTGAAGCCACCTGGTGTGGTCACAGAGCCCATTTCAATAACCTGCTTTGCCAGCAGAGTTCAAAGCGGCTAACAAAATATAACACTTTAATTCTGTAACTCGTAAGAAATGAAATAATATTAACGGGGTGGGGCATTTCATCCATCTTTTTTTCCCGGGCCTTCTACTTGCTGCAAATAGAGCTTTTGCTGTAAGTGGGACTTGCTTTAAGTTTGTTGTTTCCCACCCCCGGATATAGTAGAATCATAGCTTATTTGTGATTTAAAAAAACAAAACAAAAAGAAACAACCGTTTTGGAGCGATTCCATGTTGTGAATGGTCCTAGATGACGTATGTTTGGGGGAAACTATAGGCAGGTAAGACCATCAGCGATAGTCCTTTCGTTGCCCAAGCGAGCAAGAGCCTGCCTTGGTTACGGAAATAGATTGAAGCGAAGCTCTTGCCCGGCATGACGTTTCCTTCTGGCAGCCGTGGCCATCGCTGCTGGAGGCTGGCTCCCTTTAGATGACCTTTGCAACCTCTGCTGGGCACAGAACCAGGATGCACATGTTGAACGGAAACGGTGGTGGTGGGGGGGAGATTGTAATGTGAATTAGCCATCACTGGGTCTCCTCCTCACGTTCCCCTCTTCTCCTGCCCAAAATGCACATTTTTGGGGGGAAGGGCGTCTTCTGATATTGACGCATTGTGAGTAGTCTGGGAGGCTCAGACTTTGGGAAGCACGTAAGAAGCAATTTCATTCCCCACCACACTAGCCCCATCCTACCTCATCCTCTGGAGAAGCTTTTTTTTTGCCTGTAAGGATTTTATTTCATTTTCCACTTGAGAGCTTCTCTGACTAGGCTGTGAATATTCCCAGTGAGTGGCTTTTGAAAACTTGTCTTTTTTTTTTCCCCGTGAGGGGGAGGGGGGCCTGTTGGCAGCTGCCTCGCCAAGGGTGAAAGAACAGTGGTGGCTGATGCTTGGGGAGTTGCGGAGGGGGTGAGAGCAACGGTCATTGTAGGGGAAGGGGGGATGAAGCTCTTGAACAGACTAATTAATTTGGTAGAATTCATTCTTAATGGGGGTTTATTATTTGACACTTCCTTTTGAAAAGCACCACAAAATAGACCACATCCTTCCCGTTTTTAATGGAACCAGGGAGTGAGTACAAGAGCGAGAGAGGAGAAAAAAAAAAAGTCCTTTCATTTCCTGAGTCTACTTTTTCTGTAATTGAAGTCTTGATATCTTGTAAGAGCATTTCATTTCTTGAGCCAACCCTTCTCTGTTGTAAGCATCAGGGTCTGGGCTTGAGGATGCCGGGCTTGGTCCAACTTGAGTGCGTTGCATGGTTTAAGTAACCCAATTTATTGTCCGGGGATCCTCCATGTAGGGAGTCCCTGCCAAAGCGTGCACTGCGCAGGAGTCGGCACCATTGCACGCTACCTGTTGTGTTTGTAGAGGCTGAGCCGAGTTATCCTTGAGAGTCAAACCCCCCCCCCCAAAAAAAAAAAAACAGAAGGGGGGAAAAAAAGAAAACTCATTATCCGAGGAAAGGCCCCAAAAGAGCCATGGCTAGCTGGAGCAGGGTGACTTTTAAATTAATGAATTGTATTAAATGCAGAAAACGAGGGCAAAGGCCAGTGAGAATCTACAGGTGAAAGAGTGGTGCGCAGCAACGGAAAAAATAAAGTGGCAGAAACTGTTTTCCCACTTTGGGAAGCTAAAAACGTAGTATGACAAATAACCCAATAAACACTGGGGAGTCTACAGGGACCTACCTAATGGGTAGGCTTCGCTATGCTTAAACTTTTGTACTGTCCTTTTTAGAAGGAAATAATTAAGGCATTTAGTCTTGTACCGTGTGAAATGTAAACTGTACTCTGTGATGGCAGCCCTCCCCAAAACTTCATGTTGGTGAGGCAGAACGTTTTAGAAGGGATGAATTCCCTGTTTTACCGCCACGAAGGAGACTGCCGGGGAGATAAAAGAACTTTCTTTGAGTTTACAGCTGTAAATACGTAACACCAAACAAATCATGTAGGTGTTTTTTTTTTAGCCGCTAACTTCTGGCAAACACATGCATAGGTCATTGTGACCTGAATGCGTGCTGCACAAGAGCCAGCTTTTGGAAATGATTGGGGGGGTGCTGTCCTCAGCGCAAATCACAGCGCCCCCAGCAAAAAAAGAAAAAAAAAACAAAAAACCAACCCAGAACCCAGTGGGTTGTGAGTGTGACTGCCCAGCCCTGTATATTTACAAGTCCAAAGGAGGAGCAGGTAATGTGGACATGGGAAAGACTCGTGTGGCCAAACCAAGAGTCCCACAATGTATTCTTCTCCCCAATCCCAGCTCATCCCCACCCCCACCCCCACCCCCCACAACAACCCATCCACATTCTCCTTTACCCTCTCCTGCCACCACCACACTCTCGCAACCTCCATTTTCTTTCATTCTCCTAATCTCCTCTTCTCTCTCCCCTCCTTACTCCCTCTGCACTCTTAATTCTCCCTCTCCTGCATGGGCATAGTTTTAATTTTATATTTGAGAAAGGGATATAATTACCCCTCTTCCATCTCCTCTCACTTCATCCCCTTAGAATGCTCTGCTCCCCATTTCCCACTGAACCCCCCTCCCAGTTTCTCTTCTCACCCCTCCTCAGCCGGCTGCCCTCCTCTGCAGGCTTGGTTTATCCACCTGATTTTATTCCCACCCCTCAGCAGCAGGGTAGGCTTCCCTTCAGTGGCAGGTTCGGCTCGGCTCTGTCTGTGAAAAAATTCAGAGGTATGCGCCCCGTCCTGGAAATGCCCATGCCCTGCCCAGTCCCTGCCCCTTTCCCGCCTCCTTATTCTCGACGCATGCGAATATATACGCCCGTACTTCGCGGCTTCTTAAAATTTGCACGTATGCAGCTGTTTTTTGCGCGAGCAAGCCTTTTAAAATCTACCTCTGTTTATTATTGTTTTGTCAACCTCATCGATGATTCTTAGGATTATGTGGAAAATCAAGGAAGTAAAGTAGAGACACAGTCTACTACCGTTAACGCTGGGTTCGGTTGCTCCTGGGGAGAGGTATTCTAATAGTACCAAGGCTGTTTCTTCACCAAATTAATCTGGAGAGTTTATATAGTGCAATAATATGCTTTGGGCTGTGTAAACTCAGTGTATACTAATCTACCACTGTTGACATACTACTACTGGAAGTAGAATACGTTGAAATGTCTCATCTTTAGGAATGAATACACACTAAAGAGCACTGCATTCATGCTGCCAAAAGCTTGGTAGATTGAATGCTAAGGAGGTGAGCGTGGTTTGAACAATATTTGAACACTTAGCTTGAGTGGTTTGTATAGGTCAGAATTTGCTGTGAAATCTGAATTGACAGAACCTGGGCAGAAATAATACCCGCTTCGGTGAGGATCAACAATTTTTTATTTTGGTAAGATAACTGAAACCGTTGCCATACACACCCTAATAGATGATGAGTGTACCTTGGCTAAATTTCATTTAAATACAGGTTTGAGGCAGGTATTAGGCACAGAGACTAAACTGGTGTATCACTATTACACGACAAAACAAAGGATGCAGTGGCTGAGATATTTTGTATTTTTTTCAGTATTGCAGGCTACTTAAGGTACATTCAAACTTGAACATTGAGGTCTACCGAGACGCTTTTTATGTACTTATCTCATTATATATATGATGAGGTTAGAGAGGACAAAACTTAGAGCGTACTCATGCATGGCCTCTAAAGCATGGATTGCTCTTCCCAGAGAGGCAAGATTAGAAGATTTTAGGTATCATATAAACATCTGGGCTTTTAAATTTAGCATCTATAGTTTGAACTGTTCTTTCATTCAAGTTTTATACCAATGATCTTAATGCTGTTATTTTTTGTTGCTGTTGTTTTTGGTTTTGATGGCTTGCTCTGTAGCTACATTTTATTATGATTTTTGCTAATGTATTTTATGGAATTGTTTATTGTTTTAATGACATTGTAAATTTGCATTGAGCATTTATGGAAAGGTGATATATAAATATTAAAATTACTTTAAAAATGTATAAAATGCCTCTCTAGTATTAGTAGCTATTTAGATTATTACAAAGCATTAGACATGGGAAGGGAGAGGTGCTGGGTGTGAACTGTGGTGGGGATTTTGTATGCTCATCTGCCCAAGATGGTAGAGTACAAATAAGGGAAATGCCAAAACTGCCCTTAATAAGGAAAAATAACTTACTAGCGCTTATGCGCTATGGATAGTAGTTGGGATATATCCTCACATTGTGGGTAGGAATAAGTGGGGCAGACAGGATGGGCTAATTGATCTTCTGCTGTCAAGACAAGAGAGAGACAATGTGTTTCAGAGTGCATCTGCGTATTCGTAGTGGCCTGGAATAGAGTCAATTATGGGTAAAAAGCCAGGGAAGATGAAGAAGAGAATAAGGCTTTGTTTTGGATCAGAGGAGCTAGAGACTTCAAGAAGGTGTAACTGGAATCAATTGACTGTATATTCAGGCTCTGAGCATTACAGTCTACCAGTAAATATGCCAGGAAGCTCCTAGAGCAAAATTGTTCGGAGTACAGCAAGAGGCTACTGAAATACACTATGCATCTAAGGGAAGATGGGTTTATTTTGCTGTTAAATGTACTAGAAGCCTTCAAACCAAAGGAGGAAAGGCAGATTAATATCCCAGTGAAATGTACCCAGACGTCTGTTCTTAAGACACCAATAAATATCTCAATATAAGTACGAGATTGGTTGCAGCCCTGTGCCTTTTTGAGAGGTTATGCTTTTTTTGTTTTTTCTTTTAAATCTTTTTTAGAGCATTGGAAATGTCCAAGTTTACCAACATTTTTTTTCTTTTTTTTTTTTTTTTTTTTGTGAAGTTACCTCATCGTCGAGTGACGTTCTCCACATCCAATCAGGCTCAAGAACTACAGGATCCCTCCCAGCACAGTTACTACGATAGTGGATTGGAGGAGTCTGAGACTCCCAGCAGCAAGTCTTCATCAGGGCCCCGGATCGGGCCCTTGGCTCTCCCAGAGGACCACTACGAACGCACCACCCCTGATGGCAGCATTGGTGAGATGGAGCACCCTGAAAATGGTAAGGGAGAGATTTACTCCTTCTTGCCCCATGTAACTCTCCTTGGGCTGGATGTACTAAGGGTTTTCAGCCATTTTTTCCTGGCTATTGGGAAAAACTCCTGACGTAGCATATTTTAGCCCCTTGTGTATTGACACCGTCCTTTGTACAAGGTGTTTTCCTGATGAATGATTTAAAGTTCATTCCGCTCTGTCAGTTTTTCAATCGGATATGTTCTACTCCTCCCTCTGATCTGTTATCTTGGCTTGGGGGTGTACTCCTTGCCTTGGAAGCACAGATTATTAATTCTAACAAGAAATGTTAGAGTAATCTAAAGGGTGTTCTGCTCATATGATTCATTTGGAATCATTGTACAGTCTATTTCGGGCTAAGCAAAGGCACTCAGCTAATTGTGTAGGTATTGGATTCGGAGTTGGTGATGGTGATGGGAAGATCTCCTAGAATGTGTTCCTTCCATATTATAACCAGTTGTGAGTGACTGAAGAATAAATTCCCTTAAAGGCCATCATCTAAAACAGTAAATCCCCAAATGACAGTGAATTGGCGAAATGATACATGTGCTAATTAGAAGTCAGAGACCCTGAAATCTACCTGCGTAATGTTGAGGTGGGGGGTAGCATGACCGGAGGGGTTGGAACTAAGAATGGGATCCCTAGGCAGCGAGTACGTGTGCATGTGTTGTTTTATGCATGTGGGAAATATTGCTGCAGGTGTTCTGCTTAATCCAATGTACCAAAGCCTTGGGTCTACAGAGAAAAGGAAGGACTACTCATTGGGTTCTGTGTAGTAAAGGTTTCCTCCCATTTTGTGGCTATGGGAAAATTCCTTGGTGTATATAGGGGCATCTGAAAGCAAATATCTGGTTCTCACTTATTATTACTAGTCTTAACCCATGTAGTCCAGACTGCAGTGATTAGCACAAATGAATGCTGCTATTCTCAGCTGAAATGCCCCTCACTTCACTGGGAAGTAGGGGAGCTACCCTCCCTCCCCTCGTTTCCCGTAGCAAGCTGCCACAGGGCAAGAAGATGGACTCGCTTCCCATTTATATTGCTAGCAGCTTCCGGGAGGAAAAATTAGGTGATAACTCACTTTCTTTTTGTCTTAAAGAAGCAGGGGTTAGAATGGCGTAGAATGATGGAATGCATCAACAGCAACACAATGTTCCTTACCTATCTAGCCTGTCGCATGGCTGTACAATAGAATTTTTTCCTTTGCTAGTGGAGGGGGGGGGGGCAGACGGGGTGCGCTTATGCAGCCGCTCAACGAATTTAAGTCCAGGATTTTCAATGTTAACCCTTTCCTCCGGGCTCACCTCGGTTAGTGTTCTGCACAACAGGTGAGATTCATGAGCTTTTACTTTCTCAGTTGATTTTCTTGGGGAGGTGGGATGTGGGGGGGGGGGGGGGGATAGAGACGAGATGGAAAGAAATAGAATAATACAGACGTGGCATAGTCTTTCCTTCTCTCTCTCTCACTCTCAGGATGTGACTGCGACTCCTCAGCTACACAAGATCATCTGCACAGGCCTAATTGAATTACCATCTCCTTACCATGGGCAGTTAATTTCATTTCTAAGAGATTCGACTCCAGAAAGCAGAGCAATTCTGCTGGCCCTGTGGAGCTGCTCTCTGTTTTGCTTGGGCACTAAGTGCCTTGTATTAGCTGCTCTTTTTTTTTTTTTTTTCATTTTCCAGTTTCCTGTTATCTCAAGCTAATTGAATAATGTACAATATTGAGGGGGTATTAGTGAGACTGAGCTAAACTCCTAAGTATGGCCGCTTGTCTTCTTTAGACTATAGACAGTATCTTCCCCCCTCTCTGCTCTCTCATTGTTTCCTCTCTTAACTCTTTCTACCCCAGTTCCTTCATGCACACCCTTCCCAGCCTGGATCCTCTTGGTTTTTTTCTGTATTCTTTTGACGTTTTCCCATCGAATGCTCATCTTTTTTTCACCCTTCTTCTGTTTTCTGCTACTGATTCTCCCCATTTGTTGCAATAATGATAGGGGCTACGTTGCAGTACCTTTGGCCTCCCCCAAGCCAGCAGCCCCCCCCCCCTCACACTTCACTGGCAGAAGTCACACGTTGCCCTTCGGGGGCTACGAGTCACTGGTAGACATGATTCATCTTTTATCTTCTGAAAGTGGGGGTGGCTGATGCGTCCTGCTGTGGGTAATTGCCTTGGTGTGTGTATGCGGGTGGGGAGGGGGGGAGGGGAGAGAGCAGCTGCTGTTGCCCTTAGGGATATATATATATATATTTTTTTTTTAAAATAAAGATTAGTGTCCTAGTTCTCTTCCGTCACTGCTGGCCTGCTGAACCTGCAATAACTGCAAGTCCCCTGCTTCCAGTCGCGAGGAGCTCATCCATAGGGTTGGAGGATGGGAGAGAGAATAGAGAGGGGGAGGACTCGTGGGATCAATTGAACTCCCTTATTTAGCCATGTGTATTCGTACTAAGTTTTAATCAACCTTGATTTTTTTTTTTTTTTTTTTAATGAGCCCTGGTCCCTCTGGCATCTCCTGGTGCCTATGTACCTGCATCCATCTCTTTGGCTAAAAGCATTTCTAAATCATAGTACTGGCAGTGATTCATGTGGGCTACCGCATGCCCTGAGATTTTGTTCTCGGTGATTAACTTGCGCGGGGTAGGGGCTGAGGGGGGGGGGGGGAGCCCAGGTTTCAGTCTGATGAGCCTTTGCCATGTTGCCTTGGCATTCCAGACCGTGACGTCTGCCCCGCCACAGATCTTAAACTCGGCTTTCAGTAAGGAATCATCGCTCGGGCTGTGTTTATCAGCAAGGCTCCAGAGTCCCTGGGAGCTGACGTCTGTGCCAAAAAAAAAAAAAAAAGATAGTCTCTGCAAACTGCAGCCAGGATAAAGCAGCTGTACCCACAAAGACTGTATTCCAGCCAGCGTGATCTTCAGAACCCTAATTTGGACTAAGGCTTTGAACAACCCTGCCCTTAGGTAGGTTAGAAGGTTTTGCCCGTAGAGGAACATTGAGAGGTCAGGGAAGAGTCTGCCTGTGATGTGATGGTTTCCATGAAATAGACTAATGATGATAGTGGTTCTGAAACTTAAGCTTTAGACTCTCGGGGATGGCTGGGGATAGCCAGCATCAGTCAGCACCAGCCACACATCGCTTTCACGTTTATTATTTATTGATTGGCATTTGCTGTTCCGCTTTTTACCGTGAACGGCCTCAAAGCACGTTACAATAAATGTAAAATAATGTTACATCAACAAACGGTACTGGTTGAAGATCCATATATTTAAAGTCAGATTCACAGTTAGGTTCTTTCGTTGTTGCTGTAGAAATGGGAATACTTCTGTCGTAACTAGGTTGTTGGACAGGAAGTCTCTGTTGGGAATGCTTCCCTGGAAGTGAGGCAGCTGGGCGCCAAGCGTAGGGATAATGGAGGTGCGTAATGGCCAAAGACCCGGGCTGGTGCAGGACAGTCTACCAGAGGCCGGGGGGGGGGGGGAAGTAGAACCAGTTTGGTTGATCCGATTTCTCTTTTGGGGCATAAGGGAGAAGGAGCTGTGGGAGGAATTCTGGGGCTTGTTTGTTCATGCACTTGAAGATGCGGCAGAGTGTTTTGAATTTGATCCTGTTCTCTACTGGGAGCCACTGTGGCTGAGATAGAACAGGTTGTATGTGGTCAGACGGTTTTGCTCTTACTGGGATTCTCGCCGCTGCATTGTGTAGGAGCTGGAGGTGGTTTTTTTGAATTGTACAGGGAGATGCCATTGAATAGTCTATTCTGCTGGTGATTTGTGCATGGGTTACTGTAGCCAGATTGCGCTTATCTAGGTGGTTCCGTAGTTGGCGGATCTGACACAGGTGCATGAATGATGTTTTTACTACTTTGGAGATGTGTATTTCCATACTGAGGTTTTGATCAAGTAGGACCTCTAAGCTTTATACTTATTCTTTGGGATGTAGCGGTGTGTGGTGACTGTAAGGGATGACCTTGGTGGCTAATCCAGAAAAGTTCCAATTTAGAGGGGTTCAATTTGAGTTTCTGGTTGCTGAGCCATCGTGCCTCTGACGTAAGACAATCAGTGAGATTTGAAATGGAGGGTGCTTGCTTGTTCAGTTCCGATTTTGTCATCCGCCAAAAGATGGCACTCGATGTTGAAGGCCTGAATGAGGTTGCATATTGGACAGATGTAAAGCTTAAAAAGAACTGGGGAGAGGACTGAGCCTTGGGGGCTCCATGCATAAGAGCCTGAGGTTTTGAGGGTTAATTCTGTTACAGGCTGTGACATACTGGCATCATGCTCCATAATTAATCTTAATGAGATTTCTCTGTTATATAGATCAGAATTTCTTCCTTTCAGCTATAGAATCTCCCTCAGCAGTAGAAGTGAGGGCATGTTTTTTTTAGCTTAAGCTGTGAAGCTTGTTTTTTAATATAAATATATATATTTAATTTAATATAATATGATTATTATATATATATATTTATTTCTTTTTTAATATAAATATTGCTTTCCTAGTTCTGCATTGGCACAGATCGCACACAGACACAATCTCTCCCAGGCCTGCAGAGCCTGCCTAGTGATGCACTTTTGGTTAGTTGTGGAAGCAGTGCAGGGTTGAGTCAAGACAGCCCGTAAAGTGTATATTGGCCAAAAGAGGGCGGGATGAAGCATGAGGAAAGGAGGAGGTCAGTGTGGTATTTTTTTTTTTTTTTTTTTTTGCAGTGACGAGCTGCTAAAGGCACGCTTCTGTTGATTTATCATCTGAGAGGGAGCTGTAACCTGAGCAGGGAAATACATGGGAGGAAAAATCACCTCTCCCCTCCCCTCCCCTGCAAAGACTGATTATTTTCTGCTTGCTAGGTTGACCTTGCTGTTGCTCTGCTTCCAGCTGTCAGGCACAGTGGGAGCGCTCGGCTCCTCTCTGAATGTCTGCGGTGCTACCTCCTGTGGTAACGTTATCCCAGACTTTTGTACTCTGTTCTCTGGAGATTCAGCCGGTAGATCAGGTTGAACTGTCGGTGCACTCTTTTCGCAATCAGCCTCAAGAAACTTTTATCAGCCTGACAAGTTTGTACGTGTTGCCAAAATAATGCGGAGTGGCACAGGAAAAGAACTGCAAAGTACAAAAGAGAAGATAATTACAAAGTTTGGATGGTGATCAGTATATTCTGTCCTGTCTGTCTCTCTACCTCTCAGAAAGTTAAGAGTAAAAAAGGAGTAACAGGAGGGCTTCTTGTGGTGTTTGCCAGCCTTTGAGCTGAGGTGCTGTCTGAATTTGTATTTCCTGCTGTGATGCGATTGACTCTGCTCCCCACTGCAGAGGGCACTGTTCACAGGTTCCAGGTGGGAAGCTGAGCCAAATTCACAGTGCACTTTACCATGGTCCAGAGGGAGCTGTGGTGTGTGGCCCCTGGCAGACCTGCATTCATACACAGGCACGCTCGGCCCTGGCTCTGGGATGGCAGCTTGAGCTAAAGATTTGCTGCCACCCTGATGCTCGAGGCAGGCACAGCCTGCACTACATGCCCCCTCCAGATCTGGCCTGCTGGGGCTAAAGCCTATAGCTTCCTTCTGTGCAACCTCCTCCCTGCCCCTATCCCAGGGCCAAAGACTAGTTATGCTTCTCGACCCTCTAATCCTTTTGCCTCTACCTCTCCCATCATTGCTGATCCGAGTCAGCAGGAGAAGATGGTGAGCAGCAGTCCCTCAGGTTGCATCCTCCTCCTCTACTATTTGGGTATAACTACTATTTGAGCCACACAAAGCACACTCATTCAGTTTAGTTCAAAGCACAAGTCAGACTCAGCGACAGAAGAGGAAGAGGATGCGACCCAAGGCACTGCTGCCCACTTCTGCCAGCCCATATCGTTCTGTAGCATCAAGCACCAGCCTTTTCTCTCCCATACACACCGGATGGATTATCTGCAACCATGAGTTTTCTTTGTTTCATATTTGAAAACATAGAACATGACGGCAGATAAAAACCATATGGCCCATCCACATCTTCTGCCTAACCTTACAGTCCCTTCCTCTCCCTCAGCAATCCTCTGTGCTTGTCCCAAGCTCTCTTGAATTCTGAAACTGTCCATGACTCCACCACCTCACCAGGGAAGCTGTTCCCATGCATCCACCACCCTTTCTGTAAATAAATGTCATTAGATTACTCCTACTTCCTTTCCCCTTCACCTCATGACTCCTGGTTCCAAAGCCTCCTTTCTGTTGATAGAGGCTCACCTCCTGTGCATTTATTTCTTGGGGATTTAAATATCTCTATATCTCCCTTCCCTCCTTTCAATCCAGGGTAAACATGTTTAGATCTTTAGCTCTCTACCCATATGCTTTAGAACAAAGACCATTAACCATTTTAGTAGCTGCCGTTTTGATCAACTCTGTTCGGCTTATATCCCTTTTTAAGGTTGAATTTCCAGAACAAACAGCCTAACGAGGTCTCACCAGAGATTTATACAGAGGCAATATCGCCTCCCTTTTCTTCCTGGCTATTCCTCTCCCTCTGCACCCTAGCATCCTTCTGGCTTTTTCTGTTGCCTTAGATTATCTGGTTAGCCTCATCAGATTTGATCACCCGCCAGATCCTACTCTTGCTTTGTGCATAGAAGAGATTTACCTGCTATACTATACTGCTCACGTAGGTTTTGCAACCCAAATGCATGGCCCTGCATTTTTAGCAATGCATTTTAGCTGCCAGTGTCTGGATTTTTCGTAAAGTTTTCCTAGATACCTTCTTATGTTACTACACCTAAAAGAAGTCATAATAAGTACATTATAGGGAATCTATGACCTCAGAAATGTTGGATTGTCAGTCTGTTTCAGAAATCTAAATCTCATGTCAGCATCCCTTTCCACAGCTTGTCAAGCTTGGCTATTGACATGAGCAAGGAACAAAACAGAGGCAATGGATAAAATTGACATGTTGCTGATATTTGAAAATAATCAAGTGGGTATGTGAATTTCGATTAATTTACTGCTGTGCTAGTTGTAAGCCTAATTAGGGGAATACAAGTATTATTAAAGTTGTGATCCTAGGCAGGTCTCTTGCTGCAAATGGTACATTGGCAGCTAAGACATCCCCCATTGGTACTGCTCTCTAGTTCCAGTCTGTGGCGTGTCCTCTTGCAGCTTGAAAATTCTGCCACACTACTAGGCTGCCTCAGCCTAAGCCGCCTTGATATTGCCACATCTCAGCAGAGACATTTAAAGGTAAACAGCAGCTGAATGTGATTACGAATGCAGCAAATACTCTGTCCTAGTATATTTATTTATTTAACACTTTTCTATAGTAGGGCTCCATACCACTCACACACAAGCGCATATCTGCAGTCCATCTTCATTGCAGTTGACTGAAAAGCCACTAAAGGTGTCGTTCCAAAAATGCAAGGGCTTGAAGTTTACATAAAAAAGGGCAGTAGGGAGGGACACAAAGGCCCATCTACTCTACTCAATTTAATTTAATAACATAAGAAATTGCCTTACTGGGTCAAACCCAGCATCCTGTTTTCAACAGAGGCCAAACCAGACCACAAGAACCTGGCAATTACCCAAACACTAAGAAGATCCCGTGCTACTAATGCAATTAATAGCAGTGGCTATTCCCTAAGTCAGCTTAATAGCAGTTAATGGACTTCTCCAAGAACTTATCCAAACCTTTTTTGAACTCAGCTACACTAACTCCACTAACCACATCCTCTGACAACAAATTCCAGAGCTTAATTGTGCGTTGAGTGAAAAAGAATTTTCTCCAATTAGTCTTAAATGTGCTACTTGCTAACTTCATGGAGTGCCCCCTAGTCCTTCTATTATCCAAAAGTGTAAATAACCGATTCACATCTACTCGTTCAAGACCTCTCATGATCTTAAAGACCTCTATCATATCCCCCCTCAGCCGTCTCTTCTCCAAGCTGAACAACCCTAATCTCTTTAGCCTTTCCTCATAGGGGAGCTGTTCCATCCCCTTTATCATTTTGGTTGCCCTTCTCTGTACTTTCTCCATCTATGGTGTGAAGCCATAGACACCAGTTGATCTGTGAGTTTCCCTTCACTTTTTCACCAATAGTTATCTTCTGCAGTTATCCCATGCTTTCTTGAATTCATATATAGTTCTTGCCTCCACCACCCCTGATCTAACTGACTATGAGTACAATGTGGTAGAAGTAAACTGAGTTGCAGACACGTTACAGAAGAGTTGCGTGTCCTGCTTGCTCAAACATGACTAGTTGACTGCACACTATGGTCACCTTAGATAGGAAGAGATGCATAAATTGTTTTCTTCACATACAGCAGGATAGCACATACAGCAGGACAGCACAGTGTTGCTAGGCAATATTATGACCAAACACGAGTGTTTGGTCAAGACCTGCACGAGGCTCGGCAACCTGCGGTTGCCGAGCCTCGTGCAGGTCTTGGAGCACTTGAATGTGGCTCCTGAACTCCATGATGCGATATCGGCAATGAAAAGAAACAAAAATCAAGGGCAATATCTGAGGCTGCAGGCGAAGGAGTCATCCTACAAGGATCAACAACATGCATGGGGGAAGGAGGAGGTGCTGTCTTGTACCATAAGAGCCACAGGGTGAAGGAGATGCTTGTCTTTTTTTTTTTTTACCTTGGAAAGAAGGTAAAAAAAACTAGGGCTGGGGAGAATAGCTTTAAGAGTGACCACTGGGGATGGTGAAGAGGAGGCGATTAAGAAAAATAAACTGCTGAGGGTGGAGCGAGAGAAACTACTGGGGATGGGAGGAAATATAGACTACTAGGGTTGGGAGGGAGGGAGAGAGAGAGTACTGCTGAGGATGAGGGGGGGGCGGTTTAGTGAGAGAATGCAGAGATGAGGCAGGATAGAGAGTAACTGCCTTTGGATGGGAGGATTAAGAGAGAGGGCGAGAGAGAGAGACTGCTGGGAATGGAGGGGATTGAGAGTGAATTGGGGATGAGGGGTGAGATTGAAAGAGATTTCTAGGAATGGGGTAATGAGAGAGAGTAATTATGGGGATGGGGGGTTGAAAGAGTGTCTGCTGCAGATGAGGGGTGAGACTGAGGGAGAGAGTGCCGAGAATGGAGGAAATGAGAGAGTGACTGCTTGATGTGGTTTATCTGGATTTCAGCAAAGTTTTTTATATGGTTCTGCATAGGAGGTTCGTGAACAAATTGAAAAGCCTGGGAATGGGACCCAAGGTGTTGGAATGGATCAGAGGCTGGTTGACTGAGAGACGACAACGAGTAGTCATAAATGGAACCTGTTCTGAAAAGGAATAACTGGAGTGTCTTGGAGATCGATTCTGGGACTAGTTCTGTTCAAAATCTTTGAGCGATATTGCGGCGGGGTTAGAAGGAAACCTTTGTCTCTTTTGTGGCTGATGCTAAGATCTGCAACAGAGTGGACATGCCTGAAGGATTAGAGAAAATGAAAAGCCATCTAAGAAAACTTGAGGAGTGGTCGAAGGTTTGGCGGCTGGGATTCAGTGCCGAGAAGTGCAGGGTCATGCATTTAGGGTGAAGGAATGCAAAGGAGCTGAACGTAATTGAGGGGGTGGGTGGGTGGATGGCAACAAAAGTCTGCTGTGGATTAGGAAAGAGACCTCGGGTGATGGGGTCAGATGATCGGAAGGTGGTGGCTAAGTCCAGAGGGATGCTGGGCTTCATGGAGAGAGAGGCATGATGAGCAGATAAAAAGATGCGATAATGCCCCTGTGCAGGTCATTGGTGAGGCCTCATCTGGAGTAGTGTGTTCAGTTCCAGGAGACCATACCTCAAAAAAAAATACAGGGACAAAGTCAAGGCAGTCAAGAGAAAGGTGGCCAAAACAGTGTGGGCAGGCAGCAGAGGAATCAAAAGGTGAGACTGAAAGACCTGAATGTGTGCACACTGCAGGAGAGGAGAGACAGGGGAGATATGATACAGAATTTTAAATACCAAAAAGGGGATTAGTGCACAGGAATCAAACCTTTTTTGATAGAAAGAAAATTGTATAATAAGGGGGGGTCATGATATGAAGCTCCGAGGGAGTCGCGTCAGGACCAATGTCAGGAAGTATTTCTTTATGGAAAGGGTGGTGGATGCCCTCCCAGAAGAGGCAGCGAGAACAAGGATAGTAATGGAATTCAAAAGGGCATGGGATAAGCACAGAGGATTAAATGATGGAGACGAAGAAAAGGGTAACCCATGTTGACTAGGGTTAACACCCCCACAGAGTAACAATTGCACTAAAACAAAAAAAAAAAATGCTTGCTAGGCAGACTGGATGGACTACTTGGTTCTTCTTCTGCTGACATTTACTATGTTACTACTACTGCTTAACATTTCTATAGCGCTACACGACTTACGCAGTGCTGTACAAACGTACAAAAAGAAAGTCCCTACTCTATAGAGCTTATAATCTAATAAGTCAAACATACAGGAAAGAGACTTTGGGCATTTCATAAAGCAAGATAATGGTTAAAAAAGAAAAGAAAGTTAGTTAATGAGGCTAAAAGCAGACAATCAGGCCTAAGATTTAAAAGCCGCCTCAAAAAGGTGGGTCTTCAGATGGGATTTAAACCCAGTGAAAGAGGGGCCATGATGCACCGGTTCAGGAAGACTATTTCCAAGCACACGGCGCAGCCAGGTGGAAAGCACGGAGTCTGGAATTAGCGTAGGGTAGAGGAGAAGGGTGAGGATAGGAGCGACTTGTCTGAATGCACGAGGAGAGAGATAAGAGAGGAGAGGTAATACCCTGCAACATGCCCATGCATGTAAAAAAACAAAACGAAACCCACGTGAATATATATTGCATTTATTCGGGTAGGTTTCGATAAATCCAGCTAAGTAGTGGGGCCCCCTCCCCAGCCCATCAGAAAAGGTCCAGCAAAACCAGTACTTATCTGTCTAAGTCAGACAGCCAGACAAGTCTGAAAAGTGCCAGCCACCCAGATAAGCAAGACAGACGGACACGTCCCAAATACAGCCAGCCATCCGGATATGTATTTCTATTTGACACTCAGCCATCCACCTCACCCACCCAGACAACCATCACCCCCAAGACCCATCCGAGCTAATCAGACAACTTAGGCGGATAAATTGGCAGCTATCTGGACAAGGGCCGCTACCCAGCTGGATAAATCTGAACCCATCTGGGCAAGTAGTGCACATCTGCTGTACCTGCCTATTATGTCTACATGTGGAGAGGTTACCTACTTAATGTACATGCATTTACCCCCCCCCTCCCCCCGCAAGTCATGTTTTATGTGTGTGGGACGGGAGATTTTCTAACATGCACAAGCAATGAAATTACCAGTTTTAACAATGTATCTGCCAGTTTGTCCAATCCATCTGCAGGTCATCCAGACCCTCCTGGCTCTCTTTATTACTGTGTTCTGGGGTGAGGGGCGATTGTGTGTGTGTGAGAGAGAGAGAGAGAAAGACAGCTTGCTAGGGACTGGGAGAGGATTGGGAGAGAGGCTGCTAGAAATGCTTTTTACCTCGGTTGATATTATTTTTCCCTTCCCCTTATAAGCAAAAATTTACCTTCAGGTGCATCAAGCCCTAATTTCATTCACAGTCCAAGAGCAATTATCGAAAACTGGGTTAAAGTTATAAAGGTTATATTCCAAGATAAGGGAACCAGATAGCGCCATAGCACAGGGACAAGATGAAGCAATGCACTGGGTTTTACCCCCTCATGGCGTCTTGGGGACTTGAAGACCTGCTTTTCCTAGAGAAATCAGGACTTTGAGTTCATAAATGCAGGATTGGCTCAGCCTGTCCCCCCCCATCTGAGCAGCTTAAAAGTAAAGGGAAGAGGATGAGACAAATGAATGGGGAAGATTGGGAAAGACTGAACTGCAGACAACCACTCAATTAAAAGAAAACAAACAGAAGCGAGAGGGAGTGGGAAAAAGAAAACGTAGACAAGTCATTCCAGACTTTGAGCTGTAGCAGAGAAAACAAATTATCTTATCAGTGTTGGGCTGGTTTCTGCCCTGCCCATTTTTTTTTGTTTGTTTGTTTTTCATATTTTTCTCATGCTAAAGAATTCTGAACTTTGTAGCTTAATTGTTTTTATACTTTTCATTGACATGCTAGAAGAAATATGTGTGGGTACCCATTGGGACTGCCTGGCCATTTGAAACCTATAGGAAGAAAGAATGATTGAGACATGGGGTCATTTTTTGAACGGCCCATATCCTTGCAAACTGTGCAGGTGCTTTTAATGGTCTACTTTATGCAAATTTACCCATATTGTTTGTCATGTAAACCATGTAAGGGCAAAGTGTGCCTGTTGAAGGCATCTATGTGCTTTACACCTGCTAGTTGCTTGGGTAATGGCGATGAGGATGGGAGGGGGGGGGGGCAAGGGAAAACAATGCATGCCCATTTAAATATCCAGCATACACACACACATTTTCTTCCTTCAGTCTAAACACGCTCACCAGAACCACCCCTCTTTCCTACATAAGAAAATAAGAAAATGCCATATTGGGTCAGACCAAGGGTCCATCAAGCCCAGCATCCTGTTTCCAACAGTGGCCAATCCAGGCCATAAGAACCTGGCAAGTACCCAAAAACTAAGTCTATTCCATGTTACCATTGCTAATGGCAGTGACTATTCTCAGTTAATTACAATTAAGAGTGCAACCCTCTGCCTCTCCCAAGCAGTGTGCAGGGAACAGGGGGAGAGGAAGAGAGCCTGGAGTAGACATAGAAGAGCAGAGAAGAGCTAGTTTGCTCCCTAATCTATTCCCTCCCCTCCTGTCGTTCAGGGATAGGAGGGGAGGGGGGTGAGCCTAGAGGAAACAGAGCAAAGGGGGGACCATGTTGAGGAGGTTAGGAGGGGCTGAATAGGGGGATCCCTGTGGCAGTTAAATGTACCGGGGTCAGGTCCAACATCAGCCTCTACCTTGCACGTTTTCCCAATGGGGAAAAGGGAGCAAGTTCAAAAAGGTGACCTAGAATGACCTGGTGACCTAGAATGACCTGGTAGAAAATCATCATTGTGGGGGTGAGGAGAGAGGCTGGGGGATGAGAGGAGATCAGCCGAGAGGCAAGTCTCTGGGTGTAAGAAAAAGGGGAAGAGGGAGAGGGGGCAGTGTTTGCGTGAGAGCGAACTTATTGATGCCGGGAATTTTGTTTGTGTATATGCCAGATTCAGTGAAAAGAGAGAGAGGAAATGCAAGGGGTGGGGGGCAGGACCAGAGCACCAGACCCTTGCCCCCACCCCCCATCTCTCCCACTGCAATTCTGCTTCTATCCCCAGATCCTGAAACCTCTCTTCCTTCCTACCTCTCCCTTCTCCCCAGATCCCGGAACCCAACCCATCCCAATCCCTTCTACTCCTCCTTCCTTTTCCTCAGTCCCAGAACCTCCCTCTCTTTTCCTCCCCCCAACCCAGATTCCTGATCTTTCCCCAACTCCCATCCCACCGCATTTTCAGTCCACTCTTTTCCGCTCCATGTCCAGTTCTCTCATCTTCTCCTCAACCCATCCCTGAGATCTCTTCCTTGTGCTGATGATGTTTGAGATCCCTTTTCTTCATCCACTAAAAAGAGATCCCTTTTCTTCATCCACTAAAAAGAAATGATACAGACATAAGCAAGGTTATAAAACAATTTTATTTTTATAGTAACAGATTGAAATATTTGTCCGTGTGGTTCAGAATTCTCAGTATTTTCCCCCCGAGTCTACTCCTCAGCTGCTGCAGAAAACTATGGGGCTCTACCCATTGTTCGACCTAAGGGCGGAGGGAGGAGGCGAAGAGGAGAGGACAGGGGCCAACCAGTGCTAAGAGTCAGCAAAATCCTAAATCTGTCGCTGTGTGCATCATTTAGTATGTTATATCCTTACTTTGTCTTGCCGCAGTTTTATTAAGTAGCAAGTAACAGGCACTGCTGTTGTAAAGCAATGTTGAGAATGCAGGTCCATGAAGGCAAAAGGGAAGGAATTCTTGGAGAGAGGGATTTAAAATTGTCCCAGACCAAACTCTGGGAAATTGTGTTCCATGTTGACACAGAGATTCTGGTGAGGTCAGAATCTCTGATGCTCACAAACCCCATTCCATAACATTGGTTATGGAATGGGGTTTGTGAGCATCATTGCAGCTCCCCAGTATATGGCATTTTGGCTATATAGTATTGAGCTTGTATTATGCAAAAGAAACATAGATAAGTCTATATAGGGAGGAACAGAACTATTAAAACAAGGTATATATACAGAATTCCCTGCCCCCAAGGACTTGTTTGTTTGTTTACACTTTTTTCCACTTGATCACCGGGATGCTCCAAGTAAGGGACAAGTTAAAAAAACAAAACTTATTACATACGAGTAAACATCATCATAAAAACTAAATATATATATACTATTAAAAAAAGATATAAACAAAATAAAAAAACAACAAAACCATACATATAATTATAAACAGCCCCAATGCTTACCTATTTTGTATATTCATTTTTTTTTACCCACACCCACTATATCTTACTGTCTCACCAAAACTATATCTTCAAAGAGAAACTACTGAATTCTTCATATACTTACCCTTTGTTTACATTCAGTATGGTAACATCAAAATTAGGGATATGCAGAGGCAAAAATTTCATTTTGGTTTCTTTGTTCATTTCATAGGCTACAATCATTATTCATTTGGTTGTTTCAGATGCTTTTTTGTTTCCCTGTTATTTGGGTTGGTTTTTTTTGTTTTGTTTTTGTTTTTTTTAATCATTTCCCATTAAAGTCAATAAGGGAAGCAATGCAGTCTACGTTGGACTCCCAAATTGGGGTTTTCTTATCATTTATAATGAAACTGGTAGGAAGATATTGTCAGAAGGATAGAGGACACTCCAACACATCAAGACCATGTCAATGTGGCAACAAAAGCAGCATGAATAGCCCAAGGACTCGTATCATATCTCCCCCTGCACCCCCTCTTTTCCAGGGTACACCTATTCAGATTATTCAGCCTCTCCTCATAGGTCTTCTGATACAGACCCCACACAGTTTTCATCGCCCTTCTCTGGACCGCCTCTATCCTGTCTTTATCCTTTTTGAGATGCAGGGACTAAACTTTGAGATGTGAACCTTTGGTATCAATATCTGGGTTTTCCCACCCACTGGTTGCAGACCAAATGCTGTAGGAGAAATAATGTGAACAGCTATGTTGTGTACCAACTGCAAGGGATGGCAGGATTTCCGTGCGAGTTCTATCAAATGGCTATTAAAATAGCTAAAAATTTAGGAGGCAGTTTTGTAGAGTCTTGCATAAGTGGCAACAGTTTTCAAAACAGACTTCTGTGCACCCCAATTACTCATCTTCCGGCCCAATTAAGAGATGGGCCGGAAGATGAGAGGCTGGCAGAGAGAGAGAGGCAGCAAGAAAGCGCTGGGGAGCCAACCTCCGCCATGAATCAGGCTTCCGATTCCTCCTATAGGTGGAAGATACTGAGATTCTTAACACTATGGGAGCTCAGCATTTTTTCATTTCATTAGATGGCTTGGCATTCAGGTGGGAAGATGCACAGTTTTGTTGCATGCCCTGGTGTGTACGGATGTAGTACAGGGAATCCTTCAGTGAGTCATGCCCTGCTGCACATGTGAACATGTTATTGTAGAGGGTGTTCCTTGTTTTAACGGGCGGAGGTTTTATTAAAGGGATGGGACAGTTTTTTTTGTTACAGGGCTGGGATAGTTTAGCAAAATGGAGAAGACTCAGACATAGTGATACTTAAATTTAAATTAAAAATGTTTAATAATGTTTTGTTAGTGGGTGGGCCTGGAGCAAGATCTGTTATGCTTATAATTTTACAGTAAATTACAGCACTGATGAGTTATTCAGATTAGGTAACCTGATCCTGGTGGTTAGTGTTCTCTTAGGGTAGTTGAATCTTATATAGGTAAAGAAGGTCCCTTTAACTTACTGAAGCAAAGCCATTCTGTAAAGCATGGAATGGTACATTCCAGTCACCCCTCTGGATTAACTAACTGTGAGTTGTGCCCACAAGGTGGTGCAGATCTGAGTCTAAGTGAGAAATACAGAGGCAGATTTTTCAAAGGGTTTAGGTGCCTAACCTTGGGAGTGGTTCCTTTTGAAAATTTACTAGGGCCGAGTGCCTGCATTAAGGCTCCTAGTTTTAGGACTCTAAAAAGTGAGTGGCTTTTGGGAGTGGAGTTAGGGCAGGGAAAAATGTAAGTGCTTGATGCTGCATAGCAGGCCTAAATTTTGGAGGTGCAAGATCTAGGTATGTAGTTGGATTTTCATCTGAAAATTTAGGGTCCTAAGTTTCCTAAGTTTAGGAGCTCAGCTTTTCTGAATGTAGACTTTATACTGTATATAATAGAATAGAATTGGAGAGTAGCCAATGAGTTCTGTTCTGGATGGTAGAGTGAGAATATGGCTTGAAGAACTTAAGCCTGGTTTATGGAAGACACTTATTCAGGTCCTAAGTCAGTGCACTACAGATCCAGTGAGTGAAAACCATGTAGGGGTCTCGGTATTAATACTTTTGTGGGATGGAGACGCTAATCTCAGAATATTCCAGTGCTGTCAGTAGGATGCTCATCTGCTAGAAATAATTACCTGGGTAGAGCATTGCTGAAGTTTATTCAGGAAAGGAGGAGCCACTTTTCCATTCTGTTACTACCTGCTTTTGCATTTCACAGTTGAGAAAGCATGGCCAGCCGGCTCTCTAGAGCAGAGGAGCAGTGCAAGAGGAGTAAAAGTACCATTACATGCACTGGCGTTGAATGGATGACATAACTAGACTCATCTACAATTGTTGCAACTTCTGCTTCAGAATCAGTCCTTAAACAAGCAGCTCCTGTGTGAACAACATTGTTTGTGGGTAGTGTAGTGTAGTGTAGACCCAAAAGTGTTAATGAAATTAAGCTTTGAGGCTGCCCAGTGCCCACAGTACATGCAGGTGGATGCAAAAGGCGCTCCTGAGAGTATGTGCAGAGATTTGAAATGGCAGTCGTGTGCACATCCTTGATCTTTACCTAACCCCGTTCATTTTTTTATGTGGGTAAAAGTCTATGCACTGTTTCACAGCACACATACAGGAGTTTGTTTGTTGTTTTTTTTTGGTGGGGGGGGGGGGGGTGTTTCAAACCGTGTCTTTATCGGCATAAAAACCTTTGAATATTGCTCCGTATGTAATTCTGGAAAGTCTTGGAACCTGCAAGCAAGCTCCAGGCTACAAACGTTTTTCTAACTGCTTTGTGATGGCCTAAAAAAAGTCCAAAACATAACTCTATATCTGCTTCATAGGAAGGTATTTACTTACCATTCCATTTAACCTTTACCAAAATCACACTTGCTAAGGGCCTCTACCCTGAGTGAGTTGGGGGCCATCCCTGTACAATATTCTCTCACTTTTGAAAACTATCTGGAGATGTCAATCTGGTTGGGTGATAAGGTATTTATCAGTGGACTTTATAATGAAGTTGAGAACTGTGATTGAAACAATATTTGGAAACTGAATTCCTGCTCTTCTAGTAAAGAGACCTTTTTCTGGTGTCATAGATTAATAAGAACATAAGATTTGCCATACTGGGTCAGACTAAAGGCCAATCAAGTCCAGTATCCTATTTCCAACAGTGGCCAATCCAGGAAACAAAGACTTGACAGGATCCCAAAAGATCCATAAATTCCATGCTACTTATTCCAGGGATAAGCAATGGATTTCCCCAAGTCCACTTTTCCAGGAACTTGTCCAAATCTTTTTTTTTTTTAAACCTAGCTACATTAACACCTTTCACCACATCCTCCAGCAATGAATTCCAGAGTTTAATTATGCAATGTGTAAAATATTTTCTCCTATTTGTCTTAAACATATCGCCTTGTAAGCTTGCCTTGTTTATGGATGGCACTATTTTGGCCCATAACTTTCTGCATTTGTTCATGTATACTGCTATGCCACATGCAGGGCTATGCCTGATTGCTGGAACACTGTTTCCATGTTCCACTGATATTAATGATATTCATATACAATGGGACCTTTTTATGAGGTCCAAATTCTGTTGATATGTGGGCTGCTTCCTTGCTTTTAAGATGTTATTTTTAATAGAAACCTTCTCTATAAATTTGAACATATTCTTAAAATCATGTAAGATTTTTGCTTAAGGAAAGAAGAAATTAATTTGCCTTGGTTAAGGAACTTTCGCCAAGCCAATTATTTGAACTCTTTGCCATGCTGAGCTCCCCCCTCCCCTCATATCCTCCTCTAACTAATCTATCAGCGCATGAGTGGTGAGATCTGCCGTTAGCTGATGCACTGAACTAATTAAAATGTGATTTCCAGCATGAAAGCTTAAGGGAACAAATAATTGTGGGAGAATAGTTTTGTGTATATTATACAGAGGAGCATAGGTAATTATTAGAATGATATATGGAAAATGTTTCTTATAGTGAAGGATTAAAAAGTTTAAGAACATAAGAAATTGCCATGCTGGGTCAGACCGAGGGTCCATCAAACCCAGCATCCTGTTTCCAACAGAGGCCAAACCAGGCCACAAGAACCTGGTAATTACCCAAACACCAAGAAGACCCCATGCTACTGATGCAATTAATAGTGTCTCTATTCCCTAAGTAAACTTGATTAATAGCAGTTAATGGACTCCTCCAAGAACTTATCCAAACCTTTTTTGAACCCAGCTACACTAACTGCACTAACCACATCCTCTGGCAACAAATTCCAGAGCTTAATTGTGCGTTAAGTGAAAAAGAATTTTCTCCGATTAGTCTTAAATGTGCTACTTGCTATCTTCATGGCATGCCCCCTAGTCCTTCTATTATCCGAAAGTGTAAATAACTGATTCACATCTACTCATTCAAGACCTCTCATGATCTTAAAGACCTCTATCATATCCCCCCTCAGCCATCTCTTCTCCAAGCTGAACAGTCCTAACCTCTTCAGCCTTTCCTCATAGGGGAGCTGTTCCATCCCCTTTATCATTTTTGGTTGCCCTTCTCTGTACCTTCTCCATCGCAACTTTGAGCATGATGGAGGGCTGTGGGTGATATAGAAGTATGGAAGAGCAAGGACGAGATCTTAAAAGAGCATGAAAGTTGGGTATATATCAAAGTTCTTTTAAAGGAGTTTAATCTACTAGACCCTTGACATGATGATCCTTAATAGCTCGAACCAATCCATTTCCTCTCAGATTCTTTTTGGGATGGAACCGGTAAGTTGGGCATGCAGATGATGTGATGCAGCCCTTTTCTAGCAGCTGAAGCATTTGAGTGGTTGAAAATTTTAAAATATTATTTTACGGTTTTATTTATCGAGAATAAAGATTTAAATGGTTTCCCGAAATTAACTTTGTAGCAGAAACATTAACTAGAGCGGAGAGTGGTAGTGGAGTCAATGTTTTGCACTAGGGCTAGGAATGGGCAGATTTTTGTGGGGCAGAAACAATCGAGAAAAGATTTGTCCCTACATTGTGATGAGTAAACCGCCTAAAATGTTGTCGTCTAGAAAAAAAGAATTGTGACAAAACGTAATGGGAAAATGTAAAAGACAACCGGCAGAGAAATAGAATGGTTTATAAACCCTGAGCAGATATGATGAATTTTGTCATTTTCTACAGTTGGTAAGGAATTTATCCTATCGAAGGAGTGAATTTTCAAAGGGGTTGCTTGCATAAAAGTGCGTAAAATTAGAATTTTTCAAAAGCCCATTTACATGCATAAAACCCAGTTTTATGCACACACATTCTTTTGAAATTTATCTCCAAAGCCTCTTGTGAATAAATGAGTAGAACTTTGCAAAACATTCATAAATGTTTTCCTATGAGCTTTACAAGTTTCACTTCTTTACCTAGGGCTGATGCAGCATTACCTCATGAACTGTATTGCCATATCTGATGCTATATCATGTTCCCAAGACTCTACATTATTATAGCATTAAGAAAAGATCAGGGGTTTTTGATAAGTCCGTTTAAAAAAAAAAAAAAAAAGCCCAGTATTTCATTTAGGTACCTAAATTTACGTAAAATAATATCAGGGACCTAAGTTTGCAGCTGAAACATTGCCTATTTTTAGATATCAAAAACTTAAGGTCCTAAGTTTAGGCTTAGAATGAATTTGTCTAGGGTAACCCCCCCCTCTTGGTTTGAGACCCCTAATTCAGGGGTCACACAGTCCCAGAACCACACTACCTGTCCCAAACCTCTCTTCTCCATTCTCTTAAGTGGATGGGTGGGTACTCTGTACCCTCTCTTACTCCTTTCAGCCAGTCTTCCCAAAGTACTCACACTTCTACATCTCAGCAGGCTTGGTTCTGTAGAAGGATAAGTCCATTACCTGCTATTAAGTTCACTTAGAGAATAGCCACTGCCATTAGCAATGGTAACATGGGATAGACTTAGTTTTTGGGTACTTGCCAGGTTCTTATGGCCTGGATTGGCCACTGTTGGAAACAAGATGCTGGGCTTGATGGACCCTTGGTCTGACCCAGTATGGCATTTTCTTATGGCATTCGTACACAAATATCTTACTGTAACTTAAAAAAAAAAATAGAATCCAGACAAGAATGGCAAAAATCACCATCAATGAAAGAATAACTCCAGGCAGTAAAGTCTCTCTATCCATGTTTAGCCTCCAAGTCAACATCCAAAGTCCCCATCCCAGTGACAGAAAAGAAAAACTCTCTTCTCCAAAAACAGGCAGGGAGATGGTGATGGAAAATTATCTCCCCCCGCTAATATAAGATTTAGCCCTCTGCTTTGTTAGATTTAGATGCCTAGTGCTGAAAATCAGTGCCGAGTATCTATTTGTATCAGCAGTTCTCACAATACACTCATTTTGGTAACTTCAGTGTCAATTAATTCTCGCTGGTTTCATATTGACAATTTGTTCTAATATACTCAATTAATATTAGCCAATTACTTCACCCACAGTGGCTGCAAAAGAAATCCATTGGTGGTCACATTTGAGAAAGATTGCTTTGGGCCATTAAAATAAGGGTCCGGCCATGCCCTGGAGAAAGTCACACTGCAGATTTTATCCATTATCATCCAATGCCGCATTGTACCACTGATGTGCCACTGCTCAACGGTAATTCTGTTTTCGCCCTGTGCTTTTGCAGTGTTGCCTCTTATGTAACATTATATTTATGATAGCCAGGGCCTCCAGTCCCCCGTGGCAAGGGCTACAAAATTGGATCCACGCTGTGGTGGGTCGCTCATGGAATGGTGGGAACCGGGTTTGTCAGGCGCACCTCTCACCCTTTCCCCAATCTTTCGCTTGCTGATCCCCTTCCTCATCTGTCTGACTGCCTCTGCTTAACCCTCTCACCCCTGCTGCTCTTCCATGCTGCTCCGGCCTGCAGCAGGCGGAGAGTGGGCGGGGCATCGGCTTGCTTTGTCCTCCTCTGCTGCTGAGCTCAAGACGCACAGTTTGAACTGTCCAGGTGACTGTATTGCCGCGTAGTTCAAATAATGATCTAAACTGAGTGGCTGAAGAGAAGGGGAAAGTCTGATGAATCACCACTCCCTTCCTTTTATTGAAGACTGGATCAACAAGAGGGGGGAGGGGGATAGGCAGGTCCAGTGCATCCCATTAGGTGAACTAGGCGGTCGCCTACGGCACCAACCATTAGACGGTGGTGAAGAGAAGCCATGTGGGGCCGCGAACAGAGCCTATCCTGCTCGTGGCCAAGAAAAGCAAACACTCAGCAGGCCTCAAGTGGCGTATCAGTGAATGAGGTCAGGACAAGGGGGGCAGGCGCAAGGCCGAAGGTTTGCCTAGGGTGCCTAATACCCTTGCACCGGCCCTGAGGCCAGGGGAATGATACAGAGGAAAGTGGAGAGGGAATTAAAGGAAAAAGAGGGTCAGAAGATGGATTGGACATGAGAGAGACTGAGGTGAATTGGGAGTATATATGAGAGGGGATTAGAGATGGGTTGGGAAGGTGAGTAGGAGAAGAGATAGGTGGGTGAGTAGGGTCTGGGGCATGTGATAACATCATGATTAGTGAGTGATGGAATCAATGGGGGGGCGGGGGGGGAGAAGGCATACAGGATGCAGGGGACAGAAAAAAAGAACACCACAAATAAGGGGAGGAAAGAAGAAGATCACTGATGGGGAATGTCAATGTGAGCAGGTGAGGAATACCTCCCCCTAAATTGAGTCCTCCATCCCCCCAATTCCCCATCTCCAGTCGTCTCTCTCCTTTTTCTGTCCTCCTCTCCACCACATCCTTCCTCTTTCTCCCTCTTCTCCACCCCCCACCAAACAATCCTAGAACCTTTCTCCTTCCCCCTCTGCTGCACCAATTCCAGACTCTCTTTCCCTCTACATCTCCCCTCCCTATCCCAAATTCTCTTGCTCTTTTCATTTCTCCCCATCTCTGATCCTCCCTCCTCCTCGTCCCCATCCCCAAGATTCCTGCTCTTTTCATCTCCCCACAACAAGCTATTTTATTTTTATAATGTATAGGAAAATGTGCATTGTAAGATATGCAGAAGATAAAAAATGTGTGCAAATGTGCCACCCAATTGCCTTACATTGCTGTAGAATCTGGGGGGGCGGGGGTGGAGCTGTGATAATAGCGAAGCTTAAACCTATGATTTTAGAATTAATTCTGCTTATATGCAGGTAACTATTGCAGTAGGCCTTGTGTCTAGGATTGCTGAATTCTTATAATGTCTTCTCTGCTGCTCCTTCTAGTAATGCAGGTTAAGAGTGGGATGTTGGAAGTAATGTTATGTATGCAAAAGCCCTTTGTTTTCTGTAATTCCGCGGAAGCACCTTATTTGCTGCTGACTTGGTTGCTGCTACAGTGCCTGCTCTCTGGCACACAATCTCTCCCATTTAATTTTTTTTTTTTTTTAATAGTAAAGGAAAAACACAGTATACATAGATATAAACTAACTCAAAATTAAAAGGTTTCCTTAAGACTGTTTTGGGTAGGTTTTGTACAGATGTAGACACACAGAAAAGGCAGACCGGCCATAATCATCTTAATACGGTGCTTGATCCATTTTCTTTTCTATGAAAAGATGAGATTGAAAAGATTAATACACCTAATTCCTAAAAGGAAGAAGACAAAGGCAAAACAGAATTTAAAATTAAGTATTGTTCAAGATTAAGTACTCATGTTGGAGTGCTTTATCTTTAATGATGACTGTCTTGTCAGCATTCATCTTCTTGGGAATTTACATTTACAGTAAATAGTACACTAAGCATCATTGGAGTGCTGCAGATTTCCCATGGACTTAAAGTTTTGGCTATAAAATGGTATATGCGCTGCTGTTGAATATGCAGGTAGACCTGGATGTTTCATTAATTTCATACACTGCTAATGTTAGAATATGAAACCTATCAGTATCACTAAGTTTTTTCATGAATGTGGAGCGTATGTTGTTAGTTATGATGTTCTTGATTGCTATAAGCTTTTGCAGCAGTGCTGCTTGCATACAGACAGTTATGGTAACACATCTTAAATTTCCACCTAGACTCTTGCATGACGTGATAAAGTGGAAAAGCAAGAAGTAAAATAACAGACAAAAGATCCAGTTGTTGAATATTGATCAATGAAATGCTTCAGGCAGAGAGCAGTGTAGGTGTGCTCTCAGAAGACGCTCCAACTTGGCTCAGTAGATTATAGTTTCCAATGCTTTAATGCCTATAAGCTTCTTTTGTGTACTTTTTTAAGTTGAAAAGTTTTGGTTCTGGCCTCATTATATGTATATATTATTATTAATAAAAGCCTTGAGACAAATTCCAGCTTAACTCTGCCTCTGCAGCTTTGCCTTATTAAAACCACATAAAACAAGTTAGGAAAAAAAACAGCTTAAGACAGATGCGGCTGCAGAGGCAGATCAATTCTCGCCCCCATCTCTCCATTCTCCTGTTTTTCTCTTGAACAAAAAGGGGACTTGGCCTACCCTTTGAAGTACAAGTTCAAGTTGTGCTGCCTTTGGTCTTTTCATTTGTTGACTTCAGGCTAAAAAGGCTTTTTATTCAGACTTCGCAATAGATGGGACAAAAAACAGGGCAGTTGCCATGATGGTGTGTGTTTTAAGGCCAAGCTTCAGGGTGCCTGGCATTGGCCAGGCCCATTCTACCTTGGGCCCCTGTGTGTCTGTCATTGTCTTTGTGGGTTTTTTTGGCCTATTAGTGATTTCTGTATTTGATTGTTGAGGAATCTCCAGAGAGAAGAAAAATACCACTGGAAGTTCCCCTTTTTTGAGGGGTCTGCTCTACCTTTGTTATCTTTTGTCTTCAAATCCTCTCTCTAGATAGCAAGCCTGGGTGATTATAAGAAGCACTCACAAGCCCTGGCACTGGAGGGTTATTGCTTTCAAAGTCCCCCTCTCTGTGTTGCTATTTGGATATGGACGACTGTTAAGGTAGCAACAGCTATCTTCACTCCCTTGCTCTCTGTGGAGCACTTGGGTTCTACCGGCGCTTATGGATGTGGGTTCCAAGCGTAGATGCCATAGTGCATATTGATACAGACTGAGTGCCATGCTCGTCCCAGAACAGCCAGGAATCCTCCTTTCTGAGTATATAAAAACAAGGTAGGAGAACCTAGGGAAGATGTTTTGACTATAATATAGGCATGTGGACCATGAGAGAGAATTGTGCAAGGACAGATACTTTGCAGCATTTGGCTTGACTTCAGTCCTTGCACCATTGTAATGTGAAATCCTGCTTGTTAGGCAATAGGATTAGCAAGAAATAGATGGTTCTACAGTTTCAGTGCTGAGCATAGGTTCGCACAAAGCCAGAATTGTTAAACCATGTTTTTATGGTACATGGTGGTCAAAGCTCTGGGGAATCATCGTTGTTCATACAAGCAGTGGGAAGGATGAATATGATCCTTCTTGCCCTCTCCCACAAGGAGGGGGGTGGTCACTTCAGGTCAAATTTGAAGGAGCACTGTAGCGAACTCTTGATTTTGAATAAGCATGGTGATGGAATTTCCCCCATCCATTAGGACAGAGGCTGTCAACTAGATTGAAACCCTTTGACGTTTTGGTTCTTTCATAGAAAAATGTAAGAGCTTTGCGCCTGAAACATGATGTATGGTAGCCCTGTCTGTGTGGCTGGCAAGGTGTTATTCCATGTGCTACCAGTGGATAATGAGAAAGAGATAACACAAACCTTCAGTGGCAGTGCTTCAAGACATTCTTCCCACATGTAATCAAATCAATGTCCCATATAAAAATGTACAGAGAAAATAAGCCTCAGTGTATTGGGAGAATCCTCCAATGAAGCAATCTGAGTCTTCGGTAAAGAACTGACATCAGACAATGAGCCATACCAGTTTGTAGCTCTCAGGAGCTGAAGCTGGCCACTTCTGACTTAAAACATCTCTACTGTAGGACTATGTGAAAACTATAGGAGTTATACAGTCACAAGAATTACAATAGTTGAGTAAATGTGTATGCTATATTGCATTTTCTATTTGCGCTGCAATAAGTGCTGAATGGAAAGGTTTTGAAAGCCATATTGCTAAAACAATGCAATAAAATATTCTTAGTAGTGAGTCAAGCTTTCAGATATGTGTATCATTGTCTGCTGAGACAGAAGTGGTCATGGCAGGCCTCCAGTCCAAGGAACTTTCTGATGTTATAAAAAGTCAGCTTCCCTTTGGGGCCGTTTGATGCCTTGATATCTGATGACACTAGCTGTAGGCTTTTCTTTCTCTTCGTTTCGTAAGTTTTCCAGGTCTTGCAGCTGTTCTGTTGCCCGGAGCTTATCGAATCTCTATATCGCTTTCTCTGTGCTGCCTTCAGCACCGAACATCTTACTTTCATGGAATTAGCACAGTGGGATTTGAAGATCTTTGTTGAAGGAATTCATGGAGATTAGCTTCTCTCAATCTCCTGGAGTAAATTGGGTGGTGGTGGCAGAGGGAGGAAGGATTGAAGAGCAGTGTAGCAGTACTGGTAGAGGCTCAATTCATGCCAAGCAAAAGAGAGGATTATGAGATTAGAACTGTCCCTCTGGTATTAGGTTCCACTTCTCCGCTAATAAATCTGCTGGTACTGAACTGGTTCAGCAGATGTCAGAACTCAGCAAACCAGTAAAATGTCAGGGTTTTGATGGGTAGAGTGTGTATTTTTTTTTCTCTTTAGATTTTTTTTTTTTCTGTGGAATGTAATCTCAGCTGTGGTGATTTTCCTGAGAGTAGTGAGCACTGGGAGAGGAGGAAAGACGACCAGATGTAGAAAAAATATTTCCTTTATCATAAATGGGTAGAAGATTAATATTTAGTTGTAATTCTCTGCCTCTACATTTATGTAAACATGTCTCTTCACCCTCCTCCCCCATTTCTGTTTGTCCCTCCTTTGGCTACACCTCACCCCTCAAACACACACAGACAGAGGTTCCATTCCATGGTGTGCAGTTTTCCACTAGGAAGTGAAGATGGCCACCAGCAGGTTTGAAGCAGCACTTTCACCTATCCCAACTGGCTTTGTAGACAGCAGTACTTCCATGTGACCGTGTAACTAATTTGTTGCCCGCCAGTAACTCAACACAACAGGGAGTTTTGTTCCATTAAAATATGTTAGAAATAATCAGGACTTTGGCAGCTGTTCACTATAATCTAGAAATTAAGAGAACCGGATGATTTGTCTTGGCTTTAACACTTTCCCATAAATATGGGAAATAAAGTATATAATCCACTGTATGACTTGTCATTATTTTGAAAGTGTACAGTGCCACGTCTGCAAAGAGGAGATAAAACAAGACGTTAGTTATAGGAAGTAAGTCAACAGTTTGAGCAAAATGAAGACGTGTTCTGGAGCAAACTGGAATATTGACATGTTGGATGACACCTTTTAAAGCCCGGTGAGATCTCGAAAGTTCAGCGATTGCAACATCTTTTTGTTGGCTCCTTAAAACGTCTTGCAGTCTAGTGAGATTACAGAGTAAGTATAGAGGCAAAGAAGATTGGGCCTTGTGCAGTAAAATAAAATTGGAATTATGTGTTGGGTCTGCTTTTTGACTCTGGTTCATGGACTATAAAAAGCTATAATAGAACACCTTGTTCAAAGCACTTGAGTTTTGTGTATTATACTTTTGAGTTTTTATAAGATACCAGTGGCATTCGTGGGCTTGTACAAGTTAAACATGGATATTTCAGTACAAAAATACAGTGAGTGATGAGTACAATAAGGGATTTCTCTTCCCTGAAGTGGAATGGAAGGAAAAGGAGGCATTTAAGATTGAGGCTGCAATAAGGTCATTCAGAGGCAATCCATAACAGTTCATTTCATTAGTGCTTTGCTTCTTACACCATTGCATAGGTGTCCTGCATAGAACTCGCTAAATCTGCTTCTTTAGCACTGTTGCCAGCGCTTCAGCTGGGTGGCAAGGACCAGAAGGCAGCAGGGACGTTAAGTCAAAAACCATTGTGACGCTTCCAAAGAGAAGGTACCTTCTGCGTGCTGGAGAGCGGGGATGCCAGGCAGACGGCAGTGCTGCCTGCTGCTGTGAAAATGCCAAACAAAGCTCTACCCATGAACCAAGGTCAGAAAACTGCAAAACAGGTGGAGGGAGACAAAAAATTTCATTTCATTTAAGGGGGTCCAAATAATTTCTGTCCAGTAAAATCTTTTGTAGAGGGAAACTTTTTTTTTTTTTTTTAAATCTGTCTATTCACGTGATAAATTAATAGCTGTACTTAGTTTATATGCTATGCGGTGATAGTTCAAAACGTCACGGTCAGTCATGTGTGTGTGCTCGTGGTTCTCTCGTCCTATCAAACCCATTCCTTCCTGCTTGTAGTGGGAATAGATAAACTATTATGCCCCTCTGACTCTTTTTTTTTTCCTTCCAAGGCTCCAGTTGACACTTAGACGATTAGATGAATAGATGAGCTTTGATGTCCTCTTTCTCCAGTCCCTCCTTCAGCTCGTTTTCCCCTCACTACTGCTCCTTGGCACCGAATGAATGGCTTAAGCTGTGTGGCACCCCTTGCTCTTTCAGGCTTTTCCTTCCATGGCTCTAATTGACACAGGCATGAATGGCCAAGCTGTGGTGATTCTCTTCTCTCTCTCTCTCGTCACTCTTTCTCTCTCTTTCGCTCTTCTCTTACTCTGGCTCTTCCTACCCCCCCCCCCCTCTCCCCCCCCCCCCCCGACCGGTTGGGGCTAATAACATAGAAGCCCTATTTTGGCTTCTGTCTATTCATTGCACTCTCTCCCTTTCTTACCTAACATCTCCCTTTTTAGATCTGATTTCTGAACAAACAGAAAAAAAACCCAACATGTTTTCTTTGCATTTTTCTCTCTCTAATTGGCATTAAGAATGAATAGTAGTGATTCCCGCTCTCTGCCCTCTATCGTTAATATGTAGTTTGGCGAGACCTGAGGGGAGGTCTAAGGCCTACTAAATTTGTACTAAAGGGATTAAGTGCTACTGTCATGTTCCGTAACCTCATCCTCCTTTTGTCCTCCAAGATATTAAAATTAAAATCCACTCATTCTTTCATTTTTCTGCTCCATTTTTCTTCATCTTTTCTTTGCCATTCTCTTTCCCATCCTGTTCCTGTAATTGGCACCGAGATGAATGGATAAGCTGCAGTGTTCTCTCTCTCTCTCTCTCTCTCTCCATGCACAGAGTTCCCCCCTCTCTCTCTCTCCACCCCCCCCCCTCTCTCTCCCTCTCTCTCTGTTTGTGTGCCCTCTGATTAGGTTGAAACAGCCAGGATATTCATACCCTAGCTTTTAATTAAATGATAACAGCCAGCACCTCCCTCCCTCCATGAATAACAGCCATCTTTATCACTCAGGCATTCTGAGGCCCCTTTTCACTCCTTCTCCTTCATCTTCTCTTTCATGTGTAATTTTTAATTATGTTGTTTAATCTTGAACTGCTTTTATCCTTTTGGAAGAAAAAAAAAAAGGAGCAAAACTAACCAAACCGTAGTGTGAGATCTTTCCTGAGCCTCCTTGGATCCTCTGCTGCTGAGGAAGCAAAGGCAATAAATTGTCTGCGGTTTATTGGCACGCATCTCTCCTCTTTAGCCCATTTTGGAAAGAAAGGCGTACTATGCAGATATATCTACAAAATATTCCCTATTTTTACACTCATGCAGGTTTTCTAATATTGCCATATGTCTTAATTTAAAGGTATGTTCTTAAGCATACTTCCATACCAAGAGTTTTAAAACGGAGCAACAATTTTTCTTTGGGTTTTCTGTCATGTATTTTAGATGAGCATGGAATAGATTTGCAATGCAAAATAAATTTGAGGTGGTGCTGAATAGGTTGTAGCATCCTCTTCCTCTGTTTCTCAGCATGCTTAGGACCCTATAGGCTGCAGACCTCCCCTTCCCCCAAAAAAAATCCAACAACTCCTCGAAGCATCCTAGCAAAAAAAAAATATTTTAGATAGTTCATAGTGAAGACTGGTAAACCATGACTTGTAATTTTTATTAATTCCTTCGAGATTAGGATCAGGTTTTAAAAGCTATGCTTGCTTAAACTCCTTTTCATTCTTCTTTCTCTCATATCCTTGTCACAGACTACTTTTTTTTCCACAACTGTGCACAAGTAATGGTACTCATTATTTTGCATGTAAGTAAATCAGGCTACTGCTGTGCTGGTCCTTATGAAAACCCTATACTGATGCATATCAGACTAATACAGGTAAGCTACGAGTAACTAATTCATTCGGATGATTGGGCATGATAGAAATTCAAAACAAAACAGAATAACAAAAAAAAACCCAGGGTTTTTTTTAATACTTGTTTCACATATTCTTACTCCCCAACCTTCTTTGGCATAATATGCACCCATCCAGCTTCCCCTGAGTGTCCTGTTTCTTCTCCCCAATTTCACCTGGGTTTGCTGTTCAGCACCATGGTCAGCTCTGTGGTGGACAGATGCTCACATGGCCTACTGCAACTCAACATTGATAGTGCTTTTTACATTTTTGAAACATACTAAAAAAGGACACTTATTATTCTAAGGAAGGGTAGAAATGTTAGGAAATTCTTGCTTTTAACATAAATAGAGCAGATAAGGAAATAAGACCTAAAGAAAAAGTAATAAAACAATTGATGCTTAGAGAAACGTAGTGCCAACCATGGGCCAGATTTTAAAAGGGTTACGCGCATAAGGTACGCGCGTAACCCTTTTAAAACCCCCCCTGCGCGTGCCGAGCCCATTTTGCATAGGCTCGGCGGCGCACGCAAGCCCCGGGACGCGCGGAAGTCCCGGGGCTTGCAAAAAGGGGCAGTCGGGGGCGTGGCCAGGGGGCACGGTTTTGGATCAGGAGCATGTCCGGGGGCGTGTGGGTGGTCCGGGGGCGTGGCCGAGTGCCCTGACACAGCGGCCTGTGTCGGGGCCTGTTGCGCCGGCGCGCGTAAGTTACTACTGCCCGGAGGCAGTAGTAACTTTTCTGATAAAGGTAGGGGGGGGGTCTAGATAGGGCCGGGGGGGTGGGTTAGGTAGGGGAAGGGAGGGGAAGGTGTGGGGGGGTGGAAGGAAAGTTCCCTCCGAGGCCGCTCCGATTTTGGAGTGCCCTCGGAGGGAACAGGCAGCGCGCGCAGGGCTCGGCGCGCGCAAGTTGCACAAATGTGCACCCCCTTGCGCGCACCGACCCCGGATTTTATAAGATACGCGCGGCTATGTGCGTATCTTATAAAATCCAGCGTACTTTTGTTCACGCCTGATGCGCGAACAAAAGTACACGCGCGCGCTCTCTTTTAAAATGTACCCCCATATAAACTGCCAACAATCTGCAATGGCGACCCATGAAACACCAGAAGACACTGCAAAGAGTCTTTGGCTCTGTTGACTCAGATGGAGCTCCAGCAAGTTGCTGTAGGAGATCATGGCATTTTTCCATGGGTTTGGGTTGCCAACAGTTTTAGCTGTCTGCACATTCTCCAGTATTGCCATTCCCACAGATGGTCAGACATTATATCCCATAAGCAGTAATGCCCAATAAGGATTTTCCAATCTGATTGATATTGGATATCTTGGTCATTGTGAGGTAGGAGACAGTGTTGGATGCTTTCAAACACCAAAATGTCCCTTGTGTTATGCAGTGTACAACCAGATTCTATGAACGTGGTGCTGAACTCCTAAAAGAAGTGGAAATTCTTTAGAAAGAAAATAAGAGAAAAAATGCACACTATATTAATTGCTTGAAGGCTAAAAGCTGTTTTCAAATTGATTTAATTGAAACAAGCATTTTACTTTTATTATGGCATATGCCAAAAATACTATATTTAATTAGATCATGGACAAAAATATTGTAGACATACATTTGAACCCTGCAGTTTTTTTTTTTCACTTGTAAGGATTTGAAATGTAGTTCAATAGACTCTTCTAGTATGTTGAATATAGACTACTGATTTACATTTCTCATAATGCTGATGTTTTTGCTGTTGCTTAAGTGCCAAGCCAGGCCAGCTCCGAAGGGAAAGGACTGGAGCTGGAGTGGGAAGGAGGAGGAGCCGGGAAGGGCGGGGGGCGGAGAGAAAAGGTATGAAAGATGCAGCATGTAGGAATTTTTGTAGGAAAGCTCGGGAGAAAGCAGCAGCAGAGATGCAAATGAGCCCAAGTTGTCTATGTGCATGCATTTCAAGCTGGCTGAGTCATCCATCCTCCTGTCCGTGATGTTCAGCCAGTCCTGATTTTAGAAAGAGGAGGAGAAAGAGCCATTAAACCTAATCAAAGAGACAGAGTCCCCAAAGAAGATGTTTTTTATTCAGTGGTAAGATTAGGGAATGTTTTGCCACTGTCGGCAGACGTTCTGGCTTCAACACTAAATCGGTTCAAAGGTAAACATGAAACTATTTTTTTTGAGGGGAAAAACGATATTGCTGGCTGCGGTGATTATAGCTAAACATGGAGGAGAAATATAAATTCAGCAGTGCTATGCAGATTACCACATTGGAATTGAGAAGACATTTATTGCACCATTGCAGTATTTCTAGGGTCCTTTTGTTTTCAGTCTAAACCAATTTTCACTCATTCATTCCCAGATTTTTCCAAAAGCGATAATTAGGTTTAAACTGATCTTCACCCTAAGTTTTAGGATATTAAACGGCAGCTCCAGAGCTGCAGATTTCATGTTTGAAGGCCTCCAGCAGCTGCTGGCCAAAGCACCTGCAGCACATCAAGCCCTGCCCACCAGTGCCACTGATGTGGCATTTCAAGCCCCGCCTCCTGCTCCTCCTGCTTCCTCCTGCTGCTGGGTGCAGCCAGTGCAGCATTTCAAGCAGGCCATGCCCACCAGAAGCACTTCCCGGCAGCTTCCCCGGCCCCTTTCAAAAGCAGAAGTGTGCAGGGCTGCAGAGCGTGGGAGCCTCTGTAAGTGTTACTGTGCAAGGAGAGGCCTGGAGCCAGCACTAGTATGGAGGAACGCTGTTGCGGGGGGGGGGTGGGGGGGGAAAGAAAGGGACATGCTAGGCAGGGGCTGGAGGAAGAGAGAGGGATCCTGCTGAGGAGGTGAGAGAATTTGCTCAATATTTTATTATTCTGGCTTCTGATATTTACCCAGAAAGTAACGAGTCACATTTTAGACACCCAAAATAGTCCAAAGTTGAGCTTTATTTGAATGGAGACATAAATATGTATTTCTGCTCGACTCAGGCCGAGTTTCGCCTCACCTGGGGCTGCCTCAGGGGCTGTGTATAGATGACTTATGTATATACCAGATTGTTCTTAAATTGAGTGCATCAAAAATCTAGTAATCAGATGGTTTATGTATTACCGTGAACTGATATAGTCTCTGCACAAATTCAACAGGGACGTAGGAATTCTACCCATGCACTCAATTTAAGAACAATCTGGTATATACATAATTCATCTATACACACAGCCCCTGAGGCATCCCCAGGTGGGGCGAAACTCGGCCTGAGTCGGGCGGAAATACATATTTATGTCTCCATTCAAATAAAGCTCAACTTTGGACTATTTTGGGTGTCTAATCTGCATATTTGCCTAAACAGCTTTCTTAGACAGCCTACCCACTTGCTTTATTGGTTGACGAGTCACATTTTTCCACCAAATGTTCTCCTGCTTTTGTTCTTGTAATAAACCCTGATACATTTCTGTGAAAAATTAAAAACAAAACAAAAAAAAAACACAAAATGAAGGACCCTTACTAATGACTACCGGGGCACGGACTAGGGGCTTTGTTTTGGTTTTGTTACCTTCCCCTGGATCACCAGGTAGAGAGAGAGAGAGCTGCTATGCAATCAGAAATGGGTTGGACTCTACGGACCTCTGATCATCCTTCAGAGTAACTCTGTGAACTGGGAGCCCGACATTTTGTTTAAATGTAGAAACCGTAAAAGGGGGGGGGGGGGGGGATGTGACATTGCTGAGCGGAAACTGAAAGCCTGTGCACAGCCCGTGGAGAGGCTTCAACCTTCTGTCATCTCACAGGTCAATTTTAAAAACGTTGCTTGTGAAAAAATGTCCCCATACGCGTGTATCATACATATTTTAAAAAGCCACAAAATACACGTGTATGTACTTGTGCGCACGTGAGGCACAAGGGGGGGGGGGGGCAGAAAAGGGGCCGGGCGTAGGCATTCTGGGGCAGGGCCAAGGCTTACGCCCGTACCCTCCGTATTTTAATACCGAAAACCGCAGCGTGCGTACGCTAGATATCCGTGTAACTTTACTGTTGCTCCTGGTGAGGATCAAGTCTTAGGGCTTTATAGAACAGGGTGAGGGGTCGGAGTCAGCTTGGGCGCTGTGCAGAATGAAGAACCAGAGTGCTCGATATTAACTGGACAAAACGGATGGACTGACTGGGGGAAACTGGGAATGGGCCTCGCACGGGCGTGTTTTTAAAAATTTGCTGACCCATACACATAAAAGCCGACAAAGTCCTATGGAAGACACAAGCAAGCTCTTAAAGTTAGGAGCACACTTAACGTGTGGCTGGTCTGTTTTACAACGCACACGCGCAAGGGCATGCGCGATTATAAATTCCAGCATTATCTTCGCTCGTGCACCCGTGCCACACGTGCGCGGGTGCATGAGCATGCGTTTTTTAAAGTTACCGTCTCTGGCAGGGTGATTTTTCCCAATATCCTGCACAATGCATGCTGCAAATGCCGTGCATAAGTTACACCAATTTTCACAGTGGATTTGCACGCACATGTGCACTTTGAAAATTGTTCCACCCAAACCACTACACACAAGCTACACCTATTTGGCGTGCAAACAATTGCCCTGAAAATACGCTTGCAAATCGAAATACCGCTGCCAATTCTGCTCCCCGGAACCGCTCCACTCGATCTGGGTAAACTTACACGCATGTGTATGTCTTGTTCGCATTTAAGTCCCTTTGAACGCAAACCCCCCCCCACCCGTACAGCTAATAGCCCAGGAAATTTCACAAATATGCTCTTGACTGGTTACCTGAGTGAATGATTAGGGTAACTCAATTTAAAATGGGAAAATACATTTTTCTGATGAGATTCATTTTCCCCTTTTCTCAGGATTTTTTTTTATAAATGTTTCATAAGTAGATATGTTCTCCTTTCAAGAGCATTTTGGAAGGCAGAATATATGGTGAGGCACTGAACTCTCCACTATTTGAGGCCCCGTGAGAAATAATTTGAGGTCCCGTGATCTCTTCCTGAAAAGGATATATATATTTTTTTAAGAATCTGTTCAAATCCAGAAATCCTCATATATATACACAGGGTCCCATCAATCGCAGGTGCGGCATTATAGGACAGTCTAGCCCCCACATATTGTTAGATTTGAAAGCCCTCTTCAGAGATTGCTTCTGTTGGTGTTTTGTTTTTCTGCACTGGCTTTTCTGGAAGCATCACAAAAGTAGATCTTTCTCTTAGAAGTGGCTGCTGGGCATAAATCACATATCCCCGTATAAAAGAGTTGCATGCCTGAAAAGGCCAATCAAGGAATGGTCAATGTTGCGTCGTCTTGCACATAAAAACCGCTGTGCAGAAATATGCTGATTTCAAAAGTTCAGTCTGGACCCTAAAGACCGTTCTCAAATAACTAAATTAACACAGCCCTTGACATCAAGTCCAAACAAAAACCTGTTTTTTTTTTAAGGGATGATTTGGATCATTTTTGGATGTTACAGGTCGTGAAGCATCATAGCTACAACCTTAGTGGAAAGTCCTTTTAATTAATTTAATAGTGCCATGGAGCTGGTGGGTTTACTCTGAGAGAGGAATGCTACAGGATTTCCCCCCCTTTTGTATCTAGGAGGAAAACAGCTTGGTACATCTGGCCCTAACTATGAAGGTATGTTGTATTTTTCAAGTTTTTTTTTGTGTGGGTCCTATCTTGTTATTTCTTTATTGGACCGTCCACAACCCAAACTCTCGGCTCTTGTGCTGCAGACAGACTATAGAGTAATCAGAAGAAGCAGATGTTGGCTCCTAATGATGTTTTCTCTCAAAGCTCTAAGCTTGCTTACTTTTTAGCCTTTATTTTTTTTATTTCAATATCTTTTCTTTCCTTTTGTATTTTAAAAAGGCAAAGAAAAGATTAGAAAATGGACATGGGAGAGGAGGGGGAGAAGGGATTAGAGGCTGTCTGCTTGTGTATCACATCCCCGGGGAGCACCAAGTCAGTAAAGCTTAACTGCTCAAGATATTTTTTTTTTTTTCGTTTTTGTTTCTTAAATCCATTGAAGTGTTTTCATTTTTATCATTCCCCATCTGTTAACCCTTTTGGATTGTCGTCAAATTTTTGACAGTTAAAACATTTGCCTTGTAGAGTATTTGCTCCATTTTTAAGTTGTTGTTTTTTTGTTTTTTTTTGTTTACAGAGAGATAAGTGTCATTTTGGGTTTTGCTTGTAATAAAGTTGGATACAGAATATGGAAAGTTTAAGCATACGACCCAGGAGTGGTCAGCTGGAACAATGCCCGATTACTTTCAAGAAGAGACTTAAGACTCTTCTGTTCAGACAAGCTTTCCCAAAACTACTCATCCCCACTACAACCTCCATGGACCATCTCTTCCCAAGCTTTTTTTCCTAAGTATATTTTTTTCACCGCCTAGGCTTTCTATTTATGCATTTGATTTCCAATAAAGCTGTAGTAACCACCTTCCCTCACCCCCTCCACCAGTCAACCTCCCTATCCCAGTTGGCCCACTACCCCAATAATCCAGTTCTTACTAGTTTGATACTTAGCTTTTCCCCTTGCTTAAAGTTGTATCCAAGTTTATTTTCTCCTTGTTCATTGTAAGACAATTATTTTTACTGTCTGTTCTATGGTTGAAATGTAAATCGTAGGGATAAGTGACTCTGTTATTTGAACTTCGGTATAGAAAAGTTATAAATAAATAAATAAGACGGAGAATGGACCTTTAATGCTGAAATGCATGGGGGCTGAAATGAAGGAGGCATTAAAATGAGAAACACTGGTGAAACAGTGAGGAATTGTTGGGTGCCATAATACACAACGAAAGGAGAGGGTCGGGGCAAAGAGCAAAACCATCTTTAACCCATGCTTACTTTTGGTAGGGGAAGGGGGACTGCACTTTTGGAGGTAAGGTTAGAGTATGCTCAAACTTTCAAAGCGACTTCTGTGGGCAAAGCTGTTTTACCTAAGGAATTGGCCTTGTACAAAACTCCATATATGTTCTTAGTTATCCATACTGAATGGAGGCATTCCTAGGGGCGGGGATTAGGAGTGGTTTGCAGCTGCGTGCATACCTTAGGACTTCCCAAATTATTCACATACACTTTCAGGGAAAATGTGTGCACACATTTAGCAGGTTTAACTCCTACAGGTAGGTTTGGTGGGATAATTTCAAAGTGGACCTAGGCAGGTTGAAAATTGGTATAAATTTAGGGACGTACATGCCAGGTAATTTATTCATGATGTTGCAAAATGAACCCCTTAAGGGACAATTTTCAAACAGCCCGACAATAGAAAGTTGGCAAAAACGTGCATAAATTACACTAATTTTCAACTTTGATATTAACTCACCAGGTCTATCTGCACAAGTTAAAAAGTGAATTTTCAAAAGTCGCGTGCATAAAAAATAGTACTTGCGCATGAAAGTGTGTGGTGGGGGGGGAGAGGGGGTTACACCAAAATTTGAGAAACATGTAAACAAAAAAAATCAAAAAAAATTATGAACCTTCATAGAAGTTTGTTCTTTAAGTGTTGGCCACAATCAGAAAGATTCTAGGGTGCATAGGGAGAGATACAACCAGCAGAAGAAAGGAGGAGGTAATTCCTCTGTACAGAACTGGCATGGAATATTGGGGGGCTTATGGGTGTAATTTGACTTTTGAAAAATAGCCATGGGAGGTTGGTTGCATGGAAAAATATATGCGTAATTCGATTATACATGTATTGCACTCACAGTAGGCATTCCAGAGGGTAGAGTTGGGGAAAGCATTTACATTCATACTTTCAATTTACAAAAGTATGTATATAAATGTACTCCCGAGCAGGTATAAGTTCATGTGAATGTGCGTGCTGGGTCAACCCATGAATTTTCAGAGAGAACTTGTGCGTATGACTTCAAAATCAAGGCAAAAGTCTTTGGGTTCTTGGTATCCGCAGATCTTAGCCAGCCAGCCAGGATGTCTGAAAATGACCCTCCTTGCGTTCCCATTCTGCAGGTCATACTTAGGAAAAGATATAGAAAGGCCAGAAGCAGTTCAGAGAGGGCTATGTACACGATGTGACGCCAAAGGCCATACGAGTCGTAAAGACCTAAATATCTCAAGAGGAGAGATGGAGAGGTTGGGATACAGTCGTTCAGATAACTCAAAGGTAGAGGACAAACCTTTTCCTCAAATGCACAGGAAAATCTGCATTAGAACAAGAGGTCACAGTGTGAAACTCCAGGGGAGGGGAGAGCTGGAGGGGTAGACTCAGAAGTAAGATCAGTAAATATTTCTTCATGGAGAGGGTGTTGGAGACAAAACAGTAATGGAATTCAAGGAAGCACGGGATAAACATAGAGCATTCCTGTTTGCAAAGGAGTGAGGGGAAAGCCAGCTATCCACCAGATCTGAGATGATGTTCCTAGAATTAAATCGTGCATGCTAGCTGTACCTAATGGACCTTATCCTCGATCATATTCTAGGTTTTATTGTGTTGCAGTCTATAAGAAAAGGCTAAGGCTGCAAGTACTGGCGTCCTACATTCCCCACAGGAGTTTCCACTACATCTCTTAGATAATTGAACTTTTTATGAATTACGATTTTTATTTGATTTTGGAAAAAAAAAAAAAGATACATTTGAGCTTCCAATGAGAATTTCTGCAGTGAACGTGACGGGACAGAACTGAGATGAGATTACTAAATCCAGGATCAATCTTTTGTGGCTGGCTCAGCTTCAGGTCTTAATTGGGATGCGAGAAATAAGAAAGGAAAGAAAAATTATAGAGTGGGTGAAGAAATCTTTTTTCTTTTATTCCCATTACACAAAAAATGAGGGCCACACGCAAGTCCTAAAAAAAAAAAAAAATTCCACTTCCGCCTTGTGGACCCAGTGCATGCTCTGCTGTGTAATAACTCTCAGAGGCTACACTGCTTGTCCTTCACACACAGAAGCTTGTAGACGGACAGGGGAAAAGAAAATTTCTCAGAACGCCAGTTTATGATACATTACAGAGGTTAGGCCTTCATCTACCTTGAGCCTCCCAGATCTTACTTCCAGTATAGAGGTCACAAAACCATATTCGCTTTTTCACAAAGTGTTCAACCTGCAGACTTTACTGGACCATGAAATGTGTTTACTTAATCCTGGTTTGGTAGCTGGAGCGGCAAGAGGCTGGGGCACAGCCAGAGGAAACCACAGTAAACACTGGCTGTGACTTCAGCGCATTTTATTTACAGTGCAAATGGCTTCAAACAAAATGGCAGCAGACTTTCACTTCAGGTATTAGGTACATCAGCAGTGCACACGAAACAAAAGTGCAGATAGTTACCTTAACGGCAGGCAACGTGCCATCTTTTATATGGAAACTGCAAGAAGCAGCAGCTTCTTCCTGTTCCCTGAAGCAAAGTACAGCTCACCTTTGCTTCAGAGAACAGATACTCTTCAGACACAATACATCCTAGCATATGGGAACTGTCTCCATGCTCCCTGGGGCCCCTCTGAACCTTCTAGGCCCTTAAGTCTTATGCTCTAGTGAAGGGCTTCTCCCTTCATCCGGGATTCCCTGCAGGTTTCCCCTTTAAGGAGGACCGGGTGGGATAACCCTGTCCTTTAAGGTAGACTGAGGGGGTATCTTGTACATTCCCTCACATTGGGATACGTCTGATGTCTTTTGCTGTGAGAAAAAGCAAGCATTGCTACCGTGTCTAAGGAAAGGGCTCTGGCTTGCACGGATTCACGCCACTAGAATCTGCCTACTTTACTGAGACTCTGTATCGCTCCATGGTGAGACCGCACCTTGAATACTGTGTACAATTCTGGTTGCCGCATCTCAAAAAAGATATAGTTGCGATGGAGAAGGTACAGAGAAGGGCAACCAAAATGATAAAGGGGATGGAACAGCTCCCCTATGAGGAAAGGCTGAAGAGGTTAGGGCTGTTCAACTTGGAGAAGAGACGGCTGAGGGGGGATATGATAGAGGTCTTTAAGATCATGAGAGGTCTTGAACGAGTAGATGTGACTCGGTTATTTACACTTTCGAATAAAAGAAGGACTAGGGGGAATTCCATGAAGTTAGCAAGTAGCACATTTAAGACTAATCGAAGAAAATTCTTTTTCACTCAACGCACAATTAAGCTCTGGAATTTGTTGCCAGAGGATGTGGTTAGTGTAGCTGGGTTCAAAAAAGGTTTGGATAAGTTCTTGGAGGAGAAGTCCATTAACTGCTATTAATCAAGTTTACTTAGGGAATAGCCACTGCTATTAATTGCATCAGTAGCATGGGATCTTCTTAGTGGTTGGGTAATTGCCAGGGTCTTGTGGCCTGGTTTTGGCCTCTGTTGGAAACAGGATGCTGGGCTTGATGGACCCTTGGTCTGACCCAGCATGGCAATTTCTTATGTTCTTATGTTCTAATGTATGCGAATGGATCTCGTGCATATTCATGGTAGATATCCTGAAGACCCAGCTGGCGGTGGGGTCCCCAGGGCAGGTTTGGGAAGCTCTGGTGTGGTGTTGGTTTCTCTTTCCCTTCATCGTGCAGTATGGGCCTGGGAAAGGAGGTCAGAAGATGCATTATTCTCTGCCATTTCTCCTCCATTTGGCACACCTTTTTGCTTTCCTCTGGGTGCACTGGTGGAGCCCGGAAGCATTAGACGCTTTTGTAGTCCTCTATCTCATAGCATTGATTTGTTGAAAGCAAATTCTGGTTAGGCTCTGGGACAGCCTCGAAGTTTTGCTTCTCCCTTTTGACCTACAGTGTCAAGTTGCTTTGGCTCCTTTGTATTTTTTTAAATTAAAGAGTACCATAAATAATACAATAAAATACATCCTGATAAAGCTTATGCATAAACTAGTGTGAAAAACGTGTTTTTGGAACATTGTATAAAGTGGAGCATGTTTGTGGTCTCTGAGGGGAATTTTCCCACGTAAAATTAGCATATATGTGCGCAAGCAGCTTGTCCTTGCATGCACGCCGTTTTATAAACATCAAAAGTGTGCTCGTATTTTCAGTCTTGCGTGTGCATTTATGCACATAGACGAGATGGCCTGGGGGCATTCTGGAAAGGGGCCAAGAAGTCCGTGCGCAAGTTGCTATTTTATAATACTTGTGCTCCTACATTTGGCAACTTATTTGCATAATTTTACACCTGATTATCTTGAGTAATTGATATCAAACTGGACTATTGTTTACTATTGGTTAGGTGGAAGATCAGAGTGAAGAACTAGGAGGGTCTCAATGACCTGAGGATGGACTGGGTGAGCTGGTAGAGGTTTCAGCAAATTGATTATTTCAATTACTCAAGCATGTTTTAAAATATATCGTCTTCTGCGCATAAATAACATTTTATGCAAACAAGTCACCGTTTTTTTTTTCACGCATAAAATATATGCGCATGTGTGTATAAAATAGGCAGGAAATGTAATCGCTTTCAATGCATATTTGCATGTAAGAAAACAGTAAGGTTCAAGAAGGTGGGGGGTGATGGGATGAATGTGAAAAGGGGGCAGGCTCAGGAGTCATCTAAAGAAATATTTTTTTTACAGAGAGGGTAGTGGATGCATGGTACTGCCTCCCTTCGGAGATGGTAGAGAATAGATAAACAGAGGATCTCTGAGGGAGTGGTAGGAATTGTAAACTGAAATGGTTGGCTGGACGGGCAGACCAGATAGGCCATATGGTTTTTTTCTGCTCTCAAGTTTTTCTGTTTCTTTTCTATTTGATGACCTCCCCATTGCCAAACAGTGTGACAAAACCATGGAGAGACTCACTGTAATGTGCATATCTGATAACATACATTAAAAAAAATACTGTAGTAGACCTCCGCACAGCAAACATATTTGAAAGTTACCCTCTATGGTTTTAGCTCACGTAGCTAGTGAATCCATATATCTGGATTGGACTTAAAAGAGTTCTGGGTTAGAACAAACAATTGGCATGTGGCAGTGAATTTTGGTAAAAGTCATTATACCTGTATTGGATGTGTTTATTGGGTTAGTTTGTCTCTTCATCTCTGTGTTGCTCTGTCATTGCATATGGAACAGATGTCAGTAGATTAATGATAGTCGATTTTTCCCTGGATGATTGCCTAACCACACACACACGCTCTGCATCTTGTATTATCAAACCATTGATTTTGTCATTTCATTTGAAATGAGCAAACTGCCCCAAGGAGCAGAACTACTGTATCAGGCTATCATACAAGAACAAACTGTCATATAACTGGTAACATCATAGTTTGCTTTTTTTTGCAATTTTTTTTTTTTTATTCATAGAAACAGATACTGGCATCTAACAGTTTTTGTAGACTGGTTTGGTATAATTATGTTTTTATTGTTCATCGCTCTGGTTTACTATTTGTAATAAGATGCAATTAATCAAAATATTGAATAAGCATAAACATAGTGACAGCATTTTTTGTATACATCATTGGTGAGATCTCATCTGGAGTATTCTGTTTTGAATGGGAGTGGATGCATTCTAGAGGAGGACTTCCAAAATAGTGCAGTCTTCATCATAGCCCTGTGAGCAAAGGGACTTCAGGTAAAAATTGTGCTTTACTCACGGAAATGATCCTTTAGAAAATTGCATGACTGATAGATGCTTAAAATTACATGTATGCAAAATGTATGCATGTACGTTTGCACATATGTGGGAGAGGTGTTCTGGGGGTGAGTCTGGGTGGTGGTGTGAATTATGAGCGTGATTGTTGATTTAAAAAAAAAAAAGTATAAATTAATTTTCAAAGGCTTAAGCTCGTATAAAAATGGCCTATATGCATACATGTGGCCCATGTGCGTGTAATGCATGCTTTAAAAAAGGGCCACTTAAGCGTGTATATGCGCGTAAAAGGAGCAAAAGTACATGTGTAAGAAAGGGATGTTTCAGTTTCACAAGTACATTTTAGTGGCAGGAAAAATAAGGGGCAATCTAGGGGGTTCTGAAGTACAGTTGGTAGTTGCTGTTTTGTAAGATATATTGTTATATACATGTCTGAACTTGTTTGCACACTTAAGAACATGCCATACTGGGTCAGACCAAGGGTCCATCAAGCCCAGCATCCTGTTTCCAACAGTGGCCAATCCAGGCCATAAGAACCTGGCAAGTACCCAAAAACTAAGTGAATGCAGACTTGTCTGTAGTTTTTGAATGAGAGGTCTGGGAGAAACTGGTGATTCCAAATACTTGTGAAATTACTTGCCTCTGCAGAGAGAGAGAGAGACTCTCTCATATTAATCAACTGTTTATATTGCTGTAGGAGGATCAACTAGTAACTCGAGGTGAGGTTTTGGTGATGGTCTAGGGTTTGGGGGAAAGTTTTTTACATGCACAGTCAGATGTATCAACAACAGAGTACACATCATGGAAGATTTGATGTGATTCGGAGTGAGGAAAGGTACACAAAGATGAGATTTGTACAATGTGCTCTCACCCTAGCTTGATAGCAGCTAGGTGGACAAAGGACGTTTTTCCAAAAAAATTGTTTCTGATGATTGCAGCTGAATCCCAGCAGACCTACCTTGAACTGGCTCCTGGACAAAAACCTTAAATTTTATGGAATTTAGAACGAAAAGCAACTTGCAAGTAGACACTATTGATTTTCTTTTGAGTTAGCCTTTCCCGTTCCTGTGTATATAATCTGCTAGTCTTCTCCTTCCTCCACACTCAGAAATTTTGCTGTGTAATCCGGTCTGTGCCATGTGCACTCTGCTGGCTCTCCGGCTGCTTAATTCAAGAGTGCTGTGTGAAAGCAGACATCATCTAACTTCCTCATTGCCTTTACACCTCCTCACTAGATATTTGACCTCCTCTTTCTGAATATTTTCTCACTGCTTCATTATGTCCCCTCCTTCCCTTTCTGTGTGTATATATATATATAGTTACAAGTCATATCTGTGCTCACAGTATAATCTTCAGTGTTGCATTGCAGGATGGCACACTTCCCATTATCTTAACACTGAGGGTCAGTGATGTATTCATGTTGGAAGCTTTAACTGAATAGATGCTTAGTCCTTCTATTGCTGAAAAGAAAAATCGATAGCTGTTCCTACCATGGAGATCGATAAACTCTCATGGAGCCTCTCGAAAGGGAGCAAGTTTCAGCCTGCTCTTGGCACCTGTTAACTTGAATGGATAACACACAGCAATGTAAACAGGCGATATACCTAAAATTTAGGGATTTGGCATCGCTTTAAAGAGCACAAAAACCATCAACAATATTATTTTGTCATTTCCCTTCTAAAACGACACAGAAATCTGACAGTTTCATGTTGTTGTCATTTTAGCATGTGCTATAGCGCGCATCATTGGTAAAGTATGCACATCGTGAGAATAGAGCGTGTACCAAAATGAAACAATATACACAGGAAAATAAAACAATAGCAATGAAATGACATCACGAAACGATTCTTTTCCCAATGCACACCCCTACTCAAGTATACATTGATATTTTACAGTTTGACCTGTCTAAACTTCCCCTTCTCACTGGGAGAGTTCCATACTAGGATAAGTTTTTTTTTTTTTTTAGTCCATTCTGGCTGTGGGCACCCTAGCGCACACAAGTACGGTTTGTACCTACCAGGGTGTGTCTGGCGACGTAGATCCTTGTCCTCTAAAGCTTATGCTTCAGTAAATCCGTAAGGACTTGTGTCGTTTTTGCCGCTACAGAGTAATAAGGCTGACCCTATGGAAATATGGATTCATGCCTGCATTTTAAAATTTCTTACTGATGCTCATCTACGGCAATGCTAAAATGGGGTTTTTATTTGTATGCTAGTACCTCTGTTCTGTCTAATAGCAGGAGGGGATAGCCTCTGGCCCTTTAATATTTTAATCCCCCTCCCCCTTTTCCTTATTAGCAGAGATTTTTTTTCTTCATACGTGCAATCCTCAGAGATTCTGCTTTCCCATAAGGGAATGGGATGTACGCTTGATACTCTAGCGTCTTGTTTCGCACACACTCAAAGGAATCTTGCTGAGCACCGGGGCCAAGGATGGAAGAAAATTTTACTGACCGGGCTTCAATAGAGTTTCTGCTCTGTCTGTAATTAGCTCTTCAGTGGCAACCATAAAAACTGAGTTAGTCAGCAGTTTCCCAGCATTCAGACAGAACCAAGTTGAAGGTTTATCTTTTACCCCCAGTTCTGACGTGCACATTCTTATGCAAGAAACTTTTTTGTTTAGTTTTAGATTTATTACATTAGAACGCTTCAAGTAAAGAAAGGAAATCAACCACAGAAACGAGTCGTCACGACAAGTGTCATACCTAAAACAATAGAAGGGAGGAAAGATACTGTCTGAAAGCAGTGCAGAACCTAAATGCAATCTGCTTTGAAGTGTCTGAAAGGTGGAATATACCATAAATAAATTTAAATAAGTACTATAAGGTTCATCTTGCCTGCCCAGTTTCTCTCCTGGGGTAATGCCATACACCCCAACTGATCGCTGGCTTTCCCCTCCATGTCTTCCCAAAGAGGGGTCCTCTCCCAGACTTTCATGAATTCAGTTATTGTTTCTGTCTTAATCACTTCCACTAGGAGGCCACCCATGAAAAACTATTTTCTGATGCTGGCCCTGAGCCAGTCTCCTTGGCGCTTTCTAACATGAACTCTTGTCCTGAAGCATTATTTCCCCTGAAATAGCTTTGCTTGTGCATTATTTATACCTTTCAGGTATTTGTATGTCTCTGTTCTATCTCCTGTTTCTCCTTTCCTCTAGGATATGCATAGTTAGGTCCTTCAGTTTCATCTCATATGGCTTTTGGTATAGACCAGAGGTAGCCAACTCTGGTCCTTGAGATCCACAAACCAGGATCCCCTTCAGGATATCCACAATGAATATGCATGCACTACCACCATTGTATGCAAATCTATCTCATATTCATTGGCCACCCCTGGTATAGACTCGGCACTATTTTGTTAGCCTTTCCCCTCCATCCTCTCTCTGTGCTTTCAGACGTTACAACCTTCAGAATAAGAAACAATATTTTGGGTGAGATCTTACCAATGCCCTCTCCATAGGCTTCATCACCTCCTTTTTTCCACTGGTTTGTACTTCTCCCTAGGCATCCTAGTATCTTTCTGGGTTTGGCCCCTACCTTGTCGAACCATTTCAATACATTGAGATCATCGGCTATGATCATCCTGAGGTTTCTGTTCTGGTTGATGCCCTCTAATTTAACCTGGCAGCTACCTGGGTACTTCAGTTTGAATTAAGCACCCAGGCTCAGGACTTATATGTCAAAAAGTGTCTTCTTCTCCTCGGGTAGATTTACTAATGGGCAGGGTAGGCAAATGCCTGTGGGCATCTGCTTCAGTCAGGTAGCTAGTGTGCTGTGTGAATCACTTGTTTTTACATCCTCAGCTGTGCCACTATGCTGTCCTGAGTAGATGGGGATTGGGGGGGGGGGGGGGGGGTGTGAGCCAGTGGGCCACATACCTAAAGGCAGCGGGAGTGTAAATCTGTGACTGCATTTGTGTAGAGCCATAAAAAGACCAGTATTTCATCAATACCCAATTCTGGTCAGCTCCAATGCCAATATGTCCAATATGGACACTTCAGCTTTTACAGTAGTTGAATCATTCAGAAATTTCATTGTTTGTACAGGGAACATTTTTTAGTTATGCATAGTTTTTCTTCTCCCTCTGGTTCTTTATCCAGTGTCCACCTTTCTTCACACGTGTGCCTGACTTCTCTATGACATTCCAACTTTGGCATGCGTGATAGTCTTTACTTTTAAAATCCAACAATCCCTCTTTGGGTCATGTCTAACACATGTGTAATCCCGTTTCTCAGTGCACTCCCTGTAAAAGACAAGGGGCCACCTTCAGATGCCGCAGAATAGGGATGTCATTTCAGATCAGTAATCTCCATTGAGGGATCAGCAAAAGCTGCAGTGCCCAAGGGGATCACATTCCAATTCACTCAATAAAAAGTCCACATGATGAGTGCTGTCCCCCAAAGAAAATGTTTTTATGAAGACAAAAGTAGAAGTGTGGCAGTACAAATAAAGAAAAGGCAGGATTTAGTTTCAACAGTTGATCAACATACCTTATGCCTCTTCAGTCAATTAGTAGGAAAACTTGGACCTCTTATTGCTCCCTTTAGGGACGTTCTCCTATTAAACCCCTCTGCAACTTGAGAATTTTCGACTCCCACTTGGAAAACTGGTCAGTGTCTTCAATCTCCTAGACAAGCTGTCCTGCCTCTGAGACCTAGGGATGAATGCCCTCCAATAGGGCAATAGGGCCATACAGGAATCCCTCCAACTACTTGAGAGAGCAACCTCCTCTCCCAATGGAAAGGGTGGGCAAACACCTTCCCTTCCTAGTGTTAAGGAAAACCACAGCTCTTGTTGTCTCTCCCTTGCTCCCTTTAGCAACGACGCCTCCCATTGACTCGTGGAATTGCCTGGACAAATACACCCTATTAAAAGATGGACCCTAACTATCATGCAGTGTGCACAGTACACCCATGGAAACATACACATTATAACCCATGGTGAGGTCTAGTCAGCCTTGCACATGTAATTGGGATGAGTGATCTCAAGTACTACCAGTGAGATTTGCAAGGTTGCATTGTATTACACTGCCTGTAATCAGGAGAAGAATCTATACTGATATCCCCTGTATAATTAGGTACTTGCCTTCAATTTGAAAAAATGGAAGCAGCATCAAATCCCTCCTTACCTTACTATAGTAAGAAGAAGCTGTTGGCTTTACAAGATTTATTATAAATAAGATGCAGTCCTTTGCCAGGTACCTTCATTACTAAAGTCCCAAAGCAGTGTTTTTCACAAGAAAGGAATTAAACCCTCTCTATAGCAGTTACTATTAGTGAGGTCTTTAGTATGACTGAATGGTAGGGGGCTTGCCTTACTCACAGATGCAATGTTTACCACTTGTAAAACTTTGAGGCAGAGACTAGTAATGTCATCCAGTTCAGTGGTTCTTAACTCTGTCCTGGAGGCACATCTAAATAGTCTGGTTTTCAGGGTATCCATAATGAATGTGCATGAGATAGATCTGCACTTGTGCATGTCTCCCTCATCATGGTCATTATGCATAGTGTGAGAATCCCCGATCGGTTAGGTCAGGGTTAAGAACCTTTGATCTAGTGGTTGGAGCACAGAGCAGCGAAGCCTGGAGACCTATTTGTGGACATCTTCCCTAGCTGCTCACCATACAACAGATGTAAAATATATGATTTGTGTGGTCAACATTTATGTGAACTGTGGGCTCATTGCTATGAATGTATGTCTTTTTATTATGGATGTGTATCTGTACTGTGTGTCGATATAGACGTGCATACTGTGCAGCCACACTTCCTGACATTGCTCTGTTTTTGGCCTGTACTGAACATGTGCATATTTAGTATATCATCTGTAACAGAAGCAGAGAATAATGCATGTGCTCGTCCTGCAGGATAGATCTCAGAGTTTGGCCAGCTACCCCTCATATATGCATCATGCACACTCTAGTATGGATGTTTGTAACTGTGGCTACAGAGCCTGTCACTGAATGTGTGATTGCAGTGTATCCATACATGTGTTTTTCAATCCTGAATGCTTCACTGGGCAAGGATCAGGAAAAAAGAAAAAAAAAAAAAAAGCCATCCACAGAAGCTTGTGCGATCTCCCCCTGGTGCTTTGGTGTGCCTTTAAGAAACCATTTTAATTGGGTTATAAATCTGCACCGAGGCTGGGTTTCTGAGCCTCACAAATGGAGAATGCTTTGAGAAAAGGAGGTGGAGGTCACAGTCAGGCCAGAGTGACACAAGGACGTGGCTGGGAAAGAAAAAAAAAATCGAAGGAACTGGAAGAGAAACAGAGGGGTGCGAAGGAGGCAAAACACAAGCTGAAGTGTGTCGGAGGGAAAAGACAAGGCAACAGATCAAGGAAAATGAGAATGGCTGGTCAATCGGCAGATAAAGTGGATGGGGAAATGGCGAAAAGAGGTGGAGAAGGGGGAAAAGCAGAAGGAAATGGAATTTGCAGGCGCAGTAAGAGAGGAAAGAAGAAAAGGTTCTTTAGAAATGCAGTTCTCTTGTCATTTTTCGAGCATCGGCTAGATAATTATTTGAACATTCTGTGCTCTCTCGGATTCTAATTAGAGTCTGCACAGAGTGGCCTGTGATGCCGTTTGTATAGTCTCAGGTACTTTTTCTATGATTGATGTAGTTTATTGAAGTTAATGTATGTGCGGCAGTACCTGCTGTCCCCCCAGGACGCCCTTGAAAATGAGATGTGCAGCTCATCTCAAGGATGCGTTCCTATGTACGAAATTTAAATAGAGAAGAAAAAAAAATCTGAGCAGGGTGGGGGAGAAAGATTAAGGTTGTAGTGTGGAGCTGTCACTGGAAATACCTCTTTCATGCTGGAATGTTTGAAGTTAACATGGCAAAGAAGAGAGAGGGGCCTCTTACTCTTCTTTGACTTGGAATGAAGTAGCCTAATGGTTAGAGGAGTGGGCTGAGAACCAAGGAAGCCAAGGTTCAAATCTTGCTTCTCCCACTCACCCTTGTGGCTTTGGACAAGACACTTTACCCTCCATTGCCCCAGGTAGCAACTTAGATTGTAAAGTACTCTCTAGAGTAGGGACTCCTACAGTACCAGCATTAAAAGTTACCTTGAGCACAAGTTTGGAATGGCAACTAATGAAATCCAAAGAATCTCCAGAAATAGAAAAAAAAAAGCTTAGTTGCTTAACAGCACTTTCATTCCTACCGGTTCTTTTCTCTTCATCATATCCTATTTTGCACATTCATACGTGATCTCCCCTCAAGCCAGGCCTGCCCTGAGTGGAGGATGGTTGGGAAACTGCAAGATGGGTGAAATGATGAAGCCTGAGATGGCATTTTGCATGTCCTCCAGTGTGTTCCCTGTTCTTCTTGTCTGACATCTTTCCCCATGTATGGACATGTTCCAAGACTGATGGGGCAGGATACAGCTTGGTCAGTAGCCACTTTCTTTTGTTCCATCAGTTGTCCAGTCGTCTTCTCAGAGGTAATAATTCTGCCCCTCCATACACTACCCAACTTCCTTAAAATACTTCACAGACTGTAAAGTAATTGGAACACAGCCTGGGAACCAGAGGTGTTTAGCAGGCAAATACCATATTTTCCAAAATTGAGGCCAAACTAAGTCACCAGGCAGAGCTGGATCCTACAGAACTTCACATTGCAAATATCCCCATGTCATTTGGCAAATTTGAAACAGAAAAAATACCCTGAAGTGAACTACAAATCATTTATCATGCATCTTGATGTCTTTGACAACAAACTTAAAGAAGTCTCATTAAAAATAATGGGGCCTACAGTAAATAATCCATGTTTTGGTGAATATTACTTAACATAACTTTGTGACTAGAACCTCAGGTGAGAAAGCATTGGAAAGGGAGAGAGAAAAAGAAGTTAGATGAAGAAATAGAGCACAGCAAGAAGGCAGAAAAAGACCAGTGTTTACCCATCCAGTGTGCCCAGTTCTGGATTTCTGGTTGGGGTCAGCTTGAGGACTGTTACATTGGGAAATCTACTTGCAGAGTTGCTGTTGAAAGAATTTAGCAGAGACTCATTTGAAAGTTCTATCAGGAGGAAATTGTAGTTTCCTACCTGGAAGGCGACCGAATCCAGCTTGCAGGTACGATTCAGGGAAGAGCCTAGGGAGCTCCCTTTTAAGAATACCTAGTACAAGGGATTGCAGATTTACCAGGGATTGTATGAAAAGTATAATCAATGGGTTTTAGATTGGTTGACTTAACCAAAACAACTGTAGCCCCTTGTGATGCCCTTGGAGCAGTCTATGACTGGAGTAGGCCGAAGAACAGACCAGGCTGGAGAATGGTCTGCTTTTCATCAGTTTATTTTAAAAATCACATAACAGAAAAGAAGCAAATGGCTGCTTACCACAGCAGACTGACATGCAAAGCAAATGTCCAGAACAAACACAGCATTGGATTGCAGCTTCCTTCTACTTCCTGGGGCCTCTCTAACTCTCTCAGGGCCTCACCTTTGTATCCCTTACCTCAGAGAAACGCCCCCACCCGAGGATCCCTTTCCTGTCTGTCTTAAGGTGGACCGGGCCAGATAGCTGGAGCCGGTTCATTAAGGCAGTCTGAGGCTTTCTATTATATACTCTATCACATTCCCTCCCCCCTCAGCTCAATCTTCTTTAGTTGAGCGCCTGCCTGTACAAGGGAGACTTCCCTAGAAAGGAAGTCTGCATTTATATTCGCCTTCCCTGCTCTCTGTCGTACTTTAAAGTCAAATGGTTGGAGTGCCAGGAACCACCTCAATACTCATCCATTGGACTCCTTATTCCGAGAGACCCAGACAAAGGGGTTGGTGATCTGTTACCAGCGTGAACTGGCGGCCCAGTAGATAATAACGAAAAGCTTCCAAGGCCCATTTGACAGCTAAGGCCTCTTTTTCTATCGTTGAATAGTGTCTCTCTCGGGGTAGTAGCTTCCTGCTAATGAAGGCTATTGTATGTTCTTCGTCTTCTTTCTCTTGTGTGAGGACGGCTCCTAGCCCCACCTCTGATGCATCTGTTTGTACTATAAAGGGCTTAATAAAGTCCGGACTTAGCAGAACAGGTTCTGAGCATATGTCTTTCTTTAAACCCTGAAAGGCTTCCTCCGCCTCTGCAGACCATCTAACCTTCTCTGGGGCTTTCTTCTGTAATAGGCATGTGAGAGGCTCCGCTTTTTCTGAAAAGTTTGGTATGAACCGTTGATAGTAACCGATGAGACCTAAAAAGGCCCTCACCTTACTCTTTGTCTGTGGAACCGGAACTCAGGTAATTGCTTCTATTTTCCGCGCCTGCAGGTGGACCTTTCCTCTCCCAAGGGAGTATCTCAGATATCGTACTTCTTGACCCCCTGATTTACATTTCTTGGAGTTGGCTGTCAGTCCAGCCTTTCGTAGACTTGTAAGTACTGCCTGTAATTGCCTTAAGTGTATCTCCCAGTCTCCACTGTAAATGACGATGTCGTCAAGATAGGCCGCTGCATAACCCTGATGTGGGCGTAGCAAGTTGTCTACCAAGTGCTGGAAGGTAGCCAGAGCCCCATGAAGTCCGAACGGCAGGACCGTAAACTGAAAGTGTCCTTCCGGTGTTGAGAAAGCAGTCTTCTCCTTCGCAGTTGGTGCCAGGGGAACTTGCCAGTATCCCTTTGTCAAATCAAGCGTAGAGATGAACTGGGCAGTTCCCAAGCGTTCAATAAGTTCATCCACACGAGGCATCGGTTATGCGTCCAGCTTCGAAGCCTCATTGACCTTACGGAAGTCAATACAGAATCGAATACTACCAGCCGGTTTAGGTACCAGTACAATGGGTGAGGACCAATCGCTATTGGATTCCTCTATGACCCCAAGTCGAAGCATTTCTTTCACCTCAGCTTCTACAACCTGGCTTCAGGAATCCGGTAGGGCCGTTGTTTGATTATTACTTCTGGGTTTGTAATAATGTCGTGAAACGCTAAGTGAGTTCTCCTGGGCAGAGTCGAGAAGACATCTTTATTCCGAGTCACCAGTTTATCTAGGTCCACTTTCTGCGTTGTGGAGAGTTGGTCCCCATATGGGATCATCTGGGGCCCGGAAGTTTGTGAAATGTCTGGACCAAAGTCGTCTTCTTGGACCAGACTGCAAGTCAGAGCAACCCATTTTTTTTTAGTAGATTCACGTGGGAGATCTGGGCCTTCTTCCGTTTGTCGGGTTGGGCCACTTTATAATCCACCGGGCCCATCTTCTCCAATACCTCATACGGACTTTGCCAATGGGACAGCAATTTACTTTCTGAAGTTTGTAGTAACACTAGTACGCAGTCTCCAGGCTGGAAGACCCGATGAACAGCGGACTGGTTGTATTGCCGGGCTTGGGTAGCCTGGGCCTTTTCCAGGCATAATCAGGCAGCCTCCCCTGCCCTCCATAGTCGGTCCTGCATCTGGATCACATAGTCGGCCATATTCCGTCCAGAGTTGGGTTCCTCCTCCTAGGTCTCAGGTACTACATCCAGAATTCCCCGTGGTCTTCTTCCATTCAATAATTCGAACGGGAAAAACCCGGTTGAACTTTGAGGGACTCATCGAAAGGCAAACAATATATATGGCAAGAGTAAGTCCCAATTCTTGCCATCTTCCATGATGAACTTCCTCAATATCTGCTTGAGAGTTTTGTTAAAACTCTCCACGAGCCCATCAGTTTGTGGATGGTAAACTGATGTCCGCAGGGTTTTTACCTGCAATAATGTGCAAACTTGCTTCATCACTTTAGAGACAAATGGGGTCCCTTGGTCTGTTAATATCTCTTTGGGTAACCCCACCCACGAAATCACCTCCACCAAGGCCATGGCTATTGTTTGCGTCGTCATATCTCATAGGGGAATAGCTTCGGGATACCTGGTTGCATAGTCAAGAATGACCAGGATATATTTGTTTCCGCAGCTAGATCTCTCTAAGGGGCCTACCAAGTCCATAGCGACCCTCTCAAAAGGTGTCTCTATAATTGGCATGGGCACTAGGGGAGCTTCGTGCGTTGCTGCTGGTCTGGTCAGTTGACAGGTAGGGCAGGACTGATAGTAGTCCTGAACGTGTCAATACAAGCCAGGCCAATAGATCTGGGCTAAAATCTTTTCTCGTGTTTTCTCTTCCCCTAGGTGGCCCCCAAAAAGATGACTATGGGTGAGCTGCAACACTTGCTGACGATACTGCTGGGGAACCAAAAGCTGCTCAACCGTTTTGCCCTCCAGATTCTCCTTTGCTACTCTATATACTAGATTTTTCTTGAGTACAAAAAAGGGGGCTAGCTTTTGACCCTCCACCCCAGAGACTAATTCCCCATCTATCATCTGTATATTCTCCCGGGCCCCTTTTAGTGTCCCATCTTATTATTGGGCCCGCCTAAAATTCCCGGGGTTTCCCTCGCCTATCCAGTCTGAGGGAACCTCTATGGGTTGGAGTGCCCCCTCTAACTCCACGACTGCCTCTAAATCTTTGGTATAATTATGCTTTTCTAGTCTACGTTGTCTACGAGGCTTGGGTGTCTTAGGATTATTAATATACAAGTTCATGTCTTCTAACGGAAAGACCTCCGGAAATGAGGCCTCTTCCTCGCTGAAGTCATCTGGGCCCCTCATGAGCCGGGCCCAAAGAATCCCAAAGTCTGGATAATCTCGTCACAGTATCACCAGATATGGTATCCAGGGGAGCACTCCCACTTCTACTGTAGTTCGTCCCACTGGAGTCTTCAACAGAACCTGGCTGGTCAGGTATTGTCTCTGGTCTCCATGTATGCAAGTGAGGGTCACTGTCTGTTCATAATCAATCTGTGTTCTTTTGACCAGTTCCCTCCGAATGAGAGTTTTTGCACTTCCCGAGTCTACTAAGTCTTGGGTCAGGTCGCCATCTAGCTCCACCAGAACCATGAAGGTTGAAAACCCCGAGCGGGGAATATCCACAAACGAGCAGGAGTGAGGGGGCCACCAAATTGACATCCATCAATTCATCCTCCACTCGATAGCAGTCCCAAGCAAAGTGCCCCCTCACTCCACAGTTGAAGCAGGTCCCTTTGGGCATCACTGCTTCTGGATGTTTACTCCTTCCATCCTCAGGCCCTTCTAATGCGTTATCGGGGTCTCTGAGGTAGGGAGACTTTCCACTTCTCAGCTGATATAGCGGCTTAGGGTTCTGCCGCTCGATTCTCTCTTTCCTTTCTCCAAGCCCTTTACTTGGGAATTCTTCTCTGCTGGAGTTGGCCCACGGCCTGTGTCTGCAGCATCCAAATAACGCTCTACTAGGGAAACCACAACCCTCAGAGCACCGCTGTCTATCTCCGTACCCATTCACACACTCTGGAGGGGAGAACGTCCACAAACTGTTCTGCCACGACAGCCTCTGCAACTTCCACTCCCCTTTTATTATCGGGTTCTAGCCACCGCCAGCACCGGTCCTTTAAATTCTGAGCCAGAACCCAGAGTCTCTCTCCTGGTGTAAAGGTTAAGCCCCTGAAACTTTTCTGATAAGACTCTTTAGACAGTTCCAGTCTAACAAGTATGGCAGCCTTGACCTCCTGATAGCCTTGGGCTTGCTGGTTGTTAAGGGCCTGGTATGCATCCTGGGCCTCACCGGTTAAATGCAGGGCCACTCTCATGGCCCACTGGGACCTAGGCCAGGCCATGACCTCCGCTACCCTCTCAAAGGTGACCAGGAATGCTTCCCGGTCATCTTGAGGCCCCATCTTTGTCAGCCGGATTTCCAGTGTTGGTGGGGGTGGACTCTGTTCCGTTCTGGTGTGTACCCCAGCGGTCCCTGGCGCTGGTGTCCTTCATAGTAATTGGCTGTTAAGCTGTGCTTTGGCTTCCAGGTGTTGCTGCAATTGTTGCTGTAGCTGCTGGTACTGCGCATACTGGGTCTGAGCGGTTGCCCAGAGCTGTTGTTGGCCCTCCACCAGGGCATTGCAGTAACTGTTCCATTTCTCAGGGAGGTTCCTGCAAAGGCTATTCTGAGCTCCTGCTCCTTCAAGGCTGGAAACCTTTCACCTTCATTCAAGAAAATAACCAAACAAAAGAAAAGCCTGCTTCTCCAGCTATGACTCACTTCTTCTGTTCCCTCCCTCCGGCGGAGCTTCTCTCCTAGCCGGTACCAATAAACAACAAAAAAAAAAAAATCCTGTGTGGCTGCTGTTGCAGCCAGGCCCCCCCCAAATTTTTTTTTTTCTGCTAGTGTGGGGTCCCTGTCTGTGCAGACGCTTAGAACAGGTAATCCCGCTTCTTCCAGCATATGTGATGCCCTTGGAGCAGTCTATGGCTGGAGTAGGCCGCAGAACAGACCAGGCTGGAGAATGGTCTGCTTTTCATCAGTTTATTTTAAAAATCACATAACAGAAAAGAAGCAAATGGCTGCTTTCCTCAGCAGACTGACATGCAAAGCAAAATGTCCAGAACAAACATAGCATTGGATTGCAGCTTCCTTCTCCTTCTTGGGGCCTCTCTACCTCTCTCAGGGCCTCACCTTTGTATCCCTTACCTCAGGGAAACGCCCCCACCCGAGGATCCTTTTCCTGTCTGTCTTAAGGTGGACCGGGCCAGATAGCTGGAGCCGGCCATTAAGGCAGTCTTTCTATCAGACATCAGCTAGTCTGTTGCAGGGGCACATTATGGGAAGCTGGGGCTTCCCATAATGTCCCCCGAGGACCCCAGCTTCCAGGTTCCTTTCCCAAAAGGGGGGGACGGGACGTTAGTCTTTCAAGGCCCTTAGGTTTATCTGAAAGTCTTCTAGAAAAATCCCAGTTAGAAAAAGGACAAAATGCACAACAAGCCAATCTGGGATTGTTTAAAAAAGAAATCTTTTTACTGGTTAACTTGATTGCAGATGGCAATTTACGGCAGTACACGTTGGAATAGTGCATTTCAATACAGAAAGGAAAATCACAATCCATGTGACAGATGCCAGTTCACTCTTACCTGTATTCAAGAAGGTTTGAGACTGAGTAAAATGGAAGGTATAACACCATGGCATTGAGGTTTCCTACATTTTAAGGGCAGTAACTTAGTCTTGACCTAGAACTATTGGTGCAATTAAACCTTTCTTGAATTCTTCAAGGAAATTTTTTTTTTTTTTTGTATTTCCCATTTTCATTTTCTTTTTAATGCTCATTGGTTTGTACAAGAGGCCGCAGTTTCATCATTCCCTTCCGCCATGAGCAGGGAAGCAACAAATAGAGGACTGATAAGGAGATCTTTCAGGGTACAAAAATCTGTGGCAACAGGTACTGTACTATTGCTGGATTCCTTTTCTGGCTAAATCGAATACGCACATTCATACGGCTGAGTCTTCGTCCGCCACTGTGGTACCCATGGCTCTCACAACTTTGACTCATTCCCGTTCCTGTTCTCATCTGTGCTTCAACTCCTTCCCTCCCCACACCTTTTAATTCTCTAACTAAAGGTGAATAGCTACTTCAAGCTATGCGACTTCCAAGACTTCCCTTGTCAGAATAACATGACGCGCTCACCTTTTGCTGCCAGCTTCCAAAAACAAATGTAAAACAGCTTTGGAAAGACAGGATAACAGGGAGGCTTAACTCGCAACTTGACAGTCCAACGTGCTGAGAGATCAGTGTCATAACTGTTGCCTTTCCTTTATAAATGCTTTATTATTAAAAAAAGAAAAGAAAAGAATGATACATCTTATTTTAAACTCTGGCTAAATCTCAGAGCTACAGAACAAAAGAGCACTTTAGTAAAGATAAAGGTCAGTGCTCTTCCTGTGTTTTGAGGTCCTTTTTCATTCTGAGGTTTTAGTGCAGAAGCGCACTTCCCTAGGAGACACTGGTGCGAATGGGAGGGGAGAGAGACACAGCAAGGAGCAGGAACGGATGGGGTTGAGGGAGCAGCCACAAAGGAAGGGAACAGAAAGTGATCAGAGTGCAAATAAGTAACAGGAAGAGACTAAATAAATAGGATAAAATACCTCGGAAACCTAATGAGCACATCTTCAAACAATATCCGCCTGATAGCAGGAAAAAAAAAATGTTAGTTCCGTTCTAACAATAATGTTTTGCTTCTGTATGAGTGCTTTATTACAGTGATTGCATGGATAATGGGAATAAATTGCTCAATCTTAGTGTAATTTCTTTTCCTCTCTCATTCTTTACCTATTCTTTGGATTGTATTAAAGTAGTTCACATGACCTGATTTCTTCCTCCAGCTAGCACAGACTGTCAATAGGTGTATGAAGTGCTACTTGAGTCATCCTAGTCACTTTATCTGCAGTTCTTCCTGCCCCTCCCCCCATCCCACTCCACCCAGGAGCTAAAATGTGGCTGAAAATGCAAACTTCTGATATTCTCTGTAGTTTGAATGACAATAGCAACCAATCAGAGCACAGTTATAGGCTAAGAAGACCGATCAGAATGCTGCTCTGTATTCTGGGTTGAATAGGATTATATATTAACATAGTAATGACGGCAGAAAAAGATCAGATGGTCCATCCAGTCTGCCCAGCAAGCTTCTTATGGTAGTAACTGCTGCTCCTTGCAGGCTGCTTCCATGTTTCTTTAAATGGTTGTAACTGCCCCCGTTTATGTAGTAAAATTAAAAATCAAAACCAAGCAATTGTCAAACCCATAAGAAAATTACTGCTAGCAAAATTTTTATAGAGTGAGCAGCCTTCCGGCTTGAGCATGCTTTGCTTTTGGACTTGGCAATAGAAGTAGTCTTGCGCTTTTCCCCTAATGTCTACATATCAATACCCTAGACCGTAAAAATCAGGGCCCAGCATTGATAATCATCTGAATCCAATTCCCCTTTTCTCCCTCCCGCCATCAAAGCAGAAAGCGATCCTGCAGTTATGTCAAAATCATGCTAATTGGTTAAAGGTAGTAATCCCCATGCTGCTCCATGCTGGTTACCTCCCATGCCCTCTTTTCTTAATTTCCAACTCTAGCCCTTAGGCATCCACAGTGTTTATCCCATGCCTTTTTGAATTTGTTTACTGTTGTTATCTTCACCACCTCTTCTGGAAGGGCATTCCAGGCATCCATCACCATCTCCATGAAGAAATATTTCTTGACATTAGCTCTAAATCATCCCCACTGAGGTATCATATAGTGATCCGTAGTTCTACTGTTTGCTTTCCTCTGGAAAAGGTTCAAGGAAAATGCATCATTAAAACCATTCAGGTATCTGAAGGTCTGTATCATAGCTCCCATGCACCTTCCCATTATTCCAAGTACAGAGCCTTTGGCACAAATACATAATTAAGGACATTTTTATGAAGGGGTGAATAAATGTGGACAAAGGTGATCTGGTATATGAGGTGTATTTGGATTTTAAGAAGGCGTTCAACAAAGTCCTTCATGAGAGGCTTCTAAGAAAACTAAAAAGTCATGGGATAGGAGACTAGGACCTTTTGTGGATTGCAAGCTGGTTAAAAGACAGGAAACAGAGTAGGATTAAATGGTCTGTTTTCACAATGGAAAAAGGTAAACAGTGGAGTGCCTCAGGGATCTATACTTGGACCAGTGCTTTTTAATATCTTTATAAATGATCTGGAAAGGGGCACGACAAGTGAGGCGATCAGATTTGCAGATGGCACAAAATTATTCAGAGTGGTTAAATCACAATTGGATTGTGATAAATTACAGGAGGGCCTTGTGAGACTGGAAGATTGGGCATCCAAATGGCAGATGAAATATAATGTGGACGTGCAAGGTGATGCATATAGCAAAAATTACCCATACTGTAGCTACATGATGTTGAGTTCCAATTTAGGAGTTACCACCCAGGAGAAAGATCTGGGCATCATAGCTGATATTACATTAAAATCGGCTCAGTGTGCTGTGGCAGTCTAAGTAAACAGAATGCTAGGAATTATTAGGAAGGGAATGGCAAATAAAACAGAGGATGTCATGATGCCTCTGTATATCATTCAATAGTTAGACCGCACTTTGAATACTGTATACAATTCTGGTTCCCGCATCTCAAAAAAAGATTTAGTTGCACTGGCGAAAGTACAGAGAAGGGCAACCAAAATGATAAAGGGGATGGAATGGCTCCCGTATGAGAGAAAAAGCTAAAGAGGTTAGGACTTTTCAGCTTGGAGAAGATTTGGCTGAGTCAATATGATAGAGGTCTACAAAATCATGAAAGGACCTGAATGGTAAATGTGAAACGGTTATTTACTCTTTTCGATAATGCAAGGACTAGGGGGCACTCCATGAAGTTAGCAAATGAGAGAAAATTATTTTTCATTCAACACAAAATTAAGCTCTGGAATTTATTGCCAGAAGATATGGTTAAGGTAGCTAGTATAGCTGGATTGAAAAAAGGTTTGGATAATTTCCTAGAGCTGAAGTCCATAAACTATTAATCAATAAGGTTTAGTAGCTTGGAATCTAATCATTTAATGTTTGGGTATTTTCCAGGTACTTGTGACTTGTATTGGCCACTGTTGGAAACAGGATACTGGGATTGATGGACCTTTGGTCTGATCCAGTAAGGCATATCTTATGTTCTGATGTTCTTAAAAATGCTTAGCAAAGACAACTGCTTTGTTAGCCCAAATCATTTTGCAAGAACTCATGTTCTGTCTTACCGAAAATTATTAAAATGGAATGGCAGTACAACCAACAGTTAAGCAGTTAAATGTAACAGTGGTGAAGGTGGTTCCATACTGATAATTCAAAATTTGTACCTGCATTATCTCTGAACTTGAATCACATCCACAGTGCCCCACTGAGACAGGCTAATAGGTGCGTCATCATCATAGGGTCAGGGGAAGAAAGCATCTGCTCTGCTCTGTTCTGATAAGAGGATATTTGGGCTGTGAATATATACGCTATGTACCTGTCAAGCCTTGTTAACCTCTGTGTGGAGACTATGTCCTCCTTCCAACTAGAGAAAAGAAGTACCAATAGCTGGATTACACTGGATCTGCATTGGAAAGTTATCATCGCCCCTTTGGTAACTGTAAGACCAGCTGAATCAGAATTCGTACAAATATGAGAGTCTGCCATCTATTGGATGGTCAAGCAACAGCCTTACTAGTTTTGGTAGCTGTGTAGATTATTGCCAAGCTTGGTGGTAAAACATGAGTATGGGATCTTATATGGTTATCTGTCTGAGTTGGTAGAGAACCAATAAGGCATCAAGCAAATTCTGACTTGGTAAAGATGTGATATCCTATAAACAGTCAAGCTTCTATAGCTGGCAGCTGGGATATATCCTTGCAGTGTCGACAGGAATAACTTGGCATGTGAGATATATGAGACTAACTCCCTTGAGATCTCATATTGGTCCATTCCACACTCAATATCCTTCTGGGATCTCAAGAAAACCTCCCAAGTCCTAGAGCCAACCAACCTCACCTTAGGTCCCATGTACCTTCTCAGGACTGGCGATGAAGGAAACAGAACATGAGCCACAGTGGGCTCATGAGCTTTTTTAAAAAATGCACACTCCCTGCAAGGCACCTCCCATTGAAGAATATCATGGAACACTCACACTCCTACTTTCTCTGACCTTGCATACTCAGGGTCTGTGCTATGGGACATATACAGCACTGTAAAATGGTGATAAACCCCTTCCCCAATGAGCAAACAATCTAAGTCGGTATCTGAGGAAATGGGAGATAGTGACCTGCCCATGGTCACAGGAAGCATCGGTGGAGAAACCCTGGCTCTAACCTCTATGCCACTCTTCCTTTCTTATACAATGGTGGCTTTTTGTGGTCTTTTCTCCTTCCTTCCTTTACCAGTGTGCTTTACTCTTCTCATTGATTGAGAGAAAGTTTACATGTGCCTACACTCGTTCTATTTGTGCAGAGAATAACTTTCGCCTTTTCCCATGCAAGCTCTCTAGGAGTGGGGCAGTGAGAAGATAAAATGTCAGTGTTTGAGGCGTTCCAGGGCTTGACAGGCTTCTGCTTCCACGGTTCATTGCTACCACACCATCAGGCAAAAAAAAAAAAGGTCTTGCTGTCAAGAGAAGATACACAGAGGGTCTCTTGGGGCACCACACTGCACTTCTGTCATGCTGACTGAATTCCTTTTTCTACCTAAAGTTCACGTTATCAAGGAGTGGAAGATGTTCAGTAATGGCAGCAGCACTAGCCTTTGCTTGTGTAAGGAAACACAAGACGGCCATGTCCTGATTCCTGGAGAAGGCCACCCGTCCCTGCATCCTGTTTCAGAGACCCCCCCCCCCCCTCCCTCTTCCAGTGCACGTTAGCTGTCGGTATCTGCATAGGGAGAATCCTTCATGGGTCTTTAGCTTGCCTCCTAATGGCACCTACTGAATTAATGTTGCTGAATGACCTTTGTTTTATAGCAGACCTATCCAGTGGACTTTAGGAACATATCTTCCCATAGTATTCTTTAGTTTTTACAAGCCAAAGCAGTAAATCTCTCGCCAAAAAAAGGCAAATTTTAGCAAACAAGTACTTTTACCGTTTGGAGGATCGTACAAATATTAGGTCAAAAAGTATTACAAATTAAAGTTAACTTAAACTGTAAAATATCTGATGCCTCTCCTGCAAGGTTAATTTTGACTGTTTACTATGTTTAATAATTGAGGATTTGCTGATGTACTTTCTTGAGGGCAGGAAAAGAAATCATTTTCATAAAATTTGTGTTCTATTTTTCCCTTGCCTTCTTTCTCCAGGTCCCCAAGCACTCAATAGAACTTTATTGCTCTGCATGGCTGCATTTTAACACATGCTGGAGTACAGTCATCTACATTTTCTACACTGTGTCCTGTTTTTAACTCCTTCAATACAATAACTTTACCAGTACAGAAATGTAATTAGAGTTTTTAAAATGTGCCCTTGGTTGGTCTCAACAAGCATTTGAGAATTTAGATATTGCAAATTCCTTTCTATTACTGTTCTTGTCTAATAAGGATAGATTTTACAGTGGGATTGAGAGATAGCCCATATTTCCAGTTAACCAGATCCATTTCTAATGGCCAGAACAGCCATAATCTTTACTTTATAGATAGGGCCATCGGAAGCTGCAGACAACACAGGCACCTGCAGGGAGTAGGGAAGGGGAAACCAAGACAAGGGGATGTGGAGGTATCATAATGCCACCAGCTTCTTGCTAGCACCACTGCAGCCAATGTAATACACATAAATTTATAGGGATGGACCAGCTATCAAAGAGAGACGCCAACCGGCTACATCATCATAGAGGGTAACCCACCAAGATGGTGGCAGAAACATTGAACCTCTCTGGCTTACCCTGCTCCAAATGACTTTAGAGGGAAAGGGTTAATCCAGTGACAATCCTATTTGTAAGGATGTCGGGGAAAAGGGATGAGAGGTTAGACAAAAATTGATTACAGTCACCTGCTGTATTATACGTTGAACATTCTTTTAAGTTAAAGAACATGTAGTCTTGGTGAGGCAATTCTGAGTCAAGGCCTTGCAACAGACCAAGGGGTAGAGACTTGTATCTTCTAGTGTGTAATTTTGAGACCATGCATGTTGTATTCATATTGAGGCGACAAAGGGATCATCATGATGGGGGATATTGAAATGGGATGAAGATGACCTGAACATTCTGCATGAACCGATGGGACAAGTGGCTAGGCATGATTGTCCATCTGACTTCTTAGCCACATTGTCCCATCGGTTCATGCAGAACAAGGAGAAAAGACTGTTTTCTGATAACTTGATTACAAATTCCTTGGCTCTGTTTACGCCAAAAGCTATTTTATCAACCACTGCTTTTTCAGTCTAAGACATCTACTCTCCTACCCCATATAACTGCATTACAGGGTTCATAGAAGGAAGTGTTTGCTTTTCTGTGTTACAACTACTTAACTAGGGCTTCTGTTTTTAGGTTTTAACTAATACACATCAATAACACACTCCTTGTATAAAAAAAAGAAATAGTTGTTTATTGTATAAACTGGGAAAATACCTCTACTCCCAGTACTCTCTCAACCCTCCTAACCCCCCTTGTCTGCCTTGTAACCTCTACTCTGGTTTTGGGCCTTTTTCATGCTGACAACTCTTTGGCTGTCCAAGTTCTTAGAAGGAGATAGGTTTCTGCTCTCCTTGTCCCAGGGACTCCACTGCATACCCTCTCCTATGGTTGAGCATTGGAGCTAGCGCTAAGAAGTCAGAATGCACAGAAAGCCTTGTGTGGGGGCAACAAGAGAGATTGTGGTGGGAACAGGGGAAAAGGGTGGGAGAAGAATCTGGCAGAGGAATATCCTGAAAAAATATACTTTCTGGATCTACATAAATTTATAAAATACCTGTAGTTAAACAAAATAAACACAAAAATGTATGAATTATAAACATCTAAAAAGAGAAGCTCTACTTGTAACTAGGGCTTCTGATTTCAGGTTTTAACCGATAAACACCAATAAAAACATATAAAAATAGGTGCTTATTGAATAAACACTGGAAAAAACACCACTCCTCCCTAGTACTGTCTCAACCCTCCTCTTGCCTGCCCTGGATCCTCCACTCTGTTTTTGTACTTTTTTATGCTAATGATGGAAAAGATAAAAAGCCCGGAAAAGATAAAAAGCAATAGTACCTGTGCCACAAAAACACTGATTAGTATAGATTTTTTTGTACCTCAAAAAAAACAAACCTCTAATTAGCTGGGAAATAAACACCTAAATTTACCATTTATAAACACCTATAATTGGGAGCCCTGCTTATAACCTATAATAGTGGTTTGCCTGTAGACCAAACATAATGCAGTGTCTTTATCTGGCAGGATTTGTGTAGTTATAAAAGAAGTGTTTTCATGTCTTCAGTGCAGTTGTTACTGGTGTGGCAAGTTGAGGTTTGAACCATGTGCAATTTTTAGTTCTGTACACATGCACTGAACAGAGGATCCCTCAGCAGGGATGAAAATGAAGCACCAATCAGAAAGTAGATGATGCATTTGACCAGTTAGTCAGTAGTACATTTCGTCTGGGAGAAGGGGAAGAGGGGAGAGCTGCAGTGGTTATGAAGGCTGGAAAGAACCAGGATGAGAGATCCAAAGGTATGGCTGAACAGAATATGTGACCGAATCCTCCTCAGTGCTCAAGTTGAAAAGTGTATGGAAAGTGGGTAGAAAAAAAAAACCAGATAGGGGCCGATATTCAAAGGCATTTGGCCAGATAATTTGTGTTATATAGCTAAATGCTGACTTTACAATATTTTGGGGCACTTAGCTGGCTAAATTTCAGCTGGATTAACCCAATAGGTTATCCAGCTAACCCCAAAATTCAGAGTAAGCCGGATAACTTTATCCAGCTAACACTGGTTGTATAACAGTAGTCCTAAAGTTAGCCGGATGAAGTTATCTGGCTGTCTCTAAGATAGTCTGTTATATTCAGCAGCACCAGTGAACCACTGAATCGCCTGACAAAAGTTATCCAGATACATTTGTCTAGTTAAATTTGCAAGCCAGCCATTAGCTAATTTTGCCCCTGCCTCGTCCAGCTAACCTTTACTGGGATATTCAGTGGCATGTCGGCACCCCTGAATGTACCAGACTGTCTTAAAGAGAGCCAGATAACTTCATCCGACTAAGTTTAGAACTAGTCTACGGCATGACCAGAGTTAGATAAGTTATCCGACTACCTCTGAATATTGGAGGTGGCCGGATAACTTACCTGACTAACTCCATCCCACATAAAGAGTTATCCGACTACAATTTAGCTGGTCAAGTTCCCAAAATATTCAAAAATTGGCTAACAAGTTATCTGACTAAATGTCTTTGAATATGGATCCCCCCTTAGGGAACGGATAACTCGTTCACAACGAAAGTAAAGCTTGTAGACATGCATACCATGTGTCTCTCTTCCTCTTTCTTTCTCTCACTGCCCATCCTTTGTCTTTCTCCTTCTCTTATATATGTGCACTGCTACAGGGAAGAGTGGTGAACAATTCGATAGTCCAGTAGCCCGGGATGTGTCAAGATTAGGCTGCGATCCACCTCATTATAAGGTTCTAAAGTCCACAGGCCTGTCGGCTTTGAATCCTGTGCTGTAGAACATAAGAACGAACTCCGGTAAATGACCTACTCTCCTACATAAAATAAAATAAAATCTGTGTTTCTGATAAGATCAATATAAATCGATCTCCAAAGGGGGAGGGAGTGGCGATGGAGTGATTCGTTTGCCAGTCTTTGATAAATCTCTTGGAATGAGTTTGGGTTCCAAAGTATTTAGGATCCTCTACTCAGACAACTTTCTCTCTAAGGGCAGTTGTGGACAGGGCAAGGCCTATGGTTGTATTTATTTTGGTCCTTACACACATTGACTGATCTTGGTTGTTGATTTAATCTCTGTTCTGTCCTCTGTCCCCAAAAAAATGCTCCTCCCACAATTTGATTGAAAGCATCGTTAACAGATATGGTATCAATTTCTTATTGTTCATAGATTGGGCATCACATCTACAAATAGAGTAAATTTTCTGCCATTATTACTATAATTTGTGTACAGTTTCATTTGTATGGCATTGTACTTTTCATCCAAACAAGGGGCCAGCTCATATTAGAAGCCACGCCCTTTCATTGGGCCCTCCCTGTATTAGCCAAGGGGCAAACCTTCGAGTACTGGAGAGCACCAGCCAACTCGCTGCAGGTCTCGGATTCAGAATTCTTCCAGCTTGGGGGGGGAGGGGAGCAGCAAGAAGCTGCAAGGCCCAAGGGGTTTATACTCAGTCTCTCAAAATGATCTTCAAATGGATGCCCCGGAAACAAAATTAAAATCTACCGATGTATAAAGGTTCCAGTTTTACAAAAGCTGGAAAGGACAGTTTAAAGTTTCAACAGTCCATCAGCCAAAAAAAAAAAAAATACAGATTCTTATGCCACTTAAATTATTTAATAGGAAACTGCTCCTTTTGCTCCCAGTGAGGTTCTTTCTCCCATCAAACCCCTCAGGAATTTAACAATACTCTTTTGCTAATTTGAAAATGTAGCCAAAATACCTGGTTGGTGTCTTCAGCCTCCGAGATCATGTCAGACGATGGGAGCCCTCCAGGAATCCCACCAACCAACTAACCCAGTGGAAAGGAAAGGGGGAAACGCCCCCTTTTCCTTCCTGAAGCTGGAGAGCTGCGGCCCTTGCTGGTGCACCCTCTTTGCTCCCTTTGTTGATGGATCCCCCCCTTTATAATCCCTGGAGAGTGTGCACAGACCCCCCCCCCCCCCCTCTGTAGGGGATACACCCTATCAGTTAAAAAAACAAAAAACAAACAAACCTCTGCAACCAGGGAGCCTCCCATTGCTGGAAAAATTCCACCTGTTAACACAGCCAGCCTTGCATAATTTGGGGTAGATTTTAAAAAGCATTTACTCGAGCAAAACTGGTTTTTGCTCCAGTAAATACACTTTGGGTCTGATTTTAAAAAGCATTTACTCGAGCAAAACTGGTTTTTACTCGAGTAAATACACTTTACTCAAGTAAGTGGGCTTTTCAAAATTGCTACAATGTATGCCATTGAATTGTCCATAGGATTTACTCAAGTAAGTGCACTTTACTCGAGTAAATTGCTTTTGAAAATTGCTACGAAAGTATGTCACATTTACATGCGTAACTCCTTTGAAAATGACCCCCTTTGTACCTGCACCTAATGTTACCAGTCTTCCCTTTTGCTCTGCATTCTCAGAGTTAACTGGAATATACTCTATACCAAGGCAGCTGCAATTCTCTGTACACCGATCTGTCGCTGCAGACTTACCAATTTACAGACCTGACTGCCTACAAACCGCAGTACCAGAATCCCTGACTCTTGTAGCTGGCATGCAAAACCCAAAGCACGTTCCCCATAGCTGATCGCAGCAGAGGCGCGCAGGGTTTGAGAGAGAGAGAATCTGTACGTTTGAAGCTGTTCGTGCTGAAATATCTATTACAAGCAGCACACACCTGAAGGGCATATAAGCATCGGATGCCAAGTGGAATGCCAAAAGAGCGCAGGGTCCGCCGCATATATGGAAATAATCTCAGATCTTGTCACTTTCATTCTGGACGCCAACTCCCTGGAGAGGAGGGTCCGGAAATCCAAAAGCACCAGCTGCATGCGAGGGAAGGAAGGGCGCCCTGGATGTTAAACTGGCAGTCTCCCCCCCATTCAGCTGAGCAGCTCTGCTCCAGCCCCCCGCACGTATACATTCTATAGGGGGGGCGGGAATCAATACGCATGGGCTGCGGGGATCGTTAATCACGACTGCAGGCTGTCGGGCTAGGATTTGCACGGTGTCTCCACAGAGGGAGAGGATGGCTGATTTACTGTGCAGCCCACTAAGTTTGCTTGTGGATTTCTTTTCCAGTGAAATTCTTGGGGTTTTTTTTTTTAACCCTTTGTAACCCAGAGGTTCTTGAGCTGCTTCTGTTCTAACAGATTCTGCTCCTCTGAAAGCCTTGACACCCCCCCATGGAGCTAAGAGTTAATGGAATAAAAAAAAAAATGTTGTCCAGGTACAAGTCAGTAAGGGAAGAAACTCCTTTAGCAGTTCTGGATTAGCATTTTATTATGCGACATTACATGTAGGAGTAATAAAGTTCCACATTTCTAGGACTTTAGTTAGGCTTTCGTGCTTATTATAAGACTGACCCTGATGAGGGGGAACCCAGCTCTGGAAAGCCAGTCCCAGATGTACTCAGTTAATGGTATCGCCTACAGTTTGCTTGGCCCTTATTACATAAGAACATAAGAAAATGCCATACTGGGTCAGACCAAGGGTCCATCAAGCCCAGCATCCTGTTTCCAACAGTGGCCAATCCAGGCCATAAGAACCTGGCAAGTACCCAAAAACTAAGTCTATTCCATGTAACCATTGCTAATGGCAGTGGCTATTCTCTAAGTGAACTTAATAGCAGGTAATGGACTTCTCCTCCAAGAACTTATCCAATCCTTTTTTAAACACAGCTATACTAACTGCACTAACCACATTCTCTGGCAACAAATTCCAGAGTTTAATTGTGCGTTGAGTAAAAAAGAACTTTCTCCGATTAGTTTTAAATGTGCCCCATGCTAACTTCATGGAGTGCCCCCTAGTCTTTCTACTATCCGAAAGAGTAAATAACCGATTCACATCTACCCGTTCTAGACCTCTCATGATTTTAAACACCTCTATCATATCCCCCCTCAGTCGTCTCTTCTCCAAGCTGAAAAGTCCTAACCTCTTTAGTCTTTCCTCATAGGGGAGTTGTTCCATTCCCCTTATCATTTTGGTAGCCCTTCTCTGTACCTTCTCCATCGCAATTATATCTTTTTTGAGATGCGGCAACCACAATTGTACGCAGTATTCAAGGTGCGGTCTCACCATGGAGCGATACAGAGGCATTATGACATTTTCTGTTTTATTCATCATTCCCTTTCTAATAATTCCCAACATTCTGTTTGCTTTTTTGACTGCCGCAGCACACTGTACCGATGATTTCAATGTGTTATCCACTATGACACCTAGATCTCTTTCTTGGGTTGTAGCACCTATGCATATTTAAAAAAAAAAAAATGTTCCTGTTAGTCTGAAATCTCAGCCTTCTGCAGCCCCTCGATATTTGGGCCTGTTTTATAAGTAACGTTTCTTGCACCTTTGGGATTTCCGGGGTGGGGTGAGGGTAGAGATTTGAGCAGTGGTTGACTCTTTTGGAAGCTTTGCCTGCCCTTGCACCGGCAGCCTAATCCCACGGAAGCCTTTTCGCCGGTCCTAGGCGAACCAGTCCTCGGTGGCACAGAGCTGGCAAAGCTATTAATTTTACTTTCGGCAGCAGTCGCTTGGGATTTATAGTTCTTCCTCCTCCCCCCCCCCACCCTTCCCTTTGGAAGAATCCACTTTCAATTAAACCTCAGTGTAGTGCGGTTTGCTCTTAAGGGAGAGAGATCTGCCTTGACTCCCTACAGTACAGATTGGCAGCCTACAATTTTTTTTTTTTTTTAAGCCGAGAAACAGGCTTTACAGAGGAGAGAGCGGCTCCAGAGGCAGAGGGAGGGGATAGGTGAGATAGAGCTGTAATAGCTCAGAGGAGGGGAGGAACCAGCTGTTGAACAGCCGCAGGCAAAGACATTTTGAACCTTGAGAAACTCCCCATCGTCAGGCTTTATTGTTCAGCAAGACTAGCAATTAAATGTTTTGTTTTGACACTTTGATGGTGCATCAGGGGCCCTTGTCGAAGTCTTGCAATTGCTTTCCACACAGTTACATCAAATGGAAGCTCTTTCCACTCGTTGCATCACAAAGGACCTTTCTGCTTTCTTCTCCTTGGCCCGTCCTCGTTGCGCAGTGCTGTGCCTGTGGCCTGTGGATAGGTTAAGTGGCACAGGGATGGTGCTTCTTCCCTGGCTGCAGTTTGTGGCATGATGCCACCCTTCCTGAGGTTTCTCCAGTGGGTAAGAGCTGCCCCCTAAACATGCGACATTAAAGCACTGAGGGTTAACAGATTAAAAATAAATAAATAAATGAAGCTTGCTGGGCAGATTGGACGGACCACTTGGGTCTTTGTCTGCTGCCATGTACTGTGTTACTATGTTCTGCCAAGCCCAGTGAATTTAAACAAGGGTGTGTTAAATCAAGGAGAGATGTGCAGGGACCTATCTACTAGGAAGTGCATCTTCCTCACCCCCCCCCCCCATCCTCACAAGCTTCCTATTGAAATTTTTCAGTCCGTAGGTTGTGAGGGGAGGTGGCGTTAGTACAGAAGAATGGAACAGATCTGACCTCACGATCTCTGTGCATTAGGAGCCGAACAGACTGTGACTTGTCTATCGAAAAGGAACCAAATCACCTTCGGGCCCGATGCTATACCGCGCAATGGTTTAGCCCGCAATTGGACACGCGTGGGTAATAGCGCTCATCACGTGCAAATGCGTGTTGATGAGGCTGTTATCTATTCCCCCATGCAAGAAAAAAAAAATGTGTGCCTGAGGTGCACATTTTTACTCACCAAAGTTAATGCCTGCTCCGGAGCAGGCGTTCATTTTGGAGGAGCCCAAAAAGTGTACAGAAAAGCAGACAATACCACTTTTCTGTACTTCCTCCGACTTAATAACATGGCGATATTAAGTCGGAGGAACTAAAAAAAAAAAAAAAAAAAAAAATTAGAAACATCCCAAAACAAAGTGTGCGGGAGGTCAGGTTAGGAAAACGGACACGCTCTAAAACTAAGCCTCCGTTTTCCTAGCAGGCTGACCGCCACCTTTCGTGGGCGCCCGCTGCCAAGGAGGTGCTTAGGGGCGCACAGTTTCCCCCTAGGAAACTCCTTTTTACCGCAGCAGCAGCAGCACTTTTCCACTTTGCATTGGGCGCCCTGGAGAGGTGGATCGGCGCGCATTAAGGGAGCGCACTGATATTACATCGGCCTGCTTGTAAAAGTGTCTTTTCTTCTCTTAATACCCCAGTGTGTGTCTGCCTCATTCCACCTCCCACCAGCTTCCTCTCAGGCTTCAAATTAAAACGAGATGAGCAATGTTTCCCTTGTATGGCTTAAATTATGGTACTGCAGAGCGATTCAAAACATTTCATTTAACCTTCTCATATCTGGTCTAAATTCTGTGGTGCATATGAAACACATTGTGAAATCGGTCAAAGTCCTAGTGAATAAGCATCCACACCATTAAAAGCCTCTTGAAAATTGTCGTTAACTGGGTACCCATCTTTGCATTCTTGGCATAAAAGTCAAGAACTGAATGTGCAATAAGATTAACTTTTTCTTCTAGCTTAGAGCCAAAGCATTCTTTAGGTATATTGCCAGGACAGCTTGGGGGAAGCTTGTTTTCACTACTGCCTATGCCTTTTCTGTTCAACCAATAATTGAAGTATAGAAGTCTGCAATGTTGTAAGACAGAACTTTCTACTTTTGCAAAAACATTCTTAAAAATAGCTCCTTTAATGAAGTTCTTCTTTCTTCTTCCCTCTCCCTGTCCCCCATTTTGTCTGTTCAGATCTCCGACCTTTGCCAGACGTAGCCATGACGGGGAATTGTACCCAGGAATGCACAGAATATGGCCACTCTGACACCTGCTGGATGCCTGGCCAGCCCTCTCCCAATCGGAGACCCAAGAATGCCCTCAAACTCTCCACTTTTGTGCCTTATCAAGACAAGGGGAGTCAAGAGCAGATTGGCAATGGAAGTCCCCGAATCTCAGATGACCGCAGCAACAGCACCACCAAAATGGCCAGCATCCGCCTGTTACCCACTTACAGTGCCTTCTCAAGTAGCAGCCATGAGCCCTGCAAGGACTCCCCAGTGGATGAAATCCCCCTCACCCAAACCTCTGACTTCCAACAAGCCACTACTCCGTCATCGCAGAATGCCAAGAGGGAGATATACCTGTGAGGTTTTGCTGCCCTTAAGCCTAAGGGAGAGAAAAAAGTGGAAAAAAAAAAAAGCTGTTTTCTACAAGACGAACCATTTCAGGCAAACTTGTAACAGCTGGAAAAAAAAAATGACAATGACAAAACAATGCTTTACAGTTCATGATAAGAATTGTCCAGGTTTATTCCGTATGTTTTTCTGTGCAAAACAAAGGAATAGAGGAAATCATGTGGTGAAATCTGAATGAAAGCGCAAGAGAGCAGCTGGGTTTTAATGCATTGTTTTCTAAAAGTATTTCAAAACTTTATAAGAGAGAAAAAATGCAGAAAAAAAAATGATATGAAAGCTGAGCACCTGGTAACTCCTTTTGCAAAAGGATTGGGGATGCGGAGGTCATTGATGCTATTCTTATCTACCAGCCCATTTTCTGGTGTTGTATGAGCGGGAAAATTGATATATTTATATGTAGAGAGAGAGAAAGAGACTGATCTATTTATATCTAGTACTTTGTTCTCTGGTCACAGGTCCAGGAAGGGAAAGATACCAAAGGTGCCAACTCGAACTGGTAAAAGATAACGGGAAAACAAGTGAGAGAAGGAGGGGGGCTTCTCCTCGGTTCACCCCACTCACACGGGCGTACGAGCAGGGAGGGCTTCCAAGTCTGTGGCTCACTGCAGGCTTCTGTAAATACAATCACTTTGAATGATGAACAAATCTGCCTGATTTAAAAACTTTTATTGTTGTAGAAATTTTAAACAAATCGTTTTTTATTAAAAAAAAATAAAAATAAAAAGAAGGGGGGGGGGGGTGAAATAGCGTTCAAGCATTTTACTTGTTTTACAACGAGAAGGGGTTAGGGGAGGAAATGAAGGCTCGCGTTGCTCTCCGTCTCGTGTTGTAAATAAGGAATTGAGTCCATACTGGAAGATGAGGTCAGGGATTGGGGGGGGGGGGGGGGGGGGGGGGGGGGGGGGGGAGGAAGGGAAGTGGCACGAGAGAGCTGGACAGTGACCATTGTCTAAGAAAGATCACTTAATGCCTACCAGGTAACTCATTAGCTCCTGAAGCAAATCCCAATTTAGAGGTTTATAAGAAATGGAGTGTGTATACCTTGGATTGCTTAACAAGCCTTTATTTTTTCCCACGACCAGACTTGGAAGGGTTTTCTCGTCATTCCATCCCTTCATTTCTATTTTGATGGTCACACACCATCAAAATTCATATAAAAGTTTTAAACAAAATACTACAGTTCACAATTTTAGTGTTAGCTTTTCGATAGTGGGGGGGGGGGGGGTGGCAGGGAGAAGTTGCTTTTAAAATGACTGTGGGTACAAAGCCAGGGTAACAGTGACTCGTGAAGACCCAACTTAAGTGCGGTGATTTGTTTAATCCTTTTAAATATTGGCACTGTGTGCATGGAAAGTCATCCCCAAGTTTGAGTGCAATAGTCATTGTTCTTTAAGTCAGTCGTCTGTTCTGTTGTCATGCACTGGAGAAAGTGCTGGGATGGAGAAAGGGTTTGCTAGTGAAACTTAGGTAGAGTTTGCTTGGTTTTCAGAAGCCAGTTACAATCTCATCGCCTTCTTTCTTCCTCTGTTGGAAGGGTATGGATTTGGAGCCACTGCGATTGTGCGATTGTTAAATTGCTTTGCCCCATCTCTTCTTGTCGTACCTCTGCACATAGGTAAGGGATCAGAACTTGTCGCTGTGGCTTATGGCGCTCATGACTTCTCAATGTGTGTGATCACTTAAGGTTACTTTCTTGTCTAGGATTCTTGCAAATGTCTTAAACTTATTTTGAGAATGTATCGGTGCTGCAAAGTAGCCATGAAAATAATATGCCCTTGTAACATACACAGCCTACTACGTAATATTAATTTTGTTTGTTTTTAGACATAATTGCCAGAAAATATAACTTTAGATTGGTGTCAGATTTAAATCATTTTAGAAAAGGAAACCTATATCCCCATCTGTGAATATTGCAGATGAACTCTCAAGCCAGTGATGCCCTGATCTTGACTCTTGACCTGTTGGCCTTAAAAGTTAAACCAAACTTGCCTTTTAGTGATGCTCTCATCTCAGGGGTCACGTTTATAGGGTACCATTTGCTCACCGAATCCAGTAAGGCTATGTGATGATTCAATTCAGACATCGATTGAAGGAGTCTACTTTTCTGTTTCAACATATGTACTGTAAGCACAATCACTGGGATTGATAAAAGGGCATGTGTCGCTACTTTATTTTGCTTAGATTGCCTATTCCTTCTTGTCAAAACCTGAGGGAAAAAATGTGGGGTTTGGCATTCAAAATGTCAGCAAGCACGGAACAGGAAGGCAAGTGAAATTGAAAAGTGCATATATATATATATGTGCCGTATAAGCTATGTTCTCCTCAACTTTATGTAAGTGCTACCAGCCACTTTGGATTTATGTTCAAAATGTGTTCTCTCTGAATTCAGATAATAATAACCTGTCCCTGGTATTCTGCCCTCCTCTACCAAATACTCTCTGCTTGCATCCTAGTGTTTTTTTTTTGTTGTTGTTTGTTTTTAAAGATTATCTGATACAGAATTGCATGAAGGAAAAGATGAGTGGGAGGGGACTTAATATCTCTACCCAGCTTGATTCCCCTCCACTCTCGGTTTTAAAGTGGATGGCTTGAGCCATGTTGCATAGGAGGTGGAATTTTGAGGTGTCACTTGTGCCAAGAGATTTGTAAAGCTGCTAAACTGTTAGCAACTTGAAGAGACACCTCATCTGTTTGCATGTTATGGAATGTTTTTTTTTTCTCTAAAATGTAAATTATTGAAAGAAAGGTTAGAAATACAAGATTCTAATATTCTTTGCATGTCAGGCATTCAGTTTGGAGAAAGAATGCCCTGTGGGTGTTGCAAAATCTTCTACAGTTGGAATAGAGGCTAAGAATGATCTGTGATGAAAACAAGATGACCAGATTAGCTTGACAGTGCTATCTTTTATCCATTGCCTTGACCTGTAGGGTAGCATACGATTTCTTTTTTAAATCCAGTTGATTTATCCAAGCAAATAAGAGAACATTAAAACATTGACCTACTCTAAGAACCAGGACAGGGGGATAGAAAAGGGAGTGTATGTTCTTTGTGTGTCGGTCTGAAAGTCACAACTGCCAGGGAAGAACTAACTTTTCAGTCCAACTCTGTTTAGTGAATTCATATCTTTAAACAAAAGACAAGTGATACGATGATTTCGTTAGGCACATATTAGAAATTTGGTTTCACGTCAGGTGTTATGTACATCCTGACAACAAGAACACTGTGCTTGGCCACATCTAGCAGTATTATACTTTAAACTATTTTTTTCCCCCATTGGGACTCATGAATAGTAAACCTTGCATTTTTATTTCCTTGTCATTTCAGCCTATGCTTTACACCTGAGGCTTTTGTTGTAGTACTATTTTTATTTATTAAATTTGATCATCTATAGTTAAATAAATAAATAAACTAGATGATTTACAGTTAAAATACATAACAAAATTCATAGAATAAACAACCAATTATGCAATAAAATTCAATACAACACAAATATACAATTAAGAGTATAACTATAAAACAACAAAACAAACACAGTTATAGACTTTTTTCCTGTTAGAGTCTTGATATTTTTTGTTGTTGTTCCACGGATTTCATTAATAGCTTTGCATCAGTTTTGAGTTTCTTGTGTACCTTCATCTCCGTCCCTAGAAATGGAGATCATCCCTCAGTGTCATATTAGTACTCAGATGGGCATTTTTCTGGTTTGTGCGCTTATATATGCAATTCACACTAGCAAGGGGCAGTCTTCTCTACAGAGGTTTTGGGATAGCTGTATCTGGATTGAAAACTGGATTGTGTATTCTGTTGAGAAGGAACTAATACCAACCAAAGATTGAGTGAGATGGAATAAATAGACAGGTATCCTGGTTGTAGACAGGTTTTCAAAAATTTCTCCAGGACTTTACCCTCCATGTATTTCTATCCTTAACCAGTTTACCTTCCCTCCCCCCACCCTCCCCATAATGTGTTGAGTAGGGAGGAAGAAGGAAGGTGGAGAAAGTTTTGGTGAATACATTTCTCCCCTCCCCCACCACTGCAGTCCTCTCACACACTCTCCTCCATTCCCCACCATACCCCAGTGCCGTCTTCTCTCTCTTTGCCTGTCCCTACCACCGCAGCCCTTTTACTCTCGCTTTTCTCTTGCTCTCCTTCCCATCAGCCATCTCGCCCTTTCTCCTCATCTGTGCTGACCCTTAGGCCCTGACTGGGCCCAAGATGTTTCCACTGTCTCGCAGGTCGCAATCGTGGTGTTTCCTGTTGCCACAGCTGTTCTACCACACTATGGGGGGGGGGGGCGTTCCCTGTGACTGGTTCCACCCATCTTGTCCTCTTCCCAGCTGCCACAAGATTGTTCTCTTCTCTCCTCAGCCTTGCTCAACATCAGCTCTTAGTGAGTAGGCGAGTGTATTTTCAGAAGCCTTGGATATTCGATACCACTGTTTCTAGGAGGTGTGGGAGCCACATGACTAATAATTTCATTTCTGATTTGTTAACAAATGGCAAAAGTGCAACGAGAATCTGATGATTCATCCCAGATATCAAGTTTTTGTTGGGGGGTGGGATAATAGAACTTTGTTTTGCTGCAATTTTCTTGTCTTCAGGGTGACAGAAATAAGATATACAGAGACATTCCTTTTGTTTATCCAGATGTCCAGATTCGGGAGACCTGTACATCCTCTGCCTTGAACAGGTTACAATTGCACTTTTCCTTTCAGTAAATATAAAAAATAAAGAGCCCAATTTCTTCCTCTCCCATAATCTCCTATGATCCTTTGTATCTAGTTTTCTTACCCATTCTGTAACTCTCTCTCTCTCCCAATTTCATTTTTTACATTCTCTACCCTCTGCTATATTTTCCAACCCTTTTAATTTTCTGTTGTCTTCCTTCCAGCATTCCTTTTCCTGTTTCTTCCAAGCCAGTCTCATTTTTCCAAAAATATTAGAAATGTTTAAAAACCAAAACAAAACCCTTTGTTTTAAGATTTTGCTGGTCAAGTTGTTTCAACTAGGAGTTAAAACTCAAAGGGAACATACGGTAAGCGGAATTTGACATTTTTCCCAGACTTGCAGTTGTTCATCGTTTGTGAAGCCCAGACTGAAAATGGGAAATTTTGCACAGTTTCCAATTAATGTGGCACTTGCAAATCCTCCTTTGTTGTTGCATTCAGAATGCAAGCGGGTGTGAGCAGTACGTACTGTAGATCTCATGGCAGAAAATCAATTACCGGTAGGTGGGCTGAAAATTCACTTGGTCCAAAAGGAATGTTTATGAAATCAAGGGAATAATTTCTATGATTTCACAAGAATTATGACTGCATTTAACAATCACAACCATACCAGCAAATTCAGGTAGAGATCCTGTTGTCAACATACTGAAATATCTAAATATTTAGGGTCCCCTATGTACTAAGCATTTTTTCCATAGACACTCGAGCTCAGTATTCCATAAGCTGGTTAGTGGACAGGTTATCCGGCTAAAGTTAGCAGGATAAATTGTCCCATATATTCAGCTGAATAAACATCCAGCTGAATATATTGTCCTAAAGTTATCAGTTAACATAGAACTGGATATTTTTAACCTCAACTAGCCACCATTTGAATATGGCTGGTTATCCAACCTTTAAAAGGATTGTCACGTAACTGAATATCTTTTGAAGATATCCAGTTAAGCAACAAGATTACCAGCTACACAAGGCTGGATAACTTTAGGATGGATAAATTAATGACATATCTGGCTATTATTTAGCCGGATTAAGTGGCTGAATATGGCAAAACATGCCATTTAGACAGATAACATGAGTTATCCATCTAAATTGCTTTTGAATATTGACCTCAAAAGGTGGCACACCCTTTAATACATTGGGGCCTTAATATATCTGTGACTGAGAATAAATGTCTTCCCAATTATGTTGCTTCTTAACTCCATGTTTATCACAAGTTTCTTTTTGTATTACTTTATTTCTAACTCGTGTAAAGACTACAGTGGGATGAAGTTAGAAAAAAACTAGATCCTAATCTTCGGGTATGGAACCAAATTGATAGCACTGTTTGCCAGATTATGCAGGTTGTTGCATGTTTTGTTGCTGGTTCGAGTGATAGACAGTAAGTGGCTGTGTAGGTTGCATGCAAGAAAAAAAATAAGCAACTACAGAAAGAGCAGAGCACTCAAATGAGTTCTTATTACTAAGGACAAGGTGTGTGCAGGCCAAATAATTTAGTTCTGTTTCATTACAGGGTGGTTCTCATCCGAATTTCATTTCATTGGGGGATGGCTTGTTTTGTGTTTTGTTTTTTTAATTTTTTTGGTTTGGCAAACAGTGTCGCGCTATTTCTGAATGGATACAATATTTACAAATACTGCATGCTGTTCAGAAGTAGTTTGCACTAAATACAAAAGAAAATCAAAACCGAAAATGTTCCTTTTTATACATGACATGAAAAGATAAAGACCGTGTCATTTCAGATGAAAGCACATTCTTACTAAGGATTAGTTGTTCAGCCATGCTTGTATGAGATAACTGGGTACTGTGTTTAAATTTGGGATATTTGCAACAGGTGTTGCCGACTGGTGACGTTTCCCCGTCTTTAACCCTTTCTTTCTCAGTGGCATTGCTTTAAAGGAGTGGTTGGTTAATTTTTTTCTTGTTGAGATGTAGCGTGAACACAATCAGATTGTTTTCAGCATGGCGATGCTTAATATATTAGGACAAGGAGGGATGATATTCTTTCAGCCACATTTGAACACCCCTGTTCCTTTCCTGTTAATCCACTGTTGTTATCAGCTGTAATTATATCCTTATATGATACTTGATCCACTGTGTAATTGAGAAAAATAGCTATAGAGGGAACCTTGCACATGTATTTTTGCATTATGACTGTTTTTGAGTAATAAGGACCTCTGCAGCAGCACCAATATGAGTCAGATAAAGACCAGCTGGTGTGAGGCATGGCAGAACCAGAAGAAGATTTAGGTTGTTAGTCCATGTACATGTGCCCTGTTTTCATTTAGCAGGGATCGTGGGGAAGAGTTGTTTCCTGGAAGTTAGTGGATAAAGTAGTGTGGTTGCTATGCTAGTTACTGGAAGTTTCTCCCATCAAATGAGGTCAAGACTAAACAGATAATACATTAAACAGAAAATGCCTGACATGAAGGTCATTGCTGTTATACATCTCCAGACCACAACTGGTTTTGTATTTTCTTTAAAAGCACAATCTGAAGTTGATAGCGCAGTAGGTGTTTTCTTACCACTGTCCATTCAGAGTCCTATACGCCTTCCCCCAGCCTCTCTGGGTACTGCCCTTAGCTCAGTGATGAAGATTGACTCCTGCACTGTAAAATTAACGGCAACAGTGATATATAGCAAGTCTTTGCAGTGCAAAGAGTTTATTGGCTTTTATGACTTTTGTCAGTAGTCCAGAAAGGTCCTGTTCTGTTTTGGAGGCCCCGATGACTCATTCTTTCCCCACAGCTCCTAATAAAAGTGAAATTCCTTGACTATGCTATACACGAGTGGCCACTTTTTTTGACAGGTGTGGCTTTTTGACTTGGCACTTGGCTAGAATTATTTTTTTTCCATTCACTTAATTTGGTGGGATAGGTGCTTCTACCAATCCTTTATTCACTGATTAAAAAAAAAAGAGCAAATGAAGTTGTTATTGATGTTAATAAATTTGATTTCATTATTTTTTCTCAGTTATGGGGTTGAGGATTTAATAAAGTATAAAGGGAGTCTGGTGTCTCAGATAGGGCCTCCAGTGAACCAACAAACATAGCATTTCCCTGGCTGCATTTTATTTATTATGGCTAAATAAGTCACATATGGTTATGACATGTACTGAACTTAATGTCCTGGATGAAGGAGTTTAATGTCTAAAAGCAAAACTAGAGTTCGTATAGTGTTGATAAGCATTCTAATTGGGGAGAACCATCACTATTAAATATTAAATTGGGTTCCTTTCAATTTATATTTGCAAACTATGTAACATAATTTTATGTAAAATAGGACATTTGAGGGAAATTACCAATCTGTCTTCTTGTCACTCATATTGTCCAGTTCCTTTACAAATATTCACTAATTCAGACCAAAATATTTTCCAGCATCTAACTTCACTGTGTATCTCTCAGATTTCTAGTACTTTCATGGGAAGACTGTCACTCTTTTTCCCGTATCATTCCCCTCCAAGGATCTTAATAGAATTACTCTCGGAAGTGTCATACTTGCTACACTGTAATTACTTAAAGATAAAGAAATCTTCCTCATTAGACTCAGGTTTGTAAGGTGTGCAGTGGAGTCATGTAGAAACAGCTTTGGGGTCCTGAAGTTGCTGCAAAATATACTGCATTTTTGTTAGTTATACACAAGATATAGAACGAGACGAGTGGCAAGGCCAAGCCAGGTGATGGCTTTACTCAGGTGATAATACACATCTTATCAGATCACTTTGTGACTGGGAGGAAAGGGCATCCACACGGGTGAGGAAACTAGAAAAGGGATTAGCACACTGATTCCTAAACTGCTCCTGGGTGGACCCCCACATCGGGTCAGGTCTTCAGGATATCCACGGTGAAGATGGACAAGAGAAATTTTGGATTAAGCAGGATCTCCAGTGGATGCAAATGCATCTCATGTGCATTCAGTGTGGGTATCCCGAAAAGCCAACTGACTGTGGGACCAACAGGACGGCACTGGAAAGCCCTGCTCTAGAGAATCACCGACCTGTTCTGTTTCAAGCTTAGCAAAATGAGCAACGGAGCCAATGAAATCCAAATGGTGTTTGTGAATGCCTGAAAGGTTTGGGACAGTACAGCCACTGAGATGTATTTCTTTGTGTTGTGTTGCGTCGTTGCCAAGCCGTGATGTCAACACCGCCCAGTGCCCTGCCTTTTTATTTATTTATTTATTTATTTTTATTCCTCCTCGATTTGGCCCAGGGGTGCCATCTTTCCGATTGCTGTCACATACCAAGGGACCTTAAAGATTCTGGATTTGAATGTAGATTACATTTGTAACATACCAATCTAACTGGGGGGAGGGGGGTGTGGAGGGGGCAAAAATTCCAACCCATTGAATTTTAAAAGCATAACAACTGCATTTTGTACTTGAAAATGAGAAACAGGAAAAAAAAATACTGATTTGCTGGGAGTACAGGGTCATGTAATTAGGAGACCATTTCCACATTCTGTGTCTCATTTCTCTGCTCTGCCTATTTAAAACTGTTACCAGTGCTGCTTATTTTTTCAGGATAAATGCTATTTTGAAGATACTGTGGAACACAAATTAACAGCAGTGACTATTTGAACTGTGTTCACTGTTTTTAATGTTAAATTTGCTATTGCTATTAAGGTATGACCTACTCTACGGTTGCCTGCCACAGCACTAATATTGTTTGTGTTATTGCAAGCCGTGCGGGCAAATGTATGAAATATCTGTTGTGCCAAGAGGAATTTTGCATTCTCCGTCTAGAAAATCAACAAAAGGAAGGACCACAGAGGTTTACCTCTTTTTTTCCAGATTATCTGGAGGACTTGAGCTAGTAAAAGGAAGGCGGAGTCTAAATCATCTAACTGCTTTCAGTTAAACAATTCGTTTTGCAGGTTTTCTGGAGGCAAACAAGTGGGAAGTCTTGCAATTCACATGCAGGGAATTAACTAGAATCGGCTCAGTTGTCTATGGTGCTCATCTGGTATGCTTTAGGTCATTGTAGGAATACCCTTGGTTTTATATCCAGATATGGGATGAGGATTTGCAGGTTCATTCTATAGTGAAAAGGCATTCTGGGAGAGAGATTGGCCAGGTGACAACAGTGTGTGCTGTGCATGGATGTTTGTATCTTTATATCCCGTGCAAATTTTAGAGGATGGGGTAGAAAAGAGAGAGTATCTTTTTTTTTTTTTTTTTTTTTTGGGAAGTTTTGTTCACTGTATTTAGGACCCTGCACTAGGACAAAATGAGAGGAAGGAGTGAGGGAAAAACCAAAGGTCAGAGATGTGAGCTGCCCACTGCAGACATTTTACTTAACAAGGAACACACACAAAAAATGTCAGACTTTATTACAGCTTCAGTGTTGGTTCTATTTATACAGACAATTTAATTTAATTGCTTGTGGTGATGCCTTGTTTTTTGTACAGTTTTATGTACATGCAAGTGTAGCTTTTTTTTAAAGAAAAATTGAAAGATACTATGGCAAAGTATGTAACTATTTTTAAGATGGTTGAAATATGTATAATCAGAAGAAATTATTGCTAAGGTTGTATTGATATAAATATGTGATGCATTTCCTAGTGACCCTACTGGCTTCCCTTCTGGGGAGAGTCTTTGTTTTCCTAGGTTTTATTTTATTTTTTATTACCTGGGGGGGGGGGGGGGTGTGGGGGGATTCCTGGCGCTGTGAGCACAATTGATTAATTTGTAATTATTTCTGTTCCATTGGGTAAGCATGAAAGAAAAATTGTGGTCCTTTTTTTTTATATATATATATATAATTTTTGTTTGCTGAGCTGTCAAATGAAGAAATCCATTGTAATTATTCCTTCCTAAAGCTTTACAATAAAAGTGTAAAAATCTAACTCTGCCTTCCATCCATTTCTTTGCTACTGGGAGTTTCCCAGGTCTTTTTTTTCTTACCTCATGTGGGTGTCTTTAGTTGGATTTATCCCTGTATGAGGTAGGAATTTTTGAGGTATGAATATGGCAATGTTTGGAAAATTTGAAAAGTGATCTTACTGACCTCACTCAGCAACAGAAGAAATGACTGAAGGAGATTATTTAGATAGATAATTCATTTTCCGCTTTTCCAAAAGCATGTCCAAAGATGATCTGCCTATTTCCCAATACAAGACTCATTGAAAGAGTTGTCCCAACAGTAGGTTTTTCTGCAACCTCATCATAAATGCATTACTAATGATAGCTAGGCATTACTCTTCCTGTGGTTCAGTATTAGGGCACAGACAGTGGTGATTCATTCAAAAGCAAGGACCCTGGACAAAAGGAATGTCATTAACTGGATGGTGCAGCCTAGGGGAAGTATAAGAGCAGTGGGCAAAACTAAAAGGAGATATTGGAACAGCACCAAACCTTTTTGTTAGGAAAGTAGAGAGGAAAAAATAAGCTACTTGTTTTCTAAAGGAATGGATGAAAAGGTAAAAGCTAGCATTCAAGAGGTTGCAGAAAGAGGAAGACAAGCAGCTGGGAAAGTAAGAGAGTGAAGGCACAAATGGAAGAAAAAATTGCTAGTATGATAAAAGAGAGTGACGAGACTTCTTAGAGATATATTAGTGACAGAAAAAAGTGCAAAAGTGGCAACTTTTAGGAACGGAAGTGAGGTAGATCTTGAACAGTTTTCAGAATACTTTGTTCACGAGGATCTATCAAAAGTTAAACGCTAAAGGAATGGGGGTGGGATATATCTGATGGTAGTAATGGAACTGCTGCTGGCTGACCTTTTCAATGCTTCTTTAGAGTTGAGAGCAGTTCTAGAAGACTGGAGACAAGCAGATGCTGTTCTTTTTCACTAAAATGGAAGTGAGGAGGAGCCCGAGAACTAAAGACAGTCTGACCTCTGTGGTGGGTAAATTAATGGAACTGCTGCTAAGACAGGGAATAGTGCAGTTTCTGGAATCCAATGGACTACAGGATCCAAGGCAGCTTGGATTTACCAGAGGTAGATTTCGTCAGACAAATCTAATTTTCTTTGGGTGACTAGATGGATTGATAGGAGACTTTCCCCTAGATTCATCAAAAAGTGTTACTTAACACATTGATAACGCCCGCAATAACAAAAAGGGGCGTGTTTAGGGACATTTTTTTTAGTTACCACACCACGCGGTAACTTACCGCTTTGCATCGGTATTATCGCATGGTGCGGTAAACTTAGTTTATTTATTTCTAGTAAGAATCACTCATATGATGATCGGGAGCACGATAAAAGGAGAAAGAGGGACATCAAACACCCATTGGCTATTTTATTCCTTAGTTAATTTAACAGTAACCACTTTATTTTTTAAAACAGGAATGCCAAAGACAAAATCCCTTGAATTGGTAAATTTTTCAGCCAGTAGGACTCATTGCTGTTTTAACATCTGCTTCGATAACTGCAGAAGATTACGCCAGATGAACATAAGATATATTGGGGGCTAGGGCCATGTATGGAACAGTAAAAAGCTCTACAGTAAAGATGGTCTTTTGCACCTATGAAAACACACACCTTCTAGTATCCCAACAAAATAAATGTTCTTTCTTGTTTTGATAATTTTCTTTTTTTTATCATTTTTTATCCAGAAAAACATTTTTTAATTTACCATAATTAATACGTTTAAACAAAAAATTACAAAAATTGAAAAATGAAATTAAAAAATTATTATTATGAAGGGGTTGTGGTTTCATATATAATCAATTATCACTCAGTATTATACTTCTTACTATCTTTATAATCATTAACTGCCAACCTCCTTCCGATATGTGCTGATATTTATTATATCAAAAAATGATGTATTTTATTAGAAGTGATTTTGTAAAAAAAACTCTGAACATGTTATAAAATCGGGCGTACATTTGTGCATGCTGGTAATGTGCATAAATGTAGGCGACACGCGTACATTTTAAAATCTGCCCCAAAGGATTTATAATAGTGATAAATATGCACATTGGGGTAGATTTTCAAAGGGTTATGTGCGTAATTCCGAAAACCTGCTCCTGCACGCGCCGAACCTATTTTTGATAGGCTTGGCGGCACGCGCAAGCCCCAGGACGCGTATATGTCCCGGAACTTTGAAAAAGGGACGGGAAGGGGGCGTCGTGCTGATCGGGGGGGCGGGACCAAGGCCTCCGGCACAGCAACTGTGCCAGGGGATGGCACGCTGGCAGCCGGCCGGCGCGCATAAGATGGCAGGCGTAAATACTTGAAACAAAGTGTGGGGGGGGGGATTTAGGTAGGGCTGGGGGTTGGGTTAGATAGGGGAAGGGTGGGGAAGGTGGGGGCGGGAACAGAAGAAAATTTCCCTCCAAGGTAGCTCTGATTTCAGAGCGGCCTTGGAGGGAATGGGGAAAGCCATCGGGGCTCCCCTAGGGCTCGGCGTGCACAAGGTTGCACCTCCTTGCGCACTGACCTTGCGTGCGCCGACCCCGGATTTTACAACATGTGTATGGCAGCACGCACATGTTATAAAATCGGGTGTATATTTGTGCACGCCGGGTAGCACGCATAAATGTACCCTGCGCGCGCTTCTTTTAAAATCTACCCCATAATTCTGTTCAGAGTTTTTTTTTACAAAACCACTTTTAATAAAATACATCATTTTTTTTATATAATAAATAACATCATCACACATTTGAAGGAGGTTGGTGGTTAATGATTATAAAGACAGTAAGAAGTATATTACTGGGTGGTTAATTGATTATATATGAAACCACAACCACTAATAATTTTTTAATTTCATTTTAAAATTTTTTACATTTTTGAAAATGTCTGTTTAAAAGTATTAATTATGGTAAATTCAAAAACATTTTTCCACATAATAAGGATTCAAAACAAGAAAGAATTTTTTTTTTCTTGGGATACTAGAAGGTGTGTCTTTCTTTGGCATGAAAAAGGAGCCTAAGTGGAAAATCCAGATCATATATCATCAGGAAGTTAAACTAGAGGCTGGAGGTGGCAGCAGGAAGCCAATGGATGTGGATTGTCGACCCTAGCAAACGCATGAAGCTGGTGGAGTAAATACCAACATAAACCAGCTCAATCGTCCACTCTTCAACAAGCGGGCAGAAAGGAGACCAGGAAGAACAGCTGGGAGGCTGTGAACACAAATACTCATATTATGGGTAATAAAATTCTAGATCTGCAAGACCTAATGGTGAAGGCACACTTGTGCCATTATAGAGACACGGTTCAGTGAGTCTCATCAATAGGATATGGCCATACCAGGCTGTAATCTGTTCTTTATATAAAAAATAGTATCCAAGCAACTGAATTGCAGGGGGGCATGAGGAATGGAGGAAATGCTGTGGGCTGTATTTAGAAGATATGATGGCACTTCCATTTACAGTGGAGTGGTCTACAGTTCTCCAACTCAAGATGTGGAAACTGGACAAAGATCTAGCTGAGGACATCCAAAAGGTGGAAAAAGGGAGAGAGATTTCTGGTTGGCGATTTTAATCTGCTGGATGTGGATTGAAGTATACCTTCTGAAGAATCTGCAAGAAGTAGAGAGTTTGTAGATGCCCTTCAAAGGACCCACGATAGAAGAGACAATATTAGATCTGGTACTCACAAATGGAGCACAAGATAACTTTAATATCCAGTTAGGTGCCCACCTGAGCACCAGTGATCAGACAATAAGGGCCAGTTTTTAAAAAGGCCCAGTGACACGCGCAAGTCCTGGGGCTTTACTAAAGGGGCGGTCCGGGGGCAGGGTGGTCTGGGGGCAGGGCCAGAGGCCTCTGATACAGTGGCCATTGCCGCTGTGTCAAAGGATCGCGTGCCGGCAGGCTGCTGACGCGCGCAACTTGCGACTGCCTAGAGGCAGGTGCAAAAGGAAAAATAAAAATTTGGGGAGGATTAGAGTAGGGTTAGGGGAAGGGGTGGGAAGGTCAGGTTAGGGGGAAGGGAAGTTCCCTTCCTGGCCACTCCAATTTCAGAGCGGCCTGGGAGGGAACAGGGGAAGGCAGCTCGGCGCGCGCAAGGTGCACAATTGTGCACCCCCTTGTGCTCGCTGACCCCCGATTTTATAACTTGTGCACGCAAGTTATAAAATCAGGTGTACATGTGCGCACACTACCCGGCGCGTGCACATGTACGCCCACGCGCACCTTTTTAAAATCTACCTCTATGGTTTAATATAACGGCCAAGGTGGAGAAAAGTCACATGAAGCTCCAAGTCCTGGACTTCAATAATGCCGACTTTGGTAAAATGGGGATGCACCTTGAGGAGGATCCAAAAAGCTGGGAGAAGGTAGGTGAAGTGGAACAGTTTGCCAAACTAAAAGGAGTTGCTATAATGGCAACAAACCTTTATCCGAAAACTCATTAAAATTAAGGAAACCGATATGGTTCTCCAAAGAGATGACCGAAAAAAGAAAGGCAAAAATAAGCATTAAAAAAGCACAAATAGAGATGAATATCTGGTGAAGCTGATGAGGAAGGAAATCAGGTTGGCAGCTCTCAAGTGGAAGAAAGGATTACTAAAGAAGAAAAGCAAGGTGACAAAATATTTTTGATATATCTGAAAAAGGAGGAAGGTCAGAGCTGCTAAGGAGCAATGTGTGGAGAGATGAAGAAAAAGCAGAAAATATTAAATTACCTACATTTAGTGTTCACTAAAGAAGACCTTGAAGGAGGACTGTTGCTGGTGGGCAAGAGTACAAATGGCTATATGGTAGATGCCATCCCATTTACAGAAGTGAGAATGTGGGTGGATCTGGCAAAATTGAGAGACAGGGCCATGGGGCCAGATGAGATACATCCTAGGATACTAAGGGAGCTCAGAGAAGTGCTGGAGGGTTTGCTAATATACCTTTTCAATAGATCTTTGGAGATGGGAGTGTTGCCACAAGATTGGAGAAAGATGGTTGTGGTCCAGTTTCACAAAAGTGGTAGCAGAAGGAAGTTGGAAACTACAAGTCAGTTAGCCTTATACCTGAGTGGATGGAAAATTAATGGAGACTGCTGAAGGAAAGGATAATTCACTATCTACAATCCTGTGGGGCGGATTTTAAAAAGCATTTACATGCGTAAATCTGGGTTTTACGCATGTAAATGCACTTTACTCGAGTAAGTGGGCTTTTGAAAATTGCTACAATATATGCTATTGAATCGTCCATAGGATTTATTCGCATAAGTGCACTTTACGTGAGTAAATGGCTTTTGAAAATTGCTACAATAGTAGTTACATTTATGCGCGTAACTCCTTTGAAAATTACCCCCATTGTGTTTTAGGATCTGAGGCAATACTAATAACAAAATGACAACCTACTGGAGTGAAATATTCCTAAATGCTACAAGAATCGCTCACTTCTTGACCAATGAAAACTAAGGAAACACATCTGGATGGAATTTGAAAAATTATATACATCTCAAGTTTTTACTCATAAAAGTGACCACCAGCATTTACTTGGTTTATAATGAAGGCACCATAAACCATCATCCCAAAGGCTTTTTGATTTTGATTTTTTTTTCTATGTAATTAAAATACATAATGATAATATCAACATGAAATTTCTTATATAAACTTGAAACTTAACTCTCAACATAAAGTACAAACCATCAAGTCACATTGAGCTTCCTCAAGGGTATGAAAGTTTCTAAACAGAAACATACAAACATGATGGCAGAAAAAGACCGTATGGCCCATCCAGTCTGCCCATTCATCCAATTAATTTAGCATAATTCTCAGCACTTCCTTACAGATCCCTGTATTTATCCCATGCTTTCTTGAATTCAGATTCTGTTTTTGTCTCCATCACTTCCACTGGGAGGATGTTCCACACTTCCACCACCCTCTCTAAAAAGATATATTTCCTAAGATTACTCTTAAGTCTTCCCCCTTTCAACCTCAACTCATGAGCTCATTCTAGAGCCTCCTTTCCATTGAAAAAGGCTCAGCTCGTGCATAGAAACCTTAGAGATATTTGAATGTCTCTATCATATGTCCCCTATCTCGCCTTTCCTCTAGGGTACACATGTTTAGATCTTTAAGTCTATCCCCATATGCTTTAGAACAAAGATCACTGAACATTTTAGTAGCCACCATCTGGACCAACTCCATCCTATTTATACTGTTTTGAAGGTGTGGTCTCCAGAATTATTCACAGCATTCCAAGTGGGGTTTCACCAGGGATCTATACAACGGCTATATTACCTCCATTAATCTTTCTGTGGAAGTTGCTCCAAATCATCGGTCTCTCCTGATTCTAGGAAACTGTGAAAAACATCCCAGCTATACCCAATGTTCTTTGCACATCTGTTTATATGTATCACTGTATGTATAAATATATACACATACATCCCTTTTCAAAATAAATGCAATGCTAATCTTAGTCCTGGGGGAATTCTGCGCTACTGCAGAACACAGAATTCCCCTTCCACGTAGCTGCACAAATTCTGTGCAGAATTTGGCAAACCCTGGCATGCCATGCGAGGAGGCCGTGTCATTCGCAGCGAAGATGAAGCAAGCTCAGGTGTGGAGCGAGTGGAGACCATCCCGCTCACTGCAAAGATGGAGCAAGCCCTGGTGAGAATGAGTCTGTGTGTAGAATTGTGTGTGTAAGACTGCGAGCCTTTGGTGGGGGGGTGAGAGAGAGAGCATGGGTGACGGTGCATGGGTGTGGATGCCAGAGAGAGGGAGCCTATGTAAGGAGATTGTGAAGGAGTGTGTATATGTGTGAGAGATCGGGCACTGGTGTGTGAGAAAAAGAGATTATGTGTATGTGAGGGTGCTTGTTTGTGAGAGAGAAAGCCTGTGTGAGGGTGTGTGTATTTATAAGAAAGAGACCCTGTGTGAAGGGATATGTGCATGTGAGAGAGAGAAAGGGAGCCTATGTGTAGGGGAGGTGAGCGAGAGAGGGAGCTAATGTACAGGGGTGTGTGAGAGAGACATAGGTAGCCTGTATAAGGGTGTATATGTGTGAGAGAGAGGGAGCCAGTGTGTATGTGTGTGTATGTGGGCAAGAGAGACAGGGACGGTCTGTATGAGGTGGTGTGTGGGCACTAGAGAGAGGGAGCCTGTGTGTGTGTGAGAGAGAGAGGGACAGAGGAAACCTGTGTGAGGAGCAATACTGAGAGAGGGGTCAAACTCTGGGAGTGGAGAAAAAGTGGAAGGGGTTGAGCCTAGAGGGAGAGGGGGGAGAGAGTGTCAGGTGGAGGAGCTGGGGCCTGAGAGGGCAACGTGAAAAGAGATTGGCCAAGGGAGTAGGGAGAGAGGGTGGAAGATACTCTTACAATGAACTTCTAGGGAAATTCGGCTCACAATATTTAAAACTCTGCATCTTTAAGTAATAACTGTTGCACCGGAGGTGGACACCTGGGCCGAGGTGGGGTTGACGCTACCCATAGGAGGGATCCTACGGGTCCCCACCGTTGGCAGGTGGAGTGGGCTGAAGGACGGAGGCCAGCTGGCGCTTCACCAATACCAACCCTCGTTCCCCGCAGGTTGAGGCTTTGGGTACCGGGGCCGGCTGGGCTTAGGTGGGCCTCCGTATGTCATCGTTGATGGATGGATCGAAGGGTCAGGCCAGAGGCAGCAACAGTGATGAAAAGAAGTCTGTACTGGATGAGGTGGAGTCCCGGAGACCCAGGCGCCAACTGGAACAGAGTCAGACAGTAGGCGCCTAAGCAAGAACAGGCTGAAGCCTTAAAAGGCCAAGTCCAGAACGTAGACTGAGGGAGCATCGTAGACAAGCTAGTGTCAGGGCTAGCAGCAATCAGAAAGCAGTGGCAAGACAGGCTGAGGTCTGGACAAGGAGAGAGTCAAAGACGTAGTCAGACAATGCAGAAGTCTGGGCTTGGAGAGAGGCAATAGCATAGTCAGGCAGTGCAGAGGTCTGGGCTTGGAGAGAGGCAATGGCATAGTCAGGCAAGGCAGAGGTCATATCCGAGGAAGTAGAGTCCAAAGTTAGAAGGAATCAGGAACATGGAACAAGAAGAACTGGAACAGGAGACAACGAAGGACAGGAACCAGGAACGCAGGGAGGATCACCAGGAGGCAACGAGTACACGACCAGTGTGGAGACCTGTTGCAAAGGCAATCCTAGGGAATGGAACCCGGGCTTAAGTACCGGAGCTCCGTTGATGTCCTCATCCGGGGCCACAGCCAAGTTCCCGTTGCGGGCCCTTCATAAGTCGTAGTGCTGTGCGCGCATGCCTAGGGAGGGGCGTGTTGCTGAAAGGTGGCGTCTCTCCATGGGCCACGCGGAGAGGCCCGACGTGGAGCAGGAGCACAGGGATCCGTAGCTGAGCCGAAGGCATCGAGAGCAGCCTGAAGACTGAGTCGGCGGCTCACCACCACCAGGGACGAGGAACAAGGCACTGGATTCAACTGAGAGAGGTGAGGGGGCCGGGCCGCATAACAACTTTTTTCTATATTACATTTTAAATTAATTACTTAAAGATTATCATGTATATTATGTTATTTTGACCAATATAAAATATGCAGATTTTGGTGTGCAGAAGTTTAATTTTTTTTTGCGCAGAATTCTCTCAGGAGTATAATCTAAAGGCAAATTACAACAGATCAGGCTTTCAGAGATTTCTAGTTGTTTTTAAGGTAAATAGCCCTGTTTCTTCATCCCTTTCTAGTAGTCTACAGGTTAGTTCTAGCATTTAGTATGCTACCTACAAGTTTCTAAAGAAAAACTTTTGTCCTGTGGTCCAGTTCTCATCTGCATTGAGATGAGAACTGGACCACAGGACAAAAAAATGTAAAAAAAATGTCCAAATAATTAGGTCACCTATTCCAACTCTCTAAGGGGCCTGCCTATTAAAGGTTTTCTCCCATTTTGTGTCTGTGAGAACAATTCTTTATAAAATTTGGACCCTCCAATGTTTATAAAAAAAAACAAAATCCCAGAAAATATTTATTTATTTATTTAAAGTTTATGTATTAATCACGCCAAGAATCGTGGCAGCTTACAAGAATTAAAACACACCCAAAATAAAACGCAGTTACACAGAAATAATCAATGAAATACAGGAATATTAAGAAATCTAGATGGTTACAAATCAACAATAATGAACAGGTTCTGCGTTCCCCTGACTTTGAGAGCTGATTCACTACTTTAGCTAATTGTGCTGAAAGCTTCTTGAAAGAGCCATGTTTTTTTTTTAGCTCTTATGTCTGACACCGTCCTTCCTTAGCTGCTCAGGCATGGAGTTCCGACCACTGAAAAGGCACAATCTCCGATCTCACCCAAGTGAAGTTGATGGATTGAAGGGATTTCTAATCATCCTTTCTTTGCTGAGCACAGTGTTTGCGAAGGAGCGTATATGCGAAGGATCACGCCAAACCATGGCACACCTGTATTATTAATTATTTTAGCAATTAGCAAAAGTACTTTATATTTAATTCTAAATTGAATTGGTAACCAGTGTAAAGCACATAGCGCGTGCATAATGTGTTCGTAAATAGTCTGTCCGGTAAGAATACGAGTGTTGGAATTTCGCCATAATTGTAGCGGCCTCGCAGATTCTCAAATAAATTACGAAATTAGAAAGATCCTCATGAGAAAAATCTGCTACAAAACTCTGTATGCACAGCTGGGGTCCCGTCCTAAGGGGGGTCATTTTCCAAGCGGATCGCGCGCGATACCAAGATGGAGGTGGAGTCAGGGCGGCGTCAGCCCCGGAAGAGGAGGAGTCGGGGCGGTACCGGGGCTGACGCAGCAAAGACTATGCAGACAGCGAAAGGTAAGCACCTTTACGGCTGTCAGTTTCGCGCAGAATAACTACACCTTTTATGGTGTAGTTATTCGGCGCGACGCCGGCAGCAATCACACCGCGGAGGTGCGATCGGTGCCGGCTAGCGCAGGACCGCCTCCCCCCACCTGTTTTGCCCCCTGTTACCGCGGGATTCACTATGCCTTGCAGCATTAGTGAATCCCGCCCTTAGTCTTACAACCCTCTAAGGTTAAAAAGAAAATGACATGTATCCAGAAAAAGGAATATTATGCAAATATAGCATATTGCATACCAAGAGGATAATCCAGGGCAGAGTGTGTCTGATGCTGCAAGCTTCTTCATTAGTGAGTCAATATATATTTTAGGTATTCCATAACACAAAAGTGACAAATATTAAATCTAAAAATCTTTTAAAAAGAAAACATTAAAAGGAATGCATCTATTCCCTCCAGTAATTCTGGTAGACCATTAAAATATAATATTCATACACAGGACCGGCTTCTTATTTCCAGTACTCTTAAACTAGTTTAATCTTTTAAGTCTGTTTATGCTTTGAGTAAATGTGTTAGCAAATAGGAGAACATTTCTCATTCGTTAAGCTTTCAGTGGAGGTCTTCTCCCCTCCCCCTCCCCCCAACAAAACTAATAGTGCCAGACTGCTAATGAAACAATATTTTTTAGTTCCCATTAAAATAACATCCCCGGAATATAAATTTAGTTATTTTTCCAGTAACGTAATTTCCACAAAATGCAATGAATTGAAAAACAATCTTTTTTTTTTTCCCCCCCCTCACTCAAACGTTTGCCGCAGCATTAAAGTATTTCTTAAAATATAGAAACATAGACTTGACAGCAGAAAAAGACCACATGGCCCATCAATTCGGATCCGCAATCTTGTTTTGAATTTGAATCTCAGACCTTTAGTCTGGGCCCTTTTGTCACTAGGGTTATACCCAGGGTAATTTAATTGTTACTGCTAACCCCCATGTCCCTTAGCTCCTTAGGGAGCCACAATCTATCCCATTCATTTTTTTTTTAATGTCCTATCCTGTTTTCTTCTTCACTATTTCCTGTTTACTTCCTCCCTTTTGTTACTGCTAATCCCCCTGACTCCTGGAGTTTTCTCCTTAAGGGTTTATCCCAGACCTTTTTTGAAGTCCTTTACTGTCTTCTTTCTCGCCATCTCCTCCGGAAGGGCGTTCCAGGTGTCCACCACCCTCTCCATGAAGAAATATTTCCTGACATTCAATTTGAATTTTCATCCCTGGAGTTTCATATCGTGACCCCTTGTTTTCTTTATATCTTTCAAGTACAAGAGGTTTGTTTTTAGTTGTGCATCGTTTATACCTTTCATGTATCTGAAGGTCTGTATCATGTCCCCTCTGTGCCTCCTCTCTTTCAGGGTATACATATTTAGGGCCTTCAACCTATCCTCATAAGTCATATGATGGAGGCCTCCAACCATTTTGGTCGCATTTCTCTGAGCCACCTTCATCCTATCTCTGTTCTCCTTGAGATACGAACTCCAGAACTGAACACAATACTCCAGGTTGGGTCTCACCAAGATCTGTACAATGGAATTATCACTTTTTTTTTCTTACTAGATATTCCTCTTTCTGTCTTTAGCAATTGCCTTGTCACATTGTTTTCCCATCTTTAGATCGCTAGTCACTATGACCCCTAGGTCCCTCTCTTGCTCCGTACTCATCAGCCCTTCACCCCCCAAAACATACAGTTCTTTTGGGTTGCTGCTCCCCAGATGCATGACTCTGCACTTCTTTGCATTGAAGCTCAACTGCCATGTTTTAGACCATTTCTCTAGCTTTCTTAGATCACTTCTCATTCTCTCCACCCCTTCCAGTGTGTCCATCCTGTTGCAGATCTTGGTTTCATCTGCGAATAGACAGACTTTACCTTCTATCCTTTCCGGTATATCGCTCACAAAGATATTGAACAGCACCGGTCCCAACACTGATCCCTGAGGCACACCACTTAACACCTTTTTCTCTTCAGAGTAGGCTCCATTCATCACATTGCTTTGTCTTCTATCCATCAGCCAGTTGGCAATCCATGTCATCTTATCACAGCCTCAAACTTCTCATTTTGTTTACAAGTCTTCCGTGCGGGACCGTATCAAAGGCTTTGCTAAAGTCCAAGTAGATCACGTTTAGCGCTCTTCCATGGTTCATTTCTCCAGTCACACAGTCAAAGAAATCTATCAGATTTGTCAGACAGGACCTCCCCCTGATGAATCCATGTTGTCTCGGATCAAGCAACTCCCTGGATTCTAGGTAGTTTACCATCCTTTCCTTCAATAGTTTCTCTATTAATTTACCCACTACCTAGGTGAGGCTAACAGGCCTGTAGTCTCCAGCTACTTCTCTGCTACCACTCTTGTGTAGCAGTACCACCACTGCCCTTCTCCAAACTTATGGCACCATACCCGCATCTAGTGATCTATTGAACAGGGCACTTAGCGGACTCCTCAGCAAATCTGAGTTCCTTCAGCACCCTGGGGTAAATTTTGTCCGGCCCCCATGGCTTTTCCCACTTTTATTTTTCCTAGCTCTTCCCATACGTTATCTTCTGTAAATGGCTTATCGTCTAGAACACTTCCATCCACAGTCTTGTTAATCAGTGGTGGTCCATCTCCTAGGTTTTCTATGGTGAACACTGAACTGAAGTATTTGTTTAATATTTGTGCCCTTTCAATGACACATACTGATCTTTGTCATCTCTTTATCTCAGTATGCCTCTGGACTTTTCTCTTTTCACTTATGTATCTAAAAAATGTTCTTTGGCAATCCTTTCCTCTGCCTGATATTTTGCTTTCCTAATTTCTTTTTTGTTTCGCTCAGTTTCTTCAGATATTCTACTTCTACAGATAGTTCTTCTGCTTGGGATCTCGTTTCCCCACTATTTTTATTAATCACACAATTCAAGCAGAACAGCTTGGGGGAGAAAAATCTGGGTTTGCACTGACAGGAATAGCTTTTCTGGGCAAAAAAAGAGAAATGAGGGTTGAGAGAGATCTGCAAGCAGTGTAGAGAAGCATTTTCTTCTCTCAACCGACAGATACAACTAAACTATAGATCTTAAAACAAGCAAAATCGATGCTAAACGTCTATACTGGATAATTCAGAAGCATCAGCTGATGCTTTTTATTCCCCATAGAGAAAACATTGCTGATGATAACTGTCATATTACCAACTAAAGATTGTTTGTCTCTGTCCCTCAAATTCCTCTGTATAGCCTATGCTGCTGGGAAGTGAATGTGTGCCTTCCTTTTCAGCTAAAATGTTCTTAATCAAAGAGTTCCAAAGTTGCCAGCTGTGGAAGCCAAGAATCTTCATGTCTGGAATCCATTCCTGGCTTACCAAGTGCTGCTAGTTTCACCCAAGGCCTTAGGTGTAGGCTGTGAGCTACCCTTACCCATCTGTCCTTATAACGTCATTGTATCATAAACTTTATGGAACAAGGTACATGAGATCCCTCATTATGACCAGTGTACCCATAGATCAACTCATCACCACTGATCCACAAGTATAAACTACAAGGGAAGAGGAGCAGGTTTTATCTTTTAATTTGGACCTGTTCAATCCAAGAGACTTTGTTTATGGATCATGATTATCCAGTATGGATGCATAAAATGAATTGCTATGAGGAGTCAGTCACATTGATTCAGAATTCTATCATATGGGTGTAAGGAACCTTGGTTTTACTTACTAAAAGAGTGTGCTAACTTGCTGGGGAGGTTCAGAGAGATTAGTGAGTAGATGTCTTGTGTTGTGACTTTCTCATTTGGGAGCAGCAGATGATAGGCTCTAGCAGCATATAAACCCCTGCCGCCATCTTAAGGTATGGATATTGGGTTGGATTTTTGTCTTTCTTGAGTTAACCTGCTATGGGTCTGCCCTGTTTCTGCAGTCCCCACTTTTGATTACTTTTCTAGGGATTAAGGACTCTGAAGGGTTTTATTCACAGAAGCCTAATGAAGCAAGCTACTATAAACCATGTTCCTGCCCTCACAAGCTTATCATATGTTGGAGCCAATGTGGACCAAGCTGCATCTGGATTTGAGTGATGTGTTTTGGATTGCAAGACGCCATAGCCAAGGTAAAAGAATTTTAAAATACATTAAAAGTGTGCTCTTCTGTGAATGACAAATATTCTGCAGAATTAGCATCCAGCATTCACAGTATTAAATTGAGAAAATGTTTGTACTGTTTAATCTGCCCAGAATACATCACTACATAGCCAGCAGAGGAGGAAGCCAAAGGAATGCTGGGAGACCATTTAAGGCTGGCTCTGTCTGTTTTTGAGTGGCGTTGCAGCCAGGAAGAGAGGAGTGTATCTGGCAGCTGGGCAATCAGTTCTTCTAAAGAACTAATTATCAAGAGGGAGAGACAGAAGTCTGCGCTCTGAGGAAATAGAGAGAGACAGCTGTTCTTAGTTCATAGCCAAGCTACATGTAAAATCCAAACAAGGGACAGAGGAGCCAGGAGCTGAGAAACTTCCTTTCTAGAGATAATCAGGTCCATGGCTGGATCACCCTCCTAAGAGACTGAGTTAAGTAATCTAAACTTTGCACAGAGAGCATCTTAGCAGAGCAAGGAGAAGGTTTATTTCCTTGCCTTTTGTCACAAATTTAGTATCTCATTTTACCTGCTTCAGCTTTTCAGGCGAAGTCAAGCATAAACCCTTGCCACAGCCACACAAGATAGGGCAGAGAAAGATAAGCTGATGGACCATGGTCTTTCTGCAAGAGACTGAAACCCGCCCGCTTTCTATTTAGTACTAAGTAAACCCTTTGGGAAAGTTTCCCAAGATAGCGAGACCTTCCACATACTGTAGTGCTCATCTATTTGGTTTATCATCTACCCAGCTCCACCATCAAGAGGGACCTTCATTTTCTTGATTATTTGTTTTCCACACAATTCTGTGCTTGGGACAGGTTACACCCTTTTCAAATTGGTGACATTGGGATGGATCTATTCCTCCTCCCCCCCCCCCCTCCCCATTTTTTTTTGAGTACTCAGGGGGTAAAGACATTTATTTTGAAAGCTGTATACTTCACTGCTTTCCCCCCCAAACTTTTCTATTAGCATTATTTTTTTTTTTTTTTTTTTTTACTATCCATATAAATATTTTGGTTGCCTTGGCTAACAGGCCCTACCCAGTCTTGTTTTGCATTTCTTGATTTAAAATTTGAAAATTGCAAGTTTATATTATACTTCACTCCTGTACTTTTCCTATTTAATATTCTGGTTGGATTTACTGTCTACTTACATAATACTAGTAAAAGGGTTAATTACTGTTTTATTCTGGTGTGATGATTTTATCTGGTCTGCAGTGCAACAAGTGAGAGGTGGTTTGAGAAGGGTACAAAATTGTGGTATTGGGGTGACTGGGACCCTTTCTTTCCCCCCCCCCCCCCACTCAGGCTACAGACCAAAAGATAAATCATATTAGTAAATATAATTTCTCATGTGGTACTCCCCACCCCAAACATAGGGGTAATTTATAGTCCTGACCTTGGGGAGAGGGGCCACACTAAGTAAAGAGATTTATTTATTTATTTATCTACTTATTTATTTATTTATTTAGGCATTTTATATACCGTCGTTTCAAAAGAAGATCACAGTGGTTTACAAAAGCAGCATTCAAATTTTAGGTCAGCATAACATCAAGACACATTTACTACATTATCAGAATAGTCACTGAGTTTGTCTTAGTACTCTATACATCCCTTAATAATTGTCACTCTTTTATCAGACACCATCCATGTAGTTTTCTCCCAGTTGTTAATTTACGTTAGGTCGTATGCATTTTTTGAAAAATCATGTTTTCAGCTCATGTTTGAAGCTCTTTCTTTCAGTGTTCAGACGTAACGACTCATGTAGGGAGTTCCACAGCTTTGGTCCTGCTTAGGTTCTCTTATTTGTGTCAGATGAGTATTCCGCGGTGTAGATATGGTTAATAGTCCTTTGTTTTGTGATCTTAGTGTTCGCTGTGGTGCGTATTGCTGGAGAGTCACATCTAATCACGAGTTTCTGTCATTGATTATGTTGAAAATTAGTGTTAGTACTTTGTAGTGGATTCTTGATTGTGCTGATAGCCAGTGTAGATCTATCAGCGATGGGGTGATGTGGTCAAATTTCCTTGTCCCCAATAGAAGTCTTGCTGAGGCATTTTGTAGAAACTGTAATGGTTTTAATAGTCCTGAAGGTAGTCCTAGTAAATAGGGAGTGGCAGAAATCTATATTTGAGAACATTAGTGTTTGCAGAACAGTTTGGAAGTCATGGAATGTTAGTAAAGGTTTTAACCTATGTAGGCTTTGCAGCTTGGAGCAACCTGTTTTAATTAGTTTGTTTTTGTGCATTTTCATAGTTATGTTTTCATCGATCTGTATTCCTACATCCCATACTTGTTTAGAGGGTGTAATGTGTAACATACCTAGATCTAGGGATGGTGGTTTAACTATTGCGTTGTTTCTCCTTAGCCACACAATTTCAGGTTTCTTTTGTTTTTAGTGTTAGTTTTAGCTGAGATAGCTTTTGCTGTATTGCTTTCATGTATGTTGAGAGTGTCAATGTATTTTGAATTGATTTGGTGATAGGAATGTAGGACTGTATGTCATCAGCATATAAGAAGAAGTTGATTTCTAGTTCTGCAAGTAGTTTACATAGTGGAAGCATATACATGTTGAAAAGTGTGGCCGAGAGTGCAAAACCTTGGGGAACACCTGTATCGATTGGGAATTTGTCAGATAGGGCATTCCAAGTCAAGCTGGACAATTACTTATCAGCTAGGAAGGAGGAGAATACCTGTCTATTCCAATTTTTTTTAAACTGATGGCATAGCAGGGTGTGGTCAATCATGTCGAATACGGTTGTTAAGTCTATTAGTACCAAGATGTAGGGTTCATCATTGTTGAATCCCTGTAGCACAGGGTCTGTTACAGATTTGAGTAAGGTTTCTGTTGATTGATCTTTTCTGAATCCAAATTGGTTTGGGTATAGCATATCATTGTCTTCTAAGTGATTTTCCATTTGCAATAACACTGCTTTTTCTAGAAGTTTTGCAATAAAAAGCAAGTTGGATATTGGTCTATAATGGTCCCAGTCGGTTCTGCCAGTTTTATCTTTTAGGATTGGTTTAATCACAGCTTGTTTCCATGTTTTTCCTCATGTTCCTGTGTTGGTGAGCAGATTTGAAGCAAATTGCCTTGCCCTTATGTTTTGGTCCACATTTTTGGAGACTTTGTGTGTGAGAAAAAAGTTTTTCTACCCTTCCTGTCTCTTATTGAATCTCCTCCTCCTTTAATGCTTTGTTTGTGCCTTTGTCATCTGAGAACCCCTAGGGCCTGGGGTCTCAGTATGAATGTGTAGCTACAGAGTCTTTCATCCTGAAATAACCTGAGCAGTTGCGGTATCATCATTTCATTGAGGAGAAATGGATTCCCATCCATATCTAGAGTGGAGTTGAAGGTATTATTCAAGATTACTTATATTTCTACTGATCCAAGTGTCCTTCACTTTGGAGGAGAGTGCTCAGACGGTGCTTCCAGAAGGAAACCTAAGATATTTATAAAGACTGCAGGAGAGGTCTGGGAATTGGGAATACATTTCTACCCATTCAGCAATGGGAAGAGGCTTAAATTATATCTGGGAGTTGGAAGAAGGAATACATTTTCTTAAATTTGAGTAATTGCAAGGGAGATAAAATCATTGAGGAATTGATGTGACCAAATTGACATTTTCTGGAAGAGTAAGGTCACAAATTTTTCTTTTATTTTCTAATATATATCAGTTTGCTTTTACGTCAAAGAGCTGTAAACACCATTTTCACTCATTTGATCAACTATCAGTAAAAAAAAAAAAAAAGTTGGAAACCACTCAGGTTCCAACTTGATTGCTGCTGTTGTAGACTTTAGAGATTATCAGTGCTGTATACTAAGGGGCCACGGGGCTGTGTATGTGTGATAGATGCAAAAGGACCTTGAAGTTAAGCTTCCCCCTACAGGAAGCCCTGGACCACTTAGAAGTACAAACAGTCCTGGAGAACTGTTGCAAGTAGGGTCAAATCCTTGATTGTGTGCCTTGGGATCTAGTATCTGGGTTTTATCCCAGCCAGGGGTTACATGAGTCATGAAAATTGGCAGAGGGCATGGAGGGGGCCTGCATGGAGCTGCAGTTACAACCCTAAAAAAGACTAATAATATTGAATAAATAAAAATAAAATAAACTTGCTGGGCAGACTAGATGGACCAATTGAATATTTTTCTGCTGTCATTTGCTATGTTGCTATGCTATGTGTTGGAAAATCTGTCTCCCTCCCGCCCCCCTGCATTTTAGCCATGCCTGAATGAGTAAAAGTGCTGTAATGGGATGTTGGGATATATATATATATATATATATATATATATATATAAACCTACCTATATATATATATAAAACTACTTAGTCATACCACCATTTTTCATCTCCCCTGTATGGCCCTCTATGTTTCTGTCTCCCAAACCCCTAAGAAAAGGAGGAAAGGTCAGTTAACATACACAGTGGCAGGACGGGCTGAGGGTTGGCTTGGCTCCACTTCTCAACTAGGGAAGAAAGGGAAGAGGTCTGATATCCTGCAAATGATGAAATTTCTACTTCTGACAGCTGGGAGATATCCGTAGTGCAATGGATGGTGATAAAAGCAGAAAAGGGGTCATGTCCAGAGCCAGAACAGAGTAGGTGGTCGAGCTTGTACAGTTGAGAGATATCTTTAAATACAGCAGTGAAGGCAGGGGAATCTGGGCAAGCTAGGTGGTCTGCTGGCATTTACTAGGTGATGCTAAGTAAGTAAAGTGATGCCTGAAAAACTAGGTCCACGTTTATCATTGTGAAATAAATATTTAATGTACTTACCTTGGAGATGGTGCAATACATTGAAATCCACAATCTTTAATTTCCCCCATTATTTGAGCATTTCTTATCTGACAAGATATATTAAATTGCCAGAATAGATGAAATGACTGAAATTCCTCAAAAATCAGGGGGCAAAAATAAGTAAGTCCCTGTTGAATTCTAAGGGAATTTCTAGTTAGGTTCCCTAGGGTAGTGATGCTTTATGGCTTGCAATACTGAGGCTATGCAGAAGAGCTTAATATCCCTTCACATATTGCAGTAAAAGCTTAGAGCAGATTAACACAAAAAAGTGGGCTAAAGTCCAAAGCATATAAGAACTGTAAAAACTAGATAAAACTAGATTTTTTTCTTCTAAAAGACTGTCATACAAAATAAGGCTTTAGCAGGTAATTATTAATATTCATTAGTTTGTTTAATAATCATGATAATGGGTATGAAACTTGTTAGTTCTCTAAAATTTAACTTGTATGGAACAAAAACAGAAGTGCAAAATGAGATATAAGTTTATTTCTTAGCTGCGTATGTCAGAATTGCTTCTCTATTTTGGCAAGCTAATTTTCTGTGTTTGGGTAATTGCCAGGTTCTTGTGGCCTGGTTTTGGCCTCTGTTGGAAACAGGATGCTGGGCTTGATGGACCCTTGGTCTGACCCAGCATGGCAATTTCTTATGTTCTTATGTTCACATAATAAATAGAGGAAGTTCCAAACTGCAGTAAAACTGGCTGTATCTTTCACTTTTTCAGTCTAATAAGGAGACAGTGGAACCTTCAGGATTCCTATAATTTCTTGGGAATCGGACACTCCTCGTCATATGCCCTGAACAGAGCGGATAAGCCAATGTCACTATTCCCACTGCTGGACACAAAGAGAATATGGCTACCAGTGAAGTTTTGAAGCCATTTTACTGGCAAAGTATTTCACCATTTACAATAGCATCTGGTGAGATTGCTGTTCTCTTTATGCTCATTAGCTGTGTACGTTTTCAATCATAGTATAAGTGTTCTCCTCTAACAAAATATAAGAAAGGTAAACACCCTTGTCTAGGCTTAGGATTATCAACTAACTCATTTGGAAGGCTGAACTAGTCTTTGCTTCTCCCGCTACGTCTAGGGACTTGTAGTTGTAATGTTTTTTAAACAAGTAGGATACAGTAGGGACAAAATAGGGACAGGTTTAGCCTATGCAGATGACATAGAGTCATTTGGAAACCCTAGCTTGGCTTGAGGTACTTTGAAACAGGGATGGGTGAACTGGCTCAGTTAAAAATCACGGAAAATAGGACAGGATTGTGATTTGGTGCAGATAAATCTGTCACTCATGGGTGACTCTCATGTCCCCTATTCAAACAAAATCTTTTTCATCTACAGTAATTTAATGCATAGAAACACATTTATACTCCAAATAAATATAAGTAATCCTGGGTTTTGGAAAATATCTCAACTTCAATCCCAGTCAGAGCTGTCTCGACTTTCAAAGTAAATTAAATAATATTCACAGGGTCACACTTGGATTCGAAACAGGTTCAAGGGAGCTTGTGCATTCCTAATTTGCACCGTAGGTCATAATCTGAAGGATAATCCAGCACAACTAAACAGAACTCTTCAATAAGAAACAGGTACATGGGATTCTAGAAGAGGATGGTCCAGTTGCTGAGAGTCCAAATCTTTCACTGGTCACTGGGATTTCTTTGAAAATGGTTAAATAGAACGTATAGTGAACCAAGCTCAGAAGTATTTCTATTCTGGATAAGGAAACTTCTCCCCTCTGTGGATGAACAGGCAGCCCACATACCCTACCTTCTCAGTAATTAGCTTCTTCTGACTGGTAACACTTCATCAGCAATCTCCATCTTCGGCAAACCCAAACTCTGGAAAACAGCATGGAATGGTGATTCCAATAAATTCCAAATTTATTCAGACACAAAAATAGGATGTTTTCAACAAGTTCAACTTCCCCCCAGGCTGTCCACTAAAAATAGGCAGACCAGAGCAAAACCCAGCATGACAGATCTCTAAGGCGCAGGGAATTCATGCCTGTCAAAATCCAGCACAGTCCATCAGTAGCAGATCAGGCACTTACTCAAATCTTTGCAGAGGAAATAAATGTTGAGGCTTCCAACAGGGAACAAAAAAAAAAACCCAGCCAAAAAAAGGCAGAACAAAAACAAAGTAAAAAAGCCCACACTCATTGCAGGTCTCACCCTTTATACCACTAGATGTCACCTTTGACCCCAGCAAGACTTAACCCCCATATACACGCTCTACCACTGAAACAAACACAGCCTATTGTTTTCTATAGGTAGAGATTAAATAAGGTATAGGCAGAGGTTAATCATGTATGATTTTTTACCCACCGGTGAGAAGTTGTACATGTGCATGCGATGCAAAGAGCTCCTGGCTCTCAGAGAACGAGTCCGATCTCTGGAGGCTAGAGTGGCAGACCTGGAGGAGCTGAGGGAGACAGAGAGGTATATAGATGAGACCTTCAGGGACATAGTAGTCCAGTCCCAACTTCAGACTGGCAGCCCTGGTGCTGCCTTGGATGAAGAAGGTCTCATAATGGGAGACCACCAACCAGGTGTAGCAGGAAAGGATCCTGTAGCAAGGACCTGCTCTCTAGGTGATGCATTGTCCTTTCGCACTGAGGATATCTCCCCAAGGCCTACTGCCCAGGAGGGAAGGGTTAGGTCGGCCGTCATAGTTGGTGATTCGATTATTAGGAATGTAGATAGCTGGGTGGCGGGTGGGCGTGAGGATCGCCTGGTAACATGCCTACCTGGTGCGAAGGTGGCAGACCTCACGCGTCACCTAGATAGGATTTTAGACAGTGCTGGGGAGGAGTCGGCTGTCGTGGTACACGTGGGCACCAACGACATAGGAAAATGTGGGAGGGAGGTTCTGGAAGCCAAATTTAGGCTCTTAGGTAGAAAGATTAAATCCAGAACCTCCAGGGTAGCATTCTCTGAAATGCTCCCTGTTCCACACGCAGGTCACCAGAGGCAGGCAGGCAGAGCTCCGGAGTCTCAATGCGTGGATGAGATGATGGTGCAAGGAAGAGGGATTCAGTTTTGTTAGGAACTGGGGAACCTTTTGGGGAAGGGGGAGTCTCTTCCGAAGGGATGGGCTCCACCTTAACCAGGGTGGAACCAGACTGCTGGCGCTAACCTTTAAAAAGGAAATAGAGCAGCTTTTAAACTAGAACAAAGGGGAAAGCCGACAGTCGCTCAGCAGCGCATGGTTCGGAGAGATGTATCTTTAAAGGATACTAATGATGCATTAGAATTAGGGCATCCCGACAGTGAGGTTCCAATAATTAGAAAAGTAGTCCAAGTGCCTGTAACTAAAAACTCACCTGAGCTAAAAAATTCTAACTTATCCCTATCAATTAAAAAGCAGAATAAAAATACAAACAAAAAACAAACTTTGAAATGTTTGTATGCTAATGCCAGAAGTCTAAGAAGTAAGATGGGAGAATTAGAATGTATAGCAGTAAATGATGACATAGACTTTATTGGCATCTCAGAGACATGGTGGAAAGAGGATAACCAATGGGACAGTGCTATACCGGGGTACAAATTATATCGCAATGACAGAGAGGAGCAGTCGGGAGGAGGTGTGGTGCTTTATGTCCGGGATGGCATAGAGTCCAACAGGATAAACATCCTGCATGAGACTAAATACAAAATTGAATCTTTATGGGTAGAAATCCCTTGTGTGTCAGGGAAGACTACAGTGATAGGGGTATACTACCGTCCACCTGGTCAAGACGGTGAGATGGACAGTGAAATGCTAAGAGAAATTAGGGAAGCTAACCAAATTGGTAGTGCAGTAATAATGGGAGACTTCAATTACCCCAATATAGACTGGGTAAATGTATCATCGGGTCACGCTAGAGAGATAACGTTCCTGGATGGAATAAATGATAGCTTTATGGAGCAATTGGTTCAGGAACCGACGAGAGAGGGAGCAATTTTAGATCTAATTCTCAGTGGAGCACAGGACTTGGTGAGAGAGGTAACGGTGGTGGGGCCGCTTGGCAATAGTGATCATAATATGATCAAATTTGATTTAATGACTGGAAAAGGAACAGTGTGCAAATCCAAGGCTCTCGTGCTAAACTTTCAAAAGGGAAACTTTGATAAAATGAGAAAAATTGTTAGAAAAAAACTGAAAGGAGCAGCTACAAAATTAAAAAATGTCCAAGAGGCGTAGTCATTGTTAAAAAATACCATTCTAGAAGCACAGTCCAGATGTATTCCACACATTAAGAAAGGTGGAAAGAAGGCAAAACGATTACCGGCATGGTTAAAAGGGGAGGTGAAAGAAGCTATTTTAGCCAAAAGATCTTCATTCAAAAATTGGAAGAAGGATCCCACAGAAGAAAATAGGATAAAGCATAAACATTGGCAAGTTAAATGTAAGACATTGATAAGACAGGCTAAGAGAGAATTTGAAAAGAAGTTGGCTGTAGAGGCAAAAACTCACAGTAAAAACTTTTTTTAATATATCCGAAGCAGAAAGCCTGTGAGGGAGTCAGTTGGACCGTTAGATGATCGAGGGGTTAAAGGGGCACTTAGAGAAGATAAGGCCATCGCGGAAAGATTAAATGATTTCTTTGCTTCGGTGTTTACTGAAGAGGATGTTGGGGAGGTACCCGTAATGGAGAAGGTTTTCATGGGTAATGATTCAGATGGACTGAATCAAATCACGGTGAACCTAGAAGATGTGGTAGGCCTGATTGACAAACTGAAGAGTAGTAAATCACCTGGACCGGATGGTATACACCCCAGAGTTCTGAAGGAACTAAAAAATGAAATTTCAGACCTATTAGTAAAAATTTGTAACTTATCATTAAAATCATCCATTGTACCCGAAGACTGGAGGATAGCAAATGTAACCCCAATATTTAAAAAGGGCTCCAGGGGCGATCCGGGAAACTACAGACCGGTTAGCCTGACTTCAGTGCCAGGAAAAATAGTGGAAAGTGTTCTAAACATCAAAATCACAGAACATATAGAAAGACATGGTTTAATGGAATAAAGTCAGCATGGCTTTACCCAGGGCAAGTCTTGCCTCACAAATCTGCTTCACTTTTTTGAAGGAGTTAATAAACATGTGGATAAAGGTGAACTGGTAGATATAGTATACTTGGATTTTCAGAAGGCGTTTGACAAAGTTCCTCATGAGAGGCTTCTAGGAAAAGTAAAAAGTCATGGGATAGGTGGCGATGTCCTTTCGTGGATTGCAAACTGGCTAAAAGACAGGAAACAGAGAGTAGGATTACGGTAAATGGGCAATTTTCTCAGTGGAAGGGAGTGGACAGTGGAGTGCCTCAGGGATCTGTATTGGGACCCTTACTGTTCAATACATTTATAAATGATCTGGAAAGAAATACGAGTGAGATAATCAAATTTGCAGATGACACAAAATTGTTCAGAGTAGTTAAATCACAAGCAGATTGTGATAAATTGCAGGAAGACCTTGTGAGACTGGAAAATTGGGCATCCAAATGGCAGATGAAATTTAATGTGGAAAAGTGCAAGGTGATGCATATAGGGAAAAATAACCCATGCTATAATTACACGATGTTGGGTTCCATATTAGGTGCTACAACCCAAGAAAGAGATCTAGGTGTCATAGTGAATAACACATTGAAATCGTCGGTTCAGTGTGCTGCGGCAGTCAAAAAAGCAAACAGAATGTGGGGAATTATTAGAAAAGGAATGATGAATAAAACGGAAAATGTCATAATGCCTCTGTATCGCTCCATGGTGAGACCGCACCTTGAATACTGTGTACAATTCTGGTCGCCGCATCTCAAAAAAGATATAATTGCGATGGAGAAGGTACAGAGAAGGGCTACCAAAATGATAAGGGGAATGGAACAACTCCCCTATGAAGAAAGACTAAAGAGGTTAGGACTTTTCAGCTTGGAGAAGAGACGACTGAGGGGGGATATGATAGAGGTGTTTAAAATCATGAGAGGTCTAGAACGGGTAGATGTGAATCGGTTATTTACTCTTTCGGATAGTAGAAAGACTAGGGGACACTCCATGAAGTTAGCATGGGGCACATTTAAAACTAATCGGAGAAAGTTCTTTTTTACTCAACGCACAATTAAACTCTGGAATTTGTTGCCAGAGAATGTGGTTCGTGCAGTTAGTATAGCTGTGTTTAAAAAAGGATTGGATAAGTTCTTGGAGGAGAAGTCCATTACCTGCTATTAAGTTCACTTAGAGAATAGCCACTGCCATTAGCAATGGTTACATGGAATAGACTTAGTTTTTGGGTACTTGCCAGGTTCTTATGGCCTGGATTGGCCACTGTTGGAAACAGGATGCTGGGCTTGATGGACCCTTGGTCTGACCCAGTATGGCATTTTCTTATGTTCTTATGTTCTTAACCATTTGGGACTAGTGTTACAACTGGAATTAGATATGAGCCCAATTTTGAAACACGGTGCATGCGATCTGAAAATGTAGATCTTCCAGTTGGGTATATTTGAGTGTAAGGATTTTTTTTACTTGTTTTTAAATAAAAACTATGATTCTCAATGAAAGTTGAGAACTACAATCAAATCAAATTAAAAAAAAAAAAGTCCTTTATCCAAACAGGGCCTTATTTATTTGAAATTTTTATATATCAGACTCTATCATATGACTGAGGTAGTTCACAAAAGGTAGAGACATAAATTTAAAATACAGTCATACAGACATAGATTAAAATACAATATTGTGCAAACAAATTAAGCGGACACAAATTGCGAGACACTGATTTAATCGGATCATGGCACCACCCCCTTTCCTTCTCTCCCTCACCCCCCCCCCCCCCCCCCCCCCGAAAAGAAATTTGGCATCTGCATAACATTAAATTGAACTCCGCCTCTTTAAATTGCAAATTTCACAGTTTGAATCTTAACTCATCTGTAATTGGCATGCAGGCACCACTGTAACTGTGCTATGCCTGCAGGCACAGACTCACCAGCCATGCTCCAATGCTGCTGCAGTAATTCCAAACCTCGAGCAGAAAATCATGCAGAAAACTGGGCCTCCTGCTGTAAGACCTGACAAAGTTGCTTTCTATTAGTAAAACGGACAGCTGGCTATTGATAACTTGACAAGGAAGAGCTCTAGCCACTAAGGGATTCCTCCCAATTTGTGCCTTACATATGGAAAAAATAATTAAGGTTCTCCCGTTGGTATAAAATACCTACAAACTTTATAGTTGGATGCAGCTCTAAGACAAGCTTCTGGGGCCTCTGAGAACTATGCCTGGTATTTGTGCTTAAGACAAAAGTAATAGGTAGATAGGGCCTCCTGTGCTTTGCCGTGCTCACTGAATTTGTAGACTCTAAGCAATCTATTGATAGGCCTTGCTCGAACGTTGAATACACTCCTATCATCTTACCTGACTGGCAAATGTGATACTACTGTTTTTATTTTCCTTTTCCATATCATGACAGGTGCCTCTAATATTCTACTTTGTTTTCTGTAGAAATGAAGGTCAACATCTTTATTTATTTATATATATATTCAGTCTTCTTTTCCGCTACTTCCACAATGTTCAAAGCGATTACATAAGACATGCACAATTAAATAAAAGCAAAAACAAACAAACATGATTAAAACATTAAACAATAATACAATGCACTAGAATCAAACGAAGCTATTTATTTCCAAAAGCCTTAGGTCCAATTGTTTCTGAAAGCACAAATAGCCACACTCATTACAGAGACGTAAAGGAAGGGAATTCCACAAGTCAAAAGCAGCAATGCCAAATACTTTTTTCCTTGTTTCCTGCGAACGATATTGGCTTATGGAAGGAGTCATTAAAAATCCTTGAGATGACTTTAAAACACATGATGGAACATACCAATCCACTCTTTATTTTTTATTTTTTTTTAAACAAAAATTATCAAAATGAATTGGTCAAAAGCTTAAACTGTACACGGGCAAAAATTGGAAGCCAATGTAAGTCTTTTGCATATGGGGATCTACCAACACTTTGATGCAAGCCAAGGATAATACGAACGACTGAATTTTGGACTATTAGAACAAGTAATAGCAAATAATTTGCCAAACCCATATATAGGGAATTGCAGTAATCAAGATAGGTAAGAACAATTGCCTGTGGCACAGTTCTAAAATCCTCTATCAAAATCGCATAATTTGAAAGTAGTACTTTTTAATTGGAATAACGTAATGCACTTATGTCTGACTTTGGAGAGCTATGGCCGCCTCTTAACACCTACAATTTCTTTATTGACCTTTATTTCTCTTTATCCAAGTGAACTAACATAGCAGCCAGCCACACTACTTTATTTGCTTGTATTAGTAGGTTTGGGAGGCACTAGGCAGACCTCTGTGGACACATTCAACCACTTTAAGGGACGTTACAAAAAAACTGGGTTAAATGTCCAGGCTTGAATAGCCCATCAGTTTTTGGAAATCCAGAAAAGACAGTTTCTGAAATAGGGTTGCCAATTCTGAGTGGAAAACAACCTTGTCACATGCACATGTGGGCCACATCAGGAGGGAGGGGGCAGCGCAGCCTTCAGTTGTTCTCTTCAGATCTCGATAGGCTGCAGCCTGTCTTAAGTAGCAGGAAGTGGCAAAGCTTCATCTCCTGTTTGCTGCCCCCTAAATTTTGCCCCTCTAGGCACAGGTGCCTATGCACAAATCTAGGATTGCAGAGTACCCCCCCCCCCCCCACTACCATACACATCTCCCAGATGCCCACCTCCCCTCCCCATACGCACGCATACACTGCATAGAATAACACCTCCATGCTCATCCTCTGCAAACAGCGCCTCCTTCCCCGCCACACACTGCAGTGTGTACAGCACAACCACTGAAGCACCCTGCACCCTCAGCACAAACTATGTGCGTGATTGTACCGACTGTGATTGGGACTTGGCTAGAAGAGGTGGGAGTGCCAGGCTATCTCCCATGAGGTGACCCATCCCTACCCAATTCTTCGCAGGTGACCAAGTGCACAGTTCCTCCCAGCTCAGTCGCTGTCTTCTCAACCCTTGCTCCTCCTCGTGCTCTTCCGCAGGAGTGGACTTCCTGTCCGAAACAAGGCTGCCCCCATATGATGGAGGAGTCCCCCCCCCCCCCCCCCGCTAACCGGGCAGGTAAGCAACTTCTTCCAGCACAAATGTGCTGAGCCACAGCCACTGGCCATAGGATCCATTTTACCTGCTTTTATACTGCCGGTTTTTTTAACTTGTGTCATCAGCTGGCCTGGCCAGAGGAAAAAACGGCCAGTTGGCAACCCTGTCCTGAAACGAGCAAAACACCAACATTTTCAGTAACAACATTTAAGTGGCTCCACCACCTATAAGATCCACATAAGGCATAAACTTGCAGTTTGCTGCATTTAATGATGGAGCAATCTCAAGTTACTGTCAATTAACACTGCAATTCCATGCCATACATGAGTCTGATTTTATGAACAGTATCTGTTCTAAAAGTCAATCCTTTATATTATATTTGTTTATCTATCTGTATTTTTTAATTCAGTACTACAATACTGGAGCTTGGCATCTGATATTCCTGTGAGTGACATTGCTGCGCTTCCTTATATGGATCTATAGTCCTGCAATGACGTTAAAAGCCAAGAAGATCACAAGTGGTATATGAAATTTCATAAATAATAATAATGGTCAATATTCAAAACTGGCCAGTTAAGTAACTTAGGCCTGGATTTATCAAAATGCGATAAGTATCGCATGCTATAGCAAAAGGGGTGTGTTTTATGCTAATATACAGTTTATCACAATTGGTGCTAATTACCTATGTGAAGAGCTAAATTAGTGGAGAGAGAGAGACAGACAGACAGACTAGCCATGATGCCTTCTCCCTAGATAGGTATTTGTATCCCTATGGTAGGCCCACCTAGTAACTCGAGGTGGGGTTTAGGTATAAGTGTAGGGGGTTAGGGGCCACTGTGACATTCAACGTGAGACGTACGAACAGAACAGTGGTCTCTTGTGAAGATTTGATGGCCCTCGGAGTGAGGAAACTCACCCAAAGATGAGATTTGTGCAATGTTCTCTCAACCTAGCTTGATGGACTCAAGCTAGGTTGAGAGAACTTCTGACAGCTCCACTGGCTGGTGTTTTCAATGCTTCTGTAGATTTGGGAGTAGTTCCGGAGGACTGGAAACAGGCAGATGCACTTCCTCATCACAAAAGTGGAAGTAAGAGAAGTGTCTGAGAACAAGGCAGTTAGTCTGACCTTAGTGATGACTAAATTAATGGAATCACTGTTAAAACAGAGAATAGTGCAGTTTTTAAAATCCAGTGGATTACAGGATCCAAGGCGGCATGGTTTTACCAGAGGTAGATCTTGACAGACAAATCTAATTTTCTTTGTGTGACCAGAGAAAAGCACCAAATTGGCAGAATATACGGTAAATGATACTAAATAAAGAATCAATTAGGTAGACATGGTTTAATGGGGACAGGCCAAGACAGGAAACACTACAAATCAAAATATTTAAAAATCCTTCCAAAATGTTTCACACCCAAGTGAACATACCAAACATTTTTTTAATTTAAAACCTTCTATTATAGTTTTTTTTGTAAATTTTTGTAAAGGGTGGCCTGACCATCATATCAACAGGCTTAATCTATTGCTGCAAATTTCACTGGAACTGTTTTTTATCGCCTGAGTATTTGTTTAATCAGTCTATACTACCAACCTATTTTTACTAGAAGATTTTAAATAAAGAATTGTTGGTATGGTTCACTTGGATGTCAAAAATTTTGGAAGGAGTTTTTGATATTTTAATGGGAACAGTCAATATGATTTTTGCAAAGGGTAGTCAGTCTTGCCTTACCAATTTACTAGAATTTTTTTGAAGGTGTAAATAAACATGGAGAGCTGGTTGATTATAGTGTATTTGGATTTTCAGAAAGCATTTGACAAAGTCCCTCATGAGAGAGACCTCAGAAAAATGGGAGATCATGGAATCAGAGGCAGTATTCTATTGTGGATTGGTAACTGAAGAAAAGACAGAAAATGGAGGGTAGGACTAAACAGTTTTCAAATGGAGAAAGGTCATTAGTGGAATTTCATGGGGGCTGGTACTTGTTATTTAGCATATTCATAAATGATCTGAAGAAATTAATGCATGAAGAAAGGAATGCTATGGAGGCAGTGCATGCACATTTTTCTCATTCATATTCATTGTGGAGAACCTGAAAACCCGACTGGCTGGGAGTCCTTCTGGTCGGGTTTGGGAATCACTGCCCTAGAGGAAAGGGGAGATATGGAGACATTTAAATACACTGAAGGAATAAGTGCACAGAAGATGAGCCTCTTTCGATGGAAAGGAGACTCTGGAATGAGGAGATCATGGAATGATGATGAGTCATCTAAGGAAATATTTTTTTTTACAGACAGGGTAGTGGATGCAGGGCTCTGTGAAGGTGGTGGAGACAAGGACATCATCAGAATTAAAAAAAAATATGGGCCAAGCATAGAGGGTCTCTGAGGGGAGAAGAAGGGACTGTAAAGAGGAACGAGTAATGTGAATGGGCCATATCGTCTTTATCTGCTATCATGTTCTATATTCCATGTTCCTGTGACCAAGTACCGCATGTTATTTACATTTTCTCTAATGAGAACCATCTCAGCATTAAGCTGAATGAGGTCCTGACCCTGGTTTGCTTAATACTTTTGTGGGAGCTGTGATCTGTGTAGCCCATGAACTGGCTGAAATACTCACTCTATATAATAATAATTTACAGTAAAAATGTCCACCAACAGCTAATAACGAACATACATTTCTGACTAAGTATCCCACTCAAAATGTTATGTTGTACCAACAATCAGAGCTCCGCAATTAGTTTGTCCAGATAACCTGACACTGGTTTATATGTCAAAACAAACTAAACATTTTGCAATTACATTATAAACTGCTGTCAGTTTAAATTTTACCCCTTGGGGTAATAATTTATTTATGTATGTATTTTATTTTTGCTACTTCCATTTCATCACTGCTTTGATTAAAGTGCTATTTAACTGAAATTAAAAATACATCGTTTGCGGCTAGTTTCTTGCTACTTGACAGCCTAATTGAAACTAAAAATAACTACTATTCTTTGGAAAAGCTATTTATAATGTATATTTAAATTGTCATATAAATAGATACCTTTAGTTTTTGTCTTGTTCCTTGACATACTATGGTGATTATTCCCATGGACTATAGAAGAGCCTTTAACCATGAATAAATTCTTGAAATTCCATAGCCATGTGCAAGATATATAGGTAGTAAGATATATTGCCATATAAGAATGCTTTTAGCTGTTCTGATTGACTGAAAACCTTTTTATTTGCAGAAAAAGGGCATTTTCTGATTTTCAGTTATGGAAGGCCTTCTAGGCTGAGAAAAGCCTCCCAGAAAACCGGAGACTTATCTGTGAGAATATCTGCAATTGGAAGAAGACGTTCCCCGAAATACTTTTCATTATGATGAATCCCTGGAAGCTCGTTCACTATGGAGATGCCCTCTGAAGTGCATTCAGTCATAGGTGGGTCCTTTATAAGGTTTTCACTTGCTTTCCTGGGGCCTCTCTTCTTCACACACCATAGTGTGTGTAGATCAGTGTTTCCTAAACAGTGTGCCTGTTATGATATCGAGGTGTGTGGATTCTTAGGGGCAACAGTGATAGTGACTCCCACAGGGAGGAGCCCCGTAGGGAACTGTAGCACCAGGCTAGACTTTTAAGCAGCTTGTATGGTTCACCAGAGGTGGCAGTAGAGAGTGGATTAGATAGCAACAGTCTGTGATCCTCGGCGGAGGAGACCTGTCCCACAATGGTGGTGTAAGGCCCCGATACAGGTATCCAGTGAGGTGCTGTAGGAGAGACAGACTGGCAGATGTTATTACACATTCCCTTGTAGCTAAGAAGATAGAGTTCCCAATAAGCAGTAGAGAGAGGATAGGCAGCAACAGTCTGTGATCATCGGCAGAGGAGTCCCATTCCACAATAGTGGTGTAGGGCCCGAGGCAGATAGACAACGAGGAGCTGTAGATGAACAGATTGGGAGAAATAGTACACCCTCTCTGTAGCTGATAGGTAGTGTTCCAGCAGGTAGAAGAATTGGTAGCAGGCACCAGGATAGACACACAGGCCCTCGAGGAGTGAGTACCTGGATTCAGGATAGGCACCTGGAAATAAGCAAAGGGCCCCTGAGGAGCAGGTACCCAAGTTAGTAGAACCCGTGAGGGTGAAGATAGCTTCCAGCAGCAGCAAAAGCCAGAGCAACCTCAGACCGGAACGAATCCAATCCATTGCTAACTCAGCGAGAGTCAGCAAATGGGCAACCTTTGGTAGTCGGAAGCAGTGACGTCACTTGAGGGGGACGCCCCCGATGCCAACACTGCTATAAGACGTGAGGCGTGTGCGCGCACCCTAGGAGGCCTCAGATCAACATGACGGGATGCCGCTCCAAAGCCACTCCAGGGACGCTGGAGGGTACGGGAAGGAAATGCTATGGACGCCATTCTCCCGAGGCTGGTGGAGAAGGCTGAAATAGAGGTGAGGTATGTCGGGTGAAGCCGTCTGAGACTGACAGACGCAACAGTACCCCCCTTCAAAGGACCTCCTCCAGACCCCCTACCTGGTCTTGGTTTCGGAGGATGTGAATGATGATACTGGTTCAGCATCTCTTTGTCCAGAATGTTAGACATAGGTTCCCACAAGTTATTTTCTGGACCATAGCCCTCCCATGACAGGATGTATTCCCATACTCTGCCTCTCTTCCTTACATCAAGTATAGCGTCTACTTTGTACTCAATGTCCTGTGTCAACAGGAGGTGGAACTGGTGTCTTGGTGCTGAATTTGTTGAGAATAAGCAGTTTCAGTAATGAAACGTGAAACGCGTTATGGATCTTCATTGCTGGAGGAAGTTTGAGACTGTAGGAGGGATTGCCCAGACGTCGGAGTATGGGGAATGGTCTGACATAGCATGGAGCGAAGCGAGCAGATGTCAACTTCAATCTAAGGTGCTTTGTAGACAACCAGACCTTATCACCAGGCTTGAATTCACGAGCCTTGTCATGATGAATGTCATAGTCTCGTTTTGCTTGAATTCCAGCATTTTACTTTAAGAAATTAGTGCCTACCCGAAGGTAGGCACTAATTTCTGCCAGCACTGGGAAAGTGCACAAAAAAGCAGTAAAAACTGCTTTTCTGTGCACCCTCCGACTTAATATCATGGCAATATTAAGTCAGAGGTCCCGAAGGGTAAAAAAAAGTAAAAAGAAAAAAAAATTTTAAATGGGCCGGCAGCTGTCGGGCCGAAATCCAGACGCTCAATTTTGCCGGCATCCGGTTTCCGAGCCTGTGGCTGTCAGCGGGCTCGAGAACCGACGCCGGCAAAATTGAGCGTCGGCTGTCAAACCTGCTGACAGCCACCGCTCCGGGCTAAAAGGAGGCGCTATGGACGCACTAGTGTCCCTAGCACCTCCTTTTGCCTGTTTCTACCGCACCACCTCATTTGCATACTGTATCGCGCGCGCCGGGAGAGCGGGCGTTCGTCCGCTCTCCCGCGTTTTTACTGAATCGGCCTGATAGTTAGGGGATCCCATAATGGAACATTGGGATTACCAAGTGACTGTAGGTCAAAAGGACCAAATGAACCTGTACTGGTTTTCCTTATGGCATCCTGACTTGAGACTGATCAGTGACCCGGTGGCTCGTGCAGTGCACTGCCATATGGAGGACCTGAATTTGATTCCTGTTCTCTATGTCCTCCAGGGCCTTGGGGGTGCTGCAGTGGCAGCAATCACAACCCCTGTGGTTCCTCAAGGAGCTGCTAGCCAAGGATCTGCCACTGCACTGGCTGGGCTACCTTGGGCTATAACAAAAGGGGGGACATCTCTAGGTAGGTGTGAATGAAAGCTTATGGTGCTGTAGCTCAGTACAGAGATTAGTTCTGATAGGGCTTGGAAAGTAGCAGACCAGGGGAAACATCTGGCAAATAAAGAAATTGGAGGTTTACAGGTGCCGGCATTCAGTGGGTCAAATCCAGGCCTGACCCAGCCTACCCCGATCACCTGTAGTCATCTGGAAGCCCTAAAATAGTGCAGAGGTCTAGGATTGAACGGCCATAGGTTCTCCTCTTCCTTGAGGAGGGTGAATTACTCTCAGGTGACCTGATAAGTACCGCTCCCTAACCCGTCTTGATAAAAGGTAATGTAGCCACTGACCTGCTAACACTCCCGTGACCTGAAAAATACAAACGTCAATAGTGAATTAGTCTGAAAGGAACAAAAGAGAGTTCTAATGACAGTGCCATACCTTACAAATAAATGCTCACTGGGTGTCTTTCTGTCTTAGAACTTATTGTGAAAAGTTTTCCAAAGCTATCAGACTGTGCCCCTTCTGGCATGCCAGCACAGGTTTTATTGTCCCCTGATTAATTCTCCCTGCCTTCTTGGCACCCTTAGCTTGTACAATGGCACTTTCATTTGGCAGTGAACCGCACTGCCTAAGTGCCTATTCGGGAGAGTTATTTTGCTTTCAAAGCAAATTTCTTTCATTAAAATATCACTGATTTGGATTCACTCACTCCCCCCCCCCCCCCCCCCTAGTTTTCTTTCAATTTTATTGAGTCTCAAGTTTATGCAGGGATTTGATGTAATCTGTCTTCAGAAGCCAGGAATTCTGTTCCTGCTTTCTTTAACCTGATCTCTTATTAATTCCATGCGAGTAAATCAGTCAGCAATCAATACCAGCCGCAGTGTGGATTCCAGTCGGAGCCCAAGCCCCGTTCTCCATTCACCATTTCTGCAATATTGCTGCTTTATTACCATATCGGATGTATCCAACTGGGACCTACCAAATCCACAGTTTTTGGGGTTTTTTTTTTATTACGGTAGGATTACCTTGCCAGTGCCGCCGCATTGTAAAACCTTATTCCATACGGCTGAGGACACTGGGGCATGGTATTAACCTGTCCCCACCAACAGAGCTACCAGAACTTTACATGCATCGGGATATGGAAAGGCTGAATTAAAAAACCCCAGTCCTAAAATGACTTGAGTTGAACTGAATTAAAGTTTAAATTGCCTGAGAGGAGCATTACCACCTCCTCTCCATGCTATACCTCAGGCTGTTTAAAGATAGGGCAGAAGGACTAAAAAAAAACCTGAGCAACAGAAGAGAAATGCAATCCCAGTCCTGAAAAGGATGCTGACCTAGTTGAAATACTTCCTTAACGGATCAGGAGAAGGATGGGGGCACACTCTCCCCCCTCCCCCCCCCCCCCAATCAGAGACTTTCCTGGTGTGACACAGGGCCCAGGGTAAATCACTGGGGTTATCTGCTGTATCTCCGCAGACTGCGAGCTTCCATTCAAAGAAGACATTCAGAGCAGGTAATCCACGTGGCCTTATCCACAGTCGTTCAAAGGGAGCATCATTAGAAAAACTTTTCATTTGAAAAGTCACCCCTTCTTCCCGCAAACAAAAGAGTGATGACTTTTAAGTATGCACCATTTATACTTTAAGGGGTAGATTTTCAAAACGTACGCGCGCGCCACCCGGCACGCACACACATGGATGTGCGATTTTATAACAAGCGCGCGCTGGCGCGCGCTTGTTATAAAAAGCCAGGTTGGCGCACGCAAGGGGGAGGGGGTCTAATTTTGCAGACTGGGAGGGATCTTTCCAACCCCCTACCCTAAACTCCCTTCCCCTACCCCTATTCTGCCCTCCCCCTATCCCTATCCTAGCTACCCCTAATTGTTTTATTTTACCCTTTGTTCCTGCCAAGGAGCAGGGTGCCGGCGCGCGATCCCCCGGCACAGCGGCAAATGGCTGCTGTACCGAGCACCTCTAGCCCCGCCCCACCCAGAAAGCGCCCCCCCAGCCTGCCCCTTTCAGGAAGGCCCACGCTTATGTGCGTACCGGCCTTTACGTGCGTGGCCGGGCCTTTTTGAAAATAGGCTCGGCACACGCTAGCCCCGGCCACGCGCGTAAAGGCCGAATTTTACGGGTGTGGCCCTTCTGAAAATCCTCCCTTAAGGTTACACTAACTTCATCATTGCAATGGCAATAAAAATGCAAATTCTTCCACTGCCTTTTTCTCGTAGGAGGCTCCTATTACATTGTTTTATAGATATTTTTTCAAGTCTTGAATTAAATCAAGACGTTTGCACATCATATTTCAGATTGGCAGATGCTGGGAGTATTCTGCCGGCAGAGGAAGTGACAACCAAAACCATGACAGAGTTTAGGCATGCTTGGAACAGATGTAGAGGGCGGTGGTAGGAACAAGGTGAGAAGGTTGCAGTACTGCACCCTTCACTCCCAAAGGGGAGAGGTGATAAGGAGAAAGCAAGGTGAGGACAAAACAAGCCCCAGCCAATGACACATTAGGCCACAGAGTTAGCCAGGTGGGAGCCAGCACAAACCAACTGGGTTGATGCTTTCAGTCTGGTGGTGGCCAGGTATCATTTGGCAAAACCAAGGAGATATTAGTGCAACAGCCTCAATAGTGTTGGTAGCTGTCTAAATTATTTCAAAGCGTGCTGGGAAGACAGGAGGGGCCTGGGTGCTGGATTGAGTGTGGGAACCTGTATAATAATTTGTCCAGAATAGTAGAGAACAAAGAGCAAAACGTCAAAAATTGACTTTGATATCAGTTTTTGACATCTTGCTATCCTACAAGCAGTCAAGCTTCTAGGGCTGGTTGCTAGGATAGATTCTTAGCAGTGCAGACCAGCAAAACTGGGTGGACTCTCTGATCCTATTGTTGTCTACTATGTTACTAAGTATGCATGTTATTCAGTTTTCTTCCATGTGTCCTAAGACACCTTACTGTTGCATTTGTTTTTTGTATGGATAATTTTGTAACATCAGTTAACTGGCAAATATGTACAAAAGTTACCAAGTTCCCTTTTGAAAATGATCCTTGGCAAAACTATATACACACAATTGCAACTACTAATCGGGGCACACGATTTTGCTGAAAGAATTTACGGTACAATTTTTTTTAAAATAAAAAAGCATACACTTAAGTCCCAGATCTGCCCAGACTTCACCCCCATGGAATGCCTCTCTCCTATGTGCATAATGCATACAGTGTGTACGCATGCAGCTTTACTCATGCATCAGTCCACAATTTTCTAAAAGGTCATTTCTGCATTTGAAGCACAGCTTTACCAGCAGAAGTCCCTCTGAAATGTACCCTGCCTAAGGCCGAGAAGCCAAAAATGCTTATTCACACTTCAGTCGGCAAACCACCTTATTTAAATGTGCTTAAAACCACTTACACGCACTACCTCCCTGCTGGTATGGTGGAACGTGGGAAACCGTGGCATTCAAAAAGAAATGGACACATCTGGACAGAGCACTGACTGATGTGAGGCCTCTTGAAAGAACCGCTGACTAGGCACCCTATCAATGTGCATGTCCCAAGATCTCTTTTTGACCATGGAGACTATAGCCTTGGGCTACCTGTCTCTTACATTGCTGGTAAAAGGAAAAAAAAAAAAGGGAGGAGCTGTAAAGTGCAATTTAGTGAATGTGTAAGGCTTGATTGAGAGTGCAAGGCAGAAAGGAAGGGACTCATGTGAATAGCAGGAAGATGAGATTTAGATTAAGAGAAGAGAGATGGAATATGTTCCACGGCCGTTTTTAAAAGTTGCTGTGGGAAGAGCAGCAATGACCCTTTAAAAGCAACTTTGGCAGGGACAATGTTCAGTCCTTGATTGAAAAGAGATGAAGTTGGCTAAACAATGTGTTTTTTTGAGAGGTCATGTTGTGCAGTAAATGAAGTGGTGAGTGTGGGTGTGAGATGTGTGTGTGTGTGGGGGGGGGGGGGGGTGTTGAAGTTAATTTTCCTATTTTTCACTAAGTGTAAAAAGTTTGAAAACCAGCAAAATTGTTCCCACAGGCAGCAATGGGAACTGCACGGCTGCAACTGCATTCCAGCCTGGAGCAGGAATAAATAATTTAATATATATATAGAGAGAGAGAAAGAGATGGATATAGATAATATCATAGTAGGGATGGCAGATGAAGACCAATTTGCTCATCCAGATTGCCCAGTGAAATTATCTGTGTATGAAGCAAACAAGTGGTGGGCATCTATGTAAGGGAACAGGTGTTTGTCTAAAAAAGCAATGCCTGAGTGTTCATTTATAATGCTCTTCCCATGACTGATCTTACTGTGTGGGATGCGATTTGTAATTCTGAGTATTACTGACATTGCATCTCCCAGGAAAAAATGTTATTTTTAAGACCTACAAGAAAAAAAAAAATTACCGTTAAGAATCGTATTTTGAATATTCTCCGGGTTGAACTTTTGCCACGCTGCCTCGTGCATGCTAAGTGAAGTATTTTAAGTAACTGAAAAGAACATGTATCTCTTAAAAAAAAAAAAAAAAAAGAAGAAGAAGAAGCTGACTGCTATTTTCTGCTTCTTCAGCCACGGTTCTGCGATGCGTTTAATGCTAGATGGGAGAGAGATGCCTGAATGGAAAAATGTCCATAGAACTCTGAGCAGCAGAGGAATGTGCCGCTGAGTGGGAAAAGGCAACGGAGGCCGTGTCTGCACCACACCTGGACCTCTGCAGAAAGAGATTCCTTTGACCCAGTGAGGGGCAGACCGCTGCAGAGTAACTTTTCTGTATGTATGCTGCTTCTCAACTGCACGGCCTCACAATACACTTGGGAAGAATAAGCTGCCCTACAGGCTGACCGTCGTTTGGCTCTAATGTAAGACCATGTTTCTGCCCAGCTGCCACCTCGCAAGCAGCCAGAACTGAAAAGCAAGGAAATAATGAGAGCTGGCGCATGCTGGGCGAGGCTAGACGGATCCAAGCCATGTCCCGAGACAGCAAGAAATTCAACCTACAAACAGTACCATTTTGATCTTGCTCCATCGTGGAGCACTTCTGACTTTTGTTTAATGCATTGTTCCCATTGTTTTTACTTTGCGGTCTCCCATCCTCACTTTCTGGCACACAGACCCTAACGTCATGACTCCAGCCCCCAGGGAGGGTTCTCGTTTAATAAGCAGAGTCAAACGAAACTCAGATTTTGTCCAAAAAATAGTCGCAAGGCATAACCCGAGATACAGGAGTGGAAGGGTTATCTTAATTTCCAGAGAAAGGGCTATGTGGTTTATGCACAGGTTCTGTTGGATTTTGTGGCACATGGTCTCAGAATGCATGCTCTCCAGATTGAAAGCTCATATTTTGAGGCTATATGTTAGGAATGGCCTTCGTCAACATGCTTGGAATCCTTGCTAGACACTGAATATTGGTTTCAGGTGCTGTTGAGCTTGGTAGGCATCCTTGTAGTTCAAAAGGTGACAGGCTTGGGAAGGACCTGAGAGTACTATCTATGGATGGTGTGCTACAGTGACAGCTTGGGTCTCCTGCTGCTGGTTGTGAGATTTGGGTAGAATGGTGAGAGTTATCCTGAACTCAGAGCAGTTGAATTTTCTATACGCCTCAAGTACTGCATCGGTTGCACCACGTGTGGAATTGCACGCATGGATTTGGGAGATGTGACATGCGTGGAATTTCTCCGTACACTGAGGAAAAATAAGAGGGAGCCGTGATTGTGATTGTATTTAGTGTTTAATTTTGTAACCCATTTTCAATGTCCCTACTGGATGAGTAATAAATGTAATAAAGGAAATATGTGTAAGTTATGGCTTCCTAACCAGCCAGGCATCATAAACACAGGGATGAGTTATCATTATCCCCTTTTTTGCTTCAGCCACCTTCTTGGTAAGGGTTTGAAAAGGACAGGAAAACCGTAACAATATGTGGCTTTTTGTTTCATGTTATTGTCCAGTTTAGATTCTGCCGTACAACGAAATGGTGCCAGGCGTAGGTCAATCGGCGGTCATTTGGAAATCAGCAGTGGTGGAACCGGAGCAATTGGGGATCACTCCTGCCCACTGAAGACCAACAGATATGGTAAGTAGTGACATACAAGGTCTCGGGGGGGGGGGGGGGGGGCTTTTATTTTTAAATTTGTCATCAGGTCGAGGCCTGGACTGCAGGTTTTTTTTTCCTTTCTGTTTTGTATTTCTTTTTTGTTGGTTTTTTCATTTTAAATGAAACAACAAAAAAAAAAAAAAGAAAGAAAAACTTTTACAATACACACCCCAACTGTCCTAGGGTGAACAATAGCTGAGCTTCCTGGGTATTTTAGGGAACGTTTCATACGTAACCATGGCCAGCTTTTCCCCTCCCCTTTGCTTGGGAACTGTAGCAATCTGAGGGAGCAGTGTTTCTGCTCAGTCTTTGAATGCAATCCCTTCTTGGGTTTCTAATGTCAGTGGACCACTTATAATGTTTCTGGAACAATGGCCCCTTCTTTAACTTCATTTGTTCTCTAGTGCCGTACTGCCACCAGGAAAAGCCGAGCCTCGGCCACTGTGAGTTTGAATATAGAGCTACGCTGGAACAGTGTGGCAGTATTCCTAGCATCCACCAATTTCACTGTTCCTTCTGACCACCTTCTGAGGAGATCATAGATACAAGGCAGTGGTTCTCAACACAGTCTTTGGGGCACACCTAGCCCCACCATGAATATGCAAGTGATAGATCTGCATGCATTCCCTCCATTGTATGCAAATCTATATCATGCATATTCATTACAGATATCCTGAAAACCTGACTGGCTAGGTGTGCCCTGATGGATAGGGCTGAGAACCCCGATATAGGGATCTTATAAGCAAGAGGTGGCAGTGCATGCAAATCTATCTCATGCATATTCATGGTGGATATCTTGAAAACCAGGCCTGTTTGTGGCTCTTGAGGACCAGAGCTGGCCAACCCAGTTATAGGCTTTGCAGGCATCAAATTGCTACAATCAAAGCCTCTGGACCTCAAATTCATCCAAGGTTTGCAACATTATTTGTTTCTGCAATGTGGACATTTGTCTTGTTGGTCTCAAAGCATATGTTCACCGTCATGGCCGGTCCAGAAAGTTGAGAAGTTTCACACTCCATAATGGTTTGGCTTAACTCTATCACCAATTAGATTCTGCTTTGAACCAGTCAGCCATGTTAGCAGTTGACTCTGTTCCACGTTTGCTCTCCGAATCTCTGTCTCTTGCCAACTCCTCTCTCTCTGTAGATAGCCTATTGTCTTCTCCTCTGTGCACATATTCCCTTCTTGCTTATAGCAACATCCTCACAAGCTGGTTGGCTGATTCATTATGGGGCTTGCTCAGAGTTCTATTTCATGTTTGTAGAACGCTATATGCTAACTCACTGCGAGATGGCAGGAGACAAAGCCATTTTAAGCTTGGCACAGTAAAGCCTCCCAAACTTGCAAAAATAATGCAAAACATGAAAATACTAAAAATTCACTACAATTCTTACTTTTTCCTCCACATGGGGACCCTATGATGTGTCCCATTTTTATGTACCCTGGCTTGTTTTTCAACTTGATATAGGTACAGAGATTCTTTCCCACTGGGAAAGAGAATAATCTTTAGGACCCTTTGGTGGAGGAAAACATGCCATATTTATTCTATTTTTTAAAAAATAGGACATGACATATAGTTATTCCCAAATTAATTCTTTTTCTACTTGAGATAGATGGCAAAATAAAAATTGTTTACAGCAGAAGAAATAGTTTTTCTAAATGTTTGAGTTAGTGGACGGGATTTATAAAGGCAATGAAGACATGGAGTGAGAAAGTCATTTCTCTCTTCCAGCATGATCTCTGTCTATATCCAGGCCAGTCTGTTATTTCAAGGTGTAAGGGTCTCAGGCCACCACTAGAACATTCAAGGGACTTTACTCCTTCCTAGACATGTAAAGTTCTAGGGGCACCTGGAAATTGGGATGCCATATGCAGTTTATTTACAGAGCAAAGAGCACGGGAATTCCTCAGACATGCTAGTGTTCCCCTCTTCTCCATAATGCTGGTGCAGGAGTCCTCTGCTACTACAGTGGGGAAGATAAAGAATAATATTCTCCCTTTGCTTTGGGGAATTCTATGATTCAGAGGTGCCTTTAGCTTCTCTCCTGGCAAAACTCACTTCCACATCTCCTCTGCTGGGAAGGTCAAGCACAAGAGCCTAGAGTTCCTCTCCTTTCACTGGAAAAGGCCAAACTGGGGTGGGGGTGGGGGTCGGGGGGTGACTCTGCATCCCTTCCCTCTCTCTCCTGCAGGCAGAATCCTCTTACTGCATATCCCACTGAGGATATGTAAGGCTGAACCAAGCTCTCTACCAGAGGATATATTTACTCCTCACCAAGACAAATTACTCTTTAGAAAGGCCACCACTTTTGTGGATATGAAAATCCTGTCGACCGCATCTGCTCCTACAGTGTGGGTCGGAATACATGAGTTTGTTTCTCTGAGCTTTCCTCAAAATATGATGCCAGTCTTCTGAGTTCAGACTAAGTTGACGCTTAGAATTTAACTATTGAGTAAAAAGTGAGGGAAATGTCAGTTCTCAGACCAGTTGCCATTATACATTTGCAAACCCCCTCCCCCCCTCAATGGGGCACAAAAGAGTGACGAGGAAGGAATTCCCTGTGTGGGTTCTTCACAAGGGTTAGGCAGGGGGTGAAGTGGACCGTGCTGGTGACAACATGAAGCAGTATTTCCCATTTACTGTTTTGACAGGGAGGAGATCCCCTTACTCCCCATCCATGAGTATCTATCTGACTACATCCATGGCACAGGCCAGCAAAATAACAGATGCTGACACATTGTGTTCACATTCCAACGACCACAGTAACTTTATTTTTCTGGAATATCCAGCCAGCCAACAACTATTTACATAGGTGAGATTTTTCTACATAAGGAGTTACTGAACAAGTCAGAAAAATCATGGGCCTCTTATATGAGTTAACCCACAAATAGCAGTTTAAGGACATAGGTGATACATCCTGGATATTTCCAGTACTGCTGACCAGAAGAGTCTACATGGTTCTCCTTTCCATTGACTTTTCTTCCCTTGGGCCAAGGAGGGCCAGGTTTTCTCACAACCTATCCCTAACAAAATTCTCATCCAATGGGGACCAGATACAATATCACATTTCAAATATGGATACTCACACCTCCTTATGATCTTGTACCTTCTTCCTTCAGTCTCCTAATCACTGTCCTCATAGTACAGAGTTCCTTGGACACTACATATCAAAAACACCTTTGTGACTCCTGCTCTTCACCTCCTTGGATAGTTCCACGGGAGGAAAAAAAAACACTCTGTCTTCCATTTTACCACTCTGGTCCCAGCCCTTGGTGGAGAGCCCCTGCAGGGTTCCACTATCCTTGGAGGATCCCGGGGCCTCCCAGCCCTCAGGCTGGGTACTCCAGTTGGTCTCATATGTGGATATCCCTATACCCCACCCTATACTGTCAAGGGCAAGGGAGGAAAAGGGAAAACCTATCAAAACCTTCCCCTTGTATACTTACTGCTTCCCTGGAACAACCAATCACTGAACCCAAACATTTTAGGGGACACATTCCACTTTCACAACTTCCCATTATCCATTAAATGCACTGTCAATCATATAAACACCATCCAGTGACCATTTTTGGGTATTACACCACAAATCTAAAGAATATTTTCTTAACGTGGTTAACACTAAATATACAGATGCCTCCCCCACTCGGAACCTCTTGTAGGGGTACCAAGTTAAAACAGGTTGCACCAAAATTCATGGTCTCTCTACACATTGATATGCTCAAGAGTTACTTTACAATTAAGATATGAGCTACTAAGCACCTGTTCAATATGATCAGGGTTGCCAGGACCAGGGCCGGTGCGAGGCATTAGGCAGACTAGGCGATTGCCTAGGGTACCAGAAGTGGGAAGGGCACTGTTGCTGTTTGCTGTATGTGAAGGTGGTATTCTTTTTAACGCGACAGGTCTGAAATCGTAGGATGTGCGCATTGGTCGGCTAGGTAAGGGAGCTTTGGCCACACTGGCACTGTGGCTCGGGGAGGGGTTGGAGAATATGAAGGAATATGACATCATCATGATGTCACCCCTTAGGGTGGCTTGACGTCCTCACTCTTAGCACTGGCCAGGACTCCAGCATGACATATAAGAGCTTTGTGTTACTGGAAGTATGAGTATTGTGTGTGTGTTTGTGTTGGGTGAATGGTATTCAGTGACCAGTTCCTAAAATTATTTAATGAGTCCCCTTCCAAAGCTGTCCTAGGAACCATAATCCAGTTTCTTTAAATCTTGCAGTCTAATATTTCTGTGCGGATTGCTTGAATTTCAGTTCCTTTATAATTCGTTTCACAGCCTCTTTCTCTCTATCCTGATCCCTCTTCTCTCCTTCCCCTCCTCCCTCCGGTCCACTAACTCTTCCTTATTCTTATTCACCACAGAATGTGTAGAGAGAGAGATTCAGCTATAGGAATTACTCCTTTGCCTTCCCCCGAGAACAAGAGATTCCATCCCCGCCCCCCCCCCCCCCTTTCTGCCAGACTTTCTCGTTGTCTTGGAAACTGTTATTGATTGCCACGCTTGGGAGGATGTAGTGGCACTCCATTCCCAGCCGCAAGAGGATCAAGCTCTTGCCCCTGGTGCTCACCGCCCGTCACCGTTGATAGGAAGAAATTTATAGGGACTTAAGCTGGGAGCAGCAGCCCGAGGAAGCCACCAGTGCGCGCGCCACGCCGCACGAGGCGCACGCACACGGCTCAGGTGTGCAAGCGTCGCGGAATCTTGCCTTCCTGACTGCCCCCATTACGGAATCTACTGAACTAGCAGCTAGTCTCTTGGACCCAGCACAAGAAAATAAAAGCCCACAGTAAAATACATTAACTGTTCAGAAAACAGCCTGGAACTATATTATTCATTAGGCAAAGCATGGTGCATCTCGCTCGTCCAGCAGTATCACTGTACGGTTCGATGTGGGCAGTCTGAAGCCTTGTTGTTCTCAAACACATTGAAAGATAGCCTTGGGTTAGCAGTGGCATCAGGATTATTACAGGTTCAGTATAATGATTATAGCTCAGTCAGAGTTTTGTGATTCAAAGTACGAGTTAGGTCTAGTAATATGTAGCTTATTTCTTAATCTGTATAATTCCTGGAATGCAATTCAGTAAAACATTTGATTTGAGATGTAAAAATAAGGGGATAAGGTACAGCAAGCATTGCATCTGTTTTAAAATGATTTATAATTAAGGTAAAATAATAAAGGGGGAAAAGTTGATTAAAATTGAGGCCCTCCAGATTAATTAAAAGCTCGCTGGTGTGTGTGTGTGTGTGTGGGCTGGAGACAAGATTTTGCCATGGAAATAAATGATAGCATTCTGCGGGTTCAAAAGTTGAAACGTGACGTGTTTAGACTGATATGTGGCATCTTAGAATTGCACTGAAGGGTTTGAGATATGCATATTCAATTAAAATATAGTTAGTTGTCAAATTACTTACTGAATTGGCACAGAGATGCAGAGTCTTGTATTTCTAGGTCACTGGTTTGAATCCTGCCACATTCCTCTCCATCCCCATTCACCAATGAAGCCTCCTAAACAGGGCCAGACATAAAATTTGGAGGAGGGAAGGAGGGAGGGGACCCCCCCGTTAAATGATCAGAAGATGCGGAAAGTACCCCTTTTCACCCAAGAATCATCCGAGGGTGTAGGAGCCTTGGGGGGGGGGGGGGGAGGGAAGACCCCCCCAATCTCTCCCTAGTAATTATCAGCGGTTTCAGGCCCAACCCCCCCCCCCCCATCACCTCCCGGATTTTCTCTGCCCGGAGCTTTCTCTCTCTATCCTTGGCCTCTCACGTTGCAAGCCTCCGCAGATCATTTGGACCTGTCTCCGCTGTTCTCTTCCACGGCACCCGCAGCAGCAACAAATTGAACAGACATCAGCACGGGGCTTGTGAGGCAGCATGCCCTCAGGGGCCGTGCAGCAGCCCCCCCTGGTGAGCGTCCTGTTACCAGGAAAAATCCATTCCAGGAACGGAGCTTCCGCAGGGCCCGAGCTCGCGCTGGTTCGCACGCCCTGCGCCGATACGTTCAGGTTCCTGCTGTTGCTGCTGTGGTGGGCACTGCTGAGGAAGACAGCAGAGCTAGGTCCAGAAGGCACTGGTGCTCTGAGCCCTTTCAAAATATGGCACTGGAGGCAGTTAGCTAATTTGTGCCTTCTCCTAAAAACCCGAGAGCCCACCACATTTGCAGATATAGTTAAAGGTGATCCCACTTGTTAAAAAGATTGGGGTGTTTTGTTTTTTTGGTGGGGGGGGGTCTATGTTTACTACTCTGTGTGTTGCCTTGTGATCATATAGGACATCCCCCTACCAACAGATAAAAAAGCTTGATGAAAGAAATTCAAACATAGTGCTAAAGACAACAAGAAGGGCTATACTATGAGAGGAATGAATGAGGCTATATCAGGTAGGTTCTCAGTCTCTCAAATTCCATACTAGGTCTTCTTTTTTTGTGCAAAAATAGAGCTTCCTTCTGGAGCTCATGGTGTGTCACAGCTAGGGGCAGCCTATCGAGCCGGGCTTGGAAGCTCTTTTGGTCAACCTATTGGCATCCGAAACAACTGGGACCACTTTTGTGCCTTTCTATCACACTTTCTTCGTCTCTGATTTGATCTCCTGCTACTGCTGATCTTCTGTCTGTTTCTGTACATTACGTGCAATTTGGAATTTTATACAGTTTACAAGTCACTGTTTTTCACTGCATAGAGAGAGACAGAAGGATCATCAGTAGCAGGAGATCAAATCAGAGACGAAGAAAGTGTGATCGAAAGGCACAAAAGTGGTCCCAGTTGTTTCGGATGCCAATAGGTTGACCAAAAGAGCTTCCAAGCCCGGCTCGATAGGCTGCCCCTAGCTGTGCCACACTATGGGGCTGATGCAAAAAAAAAAAAATGCACTGAAAGTGGGCGCGGAGTCTTCAGTGTCTGCTTTCCTAATGTACCCCCAGGCACCTCTCCTAGGGGTGCCATACAATATTTTAATTATGGGTCACGCTGTCAAGGAGCCTCCAGGGTTGATTGTGTGCCCCTAGCACCTCCTTGACAGCCGGCACCCGGAAGTGATCGGCAGTCTGCCGGTTAAGAAAAAGGATGCTTAATTTATCAGCGGCCGTTTTCTTAATCAGCACACAGCCACGGGTTTGGAAAATGGATGCTGGTTAACTGAACATCCGTTTCCCCAACCTGACCGCCGGCACTTTAAAAAAATTGTTTTTTTAATCTTTCGTTCCTCCAACTTAATATCGCCACGATATTAAGTCAGAGGATGTACAGAAAAGCAGTATTTTCTGCTTTTCTGTACAACTTTTTGGGGCACTTAGAAATTAATGCCTGCTCTGGGCAGGCGTTAATTTCTGAGTGCAAAAATGTGCATATTGGTTGCACTTTTTTTTTTTTTTTTTACTGCATTCAGAGTGAATAACCAATAGCCTCATCAACATCCATTTGCATGTGATGAGCGCTATTAGTTTCCTGGCGTGTTAGACACTTGTTGTGAAGGCGCTAATCCGCTTATAGCATAAAGGGCTGTGGATGCACCTACACAACTCACGTCCTACTGCAGGTTAAACAGTGCGATCGGCTGAGCGCACTGTACTGCATCGGCCCATATGAGCTCTCTTTGGTGCAAACGAAAACACCTAGCAGGTAATTTGAGAGACTGAGATCAAACTTGATGTAACCTGGTTTAAGAAGGTGATTATTTCACTCCTGTCATGCAAAACTGACCCATCTGAAAATGCAGGATTCATTTCCCATCTTCTTGCGCCTCTAGGGTGTATTATAGCAGTAGAGTCCAGCCAAGTTTGGTTCTCATGGGTCACTTGCCAGCTGGCCAGAGGGCAATGCCAGAAATAATTCAGAAGTAAGCTGCAGCCTCTTCTCCCACCAAAGGCTGTTGGTTTGGTTGTTGACCTAAACGTACTGAATAAATGACTTGACAAGCTGAAAGCGAATGAGGAAAAAAACTAGAAAGATTTATTTCCTTGGTTGGGGGGGGGGAGGGGGGTTGTGTGTGTGAAGATTTCAAACTCCCTGCCGAGGTGCAAGGCAGCCAGAGACATTAATTTTCAAAGGGAAATTGTGCACACAGGTGCAAAGTACCCACAGCAGCTTTGGGTGGGCATGACATTTCGATGGAAAATGATGCACATAGATTTGAAAATTACAATCTGTGTGCATTATGTTCCCCTCCGGGAACGCCTCCTCGCAGTCCGGCTGAAAGCGTCTGCGCTCTCGACGATCACATGCACCTTTAGACAGGCGGAGAATGGGCGATCTTCACCCGGCCAGTTTACCTGGGAAATGGCTTTGAAAGTTACCCTCTTAAACGTAGCCAGTGTGAGACTCTGATTCGCGTTCCCCCTGATGGCTCTCAGCCATGCAGCGAAATAGGATTCTTTTAATATCACGACAAGAAGAATTAAAGCCTCACAGAACAGCATGAAAAGAGCAAGAATAATCTAAAACTAATGACAGTAATTAAACGTACGAAAAAACCCCCCAACATTTTACTCGCATCCTGAATGTGATTAATAACAAAAATAAAGAAAGGAAGAAATGGGAGGGAGACAATTAGGGAGGAGGGAAAGATGAACGGTAACAATGCAAACGTGGGTCTCAGCAAATGTACCAAGCTGGGCCTGCACGTGAAACACAAGTTTGCAGAATATTAAGGGAGATTTTGTTTTTATCTAAATTGAAGCTTGTGCCTGGCATCCAGACGTAATTATTATTGGAGATTCTCAGCATTTTGCTCCACGGTGGAATCTGAGACGGGAGCAGGCCCACCCAGCGACCGTGAGGAGGACAAATGAAAGTGACATCTTTTAGGTGGTAAAAATGGAAAGGAGAGGTCCCCACCGGTGTCGGTCAGCAGGGACATGTTAAGCACGATTAAGGGCTTGTCTTTTTTTTTTTCATTCTCTTTCCAAAGCAATTGGGGGGGGGGGGGGGGGGGGTTGCTGTTTCCGAACAGGAAAAGAGTATATTTTTCATGTGTACATTGCTCGCCGTGGACTAACACCTCGTACCCCTGTTCCCACTGGATCAAATAGTTTTTGCCTGAGGCTGCCTGTAGGGTGGGCAGGCCGGTTCCCCCCCCCCCTCCTTCCCCCCTGTCAAAGCTTGGCACATTTCCTGTCTTTTCCGTGTTATCAGGCCTCACCAGGTTCTGTAGATTGTGATTTCAGGAAGTTACAGGCTGCCTAGAGAGCTGGTGGTGACCCTTCCTCTGCTCTCCCCAGTGCTTTCCCAGGGTGAAGACAATTCATCACTTCTTTATGCTTGATTTTATTTCTCTCGTTTTGGAATGAGTAAATCACAGAAACGTGACTTTGGCTCACGTGGGAAATATTAATTGGGTATATAGGGATTGACAGGATAGCAGAGATTCTGTCCTGATCACGCCTGGAATGGGAATGCCTTGGATCAGATTTTTTTTGTCTTAATTTCAGAGTAGGTCAAATTGCTGCCATGTAGGTCAAACTGAAACCTAGATTATTATGACCCATACAGATATGCCCTTCTTGCTTTGATTTGCAGCTTATATGTTCAGTGCATTCCTCGAATCTTGTGATCTAAAGAGTTGTACATTACCTACCTAACTTAAGACTTTTACCAGCAATAATACAATATTTAGACATCAAGTGAGAGGAGGTGGCCTTGTTCTTTGAATAATGGGCAGGGAACCAGGAGATTGGGGTTCAAAATTCTGCTTCTCCCACTGATACTTCTGTAGCCCCCTCTTCTGGTATTAACTGTGAAGGCAGGGGTGTCACCTGGTCTCAGGGCTAAGTCCTTGTGCAGTCCAGCAGTCCTGAGACATGGATTCTCTGAAAGGAGGGAAAGATAGGGGAGGAAAGACCTCCAGGGCCCAAGGTATAGGGAATGGCTCTTGTTATGGGTGCTGTCTCATTAGGTGTATGGTAAGGAGGGATGTGGGTGCAGGTCTGGATTTAAGCATCGGCAACATAGGCAACTACCTAGGGCACCAGACTTTAAAGGTGCCAGATATTGAGACCAGCAAGGAGGCTGCTTCTGCTTGCAAAGAGTGCCACTGTCGCATTCTGCCTATGGATGCCAAAACCTTAAAGCCGGATCTGTGTAAGTGCCAAATAGACGGGATATTCTGGATGAGTGTTCCAAAATTAAACTTTACTGCAGATCTCTCAAGGTAATTAACTGGCACCATACACACTTGATTCTAGTTACATCAATGTCCCAAAGTTATTCTCAAAAATGCTTCTGTCTGTGAAAGTTTCCCTTGATGTTGGGGTCCTAAAGCGGTTTCACCCTCCAGAGCATGTAACAGTGAGCATCCCAGCTGGGCCAGGGGTTTCATAGATGAAGTAGAATTCCCTTCCCTGACTCCTGAGGTCCAAATGTTCAAATCCTCCAAAATTGTCAATGCTCTTCTGTTTCTTGGAGCAGAGACCTCAATGGGTTTCCAGAAGAACAAACCACTCTAACTCACTGTTCTCCTCTTTAGTTGGTGATCAGGAGATTTTTCAGAATGAAAGGTTCAGGAAATGGAAAAATATGTTCTTCAACACCCCCCCCCCCCCCCTCCCGGGCAGGAAGGGTGACCAAAAACTTCCTCCCATAACAAAACACAAAAAAAATCCACAAAAATACTCAGTCATTGGAATAGTCACCCTGCCCATCTACTCGGTGTGAGATGGAATAAAAGGGCTTTTCTCATCCCAGGCTTTCCCAGAAGCATGGGAACTCTCCCACCTTGATCAAGGTGCAGGGAATCCAGAAAAACACTGAAAAAGTAAAATCCAGAATTTCTCAAACTAGGGTGATCTCTCCAGCCAAGTTGTGAACTGAGAAGGTATACGGCCACCTCCTTATTCTTATCCGCACCTTGAATTCTGTGTACAATTCTGGCTGCATCTCAAAAAAGATATAGTTGCAATGGAGAAGGTACAGAGAAGGGTAACAAAATGATAAAGAGGATGGAACAGCTCCTCTATGAGGAAAGGCTAAAGAGGTTAGGGCTGTTCAGCTTGGAGAAGAGACAGCTGAGAGGGGATATGAACGAGGTCTTTAAGATCAAGAGAGGTCTTGAACGAGAAGATGTGAATCGGTTATTTACACTTTCGAATATTAGAAGGACTAGGGGGCATTCCATGAAGATAGCAAGTAGCACATTTAAGACTAATTGGAGAAAATTCTTTTTCACTCAACGCACAATTAAACTCTGGAATTTGTTGCCAGAGGATGTGGTTAGTGCAGTTAGTGTAGCGGAGTTCAAAAAAGGTTTGGAGACGTTCTTGGAGAAGTTCATTAACTGCTATTAATCAAGTTTACTTAGGGAATAGCCACTGCTATTAATTGCATCAGTAGCATGGGATCTTCTTAGTGATTGGGTAATTGCCAGGTTCTTGTGGCCCGCTTTGGCCTCTGTTGGAAACAGGATGATGGGCTTGATGGACCCTTGGTCTGACCCAGCATGGCAATTTCTTATGTTCTTATGTTCTGGTGACACCAATTGGTGAGGCCTGGCCTATTGGTGATAGGGGACCAAAGAAAATTGCAATGCTACATCTAGAACTAGAATTTAAAAAATGCCACACTGATTTCCTGCTCTGCCTTCAAGGTACTGTGTGTTCTGTCCTTCAGTAATACTTCCATTAATTTACCCATTGCCATTACTGATGTCAAACAGAACATAAGAACATAAGAAAATGCCATACTAGGTCAGACCAAGGGTCCATCAAGCCCAGCATCCTGTTTCCAACAGTGGCCAATCCAGGCCATAAGAACCTGGCAAGTACCCAAAAACTAAGTCTATTCCATGTAACCATTGCTAATGGCAGTGGCTATTCTCTAAGTGAACTTAATAGCAGGTAATGGACTTCTCCAAGAACTTATCCAATCCTTTTTTAAACACAGCTAAATTAACTGCACTAACCACATCCTCTGGCAACAAATTCCAGAGTTTAATTGTGTGTTGAGTAAAAAAGAACTTTCTCCGATTAGTTTTAAATGTGCCCCATGCTAACTTCATGGAGTGCCCCCAGTCTTTCTACTATCCGAAAGAGTAAATAACCGATTCACATCTACCCGTTCTAGACCTCTCATGATTTTAAACAGCTCTATCATATCTCCTCTCGGTCGTCTCTTCTCCAAGCTGAAAAGTCCTAACCTCTTTAGTCTTTCCTCATAGGGGAGTTGTTCCATTCTCCTTATCATTTTGGTAGCCCTTCTCTGTACCTTCTCCATCGCAATTATATCTTTTTTGAGATGCGGCGACCAGAATTGTACACAGTATTCAAGGTGCGGTCTCACCATGGAGCGATACAGAGGCATTATGACATTTTCCGTTTTATTCACCATTCCCTTTCTAATAATTCCCAACATTCTGTTTGCTTTTTTGATTGCCGCAGCACACTGTACCGACGATTTCAATGTGTTATCCACTATGACACCTAGATCTCTTTCTTGGGTTGTAGCACCTAATATGGAACCCAACATTGTGTAATTATAGCATGGGTTATTTTTCCCTATATGCATCACCTTGCACTTATCCACATTACATTTCATCTGCCATTTGGATGCCCAATTTTCCAGTCTCACAGGGTCTTCCTGCAATTTATCACAATCTGCTTTGATTTAACTACTCTGAACAATTTTGTGTCATCTGCAAATTTGATTATCTCACTCGTCGTATTTCTTTCCGGATCATTTATAAATATATTGAAAAGTAAGGGTCCCAATACAGATCTCTGAGGCACTCCACTGTCCACTCCCTTCCACTGAGAAAATTGCCCATTTAATCCTTACTCTGTGTTTCCTGTCTTTTAGCCAGTTTGCAATCCACGAAAGGACATCGCCACCTATCCCATGACTTTTTACTTTTCCTAGAAGCCTCTCATGAGGAACTTTGTCAAATGCCTTCTGAAAATCCAAGTATACTATATCTACCGGTTCACCTTTATCCACATGTTTATTAACTCCTTCAAAAAAGTGAAGCAGATTTGTGAGGCAAGACTTGCCCTGGGTAAAGCCATGCTGACTTTGTTCCATTAAACCATGTCTTTCTATATGTTCTGTGATTTTGATGTTTAGAACACTTTCCACTATTTTTCCTGGCACTGAAGTCAGGCTAACCGGTCTGTAGTTTCCCGGATCGCCCCTGGAGCCCTTTTTAAATATTGGGGTTACATTTGCTATCCTCCAGTCTTCAGGTACAATGGATGATTTTAATGATAAGTTACAAATTTTTACTAATAGGTCTGAAATTTCATTTTTTAGTTCCTTCAGAACTCTGGGGTGTTTACCATCCGGTCCAGGTGATTTACTACTCTTCAGTTTGTCAATCAGGCCTACCACATCTTCTAGGTTCACCGTGATTTGATTCAGTCCATCTGAATCATTACCCATGAAAACCTTCTCCATTACGGGTACCTCCCCAACATCCTCTTCAGTAAACACCGAAGCAAAGAAATCATATAATCTTTCCGCGATGGCCTTATCTTCTCTAAGTGCCCCTTTAACCCCTCGATCATCTAACAGGTCTATTGTCTTTGGAATCCTGGTGTAAAGCGTTGTAAAAATGCAGAAATAAAATTAAGTGAGCATGCAGTTCAGAGTCACTTTTGCTCTGTCTCGGTCAAAAAATGGATGTCAGAACCAAGGTGGCTCAGAAATTGGCATGAAGAGTCCAACGGGCTTAGAGATGACCTGAACTGCACTGACTGAGTCATAGTTCTTTGTTTAAATCAACCTTATTAATGAATCTGTACCATATAAGAAAGCAAGGTTATATCAATTATATCATTTAAAAACAAGATGCAGAACAGTTATAAACTTGATAGTACATTGCGTGGGATTCTGTGCGAGTGGAAGCAAAATAGGCAAGCAGAAAGCAGAGCAGGTTGGCAAAGCATACAATTTTCCATTCACATATATCTGCGACACTTCCCTCCAATTAAATCTCCGGGTCTTGATAACGTCTTATTTTAACTTTATTCATCAGATAGTTCATCGGGTACTTTTGAGAGAAACGGTTCCCATATCTTAGGCACATTACACTACAAATCTCTAATTTGGAAAGTTATAGTTTCCATCGCGTACACTTGCCAAAGTAATCCCAACCAAGAGAAAACTGAAGAAGCGGGTGATGATCTCCAATGGCCAGCCGTATGCTGTCTAGCAGTCCCCAACATGTGTAGACTTAAGCTTATTCCCTCCCTTGTATCGTAAAGAGACCCCAGCTGGTAACCCTAAAGGAGAGTGAGAGGGTCTAGCAGCAGACATAGCCTGGTGAATTGGTAAATCCAAGAAAAAGTTTCTGACCAGTATGTCTGCTTTGGAAGGGGGACGTGAGGTTCAGATTTAATGCAAACTGGCTCAGCCATCCCTGATAAACGGTAATAATAAAACTAATAATATTTACTTATTTATTCAGAAGATCAAAGCCTGCAAATAAGTCCCCAAAGTGATATATTCTACCTCTATACATATTATAAGTATATATTTTATAATTTCCCTTTCTACTTCTTTTGTCAAGAGCATTTTCAGAAGACGGATGGGGGGGCAGGGGGTGTTAGTGTTTGGCACTCAGTCTATCTGTTTCTGCTGCTTATCCTCCTCCCAAGATGTAATCCTCTCCTTGTCAGCTGTGATATCATAATTTGTTAGAAATGGTTATGCTGCCATACACAGAAGAGGCTTAGGATGGTAGAAATGTGAAGATAATGATACTAGAAGCACCACGATTAGGGGGGGGGGGAGGGGGTCTAAAAACATGGGGATTATTATACCAAGAACACAAGGATTATGACTTCAGAGGAGGCTGAGCAGCAGGAGCAATTTTCATGCAAATATTTAACAATTAGCATAAGGAAGATAAATGCAATAACATGATGAATAGTATCTAAATATCCTTTTTAATGTGTTTGCCAAAGGTTCTGTAGGAAATTTTTTTTTTAACTTCTTTTCCTTTTGTTTATGAACTTTTCGCCTGACACAAACAGGATTTTCTAGTTTTACCTGTAACCCGCCACATTAATGAATTCTTTGTGCTCTAAGCTTTGCTCTTTGCAGCCCTCATCTTACCTTGCAGAAACCTGAGGAGGAAAAAACGAAGCTGGCCTGGAGCAACACAGCCACAGGGTAGGGTTTGCAATGTGTGTTAAACAAGGTATTCCCTCCCCACACCTGGTTATTACATGAACCCTCCAGTCTCTCACCCTCTCTGTGCTGTCGCCTTTGTCTTTTTCTGTCTCGCCTAATGTAGGGACAGGAAGTCACACAAATATTTGAGAGAGCAGACACCGTAACATTTCAGATCTGAAGTTCAAATTACAAAATGTAAAGTCATCGCCCTAACCTCATTAAAACTGCGACTAAGACTGTGATTAATAATTCTAAGTTTGAACTGCACCAAAAAAAAAAAAATCCTTTCTTGCCATTTCAAAGGCGACCAAACAACAAAACAGTTTGCTTTTGCATCTACCGGGCATCTCTTTCACAGGAAGAGAGAAAACGTTGTCAAAGAGGGGAGCAGTCTGATTTCCAAGGCATCGGCAATGAATATGCTTCAGGTAGATTTGTAGACAATGGAGGTAGGAATTGTTATCTCATGCAGACTCATTGTGGATGTCCTGAAAACTAGATTGTCTGGATGGTCCTTGAGTACCTGGTCGAGAGAGACGCTGGTCTAGTGCAGTGTTTCCCTGGCCTTTTCAAGCCAAAGGCACACCTACGTTGAATGATGCTGTGAGGCACATCGGCCTCCACAGAGGAGGCAGTGCAAACACAAAGATATAAAAGAAGAGCTAGGGATGCACTGAAAGCCCTAGAAGTCTCTCTTCCAAACTTTAAAACAAAAGGAGAGAGGGGGCAGACGCCCGCATGAATCCATCACAACAGGCCAGCTCCCTCTCTAAGTGCAGTCGACAGTGTGGTGAGGGCAGCCATCTCAACTACCTTGGCTGCCAGAGCTCCTTCACTGCTGCTGCCCCCAAAACACTCAGAGTGAATCCCGAGTCACCAGCTGCAGATGGGGCAAGAGAGGACCCGTGGGGCCACCGGCGTTTCCTACAACCTGCAGCCAAGGAGGAGACCCTGCCGGGCCACCAGCATTTGCTGCAGCTGGTGGCAGAGGAAGAGGCCCTGTGGGACACCTGGCATTTCCTGGAGTCAGCAGCCGAAGAAGAGGCCCTGCCGGGGCTGCCAGTGTCTGCTGCAGTCGGTAGCTGAAGAAGAGGGAGTCCAGCAAGTGCCAGTGTGTATGTGTGAGTGTGAAAGTGCCTATGTGAAGGTGTGTGAGTGAGAGTGCCTGTGTGTGTAAGAGTGTCTGTTCCTGTCTGTGTGTGAGAGAGTGCCTGTTTGTGTGTGTGAGTGAAAGAGCCATTGTGTATGTACATGAGAATAAGAGTGCCTCTGTGTGTGTGTGTTTGAGTGAGACAGAGTGCCTCTCAGTCTGTGTGTGATAAAGTGCCTGTATGAGTGTGAGAGTGAATGCCTTTCTATGTGAGAGTGTGTGAGACAGGACTTCTATGTCTATGTGGGAGACTGAGAGTTCCTGTTTGTGTGAAAATGTGTGTGAGAGTAAAGAGACAGTGCCTGTGTGTGTGTGTGTGTGCATGAGACTGCCTATGAGTGAGAGAGAGAGCCTATGGGTGTGAGAGTGTGCATATGAGAGAGACAGTCTCATTCTATGACAATCTTAGGGTGACTGGAACTCTAAATTTCCCGGGTATGGATCACAGGGTAATTAGTTTTAATTATTGGATGTGATGTGTCTGCTGTTTTGAAATATTTTATTGATGTTTGGGTTTGTTTTTTTTAACATTTTTCTATGTGTTTTATTAGATGATGTTTTAGTCATCAGCTGATTTGGCATATTCTTTTTATTGGTATGGTTGATGTTTTATATTTCTTGGTTGTATTTGATGTTTAACGAGGAGTGGTGATGTTTCTTTTTTCCTATTGTTGTACTGCATAAAGAGTCTGGCTTGTTGTGTTTTCCAGTTCGGTTTTTGTCCGCACGCTTCTATTTATACTTTATGGTCTCTTTATTCTATATTTTGCGAGGGTCTGGCTGTGTTCTCCATGTGTGGCCAACGTGAGGTATTCTGCTAGCTTGTGGTTCTGTATAGAGATGTATAGCAACCTAACTGTTTTCCTAATATGAGGTATATTGATGTTTTAGGGGCCGGTGTAATATTTGCAGTGTTGCCTTTTCATGGGTAGAGTTGTTAGTGTTTGAGTCTAGCAGTTCATATTATGGTTTTGCATGATTGCTATAGGATCTGAGTACATTTTTTGCAGGGTTTTGAATTAGTAAATAATGGTACAGAGGTTTGCTGATGTTTTGCTGTTATAGCGAGATACCAGTGTTGGAATAGTATTTTTCTATGGCGAGTGGTAAGGGGGAAGTGTCCTACTTTTGCAATTCTTATGTTCTTTGTTTAGGGCACGTCTGTGAACGCAGGGTATTGTAGAACTTGAGGTGCAGGGTTTATATTGGGAATCCTCTCCTATCCTGTATAGGCCCCGGACTTCACTCCCAAAAGAAGAATTTGATTGATGCTCTTGAATTACCGAGTGGTTGAAACTGCTGAGAGGTTTCTTTGTTGCTTATGGGGTCTTTCTATCTAGAGATGCCACTGATATGCCCAACACTTTGCAACAGTGGTACAAAATGTTTGTAGTGGTGCCTCTTCCTTTAGGAACAAGGTTGTTCTGTTTCCATATGGATGGCGTTAAGAGGTGGGATCTTTTGGGTACCTAGCAAAGCCCCTGGTTCAGTGCACACATTCTCACTAAGTCTGGGGATATATATATATATATATGTGTATATATATGTATATATGTATATGTGTGTGTATGTATATATATATATATGTATATATATATATTTGTTTTTATAAAATTGATTTTCTCCTGGTTTTTTTTTCTCTCAAATAGTTCATATTTCAGAGTTATTTAACTGGGACACAGCTCTCCCCTTATTTTCTTCTTGGACCTCACAAGGCGCACAGCATCTGAAAGTAAGGTCCTAAAGTTATCTGTCCTGATCCACTGCAGCTTACAACATACAGAAGGAGACTTGCAAGGAAGTTGGTTTAGGCCTTTGTATGCTATTTGTACATGAGTCTGCCATTCCCTCTGTAATGCTCCGGCCGGCCGCACCTACCCTGGGTGATGCCACCATCATGTGCTGGGCCTGTCGCGCCACACCTCCCCCTGATCTTTAAAGACTCTGCGGGGGGGGAATCCTTGCCGATGCACCCCTGATGACGTGGGTGACTGGAAATTTAGCCCAAGCCTTGGTCCAGCCCAGAATCTCAGCATTAGGTCTTCTGCCTTGCCTGGAGCGCATGTTGCTATTGTTCCTGTGCTCATCTTGCTCCCTGTGACTCCTTGCCTTCCCTTGCTTTCCCTTGCCAAGCTGTCTGGTGCTTTCTGCTCTGCTCCTTGTCTCTCTACCTCCATTTGCCTTGTCCTGGTCCGCCCTTGTCCATCCTCTCCTTGTCTATTACCTGCCTGGTATTGACCACTCCTTCTGCCTGTTACCTGGTATCGATTCTGCTTCGGACACTGACCACTCTTTGATCACTGCCTACCCTGACTCTTGGCCTGGACCCGTTTACTGTCTGTTCCCTGCCAGCCCTAACCTCAGCCCGTACCTAGACTCGCTCTCTCCGACCACTCTTAAGGGACATCACCTGCCGGCCCCTGGAACCCAAGGGCTCAGCCCGTGGGGAATGGGGGCTGGTATAGGCGACGCTCCCGCTCAGTCCCAGCAAGGCGGTGTCCGTCAGCTGTCGGTGTGGGCCTGGTAAGTTCGCTTACTGACCGTAACACCCTCACCATATGCAAAATTAAGAGATGCTTGGGTACAATAGAATAGGGCATCCCTGGTGTATGTTTGGCTTTTTTGCCCATTTGGGTGAAAATCTCAGGCAAAATCTCCTGTGGGCAAACTTTGTACTTTATGGCTCCATTCTACAAAGAAGTTTTATAGGCATGCACAAATCGTTGATTGAAAATAGTTGCTGTGCGATCGGATGAACGTTTGGGCCTTATTCAATAAAAATATTTTTCATGGAATCCGTTCCATTGCAGTGGTGAGATTTTCTGCCAGGTCGCTTCCTTTTCCCCCTTGCAGCTGGAGGGGAAGATAGAGGCGGCTGCTGCTGCTGCTGCTGCTGGCCCTGACTTTGGTACCTTTTGTTTTAGAAAATTACCGTCGGTATGTCGTGTTCTTTATTGTAAGATACCAGGTCCATATTTCACCTCGTTTACTCTTTTTTACGTTCCTCTTCATTTTTTTTTTTTTTTTTACTTCCATGCTCATTTTGTTTCACTCCCTTTCTCTATCACTCTTCTTTTTTTCTCTTTGTTTTCTTTTTAATCTCTCCCTTTCCTCCTTTCTCTGTTCCTGCATCTCCCTTTCTCTTTATAATAACACAGTGAGAAATGCATATAATTTGCTGCAGATAAACCTAAAATCCCTGCAAATCCCTTGAAATAGGGAAGAGAATTAACCTCATATAACTGGATATGCGATGCGGGAAGTGGCAATTTCCCTTGCCGTGGCCCAGGAATCAAGCTGCATTTGAAGCAAGAAAGTAATTTATAACAGATAGCTTTGAGTTTTTGAGAGGGGTCGCTAACCTTTGCATTTATCCTCCTGTCTGCATATTGTTGTTACTAATTGGATGACTTCGTTCTTCCTGTATACAAGCAGCTCAGTGAAGACAGGGTCAATCTTCTCCCAGGCTTGCAGATGTCGTGGTAGAGTTTTATAAAGATTTGATACTGTGTTGGACAACAAAGCGATGTCCATGAAATCACAAATCGGATCTATGATTCGGATTTCAAAGGAGGGGGGACGAAGAGGCTGAGCAAGGGAAAAGAGGTATCAACCTGGGCAAAAGATAAGAGTTTTCTCTATTTTGTCAAGTGATGAATGGGATTAGGATGGTTTGGTGATTTGGATCTTTGGATGGTACGTGAGACTACCATATGCTAAAAGCATGTGCAGTTCAGTTTCTGTTTAGACAGTTAAATGGTTGTTCATACATACAATATGTATATCTAGTACACATACATGACTCTATATTTATTTGATTTATATTCCACCTGTCAACTGCTTCAGAGCAGATTACATTCAGGTACTGCAAGTATTTCCCTGCTCCCAGAGGGCTTACAATAAGTTTGTACCCGAGGCAATGGAGGATGAAGTGACTTGCCCAAGGTCACAAGGAGAGGCAATGGGATTTCAGCCCTGGCTTCTCTGGTTCATGCTCACTGCTCCAACAATTAGGCTACTCTTCCACCCCACTGTATATACACACAACCATATCTAGTACATGTATAGCAGACATACTCCATCTATACTATACACAACCATCTATATCTATACTATACACACTCCATCTATATCTATGCACAACCATATCTAGTACACGTATAGCAGACATACTCCATCTATACTATACACAACCATCTATATCTATACTATACACACTCCATCTATATCTATGCACAACCATATCTAGTACACGTATAGCAGACATACTCCATCTATACTATACACAACCATCTATATCTATACTATACACACTCCATCTATATCTATGCACAACCATATCTAGTACACGTATAGCAGACATACTCCATCTATACTATACACAACCATCTATATCTATACTATACACACTCCATCTATATCTATGCACAACCATATCTAGTACACGTATAGCAGACATACTCCATCTATACTATACACAACCATCTATATCTATACTATACACACTCCATCTATATCTATGCACAACCATATCTAGTACACGTATAGCAGACATACTCCATCTATACTATACACAACCATCTATATCTATACTATACACACTCCATCTATATCTATGCACAACCATATCTAGTACACGTATAGCAGACATACTCCATCTATACTATACACAACCATCTATATCTATGCACAACCATATCTAGTACATGGATAGCAGACACACTCACAAAGGGGTAGATTTTAAAAGATGCGCGTGCATGTTGTAAAATTAGGTGGCCGTGGGCGCATGTGTGAGTGCGTGCAAGGGGGTGGTGAATTTTTGCAAATTACGCGCGGCGACAAAATTGGGCCTTCCCCGTTCCCTCCCAGTCCTCTCCAATTAATGAGTGGACTGTGAGGGAACTTCCCTAACCCCCCGTGCCTAAACTCCCTCCCTCTTACTCTCTCCTCCCCACCCCCTAAACCCTTCCTAGCTATCCTATTTTTTTTTTTTTTGTTTTGCAACTTACTTCACAGCTGGAGCTGGTGCACAATGGTGCTATCCCGGCCCTCCCCCCCCCCCCCTTTGGAGAGGCCCAGCACTTGGGCACTTACCGGGGTTTACGCGTGTGGCCGGGCCCGTTTTGAAAAGTGCGCGCACACGCAAGGCCCAGCCACGCGCATAAGCCCCTGGTTTTACACGCTCATCATGCCTTTTAAAATCCAGGCGATATTATACATATATCTATATCTCTCCATATAATAGCCTCAGTGCTGTTTCTCTGTCCATGCTGCTTCCTTTGACTCCACCAGAGGGCGCTCTCAGCCATATAGCTCATGTATTGAGACTTCAGCACAAGCACTAGGCTGGACAGAGATGAGATGGACTACGCCCATCATGCAAAGTATGCATTATCTTGGCAATGTTTGCGTACAGATGAACGGTGCTTCAAGGGTGGCTGCAAACTTGCTCCACCGCACTCTGACTGTTGGAGACATCAGCATAGACTTCTTGTAACTTCTTGGAGTCAGGCTGGATAGGGGAAAAAGGGTTGATGAGGAGAAGGGGAGGGAAATAAGAAAGGCATGTGAGATGGTAAAGGGGGAGAGGGTGATATGACATGAGGGGAAGTGGGGAAGAGGAGACAGGGAAAGGAATCCTCATCTCTCCACATATGGTTTGTGGTTGCAGCTAATTGTAGATGCATAGTATTAGTCTGTGGTGATTTAACCCAGCAGTGGCCACAAGGTGACAGAATCATATTACTGTAATAAAGAATACTGTACACTTTGTGTCCACTTCTGGTACTGTAGCATCTCATGTTTTCAGGACAGATGCAACAGTGTTATCATCTACATAAGAACATAAGAAAATGCCATACTGGGTCAGACCAAGGGTCTATCAAGCCCAGCATCCTGTTTCCAATAGTGGCCAATCCAGGCCATAAGAACCTGGCAAGAACCCAAAAACTAAGTCCATCCCATGCTACTAATGTTAGTAATAGCAGTGGCTATTTTCTAAGTCAACTTAATTAATAGCAGGTAATGGACTTCTCCAAGAACTTATCCAATCCTTTTTTAAACACAGCTATGCTAACTGAACTAACCACATCCTCTGGCATCAAGTTCCAGAGTTTAATTGTGCGTTGAGTGAAGAAGAACTTTCTCCAATTAGTTTTAAATGTGTCACATGCTAACATCATAGAGTGCCCCCTAGTCCTTCTATTAGCCGAAAGAGTAAATAACCGATTCACATCTACCCATTCTAGACCTCTCATGATTTTAAACACCTCTATCATATCCCCCCTCAGTCGTCTCTTCTCCAAGCTGAAAAGTCCTAACCTCTTTAGTCTTTCCTCATATGGGAGCTGTTCCATTCCCCTTATCATTTTGGTCACCCTTCTCTGTACCTTCTCCATCGCAGTTATATCTGAATATGTTTGATAGCAGTACTGAAGAGTTTTGAAATTTTTCTCTGCTATTACTGGCAGGATGAAGAAATTCATTTGTCGATGTAGCATCAACACAAAATATTTCAGAATGAAATCGAAATATTGTAATAGGGAGTTAAAAGGTCATTTCATTTATTATTGTATCATGAATCAAAATACCATCTAAAATATTCTCTGTTGATATTTCAATGGATGTCAGCTCCTGCCCACAATATGTATATATGTCTACCGGTATGTATTAGATGGATGATGGGATCTAATAAAAGGAGCTCTCCTCCCCCCCCCCCCCCCCAAACGTTATGACAAAGGAAAAAGAGGTAGCCAACTCTAGTCCACAAGAGCCAAAAACATGATATTGACAATGAATATTCTGCACTGCCTCCATGGTATGCAAATACATTTAATACAGATCATATTGCCTTGATTTGCAAATCTACAAACAGCGACTCCTAATGAACAAAGGATTAGGAATAGACCACATTTGTGCTACCTCTGTTCCATTTCTTCAGTGTTTACCTTTCATTTAAAAACACAAATAGTGGCATAGGATTAACCATAATAACCAGTCCCCTTTTTTTTCTTGCCAAAGAAGCTATGGCATGATGTGCCTCTAAGTACCAGCTTAGCTCTGCCATGAACCTTCTTCACTTTCAGTAATCACTGTTGATTTTGAAATTGTGTGTTCCTCTGTGGTATTGCTTCTGTAGTCAGACACCATTTGGTACAATAGAAAGGGAACACAGCCCACCAAAAATAAAATAAATTCAAGAAGAGTGATTGAGGCAGAGATGATATTTTTCTAAGGTCAACGAATGCCTAAAGATGCAAGTTTTCAGGCACTTCCAAATTTGTAAACTTTAAGCATGCGTTAGTCTCATAGAAGTGCCTTCTCTACCCAACAGCTTTGTTGGTTTTCTTTCAGTGTGCTTTTACCACCCACTCTCAATAGAAGACAAGAAGGCAGAATGTTAGCAGTGAGTGAAGTCTCCCCCCACAAGAGAGGGCGGGATGAATGGAAACTACAGCCCAGCTACCAAACGATTAAGCAGATATCCTGGAAACGGGAACCACAAAAAGTTGCCAACTGCCTCCATATAATAAGGAATAGGCTAATCCAGTTCTACCTTTTCCCTATTGCCTGCATGAATTAGCAGTTCTGATTTTCTTAGAGAATCAATGGGAAAAGCAGAACTATAAATCCTTACATGCAATAGCGTAAACCCAGGCCTGGATTATCCTATTTGTTACAACATGGAAGCAGATGGTAACCCTAAAGCACAGATGAATCAGGCATCCGAAGACGAGAATATGAAGAAGACACATTACTGATGCTTTTATCTCAAGCAACAACTTAATCTATCATTAGTTTTAAGGCATATGATACACAAAAAATAGAGAAGTCACCAAAAAAACCAACAGAGCAGCTAATATATTGAAACATGAGTGGGTCAACGCATAGCTCAGTCACCGGAAATGAAAGTATTCGTCACTGAAAAACCTATGGCCACCGCATACTGCATTTATATTATAAAGTGTCATAGCAAGGGCACTTAGTGTCTTTTACAGACATGAAACCCATTAGTACACTTTTGTGGCATATAGCATGTAATCATTTTTATGCAGAATTAAATCTGTTTGGCTTTCTACACCATGGAAGCACCTTAGGAAAAACTGAAACCCCCCTGCTGAGGGTGGGCATGTGATTTTGTTACCCCCCTTCAATTTTCCAAGACCCATGATGGGCTGATTTTCTCATAATATTGCAAAGAGAAAACCCAAAGGAAAAATGGAAAATGCTTCATTGCAGGAAATGGTTCTATGTTCAGTGCCACAACAATGTGGGCGTTTTATGCCTCTAATGTGCGCTTGGTATAATTACCTCGTAATATAAATGCAATTCTTTGCCATGGCCACAGGTTGTTTTTTTTCAGTGCGGAATGTTTTCTTTTGTTTTAAAGCCTTTGATGTTTTGTGTGCAAAGTACTGCGGTTGCCGTGTTAGTCCACGTGAATCTGTGGGTCGGTAAACAAGTGGTAAGATGATGTCTTTTTTTTTTTAAAAAAAACTTTATTTTGTATAACGTTATAACATTATTGCGCAACAATATTTGTGACAATAGGAAATAGGGTAATACAGAAAACAAGAAAAATATCAGAACATCAAGAAGGAAGAGAAAGAGGCTTTAAGGCTTGCTGGTGCCGAGTTGGAGTTTCTGTCCCCCCCCCCCCCCCACTCTGAGACCTGCTGCTGACATTTTCTGGAGCCTGCGGTCCCTTTAAAAGTTGACTGGAAATAGGGTCGTCAACTTTCCCCACAGACCAGGACTGGGCACTTAAGGACCGGGAAGGGAGTGGGGGGAATGGTGCCCCTCATTTGCATACATTTTGCATAGATTTCAGATCCTGCCAGTGAAGCGCCTAAACAGTATATCTGAGTATGCATTAAAGGGCAACAAGGAGCTGACAGGCGGACGCACAGGCTCTCTTCCAGCCTCTGTGGACAATGAAGAGGGCCCCCTGCTTCCCATTTCTTATTTAGTGGCTTATTAGGAGGTGGTGATGGGCTGGCAATTGCCCAGGGTGCCAGGCCCGGGGGGGTGCGGCACCAGTGCTACATGCCACCAGTGTAGTAGAACAAGCACTCATTAGCCCCTGGGTGGCTGCTGGCTCAGCTAGCCAGTCATGTCACCCAAGGAGGCGCTACCCCTGCCCCCTCATGGCCAGCCATATTACTTGCACTACCCAGGGCACTAGGAAGCCCAGCAACAGGTCTGAAAAGAGCAAGAAGATAATAGGGGAGGCAAGGTGGGGGTGGGGGAAGACTGGGTTCAGGGGAGGGATTACTGGGCAGAAAAAGTGTCAGGAAGGGACTACAGGCAGGGACAGAGAAGGGGTTAATGCAGTACACTCTGTTTTTGTTTAACATCAGGTAAATTCCAAGTTGCTAACAGACAAGGCATGGGTCCAGAGTGAGACCTGAGGGAGGAAGGTAGGGCCTCCAAAGAAACTTCCCAGACAGCTGCAGCATTCTGCTGGACTTAAAGAGACCCTGTGACCCATTCCCTCCCTCAGTGCCCCCTTCTGTATCTCAACCCTTCTATGCTCCCCATGTGTCTATCTCTCCTTTCCTCCCCTTTTGTCTCTGTCCCATCTGTGTCTCTTTCCCCTCTCTCTTCCCTGTACCTCTGTCTGTTTCTCCACCTGTCATGGACTGGCAGGATGGAGTCAGGGACCAACCCCACAGTGGCAGTACAGGGCTGCAGCGCAGGACCGGAGCTGGTCTTCTGCCTGTCCCCCACAGGTTGAGCCTGTGGTATGGAATACAATGATGTAGACATGGGCTGGGAGCTGAGGTCATGTGCAGGCTGGACAAGGCAAGGCAGGTTAGACACTGAGGGCAGGCACAGGCTGGAAACTGGATGCAAGTACTGGCTGAGGACTGGATCTGAGGCAAAGGAGAAGAGCAAGGCTTGGGGAATAGACAAGGGATCGGACTGGGCTAGACATTGCTCAAGGAAGTTATTTCATGTCATGTAAATGATTTAAACTTAATAAAGATAAAGTGAAAAATAAATAAAATAAAAATAAAAAAAATCTATCACAACATAAAACCAAAATTAAACAAAAGGTAAAACAAGGGGGAGGGAAAAAGAAAAAAATTGAAAGGAAAATAGACTCAATAAAGAAAAAAGCATGTTTCTAGCCAGCATCCGGAAGCCCAACTCTGGCTTCCATGAAGCAGAAGAGCAGTTTCTGTCTAAAAATAATTCTCAGTTGTTCCAAATCTAAGAAAATATAATCCATACCACTTCTCCTAACCAGATATTTGCAAAGAAAAAGCTTGCTCCTATAGTGACCTGGTATAATAAAGTATGGAAATGTTTCCAGCCTTCTTGAATTGTTCAAGAGAAATTAGAAAAAAATCCAAACTTTTTGGCCCAAAAAATAACTCCTTAGCTTTATGGAAAAAAGACCACAATACCAATTTCACATCTTGTTCAAAATCAAAAGAAACTAGCAAAGTAGCCCTTTGAGAATTACTTTGCACAGGTGCATCCTTACCAGGTGAATCAGCATTCTCAGATATCTCCATAGAAACAGTGTTTTACTCCCAGTAGGCAAATAATATAATTTATTAATAGAAGGAAAAACATCATTCGAGACTGACAATCCTTGGGAGAAATATTGCATAAACAAATCTCAAGTAGAAATCTCACCAGAACAAGAAGGAAAATTCAAAATTTTTAAATTCCAGTGCTGAGAGTAGTTCTCCAAAGATTGTTTTCTTGTGTAGTAAAAAAAAAAATTGTCTTTAAAAAGTACAATGGAGACATCTTGAGAAAGTTTATCGCATTGATTTTTAACCTGTAATAATTCAGCATCCTGCTTTTTCCAAATGAACCTGGGTATCATTAGCAAGAGAGGCTACAAAGCTATTCATGGTCGCCAGCACAGACCAAATAGAGTCAAGCATTACAACCAGGGGTTTCTGAAGGAGGGCGACAGCACATCCACGGAAACACCAAGAACTTGTTTCAAAAAACTTAGTAGCCAATCTATTCACCACCTGGATCATCCCTGCAGGATTTTCATCCAGCACCTCCCATGCCCGAGAAGCAGCATCCATGCCGACCTCCCTCCCGGCCATCATCTTGTGTCAAGACTGGGAGAAGGCTGACGCTCTCCAGGCATGACGGACCTTGGTGATCCAGAGGAGGAAGTGTTATATCAAACCCCGACTGCCCCAGCTCTTCCCTGCCAGAGACAAACTACAGGGATGTCTCCCCCCACCGTGCCAGACTGTGTCCCAAAAAAAGGTAGTAAACATCTTCTGAGTCACAGAAGAGGGGTTCAGAGAGGGAAAGACCCTTACTCTCCCTTTCTGCTTTGGAGCCATGAAGTAGGTAATGCGAAGACAAACCCACTATCGAGGGCTCAGAACCACTGTTAGGGACGCTCGCTGCCATCTTGCTCCTCTGAATGATGTCTTTCTATTAGACTAACCCAATATGTCTGTGACTAGCTTTTTAGGACTGTGCTACCTTCAGCAGGTCAAGGAAGAGACAGGACAGTTGCACTGAGATTAAACAGTCAACTAGGCATGAGGTGGTCTGTATATGCCAGGAAGTCACAGGTTGCATTATAATTACAAGTCAATAAAGGGATAATGTGTGTGATGAGGGGTGGGGGATACCTGACAGAGGTGACAAAGCTATAAAACTTTACATTTCCAAGAGGCCTTTGTCTGATATTGGGTGAGAAAGCCCATGTCTTTACGTCCTTGGTCATAGTATTCTCAGCCACCATCAAACTGCTGGCACAGGTCTGGTTGGTATCTGGGGGAATTCTAACCTGATGGTGCCAATGGAGCCACCAGGTTGATACCAGCAGACTACAATTCCCCGGAAACTAACTGGGATGGTACCAGCAGGCTGATGGTGGCTAAGTACTCTCCAGTAAGTACTTAGGATGCTGGATATTGGGACAACATCCTCATTGGTTTTGGTAGCTGGGCTTGTAGTAAGACATGGGGGGGAGGAGGTGTTGAATTAAGTATGGAATTTTGTATGGTCCTCCCTCCAGGATGGAAGAAAACCAATAATTAAAACCAAAACTGACTAGGAAGAGAAGTGAAATCCTACAAGCAGTCAAGCTTCTATGGCTGACAGCTGGTATATATCTTTGCAATGCAGGAAGAAATAACTGAATAGACTGGATGAGTCAATTGGTCTTTTTCTGTGATCATCTAGTATGTTACTATGTAAGTTGTTTTTTTTCAGCCTGATTGTCTTGAAGTATTCTGACTGTGAGAATAGTAAGGGATGTCACACCAAACCTTCCAGATATTACTGGTACCTTGATATCTTTATGATTTCGACTGAGGGAGAAGAGAACCTTAAGCATTATTGCAGCTTATTCAATGCAATCTGTCCCATAATCAGACTCAAAATTGACCACTCTGTGATCTTTTACAGCTTTTATCCCTCATAGATATATATATATATATATATATATATATATATATATATATATATATATGTCCATCATGGATGGTACCAATGTATTTAATCTGACCCAAAAGACAGTGATAACTCAAAGTTCTAACTGAATCCTTAAAATCAAAGGGCTATCATTCCAAAATCATTTCCAAGAAAATTACATCCTCACTCAAATCTCCCAGGGAAAATCAAAGATGATAACCCTTAGCCAGAAAATGGAAGAAAACGTCATAGAAGATGCACAACTGCTATTTCTGGAGGATAAATCACTAAAATAAAAATGACCTACTCATCAGGTTCTATCTTTCTGGAAGCCACCTAACCTGAAACAAAAACTTACAAAAAAAATGTAGCTTATTTATTTTATTATTTATTTATTTAAAATTTTTACACGAATAAGGCAGGTATCTGCCCATCTAGGCGGTTTACAACATAATACTCATAAAATAGGACAATACAATCACATTAAATGCAGTAAATACAACTGGTCCGGTAAGTAAATCAGCAGATTGGGTTACTGAGTGTTAAATGCTTTAGTGAAGAGATATGTTTTCAGTTTTTTCTTAAATTCATTAGATTAGCTTCAAACAGAAACTCCAAAAAGATAAAATGGCACAAAAACCCTGCAAGAAACCATGATGCCAACTACGGTGGAACATTTCATAGGACAGCACATTTACTTATATTGGCAAGACCTTCAAAATGAAGAATTCACGTTCACCCTTCTCCATGTATGTAGTTAACTCCTGCTGCTCATGATCCAATGCAAATAATGCAAAGCGGGAATCTATATCTACAAAATGAGCCCAAAATTAAGGACAAGACATAGAATAACAACACATTACAGAGAAAAACCAATATGATGGCTCAGTAGGCAAACATTTCTTAAGGGAAGATCACTCCCACACAATAAGGGTACTTACAAGAACTACACAAGAATGGAAAACATTTGAAATTAAAAATGAATACTTTGAAATCAACACAAAAAGACTCAATAAAGTGGATGGACCACTAGGGTCTTTTTCTGGCGTCATTCACTATGTTACACTGGCTTGCTCACTCATTGTGTGATATAGACACATTGGAACTGTAAAGTTGTATCTGCCAGCTCTGTGTAGGCAACTCCTCCATCCCAAGCATGGGGTGGCAACTCCTCCACCCCATGCTTTTACTGAGCTGTAATTGTAGTCCACTTGGACTGCATCTTTTGATGCGATAAGCAGTACAGACATGCAAATAAATAGATAAAAATAATGTAACCTGCAACTTCCTGGCATATGTAGACAATCTGATGCCTAGCTGCAGAGCCAGATTTACATTTCCAGTGCCCGTAGCAGGAGGGATGTGCAATCATTTGAAATGACAGACATGGTCAAAGACATTGTTGTTTATGGCAGCCCTCCTTCCAGACCCTTAAGTCTTGCTGTTTTGTTTTGTCTTTCAGTTTGAGTACTCTGTTCTGTACTGCTCTTGGAGCTGGATGAATCCCTGGGACATGTTACTTTCTCTCATTGTGTCCCTGGTAATAGTTTTGTGTCTCTTAAAATGGAAAAGAAATAGAAGCTGTGCCAATGGTATTTTCATAGTGGAGTGAGAGAAGGGGTAGTGATGGGAGGCAAAGATTATAACATTAATGTAAGGCAGCAAAGGCACAGAAAGATGCCATATCTGTTTAATGCAACGGAAGACATTTCTACTGCAACAGGAATTCAGCTGAACAGACTAAGAGGTCTTATGGTCTTATCCGCTGTCATATTCTATGTTTTGTCTCCTATGACATAATGGAATGACCTCCCTAGGTTCATTTAACCATTGGGTTGTACTCCCTCCCTGCTTCATCTCTGGGGCTGCTGGCACACCCAGGTCAACCTGAAGAGATTTAGTTTTTGCCCCATTGCATGCATGGAATTTTAGTTCTAGTTTCTTAAGAGAGTTTGGACTATGTTGTCTTGCATGGGACAGGAGCAGAAACCAGGACTAAATCCACTTGTTCTGGTTGATCTGGGTCAAAGGCACAGCTCTGTGGGTGCTTGAATCCCCCCCCCCCCCAAATATTGTCTCCTATACTCCTGTGGATCAGGAACTCAGAACTCTATGCTGCAGGGATGTGGGGGCAAGGCAGTAAGGAAGTGTTTTTTTTGTCTCCTAGCTACTGCTCCCGCCTCCCCCTGCAGCTCCAGTGGTTGTGGAGTGTCTGACCAATGGGCTTTGAGGAGGGCAGGCCCTGCACTTCTGTCTCCCAGCTACTGTTCCTGCCTTTCCAAGCAGCCCATTGGCTGTGGAAAATCTGACCAATGGAGGACCAGAGAGCAGCAGGCAAGGACAGACACGTTGTCTGAGGTTCAGTGGACGTGGGGTGCTGAGAGAAGAGCTAGGAAGGAGAAGAGGGACAGAAGAGCTGTAAGCAAGGTGAGAGAGGGGCTGCGAGAACTGCTGGGAGTTGGTTGTAAAGGGGATACTGGGTGGGAGAGGAACTCTGGCTGGGAGAAGAGTTGCTGAGAGGGGAAGAGGGACTGGGAGGAGAGGGAGAGGGGCAGGGAGAATAGCAGCAAAGGCTGACAGTGGGGATGCAAGCTGTGAGAAGGGAAAGGGGGATACAAGTTAGGAGAGAGGGCATGGGCTGTGATAAGAGCACAGGAGAGTGGTTAGGTGAAGAGAGAGGTGAGGTCAGGGAAAAGGAATGAGGATTGGGGTGGGGGGCTGATAGAGGAGGTAAACCAAGAGAAGGGTTGTAAGGAGAGAGGGATCATGATGGAGGGAAGAGGTGAGGAGAAAGATAGAAGTGGCAAGAGGTGGTGAGATGAGGGAAGATAATGAGCTGTGGAGAGAGACAGCTGGTGGGTAGAAAGTTGTAGACATGGAGGAAAAATAAAATTGAAATGAAATAACAGGAAGACTAAAAAATGCTTTAAAAGAAAAAGGAAGGTCTAAGGCAGAGAGGAAACTGAGAAAAAGCCAAGAGCCAGCAGAAACAGAGGATAGATTCAAACTACAGACACAAAGGTTGGAGAACTGTTTATTTGAAGTTGGAAGAATTCTGTGCTAGCTGGGCAGGATCAAGGGTCAGGGGGAAGATGGTATCTGCTCTTGATTCCAGTCCTGCAGTCACCAGGTAAATAAGGTATTTTACTGGAAGGAAGGGGAAGAGAGAGGAGGTTGTGGTGGCAGTGATACCATAGGCTCAAAATCTCCAGCATTGAGAGGGGCTGTGATCAGGGCCTGAATTAAGATGAGCCGTGCTCCCTTAGCTACTAAACAGGCCGATTCAGTAAAGTCCGCGGGAGAGCGGACGAACGCCCGCTCTCTCGGCGAGCGCACCGGCCCCTCACCGGTGCGCGCGATGCAGTATTCAAATTAGGTGATGCCGTAGAAACAGGGAAAAGGAGACGCTAGGGACATTAGCGCGTCCCTAGCGCCTCCTTTTTGACAGGACCGGTGGCTGTCAGCGGGTTTGACAGCTGACGCTCAATTTTGCCGGTGTCTGTTCTCGAGCACGCTGACAGCCACAGGCTCGGAAACCGGACGCCGGCAAAATTGAGCGTCCGGTTTTCGGCCCGACAGCCGCGGGCCGAATTCAAAATTTTTTTTAAACTTTTTTTTTACTCTTTGGGACCTCCGACTTAATATCGCTATGATATTATGATATTAAGTCGGAGGGTGCACAGAAAAGCAGTTTTTACTGCTTTTCTGTGCACTCTCCCGGTGCCGGAAGAAATTAGCGCCGACCTTTGGGTAGGCGCTAATTTCTGAAAGTAAAATGTGCGGCTTGGCTGCACATTTTTCTGAATCGCGCATGCATACCTAATAGCGCCCTCAACATGCATTTGCATGTTGAGGGCGCTATTAGGTGCCGCGGGTTGGACACTCGTTCTCCTCCCCTTACTGAATAAGGGGTAAGGGAAAACACGCGTCCAAGAGCAGGCTAACAGTGCGCTCCGTCGGAGCACACTGTACTGTATCGTCCTGAAAGTAAATAAAATATCCCCCTGTTATATCCCACAGAAGGCAGCAGTTTTCTCTGGCCCTGGAGCTGGGGAGATATTAATTGCTGAGCTGCTAGGGCTCGGGATATGCAAGTAGTAGGTTGCCTTATGTGGACACTGCAGACATGGGACTGGCTCGGGACTGGAATCTGTGAGTGCCTGGAGGAGGCAGGGATAGTTCCAGAAAAACCAGTGCCAGGGCTCAGGGAAGTGATTCAAGCTTGAGGAGGAGGGCAATCACAAACTGAAAAGTGAGTGGAGCCTGCCTTTCAGGTCGATACAGAACGTGCGCTCGGCTGAGAGCACCGTTTAACCCCGTTTGCCAGCGCGCTTTACACGCACTATTATTACCCCTTATACTGTAAGGGGTAATAGTGCGTGGAAAATGCGCGGCGACCCCCCCCCCCCCGAAACTAATAGCGCTCATTACATGCAAATGCATGTTGATGAGCCTGTTAGTTATCCCCGCGGGATACTGAAAGTAAAATGTGCGGCTTGGCCACACATTTTACTCTCAGAAATTAACGCCTGCCCAAAGGCAGGCGTTAATCAGGTACACCACCAGGAAAGGGGTACAGAAAAGCAGAAAAACAGTTTTTCTGTACACCCTCTGTCTTAATATCATGGTGATATTAAGTCTGAAGTCCTAAAAATAAAAAAATAAAAACTTAAAAAAAAAAAGCTGTCCGCCGGCCTGTGGGTTGGAAAACCGAAGCTCAGTTTTGCCAGCGTCCATTTTCCGAACCCATGGCTGCTTCAGCAGGTTCGACAACCAACGCCGGTAAAATTAAGCGTCGGTTGTCAGACCCGCTGACAGCCACCGCTTCCGCTAATAAGGAGTGTCCCTAGCTCCTCCTTATTAGTGCGGGCCCTAATTTAAATACAGAATCGTGCGCCCAGGTGAGGTGCCTGGGCGTGCGCCGGCTCTCCTGCGGAGTTCATTGTATCGGCCTGCATTGAAGGGAAGGCTAACCTGCTGATGAGAGGTGGGAATCAGGGAAGGGGTAGGTGAACCAAGCCTGTACAGGAGTGCAGCTGGCTAAGGAGGAACCTGCTGGGGGAGTGCAGGGATGGGAGGGGAACAGAGGGACAGGTCAGTGGGAAATGGGGAGCAGCGCATTCTAAAGGGAGATAAATTAAACCCCCTCCCCAGCTCTACAATTCAGAGTATTCCCATACAGGAGGGGGAGGAAGGAAAGGTAGATTAGGAGAATGAGAGGAAAGGAAGGTAGAGAAAGTGTGGTGGTGGCAGGAGAAGGTAGAGGAGGACAGTGATATGGATGAGCTGGGAATGGGGAGAAGAATACATTGTGGGACTCTTGGTTTGGCCACAGAGTCTTTCCCATGTCCACATTACCTGCTCCTCCTTTGGACTTGTAAATATACAGGGCTGGGCAGTCACACTCACAACCCACTGGGTTCTGGGTTGGTTTTTTTTGCTGGAGGCGCTGAGATTTGTGTTGAGTTCAGCACCCCCCCCCAAAATCATTTTCAAACGTTGGCTCCTCATCTCCCCCCCCAGGAAGAAATCTGCACTTGTAGCTCGGATTGCACACAACAGCGCCACGGACGGTCCCAGCCGATGCCGAGTGCCCTCATATAGTTCAGCGCTGGCCATTTCCCTTATAAACGGCCCCCGCCGATCCCCTGCAGCGCGTACCCGCCCGCCGCTCCCTGCCGCTCCCCCGGCCCTGCTCCTCCTGAATAAGCTCCCGGACAGCTGCCTTTTCTCTTTCCAGCTTCCTTTAAACCCTGCGGCTGCGGGCAGAACGCTAGGGGCGGAGTCGCCCGAGCGGCTCGGGGCGCGCAGGGCCGATCCGATAAATGCGGCAGAAACCTCCGCCTGTGATGCGTCTTACTCGCCGGGGGGGGGGGGGAAGCGGCTCCTGGCTGTGACGGTGCCAGCCTAGGTCAGCCCCCGGCAGCTGATGGGGCCATCGTTTCCCCTGCGAGCAGAGTTAACGATGCAGGCAAACGCGAGCAGGTTGTGGTTCGTTCTCTGAGAATCGCTCACCCGCTGCAGGAGCACGGGCAGGGCAGGGATTCCTGCCCAGGGCTCATTCACATTCCCCTCTCTGTAAGTGCAAAATTCCCAGATTAAGGTTGAGTAGAGGGAGATTGTTTATATAATAATAAAAAAAAAAAACCTTCCCCTTCTAAAATAGTGAAAAGAAGAGGATTTATTATTTGCCTTGCTTGGTGCGTCTTGGTAATGAGAAAATGGAGGCATATTAAAATAAAAAAAGATAAGCAGTAGTGCTATTTAAATTTAGTTTAAATTATAATTCCCTTTTTCCATTCTGGTTTTATGTCATAAATAAATGTTTCAGCTTCTGAAAGCTCCTTCTGTTTAGCCACCCCTATGCATCATGAGACTACATTTGGGGTGCTGCTGCTGTGCTGCTCATCATCAGAACCTCCTCAGGCATCCTACTGAGGCATTCAAACTGAGGCTGCAGTGCAAGCTGCTCAAAAATGGACTCATTCGATTTGTTCACATTATAGGAGCTGTGATCATAAAACCTACATGTCTTGAAATAAAACAAATTAGTTACTATTAGGACAAAATGAAAGCTAGGAATAGGGTCAAAAGTGTAAACAATAAAACCAGGAAACAGTCAGACTGAGATTTCGAGTTATCTTTTGCATTAAAAATAAACTATGTGGGATCATAGGTCCTGGGGCATTTTAAAGAAGCAACAGTACACGCTAGGGTTCACATTTTAGGCTTTTGCTGTACTTTCTGGGTGCTGAAAGCAGTCACGTTTTGACCATGTGGCTCACAACACACCCCTTGGCATATGCTGGAGTGCTTTAATGCATACCCTGTTTCATTCTCTGTTTGATCCATCCGATCCCCTCCTACTCTGATTCTATACTGCTTGCAAAATGTCAAAGGAACATATAGACTTTAAATTGTGCTTACAGCTCTTCACATTTTAGTTTTCTTTCCATTTTATTGCTTTATCAATAAAGATTACCTTGCTTCCACTCCAGAAGTGGCTGCTCTGTCTATCTCATATATGTAAAGTACTTCTCACTATCCAGGACCATTACTTGCTCTCTCTCTCTCTCTCTCTGCTGGTTAGAAGTCTGTAAGACTGAACTCTTCAGTGCCACTCTGTCAGGGATACCTCTGTCAAGAACACTCCTACCTCCTCCTCCCGCTTTCCAAGGACCTCTAGGATGCACCCCCAGTTCTGTCAGTTGCACATGACAGAAGATTCAAAAATCTACAGCACTGACCGCCACTGGTATGTCTGGGTTTCTCCGGCCTGAAAGCTTCCTGTTGCTGCTTTGTGCTTTCAGCTCAGTTGGAAATGGCCTCTATTGTGATGTAGTACAATAAGCCTTCAGTTGCAAACATCGGGTGATTATCCCCTCCCCCAGGCCCGGCTGTACCGGGTGTGTACACCGTGCAGTTGCACAGGGCGGCAGACCCAGGGAGGCAGCGGCAGAAGAGGTCCACAAGGCCGCAGGTGAACCCCATCCCACCTGCAGCCCAGAAGAGGAAGAGACCTTCGAGGCCACTGGTGGGACCCCATCCCACCGGTGGCCGAAGAAAGAACAGGGAGCTTGTTCTCCTGCTCCTTCTTTGTGCTGGCCTGCGCTATAAAAAAAAAAAATGCAGCTAGCACATGCTCTACACTGATTTCATGATGCATGAAATTAGCATAGAGGAAGGGCTAGCCCACGATATTTGATTAGTGCAGGGGTTGGCACACAGGGAAGGGCAGCAGAATGGCTCCCGATGGTATGTGTGTGTGTGTGTGAGTGAATGAATTTGAGCCTGACTGGGGTATGGGTGTGTTTGTGTATGAATAGGCCTGACTGGGCTGTTTATGATTGTGTGTGAATGGGAACCTGCATGGTGTTATGTGTATTGGAAACCTGCCTGGTGTGAGTGTGTATGTGAATGAGTGCCTGCCTGGGGTGTGTGTGTGAATGGAAACCTGCCTGGGGTATGTGTGTATGTGTGAATGAGAACCTGCCTGGGATATGTGTGTGTGTGAATGGGAACCTGCCAGGGATATGTGTGTGTATGAATGGGAATCTGCCTGGGGTATATGTGTGTGTGAATGAGAACCTGCCTGGGATATGTGTGTGTGTGAATGGGAACCTGCCAGGGATATGTGTGTGTATGAATGGGAATCTGCCTGGGGTATATGTGTGTGTGAATGGGAACCTGTCTGGGGTATGTGTGAATGGGAACCTGCCTGGGGTATATGTGTGTGTGAATGGGAACCTGCCTGGGGTATGTGTGTATGTGTGAATGAGAACCTGCCAGGGATATGTGTGTGTGTGAATGGGAACCTGCCTGGGGTATGTGTGAATGAGAACCTGCCTGGGGTATGTGTGTGTTTGTGAATGGGCACTTGACTGGGTTGTGTGTGCCTGTGAATGGGAGCTTGCTAGGTGTGTTTGTGTGAAGTAAGTTTGTGCTGCCCCACTAATCCACACCATACTCAGGATGACTGGAAATGAAAACTTTTCAGGTATGGAGAGTGGTGAATTTTCCATCCTTATTAGTTTTAATTATTGGGTGTCTGTGTCTGTTATTTGGAAAATTTTTAAAATTTTTATGAGCCCATAATTATTGGATGTTATTCTGTTCCTTAGCTTGTTGGAAATATTCTTTTTATAAGTATGGTTTTAGAAATATGATTGATTTATATTCCTTGATTTTATTGTTCGAGGAATGATTTATGAGGTCTGGTGATTGTTTCCCCATTGTTGCATTGCCTACAGAGTCTGGCTTGCTGCAGTTTCCAGTTCAGTTTCTATTTATACTTTATAGACTCTTTTATTCTGGAATATTCTTAAAAAAAAAAAAAAAAGGACGAAGCCAGCGCTGTAATTGTTTGCACAGGGCAGCATAAATGCTAGCACTGGCCCTGCGCCCCCTTCCCCCATCCAGCTGGTCATTTGGTCAGAAGCCACAGATCCCAATAGCATGGACCCTGTGACTGGCCATTAGGTGTCACCAGTGTGCAATGGCTGAGACACCCTTTCCCCCAGGGCCTGGTAATGCTGCCTCTGCAGCATCCTCAGTCCCGGCCAGCCCAGGAATCAAACTCTGGTCTTCTGCATGGCAGCACACAACACTGAGCTACTAGGCCAGCCCCTGTTTCTAACTTTAGAGTCGATTTCACTCTATTCTCGACTGATGTGCTGACATTTTAATGCAAGGGTACATTGAGCTCTGTCAAGCCTTCCTTGTAATTGCTCAATAGCCTATGTTTAGTTGCATGCAGTATTATGTAGGTGTAGTCCTTGGGCCACATGGGAGGTCCGAGCAACAGAACCGTGAACCCCAATAGTTCAAGGTGCTGGTGATATGGCTTCCTCTGGAACCCTGTCTGCATGTACCTGGAATCTGACCAGAAGGTGTCACTGTTGTGCAATGGCTGGGGACTCTGATGCTTTCTCTCTGTATAAAATGTTACAAATGGTCCTGCCCCAAAGAGTTGACAGGTTAGGTTTATGTTTGAGGAGGTCAAATGACTTGCTCAAGATCACATAGGAGTTTATATGTCTGTGCTCCAACTACCATCCTTTACCACATTTTTCATGGATGATGCAGCTAACTTGCCTGGTCAATCAGGTCCGCTAGGTAGACAGGAAAAATCTTCATAAAAATTACAGTAAAATGTCCTACAAAACTTTGCTAGTCATTTTTGTGTTGGGGCTATATCTGCGTTTCCCTGTTGCATCCCTGTTGCCCGTTTATCGTCAGGAAGGACAGCTGACCCCAGCCTGCTCCAACGCACATGCTAGGAACCTTCCAAGTAACAACGCAGTTGCAGCAAGAAGGTGCCATCCACCCAGCCTAAAGTAAAACCCCCAACAAACGGCAGAATGAACACAGAGCGCGGCCTGATCGATTTTATAGCTCACAATTTGTTCAGGCTCTGAAAAAAAACAAAAACTTTCTGGCGCCTAGTGAGCCAAAATTACTGCTTACGTTAGAGGTCAGGCTCAGCAATCTTGTCCTCTGACCTATAAAAAGAAATAGCGAAAAAAAAACCTGATTGAATGAAAATTGTAAAAAAAAAAAAACCCCTAAAAATTGCAAGTTGATTGCACTCACAATCTTTCAGCTGTGCAACAGATGACCTTGAGCTTCCTGGACTTATTCTCTCATGTCCCTGTACATATTCTATACCTTATGCAACCTAGTAATATCTTCATTGTCCCCTTTTCTCCCTACAGGTGTCGATGCACCCGGTGTACATCTCCGGTACTACGGTATCCAAACATTAGCGATGGACTTCAGAATACAGCTGCACAGGTAAGCACGGGAGGCGAATACAGGGCGAGTATTAGTCTTTTGCTAAAACAGCTCCAGTCGCTTTCAGTTTTGTGGCATGTTACAGCTGAAGTTTAGTTACAAGAATTTGCACAGGAGAGGCAAAATTGTTTGTCTTGCTATATGCAGGTAAGATGTCTTTGTCTTAAAACATTTTGAGATCATGGCGATTAGACAATGAAATGCGATTGTGTGCAGCGATGCAAAATAGATAAATAACATATACGACGTTCGTAGAGGCATAGAGCCAAGCTTTTTCATGGGCGGCACCTGCTCCGTGAAACTCTTTCCCCCCTGCCCCTGTGAGGTCCAGAAGAAGCTGAACTATTTATGACTCAGAAGATCCTCAGAAACTTGGCTCTTTGTGCAAAATTATTAAGAGACCTTTGAAATATTTTCTATTCAAAGTCTTTAAATTCATGACATGCATGTGTGTGTGTGTTAGGTTTTTAGTTCCTGATGTTAATCTAGATGGGCTTTTAGAATAGGATAATTATGTAACGTTTATTTGGGTTTTATGAAAGGATGCATATGTGGGGTTAAGTTTGCTTTTATTGGGATTATGTTTATTTTGTTTTTTAGGTGCTTGTGTCAGGTATTAGTTTTTGTTGTCCTGCTTTATACGTGACTGTTTATTGGATTAATTTGCTGTGCACTTTGATCATCTATGTGGAAACTCAGATTATTAAAATCCATAAATATAATGAAGAAAAATAGGGCAAACTGTGCAGAAAGGACCATTTCCTGCCATTTCATGCTAGAGGGTGGCCCTATCAATTAAAAAGCAGAATGAAAATATAAACAAAAAACAAACTTTGAAATGTTTGTATGCTAATGCCAGAAGTCTAAGAAGTAAGATGGGAGAATTAGAATGTATAGCAGTGAATGTTGACGTAGACTTAATTGGCATCTCAGAGACATGGTGGAAGGAGGATAACCAATGGGACAGTGCTATACCGGGGTACAAATTATATCGCAATGACAGAGAGGAGAACCCAGGAGGCAGTGTGGCGCTTTATGTCCGGGATGGCATAGAGTCCAACAGGATAAACATCTTGCATGAGACTAAATGCAAAATTGAATCTTTATGGGTAGAAATCCCTTGTGTGTCGGGGAAGACTATAGTGATAGGAGTATACTACCGTCCACCTGGTCAAGATGGTGAGACGGACAGTGAATTGCTAAGAGAAATTAGGGAAGCTAACCAAATTGGTAGTGCGGTAATGGGAGACTTCAATTACCCCAATATTGACTTGGTAAATGTATCATCGGGACACGCTAGAGAGATAACGTTCCTGGATGGAATAAATGATAGCTTTATGGAGCAATTGGTTCAGGAACCGACAAGAGAAGGAGCAATTTTAGATCTAATTCTCAGTGGACCACAGGACTTGGTGAGAGAGGTAACAGTGGTGGGGCCGCTTGGCAATAGTGAACATAATATGATCAAATTTGAATTAATGACTGGAAGAGGAACAGTATGCAAATCCACGGCTCTCGTGCTAAACTTCCAAAAGGGAAACTTTGATAAAATGAGAAAAATTGTTAGAAAAAAACTGAAAGGAGCAGCTACAAAAGTAAAAAATGTCCAAGAGGTATGGTCATTGTTAAAAAATACCATTCTAGAAGCACAGTCCAGATGTATTCCACACATTAAGAAAGGTGGAAAGAAGGCAAAACAATTACCGGCATGGTTAAAAGGGGAGGTGAAAGAAGCTATTTTAGCCAAAAGATCTTCATTCAAAAATTGGAAGAAGGATCCAACAGAAGAAAATAGGATAATGCATAAACATTGGCAAGTTAAATGTAAGACATTGATAAGACAGGCTAAGAGAGAATTTGAAAAGAAGTTGGCCGCAGAGGCAAAAACTCACAGTAAAAACATTTTAAAATATATACGAAGCAGAAAGCCTGTGAGGGAGTCAGTTGGACCGTTAGATGATCGAGGGGTTAAAGGAGCACTTAGAGAAGATAAGGCCATCGCGGAAAGATTAAATGATTTCTTTGCTTTGGTGTTTACTGAAGAGGATGTTGGGCAGGTACCCGTACTGGAGAAGGTTTTATAGAAACATAGAAACATAGAAATGACGGCAGAAGAAGACCAAACGGCCCATCCAGTCTGCCCAGCAAGCTTCACACACTTTTTTCTTTCATACTTATCTGTTTCTCTTAGCTCTTGGTTCTATTTCCCTTCCACCCCCACCATTAATGTAGAAAGCAGTGATGGAGCTGCATCCAAGTGAAATATCTAGCTTGATTAGTTAGGGGTAGTAGGGGTAGTAACCGCCGCAATAAGCAAGCTACACCCATGCTTATTTGTTTTACTCAGACTATGTTATACAGCCCTTATTGGTTGTTTTTCTTCTCCCCTGCCGTTGAAGCAGGGAGCTATGCTGGATATGCTTGAAGTATCAGTTTATTCTTCTCCCATGCTGTTGAAGCAGAGAGCCATGCTGGATATACATCGAAAGTGAAGTATCAGGCACATTTGGTTTGGGGTAGTAACCGCCGTAACAAGCCAGCTACTCCCCGCTTTGTGAGTGTGAATCCTTTTTTCTTCTCCCCTGCCGTTGAAGCAGAGAGCTCTGCTGGATGTGTGTAGTATCAGTTTTTTCTTCTCCCCTGCCGTTGAAGCAGAGAACTATGCTGTATATGCATAGAAATTGAAGTAACAGGCTTATTTGGTTTGGGGTAACAGGCTATTTTGGTTTGGGGTAACAGGCTATTTTGGTTTGGGGTTTTCATTGGTAATGATTCAGATGGATTGAATCAAATCACGGTGAGCCTAGAAGATGTGGTAGACCTGATTGACAAACTGAAGAGTAGTACATCACCTGGACCAGATGGTATACACCCCAGAGTTCTGAAGAAATTAAAAAATGAAATTTCGGACCTATTAGTAAAAATTTGTAACCTATCATTAAAATCATCCATTGTACCTGAAGACTGGAGGATAGCTAATGTAACCCCAATATTTAAAAAGGGCTCCAGGGGCGATCCGGGAAACTACAGACCGGTTAGCCTGACTTCAGTGCCAGGAAAAATAGTGGAAAGTGTTCTAAACATCAAAATCTCAGAACATATAGAAAGACATGGTTTAATGGAACAAAGTCAGCATGGCTTTACCCAGGGCAAGTCTTGCCTCACAAATCTGCTTCACTTTTTTGAAGGAGTTAATAAACATGTGGATAAAGGTGAACCGGTAGATGTAGAATACTTGGATTTTCAGAAGGCGTTTGACAAAGTTCCTCATGAGAGGCTGCTAGGAAAAGTAGAAAGTCATGGGATAGGTGGTGATATCCTTTCGTGGATTGCAAACTGGCTAAAAGACAGGAAACAGAGAGTAGGATTAAATGGACAATTTTCTCAGTGGAAGGGAGTGGGCAGTGGAGTGCCTCAGGGATCTGTATTGGGACCCTTAGTTTTCAATATATTTATAAATGATCTGGAAAGAAATACGATGAGTGAGATAATCAAAGTTGCAGATGATACAAAATTGTTCAGAGTAGTTAAATCACAAGCAGATTGTGATAAATTGCAGGAAGACCTTGTGAGACTGGAAAATTGGGCATCAAAATGGCAGATGAAATTTAATGTGGATAAGTGCAAGGTGATGCATATAGGGAAGAATAACCCATGCTATAGTTACACAATGTTAGGTTCCATATTAGGTGCTACAACCCAAGAAAGAGATCTAGGCGTCATAGTGGATAACACATTGAAGTTGTCGGTTCAGTGTGCTGCGGCAGTCAAAAAAGCAAACAATGTTCCCGTAACACACATTCTTGGTTGGGACGTATAGCTATTGTAAAAATGAACATTCCACCACGATTGCTGTATTTTTCTACCACTATCCCCATCTATGTCTCTTCCTGTCTTTTAAAACAGTGGCAACAGATGATATTTGGGTTCATATGGCGTAAACGACCGCCCAGGGTGGCTAGGTCTACTCTATATTTACCAAAAAATTGAGGGGGACTCAGCGTTCCCAATTTAAGCTGGTACTACTGTGCGGCGCAACTTCGTTGTAATGCACCAGACTCAAGCTCCTCCACAATGGGTGTTACTAGAACAAGCTTTGCATAGCGATATGCCATTATCAGCACTACCATGGCAGCCTCTTTCCACTTGGGGGTTGTTTCACTACTTTCCAAAGACATTGCAGGTTACCCTGAAGGTCTGGCAGCACTGGAAATCTTGTTTAGTCGGTGCTGGAACTCACACTTTATTGACTCATCTTTTCACTAACTCTATACTCCCATTTGCTTCATCGAATAGGGCATCACAGACGTGGTATAATGCTGGTATTTTTCGGTTGGAACATGTCCAAGCTCAGGGGGTAATGATATCTAAGGATGATCTCCAATCTCACTACCACTTGGAGGATGTAGACTTTCTCCTCTAAGCAAAAATTTACCATTTTTTGAAAAGGGCGACTAGAACTGGTACTGTCCGCCTTACGGGCTCCCTATTCGAGAATTACTGTATTAATGCCCACTCACTGAAAGGTGTCATTTCCAAGATTTATGCCCTTTTGAATGGTACTATTCAACACCCCTTTCGCCAACAAATAGCATGGGCAGCGGACTTTACACGTCCTATTGAGGAAACAGACTGGGATATTGTTTTCATAAATGCTTATAAGTGTTCCATTTCCGCGGGGTTACAGGAAAACTGTTATAAGATGCTGTATAGATGGCACTACCCTCCTGTGAGATTACATAGCTTTGCCTCTTCTATATCCGACCGCTGTTGGAAGGGGTGTGGGCTGCTGGGCACCTATTATCATGTATGGTGGCAGTGTCCTCATCTAAATCACTATTGGCCTGTGGTCATATCCTGGGCCTCTACTATCCTCCAAGTCACGTTAGACGTGCAACCATGGCACGTATTATTGAACTTTCCTGTATCAGAACTGACTAAGGAGCAACAACGGCTGGTACAACAGATCTTTATAGCTGCTCGCTCAGAGTTGGCTAGGTTCTGGAATAAAAGTTACCTTCCTAGCTTAGCCCAAGTACAATCCAGACTCCATACCTATTATTGGCTGGGCAGGCTCACTGCCGTACATCAAAATCGCTTGGGTGTGTTCCATAAGACCTGGGGTTCCTATAGCAGGTGGCTTGAGACCGTACAACAATGTTAAGTTTGAATGTCTGGATGATTACACCCCTTGAGTCTAGTTGCGATTGTATTGGAGTACATGACAGAGAAGGCCTTTTGTGACTTATTTTATTTTATTAGTCTACCAGCGAGATAGATTTTTACCTGTATTACCATATTGCAAAGTTTCAACCTGCTTATTTTGTTTTACTTTCTTTGCATAGGATATTGTTTTTTATTCATTATGCTGCCTCGTCGGGAGGGGGGAGGGGGGGAGGGTTTGGGAACTAAATCTATAAACACTTGGCCAGTGGGTCATGCTCTTATGTTACCTGCTACCTGCTATTAAGTTCACTTAGAGAATAGCCACTGCCATTAGCAATGGTTATGTGGAATAGACTTAGTTTTTGGGTACTTGCCAGGTTCTTATGGCCTGGATTGGCCACTGTTGGAAACAGGATGCTGGGCTTGATGGACCCTTGGTCCGACCCAGTATGGCATTTTCTTATGTTCTTATGCTTTTACCGCGGTATATATGTCATCTATGTTGTGTTTCTCTTTTGATACTGTTGTGTTGTGATTTACTACTGAGTCAATAAAAATCTTTAAACAAAAAAAAAAAAAAAAAGCAAACAATGTTGGGAATTATTAGGAAGGGAATGGTGAATAAAACGGAAAATGTCATAATGCCTCTGTATCGCTCCATGGTGAGACTGCACCTTGAATACTGTGTACAATTCTGGTCGCCGCATCTCAAAAAAGATATAATTGCGATGGAGAAGGTACAGAGAAGGGTTACCAAAATGATAAAGGGGATGGAACAGCTCCCCTATGAGGAAAGGCTGAAGAGGTTAGGGCTGTTCAGCTTGGAGAAGAGACGGCTGAGGGGGGATATGATAGAGGTGTTTAAAATCATGAGAGGTCTAGAGTGGGTAGATGGGAATCGGTTATTTACTCTTTCGGATAATAGAAAGACTAGAGGGCACTCCATGAAGTTAGCATGGGGCACATTTATAACTAATTGGAGAAAGTTCTTTTTTACTCAACGTACAATTAAACTCTGGAATTTGTTGCCAGAGGATGTGGTTAGTGCAGTTAGTATAGCTGTGTTTAAAAAAGGATTGGATAAGTTCTTGGAGGAGAAGTCCATTACCTGCTATTAAGTTCACTTAGAGAATAGCCACTGCCATTAGCAATGGTAACATGGAATAGACTTAGTTTTTGGGTACTTGCCAGGTTCTTATGGCCTGGATCGGCCACTGTTGGAAACAGGATGCTGGGCTTGATGGACCCTTGGTCTGACCCAGTATGGCATGTTCTTATGTTCTTGTGAAGACGGTGTGTGGACAAGTCCTAGAGCTAAATCTGTCCTTTTTTTTTTTTTTTTAGCACCTGATCCTTCCTGGGGAAATGAACTTAAGGCACCTTAAATCCAGGGCTGGTGTTTCCATGAAGCGAACAAGGCAGTTGCCTTGAGCACGGCACCTTGGTGGGGCAGGGAGTGACAAAATTGCAGAAAAAGCCTGGGGCCGCCGGCAGAGCCCATCCTGCTGGCAGCCGAAGAGCGCCAGAGCTGCCACCAGTCTTGGGTGGGGGGGGGGGGGAGAGGGGAAGGCAGGAGTTAGCAAGTCCAAACGTTGCCTAGGGTGCCTAATACTCTTGCACCAGCCCTGCTTAAATCAGATTTGGGGATGGAAGCGATGGGGGTGACCGTCCATTGGAGCTCCTTCCTAGAAGCGGTAGGCTCGCACCATCACAGGCTGCAAGTAATTGAAGGCAGCTGGCAGTCTTCTCTGGAGCTGGACATTATGAAATAGTTTATTGGGGTCAGGGGGTGAGTGCAGATAGAAAAGGGATCGATGGAGTTGAGAGGCTGTTTGAGCATTAATCCACCAGAAACACTGTCATTTCTTGTTTAAACAGTCGCCCAGTAAAGTATCATTAGAGCTGGCATGAGCGCAGGAAATGGAGCTTACTGCAGAGCAATCAGCTCTCAGGCACACTAAGCAAATCAAAAGACAAGAGCAAGAAAGAAGGCAGCAGTGGGCACCCAGCCTACAGCATCCACATCCCTGTCAAACAGGGCAGATTTCTGCTTAGAAGTACAGCACACTATGCCTATGTGCTGCTTTTGGAGAGAGAGAGTCATGACAGGAAGGACTGAAAGAAACCTAGAACGTATAGAAAGAGCAGGATCCTATTTTCATTATCATCTATGTATACTGAGATATATATAGTTTATTAATATGTAGCAATGTGTATACATGTTTTCTATACATTTGTATGTGTATATATATATATATATATATGTTGTCCCCAAAAATTTACATACAGTTGTACTCATAAGTTTACATACCCCTGGCAGAATTTGTAAGATGTGTAGCATATTAAGAAAACACGAGTGATCAGACAAAATGTGTTTCAAATTAAAGTATTATGCATCACAGAATAGCACAATCATTAAACAAACCATAGCAATAAGGGAAATAATAAAATGCTCCTGTTCAAAAGTTTGCATACCCTTGAATGTTTGGGCTGATAATATACACTCATTGATATGCACAGGTTGAGATGGCAATGAAGGGTAGACACCCACACCTGTGCCTTGTTTGGTTGTAATTAGTGTCTGTGTATAAATAGTCAATGAGTTTCTTAACTATTGAGAAACCCTTGTGCATTTCATCCAGGGCTGCATTGACTTTGGTGGTTTCTGAAGCATGGGAAAAGCAAAAGAACTGTCAAAGGATCTGTGAGCAAAAGTAGTTCAACTGTATAAATCAGGAAAAGGAAATAAAAAGATATCTAAAGATTTGAAAATGCCAAACAGTACTGTTCAAACACTGATCAAGAAGTGGAAAATTAGGGGTTCTGTTAATACAAGGTAGATCAAGAAACATTTCAGATACAATTTCCAGGAAAATGTGTTGGGATGCAAAGAAAACCCCACAAGCAACTTCTACTGAAATACAGGCTTCTCTGAAACAAAGTGGTGTGGGTGTTTCAGCATGTACAATGAGATACTTGATCAAAAATGGGCTGTATAGTAGAGTTGCCAGGAAAAAGCCATTGCTGCACCAACGCCACAAAGCAGCCTGTTTATGCCAAACAACACCTAGAGAAGCCTCAAAACTTCTAGAACAAGATAATTTGGAGTGATGAGACCAAAACTGAACTTTATGGTCATAACCATAAACACTATGAGGAGAGGCAAACCATCCCTACCGTGAAGCATGGAGACGGATCTCTGCTGTTTTGGGGGGGGGGGGGGGGGGGGGGTGAGCTACAGCGGCACAGGGAATTTAGTCAAAACTGATGGCAGGATGAAGGCAGCATCTTATCAGAAAATATTGGAGGAGAATTTGCATTTATCAGCCAGGAAGCTGCGCGTGGGGTGCACTTGGACTTTCCAACATGACAATGATCTGAAATGTAAGGCCAAGTCGACCCTTCAGAGGCAGCAGCAGAAGAAAGTGAAGGCTCTGGAGGGGCCATCGCAGTCTGCTGACCTCACATCATTGAGCCACTTTGGGGAGAACTCAAGCCTCCAGCTCATGCCAGACAACCAAAGGATTTACAGGATCTGCAGGCTTTTTGCCAAGAGGAATGGGCAGCTCTACCACATGTGAACGAGGCCCTTTATTTTCTCAACTATCACAAAAGACTGCAAGCCATCATTGATACAAAATTGAGCAATAGATGATATTAAGAACTAAGGGAATGCAAACTTTTAAACAGGACCATTGTATTATTTCCCTTTTTGCTGTGGCTTGTTTAATGATTGCTCTATTCTTTGATGATTAAAAAGTTTAATTGGAAACACATTAAAAATAACAGTCTGATGACTCGTGTTTTCTTAAAATGCTTACCCGTCTTACTGCCAGGGGTATGTAAACTTATGAACACAACTGTATATACAGGACAATCTCTAGGCTAATCAGCACCCTAGGTGGTTGAGGGATTTCCCTTTTGATGTCGTGACTGGCCGGGGCAGGGCGGGTGCCTCTGATAAGATGGCTGGCTGACTGGCTCCCTCTTCACCAGGCAGATACATGGGAGCTTCCCTCGCTGTACTGATGGCATGGTATGCTGACAGGCTAGGCGGGAGCCCGTCTTGACTGCTTCTTCCAACAGCCCTGTAATATATTCTGCTGCTGGTGCCTGTAGGCATGTGGATGTGATTATATGCTGGTACTGAATATGTAAAGTGTGCAAGCGTACGAATGCATAGTTGTATACGTCCGGGCAGGTACCGTGCAATGTGCGTCTCTAGTATTTATTTATTTATTTATTTTTTGCACCTGACGATTTTTTGCACCTGACGATGTCCATGGATATCCATAGATCTGTGTGAATTTGCAAGGTGTTGTGTTTTCCATTACTGTTTCCCTTTTGGTGCAGTGAGCTGAATATTTTCCTGCTCACTGTGCTGGTGCAGGAGGATTCAGTCCAGATGGGATTTATCGGTTTAATTGGTGAGATTAACAGTTTCCTTTTCTGCATGCCCGGTTCTCGGCATGCTGTTACAGGTCAGGAGACATTGCAACTGCTGATTCATAGAACAGCCTTGGATCTAAGACTTTTTCAGAGCAAGATGCTCTTCTCTTTATGCTGGGGTTATAACATTGAGCACTAGGAAATTCACTCCAGAGGAAACAGAAGTGCTGTGCTCTTGACACTATCTTTCTGTTTTATTCTCTCTCTCTTTTGTGCTCTTTATCAGTGTCTTCCTCGCAGAACAAGCCCCTCTTGTTCTCTATCGCAGACTTCAACTGTCACTACGGAATGTGTGTGCTACTTTGAAATATATTTATTTTTTTACCTTTAATAACCCCCTTTTAATTGTAAAATCCCCAAAATAGAGTACCATCAAAATAGAATTTCATATTCCACATACATCCCCCGAGCGAAATGCACCCTCTTGAAATCAACCATTGCAAGCACAATCTTAGCATTAAATCCAATCTACCCCCATCCTAAATCAACGTACCACATCTGCCATTCTCCCTCCACTCTCAACCTCACAGCAATCCACAACCTACATCCAGCTCCGCCCTCCAACCTCCACCCTGATCCAGACCCATCAGCTGTCCCACAATGCTCCTAATTAATTTGATGATTGGGATTTGATGAATTAGGCTAACTTCATAATTCCCCATCATCATAATGGTATGCAGCTAAAAAGTTCTAAAAACGGGAGTTATTGCCGAGATCAAGCATCTGAAGTTTTTGCTCCTGCATATAGAGTATATTACGTTGTGTGCAATTGAATGTTATACTGAGTGCAATTTCCTCAAGGCCATTAAACAGGTTCTTACCACCTGAGATATCTGAGCATGCATTGATGATCGGGAATCTAATTGTATTCCCAACTATTAACCATGTCATTTGGGCTTTAACCTAACCCCGGATAATGACGGGAAAGTTGAACGTTCTTTCTTCCTACTTACTCAACCAGCGCATATCCATTTTTTTCTGGATTACGTTTAAGCCTATTTTAGTCTAACCAAATCACTACAGCTTGCAAACAAGTATTAAAATTAGCTATACCTAACTTCTGATTAGTGTCCACAGTGGCCACTAACTGGATATCATCTACAAAAAGATGACAGTTCACCCCATGTCCCCAGATCATATCTACTACGGGTGCCACATAGATATTAAATAATAATGGCAACTACACTAATCCATGGGGTACTCTATATTGTGGACTCTATAATCATTGCACAGCACAACCTGAACTTTATTAGTAAGAAATTAACAACCAGCGGAAGACATCTGCCATCACCCCCATCTCATACAGGTTTCACAGCATGATGTCATAGCTGCCAGTATCAAATGCAGCAAACAAATCTAATAGTACAAAAAGAGAATCCTTCCCTTATTGTCTGCCTGCATCCGAACACTATCAATCAATGACAGCAGTGCTGATTCCATGCCACGTCTTAGTCGAAAGCTTGGCTGACAAGAATGAAGAGCCCCCACAAGCTCTAAATGTTCCAATAGCTGTTGCTGTACAACCTGCTCTACTTTGCTAATAAAGGGGAGGTTTGAAACTAGGCGATAATTAACCAAAATCAAAGGATCAGTCTCTTTCTTTTTCAAAACTGGCCTCACTACAGCTTCTTTCAATACTGGAGGTAAAAATCCTTGCTGCAGGGACAAATTAACAATTTACAGCAATCATGGATATAAATCCTGCCCTGTAGATGTCAGATAATTGGAAGGTATAGGGTCAAGACAACAGGTAGTGACTTTAGTGCTCTTCGTAAGCTTCTCAAGCTTAGCATGATTCACTGGTCTAAATTCTCCCATTTCTACAGGACACAGTTCTTTGAGCTGGACAAGAGGCAAATATTGAGTGAGGTATGAATAACACATTAAGACAAAAGTAATCATTCGCAAATTTCAAGCAATGTAATAAATATATTGCAGTGGATGACTGTAAATGAATAAATAAAGACTATCAGAATTATGCCTATGCTATTATGTCTGATTCATGGCAAATTTTAATCACTTGGGCCTGGATTCACCATTCTATCGCAGAATGGTGAATCCAGTGAAAACGGGGGGCGGGCCTGCGAAAGCCGGCAGCCTTCGCACCACCGCAGTGTTTTCGCTGCCGGTTTTCGCACCCAATAGCGCCATTGTGAAAGGTGGTGCTATTGGATGCGCTACTGGCGACGATAACGTTACTAACCTTATTGCCGCCAGCGAAGACACCGCCGAGTCTGCCTCCTCGCTGCCCCAACTCCGCCCTCATCATGCTAACGCACGTGATAAGCCTTTGAAAGTGATCCCCTTGGTCTTGATGTTTTAGGTATATATTTCCTTGAGAATTTTCACTACTGCTAATAAATGTGCACTGTCTTGATATTTTTTTAAGGAATTTTTCACTATTGCACGTCAGATCTTCGTGGAATCCTTGAAGAAACACAGTAGTTGGACTTGAGAGAGATATTTAATTACTTAACTTATATCAGAGCTGACCAACCCCCACACTGGTCCAGCATTTTGAAATAACTATTTCTTCATCAGGGGTGACACTGATTATCTAGGATGTCCAATGGTTACCATATGTGCTTAGAATAAAGCCCCAAATGGTATCTCCTACGGCCACAGAAAGTCTCTTAGTTGTATTTCTTAAATGTTCTCCAGAGTTCTCTTTACTGCTGCTAGAACTCAACCGCATTGTTGAACAGTCAGTTGTATCCTTGCTGCTTCCTTCTGTCAAATACATTTGAGATGGACATCATAAGTCCTGTTTCAGCATAACAGCTCTATAGAAAGGGCTTATTGGCTCTGGCTTCTACTCTTTGCTGTTGTCGTCGTTGTTAACAGGACATCTCAAAATGACAGAGGAAGCATGTAGATGCTAGCTTCACTTGACAGCCCTAAATTACTAAAAAAAAAAAAAATATCAAGACAGTGCACATGTGTTTGCAATAGTGAAAATTCTCAAAGAAATATATACCTAGATGGTGCACATTCAACACGACCAAGTGATTAAAATGTGTAATGAATTAGACATAATAGCATAGGAAATTATGTATGCTGTCTGCGGCATAATTCTGATGGTCTTTATTTATTCATTTACAGTCATGCACTATAATATATTTACATTGCTTCATATTTGTTTGAGTGCCAACTGACTACATGTAATGTAACTATTCACTCAGGGGATTGCACAACAGGTGGCTGCCTCAAACTAGCCCTTATGGTCACAATATTATCAAAAATAAAAATCTACAAATTATTCACCAGACAGAATATTAGGTTGTAAATTACCTTTCTCTTTGGGGGAATAGTGAAGTCTTTAATAATTTGAAACAGCTTCTCAGCCTGATTACCTGCTGTAGCAAGTTGATCTGATATGTATTTCATTTTGGAGTTTTCAACTGTCACCTTATATATTTTGGCCTGAGCCTTGCACAAATCCAAATTCCTCATGTGTTTCCTCCAGCTTCATTACAACTTGAGCAATCTCTTGTTCTTTCTCACTTGATGAGAAATGTGTATCTTATTGATTCTCATAAGGATGTGAAACCCAAAATTTTCGGTTTGGTTTGTTTTTTTCATTTTGCTTTCTTTATTTGTATTATATTTGTTTAATGATTTTTTTTTTTTTTTGGTTTTTTTTCATTTCCCAAAATAAATAAAACATTAAATAAGAATGAAATAAACAAACTGATAAAGGGGCCTCCAGAAGCCCTGGCTGTCTTTGCCAAGCCAAAAAATTGCTTAGACCCGGTACAGAGGCCTAGACCCAGGCTGGGGCCTCCAGTTGCAATCCAACTGGAGGATGATGCCAAACTGATGTCACGTTGGTGTCTTCCACCTGTATGGTCAGCGCCACTTTGATGTACCGCCATACAATTTCTGTTATACATCAAAACAGTGCCATTCACACTGGAGGAAGGCACTAAAGTGACTTCACATTGGTGCTGTCCTCCAGGCAGATAGCATCATTTTTCAAATTTCAGAAGCTGGGAAGAGCATTAGAAAGGCTTGGCCCAGGCTGGGTCTGGTGCTGAGGCCTAGGCCTCAGCACCAGACCCAGCCTGGGCCAAGCCCAGGACTTGGTGGTTGAAAAATGCCCAGGACTTGGTGGTTGAAAAATGCCCAGGACTTGGTGGTTGAAAAATGATTCCATCTTCCTGGAGGGCAGTGTCGAAGTGGTGTCACTTTGGTTCCTTCTACTGGTATGGCCAGTGTCATTTTGTCATACATAAAAATGATGCTCTCTGTACTGGAGGAAGGTGCCAAAGTGACACCACTTCACCACTGTGAAGTGGTCTCATTTTTCAAGTGCTGGGACCTGGGAAGAGCAACTGGAGGCCATAGACCAGTGCCTAGGCCTGCAGTGGGACCTGTGCTTGGCCAGGGCCTACAGTTGTTTCTGCCCAGGTCCCAGCAGTTGGAAAAATTATTCTGTCTGCCTAGAGCATGGCACCAAATTATTATCACTTTGGTGTATTGACAGGTGTGATCAGCCTAGGCCTTGCCACTGGACCTGGACTTAGGCCTCGCCTTCAGAATCTAACTTCAGTCACTGGGTCTGGTGCTTGGTCTTGTCACTGGGCTTGGACCTAGGCCTCATCACTGGGCTCCAGCTTCAGCCTAGGTCTCATCACCAGGCCCCAGCCTGTACCTAGGACTTGACACCAGGTCCAGGCCTCAGTGCCAGACCCTGACTCCCACCTGGGCTTAAGCCTTGGTGGTAGGCCGAGGCCTAGGCTACCTTGTCAGGCATTGGTCCAGGACTAGGCCTCAGCACTGGGTTCCATCCAGGCCTAGGTATTAACCCTGGGCTCGGTCTGGGCTTAGAGTTTGGTGCCAGGCCTGGGGTTAGACCCCAGTGCCATGCTCCGGTAGATTTTTGGCCAGAAATCTCCAACCATGCTGCTGGAGTCCTGCTTATTGTGGGGAGGGGGGTTGTTTTTAATAAATGCCATATGAAAATACCCCAAAATTTTCATATATTTTCAAAGAAAGCTATTTTCGGTTTGTTCCATTTAGAATGAATGGAAAATAACCTAATTTGTTGCATTTTTGGCATTCATTAAAAAATGCATATCCCTGGTCTCCCATTCTTTATCTATTTCTAGGCTTCTCTTCTTCAGCACTACAATGGGTTTCCTGTGTCTGTTCTCTTCCACAGACATTTTTTTGGCTATGAGATTGTTGTTTACCTGAAACTTAAACAGAAGCATCCAGCAACCAGGAATCCCTTGTTTGTGTCACTCTTAGTTCTTATTATCTTCTTCCTGTTCTACCTTTTTGTTTTCTGCAGCCGAAAACAAAAGTGCTCAGGGCCTGGAGGTCAGCTATAAGGATGGGAGAATATGTTTTACCAAATTTTGTATGAGTGCTTAATTACTGGGTATTTTCCTATTCCTTATTTCATTCTAAATATTCTTTTTACAAGTATGGTTTTACTAATATGATTGATTTATATTCTTTGATTTTATTGTTTGATGACTGATTTTTGAGGACTGGTGATGCTTGTTTCTCCACTGCTGCATTGCATACAGAGTCTGGCTTGTTGCAGTTTCCAGTTCAGTTTCTGTTTATAGTTTATAGTCTCTTTATTCGGTATTTGGTGAGAGTGAGTCTGGGTTCTGCATGTATTCTGTGTTTTTAAAAAAAATCCAAACAAACAAACAAAAAACAAGGAGGGGGCAACACAGTGATCATTCATACAGGGCAGCAAACATGCTAGCACAGGGCCCCGTCTTTCCTCTAGCCCCTCCCTTTCCCTGCAGTGCTGCCTGTTGGTGTGGGGGACAGAAGTGGGAGGGGCTGGAGTAGACACAGCAGCAGTGGACTGTGCTCCTTGGATTCCTGCAGGGGAGAGGAAAGGTAGGAGAGAGCAAGGCAAGTGAGCTCAGCTGGGTAACTTGGAATGTGTGTGTGTGGGGGGAGTGGGGGTACTATGCTGGGTGAGGGGGAGAGTGCTAGGGTGGCATTTTGAAAACGCCTAAAACCAGAAGCCTTACTTATGTTACCTTTCTTCTCAGTCTCCCTTATTCCTGCCCTGTTTCAATGATGTGCTTCTGATTTTCTTATCAAGAGGCTCGCGCCAGCTCTGCTTCACTTTATTTTCATAAAGTAATTTAACCAGGATATCCCAGGAGCCCCTTCCAGCACATCCCTGCTCTTTCTAACTCTCTTCAAATCTTTTTACTGTCTTTTCTTTCTCTTACTCCCCTCCCCCTCCCCCCCCCACCCGATCTTTCCTTAATCCAAAACAGCACAATTGAGGTTGTGTGAAAACTGTACCTGCAAAAGGATATAGACAAGAGTGGAGACGGGCCAGGTAGGGGTTCCCAGAATGCTCCGGGGTCTGCCACCCAAAGCCCGGTGACATGAAACTTCAGGGTCTGAACCCACAGATCCTACACGGGAGAGGATGCTGGCGACTTGCAAATACCTCAGAAAAGGAAAATCTAGGTGTTGCTGGTCCTCCCCCTCCAATAATGTGGGACTGAGAGATGGTGAGATGTGGGACTGTGGGACTCTTCTTAGCTATGCACCAGCTCTGCCCAACATCCTCTCTCTGATGCATCCTCTTAAAGGTACAGGGGTCCCACACGCTGGCATGAGGACAGCGGCAATCAGGGTCCCTGATAGGGGAGGCTCCAAGGGAGCGCAATCAAGAGTAATATCAGAAGTCTAATAACAAGAGGTTCAAGCAAACATGGGATAAATCACAGAAGATCCCCAGTTATGCCAGAGTGAAAGGAATGCCCGATATCAACGGGGATCTCTGGCAGTTCCCCAGGAATGAAACCGAGCAGATGGGATGCATCCTTATTGGCTGTCATAGTCTATATTTCTGTATTTCTCTCTCCTGTCCTCACTTTCCTGCATCTTTCTTATTCTCCAATCTTTGGTTTCTCTTTACCGTATTCTGTTTCTCTCTTTCCCTCTAGCTCAGTGCTATTCACTCCCAGCTCTCAAGAGCTGCAAACAAGTCGAGTTGTCAGGACATTCCCAATGAATAAGCATGAGAGAGAGATCTGCGTGCACGCTGCCTTCGCTGTATGCAAAACCCACCTCGTGCATATTCATTAGGGATATCCTGAAAACCCGACCTGATTGCGGCTCTCGAGGTCTGGGAGTGAATAACACGGCTCTGGCTCCTTTATCTTACTCCTCTCCCCTCCTCCCCCCCCCCCCCCTTCTCACATACTTTCATCTTTTCCTGCTGTTTGTATGAATTTGGAGTGAGTGCTCCATAATTGGAGATCAGTCGAGTTTTTCAATGCACCACGATCACCAGGGGTATTTTATTTTATTTTTTTTTTCTTTTGAAAACTCATCTCCTCTGCTGTAGCCGTCCCCTCTCTGACCGATTTCACTCAATTTTCCATCACTTTTCAGGAGCTGCTTCACAAACTCTTGACTGCAACTGAAATTGGATTTTCTTAACTTGAGGGGGAAAAAAAAAAGCCACTAAATGTACTGCTCCTTTATCTACTTCAGATTCTATCCTTCTCTTTATAAGATGCTGATGGGCTGCTGACACTGGAGGAGGCCCCTGCCGCTATCGGGGCGAGATAGCACAGTCCCCGTTCAGGAGTGCTGAATTCAATTCATTTCTGCTGCAGATAAAAACAGATTAATGTGCCCGTACAATTCACTTGCTGCATTTTCACTTTCTCTGCGTTCCTCGTGCTTCTCGCTTCCTTGGGTGCAGCTGGGCTGGACGGATGTATCATGTCAGTGCAGTGAAGGGTCCTCGCTTGAGCGGTAGAGATGCTAGAAGGCAAGGACAGCGGTGCACTGGAAGAGGCCCTGTGACTGTGTCAACGTGCAGTCTTACCTGCCTGGCCTGCAGGGCTTGCCAAAACTGTCCTGGTCAACCCCCCCACAGCCAGACAGGTTTTTCAGGATATTCAAAATAAATAACCAGGAGATAAATTTGGATATACTGGGTCTCCAAAGCATGCAGATTTTATCTCATGCATATTTGTTGTGGATATCCTGAAAACCAGACTGGCTGGGGGCTTCCCAGGACAGCTTTGGGGACACCTTACTGTTCTTATTCCCTGTCCTTGATGTTGTGCTTGGGGGTGGACCCTTGTCCTGGGACAGTGATGGAAGCCTCTTGAAAGGGAACAGGGGGTAACTGCCCCCAGGGGGTGGAGCACTGGAGGAGACAGAGACAGTGTAGATCTTCACCACTGGAAGCCTGAGGTCCCCCTGGGAGGATCCCATAGGGACCGGGCCGCTTGGACTTAGGTGGGCCTCGCAGGTTCTCCTGAGAGAATGAAAGACCGGCGTGCCCACGGACATAGGGGGAGCGCGATCGGGTTTGAAGCAGGAGGCTGGTTGGAACAAGGAGAACCAGAACAGGGTTGGTGATGACAAGGTGAGGAACAGAGCCAGAATCTGGAGACGAGGTCAGGCAGGAAAAGGTCAAGATCCAGAGGTCAGTCCGAGGAATAGTCAGTAGAGCAGGGGTCAGGTACCGGAGGTCAGACGAGGTCAAAGGCAGGCCGAGGTCTCGAGGCAGGAGGCGGGCAGGTCAGGAGCAAGCTGAGGTCGTAGAGGCAGGCGGCAGGCGGGCAGGTCAGGAAGCAGCTGAGTCAGTACCAGTAAAACAGTCCAAGGATACTACCTGGGTAGACAGACAGATGGACGCAGGAATTAGGATGCAGGAACAAGTCAGGAACAGAACTGGAACAGAAGGATCCTGGAATGAGACTAGGAACAGGCAAGAGCAGGAAGAAACGCAGAGGCAATCTTAGAATAAACCGACCCGATTGCCAAGGCAAGGAAGCATAGACAGGAACTTCTTTATATCGAGGGATCAATCAGGGCGCGCTGCGGAGCTAAGACCCGCCCTAGGCCCTACATGAGTCCGGGAGGTCTGTGCACGTGTAGGGGCGTGGCTAACATGGCAGAGGATGCCGAGCCTCGGCGTGAGGCCTGGCGCGCAGTGGAAGGCCCGGCGACCGCCGTCGTGAGACGCTGGGGCCTGGCAGGACTGGCAACTACCGCGAGGGAGGTCGTCCCGGGACCCGCTGTGGAACCATGAAGGTGAGCAGGCCCGTGGGCGGGACGGCCGCGGGCGGGGTGCGTAACACTTGAGGTATACAAACATGCTTGATTTTCAAAGTAATGAAAATATGCAAATTAACCTGGTTTCTTAGAGCAAGGGCATGCTAGTCTGTATGAAGCATATCCATTGCTGGATAGGCCTGGTTGTGGACCACAAGGACCACAGTTGAGAACCCGTGCTTTAATCCACTGGTTCTCAACTTGATCCTCGGGGACCACCTGGCCAGTCTGATTTTCAGGCTCTCAGTAATGAATGTGCATGAGATATATTTGCATACATTGGAAGCAGCGGATGCAAATATATCTTATACATATTCAGTAAGAGTATCCTGGAAACCAGACTGGCCAGGCGGTCCATGAGGACTGGGTTGAAAACCACAGTTCTGGTCAGTGCTATCAGTTTCCCACTGTAGTAAACATTTAAGAAATGTATAGGTGAATTCATGCTTCTTGCCTCCCAAGTGATAAATAATCACAGATTTGGGAAACAGGGTAATACGACTGATATAGCAGGGGTGACCAGCTCCAGTCCTTGAGTGCTACAAACAGACCTGGAGGCAGTGCATGCGAATCTATCTCACGCATATCCTTTGTGGATATCCTGAAAACCTGGCCTGTTTGTGGCTCTTGAGGACCGGAGTTGGCCACTCCTGTGATATGGTGTACCCATATAACTCCATGTTAAAAGGGTCAAGCCGAGCCAGCTCAGATTTTAATCTCATCGCATGCAGGACCAGTGTTCCCTGTAAGAGGTGCAGGTGCATCGCCACTCAGCGTTCCTTGGGCAATCGCGCACACCACAATTCAGTCCACACAGGGCCCAGTGAAAGACCAGAAGGAGCCACAAGAGCCTATCCCACTGTCATTCTGTCCTCTCGTGCTGGCACTGCAAACTTCATCAAAACTCAAGGGGGGGAGAGAGTGACATAGTAACATAGTAATGACGGCAGAAAAAGACCAAATGGTCCATCCAGTCTGCCCAGCAAGTTTCTTATGGTAGTAACTACCGCTCCGTGCAAGATACCCCCAATTCTTTTGTTAAGGATATCAATATTTACAAATCAAAACCAAGCAACTGTCAAACCCATAACAATATTACTGCTAGCAACATTTTTACGGGGTGAGGAGGCTTCTTGATAATTCAGACAGTGCTGCTTGAATGTGCTTTGCTTTTGGAATTTGCCTTAGAAGAAATCTTGTGCTTTATCCCTAATGTCTGCGTATCAGTACCCTGCACCGTAAAGGTCGGGGCCCAGGGTTGGCTGTTTTCTGACTTCAGTTCCCCATTTACTCCCACCATGAAAGCAGAGAGTGATGTTTCAGTTGCTTCACAAGCATCAAGGCTAATTGGTTGAGTAGTAATTGCCTTTCCATGCAAGTTACCCTCATGCTCACTTTTCCTTCGTTTCCAACCTCTAGTTTTTAAGAATCCACAGTGTTTACTCCATGCTCTTTTGAATTCGTTTACTGTTTTCGATCTCACTGCCTCTTCTGGAAGGGTATTCAAGGCATTCATCACCATCCCCCCCTGGAGTTTTGTATCATAACCTCTAGTTCTACAGTTTCCTTTCCAATGGAAAGAGTTTGAAGTTCATTCATCATTAAAACCTTTCAAGTATCTGAAGGTCTGTATCTTATCTCCCCTGCACCTCCTCTATTCCAGAGTATTAATATTCAGATCTTTCAGCTTCTGATACAGACTCCACACCATTTTGGTTGCACTTCTCTGGACCACTTCTGTGCTGTTCTTATCCTTTTTGATATATGAGCTCCAGAACTAAACACAGTACTCTAGGTAAAGCCTCACCAAGGACCTATCCAAGGGCATTATCACCTCCTTTTTCCTGCTGGGAAAGCCTCTAAGTGATTTCATGGCTGTCACAGATGCGAGTCCGTGGGATATGGCATGGTTGGCACAGGTTAGCAGGAGAACCTACTAGGTCCACGCCAACAGCAGGTGGACTCGCTCTTACAAGGACTGGATCTAGGACTTTACCTATACCAGCCCTGTTCCTCTCAGGTGAAGCCCTAGGGTTCTAGGGGCCAGCATGGCTTAGGTGAAGGTCCTGTAAGGAGCAGTCAGATGAAGTCGAGTAGCGGGCAAAGGAGTGGGCAGGTAGCGAGCAAATGATGTTGAGGTCCAGACTGAGGTCAGGGGAGGCAGAAATCAGGCAGTGTCAAGGTCCAGGCTGAGGTCAGGACATGCGGCAGTCCAAGGGCAAAGTCAAGATTCAAAACCAGGAGTCAAGCAGAGATGGACAGATAGGACTAAAACAGGGGACCAAAACACGGATGAAACACATAAGGCAGGTCAAGGCACAACAAGAATGGGCAAGGAGACAGCAAGACAAGGCAAGCACCAGAAAGCAATTGCAACATGCACTGCAGGAGCAGGAGGACCTGTTGCTAAGGCATCGATTCATAGCACGGTAGAAGTTTAAATACCCCACCACATGACGTCATCAGAGCATACCAACTGAGGGTTTCCTCAGGGTCTTTAAGAGACACCGCACCACATGCACACACATCTAGGAGGCCCCGAGATGATGCAGCAGGACAATGTCTCAGTGGCGTGTGAGCCGCGAAGATAGGGGTGAGTGTGGCGGGTCGCGGGACATCATGCAGCAGGCCAAAACATTATACTGGCTAATGGGGGAATTGGCTCTGGGATCAGACTGAGGTATGCACGGTGGGGTAATAATGAGAATAGGCACTGCTGTGTCTCAGATTTATTGATACTCAAAATAGTGCAAGTGATAAACTAGGAGCAGCTTTCCGAAACTATAAATGCCAACTTATCAGGAACAAAATATAAACAATCTCAATAAAAAAGGGGATCTTAATAAGTTTGTTTTAACTGCCAATTAATTTATCTAATCAATGTTTTGCACTGTATGTACTGCTGCTTTTCTTTCTGCATTGCAATACAGAGTGATTGCATAATATTATAAATGCCTGTTACCAACTCATTTTTCCCTAAAGATGACTGCAACTCGCATTTATAGTAAGTGAATGCAGTGCGCTATATAAAAGGAATATTCCGTCTGTCTTTCTGTCCCTCATCTCCTGTTCTTGAAAATCCAGTAAGTGCAAGGATCTGGTCATCCAAAATCACCATGGCTGCTGTCGCCAGTCCTCCCTTCATGGGCCACTAACTCCAAGGTGTATCTGATAACAGATCGTTCAAGATGACGTGCGGCCCTGCTGTTATATTGTTCCATCAAATATTTTATCCTTATGTAAATTAGTGCACGAGTCCCCCAGGCTCCAAGGGGAACATAACTGATTCCTCTGGGTAAAGATTAGTGAATGTACATGGGGTGGGGCGATATTCAAAACATTTTATACCAGTGAATACGTTACTAGCGTAAAAATGTGAAACGGCGTATGTACTTTTACCCATATACCGGGGAGTGGGAAGGGGGGGGGAAGGATTTTTAAACCATGCCAGTTAGCATGAAAAAAAGTTGTGAAACTTTATCAAGGGGAATCACTATGCTTGGTCGGCTTTAGGTGGAAGGAGGGTATTCATCAGGCATTATCTTCAGGCTCATATTTTGTCCCATACTGTATGTGCTGCCCGCATGTGTTCAAAGGTCAACTTCCCAAGCCAGCAGGCCCGTGGGTGAAAAAAGTTCCTTCTCGCAGGGTTTGACTATTACCCCCATAGTTGTTTATTAACGAACAAGCAGATTAATTGTCCATGCTGTACCTTGCCGCTGTGTCCTATCTCTAAATTCAAACCAAACAGTGCACAGGTAACAAGTGTGACAGCAGGCTTTCCGCAGGTTATTATTGCTGTAGTTGCTAGGGTCGCTGGCTTTTCCCACAAGATTGGGACTGGAAACTTGAGGCCTGGGGTGGAGGAGAGGGGGGACGCCCGTGGACCTGCCCCTCTTCGTATTTGCATACATTTGCTGCTGCTTCCCCTGACCCTTCCTCTGCTCTCTCTCGTCCCTCCGTTCCTTCTAGCACCAGAACAAGGAAAATTCAAACTGGCCAACAAAATCCAGCTGGCAACATGTAAGTTCTCAAAAACATAAGTCGGAGAATGAGTGACAAAAATAGAACCGATATAAATTCTGCTTGGGAGATATGTCCTGGTCAGATAACTTCAAACTGGGTCCCAGGACATTTGGCACCAGGGCCAGTGCAAGAGTTTTAGGTGCCCTAAACAATCCTTATAAGCTTGCACCCCTGCCCTCCTTCCCACAGCCCTCTTCCCATCCAATTAAAAATGATGCATTTATAACAGATTTTACATGAAAAAGACATTCAAAACATATTCTTATGAGGTAAAAATATCACTTACAACACCATGTATATTAAATTTATATTCACTGTTGAGATGCTAACCAGAAAACCCTCCAAAAAAGGTAAAAAGACTTAGAACTCATATAGTAATAGGCCTATTGTAATGCGTGTAGGGTGTGAGCTTGGCCCTCAGAAACCATGAGTAAACTGAATTACAATATAGTAAACCTTCCATAACAAAACAGCACTAATCAGCAGTACTCAAATTGGAACAACTCTATCTATGAAAAGGCAATACTGGAAATATTATCCTAGGCTCTAAAACACCAAACACCTCCTATTAGGTAAACAGAAAAAGCCAAGCTCCTATAGATCTCTACATAGAAACTACAAGGTAGCAGAATACCTTACCTTGGATACACATGAAGAACCAGGCAGACCCTCATTAAAATACAGAATAAAGGGACCATCAAGTATGAATAGAAATGTGGAGACAAAAACTGAACTAAAAACTGCAATAAGCCAGACTCTGTATGCAGTACAACAATGGAAAAACAGAAACATCTCCATTCCTCATAAAACATCAAACAATACAATCAAGATATATTTATTTGTTTCAAAGTCCTTGTAGCCTGCCCATCTAGACAAATAGATATACTCAGAGGGGAACATTAATATATAAACATTATAATGTAGACAATACCATAGGTTAAAATACATGAAAAATAAACTTAACATGCAAACTTTTTTTAAAACAAATCATCATAATAGTAAAACCATACTAATAAAAAGAATAAATATTTCAAAACAGATTAGAACATCCAAGTAATTAAAAACATGTAAAATTTTATAAACTTCCCAAACACCAATAAAATATTTCAAACCAACAGACACATCAAATAACATTCAATAATTAAAACTAAAAGGCTAAAAAAGGCTAAAACTAAAAGGCTAAAAATTCCCTGCTCTCTATACCTGGGAGCTTTTAATTTCCAACTACCCATGGATTATTGGGGGAGGAAGAGGACATGCTCCCTCACACATGCACATAAACAGCCCCTCTCTCATATAACACACAACTTAAATTTGCAGAGCCTTGTGTGCCACACGACTGAGACAGGGAGGGGAGAAAGGCAGGCACTGACTTGAGTGTAGCAGCAGCCAGCAGCACAACAATGCGCATACTTTTATTTTGCTGAGGCAGATGTTAGTGTATGTAGCAGCAGCAACTTTAGAGGGCTCGTGCCGCCCGTGTGGTACTGTCAGTGAGGCAACCAAGGCCGAAGAGGGAGGTAGCAGCAGGTAACAATTTTACCTTTCTTAGGAGTTCTGTTCCCCACTGTAGGAAGGCAAAAAAATGAAGCAGAACTGTGGCAAGTGGGCCATGTGAGATAGGAATTGGAGACGGAGTCTGGCATGCTGTTGCAGAAATCTGCGGCAGTAGCTGTGAGACAAGCAAGAAAGGGGGACTCATCACGAGGCTTTGAGAGAAGAGTCGGAAAGGATGGAAACAGACCAGAGAAGATCAAGGCAGGCAGGCCGTGAAAGATAAAGAATAGGACCAAATGCAACACTGGACAGGCAGGGTGAACACACATCTCTCTCCTCTCTCTTCTGCGACTGCACCAGCTGCCAAATGGAAAAGGTTGGTGTCACCACCACCACCGCTGATTGGCCAGTGGTCTGGAATAGGCCAGGCTTTTCTTAACTGGGTGTTACAGTGCCTAGTTACACTCGTGAGCAGACATTGTACAATTGGTTGTAAATCCGGGCCGTTCATAACCAGGAAGTTGGCCACTCTAGTAGTTATGCATGCTATCAATTAGTATTTTATACCATTCAGAGCTGGTTGTAGCTCTGCACACAGATGATACGCTGGTTAGAAATGAGGTTGAGGCACTGTGGGTCTATCTTGTAATCTCTCACCTCTCGTTTTACATCTGTCCCACAATGTGCAGGTGCTGTGGAACAGTTTAGGGGGCCAGAGTCAGAGACATGCTGGGGATGAGTAGGAAGAGGCATATAATCAGCAGAAGAAAGGAGGTGATAATGCACCTGTGCAGATTGTTGGTGAGACTTCACCTAGAATTTTGTGACCATTCCTGGAGGCCGCACCTCCAAACTGTTATAGACAGTCTGGAGGCGGTCCAGAGGAGTGGTCTGCACAAAATGACTTGTGAGACTTAAGGACCTAAACATGAATATCCTTAAAGAAATGAGAGCCAGGGGACTATGATGGAGATGATTTATACCTTGAGATATTTGATTAAGTTCAAGATGCAAACATTTTTCAGTGGCAAGCATGCTTATGAACAAGACATCGCGATAGAGACCCAAGGAAGAAGAAGACTTGGATAAGGAACAATATCCTACAATGAGCTAGGTTTTTATGGCTGGCAGCTGGCATATATCCTTGTACTGTGGACACAAATAGGCCAAACTGGTCTATTTCTGACATCATCTTCTATGTTACTGTATTCCTCCAGCTTAATCATCTCCCAAATCATGTTTCAGGAAGAGCTTCAGTTGTTTCACCAGGACAGTGCTTGTGATTATCTTCTTTTGACAAAGTTATTGTATAAAAGTAGTATTGTTTCAGGACAGAGACACGCGTGCATTCATTCCTGTTACCAGCAGCAGGACAGAGAAATCTTCTATAGTATCACAATCATAGTATTTCTTAATTCTGCAGACTATTTTTCTTTCATAGCAGGCCAGGAAACCAGAATGGGAATTCTGACATTTAGCAGCGGATCCATGCTTAGCAGGTGCATCCAGTTTATCCTTAGAAGAAGAGAAAGTCCATGACGTCAGCTTACCCATAAATTCTTCTGAAGGGGTCAACAAGTCAACATGAGTGTTCCAGCTGTATAAGAAGCATGCAACCACTTTACTGGCAAGCTAGTCTTTTTTATGACTAATACCTAGAAATCCTTCGACATAAAGTTTTACTGTATTGAGTCATAAATGTTAAAGGTAAATGAGGTTGTATTAGGACAAATCTAGTTCAGTGAGCTAAAAGCCAGTTAGTGGGGTAAAGTGAGTGCAAGACAGCCAAGCTGCAAATAGCATCCAAGGATGAAAAGTGAGCTTCAAACAGCCTCGAAGCAGAAGTACTGCTGAACATGCAGTTTTGTGCTCTGTGGCTCAAACTTGGCAGAATAATGGTGTGGGTGGGTTTACTGTGAGGAAACTGAATGCCAAGTACATCTGCCTCTTAAAAGACTCCTAAAAGTGCACTTAACCCCACCCTATCCTTGCCCTGTTTTACTATGATAATTTTAAAATGACATTCAGCATTAAGGAGAAATCACAGGTAAGCAGTCATGTATTACAAAGCAGTGCAGTAATTCCATCAGAGGATTCTGGTGCAGGGCAACATAGTGAACCATGACTGTGCAACTTGAGTGGTTTGTGATGTTATTAGTACCCTGAAATGAAACTGACAATCTTAATATGAATGCACAGTCTGCTACCATAGCATTTTATCATGGTGCATGTTTTCATAGGCTGTGGACAGCCATTATAAAAATGTTGCATCACCATACATCACGGTGCTGCAGAAGCAATTATGTAGCATGAAAAATCATTATGGTTGACCACACTAAACATGTATTCATTACGTTCCTCATCTGAGATAACCTCATAAGCATTTAGAGAGCAACTAAGTCATTGCTGGAATGCAAAGCAACTTTCTGCCTTCTCTCCCTTGTTCTCTCCCTTCTGTTGGTCTGCTCTGCTTCTCAGCTTCTTTGCCTGCCTCTGCCTCCCCCCCCCCCCCTTAGATTTTCCATTCTCTGCCTGTGCTAGTCGCCTGCTTTATTTTCCGTGATGAGGTTAACTGTACTGCACAACACAATTTCACAGAAGGCGCTCAAGGAGCTTTTGCCTCCCAGAGTCATCTGTGGCTTGCCTAGGTTGGTAGCTGCTCGGCAGTGAAGCAGAATTGCCTCGCTCCCATCTCATTATGCAGGCGGCAGAAGGGCCTCACTGTTTATTCAGTCTAGGATCACAATTAGTTGCTTCATTAATACAGTAGTACGGGAGAGAAGGGGAGAGAAGGGTGACCTACCTAAAATAAACCCAGCTGCCGTACAAAACACCCATCCCACTGTCACATTTTGTGTGACCTAGGGTTAATCTCTATGAAAATGGCCTTTATTGCCTCCCAGTGCCAGACTCTGTGATTGGGGCTAATCTCCTAAAACTGAGACTGTTTGGATTCTGAAACCTTTGTCCCACTGTTAGGCTGGTAGTAAATGAGCATTATTCTCCCAGACACCAGTCCTGTCTATTTCCTAGAGCTGGTATAAGGGAAGGGCAAAAGAGGCAATGCTACTCAGTCCCTATGTCTGAACATATTTTCTAGCTTTACAATTTGGATTCATACCACCTTATTTTTAATTTGGTATTATTCTTATCCATATTATTAACCTCTAATTGTTTAAAGTAGTACCATAGTTATACACTCTGATCACATTTTCTTCTTGAGCTCTGAAACACCCAAGAATTATTCATTATCAGTCTTTGGAAGCATATTCCAGTGGAGTGTATAGTATTGAGAGGGGTGGATTTCTAGCATCAAAATATCCTAGAATCCAGCTCTGGAATATACCGGGAAAACCCCCCAACCCTTTCCCCTTCTAAGGAGGTCTCACCTATGATAGAGGGTTTAGCGTTCCTTAATCATTCTTCCTGGAAGCAGGGGGTGATTCCAGAGGAGAGGGAGAGCATTGGGGGTGAGCCCTCCTCCCAGAAAATGAGCTTGCCGCTCCAGCTGCCTCTTCAGTCTGGTGATCACTATTATTGATCCCGCCAGACCACTTTTATTGGTTGGAAGGAGAGATACTTGGCGCCTATCCTCCCTGAAATTCACTGTGCCCCCTCTATACCTCCTATATATAAACATTTCCGGCACTGCCTCTGCCTGGAAGCTTCTGTCCATCATCGGATGATCTCTATTGCATTGACGATTTTGGTGGACGCCTGGACCATTGGCCTCAGTCTAATTCCAGGGGCTGCAGCCAAAGTGTTCACCTCATGGCTCCTGTCAGATTTCTGTGAATTCTGCTGCATGCCTTGTAACAAGGACACGGTGAGAGAGAGGGAGAGAGACCAATTCCATGTTATATGGGGCAGACTGAGCCGGTCCTGGTCTCATCCTGTTGCATGCATAGAGATGTAGGGCTGCATTTCTAATGGGAATCAGAGCTGCAAATGAGGATAAAACCAAGACTGGCTCGGCCTGGCCCTCATGGCATGGAATTGCTGGTGACCCTAAACAGTGATGGTTTTTCAGAAGGATCAGTTTTTTGATTTCCCTGTAGCCATCTGCAGTATCCGTTCTCCCTCAGAAATCTGAAATCCCGCTGTCCTCAGACATGAAAGGGTTGAATTACTGGGTACGGTATTCTCAGCTGGGAGCGGAGCCCCAGAGCTTCTCTGGCATAAATACAAACCTCAGAAGTCTGGTTCTTTAACGTGTGCAAAACTTTAGTGACAAGCGATAGTTTCTTTATTTAAGATACTTATATTCCACCTTCTTTCAATAAAATTGCATAAAACGGATTACACCAATTCACATAGCCAAAGGATACTGGTGTGGCTGCAAAATCTAAATGGTAAGGAGTGGCACTTTATTTCACCTAACTTGTCTGACAATTTCAGAGCATTAATTCACAGAAATGAAGATGAAAGTGCGAATGACTCTAGTCCTCCAGATCTTTCTCGGTTCTGAGATACACTCGCAGCCGAAATGTACCTTGATGCGTAAAAAGAGATTATTATGAGCATAAAGCAGGTGATTAGAGAATCAGAAGGGAAGGAAGGACATGTAGGGGTTCATGAAAAGAAATATTTTTATCTCCAGAGCATAAATGTTCGAACATAATTTTCAGTTGACTACAGCATATTAAAACTGTACTTCAGTGCATAGTTGGGAAAGGAAATTCTCTCCCTCCTGTCCTCTAGCTTTATGTAAATCATTAAGAAGCCATTTTCAAATAGCCCCCCCCCCCCCAAAACTGTGAAGAATGCGGGTGCATTCAGCACGTGTACTTATGTTAATGTTCAAAGAGCAGATTCTTTTGAAAATTAGTGCATGGTATGTTGCGTTAAGAGCGGTCCTGTATTGTGCGGGCGAGTGCTTGTGTAAATGTCATGGCCGTGTGATGGTTTCCTTCCCCATCCTGAATGTGCCTCTGGGAATTCCTGCTTGCAGCGTGGAAGACCTCACATACTATTAGGCAGACTGACTGAGGAGGGCGGTTTTCAGTAATTGGATTTGAAAATGTGAGATATGCAAGCCCCAAAATTTAGTTTGGGTTCTTTTTTTTTTTGTTTTGGGGGGGGCGTGGGGGGAGGTTCTTAGGTTTTAAGTCGTTAATTTCAATTCAGTTCAATTGCTGAACCTAAATAAACAGAACTCCCCCAAACATGAAAGATTGAGCCAAAAATGGGTCTTCCCTGGGCCCCTCTCCAATCCCTCTCCTGCCTCTCAAATAATATGCAGGGGTCGTAGACCTCCCCAGCCCCCCCCCCCCCCCTCCACTTACTCCTTCTATGTGGATCTTGAATAAAGAACTGAGGCAGGAGTGATGCCTACTCACTCCCGCCCTGCCAATGTCCTTTAGAAAAAGGAACAAAGTCAGCATGGCTTTACCCAGGGCAAGTCTTGTCTCACAAATCTGCTTCACTTTTTTGAAGGAGTTAATAAACACGTGGATACGGGTGAACCGGTAGATGTAGTATACTTGGATTTTCAGAAGGCGTTTGACAAAGTTCCTCATGAGAGGCTTCTAGGAAAAGTAAAGAGTCATGGGATAGGTGGTGATGTCCTTTCGTGGACTGCAAACAGGCTAAAAGACAGGAAACAGAGAGTAGGATTAAATGGACAATTTTCTCAGTGGAAGGGAGTGGACAGTGGAGTGCCTCAGGGATCTGTATTGGGACCCTTACTTTTCAATATATTTATAAATGATCTGGAAAGAAATACGACGAGTGAGATAATCAAATTTGTAGATGACACAAAATTTGCAGATGACACAAAAATTGTTCAGAGTAGTTAAATTGTTCAGAGTAGTTAAATCACAAGCAGATTGTGATAAATTGCAGGAAGACCTTGTGAGACTGGAAAATTGGGCATCCAAATGGCAGATTAAATTTAATGTGGATAAGTGCAAGGTGATGCATATAGGGAAAAATAACCCATGCTATAATTACACAATGTTGGGTTCCATATTAGGTGCTACAACCCAAGAAAGAGATCTAGGTGTCATAGTGGATAACACATTGAAATCGTCGGTTTGGTGTGCTGCGGCAGTCAAAAAAGCAAACAGAATGTTGGGAATTATTAGAAAGGGAATGGTGAATAAAACGGAAAATGTCATAATGCCTCTGTATCGCTCCATGGTGAGACCGCTCCTTGAATACTGTGTACAATTGTGGTTGCCGCATCTCAAAAAAGATATAATTGCAATGGCGAAGGTACAGAGAAGGGCTACCAAAATGATAACGGGAATGGAACAGCTCCTCTATGAGGAAAGACTAAAGAGATTAGGACTTTTCAGCTTGGCGAAGAGACGGCTGAGGGGGGATATGATAGAGATGTTTAAAATTATGAGAGGTCTAGAACGGGTAGATGTGAATCGGTTTTTTTACTCTTTTGGATAATAGAAAGACTAGGGGGCATTCCATGAAGTTAGCATGGGGCACATTTAAAACTAATCGGAGAAAGTTCTTTTTTACTCAACGCACAATTAAACTCTGGAATTTGTTGCCAGAGGATGTGGTTAGTGCAGTTAGTATAGCGGTGTTTAAAAAAGGATTGGATAAGTTCTTGGAAGAGAGGTCCATTTCCTGCTATTACGTTCACTGAGGGCCGGATTTTATAAAGTTGCACGAACGTGTACTTTTGTTCGCGCGATTTTAATAGATACGCGTGTAGCCATTAAAATCTGGGGTCGGCGCGTGCAAGGCTGCCCAAAATCGGCAGCCTGCGCACGCCGAGCCGCGCAGCCTGCCTCCGTTCCCTCCGAGGCCGCTCCGAAATCGGAGCGGCCTCGGAGGGAACTTTCCTTCCACCCCCCCGCACCTTTCCTTCCCTTCCCCTACCTAACCCACCCCTGGCCCTATCTAACCCCCCCTACCTTTGTCGGCAATGTTACGCCTGCCGGCCGGTTGCTCCGCTCCATGTTCCGGTCCCGGAGGCTGGTCCGGAGGCCGTGACCACGCCCCCGGGCCGAAACCACGCCGGTGTCGCTGCCCCCGAAACACCGCGTCACTCCGGACACGCCCCCGACACGCCTCTTCATGCAAGCCCCGGGACTTACGCGCGTTCCGGGGCTTGCGCGCGCTGCCGAGCCTATGCAAAATAGGCTCAGCACGCGCAGGGGGGGTTTGGGGTAGGTTTTCGGGGTGTACGCGCGTACCCCTTTGAAAATCTACCCGTTAGAGAATAGCCACTGCCATTAGCAATGGTTTTGGGTACTTGCCAGGTTCTTATGGCCTGGATTGGCCACTGTTGGAAACAGGATGCTGGGCTTGATGGACCCTTGGTCTGACCCAGTATGGCATTTTCTTATGTTCTTATGAACCAGCTGACCCTGAGACCATCCCCATAGTGAGATTAAAATGGCTCGGCTGGATGGGATGCTGATGGGACAGGAGTTGAGTAAGCATTGATCCTGCCTCTTTCTTTATTCATAACCCACATGGAAAGGGGTAAGTGGGAGCCGGGGAGGTTCCCACCCCTGGCTGCTATTTAGGGGCAGGTCCGAGGGGACCGGGAAGACCCTGGCAGGACTCAGCTCTGCCCAGCTGTGGTACACTTGGGATCTGGGTTATTGGTGGGGGCCCCAGGAAGCCTTGGGAAGGAGTTTTAGGGGCCTGAGGGCACTCGGGAGGCTATTGAAAAAAACCAAAACAAAACTGAAAATATCCTCAAATCTTTTAGTATTTTCAGTCAAGATCATTTTCAGTTCATTCTGTTCAGAACCAACTGAAATTGGCTTTTTTCCATTCACATGTGCAATTTGTTAAATTAATGCACACATTCCTATTGAAAATTGCCCTCTAATTTTATCCTTGCTTTGATATATCTAACTATCTATATATAATCTGTACAGCACCAAGTACCTTGTCAGCTCTATTTGAAGAGAATTTAATAATACATTTTCAGTGGGCAAGTTTTTTTCCTCTCTGATGCCTGACTTCTAAGCTTTCCTACTCTTTTAAAAAGCAGAACTGGATTCCCTGGATTTTGGCTCCTGGATCGCCGTCTAGACTGTGTCCTGGCTCTCTTTTAAAAGGTGAACCAGATACAAATCAAGTAGTGCAATCAATTCTTTTCATTATAGTTTTTGCACCTCTTGATCACGCTGGCTTTTGGATTCAGCGTGAATAATGAATCGTGATAGAATAGATTAATAGCATGTATGTTGAACCTGCGGCGCTGCATGGCTATCGAATTACCAGAATCTTTAGTCATAAATTGTTCCTGCACACTTGTAGCACCACTTTCTCTCTCTCTCTCTCTCTGATGTCATTATTCCCACAACTTCTAGTTAAGGGCTTTTGGGGACAGGTTCAGGGATTCCCTCAGTTGCTCACACCCCTCTTCAAAAGTTAACTTTCTGGCATTTGTGTGACATCTTAGTATATTCTTCTGGGAATCTAAAAGCTCTCTATTTTATTTCCGCCCCGCATCGGCAGTGGTATGACTACTTATCATTTCTATAGCGTTACTAGACAAACAAGTTCTGGGTTCTATTATCATTGTAAAGGCAGTAGTGCATACACAACTCAAAATATCATCTAACCTATTCTTTATTACTGATTTGTCTTTCTGCTTTTTCCAAACATATTTTACTTTTATTTTCTAAGAGATTTCATTTGTGTTGGGTTTTTTTTTTTTTTTTATATATCTACTTCATAAGAACATGCTGGGTTGGACCAATGGTCCACTGAGCCCAGCAGTCTGTCTCCAACAGCAGATCCTAATGGGGAAATCTATTCCCCGTTTCTCACTTGCGGAGTTAAGAGGTGGTGCTTCCCAAGTCAACTTGTCTCTTAATTGCTAATAAACCCCAGAAATTTGCTCAAACTGTTTTTAAACCCAGCTATACTCCTAAACTTGACCACATCCATACCTGATAACTCTCCAGGTTTCGCCCGGAGACTCTGAGGTCTCAATTGAATCTACAGGTCTCTGCATAAACCCAAGAACTCTCTGGGTGTTGTGGCCACTGCGCATTGGGCTGAAGGGAGAAGCTTGCTATGTGGGCCAGAAGAAAGCAGAGACATTGACCCTTGCAGCCGAAGGAAGCAGCAGGTGCTGATGGTGGTGGCTGCTAAATTCACAGTACCAGTGGCAGTGATGGCCATGATGACTGTCAGCTGGGGCTGCAGCAGCTTCAGAAGTGGGAGGGGAAAGATGCAGAGTGCTAAGGTCAGGTCTGATGAGGAGGGGTTGAGAGAAGAGGAGTGGAGGAGAGCAGTGGGGTTGGGTCTGGAAGAAGTGGGGTGAAAGGAGAGTGCTGGAGTCAGGCCTGGGAAGAGGGGTAATAGAACAATAGCGCTGAGATAGGGAGGTGAGGCTGTGGAAGGAGAGTTCTGGGATCGGAAGACATCAACAAAATCTATGCTTGTAGAGGGTCATTTTCAAATGGCCCATATAGTGGTAAAGTGTGCGTAAATGCTGAGTCTGCCCAGACTCCACCCCCTGGAATGCCTCTGCTCAACTTGCATAAAAAAATACATGCATAACTGGAGTATGCAAATATTTTTACATGGACAGCCACAAGCTATTTTACTGCAGTCATAAAACTGGGTTTTATGCATGTACGTGGCTGTAAAAGTGACCCCTATACTGTGAAGGGTTGAGCACTATGCTACCTACTTCCTTCAGAAACGGCTGATAGGAAACACACTGAATAAAGTGGCCTAAGCAAGTCTAGTGGGAGAGGCGCAGACCAGGCCCAGGCCAAGAAGATATCCTAGTCACTTCCATTTCTTGTCTACCACCTCAAATCAGGAGCAAAACTCTGTGTTAGTCCAGCATCTAGCCCTGGCAGTTGTTCTCTGTCCTCTCACCATGTTTCAAGAGTATCCAGCTGAGTAGGCAATAATTGATCCAGGCAATGGCTTTATGGACATGACTATGGTAGAGAAGCTACAGATCACCCATTCTGGGCGATCTGTAGCTTCTCTACCATAGTCATGTGGGGAACTCTGGAGCTGATGGAGACCATTTGTGGGTCTCTACTGATGTTCAGGCAAGTAATTCAGGAGACCCTGCCACTACAAATGTTTTTTGGGACCTACCAAGAGCTTGTGGCATTCAAACCAATTCCCTAGATCTATCTCTGGTCCAGGGTCACCCTTGGTTCAGAACACATAATCTCCAAATTGACTGGTCCAGAGAGTGGATCATGTTCTCTTCTACTGATCACTTTTCTGGGGCAGAAATTCACCCATTTGTGGCTCTGAACTATGGTCCCTAGTTCTCCAGAAGTATTGGAAACATATGGAAGCATTTCAGAAATAATGGTATCATCTCCTTCCCCATAAAGATTATGACTATTCAATTGAGAGCTAATATTGGATGCAAGAATTCCATCCAAGCATATCTATATAATGTCAGAGCTAGAGCTGTTGGCCCTTCCAGAATATCTTCAGGAAAACCTCCAGAAGGGTTTTATCTATCAATTTACTACACATGCAAGGGCCCTAGATCTAATTTTAAAGAAGAGAGATGTAAATCTCCACCTATGTGTAAATTAGAGAGGCTTGAATTGGATTACCGCCTAGAATAGGTACCTCTGCGTCTAATTCCAGAGGTCATTGATTGGGTCCACATCTTTTCTGTGTTGGATTTATGATGGGCCTATAACCTTATTCAAATAGGGATCAATGACTAGTGGAAGAGTACCTTCTAAACTTGCTACAGACAATTTGAGTACCATGTGATGGTCTTTTGGATTTACCAATGCACTCTTCAATTTTCAGATGCTAATCAGTGACATTTTCTGTGATGTGTTGAATCTCTATATTGTGGTGTAGAGAGCCTGTTAGATTTCTGCCGGTAGCAATGTGGAATGTTTCATAGTTATGGGGGAAGAAGAGAGTTGTAGTGTGAGTGCTTGGCTTCCCCATGTAGGGGAAGGTAAATGGTGAGTTCCTCTGATATATAAGCTCTAATCACATTTTATGTTGTGGAGTTCTAGTTTCTCTTCTTAGGGGAAAAATGTTTCTGGCTGTCCCCTGTTTTGATTTTGTTGAAAGGGTAAGGCCTCTGTGAGGTTCTCAAAATGAAACCTAGACCAGAGATGGAGTCAAAGAACCTTCCTTTATTTTTGAAGAACCATTTTTCGAATATTTCTTTAGCTGAACAAGGAGGTTTTTCCCACCCTCCTGCCTTATGCTGTTTCCTCTCTTTTCTGTACAAGTATTTTTGCTATATTTTTCTTGGGTTCTCATTAATTAAAGTCTCAGACTTTTGTTTTGTTACTAACAAAACAAGTTGCTTCACTGAGACAGGACCTGAGGATCATCTGAATCCAGAGGAGAAGGAGAGAGGAGAGAAAGGAGTTGAGATGGACCCCAACAGGGCCTAGAACGATCTACTGAAATTTTGAGAGAAAAGGAGTACAAATAGTATTAACCTGATACTCTGAGGAGAAAAGGCATACTGAACTGAAACTATTGAGAAGGTAGGAGAGATGAGACTTTGTATTTGGACACATATCTAAGTTGGATTAAGTTTTAAAATGCCTTAAACCATGGAGAAGGGAAGAAGACCCTCCTTGGCTTGGGGGCTAGGGGTGGGGATAAATCACTAGATCTCAGGGATGTTACATTATTTGGATGGGGGATCATTAGGCTAAGGTGGTATTTTTGGGGATGCAGGGGAGGGGTCAGGTAAGGGAATGGGCTGTTGCCACGCGATGTGCCTTATTTTTTTGCTTTTCGGGGCTAAAGCAGGGGAGATGCAGGCAGGGGTCTCCAAAGACCCCAAAGTGATATTGACTAATTGGGAGGTTAAATTTTGGGGCCTTGGGTCCTTTAAGCCACCCGGACGTAGTCTCACTTTGAAAGCCATAAAATGAATTCAGTTCTATTCCCTTTTTACTGCACAGTAAAATAATGCCATTCTGTGAACATATTCCATCCCTTCTCTTTTCCCAACTCATTGTCTTCTTCTCATCACAATTCATCCACCCCTATCTTTCCTTCCTTTCTTGTATTCCCATCTCCTCCATCCCTTTTCCCCTGTGTTTCTTTCTATTTACAAGTAAAATAATCCATGTGTTTGAATGTTCAAAGAACTCATATACCATGTATGGGTGAATTGGTTTGGATTAGATCTGATCATCCTTTAGAAGGGGGAAGACTGACTTGACGTGGCAGAACAAAGCCCTTGATGAGTCTGATGTGGATCTAAGCCAAAGTTCCATAAGATCTGAATAATTTTTCTGAATAATGGTAAATGGTTGAAAACGTTAATAATCTTCACTGTAATGTGCAATCTAATTCTGACTTTCTACTTTGAGTGATATAATTGGCTGCAGGTCAAATCCTTTGAGAAATGGATTTTGGCTGAACCATTAGAAGGTTCAGTGGACTGGGTTGGCTATGACTTTGGGAGAGGAGTCTCCAAGCCAAGATCTCAGCAGGGCATGGCTAACTATCCTATCACTCGAACAATATTTTCATAGTCCTGGGGATAGGAGATACTAAAGCATTTCCTTTCAGGAATAGTGACATAAATCCAAGTTTAAGAGAAACAGAGACTTCATTGTCTTCAGGTCAAAAATGCAGTCATGTAGTTTTCCTGCACCCCTCCTTTCCCTTCCCAGGAGGTAACCAGAAGTCAGGTCATTGAGCACAATAGTGTAATTACCGTGGCAGTGAAAGCTGTTTATCAGCCATTCATGATGCATTCTTCCATTCTTGTCCCTGGAGGATACCGAGTCATTTACACATGTATTTGTATTTAACATAACAGATATTTTCCTCATTTCTGTTTTTAGAGCTGTTAGAATAGGACATTGTCCCTGAACAAGGTTTATTTGCAACAAGTCTTCAAGGTGTGCATTGAGTGTGAGTGCAATCTCTGCAGTCCCAAAATCCTTCTATATTTTGTTGTTGAACTCTGCCTACATTCACTATTTTTTTGTCTGATGATTGTAACGAGATAATCATTCAGCCCCTTGAACTTTCTGTCTCAGTTACTGTAACAGTCTACTTGTTGGTCTCCCTGCTTCTTATTTTCAACCCTTAGAAATGATTAAAAAATTCAGAAACTTGGTTCATTTTTCAGTTTCTTCAAAATACTCTACTTCCCTCTATCCTTTTTTTTCAACTTCTGTGACTTCCATTCTCCTTCTGCATCACTTTTAAAATTCTGGTTATGACCGGTTCTGCATTGCACCATATATTCAAGAAATGGTACATCATTCCTTCCCTAAGATTCATCATCATCATCAATGACACTTTTTTCCGAACAATAGCGTTCAAAGTGAGTTACAGTCAGTTAACTCAGTAAGTTACAGTCAGTTATGTAATAATTGTTTACAATGGTTCAGATCAAAAAGGTAAAGGAGGAGGAATAGCCTAGTGGTTAGAGCAGTGGACTATGAACCAGGAGACAAGGGTTTGAGTCCTGCTGTCGCTCCTTGTGACCTTGGGCAAGTCACTTTACCCTCCATTGCCTCAGGTACAAAAACTTAGATTGTAAGCCCTCCGGGGATAGAGAAATACCTACAGTACCTGAATGTAAACCGGTGTGATATCTCAACTGAGATCAAATGTCAGTATATAAAAATAATAAAAAATAAATAATAATAAAAATAAATAATAAACACAACAGGTCATTGGCAATTTAGTACATGATTACACCAGAAAGAGGTTATAGTGTGTCACAGTTAGTAGGGAAGGTGTGAGGCTAAAGATTGACTGGAGTCAATAATGATAGATTGTATGTGATATGATTTGTCAAAGATCTGTGTAAGTGAAGTGAGGGCCTTTCTGCAGGTCCAATGTAATACAGACGTCAAGAGTCTGAGTTTAGGAAATGGAAAGGATTAGCTTATGTTATTTTAAATGATGTTATTATTAGCTGGCACCATACACTGCCTCAAACAGCCAGGTTTTTACCAGTTTTCTAAAAGATAGGAGGTCAAGGGCCAGCCTGATGTGAGAGGTTAAGGAGTGCCAAAAGGTTGGGGCAGATCTTGCAAAAGTTCTATTTCTCAAGCTGATAAGGTGCATAGTTCTCAGGGGTGGGATCATAAGGTGGACCTGCAACCGTGACTGTAGTGAGCAGGAAGGCTTACAAGGGGTGAGGATTTTGCGGAAGTAGGATGAAGCCAGGCCTTTGAGGGATTTATAGGTCAGGGTCAAGTTTTCAAATTTGTTACAGTAAAGCCAGTAAGCTAGTAATAGCTAGTGTAAGCTTTTTAGGACTGGGTTATATGGTCAAATTTAAAAACCTCATTATCAGATGGGCAGCAGCATTTTGCTGGTGGCAATTTAAGATCTTGTGAACTGCAGTAATCCAAGAGAGAGGTAAAAAATAGCAGTAATGAAGGCCATATTGTCCAGTAATGGGCAGAGTTGGTGGAAGTGGAGTAAAACAGTCTTGGTTATTGCACGATCTGCGCTTTGGTTTGTTGAGAGTCTAGTATGAAACCTAGACTCCAGACTTGTGAACTGAGGATGGGTTATGCCACTTTGGGGAGAGAGTTAACAGGGTCCTTTTCTACAACCCATAGCAACCCCCTACTTTTTCCCCCAACCCTTTTTTTTAGAGGTTGAGGCTTAGCCTATTTTGATGTAGTCAGGTTATGATTTTCTCTAAGAATCTATTGAGGTGAGCAGTGACTTGATCCTGATTTGTGTTGACTGGGATTAGACATTAGATATGAACAGCATAGGAATAGTGGGTAATTTGGCAGTCTCTGATGAGTTTGCATAGAGGGAGTAGGTTTATATTAAACAGTGTGGGTAAGAAAATGGAACCTTTAGGTTCCATGGTGAGGTACTCCATGGTGATTGTGTGTGGCCTGGGAAAAAACATGAGAACCAGGCAAGTGCCGGGCCAGCCAGCTCTGTGTCCTGCAATCAGTTGAAGATTCTGGTCAACCATACTGAGAGGTCCAGAAGAATGAGTATTGCTGACTGCTCAAGGTCGAGATAGTCGGAACTTATCCACTAAGCTAGGTAATAGTGTGGTCTAAAGATTGACTGTAAGGAGTTGAGGATGTTTGTAGAGAGTGAGTGGTCCAATAGCACTACTTTTCCAATTACTTTTTTTTAGGAAGGGAAGGTTCGAGACAGGTTGGTAGTTATTCAAGTCAGTGGGGTCAAGGTTGACCTCCTTCAAATTCTCTTTTCTTCATCTGTATTGTTCTTCCCCAAAATTGTATGTTGTTTGCTGTTTCTTCTTCTTCTTCTTCTTTTTTTTACTTGCTCTCTCTAATAGTTTCTGTTCCTTATCAATAGAGTCACTTCATTAGTGATTTTTAAGGGGCAATTTTCAAAACGACGCTAGTATTTGTTTATTTAAATAATTTATAGTTTAAGGGTCGGGAAGAAGAGGAGAAAAGGGAGGAAGGGTAGGTAGACGGATAGGAAAGTTCCCTCCCAGTCCGCTCTTCAATTGGACCGGACTGGGAGGGAACTGGCGTAGGCCCGATTTCGTCGCCTTGCGTTTTTAACTAAAATCTCCCCCCTTGCGGGCGCGAGTCGTGACCCACCCGCACATGTGCGCACCGATATAAAAATCGCGGTTCCTGCTGCATCCATGTGTGCGCTCGCCAGGAACCACGCGCATATGGACGCACGCGCGCAGCTTTGAGAATCTGCCCCTAAATGGGCAATGTTCAGTCTACTTACCCAGGTACATGGCATTGGAAAATTGCCCTCTAAACCAACTACTTTCAGTTGCATTCCCCTACCTCAACCAATAATCAGCAATCTCATTTTTCTTCTTTTGCATAAAACACTTGGGGAAGAAAAAGTTTGTTTACCAAGCAAAGGGAAGAAAGCAAACTGCTTGTCAGAAAAATTCTTGTATTTTTTCTTGAGAATATAAACACTGACATATAGTGCTGAAATGTCTGTGCTACATATACATTTTTCACCAAATATCAAATTACTTGCCAGTAGTTTGACTCATTTTCCTTACTCCTTGCCAGGCTACTCTATCCAGGAGCACGCTAACTGTGAGCCCATAGTAGCAATAAATAATCTGTGAAGCCTCTGTGATGGTCAGAGGGGCATTGCTATGCACCGGCCTATTGGGGCCTGTGCTCCAGTACAATTTAACAGTGCCCTGAATATCTGGAGAGCCCCACAGAAAAAAAGGAGCCATGGCTTGAGTGTTGGCCAGTGAGCCCCCTGTGTCTTCCACATTGGATTAGAGAGACCTCCTCTCCCATTCCCACATCTTCAGAGGGGGATTTCTCTTCCACCATGCCCCCTGGCCCCCAGTCCTTCAAGAAAGTAGGGGCATCTCTGGTGTTCATCATCTTTAGCACGATTGTCAGATATTACATCAGGTAAAACGATTTATTTCATTAGACATTTTGGCACTTCACAGCAGATCACCTTCAGGTACTCTAGTTATTTCTCTGCCCCCCCCCCCCCCGAGGGCTCACACAGTGTAAGTTTGTACTTGAGGCGATGGAGGGTAAAGTGATTTGCCCAAGGTCACAAGGAGCAGTCGTGGGATTTGAACACTGGTCTCCCTGGTTTAAAGTCAGCCACTAGGCCTACTCCTCCATATCAGATCAGATTCTGCAAGAAATTCTAACACCCTCCTCTACCATGTTCCATTCTTCTCTGTCCTGCTCCAGCTATTTGGGTTAAAGTTTCTGATCTGAAATATTTATCGAAGAGTTAATGAAACTTTCATTATGATATCTCAGCTTTAAAAAAAAAAATTATGGCTCCTCAGTTTAAGAAGAAAGAAAATCAAAAGGAGAGGTAAATGGAAAGATAATTTGTAAATGTTTATTAAAAAATTGGCAGTGGCAAAAAAAAATCAAAGCTTTGCCATATGACTCCAATTCATCAGGTTACCCATCACATTTTATTTTAAATTCTCTTCCATTGACTTCTTGTAGTTTTAAAGCCAGTGGTGTCTTACGGGAATTTAAATTCCATTGATGACAAAATGGGAAGAAAATCTTGCAGAATTGGCTGAACCTCCCTTAATAACCCAGATCCACTAAAATACGTAATAACCATAGTTTGGCAAGGTGATAGCTGTGAATAGTTTGGCAGTAATCCATTTCAGAATATCCTCTGTCATAATGGCACTAGTGAGAAATTTTAAGAAAAGGGAGCCATCATGTTGCTTCAGGTGTGCTGCACAGAGCATCTTCTGGGGGTAGGCACTGCATCATTCCTTTCAACACGCTTAGTGGAGAGCACGGTGCTTTAATTGGTCCTGCTGTTCACATTGGGGTGGACATGACTAATTGAATTGCTGAATAATTAAAGAGGGCCCAAACGTTTCCTCTGCTTTTTCTGCCTCTGTTATTTCCAGATAAAGATGATTGGTGGGAGTGCTCCAGAATAGCCCAGCACCCCTGCAGGAAGATGCAAAGCAGTGTTCCCATGCCAAACGTAGGCGATTCTAAGTGGATTCTTTAGGGTGTGAATGATAACTCTCTATTTTAAGAGACAGCTGTTGTCCATGGAAATGTCGCTTCCTATTCTGCAGTACGGAGCATACAGTTGCCACTGTTTGCATATTTTTGATTGGTACTAACCTGCACAAAAAGATGGCAAAGGAACTTGCTGAACTTTCTACCTGTTGAATTTTGAGGAAGTGGGTTATATTTCTTGGAGTTTTGGTGATGGGAGAGGCCCACAGAATTATCTTAAGAAAACAATGGTAACTTAAATGCATTTTTCAAACTAAAATCTACACGAAAACTCCCTTTCTGTCTTCTTCTTTTCTTTCTAGTGATGCCTAGGTGAACAGGACAAAATGTAGTTATTACACCCTGTACATCAATATAATTTAGTAATTAAGTCAGTTTTCAGTCTAGATAACCAACAGTAAGATGAACCATTTGATATCATACACATGGTAGGAGATTTGTTATCAGGTAGGCGCTATATAAACTTGTAACACCTAAGAAGGCCAAGTATGGAGTAATCACTTCTGACTATATTTTGCTCTCGCTTGGCCAGTGATGGTGTTAGAGCTGTCCCTTGAAGTGGCTAGTTACAGTGCTTGGTCCATAGAGATTCTCTCGTAAAGCAGAAATTGAATTTGAGTGCAGTGATTTACTGAATGCCTCTGTGGCAGAGCTGCCGGCCTGTTCCGGTTACCTATCATTTTTATCTGGAAGCAACAGAGGCAGGAAAGACTACGGGAATGACGAACCTGTTAAATAATTCAGCAATGCATGCAGGCATGTCAAGCTTGAAATCCTTGAGGCACAATTTCTCTGTTGTGGGTTTCTGAAAAGTGAATGAGATGATTACTTGCCCACCAGTGAATTGAATGAAACCCAACAGGCGTCAGTTCACGTAAGGTTCTGCAGTGGACCATATGTCTATAGAACTACCAGAACTCAATGTACTTCAGAATCTCAGACTGAAAGCTTTTCACTGGGGAGTACAAAAGCCTGTTAAAACTCAATGGATATTGTGGATCTGTACAATAATCTGCTCACCATGACCCAGCTGACCACTCACAAGTCTTTCCATATTGTGGGTTTCAAAGCAGAAAGGCATGATGACAGGATCAGCATTACTTTCACATAAGGATCCCAGCCAAGAGCCCATTCATCTGAAGGAAGTAGTTTGACCTGCCAGAAATCATTTTGACAGATAGATCCCAGCCACAGTTCATCCTTAAGAAATAAACTGACACCCAACGGAATCAATTTTACAGCGGGAATCTATTCACTTGGAAACCGACTGAGACTCCTCAAAACTCATTTCCTGTTTGTATCGGGAACAGTCAGAGACTGACAGAAACTGACTAGATATCTTGCCACAGAAACCTCAGGCAAAGCCTGAATGAAGGCTGAGAGCAGCAAAACTCATTTGACCTGGAACTCATGACAGCTTCTGCCAGGAATTGAACCTAGGATCTCTGGGATGATGGGGGTTGCTAATTCCAATTTACCTCATCCCTGAATGACTCCAGGTGGAGAGAATACAGGCTAATTCAAAATACAGATCATCTCTGATCAGACACATTTATGGGGAGGGCATTTTTCAAAGCCATTTACCTGTATAAATAGGTATTTATCTAGATAAAGTGGCTTGGCTGAAAGTTACAATCCGCAGCTCGTGGGATGGCCCTGCAAGCCGCCTCACTGATCCCAAAGCCGCCGCCTCCGCACCATGGCCTGGGTGCCGCTTCTCACTGACCGCCATCATGAGCGGCAGGAAACGCCACTGTGCTGAGCTCCCTCCAGCTTTCCTAGGCACGCGCACGACCAATGTCCCAGGACTTAAAGGGCCCGTGATAGGAACTTGGGCAAGGCGCCTCTTGATGACATCACAGGCTCCCACTACTTAAGGGCTTTCAAGTTTCCTTGCCTCAGCAATAGGTCTCCTGGTGTGACTTGTATCCCAGTGTGTGTTGCTTCCTGTGTTATCTCATTGCCTTGTTCGTGCCCTGTCCGTTTCCTTGCCTTGTCTTGTTCCTTGTTTTGTTCTTTTCCCTTCAGCTTAACTTCTTGGATTCTGGCTTTGAACCTTCACCTTCTGTGATTGCTGTCTGGACCTGACCCTCTGCTTTGGACCCGACCGCTCTGTCTTCTGCTTGCCCCGACCTCTAGCCTTTTCTTCGTCTCTGATGTCGGCCCCAACTCTCACCTGGCCTTGGACTTTCTTCTCTGGACTGCCCTAGGGACCCACCTAAGACCTTCCAGAACCCAAGGGCTGAACCTGTGGAGAAAGCAGCTGGTATAGGCAAAACTCCAGCTGTTCCCACTACAAGGCTCCTCTTCCAGTTGCCAGTGTGGGCCTAGTGGCCTTGCTCACTAAGCTGCACCAACCTCACCGTAGTACCAAGGCCCCACCATTCCTGCGACCATTACAGGCTGCTGAGGCCATGGACTTGGTGGAGACTGCCACCCTTCCAGCTATTCCTTGCATGGCCCAAAGGATCCAGCAGTGGCAAAACATCTTAAACCAGGTCATAGGGGTTTTGGGCTGATTGATGGCTCAGTTAAATGCGCTATTGGTTCTCCCACCAGCACTTGCTCCTCCGGGAGTTCCGCCACAACCAGCCATAATTCCAGCTCAACCTGCAGGGAAGGTAGTTGGTGTAGGTGAAGCTCCAGCTGTTACCACTACAGCGCTCCTTCACCAGCTGCCGGTGTGGGCTTAGTGGATTTGCTCACAAGGTCGCACCAACTGCACCACAGTACCAAGGGTCCACCATTGGTGCAGATGTTACACTGAATATTGCCCTCTGCTTAGTTAGAAGTATGTGCGGGCCTTCTATAGTGTATGTACGTATAGCTACAGCTATAAGAGGCATTACTAAGGATGTGTTTAGATCAAGGGAATGTGTGTATACCTTGCCCTCATTCTGCCACCCGCACAAATAGCAGGTTCAAAGATGTGAGTGCTTTTGCTGTGTGTACCCTGTATTTGCCAATTGTGAAAGGGGGACTACTCAGGTAGTTTCCCTTTGAAAATTCTCCACTGTGTACATTGGCTAAACGTGCCCACGGGCATTGCAAACCACATGCCCCTATAATGCATTGCAAACAACACATTCCTATTCAAAATTGTCCCTATAATGTACAGTGATCTGCTAAAACAAATTAGGACATGATGTTGACAATTCCCACTGTTAAGTCAGGGAACGTGGGTAATCTGAGATGATAGGAAAAACATTCACTAGTCTAAAACAACCATGAGTTGTCCTAATATGTCTCCATCATTTATAATTATTTAAAATGCAACCTTTAATGTTTAATTACAAAAATCTTATTAAACAATATTTCTGTTGAAAAGAGGGGAACCTCAGTACTGGTAGAGTACCTCACTCAAGAGTTTCTCAATATCCAGATGTTGCAATCATAGATCTCACCACTGCTTTTTTTTTTTTTTTATAAAATCTTTATAGCCACCAGCTGTGTGCCTGATTCTTTTAATTTCACTCTTCTCAATCAAACTTGAACTATTATTCTTTTGGATGATTCTTATGCTTAGTACCAGTTGTGTTTGACTGAATCAAAAGCATATTTGAAATTCACAAGCTGGATTTTAAACGACCGGAGACTGTGATGACTTGCCAGCGATCATTATTCAACGCAAATGCCCAACAAGTAACAGTTTTATGGCGGAGACTGAAGCGTCTCCGTCGCACAATCAATTATTTGAATGCAATGTAGTAATTCACTTTTTTAAAGTTGTCTTGGCGGCATTTTCAGTTTTGTGCACCTTTTTGGTGCTTTTCTCTGCCGCTCAAGACGCACAGGTTTTCTTTTCTATCTAGTTTCCTCTGCTGCCAACATTGTCAACGTTTCGCAAATGCTGCATCAGGGCAAAAAATCTGTGAATCATGTCTGCATTCTTCCGTTTTTGTTAGTCGGGCTTGATTTGTTTTAGCGAGTAGGCTGAAATATATAAAATAAAAACTGAACGAATACAGCACCATATTTGACCCTTCACAGTCCTACTGGCAGAGGCCAATGTATTAGCACTAGTTCAAGTAATGGTCCAAACCTTCTTACCATAGTTTTCTTTTTCTTCACATGGATTGCTTTTGCCCTGCCATAGCTATACTTAGAAATGGTGCCGGCAGACCAAAGCCAATGATATTGTGATCTTCCATACAAAATGGCACCAACTTGGAGACCACAAGCTTTAACCATAATTTTAGATGCTTGTTCTCATAGGGAGGGCACTTAGTTGCATTCCTGTCATGGAATGGTCCACAGTTAGCACTCTGATATGAACTAACTGTAGTCTCTGTATAGATCCAACAGTGACATGTCTTTCTCTGAGTTATAGTGATTTCAGGGGATTTCAACTATAGTAGTAAGGAGGGAGGATTCAATGGAAATAGCATGCACCAAATATATGTCCTTTCTGGACTGCTATGGGTAATAATTATTCCTTACAAGATGCAATGGGTGCCATAAGGCACCCATTGCATCTTGTAAGGAATTACTGGTGGAGTCAGCCCAACAGAGCAGTGCATTCTCAGATTGATTTCCTCTTCATATCTCTGTAGGTGCAAGCCAGACAGTTCTCCATGGTGACAGGTCAGAACACAGAGCAATTCACTATCATGAAGAAGTGCAAAGATTCATTTCAATGGGTTCTGGCTCCTGGAGGCTGCAAAGCACCCTTCTGGAAGATGAGCTAGTGGAAAAGCTAAAGGAAGCCTACCATGTGCGGAGGTAGACAAAAGGACTGCTTCCTACCACTGCACAGTGGTGGTAGTGGGTAAAGGTGAGGTTCTGCAGAAAAGCAGTAGGCATGTGAATTAGAAAAAGAGAGTCCTGAAATTCAAGTTGCTAGCCTTGATTGAACTACAACAACTGAGATGAAAACCAAGAAGGGCCTGAAAAGCGCTTTGATGAAGAATCCATAAAATCATCTAGTTCAAAGCAACTAGAGAGGAGCACCAGATACAATTTTTATGTTTCAATGTAAACCGATGTGATCTGTATTTTAATACAGGAACACCGGTATATAAAAATCTAAAAATAATAATAATAACTACTTTTTCAGGAATTTTTATGCTATGTACCCCCATTGACAAAGCTGTAAGACCAGAAAGGAATGCACAAGGCTAGGAAAGAGGGTGTCTTGAAGGTTGTTACCAACTTCTGTGAGGACTTCATATTCCCCAATCAGTCTGAGTCAGTCTAGACTTACAGGCTTCTGAAGGAAGTTGCCAAGACCATAGATCCCTTAGGAAAGGCAGTTAGGGAAAAGCCCCTCATGCTGAAGGAGCTGCATAAAGCCACTAGATCCTTCAAACCAGGCAGGACCCTGGACAGCAACAGACTCACAGTTGAACTCTGTTAGGATTTTGGAGCTTGGAAACCTGGCTCTGCTGGAGTTGTCCAAGTTGCAGAGATGGACAGCATTCCACACATGCTGAGAGAGAAGCTGCTCATGCTGTTGTAGAAATGGAAAGGAGAGAGATGAGACTTTAAAATCTGGACTCTCATCTCATCAATTTGGAAAAGATAATGGCTAACAGACTGAAAGGCATTATTTCTTACATGATTCATCCAGATCATACCTGAAGCACCTCAAGGTACAGAACAGTAGACAGTCTGATGCTGATCAGAGACACAATCCAGTATGCTAAGGACCGTTAGCCGTGTGCTATGCTTGTGAACCTGGACCAGGAGAAAGCATATGACCACGTATTTCACAACTTCCTGAATATAGAGTGCTTATGCAGTCTGTGAGCTGGCTTCCATGGGGTTAATAGACTTCTTTCTAGAGGTCAGAGTAAGCTTCTGTGCAGATGCTGGAGAGCTAGGTGGAGCTGTATAGAGCTAGGCAGAGCACTGAAGGCCTTGCTGGAAACTGGATGTGTTATACTGTAAATATACAAAACTCAAAATCCAATTATGGAAGGAAAATCTCAACAGCAATGTAAATCTATCCCAGAAACACTATTGAGTTCCTCTGCTAATTGTCATAGCTATGAAGCTGTATATATGGACCATCGTAATTGGAATTTTAATAAATATATTAGAAATGTTCACTAGTTATAATCATTGGTCCTGCATACATACATTAGATAATTTTTATATAATTTTATAGCTTGCAATTAAAGCTTATCTGAAAACTACAGTCTTTTGAGCTTTCTTCTATTGTCTGCAGAGTCTCTAGCAGGTCATACAAACAAGAAACTCAGAGCACTGCATTTTTCAGATGTTTTAATTGCATATTATAAAATTATAAAAAAAATTCTCAAAGTTCAGTGTATGGATACAGAACCAATGATTATAACCAGTGAGCCTTTCTGCTATATTAAGGTTCCAGGTATGATGGTAAGATCAAATATAATGAGAGAGCAATTCATGTACATATAATTTGATCATCTTATATAATTTTGAGAGTTATTTAGTTCTCCTTTTATTTATATACCTTGTTGGTTTCTAATTATGATGGTCCATGTACATAGCTTCGTGGCTATGACAATCAGCTTTGGAACTCAACGAGTATTTCTTGGACAGATTTATATTGTTATACTGTGAATAAACACATTTGTTGGAAGACCTGGCTCAAAGTATATTTCATATCATCTGCAGGTCTGATCAGCCCACAAGTTAACAATGGTGACAAGGTAGCTGTTGAAATTGCTGTGTTTATGAATTTATCCTCTGTAGCTCTGGAGTTGGCATTTTTGCCTAATGCTGAGTCAGTGGATGACTATGTGCTCAGGTTTGAATAATTTATTAGAAGTGTGCATTCGTTTTCATTCGTTTTGGTAGTTTATGCACATACATTCTTTATGTGCATAAAATTCAGTTTTAAGCACATAAAGCAGAATTTATGTGCATAAACTACCAAAACGAATGAAACTGAAAAAATATGTTGAAAAAGAAAAGCAAAATGAATTGCTGAATAAAATAAAAAATTTTATGTATCCCAAAATGAATGGACCAAACAATGAAAATAGTTTGCGTGTACATCCCTACAATTTATGTTGGCAAGAGATATTATTATAGAGATGCACCAGAGATCAAGTCTCTTATCCTTGCTGGTCATAGAACTCCTTGGTTTTCTGAAAGACGTCTTAGTTCCTACAATCCCGGCAAAGGTTTCTCTGGAAAACATGTTTGCAATGCTCCATTGTCACTTTGAACCGTATCAGAACATGATAGTGTTTTTTAATCAATTTTCCACATGCATACAAACTCAATGAGTCCCTATTCAACTATATCACTGAGCTTAAGTACCTGGAGGCTCGCTGCCAGTTTGTCGCTATACTGGAGGAAAGGATGGCAGACCTGGTAGGTTAGGAACCTGACCCTTAGAAATAAGTTATTGTGTGCAGCTGGAGCAGACTACTGACCTGGAACAGAGCTTTGGCAGCTATACAGGAATTTGCATCTGCCTACGCTGCTGCCATGGCTGTATAAAATCAGCAAAAAGCAGTTGGAGCTTGTGCACTGAGTTCAAGCCTAATGTCTGGTATTACGACCACCCCAGGGTTGACACTGTTATGGTCTAATTCATCTACTGCATCAGCTTGTTGGTGTTGTGGAGGAAGGCTTGCAGTTGATCCTTTTACCAGGGTCGCATGCCACCCTAAAAATAACAAAGCCAACTGGCGCATGTTTACTGTGCTACTCATCATCACTGGGGCCCTCAGCACCAGGAGTTTGTACTGGACCTGATTCAGAGTCCTGTTACCCCTTCCAGCTCTGTGGGGTGAGCCTTCTCATTTCTTCTTTTCCTAGACTGCTTTCTGCATAAGTGGACACACCAGCAGGCCAATATACAGGCCGATACAGTACAGTGCGCTCCATCAGAGTGCACTGTTAACTTGCCATTGGACGCGCGTTTTCCCTTACCCCTTATTCAGTAAGGGGCGGAAAATGCGTGTCCAACCCACCGAACCTAATAGTGCTCTCAGCATGCAAATGCATGTTGATGGCCCTATTAGGTATTCGCGCGTGATTCAGAAAGTAAAATGTGCAGCCAAGCCGCACATTTTACTTTCAGAAATTAGCGCCAACCCAAAGGTAGGCGCTAATTTCATCCGGCACCGGGAAAGTGCACAGAAAAGCAGTAAAAACTGCTTTTCTGTGTACCCTCCGACTTAATATCATGGCGATATTAAGTCGGAGGTCCCGAAGAGTAAAAAAAAGTTTAAAAAAAAGAAAAAAAAATTTTGAAGTAGGCTCAGCGGCTGTCGGGTCGAAAACCAGAAGCTCAATTTTGCCGGCGTCCAGTTTCCGAGCCCGTGGCTGTCAGCGGGCTCGAGAACCGATGCCGGCAAAATTGAGCGTCGGCTGTCAAACCCGCTGACAGCTGCCGCTCCTATCAAAAAGGAGGCGCTAGGGACAAGCTAGTGTCCCTAGTGCCTCCTTTTGCCCATTTCTACCACTGGGCCTCATTTGAATACTGCGCCCGCTCTCCCGCGGACTTTACTGAATCGGCCTGATAGTGAAGACACGCGGAAAATGGGCACTTAGGGTTGAGCGCCCGTTTTCCTAACGTGCACCCAGCCACCTCTCCTGGGTTGCGATATAATATTTAAATGAGGGGTCGTATTAAAAAGGAGGCATTAGGGACAATAGGGCGCCCCTAGTGCCTCCTTGGCAGTGGAAGCCCAGGAAATGTGGCTGTCAGCGGGTTAGGAAAATGGACTCTCAATTTTATGAGCGTCCATTTTCCTAACCCGCTGACAGCCATGGGTTGGAAAAATGGACGCTCATTAATTAAGCGTCCCTTTTCCTATCCTGACCGCTAGCACACTTTTTTTTTTTTTTTTACTATATATTTTTTACCTTCTGGTTCCTCCGACTTAATATCACCACGATATGTCGGAGGATGTACAGAAAAGCAGTATTTTCTGCTTTGCTGAACACTTTTTTGGGCTGCTCAGAAATTAATATCTGCTCTGGGCTGAAGTTAATTTCTGAGCGCTAAAATGTGTGGATCAGGAGCACATTTTTTTTTGTATCTGGGGCGAATAGCTAATAGCCTCATCAACATGCATTTGCATGTGATGAGCGCTATTAGTTTCATGGGGGGCGAGGGGGGGGGGGGTGGTTGGATGCACGTTTTGGACGTGATAAACCCCTTATGGTGTAAGGGGTTGTGGATGTGCATCCAGCTGCAAGTTAAACAGTGTGCTTAGCTGAGCGAACTGTATTGTATCAGCCTGCAGGTGATTCAAAGGACCTGGAGTCACTGGAATTGCTGCTTTCACCACCTATTCAGATAACAATCACTGTGCAGGGGCACACCCTGCAGTTTGTTTTTAGATAAAGGTGTCCTTTTCAACATTGTTTCAGAAAAAACTAGGAGGTGGTGATACCTCTGAGGCCAGTGCCTTTGCTTTCTTTTACTAGCCATCCAGTCTTCCTATAAGGGTTATATCTGTATTAATGGGGAACCTGTAGCAACAGCTGTGGTTGCTCCTCCTGGTCAGCCACCTTTAAGAGTTGTCTCTTTTGGATAGGAACTGGTTGCAAGCTTCACAATTTGATTGGCTGCTTTCTATTCCTTGTCCACAGCTAGTGATGTATTTCTGGGTAAATTCCAGGAAGAATCTAGCATTTTTCAAAGGGGTGCACATGTGAAGGTGAAAGAATAGGCTGTGCCTAAGTTTTTCAAAAGTTGGTTAGTTCCTTATACCCTTTATCAAGCTATGGGTAACTGGATTGATCAAATGGTAAAGCAGGGGATCCTGGGACTAGTGGACCCCAGGGATTGGCCTTCATTATTTTATTTATTTATTTATTTAATTTCTTTTCCTATACCGATGCTCAAGACTAGGTCTTATCGTACCGGTTTACAATGTAACTGAGGGGAAACCAATTAACATCAAGGTAGAAAGTAAAGTTACATTAAACAGGGAGCATAAAACCTGGGCAATGGAAGACAGTGCAGAGTTTAAACTAAGAAACAATTAGAGAGAGATAAATATATAAATCAACAAAAACTGTAAGATACAAAACATAGGTTTGTCCTAGGCAGTTATTAGCCTGGTATGTCCAGAGGGAGAAGGAAAGGGTGAGGTTGGGTGGGGGGAAGGGATAGGGGAGGGGTGGGGGAGTGAGAGTCAGTGATGGTTGAGGAGATCCTTCAGCGGTAGGCTTCTGCGAAAAGCCAGGTTTTCAATTTCTTTCTGAAAGTTGAATGGCATTGTTCTTGGCGTAAGTCTTGTGGAAGTGAATTCCAATGTAGTGGACCTGCTGTTGAAAGAGCTCGCTTGTGAATAGTGTTGTGGACCGATGATTTGTTGGGGGGGGCCTTGAGCGAACCTTTGTAGGCAGTTCTGATCGGTCTTGCTGAAGTATGTAATTCAAGTGGGAAGGTGAGTTGGAGAGTGGATTGCTGGTAGACTGATTTGTGGATGATGGTGAGAGCCTTGAAAAGTATTCTATATTGGATGGGCAGCCAGTGTAGAATTTTTAGTATTGGTGTGATATGGTCCTTGCGACGAGTGTTTGTAAGGATCCTAGCCGCTGCGTTTTGCAGCATCTGAAGAGGTTTGGTGGACGAAGCAGGCAGACCAAGTAATAGGGCATTACAATAGTCGATCTTTGAAAACAGTATGGCTTGAAGCACCGAACGGAAATCCTTGAAGTGTAAGAGCGGTCTAAGTTGCTTCAGGACCTGTAGCTTGAAGAAGCATTCTTTGGTTGTGGCGTTAATGAATTTTTTGAAATTCATTCTAGAGTCAAGGGTGGCCCCAAGATCTCTGACCTGGTTTGCTAATGGGATGCTAGCATTATTTGCGAGGGGGTTGTTGTCACAAGGGGAGATAACCAGTAGTTCCGTTTTGGAAGTATTTAGGACCAAATTGAGACTCGAGAGCAGAAGGTTTATGGCGTGTAAGCAGTTGTTCCAGAAATTTAGAGTAGAGATGGGGTCTGAAATGGGGATTATGATTTGTACATCGTCCGCGTATATAAAGTGGGTGAGATTGAGACTATTGAGTAGCTGGCATAAAGGGAGTAGATATATATTGAACAGGGTAGGGGAAAGAGACGAACCCTGAGGTACACCTTGGTTTGATGGAATGGAGTGAGATTCTTTGTCATTTATTTTGACTTTGTAGTGTCTGTTGTTCAGAAAGGATGTGAACCAGAGCAGTGCAGAGCCGGATAAGCCTATTTCCATTAAGCGGTTAATGAGGATATTGTGGTTTACCGTGTCGAACGCGGCAGAGATGTCGAGAAGGGCTAGCAGGTAAGATTGTCCCTTGTCAAGGCCCATCAGGATGTTGTCCGTTAGAGAAAGAAGGAGGGATTCTGTGTTTAGGCGTTTCCTGAATCCGAATTGAGAGGGGTAGAGAATATTGTGGGAGTCAAGGTAGTCTGTGAGTCGGATGTTGACAAGCTTTTCCATTAGCTTGGCTATAAAAGGTAGGTTTGCAATGGGGCGGAAGTTTGCAGGGTCGGCTGGGTCCAGGTTGGGTTTTTTAAGTAAGGGTTTAAGTGAAGCAATTTTTAAGGAGTCCGGGACCGATCCTTGATTGAGGGAGCAATTTATGATGTCTGCCAGCGGTTTAGCAATGGTGTTAGGGATGGTGAGAAGTAGTTTGGTCGGTATTTGGTCCAGAGGATGCTTTCTATTCCTTGTCCACAGCTAGTGATGTATTTCTGGGTAAATTCCAGGAAGAATCTAGCATTTTTCAAAGGGGTGCACATGTGAAGGTGAAAGAATAGGCTGTGCCTAAGTTTTTCAAAAGTTGGTTAGTTCCTTATACCCTTTATCAAGCTATGGGTAACTGGATTGATCAAATGGTAAAGCAGGGGATCCTGGGACTAGTGGACCCCAGGGATTGGCCTTCATTACTTGTCTGTGTGCCAAAACCAAGTGCATCCATCCATGCATGCACAGATTATAAGCAGACGGTGAACTCATTTCTGGAGGTGGACCAATATCCCCTTCCTAGACCACAAGATCTGTTCGTGCAACTGATGGAAGGAGAGTTGTACAAAACTAGACCTCTCTAGCATGCACTAACAAGTACAGTTGTCTCTAGAGCTCCAATTCTTGTTGACAATTTACATGCCAAAGGATCTGTATCATTACACTTGCCTTCCCTATAGCACTGCAAGTGCCTGTTCCTTGTTTCAAAAACTGATGGATCACAGCCTTTAGAGTTTGGAGGGAGTCTGTTCCTATCTTGATGACATTCTGATAGCAGACCCAGACCAGATAGCATGCATCTGAATGACCTGTAGGGGGTACATAGCCAGCTGCAGGGCTATGACTCATCAAAAAGAAATAACATCTTTTTTTCCCATCATGGATAGAGTATTTGAATCATGTCATCTACAATAAGGAGTTGGCACCTCATCCAGACAAGGTAAAGGCCATTGTTTAGGCCCTGGTGCCTAAAACTGTAGCAGAGCTCAAATCTTTTTTGTCCTTATTGGATTTTGACATCAACTTTTTGCCAGCTGTCCCCATGCTACAGTATCCAGTGCAGGCATGGCCCTTCCTGGTAGCAGTGGCCAGATCCATTATCAGAGCAGTCATTGTCTTCATCTGAAACTCGAGTATTGAGTGTGTGAAAAGTGCAGTTTTATTCTAGGAGCACCTGAAAGAAGGGGGGAGGGGGAGGGGAAAGGAGTCCCAGCCCTTACCACCATGTTTCAGAGTAATTATTTCAACATCTGCATCAGAATCACCTTAAGGAACAATTCTAGAGACTTATGTGAAATATCTCATGTCCTGGTTCATCTCCCTTCCAGAAAAGTCTAGCCTAGGCTGGGAAAAGTGGAAATCTTGTGACCATATAGGCCTCGCCCTCTGTACTACAAGAAGATGGTGCTGTTCATGAAGGAGTTTGAACTACAACACCTTATGCATCTATAAACTGAGCGACATAAAAGACACTACAAAACATATGACCCGAATCACTGACCTGGCAAATTGCAGCCAGAGCAAATAGTGGAGGTAGCCACTGATCCCTACTCAGTACCTATGTTTTTTTTAAATCACCACTGACTGGAATCCACCTGAACTATAGAGTGTGGCAGAACATGACATCTAGGAGACTAATGAATCAGCACAAAGACATCACATGGATGGCCATATAGGGTGATTTTCTCACAAAGGCATTCATTTTAAGCAAGGGACCTCTGCAGGTCCCAAGGGGTCGCGTAGCTGAAGAGATAAATGTTAACCTATGCTGGGATTTTCTTTTTGCCTAGGACTTGCTGAAGGAAATGGACAATGAAATTAGGAAATATGTGACCCACCAGTTGATACTCTGCAGACTGTTCCCAAAAACACGCATGTGGGGAGCCATCTAAGATTCTTGGAGGCTTCACTGCTGCATCGAGAATGTCGCTGCATTTACTAGAAACTGCCTGGTGCTCTAGAGGGAGATGGTGCCCATTCAAGCCTTCTGCAAAGTGGTCCAGCGTTTGTTTCATAACCGTACCATGATTGATGGGGCCAAGGAGGAAGATGAAGACTAAAAGCCTTTGCAATAAGTCTTTAAATCTAGGGACACTCCCCAGATATTGAGTCAGTACCAGCAGGTTGGCGGTGGCCTGGTACCATCTACATTACTATGTTAGTATGCTAATCTACAATATGTAAGTACTTTGTGTGGACAATTTTCAAAGTTATCTATATGGATAAATATACATTAGCTGCGTTACAGGGTCATTCCTCAAAATGCATTAGGGCCCGAATGCACATTAAATGGGTCTCATGTATGCGATATTTATTGCAACGCAAGTTTGTATGCAAATTTTAAATTTGTTATGCAAGTGGGAGGAGTGAATGCAAAATACTCTTCTATGCATTTCACGACCAATTAACACACAATAACGCAGGATTTAATGATAGAAATAACTACACCTATTTTTTTTTTTTTGGTAGTACAGGGAAAAGAAAGTTTTATCTCACGTATTCGGCCATTAGCGCGGGTTACGGCTATTATCTTGTGCGATAATATGAGGCCTTCTAGCAACCACACCTACCATGGCCTCCTGGCCCAATAAAAACACCTGTTTTTCCCTGGCCTGCCTTCCTAGACCCATTATGTTTGTGGCAAGTGTACTTGTGAGGGAATACTGCATGCTTGAAGAGGTTTGCCTCAGTCAAGAAGAAGAAGAAGACCAACCACAACAACAAGTTCAAGAATGGGCAAGGGAAGTTCCTACCCCTCGTAGGGAATTCCCTGCACCAGATCCTGAGGCATTGGCCCTCCAGGGAGAGCATCAGGGCCCACGACAGCGCTTGGCATGCAGGCAGCTGCGGCAGAGGAGATACAGGGAGCGCATCTTTCCTCCACAAACCTCTTTGCTGGGCATGCCAGAAGATTATGTGGTAAACAGGTATAGCCTCAGCTGTCAGGCTATCCTGGAATTATATGAGGTTATAAGAGGGGATTTGGATCTGGTCATGGACAGCCTAATGCTATACCTGGCCTCACCAAACTATTGGCCACCCTGCATTTCCTGGCATCTGGCTCCACAGAGTGAAGACATAGCTACTCCACCTATAGCCAAGCATTTTGACACCTATTGTACCGGACAGCAAATGGAGCTGAACAATACAGGCCCATGTACCCAAGAGTTAGCTAACAGTATGCTATCTGAAGAAGGCAACAGGAGCCAATAGTAAGGCTCCACAGTAAGGAGCTTCTTGATTAGCTCTTGCTGTCTTCATTGGGAGCATACACTGAGCATTCAGTTGTATGGCCTAGCCCATATGGTCTTGCCTGCTAGATAAATGGCTAGTTGGAATGTGCACGGGCACTCTAGCATGCAAGGTCTTGTGAAGGGCAAACCTTGTACCTAGTGAACTCTTAAGACGAAAACTACACAATGAAATGACCCAACCAGAAAGTGTATTTTTGAAACCAGTGACCACTTTATTAGCGAAAAAATGTAGTCAACTGTTTCAAATTAATTCAGCATCTTTGGTAATCACATTCTGCAAGGACAAGATAGCAAATAGCACATAATATTGTAAATGAATTGAACAGCACATTCAGTGTAGACCTGTACATGACATCATTATCTATACAGGCTTAGCATCTTATCCTTATGGCATAATCATGACTACAGCAAAGAACATAGAAAGCAGAAGTGGCACCCCCAATAGCTACAGGACAGCTCTAATGTTAGAGCTGATAGCCTTACTATGTAATGGCAAGAAAAAGGCCCCAGTCAGTCCATGAAGAAAAAGTGCACAAAGGGAGACAGGCTAAGGGCCAAGGCAACAGAGTTCAAGTGAAGTCCCCAGACAGTCTATGTAGAAAGTGCACTCAAAGTGGGACAGGCTAAGGGCCAAGGCAGCAGAGTGAACCAAGAAGGCAGCAGAACCAAGACTGGAGAGCGCAGCTTGGAGGCAGGAGTCCCAGGAGCATGGAGGCAGCAGCAGGATGGGATGAGATGAGAGACACCAGCATGGAGGTAGTAGCAGGATGAGATGAGACAGCAGCATCAGGAGCAGGACATAAGACATGATGAAAAGAGACAGCAGCTGAACCATGCCTGGAGACAGCATCAAAAAGACTGGAGTATGAGCAGAGCATCAAGGAGGGCATTGGAAGTAGACTGCAGGACAACAGTGGCACACAGTGGATCATCCCCATCATCAAGCGAGCACAGGAACTCTGTAGTCAGAACAGGTCTAGCAGCTTCCATCTAGCTGGCACAGGGACTTTGTAGTTAGGACGGGCCCAGCAAGCTTCTTTCCATCTATCCAGCACAGGGACTGGCCAGGCTTGTCTTATTGGACAAGCCTGGCCAGGCTTGTCCAATAAGTCTTGTTCTTAGCCATTAGAGTCTTGTTCTTAGCCAGCTGTTTGCATTCTTCATGACACTTTGCCACACCATGGCTTGCCACTTGGGAGCAGCATGTCCTTGGGGGACCTACCCCTGGGTCATCTCTCAGGCCAGGGACTGCTGTGTGGCATTGAGTCCTGTGATGCTGAGGAAGGCACAGGTGCAAGCTCTGGTATTTGTAGAATCTGTGTCATCACACTGGTGAGGATTGATGTTGCTACTGTTGTGAGCCTCTGTGCCATCTGAGCATGCAGGGCCTGGGTGTGCTCGTTGAATGCCCTCCTCAGGTGCACTAGCTCTGCCCATATGTGGTGTAGGTTGACCTGATGGCTCCTTTTCAGCTGGTCCAGCTGCTCCTGCATGGAGGCCTGTGTCTATGACAGTGCTGGTGCCAGAGCTAGTGTTGGTATGATGAGATGAGGTTTTGGGCTCCAGAAGGGGCATGAGGGGGCTGGTGGGCTGCTCTGCCGCAGTGCCTGCTGCCTCATGCTGGCGATGTGGTGTGCTGGAGTGAGGTTGTGCTAGCTGAACAGTGTCCCATTGCAGGCCGGGTTCATCCATTAAGGCTGAAATATTCAAGCACACATTCAGTAGGCTTGCTGAGCCCAGGGCTTCCAGGAGTGGGCTGTGTTGCTACTGCTGCTTCTCCTCCTACTCCTCCTCCTACTCCTGCTCTTCCTCACTGAACTGGGTCTCTGCATCCTTAAGCAAGGGGACATGGAAAAGTTCAGCTGCCCAGCTACTCCCTGGGGCTTCACTGCTGGAACCAGTAGAGTTCTGGGAGAAAGCTGTGGAAAGAAAGAAGAAGACATAAGTACCAAAGCTAAGAGGTACACAAAGGAAACATTTGGCATGATATGCGCCCTTTGCATCTCAATCAGTGTGAACATCTTATGCCAAATGAGGTGCACAATTGTAGCAGCCTGGTCATTTATAAGCACTGGCTTGCGTCGTGTCTAGTTGCTCAGCCATGCCCTCAAACACATCTGGTCCCAGCTGCTGGATGAGGTGCTTCTCAATGGGCATGAATGCAGTTGGGCAAGGGGCTCCTCCCCTGGTCTGCTGGAAGTATTTGTTGCGGCTGCAGACCGGGACATCTTTAATTGGGCCTTGATGTCCCGGTACCTGTGGACCACCTGCTCTGCACTGCATTCTACACTGCTGCGCCTTGATATCGCCTGGGCAATGGAGCGGCACATCTGGCCTTTGGCTGTCTTCGATGTCCTGGCGGCACGATTCCCAAAAAGCACTGGGTAATGCTCGAGGACCCCGGCGATGAGCATCTCGTCCTCCATATTAAAGTTGAGAGCCCTGTGATGAGAGCATCCTGCTGCCTGGCTGCCAGAAGGGGGTGCCACTTCTACTTCCAGAGATGTCCTCCCTTTCCTCGCTCTCCCCCCCTTCTGCCCCTGGCCTACAATTTCCCTTCCCCTCTGCCCTCTCTCTCTATCTCTAGCCTGCTGTCCTTCTCCTTCAGTCCTCTCCTGCCTATCATCTTCCCCCGTCCGCCGCCTCCTATCCCTTCCCTCCTGCCTGTCTTTATTCCTGTCCCTGGCCCTAGCACTCCTGCCCTTGTTCTCTTCCCCCTTCTCTCCTCATTCCTCTCCTCTCTCCCCCCACGCCTCTCACTGTCCATCCGCCTCACTTCTCTTCACCACAACCACTACACCTCCTCACTCCTCCACCACCACCTCCACTCCTCCTCGCTCCTCCACATAAAAAGACAGGCAGACAAATGTGACAAACTAACAAAAACTTTCACTCACAGAAAAAGACAAACGAGACCAAGAAAAAGGGAAAGAGATGAGAACACCAAACAGGACAATTCACTCAGTAATCGCAAGAACCTCCTAACCTCTAACTATCCACTAACCAACAACACCTCTCTCTCCGACACACCCTCAGAGAGGCAGCTGCAGGAAGCCAGTATACATAAACAAAGTAGCGCACTACGCATAAATCTGCGCACAACGCGGCTAACGACGTGATGCGTTGACGCATCGCACTTCGCGGAAATAGCCTACGCGATGCAGAAGTTAGGAAATTATCCTAACCATGGCCATTTTTTTTGTTTTTTTTTATCGTGGGCACTTTTTCCTGCGATATTTATAGCATTTGGATGAAACTAGCTGTTAATGAGCTGAGAGTTGCTCTCCTGTGTATATCTTCACAACACGTACTTTCATCCATGTTGAAAGGCGATGTGTATGTTGAGGGAGGAAGAGTGCACAAGTAGATTGCAGTTTCATCGCTATGCATGAACATTTTTAGCCAAATTTTACTGACAGCCAAAACCGGTGCAATTGACTGCATGTACATGGTACCCAAGGCAAGTTGTAAAGCAAAAGTACATGCACATTTTCAATTTGAGAATGTGAGTAGTCTGCAAGTAAAAAGTGCATACAGTCTTTGTCCAAATAAAGATATTTTGAAAAATTGTCCCCTGTATTACCTGCCACACAGCAAAAGACATTATTTATTTTCTTTAACTGCAGTTTATCTGATTCTATAATATTGAATGTCAATAACTGCATAAAAATCAACCATTCAGTATTAAATGTTTATAAAATCTGCCAGTTATAATAGTTATGTAATTTGATCCTAATTTTAATTGCAATGCATCTGATGCATTAATGATAGCTATTGTAAAATTATACTTTTATCAAGAAAGTTTATTGCTATTAAAAAAAAAATTGGTAACAGAAACCGGGTTGCTATATTAGTTTAGCATGTGTCTCAAGTGGCTCAGGACACAGGCTGTTTCCTGCTTACTGGAGCTGAATGGGAGGAAATAGAGCGGCAGCATATATGCTTGGCCAAGGAAAATTAGGTGCCAAATCTTTGCAGACTATTTCTTTCAGCTGTTCTGTCTTTACCAGGTAGATCGCCACTGACCTGCGAGTTGATTGTTGTGTTTGACAGGTAGAGCAAATCAGTTGGTTGTAGAAGTGAAGATAGGATATATGGTAGAATTCCTTTGCATTCTATTGCTAGTAGAACATCTAGAGAGAACTCCCCTCCTGAGTATATGTTAATTCATTTCATAATATCTTCCCATATTGCCATCATCATATTCGCACCACTAGAATTACCCTGACCTACTAGTGGTATTCAGTATGAATAATTCAGTATCCTTGTTAAGTCTGTTCGACACTGTTCCATTAATGGACACACCAACTCATAATCTGAATAGATCTCTTTCCATCATGTATTTGGGGTGCAGAACTCCAACAGTCATAGAAACATAGAAATGACGGCAGAAAAAGACCAATTGGCCCATCCACTCTGCCCAGCAAGCTCCCACACTTATTTTCCCATACTTATCTGTTTCACCGACCACCAAGTTCAAGGCCCTTGTTGGTAACTGTTTGAATACCATTTTGAAGGAGAGGAACTAGCAACCACAAAACAGGGGAGAGTCCTCTGGATTATCTTTTCTGATGACCTCAAGGTAGCCAATCAGTATGGGAAAAGCTAATAGTATATTTTGGATGCATAAATATATCCTTTGTGTCACTGTTTTACTCCTTCCCCGCCCCCACCTTTGTCACTCCTAGTTGAATCCCTCCTTTCTAATTTATCTAGTTTTTGCTCTGTTACTGCGTTCTATTGTTTACTGTTCTTTGTAAAGGCAATGCCTATATATACATTGGTTGTAAGTTACATGTAAACCGACACGATGTGCAAACGGTTGTCGGTATATAAAACCGTTTAAATAAATAAATAAATAAATAAAGAGAGATATCACTAGTAGGAAAAGGAAAGTCGTAATATTTCTGTACAGCTCTCTAGTAAGATCCCACCTTGAATACTCTCTGCAGCTCTGGAGACCACATCTACAAAAGTACTTTGGAAGCAGTTCAAAGAAGGGCCAACAAAATAGTGCATGGCCTGCCCTATAAGCCATATATAGACTGAAGGAGCTAGTGATGTACTTTCTAGAAGAAAGAAGGGGAAGGGAATATAGGATACAAACATTCATATATCTAGCAATCTTCAATAAAATACTAAAAGATAACATTTTTCATAGACTGTAAAGCTCAAAGAGAAGGGGTCACCATAGGAAAATGAAGAATGGGAGGCTGAAAAGGAATGTGAGCTACGTAGAACCATTATTAGACTTGAGAAAGTTATGTAGACTTGGATCTATTCTTTGGGGCCCTGCTAGTTATTTGTGACCTGGATTGGCCACTGTTGGAGACAGGATGCTGGACTTGCTGGACCTTTGATCTGACCCTGTATAGCATTCCTTATGAGAAAATATTTTTTCACTGAGAAAGGGTGGTGGACACCTGGAGTAGGCCTCTAGTGGAGTTGGTAGAAGCCAAAACAGTGGCACAATTGAAGCCACCATGGGGCAGACACAAAGTGGCATGGGGAAGGAGGAAGAAGACCGCAGATTGAATAAGACCTGGAACAAAGTAGGCAGGCATAAATGGGCAGACTGGGACCAACATTTTTTCTACTTCTGGTCTGTACCAGTAGAACCCAGCTACTTGACTGAAATGATAATACTGCCCAAGGAAGAAGGGTACATTCATTCCATATGATCCTTAAGTGTTGGGCTCAGCAAGACTGATTCATAAATGGATCTCATTTCAGACATGAAGGGACTTCTCTCTGTTTTTGGAAGTATGGTGAATTTAATCAAATCTAAATACCTTCCACACCTTTATTTGTGCCTCCAGTAGACAATCAAGCCCTCTTCTACACAGATCACTTTCTCTTGCATTATTTTCACAAGTCAATCCTAGACCTCTGTCAGGCACTGCTTTCCAGACCTGTTAAGGGGCAATGATGCTAGTCTTTTAGCTTATTCAATGCCAGAGAATTGTACAGTGTGCTGCCTGGGAGTGATCAATGCTAAGTGCCTACTGTACATTCAGCACCTCCCAGCAGGAGCTGCCCTGCTGCAGTCAGAACATGGAGCTAATTTATAAAAGTGGTAGAAAAGAGCCTTGTCGTCCTTCCTGCCTCTGTCCCCAAACTAAAATCCCTCTCGCCACACCTGTGGCTCATGTGAAATCTCCCCGGAAAAAAATCCATAATTTGGAAAATGTAGAGCAAGAATGAGGAAAGAAAAAAAAAAAATATATATATATATATATCTATATCCCTTCAGAGGAGCCTGTGATTTTTACTGCAGGAGCGTTTTGTTTGGAAAGTGCTGTCAGATGCGACATTAAGAGCGGCCATAAATCAGGGCCGAGCTGCACGGCTCCCGAGGAAAACCCTTTATCACAATTTAGATCAGTTTGCGCTGGTTCGGAAAAGGATGGCTGCAGCTTTAGCATCCACCGCCCGTTATTCACCTGTCCCCCAGGGCCGGTGGCAACAGGTTCTCTGCTCTCGGCCTCTCCGGGGGTGCAGCGCTCTCTGCTCTGCGCTTCCCCCCAGAAATGGGGAGGGGGGAAAGGTAGGTGCCAACCATGCGTTTTTGTAGCAGAACGAAAAACAAACCCCCATGCCTGTATGTATATCGTTGCCCTCTCTCACTTTCTGTCGCTGCAGTTCTTAGCATTACTTGCTCGGAGGAAGTATCCCGGCTATCCTTTAGCCATCTGCAAGCCTTGAGCTTTGCTATTAATTTTAATATGCGGTAATGATAAAGTCAGGAAACCCTGAGTTCAGGGATCAGGAAGACAAACTTTGAAAAAAATGTGTCTGTTCTCTCCTCTTCTTCTTGCCTTCGTCCTACTCTGTTGCTTGGCGATGCTGCATTCCCTGCCATATCCGCACCCCCCCCCCCCACCCCGATTTTAATTCTCTCACACAGTTTTCGTATTTTATTCTCAGTTTTGCCCTCTCTCATTTTTTTTTTTTTTTTAGATGCATTTGGTAACCACACTTCTCGCCTGGCAAAATTGTCCTCTTTTTTTTTTTTTCCTCTTGCATCTCTCAGCTTCAGGAGATGGCCCTCTTTCTCTCCTTTTCCTCCCTCTATATCGAGATTTAACGTGGAACAAGCGTATGGATTATCTCGCACTGTAAGCCAATGGGCTGCAACTAGTGGGAGCCCGTGAAGAGTTACCAGCTTTCTATCAAGGGGCTCTCACCATCTGTGCTCTTCTTGATCACACTTTTTTTATTTAAAAAAAAAAAATGAATAAGGGATTCCTGGGAGCCTCTTTCAGCACATCAGTGTTGGGGTGGGGGCTTTGTGAAAAGGGCCTGCATGTCAATAAGTGCATGAGAGAGAGAGAGAGAGAGGTTTCGCCTCTGTGCAGAAGCAGTGAGAGCTTAGGAAGAGAAGAAAGGAAGATTAGGTCCTATAAATAGAACCTAGAGTTCAGTCTCTGTAAAATAAAACTGCACCAGGGTGTCGTCTTGATAGTGAGGGATAAAAAAAAAAAGCCAGAGAAGGGTCAGGAGAGGGACTGAAGCTGAGCAGGATTCAGGAAAGAAAAAGCATGAGGACAGTTATATCAGAGGCAGCGGCGGAAACTGTATCTGTGAAAAGAGAGAGAATGTATGAGTTTGAGCAAGTGGTGAAAGTGAGCAAGAAATCTGTGGCTTCTTGCCATACCCGGAGGAAATTAGCCAAAGAAGGAGTCTGCTTCCTGTGGGGCGGGAAGCGATCTTATACTTCATGAGAAAGAAGAGGAGAAGGAGAAATCAAAAGAACAGAGGTACTGAGAAACTAATCATATAGATTCTGGATGTAAAGAGAGAAAAAATGACTCAAACATATCACTTTAGAGAAGGTGGTATGGACCATGTTCTTGGATAAAGAAGACTGCACATGGGTAGTCATCTATACTGAGTTAGCCCCAATCCTCTGTGGAAAGGAAAATGAGAAGGACAGAGAAGAGAGACAGGAGAGAGAGGAATAGGCACGTTGCTATACAAGGGAATAGGCCTTGCATTGCGTGGATAGGTAGGATTCTAAAGGAGGCCATTTTGTTTAGAAATAAAGTGCAGCATAATTCTACTCCATCTCCATGGGAGGTCAGAACAATTCATTTCTAATTAAAAAAAAAAAAAAGGACAAACCACATATTTTTCACCATGAAAACATAAATAAATACATAAATATACGAAATTTTAAGGAAACACAAGCTTTCCAGCAGCAAGGGAATGTTTGAAGTGGGACCCACAGTACAGTTTCAATTTACCATGTTAGCAAGCCATTCCCGTGAATTCATCTGCCCAAAGGAAGCAGGCCATCCTAGTTGACACATCTGGATTAGCTGGCATGTCTATGAGTGGCAGCTCAGATGTCCTTCTGCTCTTGGGCTGTTTATAATAAACATATCAACCTTTTAATTTTTCATGTCATACCTCATAAAAAATTCATACTTCATGAGTGATTTTCTTATGCAGTTTCTAATTAGGGAGCTGGTTTGGCGAGCTGATGAAAGAACAGATTTGGGCTGAGAGGGGAATAGGAGAAGGAGGGGCCTTGAAAAATGGGAGCCAAGAGATTAATTAATGCTGAAGGGTGGAGGATGAGCTGTGTGAGACTTAACTAGCAGGAGAAACAGGTGGCCAACTCTAGTCCTTCGGAGCCAGAAACAGGCCTAGTTTTCAGGATATCCATAATGAATATGCATGATATATAATTGCAACCAATGGAGGCAGTGCTTGCATATCTCTCTCATGCATATTCATTGTGGGTATCCTGAAAACCAGGCCACAGATGTGCTTATGTGTAGTTAAATAAGAGGGTGGGCGTTCTGGGACGTAACTCCGTATTTTAATGCCAAAGACCACAGCGCATTGGCTTGTTATCCGTGTAACTTTACTGCTGCTTCAGATGAGAAGCAAGTCTGTAGATCTTGAGTGGTAGGGCTTACGGGGCAGGGTAAGGGTCTGGATCAACTGGGGGGGCATGCAGGATGAAGAACCAGAGAGGTCTTGAAGACCTTGATATTAAGTGGGCAAACTGGTAGACTAATTTGGAAGAACTGGGTTGCCTCTCACGCCAGCATGTTTTAAAATGCGCCTACACATACACACACACACACACACACACACACATATGTAAAAGCTTGCAAAGTCCTAAGTAAGATATGCGAAGTGCATTTTCTTGAGCAATCTCTTAAGATTAGGAGCACACTTACACGAGGGAGGTGTATTTTAAAAAACATACGCACACACGATTTAAAATTGCAACACATCTCCGCTCACACGCCGATACGTATGTGTATGGGTGCAGGTGTGCTCGCTTTAAACTTCGCCTGTCTGACCGTGAGCACTCTGGGACAGGGATTCATTGCAGCTGGATGTAACTTGCTGTAAAGTGCCCTGGTTTAGGGCAGTTCATGGTGCCACAATAAGAGTAATACTACAGAAGCCGCCTCGTCCTCCCTGGTAGTGGGTTTGGAACAGTGGAATCAACTTAAGTTTCTCAAGTTCTGTTCCAAGATACCTGTGCTTGCTCTTAGAGTGGAAAAAATGAGCTCCTTGCCCAGTTAATAATTAAAGTCATCAATTTCTTTGACGTAAGAGCTGCAAGCTGCTCTCCTCAACTTTCTCTTGGACCGGGTCACTCTGCAGTGTATCCTACTGACCCACAAAAATATTCTCTTACCAGCCGACTGCTCTGTTTCTCAGCTAATTCTTTAAAGCAGCAGTACAGTTAAAAAAAAACAAAAAACATATTTTAATTTAGTTGGTAGTTAAAATCCATTTTTTCCCTTTTTCTCGGTTCAGTTTATGTTTACTCACGTCCTGAATTAGATGTTAGCGATTCAGCAGCGCTGTAGGGGCAAGACTGGTCTGCTGGGGCTTTGGCCCTGCCCCCTGTGGGCTGGTCCGGCCAATCACGTGCTTGGTGTTGGTTGCTGTGGCCCCCCCCCCCCATGCTTGTGGAGATGCTGCCGTCGAGACCAGGCTCCACAGCTGCTTTTCTCTACAGCGAGAGCCTCCCCCAAGGCTCTCTGTTTACTTTCGCCCGATTACAACCCAAGGGGGGGCTAATGCTAAAAAAAAAAACCGTGGAAAGCGGGTGCTGAAAAGTCAGCGTCCGCTTTCTTAATGCGCGCATGGTGCCCGCAAGGGGGGGGGGTGGCGCCATGCTATAAGCAAATTAGGGGGTCGCGGCGTCTGTGTTCATAACACAGCCAGCCGGTTATGAAAACTGACGCCGAGCATATATTGGCGTCGGTCTTCAGTGCGGCTGGCTGAGGTGTTTTTTGCTTTTTTTGCTTTTTTTGTTTTTAACTTTTAAAGAAGTACAGAAAAGCAGTTTTTTTTCTGCTTTTCTGTACTTCTTTTCAATGCGCTCAGCAATTAATGCCTGCTCCATGCATGTGATGAGCGCTATCTCATTCACTCCGCGTCGGACGCGCGTTAAATAGGCACTAGTTCCCCTTATTGCATTAGGGGGTGGATTAGTGCCTATTTAACCCGCGTCTGACTGCGGGTTATACAGTGCGCTCGGCTGAGCGCACTGTATTGCATCGGCCCCCATGATGGCAGTAGCAGCTCTGTGAGTCAGACTCCTACCCCCATCACCGTGGGAAACACTCCTGCCACTTCCCCTTACACTAGCCCTTCCTCTGCCAGCGAGAGGAAGCCCACAGGCTTCCCCATTGCCTCGCCATCGGCTGAATGCGTCTTGGCTCCCTCAGCTCTCTTGTGCCACCGGCCTGCCTCGTCTTCCGGCTGCAGAAAAATATAATTAAAAATATGAAAAAGCATCGGGGCCTTCTAGCCCTCGAATGTTCCCACACATAAAGGGCCACTATCTCACTTACTCAAGAGCCCATCCATATCCTGCTCTCCTGGGTCATTTCCCGGATTGCCTTGATCTCTAATGTAAGTAAGAAACTTTTTTTTTTTTTTTACTTATTTACAGGTGGAGGGGAGAAGAGTGAGCATATGTGTGAGCATGACAGAGTGTGTTAGGGATCATACAGGAAAGTGTGGTGACTGAGAGCATTACAGAACGTGTGAGTGAGAATGTGACTGAGAGCTTGTAAGTGTGTCAGGGAGCATGTACATGAGTGTGAGTGCATCAGGAAGCTTGCATGTAAGTGTGACTGAAATGTGAGTGAGTCAACGTGTGAGAGTGCATGCGTGCATTGGTAAGCATATGTGCGAGAGCATGACGGAGAGCATGTGAGTGCATCAGGAAGCATGCATGTGAGCATAACGGAGAGTATGAGAGAGAGTGAATGAGTCAGCATGTGTGTGCAATGGAGAGGAAGCAGAGGTTCGAGAGAACATGCAATTGAATCAGTGATCATGTGTGTTAAGTGTGCACATGAGAGGGTATGTGTGATAATGATTGTATGTATTAGAGAGTGTGTGTATATGGGAGAGAGAGAAGAAATAGTTTATGTACACCTCTCATCCCTTAATAGTTTGCGACAATCTCAGGGTGCCTGGAATCAAAAGTTCCCAGGTGTGGGAAGTGGGGGATTTTTTTTATCCTTATTAGTTTTAATTATTGGGTGGTGTTTGATGTCTGTTGTTTTGAAATATTGTATCGGTGATTGGAAAATTTGTTTTTTTTGTATGAATTTTTAATTCTTGGATGGTGGTCTGAAGGTAAAGTGAGATACCCAAAGGGGAAAGGAGAGAGGAAGATGCCCTGATGAGAAATGAAATGGCCTGACAGAGAAAAGGATCTCAGATGGGAAAGAGAGAGAGAATAGGAAGTGCCGTGCTGGGTCAGATGAAGGTCCATCGAGCCCAGCATCCTGTCTCCGACAGTGGCCAATCCAGGCCACAATTACCTGGCAGATCCCATAAAGTAGATCTAATCCCTGTTACTCGCTCCCAGGGATAGCGATGACTTTGTTTAGTCTTCCTAGCTAATAATATTTTATGGACGTTTTTCCTCCAGGAACTTGTCCAAACCTCATTTAAACCCCGCTATGCTCGTCACCTTGATCATGTTGCCTAATTGGGAAAGAGATAGGACCTGATGGGGAACTTGGGAGGGGGGGGGGGCTGATGGGGAAAGGGGATAGCAAAGTATCCTGATGGGGAAGAGGAGGGTTCCCTGTTGGAGAAGTGGGATCTGAATGGGGAAATGAGGAGGGTGGGGGGTACTGATGGGGAAGGAGGAGATGAAGGCACCCTAGTGGGAAGGGGAAGGAGAGGGTGTAGATGGGTAATGGAGGAGAGAAACCTGATGGAGAAGGGGAAGATGAGGGTGCCCTATTAAAAGCAAGATGGGGACCCGATGGGGAATTTGGGAGGGGGCTGATGGGGAATCAGGAGAGCAAGGCGCCCTAATGGGGAAACGGCTAGGATGCCCCCATGAGGAAGGAGGCTACCCTGTTTGAAAAAAAAGCAGGATCTGATGGGTGATGTGGACGAGGGGAAATGACGCAGGGGGGTTCTCATGAGGCAATTTGGTGAGGAATGGAACGGAGACAGCAGCAGGATTTTTTGGGTGGGGAAGTAATGAGGGAGGGGGGGGTAGAGGAGAGCAAGAGCGATGGGTAGTTGCAGTGAAGTAAAGAAGACAGCAGACACAGAGGTTACACACACACACAAAAAAAAACCTTCCTTCTGTGCTCCGTGTCTGCGGTGTAGAAGGCAGCGTCTGCATGGGGATGGCTGTGCAGCGCTGGTTACGTGGCGACGTGGGAGGTTAAGGGTTCGACTTTGCACCGAATCCCCTCTCGCCACTGCTGCATGCTCTGCACTTGCTTTGAAGCACATAATAAAACCTGAGCGTTAACGTTCCTGCGGGGACTTCAAAATGAAATCTGTCTGTGTGTGTAATTTGCAACCTCACTCCCCCCTTACTTTTACCTGCACTAAAGGGGGAGGGAGCAATTTTCAAAGCACATTTTTGTGTTAAATATTTCTGGTGCAGAACGTTTGCTCCCTTATGCATCCATTTAGCCACATAAAGAAGAAGCATTCTAGGGTGGGCGGGAAGGAGGAGTGTTATGGATGTAACGTGCAAGCGTAACTGGCTATACCAGCAATGCAGTTTGTGCCATCATTTTGAAATGTGCATATATTTGGTGGCATCTTGAAGCATAATTTGTGCTGTCATCTTGCATTTGTTAATCAGGTTATTTTGCGCGTGCTGAAAAGTACGCACGCAACTGTGCACCTAAGCACCCCTACTGCAACTTCGACTGTAAGCCCTTTGGTGCAGGGACCTAGCACCTGTACCTGAAATTGGAACTTGCCTTGAGCTTGGATTTGGAAAGCAGAATAATTACATCCAAATCCAAAAAGTACCCTTGTGGTGAGCTAACAGCGGTAGTGCCTGTGTTTTCTGTCATCTGCAGATTAAAAAGTCATCACTTATTTCCCGTATGGACTGTTTTTAATATCAGTTTGTATCTACTTGTGTTGAGGTTTATCATTAACATCCATCTGTCTTTAGGACAAATGCACCAGAGATCAGCTAAAAGCCAAGTCTCACTGCAGCCAATACTGAGGATCCAGACATTGACTTGCAAGAAGCATTTAAAGTGCCAACTCCTTTCCCCTTAATGACAAACGAAAGATGATTATAAGTTGCCCAGATATAAAGTGCCTTTTAATGTACTCTGCTGACTCTTTACTGTATTGACTTGTAATTGTTCATGAATGCAGTTGCATGCTTTTCTCTTTGCTGTTTACCTCGGGTATTGGTGCCTGAACAAGACCAATATCCTCCTCACGCAGCCCTGGCTTCCCCTTCCACCTTCTGGGAAGTCGTAAGCCACCCCCTGCCTGCGACAGGGGGTGGCTTGTTTGTGACATCGCACAGCAATAGCTGTGCGATGTCACAAACAAGAATCGCCACAAAGTCACGCATACATCCGGCATGAAAAGAGCCACAAACGCAAATAGGAAGTGGGAAACTGGGGGCAAACAATGGGATTGGGCAGGTCAGAAGGCAATAGATTTGTAGTTAAAATACAATTGTGAGATAAGAAAAACTACCTTTAAATTTGGGGCAGGCTTGTCTTTTTAATAGTGGCAGAATTATGACCAAATTGAAACTTTTTTTCATTTTTTTTTTTGTTTGGCGAACATCTCTGCTTATAAAAATGTACTAGTCAAACGCTATTTATTAGGTTTATAACTTCATGGGGGGAAAGGGTAGTACAGCCCCGGCTCACTGGTCATGTTGTTGGATCTGCCCATGGAGAACAAAACGTTGCAGCTCATTGAGGATCCATGGGCAAAACCCTCTTCTGGAGCTTGGTTTAAGTTGCTGTGGGGGAACACTGCCTAATCCATGGACCTTACAGGTGAGAGAGAAAGGTGTAATAACAAGAAGGAGGAGAGAGCTTGTGCTGAATCAGAGGGGAATTAAGGTCCCTGGACAGAAGATGTGGACGATTCATTATTGGAGTAGGGAACATTTCACTGCCTTGGGCGAGCAGTTTTCAAAAGACCTCACGGGAGTTTTACCTTTCAAAATTTGCTTGCAGGCCCGCGGGTACAAAGCATGCAAGCATAATGCAAATGCTTTTTTTTAAAATGGCCTCATTAATTTGAGTTTCACTCTGGCCAGGACTGATACAGGTCCGATGCTGTATTATTGTCTCTTTGGATATTTGTTTAATTATGTTTTTGAAGATGGGTCAGAATAGTTTTGTAAACAAATTAAGCTGAAGGAAAATGACAGAGGGAGATATTCAAAAGCATGTAAGCAGGTAACTTAGAAGATAGCCGACTAGAATTTTTACCGGATGAGCTAAGGGCATTCTGGGGGCGTATCTGGGAAAAGTTACGTTAGCCAGCTAACCGGCTCTCCGATATTCAGAATTGACTGGATAACTTAGCTGGCTAAGCTTGTTTGGGCCAAAGAACTGTCCTAAACTGCACTATTGCATATAGCTCCAAAATTAGCTGGATAAGTTTATTTGGCAAACTTTGCTATCCGGACAGTGACTGAATATGGACCTCTTCAGTGTTAAAAAAAATTAAAAAAAAATCCCTACATTGGCTTCATGAGATGATCTACCTTGTTCTGGCCCCAGAAATCATTCCCTGCGTCTACAAATAAAGCTACGATAACAGAAGTGTGTGTAGAAGGAGAGGGGAGAGATCATAGGTAGTGCTGGCATAGCATGTGCCAACGGTAGTGCTAAAACAATGGAGCCTTTATATGCAGTCCAAAACCTTTTCAATTCTTCTAATCTGTTTATTTCATTGTGTGATGTATGCAATGCTAGAATGCCATTCATTATACAGATCAATTTTCTGCCTTGTTCTCCGATTTTGTCTTCAAAAAAACATGCTCTTTGAATAAGACCTATTTTGTGTTTGGGTGCAGTCCAATCCTCTTATAGTGAGTTTCCTTATAGCGAGAGCATTTCCTGAAGACATATCCTTTTCAGTTGTATTTCAATGCAGTAAAAATCCTGTTATTGTAAGCCTGATCCGCTGGGTTGTAAGGATTATTTCACTGGACCCCCCCCCCCCCCCCAATCTTAAGGAAACCGTCTGTTGTACACTACAATTATGAATACAAAAGGTCAAAGTCACAATTTCTTCACAGAACAGTGAAGTGAGAGAAAATGTGGGATATTTCATGTCATAGCAGTATGCCAGATGGCATATAGGACCTGTGGAAATGGGAGTTTATTTATTTTTATTTTTTTGTGATGCTAAACAAAGTGGCCTCAGTTCTGAAAAATTCCTATGCAGTGTGAATATCTAGAAATGGTTGTCCCACCTCCATTACTTTTAGCGTCAGTTTACAGAATTGATATTGATACCACTTTGGAGGCAGTGATATCTCTAGACAGAAGTATTAGGGGGTTGCAACAGGCCCGTTGTAATACGAGTTGGGTTGTGTGCTTGATCCTCAAAATCTTTAGCCATGAGTAAATTGAATTACTATTACGTATAATAATAATAATATAATTATATTTATGTTTATGTTAATAATTTAACTTTTATTAATGTTATTTAGCTTTTTGCTTTGTTTAAAATTATTTCATTATTGATGTTTAAATGTATTAGACTAAGGAATTTTACTTCCTGCTCATTCTGTTTCATTGTAAACCGGTTTGATATGCATTTTATGCAGGAAAATCGGTATAAAAAAAACTTTAAATAAATAAATAAATAATAAACCTTCCATACTAAAACAGCACTAACTGCCAGCTCTCAAAATGTATCAACCTTACCTAGAAAAAGGCAACTTTTCAAGTATTATTCCAGGCCCTAAAATACCAATATACCTTATTTTAGGAGAATATCTCACCTCAGTTACCAGTGGCATAGGCACAGGTGGGCCTGGGAACTTCTGATTTCCAGCCACCCTGAGATTGTCATGGATTAGTGTGAGAGGAGTGCATAAGCCTTCTCATATATTTCCTATTTACACACAAACACACATGTGCTTCATCTTTCATATACACAGATAAGCTGCTTCTCTCACTCACACACACACACACATGCTTCCTCATGCTTCCTCTCTCATACACACTCACTCTCTCACACACCCACACACACCCGCGCTTCCTCATGCTTCCTCTCATACACACTCACTCTCTCACATATCCACACACACTCTCTCTCATGGGCGTTTTCAGACTCCAGCTCTTCTTTGGTTGCGGCCCAGGGGGGCCCTCCACGTCAGCTGGTGGCAATTGGAATCCGCCAACAGTTCTGGGCCCTCCTCTTCACTTTGCCCGTGAGACAGATTGTGGAACTGCCAGGCGGCCCCGCAGCTTTCTCGACGTCCCGACCTCCAAGGGATGGGGTTCGCTGGCAGTCGCCGGGTCCTCTGCTCCTTTCTTTTTTGGCTGCCACAGAATGGGTTCTACAGTGACCTGCCAGGCCCTGCTCTGCTTTTGGCTGTTGCAGGATGGGCTCCGCAGTGGCCTGCAGGATGAGGTCCACTGGTGGACCTTTTATGTTTGGTGGAGGGCAATGCTACCCTGTCACCCATGGTTGTGGCATGGGGCGGCAGCAGGAGTTGCATTTAAGCAACATTATTTCCAGCTGCAGTAGGGCTGATCTCACAGTAAGAGCAAGTCATTTTTTTGGGGGGGACGGACGGAGGGAACGGGCACTTGCCACCCCATAGCGACACCTATCTTTACCTTTATTGGCATTTATATACCGCACTCTGTTTGGGGGACGTTGGGCTTTGCCCATGGAGATTTGCTCCAGTGCACCTCACGCCACTTTGCATTGCAGGACATCGAAGCCTTTGTGACTATGCATGTTAATGGATGCCTGTGGCATGTTCTCTTTGCCATGCGGGTACCACCTCAGTAGTTGTTCATGCCGCATCCTAGAGCAGACGTCTGTTAACTTCAAGATGCAGGGCTCTTTACTCCCCCCCCCCCTAAAAAAAAAAAAAATCTTGCAAAAAAAGATGAAAGTACTTGGCTTCCAGAAATATATTGTTGTTTTGCTGGTTTTAAAAAATTTGGAGGTTTAGTTGCTTTGAACTCCAATAAATGTGGCAATTCCTTCAAATATGATTCCTGAAAGTGAAGGTTTTGTGGAATCCTTAACGATGGGCATGTGGCAATGTTTGCCAGTATTTTACAGATTTGCAAAGCATATTTTCTCTCCTGACTTAGAGAATCTGGCAATGCAGTACATTCCCCCCCCCCAGATTAAAACTGTATCAGTTCACTAAAAGAGGGTTTCACTGTATTGATTTAGCAGAGCCTCATTGCCTTTTGTGTACGTTTTGGTCTGTTACAGCAAAAAGTTATTCATTTCACAGATCGCTACCTTTTCTATTATCGGTTGCCTTTACTGGAAGTTTATCTTTTAACACATTCAAGCTTTTTGGTACACATTTATTTAAGGTGGATTTTGTTGACCTTGTTCTTCTTCACCTTGTACCTCTGACTGCCAGAATACATACACAGGAGGCATAATCGTTTAGCACGGATGTGCATACTGCATGGTGGATCTTGGGCTTCTGTGGCGCTTGTGTCTAGCAAGCTGACCCCCCTTCACGTTCGTTCTTAGTAACCCTGAACGGTTCCGGCCAATCAGAAAGCATGCAGACTTCTGATAGATTTTCATAAACAAAATGTATTTACATGTAACAGATCTTTAAGATAAGGCTGCAGTGCCTGAGCAATTTGTTAGTAAAACTTATGGAAGCATATTTTTAACGTATGTGCTTTGCCAAATGTTAATGTTATTAAAATATTTGCACTATGCAAATAGCAATATTTGTCTAGCAGTTGCAAAACAAGTGAAACTCAGTCATCAGATAATTTTGACTGGCTGAAGATCCCATATTTTTCAGGCATGCCCAACTAACCTGCTTTGATCAGAAAAGCCAGCTTTGCCTCAAGGTCCATAATAATACATATTTTTATACTTTAATGTTTTTCTCTTTTTTCCCCACTTTCTTTCCCTTTTCAGCAGTTTTCTTTTTAATCTTTCTCATTATATCCTGCCTTCCTCCTATTTAAAAAAGGCTCCAGGAGTGATCCATAGAAACATGGCAGAAAAAGACCGTATGGCCCATCCAGTCTGCCCATCCGTCCAATTAATTTAGCTTTACAATTCCCATTACTTCCTTAGAGATCCCCTATATTTATCCCATGCTTTCTTGAATTCAGATACTGGTTTTGTCTCCACCACCTCCACTGGGAGGCTGATCCATGCATCCTCCACCCTCTCTGTAAAGAACTATTTCCAAAGATTACTCCTGAATCTACTCCTTTTCACCCTCATCTCCTGACCCCTAGATCTAGAGCCTCCTTCCATTGAAAAAGGCTCTCCTCCTGTGCATGGAAACCTTTGAGATATTTGAATGTCTCTATCATATCTCCCCTATCCCGCCTTTCCTCTAGGGCAGCGCTTCTCAACCGTTGTGTTGCCAAACACCGGCAGGTGTGTTGCGTCTCCCGGTGTCCCACTGCCCCGTTGTACTTTCCTTCTCCCTTTTTCCAGCCCCTGTGGGCCAATTGGAAGATTCCTTTCTTCCTACCCCCACTGCCCAATGGGAAGCCTCCTTCATTCTGCTTGCCCCGCGCAGGCCAATCAGAAGCCTCCTCCTTTCTACCTGCCAGTGGGAGTAGGTAGATGGGAGGAAGCCTTTGATTGACCGGTGAGGCAGTCATCACATAGCCCGGGGGTGGGGTGGGAGGAATGGCAGTGTCAAATCCCGACGAAGCAAGGCCGCAACGGGAGCCCATCCCCAAGGCAGCAAAGAGGAAACCCGACCGAGACCACCACGGGAGCCCATCCCCATGGCGGTGAAAAAAGAAGGCCCGCCGGAGTAAAGCCGCAGTGAAACTGGAGCCCATCCCTGCAGTGAAGGAAGAAGACGTTTTTGGTGAGAGTCTGTGTGTGTGGGTGTGAATGAGTGCCTGGGTGAGAGCTTGTGTCTGAGGGTATGAATGGGTGCCTGGGTGAGAGCTTGTGTTTGTGGGTGTGAATGGGTGCCTAAGTGAGAGCTTGTGTCTGTGGGTGTGAATGGGTGAGAGCTTGTGTGGGTGCCTGGGTGAGAGCTTGTGAGTGTAAGTGTGAATGGGTGCTTGGGTGAGAGCTTGTGTGTGTGGGTGTGAATGGAAGCCTGGGTGAGAGCTTGTGGGTTTGAATCAGTGCCTGGGTGAGAACTTGTGTGAATGGGTGCAAGAGCATTTGTGTGTGATTGAGAAAGCATGAGTATGATTGAGAGAGAGACTGGTCAGAAAGATGACTAGTGTGCGTATGTGAGAGAGAGACTGGTCAGGAAGATGACTGGTGTGAGAGAGACTGAGACTGTTCATGGGGTCTAATTGTGTGTGTGTGTGTGTGTGTGTGTGACTGGTTGTGGGCGCTAAGGAAGACGACTGTGAAGTCAGAGCTTCAGCAGCCCTTGCTGCTTCTGGTGAATGCTATTGGCCTGGAAGGGAAAGGAGTAGGAGAGTTGCTGGGGAAGGTAAGTAAAGGTGGCTTTTTAAATTTATTTTTCTTGATTGACTGCTATTTTAATTATTGGTTATTATGCGATGTCTGTTGTTTTGAAATATTTTATTGATATTTGGACATGTTTTAATAATTTTTATGAGTTTTTAATTGTTGGATATTTTTCTGTTCAGCAGCTGTGTTGAAAAATTTTTAGTATAGCTTTACAATTATTTCTGTGTGGGGCTCTATAGCAGCTTGGCTTATTCTGTTTTCCCAATAGGAAATGTATTATTGTTTGGCCTGGTTTAATAGTTGTATTTCTTAGATAGGGTTGTTACTGTTTGAATGAGTTCCATAATACAGGTGTAACTTTGTGCAGGTTAGTTTGTGTGCATTATTGCAAATCCTGAGTCTGTTAGGTGCTATATTTCTCTTTCCATTTCTCCAGGTTCGCACTGCATGCAGAGTGGCTTTTTTGGTTTTCCATTCCAGTTTCTGTCTCCATATTTATAATTTGTGGTTTTTCTGTACTTGGTGAAGGTCAGTTCTGGGTGTGTGACCGAGGTGAGGTATTTAACTAGCATGTAGGCATTTGTATCAATCTTATTTGTTGTGTTTTCTCAATAGGATATGCATTAGTGGTAAATTACTGTCTTTTCATAAGGAAGGCTATTGTGCCTGGTAGTAAAGGGAGTTTGTTTTGCTTTTCCTGAAATGTCATTCAGAAAAAATGTTGAAAAGAATCGGTCCAAGGACTGATCCCTGAGGCATACCGCTAGTAATAACCTCCATTTACCCTACCGTATGTTGCCTCCCACTCAGCCAATTTCTAACCCAGTCAGTCACTCTAGGATCCATACCAAGGATATATAATTTATAAGTCTTCTGTGCAGAACCGTGCCAAAGGCCTTGCTGAAGTCCATGTACACCACATCTAACACTCTCTCTGGTTCCAATGTTCTAGTCACCTAATCCAAGAAATTGATTAGCTTCGTCTGACAAGATTTACCTCTGGTAAAAACCATGTTGCCTCAGATCTTACAATCCACTTGATTCCAAAAATTGTTTTAGCAGCGATTCCATTAGTTTGCTCACCACAGAGGTCAGACTAGCTGGCCTATGGTTCCCAGCCTCCTCCTTACTTCCACTTTTATGAATAGGAAGCACATCTGCCCTTTTCCAGTTCTTCGGTACTGGTCCAGACTTTAAAGAAGCATTGAAAAGGTCTGCCAGGTCATCTCTAAGCTCCCTTAGTATCCTCGGATGTATCTCATCCGGCCTCATCACCTTATCCACTTCAAGAAACTATAGACCGTTGAGCTTGATGTCAGTGTTTGACAACATAGTGGAAGCTACTCTTGAAAACAAAATTACTGGTAATATAGACATGGCTTAATGAAAAGAGTCAACATGGTTTTAGTAAATGGAAGTTTTGCCTTACAATTACATTAGATTTTTCTGAAGGTTCAAGTAAATATAAAGGTGAGACAGCTGCATTTTTATTTTTCATAATGCATTTGGCAGAGTCCTGCATCCAAGACTCCTCAGACAATTAAAAAGTCATGTGATAGGAGGCAGTGTCCCTACCGTGGACTGATAAGTGGTGAAAAGATAGGAGACAGAGAGTAGGACTAAATGGTCAAATGGAGAAAAGTAATTAGTGGAGAACCACAGGGTTCTCTCTCTTGGGGCCTGCGCTGTTTAACATATTCATAAATGATCTGGAAAATGGAATAACGCCTGAGGTGAACAGATGACATGAAATGATTCAAAGTTGTTAAAATAGCAGTGGGTTGAGAAGACCTGCAGAGAAAGGACCCTGTGAGAGACGGGGCATGCGCCCGGAAAATGAAATTTAATGTGGAAAAGTGCAAAATGATATACATAGTAGGAAGATGCGGGCCCAGTGATTTTGTTTCTGGATGCTTTTTTCATTTTAGTTTTTTTTTGTTTTTTTGTTTTTCAGTTTGTTTAATGTTTTCAGCTCCTGATCCACAAAAAAAAACAAAACATTAAACCCCCCCCCAAAACAAAATACCAAAGTGGAATACCCCTTCCCAAGGCCTTCCAGTCCCCTCCTGCCCCTCAACAAAGGTTCACGACCTGAGCCCAACCCAGCTAAGGTCTGCCTGGGCCCCCCCCCCCCCCCCTCCGATCCTCTCCTGCTCTGCAAAACCTGCTCTTTGACCCAGCTCTGCCCAGCCAGGATCTCCCTGGAACCCTCTACTTCCCCCTAAAGATCTTGTAGGGGCCAGCACCCTCCCTCCCTCCTCCCCCCCCCAGCCTCAATTTACCCTTCCATCAGAGGGATCATCAGAAAAGGGGCAAGAGCAGTGCCCATACATCCTGATCCTATTGAGACCTTTTAGAAATGGTGCCAGCAGCCTGGAGGGTGGCGCTGAAGTGAAAACGTGCCAAGTCGGTGCCAAGTTTTAAAGCTAAAAAACAACATGTCCACAAAACTAATTTTATGGCCATATTACTTTACAGCCATGCTGCTTTACAAATCTAAAACAACTCAGTGTTGACCGATCTCGTGACCAGCGTCACATTTAAATCTCTGGGGCTCACTCCTTCCCGTGGGTGGGTGGACGCGCATCCACAGCCCCTTATGATATAAGGGGATTGGCGCGTCCAACCCCCTCGCGAAACTAATAACGCTCATTGCATGCAAATGCATGTTGATGAGACTATTAGTTATTTTCCCCAGATAAAAAAAAAAAATGTGTGCCCGACCCGCACATTATTACCATCAGAAATTAACAGCAGCCCAGAGCAGGCGTTAATTTCTGAGCAGCCCCAAAAAAAAATTGTACAGAAAAGGAGAAAATATCGTGGCGATATTAAGTCGGAGGAACCAAAAGGTTAAAAAATTTTTTTTTTTTTTTTTAAAGTGCTGGTGGTCAGGTTAGGGAAGCAGATGCTCAATTAACGAGCGTCTAATTTCCTAACCCACAGACGGCCACCCCTCCCGGGTGCCCACTGCCAAGGCGGCGCTAGGAGCGCACATTTGTCCCTGGCGCCTCCTTGGCAGCGCGAACCCCTCATTTAAGTATTGAATCGCGCACCCAGGAGAGGCGGCCGGGCGCGGGTTAAGAAAGCGGGCGCTCAACACTTGAGCGCCCGCCTCCCATGCTCATTTATTGCATCGGCCCCAGGGTGATTATTTTTTGCCAATATCTTCTGGTTGTAAATTTTTCTAAGCCTTGAATTTGGGTGAAGAGGACCATACGATATGATTCAGAGAGAAAGCTCTTTCCAGATTCAGGCTGGGTCACTGATTTGAGCTGCTCGGGGATCAATAATCTGTAATGGATTCATTTCCTGAACCCAGGGAATCAGCAATCACCAATCACTGACCTACGATTACTGCGTTTTCTGCATCAGCAATCTCACCTGCTCGTAACTGATCAGTTTCTGAGCCCTCTGAGCAATCAATAATCTGTTGCTGATGATTTTTTTTTTTTTTCCCAGAAGCGATATCGTTTTATTAAGCGCGCAGGCAGCAGGGGTTTATGATCAATCTGAAAGCAAGGCAGTGAGGGGATTGCATGCGCGGACCGACCCATTCTCCTCCCCCCCCCCCCCCCCCCATTCCGAGCTCAGAACCATTCAGCTTTGACTGAAATCCTGGCTGGCAGCTCCTCGCCTCTCCTCCCTGGAAGCTGCAGAAAGCTAGGCCACAGTTGCTGCAGGGCATTTATGTGACAATAAGCTTTCGGTTCATGCTAAATTAATCTGCCTGTGAGTTCCATTCCAGTGGTTTCAAAGAGCTGGCCCTGCGCTCTTCCTTGCTGCTATTCTGCCTGTCAGAAGCTTTCATCTCAAGCCCCGGAGCCCCTTCTGTGAGATGCACCCAGGTGGGCATTAGAGAGAGGTTATCTCTAATTGGGTGATTCAACAAGGCAGAAGCACTTGGGATGGGGGAGGGAAAGGGGATGACTAACGGGATTATATAGGAATGACACTCCTCTCTCACTGGAGACCAAAGAGATTAAGTGGCAGGGGGAGGGAGATAACACACAGAGTTAGAGGGAGAGAAAGAGATATAAAGGGGAGGGGGAGTCATGTGGTTGCCATGCTAGTCCACATGACTATGTAGGAATTAGGGAGAATTCAGGTGGAAGAGTGAGTCAGGGTCTTGTGCCTATAGCCAAAGTTATTTTTAAACACGGTGCAAATCAAAGGACAGGACTGCTCAGAAAGCAAGACAGAGAGGGACATGCAAAGACGTGTCCCATTAAATCATGTCTTTCTATGTGCTCTATGATTTTGATTTTGAGAATAGTTTCCACTATTTTTCCCGGCACTGAAGTTAGGCTCACTGGTCTATAGTTACCTGGATCGCCCCTGGAGCCTTTTTTAAATATTGGGGTTACATTGGCCACCCTCCAGTCTTCAGGTACAATGGATGATTTTAATGATAGGTTACAAATTTTAACTAATAGATCAAAAATTTCATTTTTGAGTTCCTTCAGAACCCTTGGATGCATACCATCCGGTCCGGGTGATTTGCTACTCTTTAGTTTGTCCATCTGGCCTACTACATCTTCCAGGTTCACAGTGATTTTGTTCAGTTCATCTGACTCATCACCCCTGAAAACCATCTCCGGAACTGGTATCTCCCCAGATGAATGAAGAGCGCGTGCACTTTTGAAAATGTCATGTGGGCATGTAGTTTCCCTCCCAGGACCTAAACATGCCTCTGGGAATGCTTCCTCACAGCTGGATTAAAGTTTTCCTGCTGTGGAAGACTACACCTACTTTTAGCCTGACTGAGGAGGGCAATTGTCTGGCAGGGCAGTCTAGGCATATTTAATCCTTGTTAATAGGCTAGATCAATATGAAAATAATAAATGTGTTTGTGTTAGCACAATTTTGGGAATGTGTGTGTCTGTGTGTCTGAATATCTAACTATAATAAAGAGGAAAGTTATCCCTAAGCTGCATGCAAAATGAGCTCTGCTTCTCTCCTGCTCCGCCCTTCTCTGTATGGAAATTGAGTTCTGCCTCTCTCTTTTCCTGTACTCTTTAGCTCTACTCCTGCCTCTCTCTTTTCCTGTACTCTTTAGCTCTACTCCTCTCTCACTCCATATGGTCCAATCTACTCTCTACTACCACATATGGAAATTGAGCTTTGCCCCCCCCCCCCAACTCACTTTCTATTACCAGAGTAAACCCGAATTCATTGTGCCCTCTCTATTACCACATATCTCAATTATGCACAGTATTTCCCAGTCCTTGGATGGGGTTTTACTACTAGTGTATTATAATAATACTCATCACCCATATGGCACTATTAGACATATGCAGCATTATGCAATGCTGATGTATTCAGATATGATAAGTCCCTGCCCCAAAGAGCTTAGGGTCTCTATGGATACTTGAGGCAATGGTCAATGCTCAAGGTCACAAGGAGTGTCAGTGAGACAAGCAGGATTTGAACCATGGCTTCCCTGATTCTCAACCCATTGCATGAGAGGCTTCTAAGAAAACTAAAAAGTCAAGGGATAGAAGGTGATGTCCTTTTGTGGATTGCAAACTGGTTAATAGACAGGAAACAGAGAGCAGGATTAAATGGTCAGTTTTCACACTGGAAAAAGGTAAACAGTGGAGTGCCTCAGGGATCTGTATTTGGACCAGTGCTTTTTAATATATTTATAAATGATCTAGAAAAGGGTTACGATGAGTGAGGTGATCAAATTAGCGGATGACACAGAATTATGCAGAGTAGTTAAATTTCAAGCGGATTGTGATAAATTGCAGGAAGACCTTGCGAGGCTGGAAAATTGGATGTCCGTATGGCAGATGAAATTTAACGTGGACCAGTGCAAGGTAATGCATATAGGGAAAAATAACCCTTGCTCTAGTTACACGATGTTAGGTTCCAAGAAAGAGATCTAGGCATCATAGTGGATAATACCCTGAAATCATCAGCCCAGTGTGCTGTGATAGTCAAAAAGACAAACAGATTGTTAGGAATTATTAGGAAAGGAATGGCAAATAAAACAGAGGATGTCATAATACCTCTGTATCATTCCATGGTGAGACCACACCTTTAATACTGTGTCGAATTCTGGTCCCGACATCTCAAAAAAGAATTAGTTGCACTGGAGAAAGTGCAGAGAAGGATGACTAAAATGATAAGTGGCATGAAACGGCTGCCCTATGAGGAAAGGCTAAAGAAGTTAGGGCTGTTCAGTTTGGAGAAGAGACGACTGAGGGGGGGGGGGGTGTGGAGGACGGGACAGATAGAAGTCTACAAAATCATGAAAGAACTTGAACAAATTAATGTAAATTGGTTATTTACTCTCTCAGATAATTGCAGGATTAGGGGCACTCCATGAAGTTAGCAAGTAGCTCATTGAAAACAAATTGAAGAAAATTCTTTTTCACTCAGTGCATAATTAAGCTCTGGAATTCATTGCCAGAGGATGTGGTTACAGAAGTTAGTGTAACTGGGTCAGGGTTTTAAAAAGGTTTGGATAAATTCCTAGAGGAATAATCCATAAGCTGCTATTACAGCAATTAATAAGTAATAGTAGCTTGTGATTTATCTAATGTTTGGGTACTTGCCAGGTATCAGTAACTTGGATTGGCCACTATTGGAAACAGGATGCTGGGCTTGATGGACCCTTGATGTGACCCAGTATGGCATATCTTATGTTCTTATGTAACTACCAGGTTACTCTGTGAGTTTTAGGGGTGTGCATTCGTTTGAAACAAATGGGTAAAACATAATGAATGAGAGCATTTATGTTTTATTCATGGATCCTCAAAACAAATGGAGAGCACCCACAAATTAAATTAAAATTTTAGTTTCATCCCTTTACATTTCCCATTCAATAGTACAGCCCATTGAAAAGTGCTAGTAAGTATAACAACCAAGAAATTCCTGAGTGAGGCAGCAGCCAGGACAGAGTCAAGATGGGAGAAGTGGGCACATAGACAGGATGGAGGACCAATCAAGGTGAATCTGCCCTGCTCCTGATCATCTACCTTGGGGCTCTTGCTGACACTCTGTCTTGCTGCTCTACCTCTTTCACTACCCCTTGAGGGTCTTGCTACTGCTCTTCTGTATGTTACACCTTGGAGGTGCCTTGCTGCCATACCTCAGACTCTACACCTTGGGGTCTTGGCGCTCTGCTCTTGACATTGTAGCTTGGGCAACTTGCTGCCACACTGCCTTGCTGTCATCCATTCCCCTGATGCCACACATTGGGAATCTTGCTCCCACTCTTCCTTTTTGCTATACCCCTGATGCTACACCATGGGGGTCTATTTGCCACTCTGCCTTGCTGCCATACCCCTGTTATAGTACCTTGGGGTTCTTTCTACCACTCTGACTTGCTGCCACTACACTCTGGGGGTCTTACTGCCACTCTGCCTTGCTGCCCTACCCCAGACTCTACACCTTGGGTGTTCTTGTCACTGTTGGTGGCTGTTTTGCACTTCTCATGGTTCCTTGGTTTCTTCACACCACTCTCTGTTCTGCTTTGTCCCTCTGTCAGTGCCTTTCTGTTTTTTCTGCCACCTTTGTTGCTCTGTTCTTCCTTCATGATGCCTTAGGATGTTCATGCCATTCTTGGTGCCACCTTGCCTATTTTGTGCTGCCTTTGGGGGTTCACGCTACTATTATCAGTGCTTTCTTTTGAAGCTTCTTTGCTCCTCTGATGGTGCCTTGGAGAACTCCTGCCATTGCTGGTACCCTTTTGCCCCTTTATTTATTTATGAACATATAATATTCTGCTTTTCCCCAAAGGCAGATTACAATAATTCTAAATGAACAGAGACAATAGAACAGTTTGCAGTCAAATCAGAATTTGTAATTAATTAAGCATTGGGATCCAGTATTGGAAATCCCATTTGTGAATAGTTTCAAGGTCCAGTTGAGCCCCTGTTGTGTATAACACAGTCCTTTGTAGAGGGCTCAGGAAGGTGTGTATCTTAGGGGTACATGAACTGTAAATTTAAGTTGCTTATTTTTAATGACTATGTTAAATTTGTTGTCTGGATCAATCTGGTTTTATTTGCATTTATTTTGTTTTAAATTTGTTTTGTTTGTTTTATTTTATATTTTGATGTTTATGTAACATTATACACAACTTAGAACAGGTTTTGCCATTTGCCATCTATACATTTTTTAAATAAATAAATGAGGCCTGGCAGAAAAGCCACACCTTAGCTTTTTTCCTGAACTTATGGTAGCATGGCTCCAGGCTTAGGGTTAGTGGTACTTTATTACAAAACCCCAGTTTTGAAGATCAAAATAGGGTGTGTTGCTTCTCCCCATGGACTTTAATGGGAAACAAATGAATACAAATGTATTTTTCCATTTGAAACTTATGAATAAATGAAGATGACCTACTTTACGAATGAAGAAACCAAAATGAAAATTTTGCCTCTGCATATCCCTAGCGAGTATACCTTGTGTGCATGGCTTAGGTATCTGCATGAGTGTGTGTCTGAGTGTGCGCCTTTGTATTTATTTATTTTATTTATTTAAAAGTATTTATATACTGTTTTTCAAAACAAAGTTATTTGTCAAAATGGTTTACAGAGGTAAAAATGAAAATAAAATAAAAAATAAATTAATAAATAAATAAATTAAAATACATAAACTGGTATATACCTAGTAGGTAACAGTATTAACAAAAAATCTACTAATAATGGAGCTGGGCCGTAGGTCATTTTATAATCATGGGAAGGAGGAGGGGGGGGGAGGATTTGCGATGGAAAGAGAATATAAATATAAGCCTGCGGGATGGGGGGGATGCTAGGGAGGGGATAAGGTAGTTGAGTGATGTTGACTGGTGGAGGTTGAATGATTTAGAGGAATGTTGAATGCTATTTGAAATAAATATGTTTTTAACAATTTTTTGAATTGTTGAGAATTGGATAGTAAATGAAGAGGATTAGGTATAGAATTCCAGAGGGAGGGTCCTGCTACCGAGAAGGCCCTTCTTCTGGTGATATCTAGTCTGGCCTGTTGCGGTGAAGGAATATCTAATAGATTTTGAGTTAAAGATCTTAAATGTCGAGCGGGTTTGTAAATGCGAAGTAGAGAGCAAAGCCATGTGGAGGATGAATTATGTATTAAACCGTGGATGATAGTGAGAACTTTGTATTTTATTCTGTATTTTATAGGTAGCCAATGAAGAGATTGAAGAATGGGAGTAATGTGTTTTCGAACGGGAGTACCTGATAAAATGTGAGCTGCACTGTTTTGAACAATTTGTAGGGGATGAATTACAGAATCGGGAGTCCTAGATAAAGAGCATTGCAATAGTCTAAGCCAGAAAAGATTAAAGATTGGAGAATAGTTCGAAAATCATGATAAAAGAGAAGAGGACGAAGGCGTTTTAAGAGTTGTAGTTTGTAAAAGGATTTTTTTTAGTAAGGAAGAAATGTGTTGTTTCATTGATAAATCTGTGTTTACGATAACTCCTAGATTTGTGTATGTATGTAAGTGTGTACATTAGATTTTGTAGAAGTTCAGCAGTGAACAGACAGCATAAAAACATGTTCCATGAAATAATACATCCCTAAGAGAATAGATGGCTGCTAGGAAAAGAACATATGAGGTACAGATGGGTGCGGTTGGCTGTGTTGAGAGCAGTAGAAGTGGTGGGAGTGATCCCAATTAGAAAGTTAGAATCCTGTTCAGTGTACATTATCAGGCTTATGTAATATCGGCATGCGTTAAACGGGCGCTCATGATTGAGTGCCTATTCCCTTAACATACGCCAATCTATCTCTTCTGGGCAACCAATTTAATATTAAATCGGGCTGCCGCAGTGAAAGGGAGGCTCTAGGGGAAACCGTGCGACCCTAGCGCCTCCTCAGCAGCAGGCGCCCAGGAGAGGTGGCTGATAGCGGGTTAGGAAAACGGACGCTCGATTTTATGACGTCCCTTTTCCTAACCTGACCACCGGCACCCTTTTTTAAAAAACAGTTCTCCTATTTCAGTTCCTCCAACAATATCGCAACAATATTAAGTCAGAGGAACCCAAAAAAGGAACAGAAATGCAGTATTTTCTGCTTTTCTGTAATTTTTTTGGGCTCCTCAAGAATTAACGCCTTCTCCGAGCAGGCGTTACTTTTTGCGGGTTAAAATGTACGCGTCGGGCACACTTTTTTTTTTTTTTGCATCGGGGAAATAGGTAATTGCCTCATCGACATGAATTTACATGTGATGAGTGCTGTTACCTATGCGATCTATTGGATGCACGTTTTTGGACTCACTAACCCCCGTTTTGCATCGGGGGGTTATGGTCTCGCATCCAAAATGCGCGTTCAATCGTGTGTTGAGCCGTGTGCTGTGGCCAGAGCATGGCATTGAATCGTCTTGTTTGTGAGCCACACAGTTCGTCATTCATTTGTGCTAGGCTTAACTTGAATTCTGACTTTCTACCTGATTCACTGAAATAGGACGAAAGTGACTTTGATTTGAATACTCCAGCCTAGAGGCCTAATTGCTGTAATTTTGCTGCCCGGAGTCATAGAATGGGGCAAATGCAGGGGCGTAGGCTGACTGCTGAAGCTGGTGGGGCATCAGGAAGTTTGCTGCCGCTATGTGACCAAGAGTCTGAGCTCCTTCCCCAGCCTGACATCATCAACAAAGGCCGGATTGAAAAAGTCTCCTTTGATATAGTAACAGCTGCAACATTGAGCAGCCTTTGATGATGACCTCAAGCTGTGGGAGGTGGTTCAGCTCAGAGCAGGAGCAAAGCTTTACCTTCTCGGTAACTGGTGCCGACAGTCAGGAATTGGGATGTTTTCACTGCAGATGTACAGGATGGAGGAGGTGCCTGTATTTAAGCTGCATGCAATGACTTTAGAGGTGCCAGTTGGGACAGGAGATGAGCAGGGGATGAATGAGAGTTGGGGAAGCACAGAAGAAAACATGATGTAGGGCCTGGTGGTGGTGCATGGCATATGCCTTTTTAAAGTTGGTGGTGCCTGTGCACCACTGTGCACTATGGATACTACACTCCTGGGCAAACGTGAGCCAGATCACATAAATGAAACGGTTTGATTTGCTTAATAATTGGGCTCTGAATCAAACCTGACTAATCCATATTGAACAAAAAATGTACATTTCATTCAAAATGGGTTTACTGCTTCCAAAATCCAGAAAAAAAGCCCATAGGGCTTTTTTTTCTGGATGCAGAGCGATATTCCAGGGTCACTTGCCTGATCCTGGAATATCCCTCTGCATCTGCCTATATTAACATCTTCATCTCTGCATCCACTAACCTGCAAGTGTACGAATGTTTTGGTTGGTTTGTTAAATGGCAATTTTCTCCACAGAATGTTGGAAGTTCGTGTTATGCCTTAGTGTTGTGGAGTTTTTTGTTTTTTTTTGTACAACTCCGTCATGCATTGTGATCCAGAGACATGAAAGAGCAGAGGGTCTCCTCAGGCAAACTGACATCAAATTATTCCTCCATCTGACGCTGCTGTCTCCTGAGCCCCTCTTCCAGTTCATTTTCCCATCAACCCCTTGACTTAGATCTCATTTTCCAAGAAATGTTTGTTGACCTCCGTGGACCCCCCTTCTGCATTTAGTAGCTCGGTGTGGTGCAGCAGAGAGCTGCGATACAGTGGCCTCCTGTGCTGACTGGCAAGGCAAGGCAAAGGGGAAAAAAAAAATATCAGGAGCTAGATTTGTTACTGGTTGATCGATTAATCAATTTATGCCCTATGGACCGATCTGAGCTGACTGGACTTTGAAGGTTGTGAGGATGAATCAATATTTTCTTTGTGAAAGATCTCGTAAAGCCAAAACTGCAGATCACCTTCCCTTTAGAATTGTCTGTTCTGCTTTTTAAATCATCCCCATCCCTGCGAGGGTGTAGAAAGAGATGTTGGGAGCTGGCTGCTCATCATTTTTCCCTCGTCACGCTACCACTTATTTTTATTCTCTCTCTTTTTTTTTTTCCTTTCCTCTGGCCCATCTCGCTTTCTTGGTCCACTTACAGCCATCTGCCTCATTATGCTTTTGTGTTTTGGTCGTCTCTAGTAGAATTGGCCTCCCTCTATAACACTCATTCTATGCCTTCAGTTCTCCTTTAAAAAAAGCACCTGGGCCTTTCTCAAAAGTCTTTAATTTGTCCCTTTTACAATTGTCCTGACATTTTCCTTTATCTTTCCCAGGTACCTACTAACCACCTCATATTGTTCCACGCTTCTTTGGTTGTCAGCTTTGTTGAAAGCACTGAAAATAAGTCATGTTAATAGCAGGCTAGTGCATGACCTATAATAAATGTTGTTGCTTTTTTTTTTTTTTAAATGATGGGTGGTACTAGAATTTTTTTTTTCTTTTTTTACTGAATCAAGATGTGTTTATATTTTTTCTTCTCAAACGTGACCCCCTTTTCGAGTTTGATTAATTTTTCCAAAGTGAAATGGCTTACTAGCCCCTGAGGGACATTTGCCAGCGAATGCGGGCCACTCCACTCAGCCCAGCTTTAATCCACCAGGGACCGATGGATTCTTTAATTATCATTCTCACGCACTTTGAGATGCTTAATCCTGTTTTTTTCTTACCGATAAAACAGATCATAAATATCAAACCACATGGAGATAGGGATAGAGTGACATCGGGACTTAACAGCAGTACTGCTAAATATGCACGCGGCATGTTTTAGGATCCAAGGGCACGTCAGGGAAGGTCTGATGGTCATTCTGGAAGAAAGAAGCCCCGAATGATGCAGCCCGAATGGAAGCTTCCCTCAAAGCCTTAGGGCCCACCAGACTCTGCAGGATTGCCCATGGGTCAAGCTTTCCAGAACCTTCATGTACACATCAGTGTCATTTATTAGAGTGAGTGAAATGGGAGAAAAGTCTAAGGCTGTCAAGAAAACACTTTTTACTTTTCTGTATTCGTGTTAATTGAACAAGGAAAACGGGAATATTCTGCAGAATTTCAGGGTCTGATTAAATATATTGTGAATGTCAGTGAGGAGTAGATGGTGAATCCTTGATAATACAGGGTTGCAATCACAAGCACAATCTTTCACTCGGAGTTCTCTTATCGAGTTATTTTTCTTTAGCTGTTCTCAGTGATTGACAGTGTGGGTTCCCTAACTCTTGGGACAACCCTAGTACTGGAAATCCAACGCCTGCCGACTCTCTGACCTCCCATGTTCCTCCTTGCTGCATTGGATGGGCACTCTTCTTCTTACTCTCCTTCCCTATGGTGGTACTGGGTGGGCACTGTCCTTGTCAAAGGTTTGATGCGATGGCAGGGGAATTGCTGGATGAGTAAAGTCCAGAGTGCACCTGCAGGCTCCCAGTTTCTTCACTGGCTACATAGAGCCGGACAACTTTAATATCTAACCGGCTATGTCTGAATATGACTGGTTAGGTGTTAACATTACCTGGCCTTAAGTGCGCAGATAACTTGCTGCTTAACCAGATATCTTCAAAAGATATCCGTTTAGATAGCACTGTGTAGAGACAAAAAACGATGTAGCGTGGCCTGTGGCCCGATTCCCCTCTCCCCCTACCTTCCAAATTTCATGAGAGGCCCTGGTATGCCATGCACCCCCCTACCCCACAAACCCCTCCTGCTTGTAAAAAGAAAGCTGCGAGTGGGCTCCCCTTCTGCACCCCCCCCTTCCCACCCTCCACCTCATAGCCACCCTCCTCCCCACCAGACCCTGTCCTCCAGTGGAAAATGACCCCCCCCCCCCCCCAGCCGGTAACGAGCTTTCCTCTTGCTTGTTCCCGGGACTCCCAGCGTTGCTGTGATAAAAATAAAGCTGGAGTCAGAAACCACCAGCGGTCATGCTGGATGGAAGCACTGGGAGTGGGCCTTGCTCATGGTCGGGGTTTATTTGTCATCCAAGAGCTGGTGGTGGGGCCTCTGGTGGGGAGGTGGGGGGGGGGGTGTAGGAGGGAGCTATTTAAATAATTTAAAAGAACCGAGGAAGGGAGTGGGGGCCCTGACCTGTGGATCCCACAATGAGGGGTTTTTTTTGGGGGGGGGGGGTGAGGGAGTGCAGAGTCATTTGTGAAATTTGGGGGGATGGGGGCTGCAGGCCCACACTACCTTTTTTTTTTTTTATCATCTAAAATCAGCTAAGTTAGATAACTTAGGGACACACTCTAGAACGCCTCTTTTTTTTCCATCTGGCTAGATTTTAAATGCTTAATATTCAAAAACTTGCCATTTAGCCAGATAACTTGTGATGTATCCCGCTAAATGGCTTTGAAGATTGACCTCATATGGTTTTAGAAAACTCTAGGGGTCACTGGAAAATGTTGAGCACCTGACATTAGGTGCCTGAATTAGGAGTCAGATTTAGGGACCCATTTTCAGCTGAATTTTGGGGGCTTCATTTTGGGCTGAAAATAGGTACTTCATGTTTTTAAGCCCTTAAAATTTAAGGTACCAAAAATGAGGGCACTCAGCAGCATTTTCTGAATAGAGCAGCCCAACGCTGCTAGCGCTCTTGGACCTCTCCATCCCTCCTGCATAAATAAAAAAGTTATTTGCAGAAAGGGTGTGCAAACATCCCCAGAGCCCCACTTGCCTCTGGTGATTTGAAAATGTATAGGGGGGAGCCGCCAGCCCCCCCTTCATCATCTTCCATGCTTGACCCTCCACTGGCATTTCCTAGCACTACACAAGCTAAGCTGGGAGGAGGAGAGGGTTTTATCAGGGTTGTATGCTAAGCGGTCTGTTTACTACCATGGGATTCACTAACCTATGCTACTTTGCATTTGCAAAGGCCTGGTAGGATTTTGATTTCATTTTTTAGAATTGCAGTTTTTGTGATGAGGGGAGGCACGTAGGGGGCCAGCTGCTACTGCCTTTTCTCTAACAAAAAAACTAAAAAAAAAAAATATATATTTTAAAGCAAATGGAACGAAGCAAAGAAAGAAACCCTTGCACACCCTACTCACTAACAGGCCGATGTAATATCGTACGCTGAGCTTGGCGCACAGGTTAACGAATGCTTGGGTGCGTGTCTTGGACGTGCACCCGTAACCCTTCATGCATAAGGGGATCAGCGCGGCCAAAACTCGTGTCCAGACTTGTGCGTAGCTAATAGTGCTCATCACATGTAAATTCCATGTAGATGAGTCTATTAGTTATTACCTCACAATGCAAAAAATCCCAGTGTGCCCGAGGTGCACTTTTTAATCCAGAGCAGGCATAAAGTCTTCCTGCGAGTCAAGTGCGATACTAAGTAGGAAGTAGGAAGAATCGCAGAAAGCATCACCATGCTGCGCGCGCGCATATTGTGCCAGTAAATTAGCTTTTGCAGGATAAAACGGAAGCTCATAAGTTAAGGGTCCGTTTTGGTAACCTGCACACACAGGGCTCTTAATATTAATTTATTTACTGCTTCACTTACTGCCGATTGGTCCATTCAGTGTCACATGTCAGTGAAAGGACTAATCCCCTTTCAGAAGGCTGTCCTGAAATGGGATTGGTCCTCCTTCACTGACACTTGTCAGTGAAGGAGGACCAAATCGAGAACAGCCCTGCCAGGGGGTGGGGAGGGAACTTTGGCCAGGCTGCTGTGGACACACAGCCATTTCTCCTGGGCGCACGATGCAGGGACACACAAAATATCCATTGTGCGTCCCTTTTAGCACGGCAGCTCATTTGCGTATCGCATCGAGTGTTCAGGAGAGGGTGGATGTGTGCACGTTCAAAAAATGTGCATCCACTTTGGATACACGTTTTTTTTACACGCGTGATATTGCATCAGACTGTAATTAATGATAGCTATTTAGATCAGGCCATGATGATGGAATCAAGCTAGCAGTTGACTCTGGCAGGTTACAAGTTCGATACTAACTAGTCATTCTAAGAGAAATGCAGGTGCTCGCATGGTGGGCTTTGTCTGGTAGGCTACACAAGGGACCTAGGAGGTTGGATGTATGGGTGATGAGCTGACTAGTATTGCTGGCTATTTAGACAGACCTTTATGGTTAAACATTGGAAAGCTGGATGAAGCCACCCATGCTATATAGGGTGGTTGTAGAGGAAGGAATGGTCAGATACCGATGCCCTTGTGAGTCAGGTTGGCCATATTCCTTCCTGGTTTCCCCTTGCATGTTCCCTTTTCTCCTGAACCATGTCCTCTCATACCTCTCTTTAAAGATCCTTACTGATACATAAGACTGATCATTGTAAACCTCCAGCTATGTCAGTTCTTTGTTCACCTGGAATTGTCCACTCTCCTGTGAACCTCCTCACCTGAAGCGTAATTGTTCTTCTACTTCTTCCCTATGTACTGGCAAGCAACTTTCATGTATTCCACACAGAAACCTAAGATCAGCCAACAAAGCACTAGTAACTATCCCCTCGGTTAAGTCTGCTAGACTCACACAAGTAAGGGAGCGAGCACTATCTTTGGCAGGACCCACATTATGAAATTCAATGCCTCTGGAGGTAAGACTGCAGAAAAACGTCAAGCTTTTCAGAGTAAGTCTTAAAACCTGGCTCTTTAAACAGGCTTTTTACAAAAAGAACGAAGAGAGCAAACGAGAATAACCCGGCACTGAATACGTAGTTTTTAATTTCCTGTTCTTTCCCAACCTCTAAATACACTTAAGATTATTTTGTTTATATATGAACTGCAATAATAATTTCAACCTAACAAAATCAATACTTAACAAACAGTTTTATATTGAGAGAATCCTGTTACTGCTCATATTGGCACGGTCATAATGTTTTAGCTATCCTAATTTCTATTACTATATGTGCCTTTTTGTAAACCGTTGTGATGGTTAATTTACTGAATGACGGTATAGAAAAGTTTTTAAATAAATAAATATATAAATTGAGGAATACAGATCAGCGTATGCTCAGTTTAGCATAGCCACAATATTTAGTGTAAGTAACTTACTCATACTATTTAGCCAATATATTTTTGGGTTTTTTTTTTGTGCATGAGAATAGTGTGAATATGCTATTTCTGACATTTTTTTTATTATGAATATGCTAAATTTTCTTGCATCACTCATTGACACATTTTATCTTGACTGTTACATTTTTTTGCTAGCCCATGCTAAAATTGGTTTTGTGGGAATTTTGTTGCATGGGTCTCATATTGGTGTTGGGGGAAATGGGTGTTTATATCAGTAAGGGCATTCGTTTTAATGTAATATCGTTATTGGGACAGACAATATTGATGTTCATTATAGTACGTTATTTATTACCATGCAGAAAGATATTGACATTGACGGTGAGCTATTAATCTCAGAAGGCTAAGATGTTAATGGTCCATCAATGTCCCAGCTGAAAGAATAGGAGAAGAGTCATTTAAAGTTGGATAGCATATTTTTATTGTATAATACCTAGAGGGGGTAGAGAATGCATATAACATAGAGCAAAATTTAGTACAGCCAGTCAAAATAAGTCAAGATTCTGGAATCTCCTGGTGATATACCGGTATATGTAATCCTGTAATTCACAACTTTGTGAGATAATATGATATAAAACTGGTTGTGATCTCATTATTCTTGCGAAGACAATGCAAAAAGGCATATGCTACTGCATTCATAATTTTGAATTTTTTTTGTTTTACTATTATTTTTACACCATTATTTTTAATCCTAGATTGTTTGCAATTGGCACATTCCCTCACTGCCTGTACATAGTCCAGCCATTTGCATGACAGTTTAACATTTCCCTTCAGAATTTTGTTGATGTCTACTCTAAGCTGGACCAATAGACATTTTTTGTTCGATAGATGGGTCTCCCTCCATGCTAGGGGCATAGTCTATAATTCTGAACTTCCTGACACCGATAGCTCTGACACAGTCTTTTAAATTGATTAATACAGTATATATGAGGGAATCAGCAGACACGTAATATGTACTATTTTTTTCTATAGCTTCCACTGGCCAATTAATTATTAATAACTACATTTTTAGTTTTAGAAATAAAAATGAAGTTTTTTTTCCCCCAGCTACCGTATACACATTAAACTCTGTAAACTGCCTCTGGCACTGAGAATTATAGTGTCTTGCTAATAATGGGACATCTACATCTGTAATAAAGTGAGCTAGTAGCGTCTAGGATTGAGAAATAAACAGAAGAGTTTATTGATAGTTCTGAGTTCACTATATTCATTTTTCAGGCAGAATTTCATTTATTTTGTAACCATGTCTCATAGAAGGTACTAAACACTTAATCAACAGGCATGAGGGGGTGGAAGATGACTATTAGAGAATTCACCCTGGATTGTGGAAAGCAGGCACAAAGTACAGCCAATTTATTCTAGTTCTCCTGGGTGTGTGAGCTTATTACTAGTACTCTTCCTCGTAAGTGCCTGTTTCCTAGTGTAACACATATTTTCCATTTTTCACACATCACCATAGCTCTTTTCTTTTTTCAGTTGTTTAGTCTGGAGCGTTGAGAGTTGAGAGATTTGTGAGATTTTGGACAAATGACCACAAGCAACTAACTGCCAGGCTTGAATTCTCTGTCATATACTGGGCTGTAGGAATAATAAGAAGAGAAAGGGTGAGGAAAGCATTTGGGAGGAAGAGAAGAATCCTAGTTGGGTTAATAGTGCAGATTGTCATCTGGTGATAACCAAATGAGGAGGATTTTTGGGTTTCATTTACTAAACTTTTTTCTCATAGCCAAAGAATGGGGGGGGGGGGGGGGGGGAAGATTAGAAAATTAGGCCCTTTGTCTTTTCTTTCTTTGGATTTTTTAAATAAAATGATGAAGCATTTCCATGGACTCACCTTGATATTCTGATGACACTGAAGTCTATGTCAGCAATGCGTCTAAGAGATGGCGGCACCATTTTGATAGCTAAGCTAATTAAGAACAAAAGAAGTTGCCATACTGGGTTAGACTGAGGTCCAGCATCCTGTGCCAACAGTGGCCAATCCAGGATACAATACCTGGCAAGCACCCAAACATTAAATAGATCCCATGCTATTAATGCCGGTAATAAGCAGTGGCTATTTCCAAAGTCAGCTTGACTAATAGTAGTTTATGGACTTCTCCTCCAGGAACTCTTCCAAACCTTTTTAAAATCAGATAAGCTAACTGCCTTAACCACATTGTTTGGCAATGAATTCCAGAGTTTAATTTTCTCCTAGGACAAGCAGGATGGTAGTCCTCACATGTGGGTGACATCATCAAATGGAGCCTCGCATGGAAAACTTCTGTCAGTTTCTAGAAACTTTGACCGGCACACTGAGCATGCCCAGCATGCTACTATCCACGTGTCCACATGGGGTATCTCTTTTTTTCCGCGGCACTACCGTCTTGCGGTTCTGGAACTCGTGCTATTTTTTGTGAAAACGCTCCACAAAATGTGTATTTTCTTATTTTATTTGTTTATTTAAAAGTGCTTATTTCCCGCACCCTCCAAAGTTTGGGGCGAGTTACAACTAAACATACATAATGACATAAAATAAAGACATTAGCTTGACAGCATAAAAGCAAACTAAAATGAAATAAAATAAAATAATAAAATAATCAAAAGAGAGTAAAAATCAAATAAAAATAAGATCTGGTTCAGGAGGAGATCGGGAACGGAAAAGGAATAATAAGATGATTAAGATATACATAAGTCTGGAAAGGCCTGCAAAAAGAGGTGGCATTTGAGAACTTTTTTAAAGTCTTTCTTGTTGGAGATTAATCTTATTTCGGGAGGTAAAGTATTCCAGAGGATGGGGCCTGAGATTGAAAATGCTCGTTCTCTTGTTATGGTTAGACATGTTGTTCTGGGTGATGGGATTTGAAGCAGAAGCTTGTTTTTAGACCTTAGATTCCTGCACGGGGTGTAAATATGTAGTGTTGTAGGTAACCAAGTGGAATTATTTTTGTAAATTAAGTTATGAATAATTGTCAGTGTTTTGTAATGAATGTGCCATTTAACCAGGAGCTAGTGTAGTTGATGGAGAATTGGGGAAATGTGATCATAAGGCCTGCTGTTGGTGAGGAGAAAGGCTGCAAAAGTTTGTAACAATTGAAGAGGTTGGATCGTGAATTGAGGGAGGCCTAGATATAAGGAATTGCAATAATCTAGGCCAGATAGAATTAGAGCTTGGTGTATTGTATGAAAGTGATTTGGATCAAGTAGTGATTTCTTCCTGCGCTGGGTCTCTCTCCAGTTCCCCATTTACTTTTCATCGGTCAGTGAGTTTTTTCTTTATTCCTCTTCCGTAGTGTCCGCCAGACGTCGTGTCCTTGTGGTCTTCTGTGCACTTCATGGCGGCCTCGGGTTTCTGTTGGTGGCCCCAGTGCCCCTGACTATATCCTTACAGATCCACATGATGTGTGCATCCTGTGCCTGGAGGCATCGCACGATGTTTGGGGCTGTGAATTCTGTCCTCAGATGACCCCAAAGGACCACTGTGCCCGGCTGGACAAGATGGAGAAGGTTTTTGGATCTCGGAAGTACGATCCTTCCACTCCAGCATCAACGTCATCAATGCTCAAGGACAGGGGAGAACCACTCATCCTTGTCCCTTTGGTGTCTCTTCCCCCGAAGCCTCTGGGTGAGGGGAGTGCCGGAGATCGGCTCTTGTCAGGTTCTTCTGTCCTGGACCTCTGGATCATCATTCTCGTCCTCGGCGCAGGGGAAAGACCGGGCCGAGCACTGTGGGAGCTCTCGGAAACACCGCCATCGGTCTCCATCCTTGTGCGGGGCTTGGGATGGCCTTGGCATTTCTCACCTTGCCACCGAAGCAGCCATGGCGAGAGGAGGCCTTGCCCCCCTCACGTCTGGTGGCCTGAGGCAGTACACACGATTCCGGTATCGGGCATAGATCCTCCTCGGTGTCCCAAGGAGAAGCTGGCCTCACACTTCCCCTTTCAGCCTGCCCTTTCATCGGAGGCTTTTGAGGTGGAGCTTGAATGTTGGGTATACCTGGCGGTGGAACGAGTTTTGCGTGACAAGGAGCCGGAGCGCTCACCACTGATGCCAGTGTCTCCCTCAGTTCCAGTGCCTTCACCGATGCCAGTGCCTGCACTGATGCCGGCACCAGTGGTGCCTGGGTTGGAAAAGTTCTTGGTTCGGCTCAATGCCCTCCTCAGTGTCCTCTCGACCCAGTTGGTTCCGGTGCCCCGCGATCCCTCAGGGACTCGTCAGGCACTGAAGCATAGGGCGTCCAAGTCAATCCACGTCGAAGACTCCTACAGGAACAAGGGCCCATCAGTACTCTCTGCACCATTGGGGCCTTGCGTGCCCCGGTTCACACTGTCTGGGTCTGTGCCTGGACTCTCGGGCCCCATGTTCTCCACAGGTCCCTTGGTGCCTCAGCCCTGGGTGCACCTAGCACTCCCGGCCTTCTTCCCCAGGCGGTCTTGATGAGCCTGAAGGCCCTTATGATCCTTGGCGAGACAATACCTCTGATGGCTCGTCAGTGGATTCCAATGGTCTTCCTTTGACTCCGTCCCCCTTGGAGGAGCGGCGCCGATCTCCACTGAAGGACCTAACCTTTGCAGGGTTCGTTCACAATATGGCGGAGGTCATACCCTTCCAACCTATGATGGAAGAAGATGCCCGCCATAAAATACTGGAGATCCTCCAGTTCGTGGATGCCCCAAAGGAGGAAGTGGCAGTCCCCGTTCATGAGATCTTTCATGAGCTGCTTCTCAGGCTATGGGAGCACCCACTTTCTGTTGCCCCAGTGAACCGGAAGGGGTGTATCTGGTGCAGCAGACTACGGGTTTTGAGACGTGACAGCTTCCCCACCAGTCAGTGGTGGAGTCTGTGCTAAAGAAGGCGAAGAGGTAAAAAACGCATGACTTGGCTCCCCCTGGGGGATACTATGGATAGGAGGGTGTTTCAGGGCTCTATGTTCGTAGCCCGTATTGCCTCCTACCTTCTGAACATAACCCAATATACCTGTAATCTCTGGAAGCAGGTCCAGGAGGTTGCAGACGGCCAACAGCCCCAGGAGGCCCTTATGTCCATTGTTCAGAAGGGCTTGGAATGCAGAAAGCATGAAGTGCAAGCTACCTATGACATCTTTGAAATGGCAGGCCACATTGCGGCTGCTGGTATTTCTGTGAGGCGTCTCACTTGGCTCTGTGCCTCGGACCTTTATCCTAAGATTCAGGAAAGACTGGCTGACTTACCTTGCACCGGGGATAACTTTTTCGATGCAAAGTGAAGGATGCGGTCGTACAGCTAAAGGATCACCACAAGACACTTCAGCATCTGTCAGCCGGTGTATCTGCTTCCCCGTCCTCTTCCAAGAGGTCCTCGAGACCAGGTCCGATGAGGCCTTTCCACAGGCCAAGAAAGTACTATCCTCCTGCCCCTCGCTCCTTCCTGCAGCAGGTCAGTTCTAGGGGCAGGTCCCACCAGCAGCAGGGCCCCAAGCCTCAGACTAGCCCTGCTACAGGATTTTGACTAACCACAAGGGAGCACAAGCCAGGGGTTTCAAGCAAGACTGATTGGGGGCCGTCTCTGAACTGATAGCTGTCCGTGATTTTGGACCAATGGATCCTGGCTATCATCTGTCATAGGTATAGGCTGAACCTCATGGAGGCTCTGCTGGATTCACCCCCATGTCCACTTTGGGGATCCCATCTCGCACCTGAAGCTGCTCCTAGTGGAGCTCTCAGCCCACTTAATGGCCAGGGCTGTGGAGCCCATTCCTTGGGACCAGCAGGGTCGGGGGGGGGTTCCTCCCATTATTTCTTGATTCCAAAGAGAACAGGAGGCCTCCACCCCGTCCTCGATCTGCGAGCCTCGAACAGATTTTTCAAAAGAGCAAGATGGTATCCCTGATCCCCCTCCTGCAAAGAAGAGACTGGCTTTGTTCCCTCGACCTACAAGATGTCTTTGTTCACATCAGAATCTTCCCAGGTCACAGGAAATGTCTCCGCTGTGTAGTGGACTATCAGCATTTTCAATATTGCGTGCTCTCGTTCGGCCTGGCCTCCACACTGTGGGTCTTCACAAAGTGTCTGGCCATGGTCGGGGCCTATTTGTGCCAGTGGGGAATCCAGGTCTTTCCATACCTGGACGACTGGCAGGTCAAGAGCAGCATCCAGGTGGGAGCTTTGCAGTTGCTTACCGAACCATTCAGGTTCTGGAGTCCCTTGGGTTTCTGATCAATTACCTGAAGTTCCATCTCCATCTATCATCACACCTGACTTTCATAGGAGTTGTGTTAGATGCAACGCAGGCAAAGGCCTTTTTGCCCCGCAACAGGGAAAGCACGTTGATGTCCCTGGCAGGGGAGGTCAAGTGGTGCTGGAGGGTATCGGCATGGCATATGCTGCAGCTTCTGGGGCACATGGCTGTGACTGTTCATGTCACCCCTTTTGTCCATCTCTCTATGCGCTGGAACCAGTGGTCCCTGCGATCTCAGTTGCACCAGGCCACCCAAGGCCTTCTAGTTTGCATCTGACTCCCCCTCTCTCAGGACGTCTCTGTCTTGGTGGAGAACTCCTTCTGGAGCAAGTTGTTCCCTTTCAGGCTTCTCCCACTCAGATCGTGCTTACCACGGATGTGTCCCACCTGGGTTGGGGGGCCCATGTGAATGGCCTCCACACTCAGGGCTTCTGGACCACCCAAGAAGCTCTGTGTCAGATCAACGTCTTAGAGCTGCAGGCAATCCGGTATGCTCTGTCGGCCTTCTGGGATCAGCTAGCCAACAGGTTGGTCCTCATCTGGACCAACAGCCAAGTAGCTATGTGGTATATCAACAAGCAGGGGGGCACCAGATCCCTCCTCCTCTGTTGGGAAGCTGAGCAGATCAGGGCCTGGGCGCTAGCTCAGGGAATGCTTCTCTGGGCAGTGTACTTGGCAGGTGCAGAGAACGCCCTGGCGGACGGCTGATCTGAACTTTCAGACCCCACAAATGGTCGCTGAAGCAGGAGGTGGCGGATCAGATCTTCCGTCTCTGGGGGACCCCAGACATGGATCTCTTTTCCTCCCCCTGCAACAGGAAAGTTCCCTGATACTGCTCCCTGACCAGGTCAGACAGACAACGTGCCACGGACACCTTTGCCCTTCACTGGGGGACAGATCTCCTGATTACATACCCTCTACTTCCATTGGTATCGAAGACTCTCTTGAAGCTTCACCAGGACAAGGGGGACTATGATCCTCATAGCCCCTCATTGGCTGAGACAGGTTTGGTTCATCTGGGAACTGCCCCATACCTTGTCACGCAGGATCAGGGCAGGCTGCACCACTCCAGCCTCCGAACCCTGTAACTCACGGCATGGATGTTGAGCAGTTGATCTTGCAGTCACTTGAGCTCTCAGAAGAGGTGTCTCGGTGGCTTTGAGAAAGCCTTCCACCAGGCAGTCTTATGCTTGCAAAGTTAAGGAGATTTACTGTCTAGTGTGAACAGAAGAGTTTTGACCCCTTCTCCTGTCCAGGAACTCCTGGATTATCTACTGTACCTCTCAGAAGCTGGGCTTAAAACCAACTCCATTCGAGTATATCAGAGTCCACCAGGAGGTGGACGGTTTGCCCATCTCGGAGCAACCCGTCATAGGGCGATTCATGTGTGGGTTGTTTCAGCTGTGGCCTCCCCTGAGAACCCCTGTGGTTTCTTGGGACCTTAACGTGGTGTTTGCCCAGCTGATGAAGCCACCATTTGAACCGCTGCACTCCTCAACTCTCAAGTATTTGACCTGGAAGGTCATATTCTTGGTAGCGATCACATCGGCACACAGGGTCAGTGAACTTACATGCCTTGGTGACTTATCCGTCCTACACACGATTCTAATCTACTACTCTGGTCTCGCACCATCAGACCTGTGGCGCTTGCAGATGACGAGACTGTGGAGAACACCAGGGACGGAGGAAGCCTGGCGTCGGGACTGATACTTCTTCCTCCACTTCTGGCTGCTGGGCGGCTTCCTCCAACACAGCAGCAACAAAGACTGACTCCCAGCAAGGATTGAGAAAGCTGGAGGAGCTCCGAAATTGCCATTTGCCACATCTGGGTAAGCTGCGGGTGAGTAGGGGGAGCCCACCGAAGCTTTCCCTTCCGCTTAACGATTCGAATAATAAGTGTTGCAAGAAAAACCAAAGCTGACGGTGCAGAGCTCCCCTCAGCGCATCCTAATGAGATGCCATCTTGGGCCCCTTCTTCTGATCTGGTTTAACGATCCCAGATATATACTTGAACACACTTTTGTTCCTCTTTACCCTAGTGATCCTCCATCCTCAGCCCCCACCAGTGTTCAACCCCTGGCTGTTCTTCACCAACCAGAACTGATTTACGCAACAGCTCTGATCTGATTCCTTAGGTCCTGGAAAAAGAGTGGCAGAACACTATTCTAGATTGTTCTTTCACAAATTAAGCTCTGGGTAACAGGCACAAAGAGGCATTGAATTAGCACAAATTTTAAGCTTGCACGCAGTAGTGTAGTAGCCAGGGTTGAAGCCTTGACGATTGGCATTGCTGCACACAAATTTCAAGCGTGTGCTAATTAAACATCTTTTTGCATCTGTTCTTTAGCCTGCAGGGTCTGCTGCAGGATCACACCCTCCCCTCCTGTTCTCTGCACATTGCACAATAGGAGGAAAAGGGGGCAGACCAATAGGAGAGGCTGAATTAGAGAACAGTGTGGCTGTTCTTTGCTATCTCTCTGCTCCGGGTTCACTTCCTTCCCGGCAAGCTGCTTGTAGGCTAGGGGTTGGAACCCCTGCTGTTCTGCCTCTTAAATCTGAAAATAAGTGGTGGAATTCACTTCCAGGCAGTTCCTTCACAAATTGAGCCCCGCATATCACTATACTCTTCCCCAACATACATGGGATTTCTACCCATAAAGATTATACTGTACATTTAGTCTCTTGCAGGATCTTTATCCTATTGGACTCTACGCCATCCTGAACATAATTTCAGAGTTATGACCATGCACTTGCTACAGGACTGTTATGATATCAAGTTGTTTGGTGGATTCTCAGGGGTAACAGTGATGGTATCTCTTACAGGGAGGAGCCCCGTAGGGAACTGAAGCACCGGGCTAGACTCATATGCACAAACACAGAGAATATGTCTTTTATTATACAGCTAGTGTGGTCCACCAGAGGTGGCAGTAGAGAGTAAATTAGATAGCAACAGTCTGTGATCCTTGGCGTAGGAGACCCATCCCACAATGGTGGTGTAAGGCCCCGATGCAGATGTCCAGTAAGGCACTGTAGGAGAGAGAGACTGGCAGATGTTATAACACACTCCCTGGTAGCTGAGTAGATAGATTTCCCAATGAGCAGTAGAGAGAGGATAGGTATTAACAGTCTGAATTCCTTGGCAGAGGAGACCCGTTCCACAATGGTGGTGTAGGGCCTGATGTAGATGAGCAGCGAGGAGCTGTAGATGGACAGACTGGGAGAAGTTGTACTCACTCTCTGTAGCTGATAGATAGTGTTCCAGCAGGTTGAAGAATGGGTAGCTGGCACTAGGATAGACACACAGGCCCTCGAGGAGCCTGTATTTAGGATAGGCGCCTGGAAATAAGCAAAGGGCCCCCGAGGAGCGGGTACCCAGGTTAGTAGAACCCCGGAGGGTGAAAGTGGCTTCCAGCAGAGTAGAAGCGGCAGAGCAGCTTCAGACCGGAGCGAATCCAATCTGTTCCTAACTCGGCGATAGTCAGCAAATGGGCAACCTTTCGAATACGGAGGCAGTGACATCACTCGAGGGGGACGCCCCCGAGGTTCGCGCCAACACTGATATAAGATGTGAGGCATGCGAGCGCCCTAGGAGGCCTCAGGTCAACATGGTGGGACGCCGTGCCAGAGCCGCTCCGGGGAAGCCGGAGGGTGCGGCAAGGAGACACTATAGACGCCATTCTCCCGAGGCTGGTGGAGAAGGCTGAAATAGAGGTGAGGCATGTCGGGCGAAGCCGTCTGAGACCGACAGACGCAACAAGGACAGAATGGTCCATGAGTGGACTGGTTGGTAACTTTATTGTAGGGGCTAGGGGAAGGAGGAGATGTGTTTTAGTGTGTAAGAAATAGGTGTCATCTCTAACTCCTCGAAACCCATGCCTGAAATTACTCTCCTGAAGACTGAAAGAGTAAAGGTAGCTATGTGAACGCCTTGAGATGTGAATTGTGAATGCATCCTTCCCCTTCTTTATGGAAAAAATGTAAGGAAATGGGAGCTTGTATCCGACCCACAGCTGGATTATATGCGCAGCTGCTTCCTGCCTCTTTCTGAATGTTTCCTCAGGAATCAGCAGAAAAGCAGGAGAACGCCCCCCCCCTCCCCTGTCAGAAGGAACTCAGTCTCAAAAATGTCACTGATCTAAGAAACTTACATGGAATGCCTTGTCTCTTGTACCTGCTCTCTCTCTCCCTTTCTCTAAGGAATTCACACAGAGCCGTAGCCATGCAATTACACACCTATGGTCCAGTGAAAAAGTCCTGTATGCCACACATGACGCCTTAAGCTGGGAGATTCTATTAATTGTTTAAAATTGAAAACATAATACTATTAGTATTTATAATCTATAAGTGGAGACAAGCATGACCCTGGCCCCAAAAATGTGACTGTTAGGTCTGTATAATGTGACCCTTAACCTTTACCCAACGGATTCGACATTTCTACCTTGTTAAGCAGTAGGGCGTTGAAAAAGAAGTGTGTGTCTTTAAGTCATGATGATGTCGTGCAATTTTTGCTTCTATTCAATTATAGCTTTTAAATCAAGGCTTACTGGTGAAGGGTTGTAATCCCATGCCTTCTGTTAAGTGTAATAACTGCTATTCCATGCAGGTTACCCCTGTGCTTCTCAGTTCTCCAGACTGTAAAAGTCGGTGCTCTCCATTGTTGTCTAAATCCGAATCCCCTTTGCCACCCTGCCGTTGAAGCTGACAGCAATGTTGCAGTTGCATCAAAAGCATCAAGGCTTTTTGTTTAAGGGTAGTGACTGGCGTACCAGTAAGTTACCCCATGTACTCATTTCTTAATTTCCATCCTTTAGCCTTTAGGGCTTCAGTGTTTATCCCAAGGTCCTTTGAATTCTTTGACTGTTTTCATCTTCTCCACCTCCTCCGGAAGGGCTTTCCAGACATCCACCAGCCTCTCTGTGAAGAAATATTTCCCAACTTTGGTTCTGAGTTGTCCCCCCCCTGGAGTTTCATTCATGGCCCCTAGTTCTACTGTTTCCTTTCCATCAGCAAAGGTTCAAAGTTCGTGCATCATTAAAATGTTTCATGGGTCTGAAGGTCTTCATTATATCTCCCTTACACTTCCTCTCTTCCAAGGTATACATATTTAGATCCTTCAACCTGATACTGACTCCATGCCATTTTGGTTGCCCTTCTCTGGACGGCCTCTGATCTCATTAAGGGCAAATCAGGCTACTTCCACTACCAGGCACATTGTGATGCCACGCAAAACTCTGCCAAAACTACATTCAGAAAGTTTGTAATATGTCTGCCACACCATAATAGCACTAACACCCAGGAAATACACAGCAACAACTTTATTTATGAAAGGGAAGCACTGCAGTATTAATACATACCCTAGAAAACCGCTATACCTCTTACTGGGAAATAAAAACAGAACAAACCAGACTGCTATAGATCCCTGCACAGATACTATATGCTAGCAGATTATCTCACCTCAGTCACACAAACAGAACACAGAAATACCATTGCTTATTCCAGTTTAATATGAAGGACCACAAATTAGAAACGGAAATATGCAGGCAAAAACTTGTAAGGAAACATTGAAAAGCCAGACTCTAAGAGCTGTTACACTGGAGAAAGATAAACAGAAATGCATTTCTGCCTATACTAAAATAGAAAAATATAAGAAATGCACATTCCCAAAGTTGACATGTTCAACTCTGTAAAAACAGAATATATAGTTTTATTTTTCTAACTTTATTGTCTGGGCATTTTATTATTTTAATTGGATTGATCCTTGTTTCTCTTTTTAATCTAAGTTATTTTCCACGGTCTCCTTTCCATTTTCTATTTTTTCTCTCTCCTGTCTTCTTTCCTTCCTTCTCTATATCTGACATTGTGTACCGGTCATGCAGGGTTGGTTAAAGGTATTTCCCAATCAGGAACAGCACAGAGCTCAAGAGAAGAGCAGGGCAGGGTCTTCTGCCTGTTCGGCCACTTCCTCCATGGGTTGAGCCCTCAGGTTCTGGTGGCCAGCAGGACTTCTTTGGCCACCAGAACCTGCAGAGACAAAGATGAGCTGTGGTCAGGATAGGCAAAATTCAAGCAGCATCGAAGATCAGGCTAGATCAGAACAAGGGGAGTCAATCCAAGATGGAGGAATAGCAGGGCAGGTAGGAACCAGGGCAGACAAGGAGACAGGAATTGGAACAAAGCAGGGACAGATTTATAGGCAGGGCAAAACTGGAACAGGGTGCAAGGCAAGGCAGGGACAAGACAGACCAGACATCAGAGGGACAAAGACAGGAATAATCAAAACAAGGCAGGGCAAGCAAGAAATGAAGGCCAGGACAGGGACAGGCCTAGATACTCACAGGGCAAAGTCAGGACAGGGCAAGCCAGAGATAAAATGCAGGGCAAGGCAGGGAACAGATAAATAAGGACAGAAACAGGCAATAGGGCCACTGGGAGGCCACACAGGAAACATGGAGAAGGTCCAAGCAGGAGGGTCACTGGAAGGCCCCACAGGAGCTAGGGAAACAGACAGACTGGACCACTGGAAGGCCCACAGGAGAAAGGGAAAATAAACAACCAGGCTAAGGTGCAAGGAACAAGCAAGCAAGAAGCTAGACAAGGCAAAGTAAGCTCTCAGATGGCCATAGGAAGGAGCAGGAGTGACTCGATGATGAGGCCTTGGGCGGTAAGTGAGGCAGACTTTTAAGTCATGGCAGAGGTATTATGTGCCTTTGAGGCAAGCTTACGCAGCTCAGACTGCAGACCACTGAGGGCCCCTGCAGTTAGGGGGTAAGGGGTGCACAGCAGCCAGGATCATTACATATTGATCTTTCCCTTTCATCTTTTCTTCCCCATTTCTCTCTCTTAGTTAAATTTCACTCCTTTTCCTCCCTCTAATGCTCTGGTCTTCAGTCTTCCTTTTTCACTTCTCATCCTTCTATCAGCTTTCCATTTCCTATTCACACCCCTCCCCAGCCCTCCCTAGCCCTCACATTCCTCCATCTGTCTCTCACTCCATCCACAGCCTCTATCTTTCATCCTCTCCCTAGTCTCCCATTTCCCCAATGCTCATCTATCTTCCTCCTCCCCAGCTCCTTCCTTATCACTCATTCTCTCACTAGCCTCATGCCCTTTCTTTTTCTCTTGCCCCCTTCCCAGCCTACTGTTATTTAATCAATTAATTGATTAAATTACAAATATTTATTAAACGTTTTACAGATTTCTATTAATTACCCAAAGCAATGTAGAAAATTAAAATAAATTACAATACATAAAAACTAAACAAAATGAAAACATAATTTCACAACATAAAACATCATTACAACTGGATCATCCAGCTATCATCAATAAAAATAATCTACAGCCATCTGAACCAGCCCAATCCAAACCATATTATGTCTCTTCCCCACCATCTTCCTACTCCTCAGAAACCAATGATACTTCATCACTTCTTTCTCTTTGCTGATTTTAATTGGCATCTCATTCCACCAAACTTGGACTATTGAAGAAAAAGCCTGTTCCTGCACACTGATATGATGGAAAGCCCTCACCAGTGAGAGCTGCAGCATAAATTGCTGACTCGATCTGGAAGGGTGATTATAGCTGCTCCAACTCAACCAGTTAGATAACTGCTGAGAACAAACCCCTCTCAAAATCGTGAAGGTCAAAACCAAACATTTGAACTTATAACGTGATTTAATTGGAAACCAATGTAGCCTCTCTCCTAGATCTCTCACATAAGATTCTGGTGGCATATTTTATATCACCTGCAACTTCCTTAACACATTTCTAGATAAGCCCACGTAAAGGCTAATCCCTCGTTTACCATTTACAGATCCATTCCTTTTTCTCACCTCTCCACAGCATATCCTCCCTTTCTGCTGCCTCTCACCCTCTCTCCCGTCCTCCAGGTCATTCACATTACTTCTCATCCCTTCCTCACCCTTAAGCCTCAACCCTCACTTATACCCCCTAGCTCATTTAACACACTCATACCCACCCAATTGCTGAGTCCCTAAGGTCAGTATAAAATTTTTGCTAGATCTCTAAGAACATAAGAAATGCCAGTGGTCCATTGAGCCCAAGTTTCTGTCTCTGACAATGAGCACTCTGGGTCACCTGGAAGTGCTTTGCAAATTCCAATATGAAAATCAGTTTCATTTTAATCTCCCCAAGAATTCAGAGAAACCAAGCCTTTGCTCTGCTGCCCCACTCTATCTTCAAGTTGTATCTGAGTCTCCCACCCAATCTGAGTCTGCTTTCTCTCCCAGTTTCCCACTGCCCCTCTCAGGTCTCGGAGGTTTAGCTCTCCCAAGGTCCCACTCATTATCTGTTCCCCCAGTCCCGGCTCTCCCCCTAACATCCTCTGCTCTCTTCCCAATTCCTGCATCCCATTCTTCCCCTGCCCACCCTCAAATCCCCCAGTCCTTGACCTTCTTAAGAAGTTTCTGTTTACTCTTCCTTCCTCTGCCGGCATCTCTTATCTGGTCCAATTGCTGCTTCTGCTTGGCCAGCTCCTTCCTCCTGCAGTCCGAAGCTGAAATGTGCGCAATTCAAACATCACCTGTATGAACCTCACGGACCCCGTGCAGTTCAACAGCTGATGTTTGAAGCACATGGGGCGTTGTAGATACAGAGGCCTGCGGTTCAAACAACTCAGGTTTCAACTGCATGGGTCTGCAGCAAAAAGGGGAAGCTCAAGCTGCTGGTGGGAGCAGCAGTGCCATGGCAACCTTTCCAGAAGTGGTGCCTATATTAGTTAGAGGGTCGCTATGGATCTGAGTTCTCAAGCCTGGTTAATCTGTGCCTGTTAGGGAAACAAGAAATTCTGCCAAAATTAAATATTTTTACCCATTTCTTTTTGTTTTGAAAATGGTGAAGAGAAACACCAGGTGCCACCAACATTTAAAAATTAACCCCCCCCCCCTCACGGGCCTTCCTGTATCCCCCCCCACCCTTCCCAGACCTAATTTAATTCCATCCGTTGTGTTGCAAGCACAAGAAGCACTTGAAATAAGGCAGGAGTGATCCTCAGTTGCTCCTACCCTTCCAAGTCCCATTTTCAAAATGGTAACAGGAGATCCTGAGGTTGGCACCATTTTGTTGCATGGCCATACAACATATGGACATACAACAAAATGATGCCATCTCAGGGCCGGCTGGCACCACTTTCAAAACAGAATCTGGCAGGTAGGAGGAACTGGACCTTACTTCTGCTGCATTTTGACAATTTCTTGTTATTTCTTGTTTTTGAAACCCCAAAGATATGTAAGATTGGGTCCCGGGAGTTTGAGTGGATATGAGAAGGTCTGGGTGTGTTGAGGGTGGGGTGTGTTATTTATTTTATTTTTTTGGGTAGAGCTTTGGGTTTTTGGCAGTGGGAGAGAAGGAGAACCAGGCTCCTTTCTTTTCTTTTTTTCTTTCTAGGCTTTTTTCCCCCTTGCTTTGCTGTTTTAGTTCAACCAAATGAAGCGAACTGAAATATAATATGAAACGAAAAAAAATGAATGAAAAAAATGAAAACCAAAACAAAACAAAATGAAAACAGTTTTGGTGCATGCCCCTAGTGTCTGACCTGATGTAGATGCAGCCATTACCCACTTCAAATAATGCCAGCAGGAGTTTACAGGAAACCTTGTTTACATTTTGATTTAATTAAGTGCCTGATGGATTCTCCATATTGAATACGCATGATTTATCTGATTTATCTTTGTTAAGTTACTGTCTCAGTGCATGAGGCAGAAAGCATCCAACAAAAATGATTTCATTTCTCCGCTGAATGGGATACTGTAACTAACAACCCTTACATACACCTGAAACTGCTGCCTACTTTTGTACTGCTAAATAATTGTTCTGGGGACGTACAACAGAAATTCATGACATTTACATTTTTAATGGAAATGTAGAAATAAAGGTCAACAAACAAGCTGGAGGTGGTATAAATATGTTAACATAGTCTGATAGCAAGTGAGTAGCTTTCCAAAGCTAGTCGGAGGTTTGTTGAGTTAGCCTACGGATGGGCAAGTTTCAGAAGCCATTTTCATGTGGAAATGGGGTCTGAAAATTGCCTGCCCTATTTGTGGGTAGAGTTCCATACACGCTGCCACTCGCAGTGGTAGTGAAGGGGGTGGGGAGGAATTCATGTTCATATTTCCAAACATAAATTTACCTGCATTTGGTAACCCGCGCAAATGGCACCCACACATTTGTGCACTTTGGGGTAGATTTTCAAAGGGTTACGCGCGTAACCCCCGAAAACCTACCCCAAACCCCCCTGTGCGTGCCGAGCCTATCTTGCATAGGCTGCTGGTGCGAGCAAAGCCTCGGGACGCACGTAAGTCCCGGGGCTTTCCTGGGGGGGGGCATGTCGCGGCAGCACGTCATCGGGGGCATGTCGGGGGTGTGTTGTGACTGGCGCGTCATCAGGGGCGTTCCAGGGGCGTGGCCGCGGCCTCCGGACCAGCCCCCGGACCGGACCATGGCGTGCCAGCCCCGGCCCGGCGTGTGCAAGTTACGCCTGCCTCGGGCAACAAAGGTAGGGGGGGGGTTAGATAGGGCCGGGGGTGGGTGGGGAAGGGAGGGGAAGTTGTGGAGGGTGGTGGTGGAAGGAAAGTTTCCTCCGAGGCCGCTCCAATTTCGGAGCAGCCTTGGAGGGAACGGAGGCAGGCTGCGCGGCTTGGCACGCGCAGGCTGCCGATTTTGGGCAGCCTTGTGCGCGCCGACCCCGGATTTTAACTTTTGTTTGCTCCTGGTGCGTGAACAAAAGTACGTGCGCGCGTATTTTTGTAAAATCTGCCCCACTCTTCTTTGGCAATTTTCAAAAATTGAAAAATGGTATAAACTCTGTGGGTAAAAATGTACCCATGGATTTTGTACTTGCGCACCCAGGCTGAAACTTGCTCTCATACAACATTATCAGCTACAACTTAGCTTGTTTGTTTGCTTTTATTTCTGTGTGGATTAACATGGCAATCACACTACTTTAGACAGACATGAATAGAGTTGTCTCTACATTCCTCACATTAATGTCAATTTATTTAACTTCGGCTCAGTGTGTTCGGAACACACACTTGTTATCACTTTACTGTCCCAATGTAAAAGTGGTGAGGGCAACAGTACAGAATTAACAGCCAAAAGTCCAATCTGGATTCCTTTATTGAGCAGAGACACAAGTTTGTAAACAAGCCCGACTCAGGCCGAGTTTCGCCCTCTTACAATGGGGCTACGTCAGGGGCTACAAAATACAATAAATGACATACTGATAAATAATATAAATCATAAAAACATAATTAAAACACACATATAAAATGGTAACATAAATGTATGTGGTGTAACATGTATGCTAAAAAATAAAAATGACCTATATTGAATATATATATGGTAAACTATCCATCAAAACAAATAACAATATATATTGCCTTTACCTCAGCTTTATCTGTACTGTTGCCCTCACGGCTTTGTTAGACGGCCTTCCTTGCTGTTTCTTCACTCCACCAATGTAAAAGTGGACATCACAGGAGTAGTGTCTCCAAATGGCTTAGTTCTTGCACATACCACACTTGTAAGGCAGGGTATGCTGGATATGATCTAAATCTCTCAATGCTCTTCTGAATACTTGCATTATGCCAAAAAGAGCCTCCTTCTGAAGTTCATAGCATGCAATATGTTTAGGTAATGTGTGTCACTTGTCACGAGATGGCAGTTTCCACTGTCCTTCTGTGTCCTCGTAGTGATGGAGATGGTGATAATAGTTAATTTGCTGAGCCAGTTCAGGATGTTGCCACCTTGGAGAAGACAGCTCTTGCGGAAGATGATCAGATAAATAATGCCATATACCAAACAGTTTATTGTAACATAACATAGTAGATGTTGGCCCACCCAATCTGCCTAGTTGTTCCTGTCTAAACTGCTCTAGCAAAGAATATCTTCCAGCTATACAAGCTTGAATGCCTACAGGATATTATTTTTTCTCCAAGTCAATGTTGTTGTCTCCCTTCTTTGATCCACTACTGTTCTGGGTGGATGAGCATATAGGTTTGCATCCGTAAACCAACAGCCAGGCCTCCCCTTCACGTCTGCTCTTACCATTGTACTTTGTCTGTTACAAGCGCATACTCAAATTCTGTCACAGTTTTGGTTTCTACCACCTCTGCTGGCAGGCTATTCAATGCTACCATACTCAATGTTAATGTGCCAAATGACACGTCAATAAATTTGTTAAGAGGGCAGGGGATGGTTTCATATGCTTGTCAATGGGCAACCACCTTGGTATCTTACTTTTTAATCATTAACTCACCCTCCGACCTCCGTTTTTTATTTCAATGTGTATTTAAAAACTTTCAGAGATTGGCAACAGGGTTACCCCTATTTCTTTTTAGAGCTTGCCTTTCATTTAGCATATATCAACGTATATTTATGCGTGCAACCACACCTCTTGTTTAATAAACCGTCAGGATAATAACCACAAAACCTTATGTTACTTAGCTTGCATTTAAAGTGTCCAAATTGGTGTTCGTCCTTGCATTTGAAGAATCCGACTTGTACAGGTTTCGGCTTAACGATCAACTGGATTGGTTGTCTTTGATATAACTCTCTATCAGGCCGATACAGTACAGTGCGCTCCGACGGAGCACACTGTTAACCTGTTCTTGCATGCGCGTTTTCCCTTACCCCTTATTCAGTAAGGGGAGGAAAACGCGCGTCTACCCCGCGGCACCTAATAGGGCCCTCAACATGCAAATGCATGTTGATGGCCCTATTAGGTATGCCCGTGCGATACAGTAAGTAAAATGTGCAGCCAAGCCGCATATTTTACTTTAAGAAATTAGCGCCTACCCAAAGGTAGGCGCTAGTTTCTGCCGGCACCGGGAAAGTGCACAGAAAAGCAGTAAAAACTGCTTTTCTGTGCACCCTCCGACTTAATATCATGGTGATATTAAGTTGGAGGTCCCGAAGAGTAAAAAAAAAAAAAATTTAAATGGGCCGGCGGCTGTCGGGCCAAAAACCGGATGCTCAATTTTGCCGGCGTCTGGTTTCCGAGCCCATGGCTGTCAGTGGGCTCGAGAACCGACGCCGGCAAAATTGAGCGTCGGCTATCAAAACCGCTGACAGCCGCCACTCCGGGTCAAAAGGAGGTGCTAGGGATGCGCAAAATCGGCAGCCTGTGCGTGCCGACCCCAGATTTTTGTTTGCGCCGGTTGTGCGAACAAAAGCACACGCGAGCGTACTTTTTAAAAATCTGCCCCATAGTGTACTTCGATTTCAGTAACACCTTTGACACGGTTTCACACAGAAAACTTGTAAATTGTGCACCCTTGGGAAAGAGTGACGAATTGGGTTAAAAATTGCCTTGAGTGTAAGGTGACAAGGTAATGCTAAATGGAGTTTTCTCTGATAAGGTGGAGGGCTGTTACTAGTAATGTGTCTCAGGGATCAGTCCTGGGACTGGTTGTTTTCAACATTTCATGAATGAACTAGCAGAAGGATTGTCTGGACAGGTTTGTCTTTTTCCCGATGATACCAAAATCTGCAAAAGGGTGGATAGGGAAGAAGCTGTGGAAAAAACACGAGGAATCTAGCAGGCTCGAGGAATGGTCTATGATTTAATGCTAAAAAAAAAAAAGCAGAGTAATGCATTTTGGATGCAAAAACCCAAGGAAGAGGTACAGTATCGGAGGTGAAATTCTTCTAAACATGAAGGAAGAGCAAGATCTTCAAGTGATTCTATCTGATGGCCCAACAGGTGGATAAAGTGACAGCAAAAGCCAGAAAGATATTTGGCTGAATGGTCAGCAGAAAAAGGAGGTTATATTGCCCCTTTATAAGTCCCTGGTGAGACCTCACTTGGAATACTGTGTACAATTCTGGAGATCACACCTTCGAAACAGGATGGAATCGGTCCAGAGGGTGGCTACTAAAATGGTCAGTGGGCTTCATTCTAAAGCATATGGGGAGAGACTTAAGATCTAAATATGTTCACCTAGATGAAAGGCAAGACCAGGGGAAATATCTTAGAGACATTTAAATATCTCAAAGGTTTCCATGCACAGGCGGTGAACCTCTTTTAACAGGCTCTAGAACGAGAGGGGTCATGGGATGAGGGTGAAAGGGGTAGAATCAGGAGTAATCTTAAGAAATATCTCTGTACAGAGAGGGTGATGCATGCATGGAGCAACCTCCCAGTGGAAGTGGTAGAGACAAAAACAGTATCTGAAGTCAAGAAAGTATGGGATAATTACAGGGGATCTCTAAGGGAGTGATGGAATTATAAAGCTAAATTAATTGGGAGTATGAACAGATTAAATGGGCCATACGGTCTTTTTTCCGCCATCATGTTTCTGTGTTTCTAATGAATCTAGCCTGAAATATAGCTGTGATCAGTAGTGAATATAGATAAATGCCTTGTTTAATTCAATCAAAATAGTAGCAGTATAATTAATATTTCAATCTGAAATCTACAAAAAAATAAAGCAGAGTATATTTTCAAACAATGCAGCAGCACTTTCTCTGGACAACTATCTTTGTTGTCATTTATACACATTACCAAGAAGGCTGGAATAAAGGTTAAGAAAGCAGAAGGGGATAAAAATATTATGGTGAATACAAAGCTCCTGTCACTTCAGCATAGAACACTTAAGATCAAGGTTCTGGGAAGCGCATCCTGTTTTCTCAACAGGAACTCATGCTGGGATTTGTAGTAGTTGGGTTTACTCAACAGGAAAAACATATCTAGAAATCCCAGAATGCTCTAGTGGTTAGGAGTCTGTGAAACAGACCACATTGAAAATGTCCCAGTGAACACAAATATCATTAATTTGGGGTGGTTGTTTTCCCCAGCATCTTGCTTTATGCCAGCAAAGAAATATTCACCCCTCGAAAATGCTTGATTTTTTTCACCATGGTGTCCAAAGGCTAAAATATGTTTCATGGAAGCAGCTGCACTTTCAAAATGCATTGATTTTTTTTTTTATCATGTTTCTTTTCCCTCTTTTGTTTGAAAATTTTTTGCACAAGTTTCACAAAGCACACATCCCCATATGCACACACTCAGACTGCTTTAGCTCTTCTTATTGCTGCAGAATTGGTTTCCATGGCAACACCAAGGCCTAGACTCTGACTCCAGGATGTTTGACAAAAAAGAAAGAGAAAAAAAATAGAAGAGAAACTGAATATTTCATTTACATAGAAATAACATTTTAGAGATGAATCATTACACTTGTTCACCCACCTCTGCACTTCCCTAAACTCCTGCTGTGTGATAATACTTTGAGCTCCGTGCATGACATGTCAACCATTGGGAAACCCAGGATGCAGCCATCCAAAAGCCACAGGTGTACCCTGTGCAAATGCACCCGCAGTGCACCTTTCCTGCATTCTGCAGTGCAGGGCCACTGATCGGATGGTAGGAGGTGAGGAACAGTGTGGAGAGCAGATGCTAAGATTAATTATTCTAGCATAGAATATTTACAGCTTCATCCTGGTAGCAACTGCAGCACTTGCTGTCGGGTTGCCTCCCTCCATGCTGCTCTTCGAAATTTCAGGATTCATTCGTCTTTCACTTTTGGCCAATCCATGTCTCTCTAATCAGGACCGCGTCCTTATCTTGTTTGTCAGTGAATATCCATCATAGGTTTATTTATTTATTGAGATCTTTATCTTGCATCCTACAAAAATAAATAAATAAACTCTTTTCTCGGAGAGAGTTACGAAAAAAATCACATTTAATTACAATCCATAAAACACAGATCAAACTCACAATAACAGACCTAGTAAAACCAAACATCAGGCAATAGCCAGTACTACGTTTAATTTAATGTAATTTTGATTTATGTTCTAGGGATGGGCATGGCCAAAATTTTTGTTTCAGTTTTTGTGGGTCTGTTTTTGTGTCTTTTATTTGCAATACCTTGCTGAAAATGAATGAAAACTAAATTCTTCATTGGGGGGGGGGGGGGGCAAATTCTATTTAAGAACATAAGAAGCTGCCATACTAGATCAGACCAAGGGTCCATCAAGCCCAACATCTTGTTTCCAACAGAGGCCAAACCAGGTCACAAGAACCTGGCAAGTACCCAAACATTAAATAGATCCCATGCTACTAATGTTGGTAATAAGCAGTGACTATTCACTAAGTGATTAATGTTGTGTTCGGCGATCCACGTGTCCGTCCTGTGGACTGCCAATTTTACCTCTGCCTGCAGAGCCCTCCAGTGGCCCAACATAGGCCTCCTCTTCCCCATAGCAGCAGCAGGCCCAACAGCATGCCACACAGCATTTGCGGCAGGATGCCGCCATTCCTGGCCCGGCTCCCCTTAGGGTGCACACGCGCTGACTGCTGGCGATTTAAAGGGACAGCAGCGGGAATTGGGTAGAAATGCCTCCTGATGACATCATAGCCTGCCCAGTATGTAAGGCCCTCCTGGACATCTTTTCAACGCCTTGGAAATAGGTCGTCTTCTTTGAGAAATGCATTGCCTCCACGTTACAGGTTCCTGACTTCTGTTCCTAGTTCCTGTTCCCTGTTGTGTTCCTGAGTTCTTATGTTCCTGGTTCCATTGGCAATCTGGTTCATCTTGAGTTCATGTCTTCCTCAGCTGTCTTCAGTATTCTTTGCTGATCCTATGGTCCCTCATCCTCTCATTCGTTCCTTGCTCTTCAGATTGGACTTCTGGCTTTGACCTCGAATTGGACCCTGATGCTGCTTGACCTCCGCCTGCCACTGACCACTGCCTGTTTACCGTTTCTGACTGAACTCTGCCTGTCCCAACCTCTGCCTGAACCTCGACTCTGTGTGAACTCTGCCCGCCTTGACCAGAGCCTGAACCTGACTCTGATTACCTGCCGCCTGCCCTGACCACTGCTTGACCTGACTCCACTTCTCCTACTGTACTGTCCCACAACTACTCCCACATAATAGTTTTTCACCTCCACAGAGGCCCAAGCCTAAGTCCAGCCAGCCTCAGCACCCGAGGGCTCAAGCTAAGGGGAACAAGGGCTGGTATTAGGAAAGCTCCAGTTGGGTCTCTGCTTCATCCAGCTCCACCTGTCAATGGTGGAGACCTGCAGGGCTGCTCCCTGCAAGTTATGCCAGCTCCTCCAGGGCCCAAGGGTCCACTCCTGCAACAATTAATAGAAATGTATGGACTTCTCCAAGAACTTATCCAAACCTGTTTTAAACTCAGTTATACTGCCTTAACCACATCCGCTGACAATGAATTCCAGAGCTTAATTATTATTAATGAATTTATTTTATTTAAAATCTTTTCTATACCGTCGTTAAGTTATTTACCAACACAACGGTTTACAAAAAGGCACATATAGTAACATTAAATATTTAAACTAGGTAAAACATTGTAGAAGTGCCAAAAATGTTCCGGTTACAAAGTGTATTCTAATATAAAATTATTTGATGAATTTCGTTTGTCTTGTCCTTTTAATACATGTATCAGTGTTAATTAACATGTAAGTCTCTCTTGCAATTCATATTCTATATAAAGTTATCAGTGAAATTTGTATAAAAAATAACAAATAAGCACATAGTAAAACTAAGTGCTGAGTGCTTAGTTTATGATGCCCGCTTTTATTTACTTTCTCCGTTCTCTTTATAAAAAGCCTGTTTAAAAAGCCACTTTTTAAACTTCCTTTAAATAGTTTAAAATTTCTCTGCAATCTTATCTCATGAGGCATTGAATTCCACAAGTTGGGTCCCGTTAAAGACAGTGCTCGCTCCCTGACTTGTGTAAGTCGTGCTGTCTTAACAGATGGAACAGTCAGGAGGGCTTTATTAGCCGACCTCAGATTTCTATGTGGTACATGTACATGCAGTGCTGTGCTAAGCCATTCCTCTTTTTCATCGTGAATTAATTTATGTATTTTACATAGTGCTTTATATTATACATTGATTGAAAAGGAATTTTCTCTGATTTGTTTTAAATGAGCTACTTGCTAACTTCCTGACGTGCCCCCTAGTTCTTGTATTATCTGAAAGAGTAAATTACCGATTCACATTTACCACTTCAAGTCCTTTCATGATTTTGTAGATATCTATCATATCCTTCCTCAGCTGTCTCTTCTCCAAGCTGAACAGCCCCAACCTCTTTCCTTACAGGGGAGCCATTCCATGCCCCTTTATCATTTTGGTTGCCCTTCTCTGTACCTTCTCCAGTGCAGCTATATTCTTTTTGAGGTGCGGTGTCCAGAACAGCAAAAAGTATTCAAGTTGCAGTCTTATCATGGTGCGACACAGAGGCATTATGGCATTCTCCATTTTATTCACCCTTCCCTTCCTAATAATCCCTAACATTCTGTTTGCTTTTTTGACTGCAGCAGCACACTGCCATCCCAGACATAAAGCATCACCCCGCCACAAAGTTGATCCTCCCTATCATTGCGATATAAATTGTACTTTGATATAGCACTGACCCACTGGTTATCCTCCTTCACCAAGTCTCTGAGATGCCAATTAAGTCTATGTCATCATTCACTGCTATACACTCTAACTCTTCCATCTTACTTCTTAGACTTCTGGCATTGGTCTACAAACATTTCAAAGTGTGTTTTTTGTTTATAGTAACAACTTGCTATTCAGTTGACAGGGATATTTGAAATATTTTAACTCAGGTGATTCTTTACTTATAGGCACATGGACTACTTTTGCTTTTATTGGAACCTCTCTGTTGGGATGCCCTAACTCTTCTGTTTCATTAGTATCCTTTGAAGTTACCTCCCTCCGAACCTTGCACTGCTGAGCGACTGTCGGCTTTCCCCCTTGTTCTAGTTTAAAAGCTGCTCAATCTCCCTTTTAATGGTTAGTTCCAACAGCTTGGTTCTATCCTGGTTAAGGTGGAACCTGTCATTTTGTAAAAGACTTCCTCTTCCCCAAAAGGTTCCCCAGTTCCTTACAAAACTGAATCTAGGTCCCCTGCACCATTGCCTCATCCACACATTGAGACTCTAGAGCTCTGCCTGCCTCTGGGGACCTGTGCGTGGATCAGAGAGCATTTCAGAGAATGCTACCCTGCAGGTTCTGGGTTTCAGCTTTCTACCTAAAAGCTTAAATTTGGCTTCCAGAACCTCCCTTCCACATTTTCCTATGTTGTTGGTGCCCATATGTACCACTACAGCCAGCTCCTCCTCAGCACTACCTAAAATCCTATCTGTGATGCCTGAGTTCCGCCATCTTCACACCAGGTAGGCAAGTTGCCAGGTGATCTTCTTATTCATTTCTTTTGGAGCTGCAGAACAAGCTCCACCTTTACAGCAATTCCTATGCTCCCCAATGATGGAGGCACAGGTGGCAGCAGCAGCAGACGAGAAATAAAAGACTCCATGGAGCATGCCTGTTTGGATTGCATGTGTATATGTGTGTGTGTGAATGGGATACTGCCTGGGTTGCCTGTTGTATGCGTGAATGGAAGCCTGCGTGGAATATGTGTGTGTGTGTGTGTGTGTGTACATGTTAGTGTGAATGGGGAGACTGCCTGGTATGGGTTGATGTGAATGGGAGCCTGCCTGGGATTTGGGTGGGTGAGGGGGTGTGAATAGGAGCCTGCCTGTGGGGTGTGGGTGTGAATGTGACTGGGAGCCTTCCTGTGTTTTGTGTGTGTGTGTGGTATGTGTGAAAGAATGGGGGTGCAGGTGGAGCCCAACCTGTCATCAGCAGAAATGAGGAGGAGGGCCCCCGGTCTGCTGGCAGATCCCTATGAAAGAAGAACTGGAGGCACCTGGGTGTGTGTGAGAGGGGGAGCATGTGTGTGTGAGTATAGGTTTATGCATGTGTGAGCGAGCTTGTGTCTGAGCGCAGGAATAAGGATGTAGGCCCAGAGGGGAACAAAGAGGCCCCCATGTCTCCAGGAGAAGGCAGCTCCTGACACATCTCTGTCCTGAAAGTAAATGCTGAATGTTGCTGAAAGTAAGCTGTTTATGTTGAACCATTTGCTTGGGAAGAATAAAGTTTTATAGAAGAAGACCAGGGTCCAGAGTGTGCCTGTCCTCTGTGAAATTACAGCCTGCTTGTGCTATCCCGCAAGGAATTAAGAAACTGCAAATAGTCGAGAGTGAGTGAGGGATGGTTTGGGGGTTTTTAGTTCTTCAGTGAACTCTTAAGCACTTTGCAGTCACCTCTCAGTTAACTGCTACATTAAAAGGCAAATAATGGCTTCCTCAGAGATCAGTCCTTTTGTAAGATTTTAAAGATGGCATCCTCCATGGTAGTTACTGCACATCTCAAAGTCCTTACTTCTCGGAAAATCTGAAGATTGAAAGGTATGCAAGATCTAGCCAGAATCAAGATCCATCTGGGGATCTCTTTTTCAGTAGAAGGGATGCAAGCAATTACTAATCTTGGCATGAAGTTTATTGGTCCGTGGGTGATGTAATGAAGTGTATAAGCCTTGGTTTAGATCTGAAAACTCTGTGGACAAGTTAGAATACCCTGCCTGCCAAATTCAAGTGCTTACATTTCATTTCAGCTTTAATGAGAATGGACAGAAAATTCTCCATGAATCTCCCAGAAAGACATAATACATTTTAGAACAATCTTAATTTGACAAATACTCTCTGAATTTAACAAAATCTTATTGGGTGAATAAATCTTGAGAAGGCTTTATAAAGCATGTCAATAATGTAAAGAATGAGGTGGGGGAACACAATATATCAAGAATAGATTGATTAAAACCTACTGAATGACAAGAAATATTAACGGCATTTAATATTTTAGAGATTTATTAAACTTTGAGGTTAGCAGTCCTGCAAAAAGATTGATTAACTATGGCAGTGGTATAAATAATGCCTATCTTGTGGAAGGTTCTGAGGCTCTCATACATCTTCCTCTCAGTTGCACTGTACATGTATGAGAGACTGACAAACATTCAGTATTTCTCTACTCACTTCTACTACTGTAAAACTGTTACTTTTGGTAAGGTATGGCATACTTTATGGATGTTATTTTCAAGCACAATTCCACATATAAAACATGGTTTTATAAAATTGCCCCCTCTAATGTGGGTAACTTCCATACATATATCATACTCACAGGCACATTTACCCAGACAGTGCGGAAAGATTCCCCGGTGGGGCAGAGTTTTCATTGATATGTAATACCTTTCAAGTTTAAAAAGCACGCACCTAACTTTGCACGGGTGATTTACATGCTCTGGAGAGCAGATGCAACTTATGTGGGCAGTTTCGGTGGGGAAATTTTCTTAGTGAACACACATGTGTGTGCGATCCCTTTGAAAAGGGCTACGAAGGAGATGAGATTATCTGAGACTAGGACAAAAGGCGCTCTCATTTGTAGACCCTAATTTCTTGAACAGTGTCCCTAGGGAATTGTGCTCGATGGGGGAATTATTTGAATTTTAGAAAATACTGCAAGAGCCTGTATTTTAATTAATGGCATCTGAGGGATGCCTTTGCACTATTATATCCTAGATTCATGAGTTATAGTGAGCTACTTTTATTTGCAGCTCTATTATTTATTAATTGTTTTGCATATTATTGTATGTCTGTCATTTGTTACTTTTCTTCTTTATTATAATGTTATTTTATACTGTATTTTAATGTAAATTGCTGTAACTATACCCTGAGCCTGTATAGATGAGCAGATGATAACTCAAATCTGTCTATCAATTAATCAATCAAACTTAGGCATGCATTTGCCCCTTTAGTTACCTGTGATGTTACAAAATGACCCTCCCTGTTCCTGAATTATAATTCTTTGCTGTTCAAGTAACTCAGTGCTACAGGGCCCATTCTCCCAAGTTCTTCTTTCCTAAGAAGAAAAGAAATTAGAAAATCAGGACCATAAGAATTTTTGTTATTGTACATAAGCGATTGCTTTTCACTGCATAGGGGGGACACAAGTTACAAAATGAGAAACAGAGAAAAAGGCAAGAAATCTAACAGACATGGGAAAGTTGGAGGCATTGCTTGAATAACCAAATACATGCTGCCAGCACCTGGGGGGCAAGCTTCAGGCTTTCTGCCTCTGAGAAAGATCACGTGTGCCTTTTACCCTTGAGCTTGGCACCAATTTTCAAAGTGAATGTTCATGCTCACTTTCAGTTGGAAACGTGCAGTGGGCACAAAGGACGTGCGGTTGTTCACACCTGCTTCTTGGGTTTCTGTGGGAACGGGAGCATAAAGATTCGAAGCTGCCATCGCTGCACCCACCTCTCCTCCCCGACCTAATCATGCCCTCGAGCACGCCCTCGCTTAATGCAGCTAAAAGTCGCGTTGCGGGAGGGAGGCAGCCGATCAATGCACATACAGTGCATTTATTTATTTCAGGCATTTCTAGAATGCTTACCACCAAAACCCTAAGCGTTGTACAGGGTAAACTTTTCATAATCTCAAACCGAAATCAAATAAGAAAAAAAAAATTACAACAAACCTCAAGAGAAACATTTCAAAAGGCAAATAGAACTAAGTCCCAAAGTCTGCAGCTACACCCAGATGCTCAACTGAAGGCCTCCAAATATGTCTTCCATGAAGAGTTGAACAATTTTGAATTGGTAATTAAACAAAGACGTTCAGATAAATCCATAAGATTTTATACGGTGAAAAGACAGATTGGTTAAACTCAACGATCAGACTTCATTTATTTATTTATTTATTTATTTATTTTTAATTTTTATATACCGGAATTCCTGTATACAATACAAATCAGTCCGGTTTACATGGAACGAAAAGATAGCCCTGGTCTGGGAAGTCAGATCAGGGTTTTTTTACAAAGAACATTGAACAATAACATATAATACATTCATAATACAAAGAACATTGAACAATAACAATAAATCCTTAAATATTTTCGTAATTTAATTAAAATTAGGCCAATGGCATGTTGAACTTAAATTAAATGTAAGGTAAATTGAAATTTAATTTTGCATAAAATTGCATATTATTAACTGTAACACAGAATATTCCCAAGTTCAATCAGGATGCGGCGCTTAGTTACATTCTGGAGATTGGAACGCTTGCCTGAAGAGCCAGGTTTTTAACTTTTTTTTGAACTCTGGTAGACTGGGTTCGAGGCGTAGGTCAGGGGGGAGAGCGTTCCAATGGTGTGGTCCTGCAGTTGAGAGTGCTCTTTTTCTTAGTAATGATGTTGCTGGAGGGGCGAATAATGTGCCTCTGTAAGCGCTTCTGATGGGTCTGGAGGATAGGTGTGGACGAAGTTGAGTTTGGAGTGATATAGGTGCGATGTTGTGTATTGATTTATGAATAATGGTGAGGGTTTTAAAAAGGATTCTCTGTTTGATGGGTAGCCAGTGGAGGTTGCTCAGAATGGGGGAAATATGTTCTCTTTTATTGGTGTTTGTTAGGATTCTGGCAGCGGCGTTTTGTACCATCTGTAGAGGCTTGATACTGTTAGCGGGGAGACCAAGTAGAATTGCGTTACAGTAGTTGAGTTTTGAAAAAATAATGGATTGAAGGACGAGGCGAAAGTCATTGAAGTGAAGGAGTGGTTTTAACTTTTTGAGGACTTGTAGTTTATAGAAACAGTCCTTGGTGGTGGTGTTTATAAAATTGTTTAAGTTAAGTTGATTGTCAAGCCATGCTCCTATATCCCTGACTTTTGAGGAGAGATAAATGTTTAATGAGGAGGGTTGCGAAAGGCTGGGTGAGTAGATACGTGGGTCTTGTGAGATAAGTATCATCTCTGTTTTGCTGGAGTTTAAAATCAAGTTTAGGTTGGAGAGGAGTTGTTTAATTGGTTGTAAACAATCCTCCCAGAAGGAGAAGGTTTTTTGAATAGATTCTGTGATGGGTATGAGGATCTGGATATCGTCTGCATAGAGGTAGTGCGTAAGCTTGAGATTTGATAGCAAATGGCAGAGGGGGAGGAGGTAAATGTTGAACAGGGTGGGTGAGAGAGATGAACCTTGTGGTACGCCTTGGTCTGATAGGATGGGTTCAGATTCCTTATTGTTTATTCTGACCTTGTAGAACCTGTTTGATAGAAACGATTTAAACCAACTGTGGGCAGTGCCTTTAATTCCTATGTTTGATAGTTGGTCTAAGAGTTGTGAGTGGTTTACCGTGTCGAAAGCTGAGGATAAATCTAGAAGAACCAGTAGGTATGATTGTTTTTTCTCCAGATTCAGAAGTAAGGTATCCGTGAGAGAAAGCAGTAGGGATTCTGTGCTTAATGATTTCCGAAAACCATATTGTGCAGGAGAGAGAATGTTGTGCTCCTCGAGATATTCGGAAAGTTGTTTATTGACTGCTTTTTCCATCAGTTTGGAAATCAATGGTAAGTTCGCAATGGGTCTGAAGTTTGCTGGGTCAGTGGGAGATGCGTTTGGTTTTTTCAGTAGTGGTTTAAGAATTGCTAGTTTTAACTGATTGGGTACCGTACCTTGGGCTAAGGAGGTATTAATGATTTCAGCAATGGGTTTTGCTACGGTGTTTGGGATGGAGGTGAGCATGTTGGTAGGTAGAGGGTCTGAGGGATGTGCAGCTGGTTTGATTTTTTTGAGTATGTTTTCGATCTCCATGGCGGATGTAGGTTCGAATGCCTCTAGACTGGCATTCTGAGAGATTTGGTATGTACTCAGAGGTGTTAGTGGAGCATTGTGGGTTGTAAGAGGTAGAGTTAGGTTGGAGATTTTTGTCTTAAAATAGGTGGCCAATTCATTGGCCTTGTTGAGTGCTTGTTGGTCTGGAATGGAAGGGGGGGTTGGTTTGGTAAGAGATGAGACGTAAGAAAATAGAGCTTTTGAGTCGAAGATGAAATTGTGAATTCTTTTTGCGTAGAAGTCCTTCTTTGTACACCCCAACGTGATACAACTTCATACACCAACTTCATACACCAACTTCATACCCAACTTCATAACCAACTTCATACCCAACTTCATACACCCCAACGTGAGTTAAGATCCACCAACAAAGGTCTTCTTACAATTCCCACAGTTAATCCGCCCACTTAAGTGAGGTGAGAGACCGTGCCATTTCAATCGCAGGACCAAAACTCTGGAATAGTTTACCACAAAATCTGAGACTTCAACCCAATCTGAGTAAATTTAAAAAAGAGTTAAATACGGAATAAAAAATTTGTATAAACAAAAATAAAAAGGAGCTCCAAGCAACAGAGGCAGCAACCGACAAGTCTCTCTCTGGTGTCGGCCAGAAGAGCCGGCCCAGCTGAAGATACCTCTAACAGTAATGAGCAAAGTAACTGCATTGGATTACAAACACAGAGCATCGCGTTAGCCCAAGAAAGAGAATCTGATCACTAAAAGGGCTGCTGGGCTTTTCGCCTGTGCCAATTGCTTGGAAAATTGGCCATCCGGTGTTTTCCAACCACGTAATCTTCCGCATGCTACTCCGTTCTGAAAACGGCAATATTTTATTTTGTTAACAAGGGTTGAGAGTGTTTTATGTCAAAGCACAGGAAGATCCTCCTAATGACCCCGGAAAGGGCCTGTTTGACTGCACAGAAAATCTCCAGCAACCTTGCCTTGAATAGGAAGGAGTTTCTCACTGGTTTTGGGGGAGAAATAGTATACTTCCTGTTTAGCCGTGCCTCTCTTTCTATGTCTGGATCTATCGATTGTAAGTAGGACTTTACCTAACCATCCTTCTATGTCTATCTGTTATCTGTTTTATTACTGTAGATGTTTATCATATCTACACCTACTGCATTTATTTAGCACAGCTTCTTTCCTTTTTTTTTTTTTTCCTAATCTATTCTGGCAGCAGTCTTCCATGAACCAGATGAAGCAAAGAGCCCGGGTTACAGAAAAAGCAGTCAAGGTCCTTCTATTAACATTTCGGAGGCCTTGCTCTGCCCACCGGTGGTGAGCTGCATTGATCTATAGATATTAGAAATACAGCTTTGCCATTCTTTGTGCCACAGGGATTCTTTTATTTCTTCTTTTTTTCATTGTAAAAGTTTTATTGGAAAATTGTTGCAATTCTAATTATTCAAAACTACAGTACAAGAAGATAGCAACACATCAATGTTTTGCCAAGTGGGTTATCATAGGAATTTTTAGGGGGCAATTTTCAAAGGGATTTCTACGAGTAAACGGGTATTTACCTGCTAAAAAAAAAAACTTTGAAAATTGCCCCTTTTATGCAGGTAAAAGAGGAGATGCTGAGTGGGGGCAGAGCTGTGATGGGAGCAGAACCAGGAACATCCTAGGAAAGTGCATATAAGGAGTTTAATTCCCTGCGTGTATTTCCCAGTAGGGAGTTTGCATCTGCAAATCCTGAAGGTACTTTTTGTACCCACAATCCCTGTTGTGCCACAGATGTTCAAAACAAAAATCCACAGAGAGTTTCCCTTTGAAATTAGCTTACATAGGGGAAGCTGAAAGTAGCCTTGCCCATGCTGTCCTCTCTCTCTCTCTTATTGAGATTTTTTTTAGCCAGGATGTTTTGTCTTGCTCCTTTGGGCATCCTGCTCAAGAAGGAACGTTTTCTTTTCATGACAGATTGAACTTTTAACAGTGAGAATTCAAATTAAAAAAATAACTGGAGATGCAGATTAGATGCATTAACATGGACGGGCAAAGGTCTGAATGCAAGTCAATAACCCCCACACTTTTGGGGTTAAAATGAACTCTTGCCATTAACATGATGGTTAAGAAGTAGCATATACCCTAAATAACATAAGAGGGAGGTATTGAGTGATGTGTGATTGGCCACTGTTCATTCCCTTGTTGCTTGAGAAGTTGTAACTTTGTTTTGATTTAGCACATGCAATGTTTATTTATGACGTGCTATTTTCTGATTGCGGTTTGTCTTTCGACCATTGCAAAAACTCAAGAAATGTATTTATTAGCAAAGTAACTTTCACTGCCCCCAAGTTCTTTGGATGACCTTGAAACATTTCACACTTTTGAGAATTTTGGTTTAAAAATCTTGGAGAAGCAACTTGACTTGTAAGCTTTCTCTTAATGGATCCTTGATCCATTAAGAGAAAGCTTTGAGAAGTTGGCCCCTCCATATGGAACTCCCTACCTCCCGATATACGCCTGGAAACATACACACCCACTTTCAAGAAAAAACTGAAAACATGGCTCTTCCAGCAAGCTTACCACACATCACCTGCCATTACATAAACCCCCACTGTTTAACTAAAAATTGAGTAACTAAGAATTTGCTACATGACTTGGAATCTATTTCTCGGAATATGTCTCATGCCCATCGATTTTGTACTTTGACTCGGCTAATTATGTAATTAGCTTTTGTAAATAGTTGTGATTTTACTGATTTTGCTGTATCTATTTATTGGTATCACGGACGCTCGCGGCATAGTCAGCTCTATACCCTATCCCACTTTTAACCACCTTGTTCTCAGTTACATGTAAGGGCCCTGCCCAAAAGTTAACCTGTTTTTTCAATGTTATATGTAAGGGTTCTGCCCATTTGTTCCTTTTTAACTGTAAACCGATGCGATGTGTAAACGGTCATCGGTATAAAAGAAACTTTAAATAAATAAATAAATAAATAAAATAAATTTCACTTTTAAACTTTTCCATTCAAGAGATCCAGTGCCACCAGAGGATCAGTGAGCCTTGCTGTTGACTGCACAGTTTTCTCATGTTTAGCATTTTTTAAATTAGATCATATAAATTTTTCAGATGATCTATCAGCCTTAGTCCCTAAATTGAATAAAATAGTGTTTCCTTGTTCTTTAACCTGCATATTGTCTAGGCCTGAAAGGAATACAGGGTCATGCAAATTTGCTAAAACCCTGGGTAGTTATTTTTAGACAGACATAACCTTCTTCCTCCAGGAAGCTGCAACTGACTAGTGCTAGTATGTTCTCTCTCCACTTTTCGTTTAGACTTTACTTGTCATATCTGTAAAATCATCGAGTACAGATGAGTCACAGAACAGTACCCTCTCGATATTTCACATCATGGAAACCTGATGATACCTTCTATATGGGACATTTTTGTCCTATCCTGTCCTAGATTTTGAACTTTTACTTCAAAATGTTCAGGGGTTTTTAGTCTGGCTCAACAAATGTGAACTGCAAGTCCCAGACTACTTTGGCATAGAACCTACAAAGATAATTGAATTGGCACAGATTGGAAACTTGTGAGCTGTAGTACCATCCACAAGATTTCAATTCTTAAACCAAGGCTAAACAAAATTGTCCCACTGTTTATGGAGTGACCCAGTTTCCCTCTTGTACAGTCTGAGAAGATCACGTGATCAGTAGTCCTCGACTCTTCTACTCGCTCACTGATTTTCTGCATTCTCTTGCTTGAGATAACACATCTCATGGCTCCTCACTATGAACCTGAACCAGAGAATGAAGATAGGACATGTCAACACAGAAGGCTGAAACAGTCTGGTAGTTACAAGTACAAAAGCGATCTCCTTTACCCTTGCATTTGTGCAAAATATGCATCGTCTATGCAGCATCGCGGTATTGGGACCATTAGGCAGGGATAGAAGTAAATCACGGGCCCGAGTTTCATGTACATTGTTTGCTTCAAGATTCTCAGTTGCCACGTGTACACGGAGAGAAGAGTTTTCAAAGCCATCGACACCCGGGTGAAATAGCTTGGCTGAAAATTTCTCTTGTTTACTTTTTTATCTGATTTATATTCTGCCTTTCAGACACTTCAGAGTGGATTATGTACAGGTACTGTAGGTATCGTTCTGTCCTCAGAAGGCTCACAGTCTAAGTTTCTAAGCCAATGGAGGGTGAAGTGACTTGGTCGAGGTTACAAGGAGGAACAGCAGCAAAAAAAAACCCCAAAAATGAGCGATCTTGCATAGAGCATGACCTTTTAGCTGGGCTGCGATTCCTAAGTCATATGTTGGTCAGGGAGGAAAAATGGTATGTGCACTTGCCGTTTTTAGAAGTACACACTGCATGGCAGCCCAAGTGCAAGATACATGGCTGTTTTCAAGGGACGTAATTCATGCATATTTTGCAAGCGCATGGGCTACTGGAGACTTGCCCCTATTGTGTAGTTACATTTGAAAATTAATTCACTAGGGCTACAATTTCTTCCTTTCTGAAATGACCCCCAGGTGTCAGAGGAGGCCTGATGGGATCTGAGAGATGCAGGGAAGAAACAGGAAGACACAAGCTGTCATATTTCCTGCTGAACCATGAAAAGGTGCTCTACAGGGATATTTTTAAATCTGTGAAGTAACCCGGCGGCTGCTTCATGATGCATGTTCCATAAATGCTAAACACAGCATTTTGTTCAGTTTTCCATTGGGTACTTAACACCGCACACCTTCCCAGATGTAACGCGTCTAATTTAAAAACACAATTAATGCTTTGCTTTTGCTAGGCACCGAATTACCGGCCCTATTTTTTTTGTGTACAATATTATTTCTGCTGCGTTTATAGTACTTCTTTTATCAGAAAACAAACTACGGGCTTGCGATCAATATATCCATTGCACTGGGGACAATGCAAGGAAGAGAACCACCAGTAAATTTGGCTTTTGTGGCATTCTTTTATTCTTTTCTCTAACAAACATGTGGCTTAGAAGTTTTCATGTGTGTAGCAGATGAAAATGTACCAATTTTCCTTTGTAACCGGATCAATAACTCAGATCAAGTCCTCACAGTTAGGGACTCCATTACCTTATCCGACAGAAACTTGGCCAAGTTAAAACGCTGCCGCATTGCGGTGCTGCACACATTTAGGAGGGGGAATTAACTTTAAAATGAAAAGTTAATTACCTCTTTTGTTTTCAGGGTTTCTCCAGGGTCCTACATTCCTCACCACGCGATGTTTTCTTGCAGGGAACAACTCAGAACTCTATAACAGGAAGACTAACGGAGCATTAAGAATGGTACTGGCTGAGGTTACTCACCAGGCTTTCACTGTTTGTAGCACTGAGACTTGAGTTTCTAGCCAGAACCTAGGGATCTGAGTTGCAAATTTCAAGCTGTAAACTAGCAACCATTCAACTAAAGGCACACCTTACCTAAAAGGAAGGAGGAACCCTCTCTATTTTTGTCCATTTGCTCATTTCCCCTTCTTTTACGCTCTCACTCTGTCGCACACTGTAACATTCCGGCCCCACGATCGGCTGTATTTACCCCCGAACTCTGCAGGGTGACACCAGACATTCTCACAGCGAGGACACCACCAGCACCTCCCAGCCCATCGCGCCATGCCTCTCCCTAGGCACACGCACGCTCGCTGCAGCTTTGAGGACCCCCGCGGTGGGGAAGAGACTGACGGCGTGTCCTTATGACATCGGCAAGGCTGGGCATTTTAGCCTTAGCAACAGGACCTTCTGCCATTACAGTGCGTATTGCTGTTCCCTGTGCCTTGTCTTGCTGTTCCTCTGCCTTGCCTCCTTGCCTTACTCCTGTCTTGCCCAATCTCTCTGTGTCTTGCCCGGTCCACCCTATCTTATTTGTCTTGGCTTGATTACCCAGTTCTGACCTTTGGAGTCTGACCTCGTTCCTGATCGCTGCATGACCCTTGGCCTGGACCTGGCTATCGTCTACTCGCTGCCTGCCCTGATGCTTGGCCTGGACCTGGACACTGCCAGCTCTGACCACTGGCCCTGCACTAGACTCCATCTGATCACTCCTTATGAAACTTTCACCTTTCTCCTGCTAGTCCCTGGAACCCAAGGGCTCAGCCTGTGGGGAACAAGGCTGGTATAGGTGAAGCTCCAGATCCAGTGCCAGTAAGAGCGAGTGCACCAGCTGTCAGCATGAGCCTAGTAGGTTCACCCACTAGGCTGCACCAACTACTCCACAGCCCAAGGGCTCAAATCCGTGACAAACACCATTCTGCTCATGAGCAAAGCCATTTTCCTAACTATTCGCCTCATACCCTGTTATATTAAGACTCAGGATCACACTTCTGCCACCAGTTCCTCCCCATTAGTCCCCCTGCAGTGTTCCATCCTACCTTTTCCAACCCAGCAGCTCATTGATGTTTACTTCAATCTGTCAAATTATCCTACAGTGCTAGAGTAAAATACATTTTTTAAGTTATTTTTAATCCGTAAAGGCAATTAAATAAGTTGATATGCTTCTTTAGAGAGCAATTTTCAAAAGCTATTTACCTGGAAAAATACTTGTAATCCCGGACTAATATCCCCTACTAAGGCCCCAGGAACCACAGCTCAAATACAGTGGTAGATGTCACAATCTTCTGTTAATTTTCTCAGAGTATCCAGAATTCCCTGATGGGGGTGGGGTGGGGGGAGAGATTAGTCTTCCCTGTGCATTGTTTGACGGTTTCCCAACCCTCTCCTGGAGGCACACAACCAATCGGGTTTTCATGATATCTATAATGAATATGCATGAGAGAGATTTGCATACACTGCATCTCCAAAGCATGCAAAACTGTATCATGCATATTCATTGTGGCAATCCTGAAAATCCAACTGAATAGGTGTACTTGCAGGAGAGGATTAGCGAACACTGGTTTAAACAATTATTCAAGTCAATTGAAAACAAAAGTAATAATCATGCTGAAAGCTGATGTGGTTTCCAACTTAAGCTTTTACGGATTAAGAATGCGAAGATATGGCTAAGTTCTTTAAGGAAAAAATTGTTAATTTTCAGACACAAAAAATCTCACTACCTAAAGATCCAGGTTAATCCTGGTCATCATTTGAACCTGTTGGTTCCCTAGAAATCCGTTCCATTCTATCGAAGTTAAAACCGGCCAATCACCCCTGGGATCCTATATCTCTCAAATATTTTAAAATCTGCTTTGACTGTATTACCCCTACTATTACAGATATAGTAAATCTTTCTCTTTCTGAAGGTACTGTGCCAGTACCTTTAAAATGCACCATAGTTAAACTGATATTAAAAAATAATAAAAATGATGTTTCAGATTTTTAACAGTTTTACACCTATTTCTAATCTCCCATTTCTTGCCAAAGTCCTAGAAAAATCCGTTCAGAAGCAAATTATCTGATTATCTTGAATTGCATAATATTTTACACCTCTCACATGGGCCGATTCAGTAAAGTCCGTGGGAGAGCAGGCGAACGCCCACTCTCCCGGCGCGTGCACAGGCCACGCGCATCCCTAGCGCCTCCTTTTTGACAGGAGCGGCGGCTGTCAGCGGGTTTGACAGCTGACGCTCAATTTTGCCGGTGTCGGTTCTCGAGCCGGCTGACAGCTACGGGCTCGGAAACCGGACGCCGGCAAAATTGAGCGTCCGGTTTTCGACCCGACAGCCGCCGGCCGACTTCAAATTTTTTTTTATTTTTTTTTTTTACTTTTTTACTCTTTGGGACTCCGACTTAATATCGCCATGATATTAAGTCGAAGGGTGCACAGAAAAGCAGTTTTTACTGCTTTTCTGTGCACTTTCCCGGTGCCCGAAGAAATTAGCGCCTACCTTTGGGTACTGTATCGGCCCGTCAGTTTGGTTTTAGAAAATGGTATAGTACTGAATCTCTGCTTTTAGTGTTGTCCAATACTGTTCTTAGAATTTTTGACAATGGTGAAACTTTTATACTTGTTCTTTTAGATTTTACTGTGGCCTTTGATACCGTTGACTTTCAAATCTTAATTCAGAGACTGACTGAAATCGGCAAAAATGGAGAAATTCTGTCTTGGTTTAAGCCTTTCCTCTCAGAACGATCATACCAAGTAAAATTAAATGAATGTCACGCTGAAAAAAATTTGCATTGATTCAGGAGTCCCACAAGGATCATCTTTATCAGCAACACTTTTTAATATTTATCTTTTACCTTTATGTAAGTTGCTGTCAGGACTAGGTGTTACTCACTATATTTACACCGATGATGTTCAGCTTTTAATCCCCATAACAAATTCTTTGGAAGACCCCTTGAGAACTATTGAAATCTATCTAACCTCAATTAGACAGCTTTTAGTCCATATGAAATTGATTTTAAATAACCAAAAAACGGAAATGATTTTATTAAGCAGAAAACCACATTTTAATAGAGCTTTCCATTTTAAAACCGATTTCATGCAGATTGATTCAACCGATCAAGTTTGCGATCTTTTAATTTTAATTGATACAGATTTTAGAATGAAATTGACATAAAGCAAAAAATAAGAGATGGTTATGCATACTTTAAAACATTTTAAGCCTTTGTTAGATTTTAATGATTTCAGAACCGTTTTACAAACTCTGCATTTTTCCTCAATTGATTATTGCATTGCTCTTTTATTTGGTTTATCTGGAAACTGTTTAAGACGATTACAATTGCTCCAAAATGCAACTGCCAGAGTATTGTGCGGAGGAAAAAAATTGATCATATTACCCCAACTTTGATTGAACTTCATTGGCTTCCAATAAAACAAAGAATCAAGTACAACATTGTGGGGTAGATTTTTAAAGGGTTACTCGCATAAGTTATGTGCGTAACCCTTTAAAACCCCCCTGCGCACGCCGAGCCTAATTTGCATAGGCTTGGCGGCGCGCGCAAGCCCCAGGACGCGCGTAAGTCCCGGGGCTATGCTGGGGGGGGGTGTCGGGGGGGGGCGGCGGCGCGACTTTCAGGGTGTTCGGGGGGCGTTCCAGGGGGCGTGGTTCTGGCCCGGGGGCGTGACCGAGGCCTCTGAAATCGCTCCCGGGCTGGGGAATCACGCAACGGCGGCTGACCGGCGTGCGCGAGTTATGCCTGCCTGGGGTAGGCATAACTTTTGCAATAAAGGTAGGGGGGTGTAGATAGGGCTGTGGGGGTGGGTTAGGTGGGGGAAGGGAGGGAAAGGTGGGGGAGGCCGAAGGAAAGTTCCCTCTGAGGCCGTTGGAGCGGCCTCAGAGGGAACGGGCAGCGTGCTCTGGGTTCGGCGTGCGCAAGGTGCACAAATATGCACCCCCTTGTGCAAGGGTTTGCGCTTGGTGCGCGAAAAAAAGTACGTGCGGGCGTACTTTTCTAAAATCTACCCCTTTATGCATAATACATAAATCAGTAAACTGTGAACAAACTGAATGGTTGAATGCTTCCCTACAACTAAACACACCTGGAAGGAACTTAAGGTAGGCCAATAAAGAACTTCTTACAGTGCCATCAATAAGAACTGCACATTTGTCCGAAGTCAGAGATAGAGCAATCTCGGTGGCAGGCCCCAAATTATGAAACTCTATCCGATAAGCTTAGGCTTCAAAAGGACATTAAAACATTTTTTTTAAACCCTCAAAACATGGCTATTTAAAAAAGCCTATGAAACTTAATTTTGAAAAATGTCTTTTAGCAGTCAGATACATCTCTGATACTTTTTTCTCAGCTTAGGAAGCTTTTAGCAGGCAGAAATGCCTTTGGTGATTTTAATGCAGTGCTATCAGCGGAAAAATGGTCAGAAGTGTTTTAAATTTTTGTGTTTTACAACAAAGATTTTTGATTCTTAGTTTCTTATTTTTCTTATTTTTTATTTTTCAGATATTTTATCTTTAGATAACTTTCAATTTTCGTCATGTGTATTTTTTTTCTACTTTTATTTGAAATTTTAACTTGTACTTGTTTAACTAATCTCTACTGTATTTTTCTCATTAAGTCTTTGTATTTGAATTGTACACCGTCTAGATTGTTTTACAGATTGACGGTATATAAAATAAATAAATAAATAATGAAAAGTTGATAAACGGGTTCTTTACAGCTCTTGGTATTTACAAATTCCTTTTTAGATTTTAGATCTTCAGTAAATTGGTGACCCTAGGCTTGTTTTGATGGTACAGCCAATTCCGATTGATAATTTTGTACTTAGTGGCGTGTGATCAGGGCCTTCAAGGCATTTCCTGAATCTCCTAATTGCCTTTTTTTTTTTTTTGCTTGCTTTTTATTTCAGCAGAGTCGCTCACTGCCACTCACTGGAAGAAAGCACAGGCAAGCCTCTGTGATAAAACCACAGTGGGCTCCAATAAGGAGGAATGCCACCCATTCATTATCAGTGGTGTCAGCAGCAGCAGCAGCACAGTACAGGGTGGAAGGCAGGAGCACGCTCTGGTGGGAAGCAAGTCCCATCTTTGCCCCATGCTGTGCTCCTGGGCTGCGATGTGGAGGAGCAGCCTAGTGGTTAGAGCAGCAGGAGACCAGGGTTCAAATCCCGCTGTCACTCCTTGTGATCTTAGGCAAGTCACTTTACCCTCCATTGCCTCAGGTACAAACTTAGATGATGAGCCCTCTGGGGACAGGGAAATACCTCCAGTACCTGATTGCATAGTAATAAACAAGGAAAGATATCCAAGTCTCTAATCTAGAAACCCCAGGGTCCTTTCCTAGGAAAATAAGCCAAAAGGATAGGCAAAGGGGATGTGCTGCCCCTAGGAGGCTCAGTGATAGATTCCACAATTTAAGATGGCAGCAGGGATCTGAATCTCCATATGGGGGAGCCACACCCACAACAATACTACACAATCTGTATCCCCTTGCAAAATAGGAATCCACTGGAGTCTCTTCATGCCGATTGCTGTCTGAAAATTTGCCGCCCTTAATCCGGCTAAAAACATGAGTGGGTTTCCACAACGTGCGTGCATTTAGCTGATTCAGGAAAGAAAATTGGTGCCAGGGCCGTGGATAAAAGGTATCTTCTGACTTTGCACCAAGGTGGTCAGCTTGCCCCCCCTAAGGCCGATACAGTAAAGTCCCTAGCGCCTCCTTTTTCACAGGAGCAGCGGCTGTCAGCGGGTTTGACAGCCACGGGCTCGGAAACCGGACGCCGGCAAAATTGAGCGTCCGGTTTTCGGCCCGACAGCTGCGGGCCGAATTCAAAATTTTTTTTTTAACTTTTTTTTACTCTTCGGGACCTCCGACTTAATATCACCATGATATTAAGTTGGAGGGTGCACAGAAAAGCAGTTTTTACTGCTTTTCTGTGCACTTTCCCGGTGCTGGAAGAAAGTAGCGCCTACCTTTGGGTAGGCGCTAATTTCTTAAAGTAAAATGTGCGGCTTGGCTGCACATTTTACTTTCTGAATCGCGCGCGAATACCTAATAGGGCCATCAACATGAATTTGCATGTTGAGGGCGCTATTAGGTTCGGCGGGTTGGACGCGCGTTTTCCGCCCCTTACTGAATAAGGGGTAAGGGAAAATGAGCGTCCAACGACAGGCTGTATGAGGGCCTGTTTGTCTGCAGTAAAAATAAGCAAACAAAAAACAGTCACACTTTTCATCTTGTTCTTTAAAGATATGACAGGTACTTTTAGAATTCTACCCATGCAAAAAATAAAACTAGAGAAATAAAAAAAGAAAGTCATCAATTCTTAATGTTTTGGTGACTTAATATCAGATATATGGGAAGTTGGAAGATTTGGCATTAATTCTTAGTCTGACTCTTGCTGAGTTGTCTGGAACTGGAAGAGCCTGGCCAGTGCTGTTATTGATACAGGTAGAAAACTGTGTTGTCCAAAAGTTTGAGTCCTTGCAGAAATATTTTTATTTTTATGGGGGGAGGGGGGGAAATATAACAACAAAAATAATACAAAACAAAATCATGGAAATAGAAAAACAATTAGTTAAAATCCAGGGGAGGGGGAAAATGATGAGCCTCTCCTCCTCCCCCCTGCAGGCAGGAACCAATGCCCAGAAGTTCTTCTTTTGAGACACACATGCACACACATGCTCTCTCTCTCTCACATACACACATGCACACACACGCTCTCTCTCTCTCTCACACATGCACACACACGCTCTCTCTCACATACACACATGCACACACACGCGCTCTCTCTCTCACATATACACATGCACACACACGCTCTCTCTCTCACATACACACATGCACACACATGCTCTCTCTCTCTCACATACACACATGCACACACACGCGCTCTCTCTCTCACACACATGCACACACATGCGCTCTCTCTCTCACATATACACATGCACACACACACTCTCTCTCTCACATACACATATGCACACACATGCTCTCTCTCACATACACACATGCACACACACGCGCTCTCTCTCTCATATACACACATGCACACACACGCGCTCTCTCTCTCACATACACACACACACACTCTCTCTCACACACACACACACATACACGCACACTCTCTCTCTCTCACACACACACACAATCTCCCAGGTATAGTGTCAACCTTTGTTTTCATCTGCAATTGCAATGAGATATGATGGTGAGGGTACAAATGCGCACGGCTATTCAAAAAAGGCACAGGATTCAAATTCCATTTCCCTCCCACTAGTGAAGAAATAAAAGGGTGCCAACTAAGAAAACACCTTGAGTAGACGAGTCAGACCTTTTTATGATTGATATCCAAATGCATTCTGGTATTTGTAGTTTGCCGATAAGAAAAGAAGAATAAAGAAAGCTTGTGTCATGGAAGGCGATCAAAAGGCCATGGGATCTGTCTTCTCTGCTGCCTCTGCAATCACAGAGTTTATCAGATCCATCTTCTGTACTGTCTCCACAGTCTCAGGATGCATCAGTTCAGTCACAGGCTGTGTCTGAAGTAATGCACTGGATTCATCTTCTCTGCTGTCTCAGCAGTAATAGGTAAGCATCAGCCCAATCACCTACTATCTTAAGTAGTCAAAAGGCCTATAGAGCTTTTGGTCCCCAACCTGCCCCATCACAATAAAATTGTGTTCATTATTTCATTTTGCTTTTCTTTAAAATAAAATCACCTGCAGCTTGCCTTGCCACACTACACCGGATATCTATCTATCCATTTCTGTGAAAAAAAAACCCCACCCCCACCCCCACCCTTAGGCCCAGTCTCACCCTCTCAGGTGGCCCAGTGCATTCGCCACTCCACACCTTTCACCATTGGGAGTCTTAGGGGCGGGCTGGAGAGATGTTCAGTCGCTCCTGTGCCACCAGCTCTTTACTTCACAATGGCGCTGTCCGACCTGAGGCCACTCCTGCCCTGGAACATTCCCAGATGCAGGAAGCCACAGTATGTGGGAGGTGACTGGGGGTGGTCTGAGAGCACCTGGGAGGGCATCAGTATGCCTGGGGGGGGGCTTTTATTTTCAAATTCTGTGCATTTAGTTGGTTGGGCTGGAAGCCAGCTGATAGTGCACATTAAGAAAAATAAAATGAAATGAAAAATATTAAAACAAAGCAAACCAAACCTACCAAGGAAGTGCAAATGAACAAAATTTAAAAAATTCAACACACCCGTCCATGGCTTCTAAAGAAAGGAAAATTAGGATGGACTCATTTAAAAGAAAACCATTTGCTTTTTTTTGAGGATGATTTTCAACGCAATTTATGTGGGTAGAGAGCACTTTATCCAGGTTAATAGGCCGGCCCTCCCTCAGTGCAGCTTAAAGTTGGTGCTGTTTATTTTTTTATTTATTCTTTTCTTTGATTTATGTTTTGCCTTTGAAAGCGGATTACATTCAGGTACAGTAGGCAGGACGAGTTTAGGTCGGGAGAAGGAAAGTAATGCTCAGAGACTGCAGGTTCACTCTACCCACATCAAGCTTCAAAGATTACACAGATTAAGGGTTCCCGTGGATTTTGTCCCAGTGCAGACAGTTTCAGTATTGTCCCCTTTATACTCCTGATTAAGGATATTTCCTCCAAAACACGTATAGCGTCCCTGGTCAACCCTGCACATTACAAAGAAATTATTACTGAAAAGTGGTCAGCCAGTTCCAACTACTTCCCTTGGGGGCACAGAGTCAAAGCGTCGCCGCTGGCTTTACTCAGTCCCTGCGGGCTGTCCGTTTGGTCCATCACAGGGTGAAGGCTTCATCAAAATCTCCAGCCAAACAGGAAGATTAGAGCACAGCCTGCCACAAGGCGCAGGGACTGTGTTTCAGATAGGTCGTTCTTTGGCACAGAGCTCTTAAGGAAGCTGGGGGGTTTTGTTTTTCAGACATTCTGCTTGGAAGAATACAGCATAAATCAGCCTAGCGAGAAGGAAATGGCCCACGTCTGAAGTCAGCTTCTCAGTCGCTTTAGCTTCCTTATGACGTGTGTGTGTTTATTCCATCTGCTATAAAGCAAACAGCTGTTTAAAGAATGTCACTACAGCTCACAGAAGCAGAGTTTGAGGGCAAAAAAAAGGACCGTGCAGCCCATCTCATCTACCCAATGCACTCCCAATTGCATTGCCTTAGCCTCCAGTTGATCTCTGGCTTCCCCTTCATTCTTTCGTATCTAAGGATCCTTATCCCGTGACTTCTTGAATTCTGTTACTTGAGGAGGCGCAGCCGGGTTCTCCGGCACCCGGGGGCCAATACATTTGTGTTCTCTCCCATGCCCCCCCCCCCATTTCTCCTCATGGCATCACTGCATGGCACAACCGTGTGTGGTATCATTTCACCGGGGAAGGGTGGGAATCCAGCCAGCATGTCACCACTGGGTGCCACCGTGAAGGGCCAGTGCTAACTTGTTTGCAGCCCTGTATGAACAATTACATTGCTGGCCCTTTCTCATTCTGTTTTGTTTTTGTTTTTTTTTTACATTTTATTTGTATTTCTAATCAGGGTCAGTGCGAGGGTATTAGGCACCCTAAGTGAATCTTACAGCTTTGTGCCCCCACCATGGCTCTCTACATACACAATTTCAAATTATGCATTTATGATAAAAGATTTTACATGAGAAAGGACAGAAATAAAAATATCACAACAGCATGTATATTATATTTACATGCACCGCAGTGGTGTAAACCAAAAAAAAAAACCCTGTATAAAAGCCAAAAAGACCCTTGGAACACACAAGGTATTAGGACTATTGTAACGCATGTTGGGTGTTGGCTTGGTCCTCAGAAAGTCACGAGCAAGCTAAATTACAATTACAATATAATAAACCTCCCGTTCCAAAACAGCACTAACTGCCAGCACTCAAACAGTTACCAGCCTATGAAAAGGTGACACAGCAAACATGACACCAGGACCTAAAACACCAATATACCTCCTATATTAGGAGATCAGAACAAATCAAGCTTCTATAGATCCCTACATAGAAATGACATATTAGCAGAATACTTAACCTCAATCACAAATGCAGAACACAGACAAACCCTTGCCAAATATAGAATAAAGTGACAATAAAATATAAGTGGAAAAATACAAACATAAACTGAACTGGAAACCGCAACAAGTCAGACTCAGTATGTAGCGCACCTATGCAAAAACAGAAGCATCATCCTTCCTCAGAAAACATCAAACAATAAATATAAAGCATCAATCATAATTGTGAAACCATACTAATAAATGAATTAATGATGAACAGAATAACATCCAATAATAAAAAACTCATAATTTTTTTTTTTAATTTCCCAAACACCATTACAATATTTCAAAACCGCACACACATCAAATAACACTCAATTATTTAAAATCAATAAGGATTTTAAAAAATCACTCTCCATACCTGGGAACTTTTGACTTCCGGTCAACCACAGATTGTTGGAGTAGTGGGAGGGAAAGGGAGGTGCACAAATTTTCTCCTATCTCATATAACACACATTCATCCTCATGCTCACACTGACACATACAAACACTCTTTCAAAACTCACACATGCTCACAGACACACAAAAGCTAGTTGGCTCCATCTCTCTCAGGCTCATACACACACACTGGCTCACTCTCTCAGGCACATACACACAGGCTCCATACCCTCTCTTCCATACACACACACAAGCTCCATTCCCTCTCTTCCATATACACTCACACTGGCTCCACTCCCTCCACACACACACACACACACACATATACTCACAAACATACACACAAACATCTCAAACACAGGCACCATTCCCTCTCCTCCATACCCACAGGCTGGCTCCATACCCTCTCCTCCACATACACACAGGTTCCATTCCCTCTCTTCCATACATATACACTGGCTCCATTCCTCCTTCTTTATACACACACACACGCCGGTTCTACTCACTGTCCTCCACACACACACACACACTAGCTCCATTCCCTCTCCTTTGCACACACACATACACACAGGCTCCACTCCCTCTCCACACAAACACACGGTGGCAGGCTCTGGCTCCAGCTCCACTCCCTCAACTTCAGTTCGGCCACAGGCCACCTCCTCTTCTGCCGCCAGGCAGGAGGGGCTCACCCAGCAGCTGTGGGCCTTCTCCACTTCTGCCACCAGGCGGCATAGATGCCCCTAGCGGTTGTAGAGCCTTTTTTTCTTTGCATGGCATGGGATTCCCTGTCCCTTTGTTCCCCTACAGTCTGGCACCCGGGGGCCTTGGCTCCCCCCTCACCACTGCATCCACGACCCTTTCTGTGACAAAATATTTTCTAATGTTACTCCAGAGTCTCCCCCCTTCGAATCTCTTGTTCTAGAATGTCCTTTCCACTGATAAAAGTTTGCTGCTTGAGCTGTATTTATACCTTTGAGGTATGTGCATGCCCCTGGCATATCCCCCTGTCTCTCCTCTCCTTTTCTCTGAGATTATACATATGTAGTTCCTTGACTCTCATCTCATAAGTTTTCGCTGTAGACCCTGCACCATTTTGTAGAAAAAATAGATATGAATCAGACTTTTCATCTTCCATCCTATCAATCTACACATGTAGAGGGAAGAAGAGATCTGCTTGCAGATCGCAGGGACTGTAATATCATGATTTGTATAATGGACAAGGAACTCTCGAGCTCTTAGTAAAGATCTATGGTGAGTAGTGAAGAATGAACTAGTTCATCTTCAGTTTCTGTCAGCAGCTGCAACATGAGCTCTGCCTCCTGTTCCTCTCTCTCTCGACTTAAGGCTGATCCACTTCCTGCTCCTCTTTCTTCCGATCATGCATAATGTAGCCAGATAATTGGCTGAAAATGCCAAATTTGATGGATAACGTTTGAGTTATCTGTCTAAATGGATTTTGAAAATGGACCTCAATATTTCAGATTTTTCCATTGTTGCACTGCATACAGGGTCTGGTTTGTTGTGGTTTCCAGTTCGTTTTTTGTCTGTACATTTCTATTTATACTTTATGGTGTCTCTCTAGTCATATTTGTTGTGACTGAAGTGAGGTATTCTTCTAGTATGTAATTTTTGTATAGGAATCTTTAGCAACTTGCCTTGTTCTATTTTTCTTAATATGAGGCATATTGGTGTTTTAGGGCCTGGTGTAATATTTGCAGTGTTGCCTTTTCATAGGTAAGGCTGTTACAATTTGAGTGCTGGCAGGTAGTGCTGCATTGGCATGGGAGATTTACTGTGTTATAATTGTAGCTCAGTGTGAGGGAAGTGGACCCTTGTGCTGTAGTGTGGTTGGTGCAGCCTAGCGAGTGAACCCCCTAGGCCCACATCGACAGCTGGTGAACATACCCTGGGACGGGACTGAGCAGGAGCTTCACCTTTATCAACCTCTTTCTCTGCAGGTTGAGCTTTTGGGTTCTGGGCCAAGCTAAGGTCTGGACAGGCAGCGATCAGAAAAACACCAGTGAAAGACCAAGAGTTGGGTCAGACAGCAAGCAAAATGTAGTCCAGGTCCAGGCAGGGAGAAGGGAAGTCCAGATCAAGACAGAGGTCAAATCCAAACAGCAAGGGCAGGAGTAAGGCAGAAAGGACTGTACAAGACAGGGCAGGACAGGTAGAACGAGGGGCAGATTGGATGAGGCAAGGAGACAGGAACACACTGGCAGCATACACTGTGAACAAGACAGGAGACCTGTTGCTGAGACAATGCTGGGATGTGCAGTTGGGGCTATATATCCAGTTGGGTGGCATCATCCAGGAGGGCCTTTAAGAGCTGGTGTGTTGCACGTGCACACTCCTAAGAAGGCCCATGGGATGAGCAGCATGGTGTCATTATGCTGCATTCCTGCTGCTGAAGAGGAGAACAGTGGCTTCTAGGCTGTGCCAGAGGCTGCAGGCATATGGGGGTGAGTGCTGCCGGTCACAAGCCAACCCTACGACTGGCAAACATTACATTCAGTTTACTTATGGCTTTCTGAAGACCAAGTACTTGTTATAATAGGCCTATTGCCATATTGGTTCCAAATGTCTTTTGTGATTGGCACCACGGCAGTGCATGTAAATAAGTGAGATATATTCAAACTGCATTCAGCCTGATATTTAGCCTGATAAGCGGGACTTATGCACCTGCTGAATATGCGCCCATGTACAGTGGCCGCCACTTAGCTTTATAAGTCCCTTATAGGACTAAAGAATTAGCCGTATTAAGTTGTGGATTGGCAGTGGGTGGATCAGGATGGAGCGAGTTATCCATACAACTTATGCGGATAACTGCCGATACTTGGACTTAACCGCTAAGACGTAGAGCAGATCTAAACTTAGCCGGTTAGACTAAGTGTTCAGTTATACGCGTATATTCAGCGGCATAGCTGTGCCACTAAATTATGTATTGTAACTTAGCCAAATAGGTTCTAACCGGCTGAATTACTTAACTGGCCAGTTTTGAATATTGATTCCAGTGATATTTTCACATCAGAAGACTGTACTTTGAATGTCCTTGTTCATGTTAACGCTCTTATTGTAAATGCATAATTTTAATTGTGTGTAGGAAAAGTGGGATGGGGAGGGGGGAAAAAAGGCTGTAAGGTTCCCCTAGGGTGCCAAATACCCTTGTACCAGCCCTGAGAAAGTGCGCCACACGCATACTCCCACCATTCACCCATCTTCCACTTCCTCAGGGCGCAGATGTTGGGGAAAGGTGCGAGACAGGTGGTAGGATTCCTAGGACTGCGACAGAGTTGCCAGCCTCCTAGAAATATCGTTACTGACACTCTATCTGCCACCCCTTTAGGAATCCTGACCCCTGCCTCTCCTCTTTCCCCAGCATTTAAATTCACTGAAAAGGGCCAGGCTCCAAAGTGACCCCTGACCCCATGCCTTCTTGCTAATTTGACTGTGCTGAACCTTCAGGGGAGGGGGGAGGGGGGTGCCGTCATCTCATTCCTTGCCTCGGGCAACAGATTGCCTTGAGCTACCCTGCTCTATGGTGATTCAAGTGCAGGCAGAAGTGTTTTGACTCCTCCCCCCTTAGCCTCAGCCAACATGGTGTGAAAGATGCTTAGTGAAAACTTCCTTTGCCCAATTCCAGATGTTTGTGCTATCATGAGGGCAACTTTCCATAACAGGAAAGAGTTAACGAGTGTCATGAAAGATATTGTTTGAGACAGGAATGTCTCAGTGTAATAGAAATAGGCAAACACTTCTTAATTGAGTGTACATTTTCATAAATTGCTAGGAAGAGAATTTCACAGGTTGTAAAAATACCTGTTTTCAGTAATATTTCATGCAGAGAATATGTCTATGGTTTCTTTTCTGTAAAGATAACATAGATAAAGAGACAGTTTTCTTAATTGCTAAGGTTGTTATAAACTTCCTACAGATTGCAAGGTGTCAGAGTTCCTTAAGAAAAGTAATTATGTTTGAGAAAGCTGTAGTCTGCAATGAAGTCAATTCTTTGAGGAAGATTAGAGCATAGGAAAAAGGAAGGTTGAGAAAGTTTAAACTACATTAAACTCTGGAGAAATATAAAGTTGTAATTTGTTTTCCCGTAACTGACAATTAGAAATTAATACATTACAAACATGTTTTTTTTTTTCATTGAAAGGTTAATTAATAATGTACTGTATGCAACGCTATCCTTTTAAATAAAAAGACCAACCAGGGTCACACATATTGTAAGAAAACTAATAACATCTTAAATGATTCTAAAAGCAGCATAAAGAGGGTTTATACAGTTTTCCCAAGATATGCAAGGCTTCCGTGTCATGTTTTTCTAATGCAGGATTTGAATGTCTGTGTTTGCCGAGATTGATGAACATCGTTCTGCCGGAAATGTTCCTAAAGCATGAATCTGAGTTAAGGAAGCCAGGGCATTTAACAATATTCCTCTTGGCTTGGCCAAATGATCCGATTCACTATCTCTTTTGCTGTGGGCTGCATTCCATCATGGGGCAAATATTGAAGGGTGCATGCTGAGGTGAGACTGGAAGCGTGCACTTTGAATTTAGCAACCTCGTACAACGTAGTCCTCTTTTAACTATCCCTCAAATGATTTTCAAATGCACTCTCAAGCAAACTTACTCAAAAGTGTTTGAAACTCCATTGTGGGGGGTGAAAGGAATTAATTGAGGCCTGCAATATGGATCTGGGCAGGGAATATGCTGACTTTGTTTCTCAGTGGATTCTGTCCTCAAAAGCTCGTGCTTCTATAAAATTGATTAGTCTATAAGGTGCCACACAACTCCTGTCATTTTTGCTACACCACATTAACACAGCTATCCTTCTGAAGATTTGTTTCTCAGTGTTGCTTGCATCACTGAGAGTCTATTGCATTTTTTTCTAAGAATACTATGATTTTTATGGCTTATTGGACTGAAGGCAGGCGTGATCTACTTTCCTAAGACCGAACACTGTAATGCAATGTTTCTATATTTATAAATCATCAAGGTCCTAGTCTGGAGTAAAAAAATTCAAACAATATGTCGGACTTCAAAATATGAAAAGCAGCTGATAATGTTAGGCAGACAAGTTTGGTTGTAGCAAAGACCCGGCCTTAAGTTTCCCGGTAAATCCCACTGAATATCCAGGTAATGTTACCCAGATAATGTTGTCCAAATAACTTTTCCGCTTGCTGGCTTGCCGAATATGGACATGATGTATTTCATTGTGGATAGCCAGTTTTGTTTGTGGCCCTCAAAACTGGAGTTTGCCATTGAAGTCTTTAATCCCTTCAGGTCTTTAATCCCTTCAGGTCACCAATTTTCTTTGCTCAGTTTGGGGCAGATTTTCAAAGGGTTACATGCGTAACCCCCGAAAAGCTGCCCTTTCCACCCCATGCGCGCGCCGAGCCTATCTTGCATAGGCTCGGCAGCGCGCGCAAGCCCCGGGATGCGCGTATGTCCCGGGACTTTCCTGGGGGGGGGCCATGTCGGGGGGCGTGTCGCGGCCGGCACGTCATCGAGGGTGTTCTGGGGACGGGGCCGCGGGCGTGGTTCAGGCCCAGGGGCGTTCTGGGGGCATGGCCGCGGCTTCCGGACCAGCTCCCGGACCGGAACATGACTTGCCGGCAGCTAGCCGGTGGGGGGGGGGGGGGGGGGGGGGGGGGAATTAGTTAGGGCTGGGAGGTGGGTTAGATAAGGGAGGGGAAGGTGGGGGTGGCTGCGCGGCTCGGTGCGCGCAGGCTGCCGATTTTGCACAGCTTTGCGCGCGCCGACCCTGTATTTTATAACATGCGCGCGGTGGCTCACACATTTTATAAAATCGGGAGTAGATTTGTTCACGCCGGGTTGCGCGAACAAACCTACTCTCGCGCGCACCTTTTAAAATCTACTCCTTTATGTGGCGAAGCATGTTGGACAATTGGTAACCATTTAGAACAGGATGCTTCAATGAATATAGAATCACAAGTCATCTCCATGGATTATCCTAGGACTTCTGCTCTAGAGTGACATTAAACATTTTACAATTGTTGAAGAGAAATATGGAATGAAGAAAATCAGGCTCTTTTAATGAATATTGTCATATTATCTTCCACTGTTGCGTCCGTCGCTGCTCGACGCCCTCACTCCGCCCTCTTTACCTCTATGGCGACTCCCTCCGGGTCTGATGGATGGCTGACTGTCGCAGCGTCTCCATGCCATCTCCCTCAGGAGTCCCTGGACCGGCTCGACGTTGCAGATCCGCCATGTTGCCTGAAGTCTTAGGGGGCGTGCGCGCTCTGATTGATGTACCAGCAAGAGCGCGAACCTCAGGGATATCCCACTGAAATGACGTCATCCGCTTCCAATATTTAAAGGTCTCTGATATCGCTAACAAACTGAGTTAGCAAGGATTTGCCAAGGATACGAACTGGTTTCGTTTCGGCTATCCAAGCTACTCTGCCTCCTTGGACTTACTAGGGGTACCCGCTCCTCTGGGGCCTCGCTCTTTTTCTTTATTTCAGATTACAGATAGGAACTGGTACTCGCTCCTCGAGGGCCCATGTTCCTGGACACTCTGAAGATTCTCTACTGCCTGGAAGCTATCGCTGCTACAAACAATTGTGAGTTACCATCGCTTTCTCAGAGCTTTCCCTGGAACCAGGTATTCGCTCCTCGAGGGCCTAAACCTTTACAGCTCTTGAGCTTTCTTGAGACCTTACGTGAGTTTTGTCATCTAGTTCTGTTTATGAACTCTGCCAACTCTGCCTACTCACTTTCTACAGTTTCTCAACAGCTCAGCCATCCTGGATCACTGTTCCAGTACCTGAGGGACTACAGCCCTGCCGGGCATATCAGCTCACTACTGCCACCTCTGGTGGTTTCAAAAACCTATTTAATAAAAGACTAATGTGTGTCTGTCTCCATACTCAAGCCTAGCCGGTGGTCCCTCTTGGGATATCCTCCCGGGGGAGTGGTCATCTGCCACCGGCCCAGGGATCCACCCAATACTATATCAGAATTACAGATTGCTACTTCCAGCTCTACACAGAGCTTTCCTAGCAAGATTGCTAGCTCCTCCCTCTTCAGGAGCCTGCAATACATTCATTACACATTGCTACTCCATTCTGATTGCTCCGCCCATCCGGCATCAGATTCCTAACAGATTGCTAACTCTGCACGGTGTTAAAGACCTGCTCCCCCAGAGGGGAGGAGTTAGTAATCTGTTATGAATCTGGCTGCTGGATACTCCCGTTGAAGGAGGAGTTAACAATCTATTAGCAATCACCCTGCCAGGGGGCGGAGTAGCACTCTGTTACAGATCTTGCAAAGGAGTAGCAATCTGTTAGTGCTCTGCTCTTCCAGAGGGAAGGAGTAGCAACTGTTATGCTTTGTTCCTGTAGAAAGATGAACCAGCAACCTGTATGATCCCCACAGAGAGATAGCTATCTGATATGGATCAGTTTCCGCAGAGAGAGGAGTAATGGTCTGATGTGGGTTGGCTCCCACGGAGTGGCAAATGATAATACTGCTCTTATTAGTATAGAAGTAACACCTTCAAGTGGAGATCCTGAGAGGGAGCACCGGCTAGGCTGGAGTACTGAGACAAACACAGATAGTTCTTTATTAGACTGGAAGTAGAACCACCAGAGATGGCAGTAGTGAGTTGATATGCCCAGCAGGGCTGAAGTTCCTCTGATACTGGAACTACGATCTCTGAGTTGCTGAGCTGTAAGGAGAGACTATAGGTAGTGAGTAAACAGGGTATGCTGGGCATAACCAGTGGTAGATGATACACTCACAATTGTAGATCTCTATAGTGTCTTCTTTATGCAACAGAGAGTCTTCAGTATTCAGGAACAGGAGCCGCAGGCGAGTACTGGTTTCTATAGGCAGTCTGAAATAGAACTCACAATAACTGTGTATGGGATAGCTTCTGGAATAGAAGAGAGGCTAGAAGAGATGCCCTCGTGGAGTGAGTACCGGTTCCTATCTGTTAATCTGTAATATCAATCCATCAGATATAGGTATGCGATATCTTCTGAGGAAGAAGAGAGTATGAGAAAGGAATTAGGAACATAGGCCCTCGTGGAGCGAGTACCGATTCCTATCTGTAATCTGTAATGGTAACTCACGATCTCCGTACCTGCGATAATGTCTTAGACTGAAGGGAGCCTTAGCGATTAGGAACAATGGCCCTCGTGGAGCGAGTACCGGTTCCTGTCTGTAATAGGACTCACTGTGTTCACGATTGCGATCGCCTCCAGGCAATAGACGTCTTCTGAGTCTTCAGGAACGTAGGCCCTCGAGGAGCGAGTACCGGATCCCATCCAACAATCTGAAATCAAGAATAGAGAGAGCGGAGCCCCCAGGAGCAGGTACTCCTGGTAAGTTTGAAAAGGCCGAGCAGTGGAGACTTGGAACATAGTTGCAAGTAGCGTGGACTGCCGAAGCAAGTCCCGTTGGAGTTCCTTGCAAACTCGCTTGTAGTTAGCAACAAAGCCCTTTTAAATTGAAAACAGATGACGTCATTACGGGGGGACGCCCCCTAGGTTCGCGCCTTTGCTGGTATAAAGTCTGGAGCGTGCGCCCTTACATCATCAGGAACATAGCGGATCGTAGCGTCAAGCCAGCCCGGGGATACCGGGACCAAGAGGCGGAGAGAAGCCGTGGCTGCATCTGTCCGTCTGAGCCGAAGGGAGTCGCCACAAAGGTAGAGAGGGTGGAGCGAGGGCGAGAATAGGCACGAATGCAACACACGGAGATCCTAACATCCACTGGAGGTTTTTTTTTAATTCCATACAACATTGGACATTTTACAATCTTCAAATTTTGGAATTTTGGGTCTAATGTGGAACTGGAGGTTTTCTTCATTGGCGTAGTAATTTTTTTAACTATTTGCACTATACCAGTTACCTATATGGGACATTTTGATATTTCAGACTTTGTTATACTGTTTATTGTTTCAGTTTTTTGCATATTTATATTTATGTGTTATGTTTTGTCTATTTTGTGTTTTGGTGTTTTATTTTATGATCATGTTCTTTTGCATTATGTTATGTGGTGGGGTCCCAGTAGTTTGTGAAAATTTGGGTAACTGGCTCCACTGAACTTTAGGTATATTGAAGTAAAATTTAAGACCTGGGTGCATTTGCTGGCATTTGCACGTGGGTGTTATAAAATCGGCTATATGCACATACATGTGCACAAGATTTTATATTGACACGTGCATCTGCGTGTATATGGCGACTCGAGCGTGTAAGTGGGTGGAATTTTAGTAGCTATGCGCACTGATGCAATTACCTGTTTCCCCAGTTTGTTTCCAGTAAAGAAGAGGACTTCCTAAACCTTCTAGCTAACTTGCTTCCCTTGTACCCTATTAGCCCCGAGCCTTAAAACCCTGCTGACTAATCTAGCTTTTTTTGTTACACGACATACAAGTCGTCTATAGCAGAAGTAAAGTTACATGGTAGGGGATCCAGGCACATGCTTGTGTGCATGAACAATTATGCGCAGACTTCATGGTGCAGTTCTGTCCCTCCCAAACCCCTCCCAGATCACGCCTGTTTTGGCGAGAGAAATTTTAATGTGCGTACTGGGAGATATGCGCGTACCCGCGTGGATTTTAAAATCCGCACGGCACGTGCCAGGCTGAGTAACACGCATATCAGCTTTGGCACGCATAGGGCTTTTAAAATCGACCAGATTAAAAATATAATGGAGATCTGATGTCCTGTTTAAAGCAATAGAAGGTTTTTATATGCTGTCAGGATTAATTGCAATGAAAAGATTTTTAAGGTAGTTGTATTTTAAGATAATCAGTTTTTTTGCATTTTTCCCTTGGTTAAAAATTGCTAATATTTGTAACTAATTTTTGTTTTTCTAATTTGAAAGTCATTATAGTGATACCGAAATTCTTAAAAGAGAAATTTATTTTTTGACTCTTGCTTGCAAAGAGAATGATCCTTTAAGGGTTTTTTTGGTTTGTTTGTTTTTTGTTACTCTTCAGCTTTTCAATGTATTGTCTTTATAAAAAAAAAAAAGAAGTCAGGAAGCTTTCACTAACCTTTCTTTCAAGGATCTCTAAAATGCTCTGTGCTGCTGCATGGGGGGAGGGGGGGGGGGGTGACAGAGGAAAAAGACAAATGTATAGGAGGAAATAGAACTCAGGGGAGACAAGGAAGTGAGAGAGATGGAGTGGAAGGCTTTGTCGTCATTGTTACTTGCAACCAGAATCTATATGACTCATCCTTGGGACTACAATATACTGTTCTCTCTTCAGAAAACAGGATACTTAAATTCTTGCTCCTTGAGCCCTCAACTACCATCTGTTTGTCTCAGCAGAAAATAATAATAGTTTGTGTCTTTATTACGACATTGTCTCTGTCGCAGTACTGATAACGCTGTAAATGCTACCTGTAACCCTCGTTGTACCTTCTTAAAAAAATGCATTGATATGGTGGGATCGCTGATAGAATTAAAGAATTGGCCTGTTTCTTGGTGAAACAAGAATCACAATGTAAGAAAAACAGGTTTATGACAAGAGGTTAATAGTGTTATGTTCTTATTTAATGCTTTTCCCAAAATTAACACCTCTTTGAAAACAACTCTTTTACTTCACTAGATAATATGTACTATTTCTTTTAAGTAATAAGCCAGAATAGGAGTTTTGCAAGGTTCAAAGTGCCTTCTTTTTTTGCACTAGTGTTGTATGCCAATTGAGTTTTGGTTCGTTTCAAACTAACATATAACCCCTTTTCAGGATCCTCCCTGAAAAAGCCAAGGGGTCACCTTTGAGAAATAAGAGCACTAACCAACTCAACACTTGATTGGTGTTCCACAATATAGTCTTTCCTGAAAGGCTTGCGCAATAAAAGGAATCTTATACAGAATATACTTTTCCTTTGGTAAATCTACCATCCCAAATTAAATACTTGAATCAGAAAACCGTGTGGTCCCTTCTCTCTGTTACAGCGGCCTCTCTTGATTCTTCTTGAAATTTAAGGCTTCCACCAGCCATTCCAACTGAAAGTTAGGACTGTACAACGGACACTTCCTCCAATTTAGAGTGCTTGTAAAATTGGTACATGAATAATACTGAAGCTCTGGTTGGATCCTGTTCTTCTCCTTTGTACTGGTTAGGTTCCTCTTTCTCTCTCCGGTGTATACCAGATGAGTATTTTCTGTGAATAAAATATCTTGTGGGTTCCACTTCTCCTCTGGATACTGGATAGGGTATCCTCAGCAGCTTCAAGACTTTTGTCAGGTGGGCACCAACTCTCTTGAGCTGAGTGAATCAGAAGGGAAATAAACCAATTCCCAATCAAAAAGGGGACAGGAAGTGTGGAAAACTTCCTGTCAACTGAAAATCCAAAATAAAGACTTTCTTCTCTAACTTCAAAAGGTAAAATCACTCAGAAAGTCTCTTAAAGCTCTACAAATTCATGCCCCACTGAATTGGGCCTAGGATTTCTCTAGAAAAAGGGAACCAAAAAGAAACACTCCTCTCCCTTAGACTTTCAACTCAACTGATTTTCTTTCCTAGCTTCTCTTCTCCTGTACTTCAATGAAGGAACTCTGATTCTCCCAAATGGCCCTCTTATCTTCCTTTCCTCTGGCTTCAGATAGATTCGCTTGTAAATGATGTCATGCATTCAGTTCCTATGTCCCAAAAATATGGAACAAGATATTGCTACCCTATGCCTTGAGACTTCCTACCTTACCTTTTGAGAAAAAAATTCCTCTGGATTCCAAGGCAGACTCTTCCCTCTACTACCTCTATTACCTGAACGTGTGGCTCATGAGTCCACAATCTTAACCACCACTGAACTTAACCACCTACTTATTTTTATTTTATTTTTATTTAAAATAATTTTTAGCCTGTACTCTAGTATAGTTTGAGGTGGAGTCCACCTTAGAAACATACATAATTAAAGCAAAGAATAACAATCAAAAAATCCATAGCGTCAATTACATCATAAAAACAATACAGGAAATACAAAGAAATATAAACCCAATAATTATGTTCCAGCTAGAAATGTTGGTGGTTATCCTTCACTAAAAGCCTTTCTAAGTTTTTAAGGCCTTCTTAAATTACATAACATAAAGACCAGAGTCTGCAACTGTTTGGGGAGGGAATTCCATAAAGTTGGACCAACCACAGAGAAAGCTCTTTATCTGGTGAGAACAAGATGTGCCACTTTAGCGGATAGTACCTCTAACAGGTTTTTATTAGCAGAAAATAAAGTGCATGTAGATTTATAAATACACATTATTGCATTCACCCAAGGAATTATTTCACTGTATATTAATTTGTGAATTAATGTTGCAAGCTTATACTGTACCCGCCATTTTATTGGAAGCCAATGCAACAACGCCAAAATAGGAGTAATATGATCTTGCATACACATCCCTGTCAAGATCCTAGCTGCCATATTTTGAACTATTTGTAGTGCTCAAATAGTGCTTGCTGGCGGCCTTGTGAATTGCAGTAGTCTAATTTGGTCAGAATCAATTTTTGAAGGAGAGTCCTAAAATCTTGGGGTACTAACAGAGGTTTGAAGTGTCTAAGCAAATGTAGTTTGTAGAATGACAATTTCACTACTGTTTTTAGATAGGGATGGAAAGACTGCATGGTATCAAGAATTATACCTAGAGTCCATACCGTTAAATAGATGGGAAACCTGTGACCATCAAAATCAAATCCTGGAGGAATGTATGACATAGGGGAACTACTCAAGATGATTAATTCAGTTTTTTGGATATTTAACAACAATTTATTATGAAACTGCTATCTCTTCATTGATCTTAGACACAATGATACCAAATCATTTTGCCCAGGATGAATCATAGGGAACAAAAAACTGAATGTTATCAGTATAAAGTTTGTAATTTATGCAAGACAAGAAAAATTTTTGCAAAGAGGGAAAAGGTAGACGTTGAAGAGAGTTGTTGATAAGGCAGATCCCTGTGGCATCCCTGTAGATCAAGATCTCCGGTCTGAAACTGCAGAACTCATTCTAATTTGCTGCGATCTGTTTGTTAAATATGAAGCAAACCAATTAAGGTCCAGACCAGATAAACCAAAAGAATGCAACCTTGATATTAAAATTTTATGATCAATTGTGTCAAATGCAGCTTTTATATTGAAGAGCACCAGTACATAAACACTGCTCCCATCAAAGCTGTGGATGATCATATCCAGATTTCATAGGAGCAAAGTCTCCATGTTAAATCCTCTTCTAAATCCAGATTGGCCATGCTCAGTTATAGAATGGTCCTCTATAAAATCGGTAAGTTGGGATAATACGGCAGCCTTAATTTTTTTGCTAAAAATAGCAATGAAGATATTGGCCTATAATTAGCAGGAACTAACGGATCTGTATTTGCTTTCTTCAAAACTGGTGATACAGATGCCTGCTTGTCTTATTACAGTATATATGCCTCTGCACACTTGTACCCAACTTTATATTCTTGCTGTACATTTAACCCTCTGGGCCCTCTATCTACTATGAGGTAGATTTTAAAAGAAACGTGCGGGCGTCCATGTACGCGTGGTTCCCAGCATGCGCACATGGATGTGCTGATTTTATAACATGCACGTGGCGACGCGTGCATGTTATAAAATATGATACTTGCGCACACATGAGCACCCAGTTTTGTATCGGCATGTGCGGGCAGGGGGGTGGTGGAATTTTTAAAGTATGCATGACGACGCGGTCGGACCTTTGGTCAGTTCCCTACCGGTCCGCTTCAGTTAAGGCGTGAACTGGGAGGGAACTTCCTTATCCCCCTACCTACCCTTCTCCCTTTTCCCCTCTCCACCCCGACCCCTAAACCCTACCTATCAACCCTATGTTTTGTGGTTTAACAACTTACCTGCTCTAAGGAGCAGAAGTAAGTTGTGCACACCAGCTGGCTGCCGGTGCATGCTGTCCCGACCGTTTCCTGGGCTGCTCTGCCCAGACACTGTCCCGACCCTCCCCTTTTCTAAACCCCGACTCTTCTGCGTGTATTGGCAGATACGCCCATGGCTGGGCTGTTTAGAAAATACGCTTGGCCCAGCCACGCGCGTAACTGCTGGGATTTGTATGCATGGGGCCAGATTTTAAGATCTACGCCCAATTTTATAATATGCGTGTACAGCCGTGCGCATGTTATAAAATCCGGTTCGGCGTGTGCAAGGGTCCATACTTGTGCACGTTAAGCCACGCAGCCTTTTTCCGTTCCCTCTGAGGCCGCTCCGAAATTGGAGCGGCCTCAGAGGGAACACCCCCCCCCCCCCCCTTACCTTTATCTGATAAGTTGCGCCTGCCTCCGGGCAAGTGTAGGTTACGCGTGCTGGCCAACAGCCGACCCGCGATCCTAGGCACAGCAGCAAATGGCTGCTTTGCCTGGAGGCTCCGGCCCGCCCCACCCCCTTTTTCAAGCCCCGGGACATACGTGCGTCCCGGGGCTTGCGCACATCGCTGGGCCTATGCAAAATAGGCTCGGCGCATGCAGGAGTGGATTCTCGGGGTTATGCATGCAACTCTTTTAAAATCCGCCCCATGGGTTTTTTTTAAAATTAGCCTGTAAATAAATGTTCTGTTTCAACTTAGATGGCTTCATATGATCTGCCTCTTGTCTTTAGCCATACCTGCACACATACTCTAACCTCATGTCTGATTTGATTGATTGCAATTTGGATTGAAATCCACCTTGGGGGTAGATATTGAAAGCTGGCTGTGTAAGTAACTTAAGCTGCTGAGAACTTATCCGGCTAAGTTATGATGTATATTCAGCAGCGCTAAATATAGGCGAATACTGTATAAGCGCACTTAGCTGGATAAGTCTACCCAGCTAAGTTTAGACTTGCTCTTTGGCACATCTAAACATATACATATATTTATGCTTCTAACTCCGAATATCGGTAGTTAGCTGTATAAGTTATACAGCTAACTCACTGTACCCCTGATCTACCCAGTATACACCTGATGTTTTGCATGTAACTTTTAGTCGTATAAGTGACGTATACAGCTAAGCGGCAGCTGCTGAACATAGGCGCATATTCATTGACCACTACTTGGTCACATAAGTCCCGCTTATTCAGCTAAAAGGTGCTGAACACGTTTTGAATATCATGCTCCTTGAGTCTAATTTAGGCAAAAAGAATGAATATGAAATGCTTATAAATACATAAAATTAATAGAAATCCACAACTCTTCGAGAGATCTCTGTCTTATATAGCCACAGCAAAGAACCATTGCAGCAGCCTCACATGGGGGTGCCGTGGCATAGATGATCTGTTCCTCTCTCCTTCTCTAAATGCATAGCCTTTCTACAAGACTACCTAGGGATCCCAATGAGGCCATACATTACTCAATAGAAATATCTGGTTGATGTGATCCAAGACAAGCATTCTTCCTTATCTCATAGACTAGGGGTAAATATTCTCCCGAGCACTGCTGGCACTGGTTACCAATTCGGTCTAGAACCACCTTTAATATTTTGACTTCAGCCTTTAGGATTTTACAATTAAATGGCCCTCTGATATTTGATAGAATGCTTAAACTGGAACTCCTCAGCTTATACTGTTGGATACAATCTGGAAGCCTTCACTTAAGCAGAACTAGAGATAACTCTTTCAACAAGGGCAGGTCCATTCTTATGGAACTCTTCGCCTGTCACCCCAGCCCGGATCTGGACTGTCTCAGTTCAGAATAAATCTAATAACCTGGCTATCTGAGCTCTGGAAGAGATAGTATTTAGCCAAGTCTATCAGAATGAGGCTATTTCTCATTGCTGTAACACAGGAGACCTGACTGCATACTAGGTCTATTAGAACAGATTAATTATCAAAGTAAGATTCAGATGAGGTTCATGATTTTACATTATGATATGTTTTTATGTTAGTCACATTGCAGTGTGCACTTTTATATTATTCACATTGTGCTATGTGAGTTATGAAAGTTATGTCAATCACATCTGAGTAAAGCTGAGTTTATGTAACTCTGGATGGTGCGCTCATGTGCATTTTCATTCAGGGTAAAGACAACTATTGTCTATACTACTTGAAACTTCCATTTTTTGAATTGTTTCATGTATTTATATATTTGATTTGATCTGGATGCATGTTCTTTTGATTGATTCCATATATTTGTTTTGTATGGATTTGGAGCAGAAATTGACTTGTTCTGTTTTGTATTGTGTTTATTGATTTTACACTGTTCATACAGTCTGCTCTGAGTGAATTGCTTGGTTTGGAATTCGTGGAAGAGAAATGTATTTATTTACTTAGATTTTCCTCATGCCTTTTCATTGGTAGCTCAAGGCAGGTTACATTCAGGTACAGTGGAATTAAAATTAAATCTAGCTGTCGAGAGAAAGCGGGTGGTTAGATTTAGCTGTTCACTGGGCTGAAAGTTTCAACCCAGAGGACTTAGCCAGTAAACTCCTTAGTTAGCCATTTGCATCCTGCTGAAAATCGACCCCTACCTGTTTAAAAACCACATTCCTTTATTTAGAGACCTACAGTGTGTTGTGTGTATGGGGAAAATAGTTTAGCATGCCTGGGTCCTTTGTTATTTTGACTCTTTATGTTTACTCCTCAGCCGTCCATGCTATAGCCACATTCTACATGTGTCACTGCGCTATTGGGTTCTGCGAAAGGTCAGCCCAGTAGCACCCCAGTGTACTTAGACTCATCAGTGGACGTGGCAAAGTACAAGGAGCTTTCAGAAACCTCAAACATTTATGTTTTTCAGCCTAGATGAAATAAAAATCACAAAGAAATGTTAAATCTATTATACCTTTTTTTTTCATTTCCAGGGTAGTTACATTTGTTTTGACAAAAAAACCACAGCTTTGAATATTCAAATCCCAAAGCTGTTTGTTTGAACGGGAAACTATTTTGGCACGTATTGCCTGGCGTTGTTGCCCTGACTTCAGGCACAGTTGTTTCACACCTGGGGGAATTTGATTCTATTGTGTAACACAGAGTTTGAGCAGAATGCCCCTCCTGCAGAGAAAGTTACATTCTCCTGCTGAGTTTGGGGGCCCCGCCTAGCAAGAGCATACCTAGAACTGAATTTCTGGGGAGGTCTGGCATTGACGAGAGTGGACACTATGGCCAACCCCCTCCCTATATCCCCTATGCTATCCTATGTTGGTCTTCATGGCAGTGCCTACAAAACCATTTTATGTCTAACAATTTTTATTGCATTTTCCAAATAAACATTTATTTATGTATTTATTTATTTATTTCAAATCTTTTATATACCGACGTATAGCAATCTGCCTTCACTCCGGTTTACATGAAATAGTTAGAATTTCAGCATGTTGAACTCAGGTTCCCATATGAGGTCAACATTAGAAGCAATAACAAATCAGAGTACTTAACCACAAACTTTGAATAGAAACCCACACCCCTACCATACCCTCCCCCTCTTCCCCTATCCCCAACCAAGTAGAATACACTGTGAGGGGAACACTAGAGTCGTCTAGACCAATCCATTGGTCAGTTGAGAAAGGTCTTTCAATCATTTAAAATCAGGCTTCGTGCTTTATGGGGCAAAGCCTGGATGTAGTGATCCCAGGTTCGCAAAAACTGGCGTCGATGGCGTGGAGAGGCTCGGGCCAACAAATTCTCCATTTGCATTAAACAGTGCAGATGGTTCCGCCAGGTCCAAAAGGAAGGTGCCTCAGAGTCTGTCCAATGGATGAGTATCAGTTTTTCCCCACAAAGCAGGCTTTCATAAACCTTGGATGGGCCCCCGCTTCACGGATTCAGAGAGGAGGAACACATTCAAACAAAAGCAACAAAGGAGACGGTTGTAAAGAGACACCCAGCAAACTGGACAAATAGCAGACGATGTGTCTCCAAAATTGCTTAATGAGGGCGCATCTCCAAAACAAATGAGATAGAGTGCCCACCTCCCTATTACATTTCCCACATGTTGCAACCGGTACCATAGTAGTATGAAATGCCACCTGGGTAGAGATATACGCCCTCCAGAGAAATTTATATTGCATTTCTCGATAATAGGAGTTAGGTGAGACCTTCGCTATACGCCGGAAACAGGCACTCAAGTGCGAGTCGGTCACCCGGAAAACTCCATCTTTGTTCCAATGGTCAGCTAAGACCGGGCAAGGATTTTGAAAGGCAGTTGTCCTCAAACATTTATAGTAGTGCGAAAGCATGGGCACCTTTGCCTGTGTCAGTAGAAAACAGTCAACCACTGCATGGAACCCAGAAAGCAGAATACTAGCCTTTGGTAACGATTTAACATAATGTGAGAGTTGTAAATAAGAAAACACAGATAAATTCCGCAAGTCATAAAGTTCAGACATCCGTTGTGGTGTTAATAAGTGCCCCGTATCATCCAAGGTGTGCCCCAACTGGGTAATCCCCCGTTCCGCCCATAATTTAAAAATGGCAGATGAAGAACCCAGGGAAAAGTCTGGATTGCCTCTCAGAGGAAGGAAATAGGCACATACCCTAGGTAACCGCAACCTTTTCATAAGCTGTGACCAAGCATAGCGGATTGGAAAGACCAGAATGGTTAAAGGTCCTGGGAGAGTCAGCTTGTCCGCAAGGCAAAGCACAAGTCTAGGGAGCCAAGGAGGGTACGTTCAGCCAATAGATGAATGTAAAATCCTTCCCCCACCAACCATTCCCGAACCACCCTTAGATTACTGGCCAGGTTATACAAACGAAGGTCTGGGACACTAAGACCCCCTGTTCCCCATTTCTCCTGTAACCACCTAAGTGCTATTCTAGATTTCCCCCCTTCTAAAAAAAACGCCGCATCCCCTGATCCAGTTTTTTTAGATCCTTGGACGTCAACAGAAGTACCAAGTTTTGGAAAACATAAAGCCACTTTGGAAAGATGATCATCTTAAAAAGATGTTTACGGCCACCCAAAGATAAGGGAAGGGAGTGCCATCTCCGTATGCGTTCCAGGGTAAAGTCCATGAGAGGAGACACATTTAAATCTTAGATCTCAGTGAACTCAATGGACAAGTTGACACCCAAGTACTGGATTTGCGTGGGTGCCCAAAGCAGGGGAAATGGACCCTCCCATCTATCTCTTAGTGCATCAGAAAAAGCCAGGGCTTCCAATTTTTCTGGGTTCAATTTAAAACCGGAAAAGGAGCCAAACTCCCAAAAGAGAGACAGCAAAGAAGGCAAAGAATGCTTGGGGTGGGTAAGAAAAACCAAAAGGTCATCAGCGAAGGCAGGCATATTTAAAAGTATTGGCTTGAAAGTGGACGCCCTTGATCAACCTAGCCTCTTGAAAAGCCCGAAGGAGAGACTCAAACTGCAAAATAAACAATAAGGGGGATAATGGGCATCCCTGTCTGGTCCCCCGACAGATAGGGAAGGTCTCTGAGTGAGATTGGTTAGCCACAATTAGCGCGATAGGGTCTCAATAGAGTAGTCGGAGCGCCTCTTGAAAGCGGCCCGTTATATTCATAGTCTCTAAGATATAAAACAAATACTGCCACTCCACCCTATCAAAGGCTTTTTCTGCGTCGCAACTTATAGCCAGGAAAGGTACCTGACTTTGTGTGCAGAGAGCCATGGCCGCCATTACTCTACGAACGTTCGTGAGCGCATAATGTTTCTGTACAAAACCCACCTGGTCCGGCCAAATTAAGGAGGGCAAAATTGGGGCTAATCTGTCTGCTAATATCTTAGCTAATAATTTGTGATCTACGTTTAATAAGGATATAGGCCGTTAGGATGCCGGGGAGTGAAGCTCCTTCACCAGTTTAGGGATGAGTGTAATATGAGCTTCATTACAGTGGCTAGGGTATGATCCTGCAACGATCAGGGCACTAAAGGTTTTTGTGAGCAGGCAAATAAGAGCATCAGTTAAAGTTTATAGTATTCTGCAGTAAACCCATCAGGGCCAGGGGCTTTATAGCGCTTAGACTGCCAGATTACCCTCCTAGTCTCCGCCTCCGAAATCGGCTGATTCAACTGCTGCTGTTCACACGTGAGTTGGGGCAACTCAATTCTGTCACAAAACTGGCGGCAAGCCTCCTCATCCCATTATCCTGCACAACATAGGGTGGCATAGTAATCTTTGAAGATCTGTAAAATTGTGGGAGTGTCAGTAACCAGGCGACCAGTGGAAGATTTCAGTGCTGTAATATATCAGGGGTTTCGCCGTGCTCGAACTAAATTGGCCAGCAGCTTACCAGATTTATTCCCCAACTGAAAAAGCTTATGCTGATAGTATAACAAGCTTTTCTTCGCTCTCTGGTGTAATAGTGAGTTGAGAGCGCTTTGGATAGATAAATAAGTAGCCTGCTGGTCAGGGGAATTATCAAGTAATAGTGCCTGTTTAGCGTGCTCCAACTGAGAGCTTAAGGTCAGTATCCTCTTATCAATCATTTTCTTGCGGTGTGTTACATAAGAAATAATCGCCCCCCACATGACCGCCTTAGATGTATACCAGTAAAGCATTGGGTCCCCCACATGCTGTTCATTGTGTAGGGCATATTGCTTCCACCTGGCCTGAAGGTGCTTCCGAAAACCCAAGTCCTCAGCCAAATAATAGGGATAGCGCCAGTTCAATGAAGATGAGTGCCCTGTCGACCAGGTCAACTCCACCCAGACTGGTGCCTGGTCGGAGAGAATTATGTCATCTAATCCCACTGCGGTGAGCTTGGAGAACAACCCAGTACTAAGCAAGATATAATCCAGGCGAGAGTAAGTGGCATGAGCACGAGAGAGATGTGTAAAATCTCGTGCCATGGGCTTTAAGGTGTGCCATGCATCTACCAAGCCCAACTTGCGTTCTAGAAGTGAGATGTGTTTGCCCCAAGGACCTCGGCCTGGTCCTGTGGCACCTCCCCTGTCCAACTGAGGATCTTTAACCGTATTGAAATCTCCCCCCACAATGATGTTATGTTCCAGATAAGGCATCAATTGATCATGGATGGTCTGAAAAAAGGCCGAACTGGGATTATTGGGGGTTTATTGATTACACAATACCATCGTGGTTTGAAAAATTTCCACAACCAATATGAGATATCTACCCATGGGATCTTTAATTTCATGTTTAACAGAAATGGGCAACCTTTTATTTATCAAAATAGCCACACCTGCAGAATTGGCAGTGGCGGAAGCAAAGTGCACCGAACCTACCCAATTGCTGCACAATTTCTTGTGCTCCAAATCAGTCAGGTGTTTTTCCTGAAGGAACACCAGGTCAGCCGATTTCTTTTTAAGTAAAGTGAGAATTTTTGTTCTTTTAATTGGGGAATGAGTACCACATACATTCCATGAGAACAGGCGCACCTGTTGATTAGCCATCTTCTACTGCGGGACTGTGTTTAGAGAAAGAAATGAAATGGAAATAGAAGACAGAGATCCTCCCAGCTGAGATCTCCATCACATCAGGCCCCAAGCCCCAGGACTCATCTGTACAGAAACAGCTCAGGTGTGTACCCCTATCACAGCATACAAACCCAACAGTAACAACATAATCCCCCCCCCCACCTCCCACCTCCCCCATCCTTTCTTTCCCCCACCCCAGAGTAACAAACTCTCTCATCCTAGTGGAGATCACTTAAACACGAACGTCATCTCCCCCCCACCCACCCCAGCCAACTCCTCCCCCATCTCATGAAATGATAGATTATAGTAAGGTTTACATATCACCCCAATGGCAGAATGCATAAATCTAACAAGGAACTGTCACATATGCAATTACATCCCAGATATCAAAAGAAAATCAGTCCTGCTGTGATTACTGAACACAAAGACTGCTGATAGGCCCACTATGGCAGTTAATGTCCAGAGCAACCCAGCAACTAAAGAGAAAAAAAAAAAGAAAGGAAAAAAAAACAGCCAGTCCGAGGAAAAACTGAGAGTGAAAGAGACTAGGGTACCACTGCACCGGCTCTCCACATGGCCCAGCAAAGGCCCGAAATTGCGTCGGGTCCTGCTCCAACAAAGACCCCCCCACACGAGAGAACCTTCATCGGAATCGGGCCCGAGGCATTGCAAAATAAGCTGAGTGGCATTAAATGGGCCAGATAAAATGGAAAAAAATATCCTCCTGAATAACCATTTAATGTTCAGCAAAAAAGAGAGGAACCTCTCGCGGTAGGGCATCTCACGGCCCTGAAGGAGTCCATGAGGTCGGGAACCCAATCGCTCTCATCTGGTCCCAGAGTAGCTGGCAAAACTCACCCCTGTCGGGCTCAACGATCAGAAGCGTTCAAAACAGCTCCTCATCCAGGTTTCCAAATCAGCAGAACGGGATCAGAAATTAGAGAAAGTGCCTTCTGGCGTGCGTGCTACCGGAGTGGGGGTTTAAAAAAGGGCCCGACAGGAATAAACAAAAAATCAAAAAAAGAAAACCATTCTGTGAGCAAAAAAAAAATCACAGGACCTCAAGAAAAATAAAAGTCAACTGCTTCATCGCACCACACAGTCCGGATATGTTAATACTGAGTAACTGCGCCTGTTTTCTAGGCAAAGTAAAGGTGCTCACTGGACATCCGATGACCCACAGGAAGGTCCAGAGGAGGTCTGGGCCACCGCTTCTGATAGTTTCAAGAACTCCTGAGCTTCCGCGGGGTTATTTAGCCACCGAACACCGGCTGGAGTGGCGACTCGTAGACAGGCAGGATACAGGAGGGCTGCTCGCACATTAAGAGCAAAGAGCTTAGTGCAAAATGGCGCTAGCGCCCTCCATTACTGAGATAAACCCACCGAGAAGTCTTGGAAGACGAGCACTTTGTGGTTCTCATATTCCAGCCCCTTCCTGGTCCTCAGAGCTCGCAGGATCGCATTTTTATGCTGAAAATTTAAAATTTTCGCAATCACAACCCTTGGCCTCGATGCCGCATCGCGCTTAGGGCCTAGGTGATGGGCCCTCTCAATTCTCAATGGTTCGTGTGACGGTGGGAATTCCAGTGCTTGCGGCAGCCATTCTTCTAAAAAGGCAGCTAACTCTCGCTCCGCCACAGCTTCAGGCAAGCCAACAGAAAGTAAGTTTGACCTTCGAGACCTGTTCTCGAGGTCCTCTAAGCGTTCGGAGTGTTTCGCAATCATTGCTTTAAGGGACTCAAGCTCCGTTTGCTTCAGTGCATTGTCATCCTGCATGTCCAAAACTCTTTGTTCTAGGGCCGCAAATCTATATTCAAAGCCGGTAACCGAAGCAGTTAATTCTGCTAGTTGGGTGGAAATGGTAAGCAATTGGGTGGAAATGGTAAGCAGTTCTAAGGCATTTTTCATTGCCGATCTGATTTCTGCCAGCGCCACAGCCAAGGCTGTCTCTACCAGACCTGTCTCTTCCTCCAGGGTCTGCTCTGGCGTGCGGGCCTTCTCCTTGTCTCTCTCTTTCTTAGAGGTTCTGGAGGCCATTCTTCCTCTCCCTAAGTACAAACTGGTTGGTACTGATGTCCGGTGCCTGATGGACTCTTGCAAACTCTCAATTCTGCAGTGGGGCTTGTTAGATGGGGGTTAGATGGAGATGGAGAGGCTGAGAAGGGAATCACACGCCTGATCCCCTTCACTGCTTCACGTGATCTCCACAAAACCATTTTAATTTCTGATAACACACTATAGATACTGCCTCTTCACTCTCACCCTGCCCCATCTCTGCTGTTTATAACTGCTCCTCTGCAGTTAAAGCAGCTGCTTTATATAAGGGTTAATCTCTCAGGTTGTTGAAGAGCAATTATGGAAATAGGCTTCCAACCTTCCACGCAGCCCAGGCATATCTGAATTTTTAAGGGACTAAGAGGAAGGGGGGGGGGGGTGTGGATAATTACCTGCCAAAAGTAAACAAAAAGAGGTTGATAGCCTCAAACTGTTACATATCCTGCCCAAGGCAATGGTATTTCCTCTTCAAGTTACCCCCTGAATGCTTCAGAGGATCATGGACTGGCAGTGATTCCAGTGCCTCCGGGCCCCTAACTCCTGCCCCTTTAAGGAGCTGACTCAAATGGGACATGATCCTGCTGCTAGGGGTGGGGATCTCAGCCAAAGGTGAAGGGGCGGAGACCCCAAAGGCCCACCCATGGCTGTGCCGCTGCCACCGAGGCTGATGGTGGTGGTGGTGGTGGGGGGGGGGGGGGGGGGTTAAAGCAGAGGATACGGAGCAGCTGGGGTTCACATTCTCTCTCCCTCCCGTCCATTCCAGTCTGTCAAACTCCTCTCGCCTTCCTCTGCTACTTGCAGTCTTTTACGGCATGCTCCCCCCCTCCCCCTCCCCCAGCCATCTCTTCCCCTCTCACTTTGCTCTGTCGCCACCTCCGGAACAGCTGATGCCTTCTGGCAGCGTGCAGCTCTCGGTGAGTTTGAGTTCCATGATACCCGTAGTCCTGCGCAGTTCTTGTGGACTCACCTTCCATGCTGTGGACTCACAGCATGGAAGGATATGCCACAGTATGGAAGTACAATGCCACTGAAAGCCACGCAGTGCCTAAAGGCATCAGAGGTGCCAGGAGTGGCAGTGGAGCAAGGTGGGAGGGGACCTGCTGTCTGGGAAGGGGGGGGGGGTGGGAAGAACAGAGAAAGTAGCTGGCTGGAGTAGATGCAGTGGGTGATTTTCTAAGAATAAAAATAAAAATGGTACCAGGATGGAGGCCAGCGATAGCCTCCACCTTCCATGCTTGCTGCAGTGGATAAAAGGAAGCATTTTGCAATAGGTCAGCAATCTGGAATGACCTGGCAACAGTTGGCTGCAGGATAAGCATTGCACACTGCTTTAATCATTAAGTATGATCATTTTGTTATTCAATACTGACTGACCAGAATTGTTGCCATCTTTCATTACACCTCCTAGACTCTCTAGAGAAATCAGTGATATGGATCAGTATGAGGCATAATTGGGCATAATTTGGCCCTTCTGAGTTTGTTGAAGATGTAACCTCTCTTGTGTCAGCTGTTAATATCAGCTTAGGGGTGATCCTTGATGCAGTGGCTCCACTTAAAACAGTATCTATTTCTGTAAAGGACAAATATTCTCCCTGGTTTATTACTGAATGCTTATTTACATAAAAGGTTTTCTAGGCGTGCGTGCAGTGTTTCGCTGGTTAAAAATAAAAAAAGTGCTAAAAGGATGTTTTATCAAATGAGCAAGGAGGGTTGTTCCATTCTTGGTGCTGCTAAAGCCTTGTACTGTACAACTAGATTACAGAGTGCCCTGAATCATCCTCAGAAATTGTTTACAATAACTGAAAAATTGCTTGAAAATCCATGTGATAGAAGGTCAAGTCTGTGCCGGATTGTTGTACATTAGCAAAAATTTTTTGAGACTAAGATTACTGCAGTCTGCTCAACTTTTGCTCCTGATGTTTTTCACAATTCACTGTCATTGAATGAAAGTCTGTTGGAACCTTTCTGGAATGAAATTCGCATGGTTAAATCTTCTGATATCCATGAGCTGTTATCTTTTAAATCTTTTAATATGCCCTCTGGATTCAGGTCCATTTGGGGTTGCTTAAAACACATGATTGCAGATCCTTTAATTTCCATACGCAGTCCTACTCCCACAGCAACCTAAAACTTAACTAGGAACTGAACAAACTTAAGATGAAGGCAGAAGTCCAGAAGCAAGAGGGGGGCCTCCCAGTCTTCTGTATCGAGTGTCACATGTATGATTTTTTACCCGCCAGTGAGAAGTTGTACATGTGCATGCGATGCAAAGAGCTCCTGGCTCTCAGAGAATGAGTCTGATCTCTGTAGGCTAGAGTGGAAGACCTGGAGGAGCTGAGGCAGACAGAGAGGTATATAGATGAGACCTTCAGGGACATTGTAGCCAAGTCCCAACTCCAGTTTGGCAGCCCTGGTGCTGCCTTGGAGGAGGAAGGTCTCATGATCGGAGAGCATCAACCTGATGCAGCAGGAAAGGATCCTGTAGCAAGGACCTGCTCTCCAGATGTACATTGTCCTCTCACACTGAGGATGTCTCCCAGGGATACTGCCCAGGAGGAAGGCTAAGGTCGGCCATCATAGTTGATGATTCAGTTATTAGGGATGTACACAACTGGGTGGCTGGTGGCGTGAGGATTGCCTGGTAACATGCCTACCTGGTGCGAAAGTGGCGGATCTCACTTTCTGGGGAGGAGCCGGCTGTGTTGGAACACAGTGCTGGGGAGGAGCCGGCTGTCGTGGTACATGTACATGTGGGCACCAATGACATAGGAAAATGGGAGGGAGGTTCTGGAAGCCAAATTTAGGCTCTTAGGTAGAAAGCTGAAATCCAGAACCTCCAGGGTAGCATTGTCTGAAATGCTTCCTGTTCCACACGCAGGTCCCCAGAGGTAGGCAGAGCTCCGGAGTCTCAATGCATGGTTGAGACTATGGTGCAAGGAAGAGGGATTCAGTTTTGTAAGGAACTGGGGAACCTTTTGGGGAAGGGGAAGTCTTTTCCAAAGGAATGGACTTCACCTTATCCAGGGTGGAACCAGGCTGCTGGCGCTAACCTTTAAAATGGAGATAGAGCAGCTTTTAAACTAGAACAAAGGGGAAAGCCGACAGTCGCTCAGCAGCGCATGGTTCGGAGGGAGGTATCTTCGAAGGATACTAATGATGCATTTAGAATTAGGGCATCCCGACAGTGAGGTTCCAATAATAAGAAACGAAGTCCAAGTGCCTATAATTAAAAACTCACCTGAGCTAAAAGATTCCAATTTATCCCTTCAACTGAAAAGCAGAATGTAAATACAACAAAAAAAACCCCACACTTTCAAGTGTTTGTATGCTAATGCCAGAATTCTAAGAAGTAAGATGGAAAAGTTAGAGTGTATAGCAATGAATGATGACATAGACTTAATTGTCATCTCAGAGGCATGGTGGAAGGAGCATAACCAATTGGATAGTGCTATACCAGGGTACAAATTATATCGCAATGACAGAGATGAACACTTTGGTGGCGGGGTGGCGCTCTATGTCTGGGACGGCATAGAGTCCAAATGCACAGTTGAATCTTTATGGATAGAAATCCCTTATGTGTTGGGGAAGAGTATAGTGATAGAAGTATACTACCATCCATAGGCCAAGATAGTGAGACAGACAGTGAAATGCTAAGCGAAATTAGGGAAGCTACCCTAATTTCCTACCCCCCCCCCCCCCCGGCTCTGCTTGGGGGGGGAAGGGGGTAGGAAAGCTGTGAGCATAAGGATACTGGAAAACTGTGGGCGCACGTGCGCAGCTAAGAGGGAAAACTGCCGCGGTCTTTCCTCACTTTTGGCCGCCGGCCGCATGTCCTCTCCTGCTGCCGCCACCCCCTCAGGTGTGCCATCCCATGCAAGTGCATGGTGTGCACACCCAGTCACGCCAGGCCTGACCTTTAGTGACTTCCATGATTGCCATATTTTAAAATGACACTTGAAAACCCTTTTCTTCTCCCGATCCCCTTCCTTGTATCCACAAATTGGGAATCAGAACACCTCTGTATCGCATTTGTGGGTAAACTGTCCTCCATTATGGGGTATGTACATGTACATCTCACCATAGGGAGCTTCCTGCTAGGGATGTATGGGAGGCAACGATGCAGCAGCTCCATAAAAGGCAGGACCCACAGTCTGTGACACATGCGTTGTTTGCCAAAGAGCATGCAGCGGGCTACCTGGCCTCTGGTCCAGCATTTCTTAATTGTTTCCTCCAATGGAAATAATACCTGTGTCTGTGGCTTGTGGTACTGGCCCCATTGCATCGCTTTGCCAGAAAGATACAAAACCTCCTGGCCTAAACCTTGCCTTTGCTGGAACCAACTGTGACATTTTAATGCGTTTCCATTCCTTGCCTAGCTAGAGCATGTGATATTGCATGTAATGAGCCTGCAGTGCTCAGCCACAGGGCCCCAGCTGCAGTGATGATACTGAAAGACTATGGCAGAGGGGCAAGTGGCTATGAATGAGCGTAGTCCGTGATTTTATGCAGGGATGAGTATGCAGAAGGGGTGTTACAGACTTTATGTACTGCAGCCTTTTGAACTGGCACTGATACATCTTTTCTGCTTGTTCCTAATTTATCCTATGATGGATTCAGCCAGCCTTTCTCCAAACCTGACATTTATTGCACCAGTTTTCTGTGGGTATAAATATAACTTGAATGCGTTGGAGGAGCATGAAAATCGTTTAAATGTATCCTTTGACAGCAAGTTTGAAGATTGCTGACACTAAAACCACTTAGTTATATTGTTCTGTATCATCCTGCACTCAGCCCTCAATCACCATCATTACAGGTGTGTTAGAGAGGCGGTTTTTACACCGCTTTCCACATCATCTCGTTCTCTCTCTCTGCTACTCTCCTTCCCTCAGCCATTCTCTCTCCTTCTGCGGCTCTCCCTCCCTCAGTCACATTCTCTCCCCCCTCTCTCTTTTTTAGCTCTCACTACTGAACACCAAGGCTGAAATAAATTCTGCTGCGTTAAATTCTTGTTTCACGAAGCTTTTTTAGTTGCTCCTGCCAGCGTACGTGAATGAACATGCCACAGGAGTGGACTAGACACTGAAGGCTTTGGCTTCGGCTTAACATGCCAGCCAAAAAGAAAAGGAGGATTCCATCGTGGGCTGTGCCCAGCAGAACCCGAGGCCACGGAGAAAGAGAGCTCCCAGCCACTAATGCACTAGTGCGGATGACACAAAATTATGCAGAGAAGTTAAATCTCAGTGGACTGTGATAAACTGCAGGAGGACCTGGTGAGACTGGAAGATTGGGCATCCAGATGGCAGATGAAATTTAATGTGGACAAGTGCAAGGTGTTGCATATAGGGAAAAAATAACCCATGCTGTAGTTACACGATGTTTAGGTTCTGTCTTAACAGTTACCACCCAGGAAAGAGATCTAGGCGTCATAGTGGATAACACATTAAAATCGTCGGCTCAGTGTGCTGTGGCAGTCAAAAAAACAAAACAGAATGTTAGGAATTATCAGAAAGGGAATGGTGAATAAAACAGAAAATGTCATAATGCTTCTATATCGCTCCATGGTGAGACCGCACGTTGAATACTGTGTGCAGGTCCTGTCGCCGCATCTCAAAAAAGATTATAGTTGCACTAGAGAAAGTACACAGAAAGGTGACCAAAATAATAAAGGGGATGGAACAAATCCTCTATCAGGAAAGGCTAAAGAGGTTATAGGGCTGTTCAGCTTGGAGAAGCGATGGCTGATGGGGGATATGATAGAGGTCTACAAAATCATGAAAGGACTTGAAGGGTAATGTGAATTGGTTATTTACTCTTTCAGATAATAAAAGGGGGCACTCCATGAAGTTATCAAGTAGCTCATTTAAAACAAGTCGGAGTAAATTCTTTTTCCATTCAATGCATAATTAAGCTCTGGAATTCATTGCCAGAGGATGTGGTTATTGCAGTCAGGCAAATACACACACATGCCCCATGTGTGTGTATTTGGGGTGGGCGAGCCCGATAATTTGATCTAGGGCTGGCTCCATGAGCCATAAACTGAGCCAAGCCAAGATGGATTTACCCAAGGGAAGTCTTGCCTAACAAATCTGCTTCATGTTTTTGAAGGGGTAATAAACATGTGGATAAAGGTGAACTGGTAGATGTAGTGTATTTGGATTTTCAGAAGGCGTTTGACAAAGTCCCACATGAGAGGCTTCTACGAAAACTAAAAAGTCATGGGATAGGAGGCAATGTCCTTTCGTGGATTACAAACCTGTTAAAAGACAGGAAACAGAGAGTAGGATTAAATGGTCAATTTTCTCAGTGGAAAAGGGTAAACAGTGGAGTGCCTCAGGGATCTGTACTTGGACCGGTGCTTTTTAATATATATATAAATGATCTGGAAAGGAATACGACGAGTGAGGTTATCAACTTTGCGGATGATACAAAATTATTCAGAGTAGTTAAATCACAAGCAGACTGTGATACATTTCAGGAGGACCTTGCAAGACTGGAAGATTGGGCATCCAAATGGCAGATGAAATTTAATGTGGACAAGTGCAAGGTGTTGCATATAGGGAAAAATAACCCTTGCTGTAGTTACACGATGTTAGGTTCCATATTAGGAGCTACCACCCAGGAAAAAGATCTAGGCATCATAGTGGATAATACTTTAAAATCATCGGCTCAGTGTGCTGCAGCAGTCAAAAAAGCAAATAGAATGTTAGGAATTATTAGGAAGGGAATGGTTAATAGAACGGAAAATGTCATAATGCCTCTGTATCGCTCCATGGTGAGACCGCACCTTGAATACTGTGTACAATTCTGGTCGCCGCATCTCAAAAAAGATATAGTTGCGATGGAGAAGGTACAGAGAAGGGCAACCAAAATGATAAAGTGGATGGAACAGCTCCCCTATGAGGAAAGGCTGAAGAGGTTAGGGCTGTTCAGCTTGGAGAAGAGACAGCTGAGGGGGGATATGATAGAGGTCTTTAAGATCATGAGAGGTCTTGAACGAGTAGATGTGACTCGGTTATTTACACTTTCGAATAATAGAAGGACTAGGGGGCATTCCATGAAGTTAGCAAGTAACACATTTAAGACTAATCAGAGAAAATTCTTTTTCACTCAACGCACAATAAAGCTCTGGAATTTGTTGCCAGAGGATGTGGTTGGTGCAGTTAGTGTAGCTGGGTTCAAAAAAGGTTTGGATAAGTTCTTGGAGGAGAAGTCCATTAATGGCTATTAATTAATTATACTTAGAGAATAGCCACTGCTATTAATTGCATCAGTAGCATGGGTTCTTCTTAGTGTTTTTGTTTTTTTCATGGTTTTGGCCTCTGTTGGAAACAGGATGCTGGGCTTGATGGACCCTTGGTCTGACCCAGCATGGCAATTTCTTATGTTCTTATATGTGCATACACAGTGCGATATCCTGCAGCAACCTGCTATGACCCCACTGACTTCATTGGCCCTCCTGCATAGCTTGTAGGGCCCACATGGCTCATGACAGATTGCTGGCACATTCAAAGGACTGGTATTATACGAGAACATTCTCAGAAATGTGTGCCTATAGCGTGCACACAAACATTCCTAGCACGCATCGTTAAGAACATGCGCACATATACAACCCTATGTTAGTCTCTGATACTAAGGAACAGGCGGGTCTGGGTTTCTCAGTTCATGCCTAAAAGAATTGCAGGCGTTTCTCAATATGAAAGCTTTTAAATACTGGGGGTACACAAAATCCCCCATCACACCCAGCATGTACATCTGGAGGAGGATCGTATGCGGTCGGGAAAGTTCCATGCACGATGGTGCTTCTTTCTGTTGATGCAACACAAGATGTCTCAGCACCTTCAAAGTTTCCACTCACTTGCAGCAAACCTGCCTGTGCGCACTCGTATTCCAAATGCAGCTGTGCATGCACACAGCATCCTCGCAGTCACGTCCAGGGAGGAGAATTTTCAAACTAATCTACATGGATACAAAGTGTTCTTCCTGCCTCAATTGACCGTCTGAATACTGCCGTCCCTCCGTGCGTTCTTCCACGTTTAGCCACACGGAAAGGAGGCATAAGCCTGGGGAGGAAACGTACACAGGGGGAGGTGGCGCCTTCACCTCCATCGTGTCCCTTCGCATTCCCATGTTGCCTGCGTTCGCTTTCAAAAGCCAACGTAGGCACGCGCTTCTGCCCAGGGAAAACGTTCTGCAGGCACATGTACGCTGAAACAAGTATCCAGCACGTGTTTGAGCAGACGCACGCCCTCACACATGCATGCATAGGTTAAGATGCATGCACGCATTTGTGAGCGGCTCCCTTCCAGTCGCATGTACGGACAGCGTGCTTGCAAACAGGGGGCAATTTTGAATCCCCCCTCTCCCCCTTGTCAACAGACCCTTTTGTACTGTGTAATTAGGACTTCTGTTTAAGGTGTCTAAAATTTCTGAGGATCAGAGGATAATAATCCTCCTTTCCTCTATATTCACTTAGACGCTGATAGAATGACCTTCATACTAGGCATCATCGATACTTGTTACCGCTTCATTACTCAGCCTTATATATAATCATCGGTCAAGGTTGTAACCACAGTTTCACTTATTAATATGTTAACCTTATGTATTTGTTTTAATTTTCATTTGCAATTAAAGAGTGCAGCCTGTATTGTATAATTGAAGCAACCCCCAAAATATAAAGTGATCGGATGCTCGCTGTAGATGGCAAAGCCTAATGTGGGACTGCGGTTCGAACTAAAATAGTTCTTCTTCAAGGATCAAATCTAATTTGACCTCATTTCCTGCTTGATGGCGTCAAGAGCCGGAAAATGTTCCTGGGAATGAACGCTAGTACAAGATTTGCTGATGTTATAAGACCTGCACTGAAATCCGTGCTGATTTTTCTGCATAGATCTTTTCGGCGTGCGCAGCGAAAGCCAGTGGAAGCGTGGGGGTGCACTAACGACTGTGTATGCTAATCAAATAAGCGTATAAAATCCACGCACACCAAATAATGGCCATAATGCGCAGTAAAACGTGTGGACACCCATCGGCGTGTGAACACCTGCAGTTGAATGCTCAGGGCGAAAGCCTTTCTTTTCAAAAAAAAAATTAATAAACTAATGGTCCAGAAGTTGATGAGAAGGTACCCATCACACAAAGAATCCATTACAAAACACTCACCCTCATGCACAAAAAAATACACAACAACAAAATGAACTGGCTAAACAACGCAATACATCCACACCCCACACAAAGAACCCTCAGATCCACCAACACTGGCCTCCTAGCCATCCCCAATCTCAAATCTGCACACCTCAACGCAACCCGCAAACGAGCCATAACAATAGCGGGACCCACCCTATGGAACACCCTCCCCACCTGTCTCAGAAATGAACCATCACTGCAAACCTTCAAAAAACACCTAAAAACATGGCTGTTTTTAAAAGCCTTCCCACCCGACCCTTAACCTGCCCGAACGCAACACACCTCATCCCATACTCAGTCTTCTCACCCCCCTGAATCCCTCACTCCACTACTTCCTCCCACCCCACCTTCCCCCCCTTTCCCTCATCCCCCCCACCTCTATTCCTAAATTACCTCACCAACAAGTCCCTAATCCTAAATTTATTTTATCAACAACACATTCATGTACATATGTTATTTTCTATAACCTTTTGTTATATCCTATAACCTTTTGTTCCATGTACCACTGTTATAATATGTTATAATTGTTTTTTTGGTTTTTTTTGGTTACCATGTTATAATGTAAAATAGGGCGGACTACGCCCTATTCTCTTGGTTATCTGGAAACCGATGTGATATCTCGATTGAATGTCGGTATATAAAATAAATAAATAAATAAATAAATAAATAAGGTAGGTAGAGCAATATCTAAACCCTTCATGATGGGCTCTGCCCGCGAGAGCATGGAATGCAGATCAGCGATTCCGCCTCGTTGAGAAGCTGCCTTCTCTCTACCTGTTCCGTCTGCCGCTTGGCTGACCCTCAAAAACATTTTAAAAAAACCCGGCCTGCACACTGGCATTTTCACTTACCTCCTGCCCTGACCCAAGTGCCAAAAACCCGCACTAACCCGATCTCCTTGCTAGCACGCCTCCCTGCATTGCCCGCAGATAATCGCCTCCTGTGCATGCCATTAGCATGCACCTACGCAGAGAAACCTTGGGTCTGTAAGGGCGCTTGTACGTGCTTTTTTTTTCCCCTCCAGGCACAAAGCCCTTATTACATACCCGTATAGGGCTTTGCGCAGGAAAACGTGCTTACAAACCTGCAGCTTCTGCGCACCTTATTACATCGGCCTTATGAAGTGCCGGAAGAGCAGACTGTAAGGAGGATATTTCCTGGGCTACAGAATGGTTAGAGCGCATGGGATAAAAATCACAGATTTCAGATCATAGAATGATTACAACGGATGGGATATGAAAGAATCACTCTACACTGCATGGGGTATAAAATAGAATGATAATACCGCGGGGACGGTGCAGAACAAGAATTATAGTGCATGGGGCGCGCAAGAAAGATTACAAGAGGGAAAGTATTGGCAGTGGAGGACATAGAAATGTTTCTTTATTACACATTATGGCACTAGAACTGTCGTTTACTATTTGCGTGCGGTACTCTCCTATCAATCAAAGCCGACAGTTAATATTAATAAAAAGCCTGCCAGCGCCATCCTTTCCCAGAGCACTGGGGCTGCCCTGCATAATCATTGCATTAAACTTTTCAGATTAGCCCGGTGGAGGATAAATTGCGAGCGGAGCTGCTCTGCCTGACCTCGTGTCAGGCACTGCGGCGAGCGCCAGCTGACTCGGGCCTTCTCCGTCCGGGAAGCGGGAGCAGCGCCGCGCCTGCCGCAGCCAGGAAAGAAATATTTCCCGAGCACCGGGGGGGGGGGGCTGCCCAGCTGGGCCTGCCGGAAGGGGTGGGGACGCAAGGCTCTCGTTGGTTGCCGAAGGAAAGAAAGGGGAAACCGGAATTAAAAAAAAAAAAAAAAAAAAAGTAAAGCCGAATGCTGCTTTCTCAGAGTCGGTGGCTGCGAACTAAACTTGCCTGGGGGTGGGGGTGGGGGTGGGAGGAGTGTGCCTGCGCGGATGACTGCTGGAGTAATGCAGGGGTCCGGGTTCCCCATTCATTGAACTTTGGCCCTTCTCAAAGGGAGGGGGGATGGGGGGGAAACCCCAGGTCGCTCGCCAGGCATTTGCCTCCCATCTCGCACCCTCTGAACCTGGGGAAGTGGTTGCCCGGCACAGGAAAGAATTGTTTTCCCGGGGGAGATCATTCCTCGGTCTCAGTACCCCAGATGGAGCCAGTCCTCCGGCAGCTTTAGGGCTGCTAATAAAGTTCCCTGTCACAAGGGTCTGGGGAGGAGCTGGGCCTGCTTTTTACCCCTTCCCATACAGAAACTTGTAACACTATCTTTCCCAGAGAAATTAAGACCTAAGTTAGTTTGTTTGTTTATTTATTTATTTATTTATTTAAAATTTTTCTATTCTGCAGTCAGGGCCAATGTGAGAGCATTTGGCACCGTAGGCGAACTTTCAGTCATGCAACCCCCTCCCAACTTACCTTTTGGAGACAGCTCCAGCACAGCGCTCCCTCCTGTGGCGGCAGTGGCTCCGGCACAGCGCTCCCTCCTGTGGCGGCAGTGGCTCCGGCACAGCGCTCCCTCCTGTGGCGGCAGTGGCTCCGGCACAGCGCTCCCTCCTGTGGCGGCAGCGGCTCCGGCACAGCGCTCCCTCCTGTGGTGGCAGCGGCTCCGGCTCAACACTCCGTCCTATGGCGGCAGCGGCTCCGGCACAGCGCTCCCTCCTATGGCGGCAGCGGCTCTGGCACAGCGCTCCCTCCTATGGCGGCAGCGGCTCTGGCACAGCACTCCCTCCTATGGCGGCAGCGGCTCTGGCACAGCGCTCCCTCCTATGGCGGCAGCGGCTCCGGCACAGCACTCCCTCCTGTGGCGGCAGCGGCTCTGGCACAGCACTCCCTCCTGTGGCGGCAGCGGCTCTGGCACAGCGCTCCCTCCTATGGCGGCAGCGGCTCCGGCACAGTGCACCCTCCTGTGGCGGCAGCGGCTCCGGCACAGCACTCCCTCCTATGGCGGCAGCGGCTCCAGCACAGCGCTCCCTTCTTATGGCGGTATCGGCTCTGGCACAGGAGCCCTCTGGACCTTACACTGCAGGACTTTGCCACCCCCAAAATTTTGGCTCTCTAGATAGCTGCCTAATTTTTCTAATGGAAGCACCAGCCCTTTTTGCAATAAAATTGTTCAAAGCAGGTAACACAAATAAGCATAAAACACTGAGATAATAACACATATAGTGCTCATACAAGCAATGAGCTGAAACATCCTGAAATTGAAGAAAGCATGGGGTAAATACAGAGGATCTCTAATTGGACAGATGGGCAGGCTGGATGGGCCATGAAGTCTTTTTCTGTCATTGTGTTTCTATATTTCTATGTCCTCAGCCTGGCCATTATGACACAAAGCTTGTGGACAATCCAATTTCAGCCCTCTTAGTGATTTTATGTTTCAGAAAATACAGAACAATTTGAGCTGGCTGATGATAGGGGTTCTCACTATTTTCGACCATTTCTATGCTGTACAAGTGAGACTATCAAGTCTATAAAACATATTTGTGCTACAGACATGTGATTTTGTTGTGTCTGTGGACCCTTGGGCCGAGGCAGGTGGACCCAGGTGAAGCACAGACTGGACAGGACCTTCACCTTTACCAGCCCACGTTCCTCTCGGGTTGAGTCTTTGGGTGCCAGGGCCGGCAGGACTGATGGCCGGGATAGGGTCATAGGTGGGCGGCGATCAGGCATATCCAAGGTCGTGTATCTGAGGTCCAGGCAGAGGCCAGATCAGGTATCCATCTGAGGCAGAGGAAGAGCGACATAGACCGAGGTAGAGGAAGGGAGACGAATAGGCCGAGGCAGGCAGGCAAGGGCAGGAACAAGCTCCCAGCATCAGCATCACTGGAGGAATCGGTGAGCCGAGGGAAACTGCTGTCAGCACTAGCGGTCGTCGGTTCCTTTTGATATCGATGACCTGTTGGGGGGCTACAGGGCCTCTCCCTGCAGACCACCATGGCATCTTTGGTCCATACCTTCTGGTGTCAGGGCCCCCGGTCGGTCAAAGTCTGTGGGCACCTGTGGCACCAGGAATGGCGCTATTTAACGGCAAACTGCTTATAGATCGCAAGGCATGTCCGCAGTCCTCCATAAGCACCTGCGCTCGCCAGGGACTTCACTGCAGTTATCCCCTGTGGGACTCGCAGGTGAGCCAGTTCCACCGCAGTGTCTGCGTTGGGGATTCCTGAGACATGTGTTGCAATGTCTGATTGACATGTGTCTGCAATAGTGATTCCTGGGACATGTGTTATAGTACATCATCATTTGTCTGTGCTGGGGATTCCTGGGACCTGTGCTTATAACAGATCATCATGTGTCTGTGTTGGGGATACCTGGGGCCTGTGCTATAATATAACATCATCATGTGTCTGTGCTGGGGATTCCTGGGACCATGCTATAATAAAACAGATCATCACGTATCTGTGCTGGGGATCCCTGGGTCCATGTTATAATATAACAGATCATCATGTGTCTGTGCTGAGGATCCCTGGGTCCATGTTATAATATAACAGATCATCACGTGTTTATGCTGGGGATTCCTGGTACCCCTGCTATTATATAACAAATCATCATGTGTCTGTGCTGGGGATTCCTGGGACCCGTGCTATAATATTTATTTATTTATTTATTTCTAATTTTTATATACCGACATTCTTGTATCAGATACAAATCATACCGGTTTACATAGAACCAAAGAGATGCAGGAAATAAGTTTCCTTTATCTAATACAATGAAACATTTATAACAACAATATTGTTAACAAGGAACAAAAACTAAAGACCTAAAGAAAGGTTAAATTGAAAGAAAAAAAGAGTAATGAATTTAAAATACAAGGATAGCACAAGGTGTTGCACAAAGGGGAGTGCCCTTTGGCGCGCCTCTTCGGCACGCGACGCCCGGCGGAATAGCGCAGTTAATCGGATTGCCGCTGGGCGTCATGACGTCGGGGGGGGGGGGGGGGGCGCGGGTCTTCACATCACTGTTTTCTTTTTTTTCTCTCATCTCAGTTGATTTTTTCTATTTTTTTTGTCTTTTTCTCCCAAGATGTAGCTTTCCTGAAGTGCCCGATGGTAGTGGGTTGCCCCTCTGCATCAGTGCCTGGTGGAATATATAATATAACTGTATAATAATAGTGCGATAGGGATAAGGAAATACCTACAGTACCTGAATGTAATCCACTTTGAGGCGCTGAAAAAAGTGCAAAAAGTGGATTATAAATCAAAATAAATAAATAAAATAGTGATTCCTGGACTCTGATCTATGTTATATAAGATCGTCACATGCCTGTGCTTGTGATTCATGGACTCGGTGCTATCGTATAACTAATCGTCACATATCAGTGATGGTGATTCCTCAGTTCTCTGCTATAACAGAGCATCGTTGAGTCTACACTGGTGATTTCTATGCTTGGTGCTATAATATAACAACAGATTGTCAAGCCTGAATGTCTCTTTGATATTATTACAGACATGTTGCAAGGATATGGGGAAACATTAATTTATTTTGATGCTTTGTTTTAAAGTTGTTGGACAGAAGCGGGAACTGCCCCTCCACGTATTCTTACTTTTCTTATACCGAATGTTAGTGGGACAGAAACCAGTTTCTGAAGCTTGAACTAATTAGATAAGTGATCAATAGGCCCACCTTTCAAGACTGCACCTAACTCCCTACATTATAACCCACCTGATTTATTTCTTCAAAGGCTCCCACACTGCATTTGATGATACTCACTTAACATCCCCACTTTAACTGATTTTATGTTTCATCTGTTTTTATTCAGTGTAAGAACAGATAATACAGACAAACATATCCTCCAGTAACTGTGACCTTGCTGCCCTAGCTCAAAGTCTCTTATTTCTTGTCATGTGTCCTGTCTGTCTGCCTCGACTAGATTGTAAGCTCCAAGGAGTAGGTACTGTCCATTGTGTGTCTCTGTACAGCGCTGCACATATCTGTTGTGTGCTATACAAATGATCGTAAGAAAAATGTGCCTGCGCGGGGGATTCCTGAGATGAAAGCTATAAATATATCAGATCATCATGTGTCTGAGCTGGGGATTCCTGGAGCCAGTGCTGTAATAACAGATCATCCCATGCCATAGAAATATAGAAAACATAGAAATGACGGCAGAAAAGGACCAAAGGGTCCAGCCAGTCTGCTCAGCAAGTTTATGGTAGAATCTGCCGCACCGTGCAGGTTTCCACCCCCCCACCCCCCATAATTATTATCAGTTTCTCAGACTGTCAGAGTCAGAGCCCTTGTTGGTTGCTGTCTGAGTCCAATTCCCCATTACCTCTTGCCGTAGAAGCAGACAGCAATGTTGGAGTTGCATCAAGAGTTTCAAGCTTATTGCTTAAGGGTAGTAACAGCCGCATCAGCAAGTTACCCCATGCTTATTTGTTTTCCCAGACCTTAAAAGTCAGGATCCCTGTTGGTTGCTGTCTGAATCAAATTCCCCTTTTCCTCTTTTCCCCCTGCCATTAAAGTAGAGAGCAATGATGGAGTTGTATCAACCGTATGAAGGCTTATTGGTTAAGGGTAGTAACCACCACACCAGCAAGTTACCCCCATGCACTCTTTACTTCATTCCCATCCTCTGGCCTTAAGGAATCCACAGTGTTTATCCCATGCCCCTTTGAAGTCTTTCACTGTTTTTGTCTTCACCACTTCACCACTTCATCTGTATAATTATAGTGAAAGATCTTGCAGAACAGAGTCCTGAATACATTTCATCCCGCCTACAAATATGGTCCGTTTAGAATGGTATAACTAATATAAGCGGAACATAAAACTTTAAAAATAAGTAAATACTAACAATTCAGGACAGTGCTATGTTTGCCATTTTTTTTAAAAACTGGTTTATGGATGTGTCTCAGATACTTACTTCCTGACTTGTGTGCAATTCCTAGATTTATTCTGCTTTCTGTGGGCACCTTTGCCTTGGTTCATGGGGTGGAGTTCAAGTGCCAAGACAGCAGTGAGGGAAGAGAGGGGGAACATAGTCATTATCAAACAGATAATTTAATGGGAGAGAATGAAATTCTTGGAGCTACAGCGACAGGAGATTTGTGTTGAATGGAGGTCAGTCACTTCCAGCCTGACAAACTGCTTTACACACAAGGCCGGACACCCATTGTTCAGGCATCCCCTAGTCCCTGATGTCCCTGTGCTTCCTCCCCCACACAGCCTGCCATTCTCTCCCCCCCCCCCCTACAGTTTGTAATGGGCTGATCCAGTCACAGCTCAATACAGGCTGCCTAGAATTCATTTACTTTTCCTGTCTCACTTGCCTCTACATTCATAGACAAATATCATTATAATTGTTCCCTGGGGAACTAGCATTTAGCATGGACTTCATGAGCTCTTTGAATGGAGTATTCTTGAGTCCACTGAGCGATCAGAAGAAAACTAAACCAGGAGGGTAAATGGGACTAAAATTACATGATATGTCAAGGTGGCATCCAAGGCCTTTTGCTGATACAGTGAGTGAAGAGAAAGATTAATAAGAACAACCAGGGTCTATGGTACTATAACAGGAAGTGAATTTAGCAGACTGGATGGAGCTTACGTTCTTTATCTGCAGTCATATTCTCTGTTTCTATATTTTGAAACTGCTGTGGACCGGCTTATTGTACTGTGCATCCCCTAAGCAGAATCACCAAGTGCCAATTGTTTATTTTTAGGATGGATACTCCTACTTACTTGACAAAACAGTTTTCCGTCCCGCCCTGGCTTTACACATCAGCCTACTGCCTACAGTGACAGCATTTTGGAGGTGGAAAATTTCATACCCTCTGCTGCCCACAGAGTGCCAATTCTTCCTTGGACCTCTGAAACCTCTCTTTTTGCTGCTGTCACCCTCTCCCACTCCCAGACCTTAGAGGCTCCGTTAACCCAACACTATCCTCAGATTGCCATGAGTATAAAGACTCAAGCTGGCGCCCCCCAGACCCTGCCTCCTCTGGCTTCCATGCAGAGGGCGGAGCCAAGTAACACAGGCTTTTTCACTTCCTTCCCAGGATCAGAGGTCTGGGGGATGTCAGCCAAAATCATTCACAGTTTCCACCTCTTAACACATACCAGTGAGAGGGCAAGACCTCCAGCATGGAAGATGTACCCATGCCCATTTGAGACTCCTCTCTCAAAATGGTTGGGCCGCTCATCATTCCTATTCCTCAACACAGGTAAAAGAAAAGGCGTGGGAACGATTCAGTGTGGCAGCTTCTTACTGTGTAGCTTTTCACCAATTGGATTTTGCAGGCGATTGTCACAGAGAAAAAAAAAAATCATTGCTTTTCAAATTTTAAATTGAATTTAAAATTTATAATCCACTTTTCGTGACTGGTCAGCCACTTCAAAGTGGATTACATTCAGGTACCATAAACTTTATAGCAAATTCTGTTGTGTGACTTCTTGTCGATCCTTCCCTCGTCTGACCATCTGCAGTTCTTCACAGCTCTGCCGCTGTATCTCAATTCTCAACAGTAATATTATTTTAACTCTTCCAGCCCAAATAGCACTGACAATATCTTTCATTCCTGACCTGTAGGAAGCCATGAAATTCCAGTCTAGTATCCTCACATGGCCCTAAATCTGAATCTCTATTCTTCTAATCTCAAACTCAACCCAAGCTATGCCATTTTATGTTATTCCTTGGTAATAACAGGATATATAACCAGTTTACTTCAGTGCTTGTAGACAAATTACTACTAGTGCTTAGGATGTAACTTCCCAAACTCATTTAAAATGATCGTGCTAGACTTTAATTCAGATCTCTAGACGAAAGTACTTGGTGCCCAAACTTGTCCCCCTTGTAAAAATATAATGTCATACAGCAGGCAAGGTCAGGCTATCCTGGAGAACAGAACAGTTTTCTTAATTAGCAAATATCAAAGCCAAGACTTGTAACTGATTTGTTTTCATGCTCCTCCTGCTCCCTCTCCCCTTTCTGTCTCCCTGCCTCCCGCAGAGTTCTTGATGGGTTCTTGTTAAATATTTACGATCTCAGATGAGAAACGTATTGTGCTGCCTAAAACTAGTCAGAAAGAGACGGTAATTGAACAAATATGAAAAACATAAGGCCTAACACAACCGGTTGATGCATCAATCACTTCTGAAACTACAACATTAACATGGCCTTGTAAAGGCTCCACAGGAATAAAAAAAAAAAGGTGCAAGAGAGATGGGGAAGAAAGGGCCAAAGACAGATAAACTGAAAGACTATTTCCTTCTTTTCTCCTGCCTTTTACTTTGATCTATTTCTCTGTCCTGTTTTTGGCTGCTTTCCCCCTACTAGAGCTATTTTTTGGGCACTCTGCCACACTATAAATTGGTCTTTGTGGGGCTGCAGGGAAGATCATAATGTCGTTTAGCGTGACTTACCGGGTTGGACAAGATTTTGGCAGTATTTGCTGATCATAGATACTTTTCTATATATCACTGTGAGGGACTGTATAAGAAAGTCCCTGGGAGCACCTTAAAGGACCGGCCACAGCTATCTGGTCCAGTCCTCCTTAAAAGCCAACCCAGCAAGGGATTCTGGGCCAGGGAGGACCCCTGCAGCCTTGGATAAGAAGGCGGGGCCTAGAAGGCTGGGGAGGCCCTGGAGAGAAGGCTTAGCAAGGACTGCCTGTATTGGATTGTTATGAGACTGCTGAGGTAAGCGGCCTCCACGCTGTTCTTTTGGTTTTTGCTTGGAAATAAAGAGTTTGTTTGTGTGGAATCGGACGGAGTTTGGCCTTTTCTTTTTTTTTTTTACTCTTGGCTTGTTTCCCCAACTGGTGGCTGCACCCAAGTGACCACATGCCCTATATAATAATCTGATGGCCTCTTTTTGCATTTTGTAAAGCAATTTTAGAATTATGGGAAAATATAAAGGAACTCGCCGTATATTAGGGTTTATTTTTCAAGGTGGTTTGATTGCTATGGCTGTATTTATATTGCTAAGAAGTCCATGTTGAAGGTTAAATGTTCTTGCAACCAAAACTAGCAGAATACTGTCCAGGCAGCTAAATTGCTAAGATGCCATTCTTAAGGTTTATTACTTTATTAGTAACTGGTTTTATTTGATTTATTTTTATTTATTTTATTTGTACACATTTGATATTCCACATTTTACCAAGATAGGATTGTAGGCTGCTTTAAGACTATTTCAATAGTGTTACAACAGTGTAACAGGATACAGAAATTCAATATAGGCAAACACTATGGAGTGGCATATAAGGAGATTGACGGTACAGGGAAATAAATTGATCATTTAGGTACTAGAAGGAATAGAAGAGATATAAATCCATTGGATCAGGTAGGGAGAGTGGGGAAAAACAACAACAAAAAAACAACACTATGGTTGAATTGTAGGGGCAGTAAGAGAGAAAGGCCAGCATTACAGAGTTGACTTTGCCTTTGTCCCTTGTTTGCAGGAAGTTTTCCTATCTCATCCCTGGTCTGACATTGTTGAAAAGCCAGTCATTCATGGATTATGGTCCTTGATAACTGGCCCCAGGCTACCTGTCATCCAGCTTTGTATCATGCTTGCTGATGGTATTGTCTTCCCTTCACCTCCACACCCTTTAACCGTAATTATGGCAATCTGCACCCATCTAGACAAACCCTCCCTTTCCTTTGATTTTTTTTAATGTTTGTTTTCTTCCTTGCTTCTACTCTTTCATCTTCCTCTTGCTTCCTTCAAGCCATCTTCTTTATCTCAGAGCATCAGATAACCTTGGAGGGATAGATGTAGTGCTTCTCAGCCCAGTCCTGGGGGGCACACCTACCCAGCCAGGTTTCAGGATCTCCACAATGAATATGCATGAGATACATTTGCATACATTAGGAAAGGGGCATACAGATCTATCTCATGCATATCCATTGTGGATATGCTTAGATGTGCCCCGAGGACTGGGCTGAGAAGCACTGGGATAGAGTACAAAAAGATACGAGTACAAAAAGAAAGAAGTGAAAAGAGATTTAAATATTTTTGAGAGTCATATATACTATATGTTGATATAGCTGGATGGAAAGAAAACACTAATATACCGTATCACTGTAATACCCCACTGTCCGCTTCGCTCATGCAAATTGTTAGGTTGTTTATTTATTTATTTTTATCGGCCGCCTATGTCAATATGATCGTGAGATGGAGAGAGAAGTAATTGATAGATGACGGTGAGGTTTTGAGTGAACAGTAAGTGACTTTGTCACAGCATCAGTCCCTTTTGCCGTTCTTCATTTTTGTAGAAAACGCACTTATGGAAGAATTGTAAGTAGACATTTCAGCACCCAAGGCAGGCTATTTGCAACCCCTCCCTCTCTCCCACCTTGATCCCAGCTTCTTTCCCTCCTTCCTGGCTGATGCTTTTCGATGGCTCTTTAAGTGTCAGGAGTATTTCCGGAGGACTGGAGGGGGCAACAGTGGTTTCTCTTCACAAAAGTGGACATGAGAAGGAGGCTGGGAACCGCAAACTGGTTAAGTAGATCTGTGCGGTGAGCAAATTAAAGGAATTGCTGCTAAGACAGAGGAGAGTGCAGTTTCTGGAATCCAACAGATTACAAAATCATAGCCAGCGTAGTTTTTACCAGAGGCAAATCTTGTCAGACGAATCTGATCAGTTTCTTTGGGTGGCCAGAGAGTTGGCTCTGGGAGAGCATTAGATGTAGTGTACTTGGATTTCAGAAGGTTATTGACACGGTTCCGCCTAGGCAATTTATAAATAATCTGTACACACTTGGTGTGGGACCTAAAGTAACTGCCTGGGTTAGGAACTGATTGAATGGGAGGCGACAAAGTGTAGTGGTAAATGGAGCTCACTCTGAGCAGAGGGGCATTAGTACTTGTGTGCCATAGAGATTGCTCCATGGTTCAGTCCACAGGAATCGGTCCTTCTTTTCAACATTTTGTGAATGATATTACAGAAGGACTGTCAGAAAAGGTTTGTCTTTTTGCGGGTGATCCCAAAATCTGCAATAGGGTAGACTGACAGGAAGATGTGAAAAAAACATGAGGAAGGCTCTGGCAGCTAAGATTGAATGCTAAAATGCAGAGTTATGCGTTTGGGCTGCAAAATCCCAAAGGTTGCTGCTCCTTGTGACCTTGGGCAACTCACTTCACCCTCCATTGCCTCAGGTACAAAACTTCATTTGTGAGCCCTCTGGGGACAGGGAAATACCTACAGTACCTGAATGTCATCCACTTTGAAGTGCTGGAAAAAAGCAGAATATAAAAAAATAAATAAGTATAGGGGGTGAAATTCCAAGCATTTTAAAAGAGCGGGATCTGGGGGTGATCACGTCTGATGATCTTAAGGTGGCCAAACAGGTGGGTAAGCTGATGACAAAAGCCAGAACGATACTTGGCAGGAGAAAAAAAAGGAAGTGATAGTGCCCATGTATTGTGTACAATTCTGGAGACGGCATCTTCAAAGTGATATAAGCCGGTCAGTGTTCTTTGTTCTAAAACATATATGGGACAGACCTAAAAGATCTAAACCTCTATACCCTAGAGGAAAGGCAAGATGGGGGGATGATAGAGACATTTATATACCTCCAAGGTTTCTATACACAGGAAGGAAAGGAGGCTTTTAATGAGAGGATCATGGAATAAGGGGAGTAATCTAAGGAAATATTTCTTTACAGGGTGTGTAATTGATGCATGGAGCAGCCTCCCTAGTGAAGGTGGTGGAGACAAGGGCAGTATCTGAAGCCAAGGAACCATGGAATAGCATCAGGGATCTCTGAGGGCGTGGCAGGAATTGCAGAGCTGGATAGTAGGTGTGGCTGGGCAGACTAGATAGGCCCTAGGGTCTTTTTCTGCCATCATGTTTCTATGTTTCTTCCCTCCTCCGTCTTGCTGCTTGGTCATCTCTTCTTTTCTCCCCCCCCACCAATCCAACCTTAACGGTAGGAGGAGAAGGGTAGGCTTCCTCTTCTAGCATTTCATCCCCTGCCGGCTCACATTTGAATTTCTTTTTTAAATAAGAACTTTATTCAAGAGACTGACAGAAGACAACATCTCGTTGCAAAAAGAAAAAAAAGTCAGCTAGAAACAAAATAGTAGAATTACAGTACAACCAGTGTCACTTAGAACAAATATCTCTTGATCTTTTGAACATTATACAGAACTAATACCAATCACACCATCCAGTTTAGCATGCACACCAGCCCGTGTTCGACATCTACCCATTTTCACATCAACACTCACTCCAAAATTCCCAGCAGTCAAGTATGCAGTGCCACAAAGGAGTGTACAGAGGATGTAATCTCCACAGCCAAAGTACCACAAAAATGGCGCAACAACTGCAGATTACCCTGCTTAATAGCCGATCACATTTGCATTTCAGTCATTTTTCCATCCTAAGGGACTTTGCACATTGGGTGCCTGCACCTCATGCCCACTGCTAGTTTATGATCCTGCCTTATGGTCATGAAAGAGAAGGTCCTTCCCTGGCAGCTATTTTGACTTAACTATAGCATATTTTGGGAGCATTGTGTACCGTATGGGAATGTTGTACCTAAGCAATATAAAAATGCTTGAAAAAAAATTGTAGCCTAAGACTTTGCAATAACTTATTGACTCTTAAATAATGGCATAGGTGTTTTTGCACTTTCAATAAACAGCTTTCCACAGTTTTTATAGTTGAGTACCAACATCCTGCAAACAAATTAGCAAAATTATTTTTCTACACTCTTAAGTGTTAAATAAGATAACATTCGCAGAGAACAGATTTACTCCCATGTCATTTCTGACAGTTCAGTGGCTTAGGCGACCAGAGCTCATTCATAAGTCGACAGGTGGATGGGGAATTGATACAGCATCCATTTTACCAGAGTGGCGAAGAAAACAATCACAGAGTTCAGCGTCCAGACGAAGGTGCCAAGTGGCAGCACATCGATATCAACAGGCCAGCTATTTAAAATTCACAGCAAAATTAGAGGAAAGGAGCATATTAGGCAAAGATATCCCAGGGGATGTAAATAGGAAGCTCCCTTTTTCTTTGGTGGATGAGCTGCATCTCTCTTAATCTCCCCCTCCCCCTCTTTACAAATGGTCCTGAGGAATGGGGAGAAAATAGCAGCTCCTCCTGAGACCTGCTGAGATGATGGATATCTGTACAGCTGACATGTGGTGTCATTAGCAAAGGAAAAGCCTGCTTAAATGGAAACTTGGTAAAAGAAGGGGGTAATAAAAAGGCAGCACAATGGACGTATTAGTACCAAACCCTTGTTGAGTGCTACAAAATACATCTTTCATGACAAAATGTGTTGGAAGGAAACAACCACAAGGTAACTGATGGCATACTAGAAGGAGGAGGAGCTGTCTGGTCTCCAAAGGGTGAATTTTCAAAGGGTTTTGGTACCTGCCTTTGGGAGTTAGGTACCTGCACTGGTCCTAACAAGGCTGACTAGGAGTGAGTGCCTAAATCTACATCCTGGTTTCACTAAAACGGAGTTAGCCTCAGGGGCAATCGGTGGGGAAAAAACAGGTTCTTAGCACTGATTTTCAGCACCAGGCACCTCACTTAGGCTTCTAAACCTAGGAAAATGAATTGCAGGTTTATATTTAGGTGCATTTTCAGATGATAATGTAGGCATCCTAAGTTGGGCTGAAAATCTTCCTAAACTTGCCTAAAATTTATTGAGGATTTTTTTTTGAAAATTGACTCAAAAGGGTTGGGGGCACTATGACAGAAAAAATAAGCTTACGAGAAGTGCTGACGGTCTCGGAGAAGCACCTCCACCATCTCCTCTTCCCTTCCCCCAGGAATGAGTTTGCTGTAGTTAAAAACAGGATCAATACGGGAAAGCCTTGCTTGGGCTCTTAGGTTTTGACCTTTGGCTTGTTTCCCAGATCCAGAGGTTCCCAGAAGAGGCTGCAGGTAAGCTTAGCATCAAGCACAGGATACATCCTGAAATATTGTAAAAATAAGAGCATAAAATGCAATTAACCCTTCGGTGCCAGGGCACGAGGCTGCTGGGTCTGAAACCAAATGCATTCTCATACAAATCTGCTAAGAGGTTCCGGGGCAGTGTTTGATATAGGCCGGGTAGTTGCAAAGTTTGTGGCTCCTTTTAGCACAAACCCTTTCCATTAATTTGCAAAGAGAAAAGGTAGTGCACGGTACATGCACGAAAAACGTCCACGCATTTTGCAGCTGCTGTTTTGTGTGGGCAGCCGAGCAGGATAAAGCACAGCGTGCTGTGTTCATCCCTCAATCTGAAAGCAACGCAAGGAATGTCGCCTCGCCATCTGGCTAAAAGTACTCAGGTTATGGAAACCCACTTGCACTGTTAACAAGGCAGAGGTGAGCGGTTCTCAGACAGGACAGTCTCAGTATGTTAATCTGTTTTAACATGGCTCAGTGGCGGGGAAAAATGACCTCTGGATGTTAAGGATCAGGAAGTCTTGTACCCTACGCGAAAGCAAAATGCATTGACTCTTAATATTGTCAAATCCTGTCTGCTCGCTCATATCACATGTATTTAATTTTAAAATTGGGGCTTCTTTGTGTTGGGCTGCTGAAATCTGGGGAGCCGCCTCCTCATATAAATTATGACGGGCAAAAGTTTTAGGAAAGCCTCTCTCTTCATTGATATTCCAAAACGTATCATTGCTGAAAATCAAGGGATCTGCTCTAATAATGTAAATTGCGTTAGGAAGGCCAAGGACTGTGATATGTGGACCAATGCCCCTAGTAGCTATGCAAAAATTATTTGTGCTTACCAGAATAACAGCTGGATGAGGAAGAAGGTGCATTTCCTGAGATGCATGTGCATTTGTTTATTTACTCCTTTCCATATGGTTTCTTGCTCTTTCGGTGTAGCCCAGAGTGGGTTACAGTAGACAAAAATAAAAATATATAAAACTGTAGCCATAATAATTCCCTGGCCCCTGTTTTACCTGGTTCGTCTCTTTTTATACCTGATGTCATTGGTTCCAGAGCGGTACTGAAAATATAAAGGTGAATTTTAAAAGCCCTACGCGCGCCAAAGCCAGGAGATACACGCACGAGGTGGTCCAGAGCGCACCACCCGGATTTTAAAAGGGCGCCGTGTACGCACGCACAAGGCAACAGTTCAGAAAAAGGGGCGGGGCATGGGCATGTTCGGGGGGGGGGGGGAGGCCAAGAGATGTGCGCTTAAATACTTACGCGCGCTGGGGTCCCCGCTGCGTGACTTTACTACCGCTATGGGTGGCGTGTAAGTACAAGAGCAAAAAAACTGTAGGCTTAGACAGCAGGGTTTTAAGGGTTGGGGCTAACAGAGGGAAAGGGAGGCTAATAAAGTAGGAGGGGGTTTGGAAGTGATATCCATACACTGGGAGAAATGGGAACGAACTGGGAAAACAGGATGTGGCGTCGGTGTGTGTCCCTCATAATATTCCCCCCACTTACGCAGTAGAGGCGGCGTTTATGCGCACATGCGTGTGTCCATATAAAATGTAAGCGCGGTCAGCCTGTTTCATAACATGGGTGACGCGTGCATGTTATAAAATGGCCGCATCGCTGGATGCGAGCCGGCGCACGCGCCTACGTGGCTGTTTAAAAGTTACCATCCCCATGTAGGCTTCTGAAATGTTCCAGGTTTCTGGCACCAGTCCGTAGGCATCCAGAAGAAACTGTACAGATTTCCAGACCTCTCCATAGAATCTGTGCTTCTTTATTACTTAGACCAGCCGAAACCCGTTGACCTTCCCTCTAGTGCCCTGTTCACTGCCGTCCTCCCCAGTCTGACTCCTGCACTCCCTTCAGTCCTCCTCAGCCCTCCCCCAGCACGTGCGTCCTTTCTGCTCAGCACAATTTAACCTCCTCCCAACTCCACCCCAGCACGTCTTTCCCTCCCACTGCCCATCCCAACCACAGCTCCAGCGCACTCCCTTCTCCCCTGTACAGCCTATTCATAGCACACTCCCAACCACTCCCCCTCACTCAGCCCCAGCTCCTCCCTCTTCTCATCCCCAGCCCAGACGCAGTACACTAACCCCCACTCCCCTCCTGACCCCAGCATACGCCTGACCCTTTGCTGTAGCCTGATGCCAGCACTCCATTCTCCCTCCCCAGCCTGACCCTGGAACAGTCATATCCCCTGCCCCTGCCAGATCCCAGCAGTCCTTTCCTCCCTATCCATCCTGATGCCAAGCATGACCTCCCTTCCTAAGGCAACCCCAGTATCCTCATACTCTGTGACCCCCGGCCCTTCACTTAGATCCAGCATACTCCTACCCCCATCTCCCTCACATAGAGCCAGCATACTCCTCCCTCCCCCCCCCCACCCCAGTGGCAGCATACTCCTGGCCCCCTCTCCCCAGCCTGGCCTGACTCCGACACCCACTCCCATTGGCCAAACCAAAATAAACAGCAAAAATCAAAGGCACAAAAATCCAAGGATAGGAAAGGGCTTCCTCTTCCCAGCCCACCAAACCTGCTTCAGCTAAGCCCGACCTTTCCCCACCCCTGCCCTTACCCCACTGCCGATCCACAAGATATTCCTGGGCTCACGTTCTACTTCTCTGGCTTAACATTACAGTGACCACCAGGAACTCGGTTCTGCCCCACACGTTGCCCTGTGGCTGGATTGGTCCAGAACTGGTTAGGCGTGCATACACACTATTGTGCACATAAGCATCCCATCAACCACCAGCTCTACTCTGCTCTCCATTCTGTGACATAGCCGGGTATGTCAGGCACTGGTGGAGTGCTCAGGTGTGCTCTCACACACATGTGCATCCTACCAGTCACCCGCTCCACTCCGTCCTCTACCTTCCATGGTAGCCAGGTGGTCAGGGACAGGAAGGATGCACATGTGTGCTGCCATGCACATGCGTACCCCACCACCTGTTGACAGACAACATCTGGCTAATCTTATTTTATATATATATACACACTTTACACAGAGAGAGAGAAAGCTTTCCAGAAGTATTCTGGGAAAACAGGATATGGCGTCGGTGTGTGTCCCTCATAATATTCCCCCCACTTACATAGAAACATAGAAACATAGAAATGACGGCAGAAGAAGACCAAACGGCCCATCCAGTCTGCCCAGCAAGCTTCACATTTTTTTCTCATACTTATCTGTTTCTCTTAGCTCTTTGGTTCTATTTCCCTTCCACCCCCACCATTAATGTAGAGAGCAGTGATGGAGCTGCAACCAAGTGAAATATCAAGCTTGATTAGTTATGGGTAGTAGGGTAAGTAGGGTAAGTAACCGCCGCAATAAGCAAGCTACACCCATGCTTATTTGTTTTACCCAGACTGTGTTATTCAGCCCTTATTGGTTGTTTTTCTTCTCCCCTGCCGTTGAAGCAGGGAGCTATGCTGGATATGCGTGTAGTATCAGTTTTTCTTCTCCCCTGCCGTTGAAGCAGAGAGCTTTGCTGGATATGCGTGAAGTATCAGTTTTTCTTCTCCCCTGCCGTTGAAGCAGGATATGCATTGAAAGTGAAGTATCAGGCTTATTTGGTTTGGGGTAGTAACCGCTGTAACAAGCCAGCTACTCCCCGCTTTGTGAGTGCAAATCCTTTTTCTTCTCCCCTGCTGTTGAAGCAGAGAGCTATGCTGGATATGCGTGAAGTATCAGTTTTTCTTCTCCCCTGCTGTTGAAGCAGAGAGCTATGCTGGATATGCGTGAAGTATCAGTTTTTCTTCTCCCCTGCTGTTGAAGCAGGGAGCTATGCTGGATATGCGTGAAGTATCAGTTTTTCTTCTCCCCTGCTGTTGAAGCAGGGAGCTATGCTGGATATGCGTGAAGTATCAGTTTTTCTTCTCCCCTGCCGTTGAAGCAGGGAGCTATGCTGGATATGCGTGAAGTATCAGTTTTTCTTCTCCCCTGCCGTTGAAGCAGAGAGCTATGCTGGATATGCGTGAAGTATCAGTTTTTCTTCTCCCCTGCCGTTGAAGCAGAGAGCTATGCTGGATATGCATTGAAAGTGAAGTATCAGGCTTATTTGGTTTGGGGTAGTAACCGCCGTAACAAGCCAGCTACTCCCCACTTTGTGAGTGCGAATCCTTTTTTCCACATTTCCTCTTGCTGTTGTAGCTTAGAGCGATGTTGGAGTCACAGTAACCATGTGTATGTTTATTGAATAAGGGTATTGTCTCCAGGCAGTAGCCGTCATTCTGGCGAGCCACCCACTCTTTATTGACGGCCTCTTGATTTTATGGATCCACAGTGTTTATCCCACGCCCCTTTGAAGTCCTTCACAGTTCTGGTCTTCACCACTTCCTTCGGAAGGGCATTCCAGGCATCCACCACCCTCTCCGTGAAGAAATACTTCCTGACATTGGTTCTGAATCTTCCTCCCTGGAGCTTCAAATCGTGACCCCTGGTTCTGCTGATTTTTTTCCTACGGAAAAGGTTTGTCGTTGTCTTTGGATCATTAAAACCTTTCAAGTATCTGAAAGTCTGTATCATATCACCTCTGCTCCTCCTTTCCTCCAGGGTGTACATATTTAGATTCTTCAATCTCTCCTCATAAGTCATTTGCTGAAGACCTTCCACCTTTTTGGTCACCCTTCTCTGGACTGCCTCCATCTTGTCTCTGTCTCTTCAGAGATACGGTCTCCAGAACTGAACACAATACTCCAGGTGAGGTCTCACCAAGGACCTGTACAAGGGGATAATCACTTCCCTTTTCTTACTCGATATTCCTCTCTCTATGCAGCCCAGCATTCTTCTGGCTTTAGCTATCGCCTTGTCACATTGTTTCGCCGACTTCAGATCATTAGACACCATCACCCCAAGGTCTCTCTCCTGCTCCGTGCACATCAGCCTTTCTCCCCCCATCGAATACAGTTCATTCGGATTTCCACTCCCCATATGCATGACTTTGCATTTCTTGGCATTGAATGTCAGCTGCCATATCTTCGACCACTCTTCCATCTTCCTTAAATCCCGTCTCATTCTCTCCACTCCTTCCGGTGTGTCCACTCTGTTGCAGATCTTAGTGTCATCCACAAAAAGACATACCTTACCTTCTATCCCTTCCGCAATGTCGCTCACAAAGATATTGAAAAGGACCGGTCCCAACACCGATCCCTGCGGTACACCGCTTAAAACCGCTCTCTCTTCAGAGAGAGTTCCATTTACCATCACACATTGTCTTCTGTCCGTCAACCAGTTTGCAATCCAGGCCACCACCTCGGCACTCACTCCTAAGCTTCTCATTTTATTCACCAGTCTCCTGTGCGGGACAGTGTCAAAAGCTTTGCTGAAATTCAAGTAGATGACATCGAGTGCTCTTCCTTGATGCGGCGTTTATGCGCACATGCGTGTGTCCATATAAAATGTATGTGTCCATATAAAATGTACTGCTCCATGAGATCAGTCTTGCATTTGCAAACAAATACAAAAGTTCCTAGCTTGAATAAGGATCTAGTGTTCTTTAGCTCTCTAAAAGGGCCCCTATAGCCTCTAACCAAAAGATGGCATGAGATGTTCAGACACATCGCCAAGTTAAAACCTCTCCTTCCACTTCAAACTAAATTCTTTCCATCACCTGTAACCAATTCCCCTCTCCCCAATCATTTCTACAACTACTAATATACAAGAGAAGTTGTCAGCCTCAATATAGCTGACGTGTTTGAAAGCAAACTCTTTTTGTTAAGTTAATTCCTTAGATAAACAGCCCAAAGGCTTTCAGACTATGTTCTATCAATCAGCTCCATCAAGGAAGGGATGCATAGTCTCAGAGATGTGTGTAGCTGTATTCTTAGAATTTGCCCTTCCTCCCACCTCTGATGCCACTGTAGTCTGTCGGTACACAGGACTCAATACCTTTCCTTTTAAAGAAAGCTGCTAGAAAACAACTTTCAGGCAGATGCAATACCGTCGTGCTGAAAACATGCGTCCAAACTGGATGCACTTTTTTTAATGCATTCACAATCACCTCTCCTGGGTGCTAGATGCAAAAGGCAAATGAGCCCTCGTGCTAAAAAGGACGCACTAGGGATGAATTGTAGATATGTGTTTCGGGTTTGTTTTGTTTTTTTTTCGTTTTGTGGTTCGGTTTGGGTGCCCTGCGGGTAATTTCCTTTATTCCGCGGTTTGGGATTTTTTTTTTCGTGGGGTTCCCGAATCTCGTATTAGTGCGCACTAACACGAAATATTAATTTTTCTGAAATTGCGGAAAAATTTCTTTCGTTTCAGAGTGAACCATGACAAATTCACATCTCTAATGAATTGTGCGTCCTTAGCGTGTCTATGGCATCAGGCGCCCAGGAGAAGTGGCTGTGCATGGGTTAGGAAAACGGATGCTCGTAAACTGAGCGTCTCTTTTTCCTAACCTGACCTCTTTAAAGACCTTTTATTTTTTTTGTTGCTGTTTCTGTGGTTCCTCCTGCTTATTATCGCGACAATATTAAGTCGGAGGAACCGCAGAAAAGTACAGAGAAGCAGTATTTTCTGTTTTTCTCTGCATGGCTTGGGGCGTCTCAAAACAACGCCAGCTCCAGGGCTGCCATTAATTTTTGAACGTAAAAAACATGCATGTCCAATGTGTGAGAACTTTTTACATCGGGCATAAAAGCTAATAGCCTTATCAATATGCATGTACATGGGATGAGCGCTATTACCTTCCTGCTGGTTTGGATGCACATTTTGGACGTGCTAATCCTGGTATTTGCATCAGGCGTAAGTCTAGCATGTCCAGGCGTACGTTCAGCTGCGTGCTGACCTTAGCGCACGATATTGCATCAGCCTGGCAGAAAGCTAAAAAGTAGTCTCAGTGCTGCATATCTGGGAAGGCAAAATAAGAGGCTTGGCATCCTAGTGTTTTAAGGTTGGGTTTCAGTAAGTTAATACAACAGTTGTCTATCTCTGCAGGCCAATGGGGTCCCTCAGGGGGCTATTTTTGACCCCTGTCTTTTTTTACATGTTTATTTGCATCAGTCGTCACTCTTGCTGCTTTGATCCTTTCACATTGCTTTGGAGACCTCCTGCCACTGCTGGTATCCAGTCTTGGTGCCTTGGACTTCTTTTCCCCCTTATCATGATGTCTACCCACAAGTTTTATTAGAACTGATTTAAAAAACCCTAATTTTGCAACTCAAAATAGGCTGCGTTGCTTCTGCAATTGACTTTCTTGGGAAACGAGAAAACAAATGAGACATATAAATTAATTTATTTTTTTCATTTGAAATAGGCCAAATGAATGGAGGTGACCTACTAAATGAATATGTGAACCAAAATTAAAAAGTTTGCCTCTGCACATCCTTAAAAGTTACTACAAGGGTTGATCCAAGTTGTGCATGGTTCATGCAATTAAACATTTATGATTAGTGCACAACTGAAAAAAGTAATAAATGGCTCAGTATAGTTCCCAAATAGATTATGGTAATTCATTATTTATTGGTCTTCCTGCTAAGTACCTTCAGCCCCTATAGATGATTCAGGATGTTGCTGCACAATTAGGGTCGGAGCTCTAGGGGCCATGTATCCTCCTGTTTATACGAGTTACGCTGGTTGCTGTTTTCATACCCATTTAAGGTACTTTGCCCCACTTTTCACGATCATGGCCCTGTTTAAATAAAAGATAAATTAATGAGATATGTTCGCATGATCACTGTCAACAACTGAGAGATACTGTCCCTTAAAGAACGTAAACTGATGCGTACTAGAGTATCTTGTGCAGCTCCCTCTCATTGGAATCTTCTTCCTCAAGAACTGAGGATGAAGTTGAACTTAAATTTCAAACTTTTTTAAAAACAGCATTTTCTTAAAGTGGAGGTTTTTTTTTTAAACTCTATTCTATTCTGGTCCTTTTAAAATGAAGGAGATCATGCTGTCCCTGGGAGAGTTAATGTACTATTAACTATGGCCTTATTTTAGTTTTATTGAGATCCATATTCAGTAGAGCAGTTAGTGGACAAGTTATCCAGCTCAAGGTCCTGGCTCGGATTTCAATAATCTATGCTGTCACATAGAAGGGATGTCTAGAAGATTTTGGCCTGCAGACCTTAATAATCAAAGAGGTCTGTACATTTTTAAAACTGAGCTAAGATGTATAGGAATGTCACGGTTCATAGCCTTGTGAATCAATACAAGAACCTTAAATTTTATGCACCATTGTATCAAGAGCTAGTGTAAGGAACAAAGAATGAGTGAAATATGTTTCTTAACCCTGGCTCCCATCAAGATGTGAGTGGACAAATTCTGCACAGCTTGCAAGACTTTTAAAATGGTCATGGAAAACCCTATATATAAAGAATTGCAATAATCAAGAGCAGACAACACAAATGCCTGCAAAACAATGCGAAAGTTATCAGCCCCCAAATATGGTTCCAATTTATGCAACATGTGCAACTTTAAAGAAGGCACTCTTAATGTCAGCCTTCATGTGTAAACACAATGACAAAGTAGGATTTAAAATGATGCCCAAATTCCAAACAGAGGCAAATATTGAAATTAACCAATCTTCAAATTGGATGACTATAAGGACATCAGAAGGAATCCTCTTTCATTGGATTATCAACTCTGTTTTATTGATATTCACTACCAATTTATTGACAGTCATCCAACACTTAATAGATTATAAACACTTTGAAACCATTACTAATGCATCCCCCAAGGTAGTGGATACTGGGATAAAGAATTGGATATTGTCTGCGTACAGACAAAATCCAACCCAGCAAGCACCTTGCAAATTGGGCATATATATTGACCAATATGGTGGACAGGTCTGAACCCTGTAGAATACCAGAATTCACAGAAAGCTATGATGATACTGTAGAACCAACTTTAACCTGTTGAAAACAGCTTATCAGATAGGAGATAAACCATTTCAGAACCGAACTGGTAATCCTTAGGTCACTCAAATGCAAGGCTGGATCTAAGGTTTTGGTGCCTATAAGCAGAGTGCCTCGGTGGCAACCCTTTGAAGCTCTGCTGACACATGGACCTAAAGCAAGTAGAAGCAGGCTCCTCTTTGGTCTGGATGTATGGTGCCTTCAAAATTTAGTGCCCTAGGCAGTTGCCTATTCCTAAATTTGGGCCTGCTCAAATGGGATAGCAGAATAGTTTATGACTTAACGTACTGAAAGCAGCAGAGACAACAAGTTGCACAAGAACAAATTTTGCTGCCCATGTCAAAGCTGCAATATTACATTTTTTATTTATTTTTATTTTAAAAGATTTATATTCCACAGTCTACAACATTTGAAGTGGATTACAATAAAAACATCCCTAATAATAATGCCAAAAGACATAAAGCAGAGAAACATAAAACATTTATCATAATAAATCAAAGCTGGGCAAGAATAATGTCTCTGTGTTGTGTGCTGGATGGAAACCAAACTGATTCAGGTCCAATATATTATATTTTAGACCCAAATATAATAACAATAATAATAATGAAATATATACAGCTAATATATAACAGAATTTACAGACAAACCTTTGAAAATAAATGGAAGAAAAAAGGATAGTTCAGAATGAATACAGGACATTTTTCATGTGCACATCCCTAATGAATATGCAGTAAGATATGGACTTTTTTGTAACTTTGCTGAAATATATAATACTGTATACTGATATGGACGAACAGCTCTACAAAGATGAAATTTGCTTATTAGTGTAGATTGTTTGCTTTAATGAGAAATATCAGTCTAATCAACTCAAATATTCAGCAAAATTAAAATGCTTCAGAAAGCTGTATAGTGTTAAAAATATCTTCTCCAGGATTAAAAGCTTTTTTTGGGGGGTCGCATCCCCAATTATAGTTTAATCGCTGTGGAGCCTCCCGGTGCCTACTGTGTGAGAGCTAAGATGACCAGTGCTCCTTTTATTCAGGACAAGCTGATCTAATCCTAGTTTTACTCCAATGTGTGTTTGGAGTTATAGGTGTGAGTTCATCAAGAAAAACAAGACCACAAGTCCATGCATGAAGGGGAGTAAAACCCAAGCTGTATCAGCCCGTCACAAAACAGTGTGTGAACATTTTATAATGCCGAGAATCCTTTTTTTCAGTACGGAAAATTGCCTATGGTTGTCCCTACTATGACAGGGCAGGACAGCGTGGCCAGGGGGGGGTCTTATACGTTCTGCTAGCAGTAGGAAGAATCAGAGGAAGGCAGAAGAAAGTGCAGTGAAGGTGGAGGAGAATCCTGCTGGAGGGGGCAGATGTGAGTGCCGAGAGAGTAGGAGAGGGGAGGGACTTTGCCTGAATCAGTTGAGGTTGCTGGTGCCACCGCGTAGGAGGGACTTCACCACAGCACGCCGGTGTGTGCCACGGTGCTCCGGTTGAGAAACGCTGGCTTAGATGGTGGCAGCAGTCTGTGAGATGTTTTTTTTTTTTTTCCAGCAAAGAGGTTTCATAGTATCCTCGGACGATGCTTCAGCATTTGAGCAGTAAAGTCACTTCACCGAGGAAGGGGGGGGGGGGGGGGGAATAGAGGAAATGGTGAGAAGGCAGCCTCTTCCCAACAAAACCTGGATGGTCCTGTCCAGCCTTTCTACCTCCGGTGCATGGCCCTGTGAGATGAGTGCTCTGGCATGGTGTGGATGGGGAGCCAGGGCTGCTGTTAGTTGCCCTGAGCTATGGTTAGTCTGCTCAAAGAGCACTAAGCCCTGGTCTGACCTTGAATAACTTCTTTGAGGTCACCAGTGCTTTTAGCTGGAATGCAGTGTTTGGGGTTTTTTTTTTTTTTTTAAATCTTTCACCGCCTACTTGGTAGATTCAAGGCAGTTTACAGAATAAAAACATTCACAATAATTAAAATCTGATTGCTAGAAAAGACATAAGAACTATAGCAATAATAAAACAATCTAACATCATCTACAAGGTCTTTAATAACAGACAGCGACGTATAAGAGCACTGCTTAGATGCAATTAAGGATCCACCTGGAAAGCCAGCTTAAATGAGTTTTTAGTTGTTTCCTAAAACTTTGTGCAAGAGGTGGTTCTCAAAGAGTCGGAGAGTGCAAAGAGCAGGACCAGCAACAGAAAATGCGCCCTCTCTCTAGTAACAGCTCAGCAGGCTTCTTTCAAAGAAGGGAATGGTTTAGTAGCAGGGATCGACTTGACCGCAGGGATCTGGTTGGGACATACATTTTTAACAAGGCACTGGGCCGCCCACGGTCGTTCAGGGTTTTTCGAGACGTTCAGGGATAATCACGGCAACTTTATGTTGTATCCGTCAGCAGACTGGCAGCCAGTGTAAGGCACACAAAGATGGTGTGACATGTTGTCTTTTGTCTAGGCCTGTTAGGGCAGCAGCATTTTGTGCCACTTGAAGAGGTCTCGAGTGCAGGCTGGAATACCAAGGTACAGAGTGTTGCATTAATGGAAACCGGTGAATACCAAGGCTGAAGTACTGTTCTAAACTTTGTAACTTTGTTGTGTCAAGGAAAGGTTTCAGATGCCTGACAAGTTTGATTTTGAAAAAGGTTGCTCTAGTTGCAGCATTAACATGTGTGTGCATGGAAAGGAATTAGGAAAGGAATGATGAATGAAACAAGGGAATGTCATAATGCCTCTGTATTGCTCCATGGTGAGACTGCACCTTGAGTACTGTGTAGAATTCTGGTCATCGCATCTCAAAAAAGATATAGTTGCACTAGAAAAGGTAGAGAGAAGGGCGACCAAAATGATAAAGGGGATGGGACGGCTCCCCCTATGAGGAAAGGCTGAAGAGGTTAGGACTGTTAAGCTTGGAGAAGAGACGGCTGAGGGGGGATATGATAGAGGTCTTTAAGATCATTAGAAGACAAAATGGGTAAATGTGAATCAGTTATTTACTCTTTCACATAATAATAGGGGGCACTCCATGAAGGTAGCAAATAGCACATTTAAAATAAATTGGAGAAAACTTTTTTTCACTCAATGCACAACTAAGGTTTGGAATTCATTGCCAGAGGATATGGTAAAGGTGGTTAGCGTAGCTGGGTTTAAAAAAGGTTTGAGAAGTCCATAAACTGCTATTACTCTAGTTGACTTAGGGTATAGCCACTGCTTATTACAGGCATTAGTAGCATGGTATTTATTTATTGTTTGAATACTTAACCATGTACTTGTATCTTGGAATGGCCACTGTTGGAAACAGGATGCTGGGCTTGATGGACCCTTGGTCTGACCCAGTATGGCATGTTCTTATGTTCTAAGGATCTATGGTGATTCTGATGTTTTCTGCTTGGGACATTAATGGAATCTGGTGTCCATCAACTGTAAAGTAATTTGGTTTGTCAAGTGACGGAATACTTTTGAGCATTATAATTTCTGTTTCTGATTTAACAGCAGTTTATTATGTGATAGTCAGGCTTTCACTGACATTAAAGACAAGGAGGTGGATATTCAAGTGATAGATGGCCAGATAAGTAATACTTATCCAGGTATCTAGCAGCCGCTGAATATCCAATTATACTTAGCAGCTGCTAGGTAGCCGGATAAGAAGTGGGTGGGCAATGGGCGGATCTGGGTGGCAGGTCTAAACTTATATGGATAAAAATTATCCGGCTAAGTAGCACCAAATACGGGAATATTCAGCAACATAGTAGGGATGTGCAGACAAAAAGTTTATGTTCATAAGTCCATAAGTCGAAAAGGGGGGGTCAATTTCGGTCAATATGGACATATGGAGAATTCCATAAGTTGAGTCTATGTCCATACGTGCACCGGTTCCCTAAATAAAAATTTAAACCCCTCACCCTCCTTAATCCCCCCCCAAGACTTACCAAAATTCCCTGGTGGTCCAGCGGGGAGTCAGGAAGCCATTATTCTATTCCTTTGCGAGGAGCACATGACATCCGCGTCACGTGGTCCACCGCGGTTCTGCTCCCGGACCCCTCGATGGACACAAACGGAACTTTTGGCCAGCTTGGGGGGGCCTCCTGACCTCCCCAAGCTGGCCAAAAGTTCCGTTTGTGTCCAAAGAGGGGTCCGGGAGCGGAACCGCGGTGGACCACGTGACGGCCGCGTCATCGACTTAGGAATTGAACCAGTTCAGGACAATACGTAAGATACCACATTGAAAATCTGATGGTTCAGGGAATCAGATGCAGCAGACAGATCGAGTAACATCATGACAATTCAAAAATCAAAATCACTTCACATCACATTGAGGCTAGATGAGGAGGGTTTCTATACCTACAGATTTCCTACAGCCATACTGGAAAGAGTCAAGGATAGAGGGTTCCTTAAGATATCTGGTTAATTGTTTCAGGCAATAATTTCAAGCACTTTAGATAAAAATGGAAGTGAAGAGAGGAGGTGGTAATTTGCAAACTCCACTAGGTCAAGTGAGGTCTTCATAAATACTGGCCTTATGGAGGATACAAGTACAAAATGCGCACAAATGTGTGGGTATTTTTGTAAGAAGCTATTTTCAGAGGTAATGGAGGCCTTACATGCAAATCTTTCTCATGCATATTTGTTGTGGATATCCTGAAACCCGGCCTGCTTATGGCACTCGAGGACTGGAATTCACCAACCCTCTGCTAAACAGTGCTTTGTGTGTTAGCGTGCATGCCAATAGCTTGTACACAACTGAAGCTTCATTTTAGTGGGCATGCTGTACAATGTAGTGCATTGCCCATTATGTGTTGTTTTAGCATGCTCACTCAAACATTTTTAGTGCAAAATTTAGTACATAGGTCCCTCTGTCTTTCACATTCTCCTACTGTAGAACACCTTTAAAGGCAAATCTGGAAATGATTAGGGTAATTTAACAATCACTGTTTTATTTCCTAAGATAACAAGTGTCAAACAGACCTTCCTTGAAGTCTGAATATGGCATAATATAGCAAACAGCACACATGTCATATGGACACTGTCAACATTTGCTACCACCTGTTGAACCCCTGTGTCTGGCAGCTTAGCCTTCCGATGCCTTTGCTATACATGAGAATTGTTAAATACCCAGAGTGCACCATAAGCTATTGTACAGTGAAAGACTGAAATGATTAAGTAACGGAATGCATTCTATTTTATCCGCACTATCACTGCAGTCTCTGTCTAGCTATGTTGAATTGCTGCTTTAAAATTCAGTATTTCTGAGTTTGTAATAACTTTTATTGGTCTAACAAAATAAAAAAAAAAAAAGGGTTTTATATAGAGAGATGTCGTAAGGCAGCTTTAGTGAACTTGAAACTGGCTTGTTGCCAGTCCTTTGGCTTGTCATCTCTATGGAAAAATGAGCCAAGAGCAAGTCAAGCCGACCAAGCTCTCCTGCCTTATTGCCTGCCTTGCCCCTCTGCTCAGGGTGAGCACTGGGGCCCACGCGACCTCCAGAGGGGAGGATGTGATGACAGTCCAAGTAAACTCCTTTTGCCAGGTCAAAGTCATGGGAGAGGAAGAGCAATGGTATTGGTTGTGGACATGCAGAGCCCATCCCTGCAGATTGTTATAGGAACTTTGTGCTTTTTAATAGAGCCCATGGTATAATCTCGCTCTCTGCTTTCTGTCCATCAGTCTGGGATCCCAGCAGAGAGCTCCAGTTTCACACACTGCCTGATATGTAACAGAAGGGAGATGGCAAGAAGGATGAGGGTGATTCAGAAGCCAACTGGGACAAGGCAAACCACTGACAGCTCACAGAGGTAATCATTTTTTGCAGAAAGGTAACTTTTTCCTCCAGAGAGTACACAGTGATATGCAATAACGTTATATATTGCAGTTGAACTGTTCAACATAGCCTACCTTTGGCCTGCTAAGTAAATGAAATAATTAAGAAGATAGAAATAAAGGTCATGAGGAAACAAGTCGCAGATGGTACTTTTTAGTAGACTAGCAAGAGTTACTCTCATTCCATCGGGCTAGTGCCTGCTGACTGGATATGAAGGTTTAAAGATGACCTCTGCTACCAAGGAGCATGGCTCTGGGGGAACTTCTCTATTGTTGAATAGAGGGAACGTCTTTACTGAGAAGATATTCGTATTTATTTATTTATTAACAGATAAGCAGCTATAGACTCGTAGGTCCATATTTACCAGGCTGGAACGTGGCAAAGTTATCAGGATGAATTTACCTGGATAACTTTAGCTGAATATTCTCAGTGGGACTTGACTAAAGCTACGCATGTAGCTTTATTTGGGTAACTTTAGTTGTGCTGCAAAATAGATACAGCTAAAGTTAAACCTAGCCCGCTGTGATTCAAATACAGGTTTGCCTGGTTAACTTCCAAACTTAGCCATACACACCTTTTAAATATAGACCTCACAGTTTTTTATATGTTCAGTGGTATAGAAAGCCAAGATTTAAATAAGCATACAAGATTGACAACATAAAATTGACAGGAATAGAAGGTGGTAGGATCTTACTTTGAAAGGCTTACAATCATATCTAAGCGTACAGAAACCCTAGAAATTTGCATTAGATTGTCCAGACACTTTTCATATAATTTTGAAGTAAGAGTTCTAATAGCCATAATGGTCCTGGAGAAAAACTAAATCTTTGTAAGTTGTGATACATATAGCCAGAGATCATCTCTCATGTCTGTAAGCTGTTATATATCAACCACAAACAAAGTAAATGAACATGAGACAATATATTAACTGAAACTTCACTCCTTACCTACATGGAACTTCTAATTTAAGCTGAAGTCATAGGCAAAATAAATAATTGTTGGTCGCAAAAGCAAAAAATATTGTATAGATTCTTCTTACCAAGAAATAAATCAGTTCATAATTTCTTATCAAGATGAACACATCAGAATTATGCAAACTGCATAACAGTAGTGAAGTTCTTTAGCTTATAATGACAATACAGATGAAGTTTAAGAACATAAGACCTGCCATGTTGGGTCAGACCAATGGTCCATCGAGCCCAGCATCCTGTCTTCAACAGTAGACAGGGCCTGGAAAGTACCTGGCAGATCCCAATGTAAAAGTTTGCTTCATGTTTCTCACCCCAAGAATTACAAGGTGGGGAAACCAAAGTCTGGCTGGCTAATAATTATTTATGGACCAGTCTTCCAGAAACTTGTCCAAACGTTTTTACACTTGGTAATGCTACTAGCTATAACCACATTTTCCGGCAACAAGTTCCATAGCTTAATTGTGCATTGACAGAAAAACAAATACTTTGTTTAATCTACTACTTGTTAGTCTTATTTATTTATTTACATTTTTTTATACTCCACTTTGCACTTTCTCAGCGCTTCAAAGTAGATTACATTCAGGTACTGTAGGTATTTCCTTATCCCCAGAGAGCAATGGAGGGTAAAGTGACTTGTCCAAGGTCACAAGGAGCAACAGCGGGACTCAAACCCACTGTTCATAGCCCACTGCTCTAACCACTAGGCTACTCCTCCACTCCAAAATGCACCTCGCCAAAAAGATCACCATCAAAAATACAGCTTTACAAGTCAAATCCTTCACTGTATGGGCCCTAATAGATTCAAAAGGAAGCTTACATAGGGAAGCCAAAACTAGGTTAAGGTCTCAGAACGGAAAAGCTTTCTGGTCTGACAGACAAAGATATTTCACTCACGTCAAAAAACACAAAACATCAAGGTGACCTGATAGAGTGGTAGGATGTAGGATATCTCTCTAACAGAAGAATGTTGCCACCTGCACCTTTAGGGAATTCAAAACCAGTCCCTTTTCTAGGTTCTTTTGCAGAAAACAAAGTATCAATTGAATTGGCACTTTTAACAGGAGGAACCCCTTTCTCCTCTCACCTCAAAAACCTTCCAGACTCTGACATAGGACAAAGAAATGGACTTCTTATACACCTGAAGAAAGGTAGCTACCACCTCCTCTGATTATCCTTTATTCCTCAGCCTTTTCATTTCAATAGCCAGGCTGCAAGACAAAAGGAGGCCGTGCCTTCCATCACAACTGGACCCTGACACAAAAGACTGTAATTTTGATTGAACCTTAATGGTGCTTCCCATTTGAGCCTCATGAGATCTGCATACCAAAGGATACCTTGGCCAGTCTGGAGCGACCAGAACCACCATCCCTTGATGGTCTATCTTCTGAATTATGCTTCCAGTCATTGGTCATGGAGTAAATACATAGAGAAGATCTCCCAACGGCTCTGAAAGAGAGTCCAGGCCTTCTGCCTCTCTTCTCTGACTGAAGAAATAAGGTACCTTGACATTTTTGCCTCATTGTCATGAGATCCATGACAGGTATTCTCCACCTCTCCTGAATCATTGTGAAGAGTGTCTGGGATCTAGGGTATAACAACTCATAAAACCCATGTGTAAGTTGTCCACTCTTGCAATGTGAGATGCTGAGATAACTTAAAGATATTGCTCTGCCTATATGAATAGAAGACTCACTTCCTAGGTGCAGCTCATCTTTTGGTTACCCCTTGCCGGTTCACATAGGCCACCACCATGGCATTGTTCAAAAATACTCTTACTGTGCGCTCTCTTTGAGCAACAACAGAAATTCCTGGAGAGCTATCCTTATTGCCCTTGTCTCTAATAAGTTGATGGAGCACCAAGCCTCTGTAGGCAACGCGCTAGTGAACTGTCTGATCCAGACCACTACCAAATCCACTGAGACTGACATTTGTCATTATCTTGATACAAACTGGGGCCTCCAAATCCATTCCCCTTTGCAGGTGTTGCACTAATAACCATCATTCCAGAGTGCTTCTGACTAACCTCCAAAGAACCAGTTTTCTTTCATAATCCTGTGAAAGAAGACTCCAACAGGACAGGAGAGCACTCAGAAGTGGTAGAAAATCTAAGGTTGCCACCATTTAACCTAGGACCAGCAAATAATCCCATACTCTGGGCGCAGAGATCTTTAACAATTGGCATACCAGACCTTTCAACTTGCACACTGTCTTGGAGGTTAGAAATACCTTGGCCCTTCTGCATATTGAAGTGGGCTCCTAGTATCTTTGTGCTTGGCAAACTTGATCACCCTGCCCGTCTTGTAAAAGCTCAATGATCCTGGGCATTCCCAATTGACACTCCTCTATTGACTTTGCTTGAATCAGCCAATTGTCCAGATAGGGTTGAACTAACATCCCTCCCTCGCTTAAGGAGGCTGCAACCACCATCATCACTTTGGAAAACATCCTTGGGGTGGTTGCTAGGTTGAACTTGAGCACCCTAAACTGAAAATGACCTCTCTGGACAGCAAACCTGAGAAACCTCTGATGATCTTGGCAAATAGGAATATGCAGAAAAGGCTTGGAGAGATCTAGAGATGAGAGAAACTCTCCTTTTCTGACTGGTACAATCACAGAACAGCTTGGAAAAAAGGAATCGTTCACATGCTTCAAGTTTAGAATAGGTCTGAAGGTGCCCTCCTTTTTGGGAACCACAAAATGGAATATCTTCCTTGACCCTATGCTTGTCTTCGAACCGAAACTGCAACGTCCAAATGAAGAAGGTGATCCAGAGTAACCTTTCTGCCACCTTCACCACCAGTGAACAACAAAAGGATATTATAAAGGTGTCTGGCACCCTTCTTGAAAATTCTAAAGTCTGATGTAAAGTGGGTCCACTCCCCATAAAACTGTGCCAAATGGCCTCCAATTGTTTGAATTGGGGAATGAAACTTTTGTTCCTTATTGTGCACTTTTGCAGGCTCCTGCACCACTATCTCTTGCAGGCACAAACCTTCTGAGAGAACAATCCTTTGCCTGATCTGTATTATCTCGAATCTCTGAACCTGGGCCTACTAGGAAGTCTTCTGAGACCACTCTCAGATTTGTCTTCAGGCAACTTCTGCATCTTCTTCACGACAAGAATCTTCACCAGCTTTGCTAAGTCTTCGCCAAAGAGAAGCTTTTTCCGCAAAGGCAACTTACTCAACATGGTCTTAGAGGGAACATCCACAGAACAATTATGCAGCCAAAGCAGACATCTGGCCAACACTGATGCTGCACCCTTCTTACTGAAGTTCTAATTAAATCAAAAAAGGCATTCATAAGAATAGACTAACCTCCAGTCTCTCTGTCTTCTGCACTGTTAGCCTCTCATCTATAATCCCACTGGGATATGTTGTACCCAGTGAAATGATGCCCAGGCCTTAAAGTTGATGCAAATTGTTGTCCACCGTGCCAGGATCAATACCTCAAAGGCTTATTTAAGATCAATGTCTATCTTTCTGTTCTGGGCATCTTTATGTGCTATGCTTCCATCAACAGACATCATGGTCCTCTTTGTGACCACCAAAACTAAGACATCAACCTTAGGGAAAGGGGTAAAGATTGGCCATAGCCCTTCCCACCTTAAATCCTGTGTCCAGAGTCTCCCACTTTGCCATGATCAAGGTCTTCATCACTCTGTGGAATGAAAAAGTCCTAGCAGGACCTATGAGGCCCTCCTAAATGGGGTATTCACCCTCTAGGGTGGGTACTATCTATGCCTCCGCTATACCCAATTCAGCCATAGCCTGACACAGACTCAGGGACTGTCCCCTTGTCCTATTGCTATTTGATAGTGTAAATAACCATTGCCCTATTAACCTGTTCTGTCCATCCCACACAATCAGACCATATCATATCCCTTCTTTTTTTCTTCTCCAAGCTGAAGAGACCTAATCTGTTTAGCCTTTCTTCATAAAGGAGCTGATCCATCTCCATAATCATTTTTTATGCCCCTCTGTACTTTTTCTAGTTGTTAAATTTTTTTGAGGGGCAGTGACCAGAACTGCACCTACTATTCAAGGTGTGGCTGCACTGTGGATTTATAAAGAGGCATTATTATATTCCCAGTTTTATTCTGTTCCTTTTCTGAATAATTCCTAACATTCTAGTTCATCTTTTTGACTGCTACCAAACACTGAACTGAAGAATTTGATGTGTTGTCTACAATGATCTCAAGATCCTTTTCCTGAGTGGCAGCACTTAATATGGAACCCAGCATTATATATACAGTACCTATTGTAGTTAGCATTGCTTTTCCCTGTATGCATCACTTTCCATTTGTCTGCATTAAATTTCACCTACCATTTAGATGCCCAATGCCCATAGTTCTGCAATGCTCTCCTGCAATCCCTCATAATAAGCTAGGGTTTTAACTACTTTGAATAATTTTGTGTTATCTGCAAATTTAATCATCTCTGTACCTGCACCATTTTTTAGATCAATTATAAATATGTTAAGCAACACTGGTCCCAGTACTCTCCATTGAGAAAACTGGCCATTAAGACTTACTTCCTGTTTCCTATCTTTTAACCAGGTACCAATCCACAATAGTACATTTCCTCCTATTCCATGACTTTGTAATTTCCTGAGGAGTCTGTTATGTGGGACAAATAAATGCCTTTTGAAAATCCAAGTTTACCCTTGGCCCGCCTCCATAGTGAGCATCAGATGAGTTAGGAGCAAACAATGTCATAGTCCCTATTTGGCAAAACAATTCTGCAGCCTTTTGGTGGAATTGGGTGAATAATGATTGAGTCTTCATGATTTTCTTGTAAAGAAATCTGAGAATTAAGTTCAATATCTTACCAGATTCCTAAAATGGACTATGTTTTATGGCCAGATGCTGGAAGAGGGCTTCACTTCAAGTCTACAGATGAGATCCAGAAATTTAGAATCTGTATCTGCTGTGGTGGGAAATGGTTAGAAGTAGCATCATAAGTTCTGTGAGGTCACTCATTTCCCACTGTGGTATAACAGATGAGCTCCATCAATGGCTGATCCCACTATCAGTTATTTTATTTGTTTATTTTAAGTAAATTATTGAATTTACACATTATTCAGTTTAAAAACAGAATCTGAGAGGTAATCCCCTAATGAAAGTAAAGATTTACAAGTACAGACCGCCAACGCCATGGTGCACAATGCATAGATTACACATAAATACCATCAGGAAGCCAACGAGCAAAATAAGAAAGAAGACGTGTTATCAAACCTCTTGTTCTTCAAAAGGAAATGCACAGGAACAGCTGCACGGGAACACTCCCAGCCGCTCCTGAAGGCCCAGACTCCCTCCTTGCACCATCAATCCCTCACTAGAATCCCCCACTGGGATATGACATCATTAGAAGGAACTGAGGGGGGCCATAAGAAGCAGGGGGAGGTGGTCAGGATGTTGGTATGAATGTGAGTGTGTGTATGTATGGGATAGGGTAGGATTATACAGTATAGTTTTGGCGAGGGGAGGTTTATAAAGAAAACATTTTATGGTAAGACGGGATACAGTTATTTGGATTCCGAACAATATTATATTGTTGTTTTGCACATGCTAGCTGCAATGCAAATAGGAAAGCTTTCTGGTTTTGATATTGTATTCCTTGTCTTATGTAATAAAAATGATTTTGAAAAAAAAAAAAGCAGCGTGGTGTGGAGCGCAGCAGTCAAAGCCATGTGCCCAGGAAGCACGCACCAGGGGAAGATTCTGGGATACCACACTGCAGCTGTTAAGTACTGTTCTCCTTTCCCTGTGTTCCCTTGTATGGGTGTGATTTTGGGGGGGAAAAAAGAAGGGGATTGTTGGAATCCACCCATCTGAGTCCTCTACCCCTGTCCCCATGTACTTTGCACATGCACCGTGAAGCTTCATAGCTGCCCAGCCACACAAAGGCAGACTCACTGGGGCCCGCATCACGGTAGGGCGCTACCACAATCTGGGTGGGAGGGATAGGGTAGGGGGACCCTGGAGGCCTGATGCAGCCCTAGGTGAAACACCGACCATGTCGGGGAGCAGCCAACTGTGGATGGAACATACGATTTCTTTTTTTTTTTCAAATTTTTTAGTTAAAAGTCTTTGAACAAGTCATTGTTGTGGACGTTCAAATCCTTTAAGAGCAGGGTTGCTATTGACTTGTCACACATCTTGTCTCTTTGAAGTTCTCTGGAGTGTGTTGTTCCATGTCTCCGCTTCCTTGTCTGGCATTGTACAGAGTGTAACACGACCTTTTATTGAACCAACAAAACATCTGAACAGGGGACCTATGTGGCCTGAAAAGCTTATGCTTCATGCCCTTACCCACCACATCCTCTCATTTCGTTCTTTCAAGACTCTTCCTCCCATTAAAGGCAGATGGGCAGAAGCACTCATTCACATCTGTTTATTCCTCTCCTGAAACATGTTTTCAGCCTTGAACTTCCTCTCCTTGGGTGGCAATTCTTCTCTCACCACTGACAAGAAAACCTTTGTGCTGGGCTTACTTTTCTACAGTTCTGGAGATGGAAGCCTGCCTATGCCTCTTACATGCTATTTGATGTGGCATCCACATGCTTTTTAACCCTTTGGAAGACGTAGCACATCGACGCTACACTTTTTGTATTACGTGCACCAGGGGCGTAGCTAGAACCTACCCTATCCTATGTGGATCTTCACGGCAGTGGCTACTCAGACCTTTTAATTTTTGTAAATACTTTGCTGTCTCCCTGGCCTGTCTCTGCTGTTCCTCATTTCCCATCTGTAGTTAAGGAAACTACTTTATATCTTAGGCAGCTGAAATCAGTTATGTAATTAGGCTTCCACCCAGCCCAGGCATTTCTGAACTTTTGAAGGGCCTGAAAGGAGGAGGAGGATAAATAATTGCCTGCCAAAAGTAAACAAAGACTTTGATGGCCTCTCATTGTTACAGATATAGCCCAAGGGCAATGGTGTTTCTTATTCAAGTTAGCTTCCTTAAAGATGCAGGGGGATCATGGACTGGCACTGATTCTAGTGCCTACAGGCCCTCTAATTACTGCACCTTAAAGGGGCTGACTCCGGTGGGACATGACCCTGCTGTTAGGTTTAAGGGCCTGAAGCAAAAGTGAGGAGGCACTGGACTCAGAGGCCCACCTGTGGCTATGCCTCTGGCATGCATGCTAATATTGGTGCATGCTATGGAAGCTAATTCTTGGTCCGGGAATGCTAAAATTGAGTTCATCAGCCATTAAGGAAATGTTTAGCATGCACATAAAAGTTTTAATTATGCATGCAATAAAACTGTTTTAGTGCAACTTTTAGTGCATAGACCCCTTTATATTAGAAACAATTAAAGGAGAAAATAATGGACAACAGTCTGCACTCAAATTGCTGTTAAAGAATGTAACAAGGCTGGGCAGACTAGATGGGTCTTTTTGGCCTTTTTCTGCTATTTACTATTTTATTATGTTAATTTATGTATAGCATTGCATGTTGATTGTAGTTTGATCAAAAACTAGTCATTATTAAACAAATAAATAATCTGAGCTGGGAGACCAGAGGCAGAATTAAACCTGGGATATATGTGGAAAGTCCCCAGATGTGTTCTGTAGTGTTACATGCAGAGCCCGCTCATCTGCAAATGAAAGGCACCATATACGTCCAAATTAATATCAATAGCAATTCTTCATGCTTACTTATAAAGCATTCTTCTAATCTTTCATCATCATCATCATCATCATCATCATCATTTATTTATTACATGCTCTTCAGCAAGTGAGCTCAAAGTGAGATACAGAATACAGGGCTCGGAGGTCAACTTATCCACTTACATAGAACTAAATTAGGAATAAGGGAGCCAATGGGGAGCCAACACCAGTAGCAATAACAAAGAATGAAACAAAGTTCTGTTAGAAAGGGGTCCGTGATCTATGCTCAGGGACCAAAAGCCTCCTGGAACAGCCAGGTTTTCGTCTTTTTCTGGAATGATAGTAGGTCCAGCGCCTGCCTGATGGCCAGTAGCAAGAAGTTCTATATGGAAGGGACAGAGCCAAAAGAAGTTTGTGCGTTAGCAAGCCACGTTGCCTTGGAGTGAGTGTTGGGCAGTGTGCAAAGAGAGCGAGCCAGAGAGTAAACAGAGAGTCGGCTGTTTAGGTATGCAGGAGCCAGGCCCTTGATGGTCTTATAGGTCAAGAGTAGAAGTTTGAAAGTGATGCGAGAGGCAATGGGAAGCCAATGCAGAGACTTTAGAAGAGGGGTGATTTGATCAAATCTGCTGGTAGTGAACAGTGATCAAGCTTCAGCATTTTGTACAAGTTGCAACTGTCTAATCAGTTTTTTGTTTTTTTTTGGTAAACCCATATAAAGGGAGTTATAGTAGTCCAGCTGGGAGATAGGGTTGCCGACTTTTCTGCTGACCATGATTGGACAATGGAGGATGGGGAAGGGGGAGGGTCCTTCTTCCTGATTTGCATAGATTGCAGATCCCGCCACTTGGAATTCATATGGTATTAGGCCTACTGTTACGCATGTTGGCTTGGGCTTGGCCCTCAGAAAGCCACGAGTAAACTAAATTACAACAATAAAAACATAAAATATAAATTAGAATATTAAAACCATACTAATAAAAAGAATATTTCAAAACAGCTATCAAAAGCATCCAATAATCAAAAATTTAAAAAGTTTAAAGAATATCCCCAATACCTATAAAATATTTTAAAACAGCAGACACTTTTAAAAAATTCTCCTGCTCTCCATACCTAGGAACTTTTGATTCCAGTCACCCTGAGGTTGTTGGGGATTAGTCAGAGGTGGTGACCTGCACAAACCTTCTTCTCTCTCCTTCATTTACAGACACTCTGTAACTTATACACACTCTCCTATATGCTCACTCACAAATGGTCCCTGACACTCAGACATGCTGACTCACTAACTTGTTCACACACATACACTCACTGACTCACACACATACTCGCACACTCATACACACAAGTTCACTGACTTTCACATATGCTCTTTCTCTCTCTCTCATACTCACATATTGACTCATGCTCTCTCACCCTCACACACATACTGTCACTTGTTACTGACACTCACCTGCAGTCATGCTCACATACATGCTCACAGTTGCACATACTCACTCATGCATTCTCACCTGCACTCACTGACTCACACACGCTCTCACTCTCAGTCAAAAATGCAGTCATTTAGGTGCTTTCTCTCTTACTCCTCTCCTCTGAATAAATAAAAATAAATTAGTTTTTACTTACAGGGGCACCCAGGCAGGGCCTAAGAATAGGGTCTGGACAGGCTGCTTGTTATCCCCCTTGCTTTGGGATGGTATGGGTTGGAAGGCCCCGATGCTAGGTTTTTTTTTGTTTTTCAGATACTTTATGGCACGTCCCAGCAGCTGAGATCAGGGCTGGAGTTGAGCCGGCGCTGAGGGGCCTGCTCGCTGCCTTCCATCAGCTGCTGGCAAACGCTTGTGAGGGGAGGAGCCAGGAGTGTGGGGATGATGGGAAAGAGGTGCCCGAGCACAGCAGCAGCAACGAGAACAGGCGCATAAAACCGCCTCTGCTGTTACTGCTGCCATCGCTGCCGTGTCCGTAAAAAAAAAAAAAAAAATACCAACCAGAAGGCAGACGGAGTTCAGAGCCTCCGGGGACGCTCCCGCTCTGTGATAAAAGATTCTGTGGGACCTGGTGTTGGTGGGAGCGGCTCCACGGGCATGGGGCCGCAGTGACCGACACAAACCCCACGATCCTCCCGCTTGGCTTACCGGGTCATGCCCGAAGCCCCGATAAACCAATCCATCCCTGCGCAGCCGCTCTTTCTTCCTGCCCGCGGGGATTGGGGACACCTTGTGCTTGTCGGCAGAGCTGCGCGCTGATGGGCCTCATGATCGAACCGCCCCCTGGTAGTGCAGCACTTTGAACCCCGCAAAGCTAAGGGAAGAGTAACAGGCAGTGGCTCTGAGAACATGCCCAGCTGCCCAAGCTTCTGCACGGGTCTCCTCTCACACGCTTTGTTCTGCAGCTGCACCGGCAGGAAATGGCGCCTGATTGGATCACCGCTGCCAAGCTTGCTCTGATTGGCCAGCATTTGAGCAAGCCTTTGTTGGACCAGATATCACAGTGTCTGCTTACCCTTGTAACCCGGACACTGTACAGCGGGCTGGAAAACCGGGCTGTCCGGTCTAAAACTGGGCAGTTGGTCACCCTAGTGGGAGATGATAAAGGCCTGGACGGATGTCGTAAAGGCTGAATCGTCCTAGACATGGTGTAAGTGTCGAAGGTGGAAAAAGGCAGATTTAGTAACTGATTGAATATGGGAGTCAAAGGTGAGATTAGAATCCAATATGATACCAAGACTCCTAACTGCTTGGCTGAGGGTCAGTGCATTTCCTTCTACTATTACTCTTGGGTAGAGATGAGAATGGTCAGATTTTCCAATCCACATTACTTCTGTTTTTGGGGTTTGATTTTTACTTTATTGCAATGAAGCCAATTAGCAATCTCCTTGAGGCACAGTTTTAGGTTGGCAATATCTTGTGTTGGGATAAGTGCTTAGGGGACATAACAGTTATATGTCATCAGCATATGCGTGAAAGGGGACGTGGTGATTCCTGATTAGCTTGCCATGTGGGGCCATATAGATGTTGAATGTGTTGGAGATAAAATGGAACCCTGTGGTACACCATAGGGGAAGGGGGTGAGGGTATAATCTACTCTCAAGAGTATTATTGCAGAAATGGCCAAATGGGGCACAGCCACCAGTGTGGCTTCATAAAGTTTTGGCTCCATTTTAAATGGAAGAGATGAATGCTTCCATCATCTAGATGAAATAATAACCAGATCCAGCTCTATTTTTTAATAGCATTTTATTATAGGATGTGTTGATAATGAACACTAAGTATAATGAATGAGGTGATGACAAGCTATATCTCCTAAACTCTGGCTTGCATATAACAAGATGTATGTGCTTGTTTAGCTGCTCAGTTACCATCAAACATGTCATTAAGTACTGCGTAATATAGTAAATGGGTATGAAGTGTTTATGAATGGCAGTGTTAATACCGTGTTGCTGCCATTTCATTCTTTTTGCAGAACTGAGAAGAAGGGAAGGAGGCTTAGGAAGACTTTAAAAAGTGACGCATCCCATCATCATTGACTCACTCCAACACCCACACTAGCTCACTCGCAAACACTCACGGGAACACTTGTTCACACACACCAGCATGTGCTATCACATGCACACCCAAATATATACTTTACAGCAGAGCCAACACATACCAAAGCAAGCATCAGAAAGGCATAAATATCTCAGAGAAGTTACAGCATTAAAAAAACAAAGTCAGTTCAGTTATAACAACAGGGAGAGACACAAAGTGAAAAACTCAAACAGGACAAAAAAAAACCCAAAACATTTTGAGCAGATACAGTAGGGATAAACACATATCCCAGAGCAGACTCAGTATAGAAACAAAGACACATACACCTCTCAGATGTTGTCTCAGCTGGCACATCCTTGATCTTGAACATAGCAGGCTAGACACTTGAAGTTGTGTTCAAATAAAAACTTGTAACTTAGGGAAACTTGCTCCGAGTCAAAATTCAAAATAAGAAGCATAAAATATCCTGATACAAAACAAAGGAAAACTCCAAATGCCTTAGTCTTCTCAGTGTTCAAACACTGAGTCAATGTTCCTTCCTGGTGACAGAAAAGCCAGAAAAACAATCTCTCCTCCGTTGGGTGGGGAAGAATTGATGGTAAAAGGTTCTTCCCAACAAAAATAGAAAAAAATAAACTCTTATAAATTGGTTGTCTCTTCTAGCAACTACAGTACCCACTTAGACTGGATGCAGGGCAAAGCAGAACCCTATCCTTTTGCCCTCAGGCGAGGGGTTACTTACCTCCTGAGCTGGGAGAAGGTCAAGGGAAAAAAACAAACAGTTCTCTCAAAAGGGTCAAAACTCTCTTTTCTCTTCTCCTGTCAAGGCCAGGTTCCTTCTAGGTTCACAAGTGCACTAGTAAGAACGCAGTCCTTATTACCCAGTTCTGCAGGGTCCACTGAATAAACACCGTTTCTTTTCTTCCCAAAACCCAAACTACAACCACACTCTGCACGTGTCCAGCCAGGCTTCTATACTGCTGAGCTGACCAATACCAGCACCCCGGGCAAGAGAAAAACCATAGGATTAGTCTAAAAATACCAACAGTTTCCCTTATAGTTAATTGGGGAAAAATAAGTGGTCAGGGGACAAAGCACCCCTTATATATTTATCTATGTCTACATATATATATATATATATAGAGAGAGAGAGAGAGAGATACATAGATACACACACACGTAGAGCAAATACTGCATCTTATGGACACATACACCTCAACGAACACACAGTACAGTCCCATGTATCCTAAGCAGACAGCTGCATCCAAGAAAATGTCTACAAGGAGAAGTCCGCATTAATCTTTTTAAAGTAGCTTGGACATCACTCTTAGGCTGGCAGTGCAGAGAATGGGGTCAGCAGAAAGTGATGGGTGGGAGGAACAAGCACATAAGGGTTTTTCAGAAGTCCGTCCGACTGTGAAAATACTGAACAAGCACCGAACAGTCTCGGGCTCAGGGATCATCAGTGAGGGCTGCGCATTTTCACGAGCAGAAAACCCACAATCCTGTTTTGAAAACAAATAAACCAACTCGTCTTTTGGTCTCAACAGGTCCTGTACTTGTGCAAAGGAACTTTCTTTCAGGCAACTGACAAGCTAACACATTTTCTGATCATTTGCTACTGAATACATTATTATGCAAACAACAGTAGGCTAGAGCCGACTGCTTTGCATGAAAAAGCATTATCATGGGACAAAGCTGTTTATTGTAGAGAGAGAGAGGATTCAAAATAGTGGAAAATCAGAGGTTTGTGTTGAGATTATGGTTTGCGAAACATACAAATACAGCAGGGGTTCTCAACCCTGTCCTCGGGGGCACACCGAGCCAGCCAGGTTTTCAAGATATAAACACGGACTATGCATGAGGTAGATTTTCATACAATGGAGGCAATGCATGCAAATCTATCTCATGTATATCCATCGTGGATATCCTAAAAACCTGACTGGCTAGGTGTGCCCCGAGGACTGAGCTGAGAACTACTGAAGTACCGGATATGATGGTAGATAACCACAAGATCAGTCTGCTCATATTCTATTCTTACTGCAGTACCATGTATAATACATAATCACTGATTTTAGCTTTGCTTCCACAAAAACATTACAGGACAAATTTGCATATGCTGAGCTTCCACGATATGCAAATTTATCTCATGCATATTCATTGTGGATATTCTGAAAACCCAATTAGCTGTGGTGTTCCCGGGACAGGTTGGGGAAGCCCTGTACTAGATGGCTCCAAATTTTCAGAACAGGCTGATCCAGGCCTGGCTTTAACCCTTGCCTGCACAGGTTTATAGTCTTGCTTTACTAGGAAAATCGATGTCAGAAACACGAGTGCATGCAGAAGTGGAATAAAACCAAGACTGAATCAACCTGTCCTGAAAATCTGGAGCCATTGGCAACCCCCTACCCATCACCGCCACTCAGAGGCTAATCAAGAGGATAGATAGGCAGGTTAAGATCAGAAAGGCTTGAAATCAGATTTGAGGATGTTTTGGCAAGAGTGAATGTATGAGGTGGACATGTCAGTAGGGGGTAGAGTAACATTAGTGGAGTGTTGGAAAAAAAGCAATTGATCTGGGGGGACTCAGCAGGAGGGACTGGAGTAGGATCAACAGGTTTATAGGATGTCTGGTTCACAATTTCCCTACAATACGTCAGCTCTAGTTTCAAGTATAAGCAGGGGTTTAAGCAGAAACAAAAGAGCAATTGGACCTAATTTCTCCCGAGGAAAACTACACGGCGGAGGGATAATGCAAACATAGCCCAGGATCCAGTTAGGGTCAGTTAATCCAGTTCTCTCAATCTTCTATGTACCCTGACACAGTTAGAGAAACGTCTCAAAATATTCTTTTACTTACAGAAACAGATACGCGGATGCGAGCACTCGCAGTGCTCTCTGGCTCAAATGACTTAACTCACCTCAGCTTCAAGCCCACAGGCTGCCACAACACCGTGGTGTTCCCAGTAATCCCTTATGCAGAACAATCTAGATCCTAAGGGGCAGGGCCATGTAATCAGGTTAAAAGCTATCTGCGCCTGCCTTCCTGCCACTGCTTAAACCATTCACGCCCTGCAGGACCCAGGGCCCTTCACGTTTTCTTTGGTGGCAAAGGCGTACCTTTGGTGGGCGTTTGCCGTGCCTATTACTGCTTAAAATAGCCACTGTATGACTCTATATACAAGGCTAGAATCCAGACAACTATTGGTTCTAGATGAGCTTTGTTTTTTCTTTTATTATTATGTACACCACTTTGGTTTAGATCCTGGAAATTTTAAAATTGGGCCATATAAAAAATGCATGCAAATGAACTGGAATGAATATACAGACAATAATGTTAAATACCACTCCCATCTCATATCTCTCTCCCCTAAACCTCACTCCTATTTTCAATTTTATTCTAATCTACTTGCAAGTTAATTATTTATCCTGTGTCAAAGCAAAAAGTACCTTCCCACTCATAGGCTGGTGCCTTGCATGTAGAAATAGTAATATTGAAAAACCGCCTATAAAGTGGAATATAATATATAAAGAAATAAGCCACTCTGTGCTAGAATTTACAACTGTTATATTTATAGATAATATACATAAAATAATCAAACACTTTAATCACAGACCAACATTATAGGAGATAGAGTACAGGACTATCATATACAAAGAAAAAAGAGACTTCTGTACCTTACTGCGCCAGCACCCATCTTAACTACTTCTACTCCCGCCAGCCATACTTCACATCCAAGTTCCCCTTTTATTATATCTCTGTCAGCTTAAAAAATATCAATACTTCAGGAGTCTCTCAGGACAGATGCAAGAACAAAAACCGTATTGCCATATTTCAGATCTATCATCAATACTACGCAAAGGCACCTACATATGCAGACTCACTCCAAACCAGAAACACTAGATAGTTAATTCCTTTCTTATTTTCTTAGTTAACTTATGCCACTGTATTGGTGCAGTAGTTGCAAATGTCCTTCTGAAAGCTGTGTGCTAAATTGTTTTTATTGTTGTCGTCTACAGAAGGCAATCTTGGGAAGAGCATAGGTTCCGACTGGAACAGTATCATCTTCTTCTATTCCTTAGATAGCGTGGGCCAGTGCTTTTCCCAGACCGAAATGCTAGGGGCAAAATCTTAAATTGTATTGATGGAAATCAATGAATCGATTGCAACAAAGGGGATGTCCTAGTTCTTTGTGATTTACCAATAACGACCCTCACTGACATGATTTGTACATGTTGTAATTTATAGATTTGTTTTGCTGTCAACACTGTATAAAGGACTTTAAAATAATCCAATGCTATAAGAACCAGGGAAACCACTACTTTTTAAAAAAATGTGTTGTGATGTAGATAAGGCCATAGTGGTGGATGAACTAGTTGCAGCTTACCAAAAGCTTATCTAACTGAATGTGGGACTCTAGTGACACAGAAGTAACAATTCTGACTCCTATATCTCTGAGTTCCTGAGAAGAGAAGGAGAGACTTCCCTCTACCATTAATGGGGAAAAACCCATCTAGGGGATCAGGAAAACCAATCTTAGGTACCTCTGTCTTTGACCCATTAAGCTTCAGTTTGGTATTGGATGGTCATACCAGTGTCTCCTACAAACAGCAATTTCAAATCTCTCCCTTTTCCCTTATATCATTCTTAACAGGTACCAGTAGCTGTACATCATCGGCATAAAAATATTTATAGCCTGTACTGTAGGGAGTAAATAACAAGAGGCATATAATTTGGAAAGAAAGTACTTAAAACCAGTGCTCCTAATAAAAGAAAGATTGCACATATACTACACTCCTAAAATTTAAGTGTACCCATAAACAGCAGCAAAATACCCAAAACACATTCATGCATAAAATTCTAACATACCAAAGCATTACTCGATAAAAATTGTAGACCAGCGTCTTCCCCAACATTCACATCAGCAATAGTGAAAAAGCTTGGGAAACCAGATATATACTCAACTCTCTCAAACAGCCAGATATCTAAAGGAATAACCTGTTTGCTTACACGTTACCCATTGGTGTGTGTCTTGTTATGATGGACTGGAGTAAGTCAGCAGGATTACAGGATGAATATCTGATTTAGAACGGGATTAGGGTAAAATGGGAGTGAGGATCAAGTAGATTTAGAGGAGAGAGGTATGAGCTGGGAGTGGTATTAACGTTATTGTCTGTAAACTTGTGGCCTGTATTACAGAGGGAAAGTAACAAGAGGCATATCATTAGGAAAGAAATACTTAAAAGTCATTGCCCCTTCCAAAAGAAAGACTGCACATGTAGGGGGGGGGGAAATCTTCAAAGATTTGTATGTGGTTTGTATGCACAGAACTGGTGCATAAAGTTGCATGTAGGTAACGTTTGGGCAGGTCAAGCAAATTTTCAGAAGTCTGCAAGTACGCACATATTTCCACTGCTGTGCAAAAAAAGTGTGCACAGAGAAAAAGGGCAGGGTGTTCTACGTGGGATCATGACGTTTGCGCGTACTCACGTATTTTATAGGCGGAGCATGCGTATACATCATCATACGCAGAAGCTTGTACACCTGCTAATCAGGTCATGGAAATTAAAAATAAATTCTCTTTTGTCTGCAGCTTTTTTGATGGGGAAGTCTGGAGCCAAGTGGTGGACTGTGTGGATGAGCTGGAAAGGTGTGGGTCAACTGGTGGAGGTCTCGGCGAACTGGTGCTCTCGGAAGTATGCGCACAATTATTTTCATAAGTGCAATATGTGCATACTTCTCACTAAAATTATCATCCAGTATCTTACCTAGCATTTATAGCAGTGTGATGATGTGGCCTCCAGCTGCAGTCTCAGTCACTCCTGGCTTATTTCTGTCCTGGGTAATGCACCTCTTTTCTTCTGGGGCTCCTGGATCCCAAACCTCATTCCTTCAGCTGTTAACTGCAGAGTTTGGAAACTTCGCCCAGACGCAGCCAGACTGCATTGTCTCCCTTTCAGAGGCTCCTCTCGGTCCTTCCTGAAAGGAAGAGAATCCTCTGGTTTCTCGATCCTACTGTTGGTAAGGCTTTTCCATTCTCTCCTTCTCCAGGCCTCTCTTTTTCCCCGTTGTCAAGGCTTTTCTAGGCTTATAACATAGTAAATGACGGCAGAGAAATTCCATCCAGTTGCTTTTGGTAGTAGCTGCCGCTCCGTGCAGGTTACTCCCCATGCCTCCTGTTAAGGATGGTAACTGCTGTTCCATGCCTTCTTATGGATATGGATGTTAGAAGGAGGAGCTTGATCCAGGGTCTCTCATCTCCACCCTTGGCTGTCTCCGTTTTTCCTTCTGGCTAAGTTTTTTTTATTTCTGAAATTTGTGTTCAGAAACAAAAATTTACCAAAGCAGATATAAAAAAAAAAAAAAGAAAAACTATGAAAAAGAGAAAAAAATACTTCATTATAATTGTTAAAGAATTATTAGATCCCAAACAAATGAGGAGAAAACAGAAATAATAAAAGCACCACTACAGGAAATTGCATAAAGGACAATGGCATATCCTGGACATTGATTATGCCAATTTAACCATGGACTTCACTGGAGTAGGCCCTGTGAGCTTCTTAGAATTTAAGAAAAAACCTAAGGTGTCCAGGGGCAAAGAACACATATTTCACATTCCAATGATGAAGTATACATTTGCAAGGATATCATAGAAAAAAGAGGATCCCGAAGAGCTCAGGCACTGCTAAAAATAATTTCCTTTGCCAAATCTGGAAAATTCCATATTCTTTGCCCCATAACCAATGACTGAGCCTTCCAAAAACACAAATGCATAAATTTAAATCCTTTTCAAAAACAAGGGACAACAGCAAGGTGGCTCTCTCCCATTCTACCATTCACCTTAATTCTATTGCAGCCCTCTCTTTCTCATCTGGCATCAACTATTATAATAGCAATATGAACCTATAATTAACAACGCTAGAAGACCATCCCGAAGATGATTAAATGCCAATACTGTTACCATAATCTTTTTCCCTTCATTTCCTTATGCTCCCTTTTTCTCCACCAACCTCTCCCCCCATCCCTTCTTCTCTCTCACTATTAATTTATGCAACTATGTTTTAATTGTTTATTCTCTGTTTGATTTTTGTAAAACCGTTATGATGGCTGCACCGAATGACGGTATATAAAACCGAACAAATAAATAAATACATAAATACATCGTAGAAGATGCCAAGAGGAGAATGGCCACTCTTCATCATCTTGCATCATCAGCCTGCACCAGACAAAGTGCTAGACTCAAATCATAGTTCCTGTACAACAGTAAACATTGATCTGGAGGGCTCAAAGATGCATCTTACCCAGCTGCATTGGGCTGTCTTCCACCCAAAATGCCAACGGGACTGCTCTACTCCAGTGTCCCAGGATCATGGGAGACAGCCACTAATCTTCTTCTGCATAAGGGAGGGTTTCTCAGTTTTGATGGGATGGGAGACCCAATCTCTCCCTTTTCTTCTTGGCCGGCATAACTTCAGAAAGCTAAGAAAGATACAGAAGAGCAGTCAGGTCAACTGCTCACGCCCCCATCTTGCCCCCTCCCTTGTTAAGCTAGATTGGCAAATGTTTTTGTCCCTGGGCTGCTGTGTTTGTACTTGGCTTGCCTTTTTTCCTCGTCTCTCAGCTGTGGCTATGTTTGCTCTATTACAATCCCCAATAGTAAAAAAAAATCAAAACAAAACAGAATACTGGTTATCAAAGGTACATAGGGAAGTTAATTTTTAAAGGGATTTTTGTGGGTAAAACAGAAATAGTCGTTTGCAAACTAATGCACGGATGTCAAGCTCATGTTTAAACTTACCCAGACTGAGCAGATGTGTTCCTGGAGGCAGAACTTACTTGCGTACGTTTGGATTCTAAAAACGTATGTTGTACTTTTTCAGGTAAAATCTGTGTGGATGTTTTAACATAGGTAACTTGTGCAGATAGATTTAGTGGGATAATCTTGAAAGTGGACTTGGAAAGCAGACGCGTTGGGTCTGCATCGTAATAGGAGGCTGCCGTGATCTGGGCCACATGAAGGTTCAAAGGGGTGAAAGCATATAGTTTGGGTAGAGTGCCCAGAACTGGAAGTGGGAGGTAGGGGAGGGGATTAGGCATGACCGCTTGCCATAGTTTTTTTAAACTTTAAGATGCTGCTGATTCAAGGAGGGAGGCAATGGGCTGAGCCTTCAGACCTCAAATAAAAGGGAGGAGGGGACTTGGTTAGGGTTTGTAGGCCTGTGATTTTATTTTTTTTAGCATCACTACTTAACCGTCTATATTGTTTTGAATATAGTTATGTGATGGAGTGATCTCATTTCTCCTCTATAACCTATGCAGGACCAGGCATTTAGCCTGGTCCACCTTAAATCCTACAGACAGACAGAGAGAGAGAGAGAGAGTTTTGTGAGCAGGACCCTGCTGGGAGGGGAATAAGATTGTGATTGGAATCAGGGGGCCCCCACAGCTCCAGGAGTAGGTGTTCTGGACCATTTTACAATCCAGATGAAAGCATCTGAAAGAAAGTTGGTAAACCTTATTACAGGAAGACAATTCTGAAGTGAACCTGGATATCTGGACACTGAAAGAGAAACTTGAAGCAGTAGAGATGCCAATAAAGAAAGTGGGAATGGGAATTTTTTTTTTAGAGAAGTCAGACATCTGAGGTAGCCAGAGGAGTACAAGAACAGGATAAGAAGCCTGCTAGTCTTAAGAACAATACATCTGCTGAGGGTCAGTTCCAAAAGTCTTTGACTCAAGAGCTCCAGGTTTGGAAAGAGAATTGGGAGCTAAGAGCCTCCAGGAAAGAATGAAAAGCTGTGAGACAAGTAGAAGAGAATCCACAACAGCAGCACCCAAGAGAAGTCATAAGAGTCCTACTGGAGAAAAAGTGGAAGTCAGAGCTCCAGATGGACACTAGGCAAAGGTGTAATGAGTGGTACCAATAATGCTATCTGGGGTAATCCTATTGTGTGGGGGTGAGTGTGACCCTAGAACGCTGATCCCAAGCCTAGCTGGCGGGAGGCCAGATTAAAGGGATTGGGATTGTGTGGTACTTCCCTGGATGGGATCCAAGGGGAGTAATAATGCTTGGACTGATGCCAAGCTGAGGCAGGGTAGAGTGACTCCATTTCCTCTTTAATTTGTGCAGGACCAGGCATTTAGCCTGGCCCACCTTAAATCCTACAAGAGAGAGAGTTCTGTGGGATCTTGCTGGGATCAGGAGGCCCCCACATCTCCAGGAGTAGGAGCTCCTGACCCACTCTCAGAAGTGTGTTGAAAGATTATTGTATTTATTTATTTATTTATTTATTTAGACATTTTATATACTGTTGTTCCATTTATAGATCACAATGGTTTACAAAGTGACATTCATAATTATAACACAATTAACAGACAAGAATGGATTAGTTACAGAGGAGGTATGAAAGGCAGGCATTTATCTATCAAATCTATCAAATTAATTTTCTAGTTCATATTCACATTGATCTAGTACATAAGGCCGAATGTTTGGATGATTAAAATACGAGTGATGGTTTTCATACCTTAGTCAGTGAGTTGTTTTGTAGATCTTGCATTCTGTCGTTTGATTTGTTCTTCAATGTTCAATTAATATCTTTTGTCCTTCTTGTTTTTGTGGTTCTGTATATTCTGATGTTTTTAAGTTAAATTATATGCGTTTTTGAATAGCCATGTTTCAAATTCATGTTTGAATCTCTTTCTGTCTGGTAAAATACACAACATCTCAGGCAGAGAATTCCAGAGCTTTGGACCTACTATGGAAAACACTCGATCTATTATTTGCATCAGATGAATGCACTGTATTGTGGGAATAGACAATAGTCCTTTATTTTGAGATCTTAGTGTTTGTTGAGGATTGTAAGTTTGTAGTGTCACTCCTAATAAGCTGGCATTATTGGCATGAAATGATGTTGAATATTATTGTTAATACTTTATAGTAGATTCTGGATTGTACTGGTAGCCAGTGCAGTCATATCAGCACTGGTGCAATGTAATCATATTTCCTAGATCCTAATAATAGTCTTGCAGCAGCATTTTGCAATAGTTGTACTGGTTTTAAGTGATTTGCTGGAAGACCTAGTAGAAGGGAGTTGCATTAGTCAAGGTCTGAGAAGATTAGAGTTTGCAGTACAGTACAGAAGTCTGCGAGAGTTAATAATGGTTTCAACTGATGTAGAATACGCAACTTGGTGTAATCTGTCTTGATTAATTTACTGATGTTCATTTTCATTGCGAGATTCTCATCTAACTGTATACTTAAATCCCATACTTGATTTGAGGGATTCATTTGAAATTTATCCAGATCTAGAGCAGGTGGTTTAACTGTCAATGAGTTTCTACTCAGCCAGATAATTTCTGTCTTTTAAGGTTTAATGTCAGTTTAAGTTGTGATAGTTCTTGTTGTATTGCTTTCATATATGTATAGAGTATTGAAGCTGTATTTTCAAAAGATCTAGATAATGGTATGTAAAATTGTAAGTCGTCAGCATATAAGAAGAAAGTTATCCCTAGATTCTTAAGTAATTTACACAGTGGGACCATGTAAATGTTGAATAGTGTTGCTGAAAGAGCTGAGCCTTGAGGGACACTGGAAGGTGTCAGATGTGTGGTTGTCCAGTTTGACTTGGAATGTTCTATTAGATGGGAATGAAGTGAACTATCTGTAAACCATGCCTTCAATCCCTATGTTTCTCATCTGATGGCACACCAGGTTATAATCTAGTGTCAAAGGCTGCTGTTAAGTCAATTGGCACAAGGCAATAAGATTCATTTGCTTCAAGCTCTCGTAAAACTGAGATTGTTAATGAGAGTAGTAATCTCTCAGTTCAGTGTTGTTTCCTAAATCCAAACTGGTTTGGGTAGAGAATATTTTGATCTTCCAGGTCATTTACAAGTTGTGATAACACTGCTTTCTCAAGATCTTTTACTAGATACAGCAAGTTGTCCCAATCATCAGTTCTACCAGCCTCATTTTTTTTAGGATCGGTTTTATCACCACTTGTTTTAATTCATGTGATATAATTCTTTCTAAAAGTGAATGATTAATTAAAGTTGTGATCGTCGCAGTAATAACATATTGTATTTGTTTCAAGGAACTGGTTGGTATTGGGTCACGTATGTGAGTAGCAGGTTTGATTTTAGCAATGATTTGACTGATTTCCAGTTTCAATACTCTGTCAAATGTGAGCCATTTAACTACCGGTATGTCATTTGTGTATTCTGGTGCTTTGGTGGAGAACTTACAGTGAATTGTTTTTTCAACTTATTGATTTTGTCTATGATTGCGGTGGCATATTCATTGCACAAGGTCTTTGTGAAGTTGTAGCTTCTTGAGATGGAAGAGGTCGGGTATTTAATTAAATGTTTAACAACCTCAAAGAGTAGTTTAGAATTAAATATAACCCCATGAATCTGCTTAGCATAGTAATCTTTTTTTTTTTTTTTTTTGCTTTATTGGTTAGTGTACGATATTTTGTAAGGAAAGATTTATATTTTCCTAGGGATTCAGCAGATGGGCATTTCCGCCATTGTTTCTCTAATTTTCTTAGGTTCTGTTTAGTGCTTCTTAATTCATCATTGTACCATGGCTTCTTGTGTTTGGAGTTATTTCATTCTTTGTTAATAGTTTTCATCTGGCCTGAACTAAGGTTTTCAGCTATGTCATTGACTAACTTGTCCCAGGAATCAAATGCCGATGTGGCATTGGTTTGATTTAGTTCATGGTTCTTTTTTCTATTGCTTCTGTAAGTATTTCTATCTCTATCTTTTTCCTGAAGGTAAAAGTAAGCTCATTATCTATGCTATTGTTGATTTGGTTGGTGGAGGCTATATCTGCTTTTATTAATTGGTGATCAGACCAGGGCAATATCGTTTGTGAGATATTGATTAGGCAGGTATTTGTATTAGTAAATCTTAGGTCTAGAGTGTGGCCTGCTTTATGAGTGGCTTTAGAGACAAATTGTGACCATCCCAGGGCTTCCATTGCTTCTAAAAACATTTCACAAGCTGAGGTTCTCAGTGTTAATCTGGAGGTTAAAGTCTCCTACAATTAGGGCCAGATTTTCAAAGGGATACGCGCGTACCCCCCGAAAACCTGCCCGAAGTTCCCCCTGTGCACGCCGAGCCTATGTTGAGTAGGCTTGGTGGCACGCGCAAGCCCCGAGACATGCGCAAGTCCCAGGGCTTTCCTGGGGGGGGGGGGGTGTTGCGGCAGCGTGTCATTTGGGGGTGGGGCTGCGGGCGTGGTTCCGGCCCGGGGGCGTTTCGGGGGCGTGGCCGAGGCCTCCAAAACAGCTCCCAGGCCGGGGAATCGGGCAGCCGGTGCGCGTGAGTTACACCTGTTTCGAGCAGGCGTAACTTCTGGAATAAAGGTAGGGGGGAGTTTAGATAGGGCTGGGGGGGTGGGTTAGGGAGGGGAAGGTGGGGGGAGGCGGAGGGAATGGAGGCAGGCTGCGTGGCTTGGCGCGCGCAGGCTGACGATTTTGGGCAGCCTTGCGTGCGCTGACCCCGGATTTTAATGGATACGCGTGGCTACGCGTATCTATTAAAATCCCGTGTACTCTTGTTTGCGCCTGGTGCACGAACAAAAGTACGCGTGTGCATAACTTTGTAAAATCTACCCCTTAATGTAGATTCTCTTGTTGGAAATACTTTAATGAATAATTCAATAAGTGGTAAGCAGTCCTTTTGGAGTAAACCTAGTGGACAGTAGACCAATCCTATATTTAGTTGGTGCGATTTTAAAATTGCCACTTCATAGTGTGGGTTAATCTCAATTTTGCAAATTTAGTTTGTTCTGTTTTACAGATTATTAATAAAACCCCACCTTTTCTCTAAGGTCTAGGAAAAGGAAATATTTAATAGTTAGGGTGGAAAATTTGGTTTAGGAGTACATTATCTTTGTCAGGCAGCCAGGTTTCAGAGAAGCAAAAAATAGTGGGCTGTAAATCTTGTAATAGGTCACTGATCAATGGGATTTTTTTTTTTTTTTTACATAGACTAAGCATTTAATAGGAGCAGTGTTAACGTTAGACAGGAAGAGATAGTGGTAGCGTTCGTACTTATCGTTGGGCAGGTTTGTGATTTTTCCTTTCTTCTTACGCGAGGCACTCCTTAGATCTCCACTCAGGCCCTGTCCTACTATGGGCTCAATGAGACACTTCTGGATTACTGCACACGTAGACAGCTATTGCTGATATTATTTTGCATATTGCCCACAGTGTATATACTTTTTCCAGATGGGCAAAAGGGTGGTGCCAGAGGTGGGATAAGGCAGATATGCTAAGTATATGCAGAGATTTCATTTTGAAATCCTTGCACGTACTTTGCCCACCATTTTTTGCATCTGTAAAGTACATGGGGTAGAGAATCCCCATTGCACTGGCCCACTTCTGGATTTCACAGTGAAACTTCCCGGGAAGTTTCTCTTTGACTTGCAGGCTCGCGGGTACTTTTTACCTTCAGGCTTCATGCTATCTGCTGGGGCCTTTAAATGCCTCTCCCATCTCGACATACTCTTTCAATATCTCTTAAAGACCTTACCATAGTACTCCTTGTCTTTAACCCCCAAATCCCTTCCAAGCTTATCTTGTTAAATCTCTTCAAATAAATGAGTTCCTGTTCTATGCAGCTATGCTTCCAAGCATTAACAAACTCTTGTAAAGGTTCCCAAGGGCGGCACACTCTTCCCAACACACATTCACCTTGCCCCTCCCTGCATTTGCCAGTTCATTGACTCTTTTGCCCCTTGCAGCTTCCTCTGTCTCTACATAAACACACAAGGCGCATGCCATTTTCTCATCATGTTGGCTCATGGTCTTGGGCTACGTAGTGGCAATGCCTAACCATTCTAGAATGCACAGTTTGTGAGTTCATAATCATTTCATTTCTTGGTGCATTGTAGAATTCACACAAAGCTGCTGAATTAGCAGACGACTTCAACCCTGGTGTAAATGTAAAGGAAAGAACTGGGGGAAGTGAGAGAAACTGTAGGTACAGAGTGAAGGGAGAAGGAATGGAAATACTGAGGTAGAGAATTGTACTGATTGTTAGCCACATGATGCAGGCCCTAAATGCCATCTCAAGCTGAAGCAATTTTGTTAGCTGCTGCCTCTTTGGCTAATTATTATTGTTTCACTCAAAATAATGGAAGAAGAAACATGGAGATGGGGGAAGATAGGTTATCAGAACTATTCTGCTGTGCGGACTCTAGGTTCTTTATTAGTGCTGGAGGAAAGAAAAGGAAGAAAAAGGTTTAAAATCAGTTATATATTTTTTCCCTCACTTCCCTTTGGTGTTTATTTCAGGACAATCAAAGAGAAAAAGAGCCCAACTGTAATAGAGAGACAGAATTTAATCTCTCTATCTGAAACGCAGGTAAGCTGTTCACATCGATCTAAGCCTGAGGGGATAGGAAAGAAATTTAAAGACCAATAAAAATATATTAAAAAACTTCCATTGTCCTTTTCTGTAATCTGCAAGAAAAAAAAAAAAGCCCCTGAAACTTTAACTTTATAAAATCAGACTCACCAGGTGACTGGGAAAGCTTCCAAACTGGCAAACCCCTAACACCGCAGATCCGTAACTCCACCAGTGAAAGAGATCAAAGGGCTCCCATCTCGGTTTCTGTTTCCGTAATGAAATTTAATACAGCTAGGCCACATTACTGAATGGAGACTTAATGCCTCTCAAACCCTGGGAGAAATGAGAGTCCTCTTTGGTCATGGTTGATATATATCAGAAGACTGTTGGGAGAAAGTCTAAGAATGAGGGAAATACGGATGTTGAATTTATACTGGAGCCCAGCAAATGCCTTGAGTCTTGGTCATGGATATAGTTATGGTTACCCCCTGTCTGCTCATTTTCTACCCTCTGTATCCTAGTGAGTGTTGTGTAATCCCCGGCTGTTAAGTTACACAAAAAAACAGGGTTATCTCTGAGACCCTCAAAGAATATCTGACCGCCCCACTGAATATATCCAGATAACGTTTAGTAGCCAACTAAGATATTCGGCCAACTGTAAACCTGCTCAATGGCAAGTCTGTCTTATCCGGCTAGCCTAGCCGGATAAGGCTGAATATTGCCACTTAGCCGGCTAATAGGGAAATTTACTAAAGCCAAGATAATTTATTGCGGAAGGAACAAGGGGATCCCTGCGATATTTGGCCCCTCACTGACAAACTATCATAGCAGTTGCATGGCGCGATTTTTTTTTTTTATTGCAGCACAAATGCATGACAAAAAAATCGTGCTGCAATATGCGCCTTCCTGCGCAATGGCTGGGGCCGCCATCGCTTAAAGGACCCGAGCGTCAAAAAAATCTGGGCCCCCAGAGGCCTTTGGAAAACCCTCCGCTCTCTATCAAGACAGCACTGGCCTCCAGAAATTAAAAAATAAATAAATAAATAAGTGTACCATTGCGGCAACGACCCGCTCCCTTCCCTTCTCCTTCTCCTAAAATATCTAAAATGCCCCATTGGTCTCTAAACCGCCTCACCACACACACACACACACACACCGGGGAAGGGTCGGAAGGCGCGCGCAACTTGCTACTGCTCCGTTGGAGCAGTAAGCAACAAAATTAAAAAAAAGAGGGGAAGGGAGGTAGGGTAGGTGGTAATTGGAGCGGACTGGGAGGGAACTGGGGAAGGCCGGGATGCGTCGCCACGTAACATTTGCCGGCGCGTGCATGTTATAAAATCGGCGCGTCCATGTGTGCGCGCCGGGTAGCGCACGCGCCTATTAAAATCTACCCCTATGATTTCAATACGATGCACTTTGAACCACTCCTACCTATCTGTTTGGATACAAATTCTTTTTTCTACTCTTTTGAGCATATTAAAGTGTGATATGCAATGCACGACCTGCTATCCAGATATATAAACCTATTTTTACACCGAGGTTTTCGGTTATCTTGGTGTGATTACTGCATTGCAAGCTATGAGGTTCGTACCTGTTCCCTGCGTGCTATGCCTGTTTCTTCCCCCCTCATCTTCTGTCTCTAGGAAAGAAGAGTCCCTGTTTTATTTTCCTGATCTCTGCTGTTATAATTAAGAATTCAAACTATGGCATAAAAAAAACCAACCTGTTGCAACTGTTACTTATTCATGATATTGGCAAAATGCAGAATCCTAATGTCAGCATCAGCACTAATTGCTCCTTTACAATATAGCCACAGGATACTTTATTTAACCTTTGCAATCTCTGTCCATATTGAATTGACTCATACTGTGCTGTTTTTGCATCACCTGTGAATTTCTGAGCAAAACCTGAAGGAAGTAATATTTACTCTGGGATAGTTCCCCAAGGTTACTATTTTTCATCCTCTTTTGTTACTCAGCATGTACCTGGAAACTCTGTCATACTTTTCTTTCCCCTAGTCCCTCCCTATCTGATTGTTGAACACCTCTAACTGTAGCTGCAGATAGACATTTTCTCCCCACCCCCTACTTTTATTTTCTGTCCCTAGCATGTAATTTGATTACTGGAGCTTTCCTTCCTGCTCTCAAATGCTTCATTCAGAAGCCTGCAATCATTAACCCTCAGCGTCTTTCCCCTGTCCCCCGAATGACTAAACTTAAACAAAAGGCAGAATTAAATTAAAATAAAAATTGCGGGGACATGAGTGGTTAATGTGTTCTAAGATACGGTCCAATGGAGTCATCAAGGAATCCTTCTGACAAATTGCCTGAGAAGAAAAGAAGGGAAAAAGAGTCTGGCCATATGTCTAATGATTTCCTTAAAGTTCCCTCACACAAAATGGCAAAAAAAAAAAAAAACAAAAACCATTAGCAAAGTAAATTGTATTTTGTGCGCCTAATTTACACAAGAACACACAATATAGCCCCAGGGCCTTTGTCAGTTATGAACAAGAGTACATGCAAACTCATCCAGAAAGCACTTCCACCGCTCAAAGCGAAAAGGAGTGAAGAAGCAAGCAGGGGCAGAGAGGGATGGAGGGGGCTCCCTTGCTCACATCGCTGCCCGCTGGGACAGAGACAGTCGCAGGCTTCCCACTGGCGACACATGCCCGGGCGTTACCAGAACAGACTCTGGGATGCAGGGGCCAAGAACCTTTGTATAAAGATGAAACTCTTCCCTAGGGGACATCGCTCCATCCAGGATTTATAGCAAGGGCTGGAGAGCTGAAATGGAAGGCAGGCAGACTTTCTGCAGCTTCAGGTTCAGAGGATTGAATTAAGAGGTGTTAAATCTTTCAGGAATGTTGATTCTGTGGCAGATTGTAAAATATGCGGCAACAAGCTAATTATGCAGTTTCTCCTGGGATCACACAGGGGCACTGCCTAGAGGCAGTGAAAAATAATCCATCCCTGGCTGGATTCTTAATAACCCCTCCACAGGTCCCATGATTAGTGCAATGGTGCCAGTGTCTGATTAGAGGGATTATATCACTTCCTCTTCCTGCTAGTACAAGAACTCAGCTTTATCCATCCTGTCCATTGCTTCCAAACCTTAGTTCTGCCTTTCCCTGCCTGTTGCATCTTCACCCAAGCCTGTTTCTGCCCTTCCTCATTTGACCCACCTTGAGCTAATTCTGATCCTGGCTCGTCCTCTAGTCACAACTGCCTGGTGTTTCAGCTTCGCCGCCTTCTTGTATTGCCTCATTTAAAACTTAGATACTTATAAGACTGGGTTTGGCACGGGGGCTGATATTCTGAAGTTATGCCCAGCTGAAATCGAGGTTTAGTAGCTAGGAAAATCTAAAATTCGTCTTCTTTGGGTTGGCCCAGCGGCTCAGTGGCAACTGGGTTGTGCCTTCTGCTCCACCGGTCGGCTGGGGCTAGGGATGCTCTGGAGGCATTGTTCACAGCCCTCTCAGAGGGAGTAGTGGTTATTGCTTAAGGGTGACCCGTATTGTTCACCTTCAATAACCCATGATTGCAGGAGGAAGCCCATGGCCTGAGACTGTCGCTGCAATGATCAGTGTAGGCTTGTTGGCGGGCAGGGGGGGGAAATGGAGAATGGAATAGAGGAAAAATAGTTCCTGGGTAGTTGAGAATGAAGGTCCTGGCACCAGATCACAGCCTTGGTTCCAACTGAGCTGGAAGTAGAAAGGAGGAAACTGCCAAGTCAAAAGACATGGTCCCTTTGACTAAATTTTGTGCATTAAAATTGCAGGCCACACAAATTAAACTTCTAAGAAAAGGGGTCCGGGAATGCCAGCTGCTGAAATGGCAGGTCTGAATCTACCCATTTATATTTTGAGAGGATGGTTCTAGCCGGATATTCAGCTGCATATCTAGCTGGGCAATTGTGGCTGAATATTTGTGTAATAACCCACTTGCTCAGTGGGTTTTGATTTTTGAACCCCTGGTGTCACAGCTGGTCTCATCCTGGCACAAACTTTACAGGAGACAACCTTCAGTACAAAAATTAATAAAACGATGTAAACAAAAACCAAGATTGAGGCAAAAATTAACAACAAATTGTCAGTAATGTATTTCTGGTCTTTCCTTTGTTGGCTATACAAAATCTCATTGTCATTCAGTCTGTCTGTGCTGTATCTATTTGCTTCTCTCTCCCCACCAGGCAGAATTTTCAACAAATCCTGTTAGCTGAAAAGGAAAGCTCCTTGCAGCATCCATTGATTTAGATGAATGAAACAACAAGGAAAAGACGAAAGAACTTACTAATTGAATGTGGCACTCAACATGCTGCTTTATCCCCTCTTGCCTTTCAATGGCTAACATCCAGCTTGGGGGAAGGAGGCATATTAGGGAGAGTGGGATGAAAGAAGAAAGGAGGCGGAGAGAAAGATTGGAATACATGGAACTTAACTCCACCCCTGCTATTCCCTCTGTAGCTTGTAACCTTTAGTTAGTAAGGCAAGATGCACATCAAATGGAGGGTATGCAGGGCCGGTGCAAGGGTATTAGCACCCTAGGTAAACCTTCTGCCTTGTGCCCCCCTCCCCTCTCCCTCTCTCTTACACACACTTAGGTTCCTTGTCTCATTCACACGCGCACCCTTTCACGGGTTCCCTCCCTCTCTCTCACTAACAGCATTGCATGCTCTCTCTTATACACACACACAGCTACCAAAATGATAAGGGGAATGGAACAGCTCCCCTACGAGGAAAGACTAAAGAGGCTAGGACTTTTCAGCTTGGAGAAGAGACGGCTGAGGGGGGATATGATAGAGGTGTTTAAAATCATGAGAGGTCTAGAACGGGTAGATGTGAACTGGTTAGTTACTCTTTCGGATAATAGAAAGACTAGGGGGGCACTCCATGAAGTTAGCATGGGGCACATTTAAAACTAATCGGAGAAAGTTCTTTTTTACTCAACGCACAATTAATCTCTGGAATTTGTTGCCAGAGAATGTGGTTCGTGCAGTTAGTATAGCTGTGTTTAAAAAAGGATTGGATAAGTTCTTGGAGGAGAAGTCCATTACCTGCTATTAAGTTCACTTAGAGAATAGCCACTGCCATTAGCAATGGTTACATGGAATAGGCTTAGTTTTTGGGTACTTGCCAGGTTCTTATGGCCTGGATTGGCCACTATTGGAAACAGGATGCTGGGCTTGATGGACCCTTGGTCTGACCCAGTATGGCATGTTCTTAAGTTCACACACAATCCCTCTCTCACACACACACACATGCAAACAGAGGCGCCGTACTTGGCCCGCCGAGTCTCTACTCCTCTCAGCCGTGAGTGGGATGGGCTCCGCTCATGGCCCCATATGGCTGCTCTTTGCTGCCCCCTAATGGCTGGCGCCCTAGGTGACCGCCTAGTTCACCTACTGGGACGCGCTGGTCCTGAGGTTATGGCGCACGAGAGGAAGTGACAGTACAATTCGGGCCATAGGAGCCTCCTGCTGTTGCATTCAGAGCCATTTTTAAGCTCCCCGAGCCAGTTTCTTGCAACTCATAGAAGCCAGCAGCCTGTGGCTAACAAGGAAGGAATTTGCACTCCTAGCTGGACCATATCAGGAGGAAGCAACAGGAGCTTTTCCTCTTAGGAGTCTTGTAAAACATAAGATATGATACACTTCTGGCTTGCTTTTCCTTATATATATATCAATATGCTATTTATATCACTACAGTTATGACAAAGTATGTCAAGTGGAAAAAAAATGGCAAGGAATGGAGAAAGCGTGTTTGCCAGCCATTTCAACTGGAGCTAGTTCTGGCTTTTTGATTTCTATCCCCCTTATAGTCTTCTAATCCTCATTTTTCTTAAAAAGGCAGGAGTATGGGGACTAGATAACATTATGGATATGTTAAAAACAAAGAAACCAGGACTCAATTACAAAATGGAAAGGAAATAAAATTAGGTTAGCAACTAGGATAAGGAGGAATGTGAGTGAAAGAGAAGGGCAAAACCTGTGTTAAAAACTCTTTATTCAGCAAGGACAGGCTGTTATTAATAAACATTTTCCAAGGAACTTCTACAGGAAGTACATCTCGATGGAATTCTTAGGAATTCTACGTTCTTGCTGTTTAATTCACTATACAAATTCAAATTCTGAGGGAGCAGGTACAACTGTAGAAAAATATTTAACAGTCTATAAATAGTGGGGTAGGACAAGTGCTCATGTATAAACATCCAGTATCTGTCACAATTCTTCTTGCAGGCTTTCACTTGAAAATAATGTCACATTACATCCTGTAGGCCACTGCCTGTATGTATAAAAGCAAACGTGAAATGTGTCAGATCACTTTTCATTACTTGTCTGTCTGTCTTTCGTTTTCCCTAGGCCTAGAGCTCATGGGTCACAGAACACACCATTAAATTATAGTCATTGCTCTTCTACAGGTCTTTCTCTGCTCTCTGTCTGTCCCCTGCTATTCCCCCTGTTCTGATGCTCTGCGTCTCCCAGGCCTTGTCACCACCACATGGCTTTGATTATAGCTTTAACTACTTATCTGCCATAGGCCAGTGCGGAATCTTGAGCAGCAGTAGGCGAGGGTCTCTTTAGGGTTCACCATTTCAACATCCTGGTGGGGGTAATGTAAGGATGAGAAGACAGCTGTTACCATAGTTGTCCCTGTGCTCTAAAATGGGCCACAGGAGACAGATAATCCAAGCACCAGGAAAGGTTATTTTTTTTTAACAAAGTAGTAACCTTTGATGTACTTTAATCCCATATATTATGTCAGGCTGTTAGAATGATGCAGCCAACACTGAAAGGAAAAGGAAGGACGGAAAAGAGGCTTATACTGTAGAATTCATTTATTTGGTACCAAACTAATTTGGTAGAATTTACTACATCATTAAGGAAGAAACAAATTACTACGTGTTTTCTTGCCTTCAGCATGTTTTGCTTATGACTTATATAGTACCTGTTCCGTATACTGTATATAACATCAACATTTTCATCACAGAGTATCACCAAGGAATATATCAACATACATGGTCTCGCATTGTTCAGAAAGGGGAGCCTTTCTTTTCTTTGGAAACTTTCAAATCGTTCAGGCATCGTGACAATCAGACTGTGTAGTCCTGCTCTTTGAATAAAGCAGAATGCAGTTGCCACTAGCTTGAGCTCTTGGTAAGTTCTGTCTTGCACACTCTGCCACAACTATGCGGTAGTATCCGGTGGTGCCCCTGGCAATGCCAATAGTCAAGTCAGTTGTGGGAAATCCTGCTCCAGTCACTGAGGCATAAGCAGAGTCCTTTGGTATTTTATTATCAGAGTAGGACACTTTCTGGAAAATTAAATGTTCTGCTCCTTTCTTACTGACCTTCACTGAGCACGAAAAGTTCAGTGGAGCAGCCCAAGACTTCAACTTTTCAGATTGGCAGAGGAAGAAATAATAAATCTAATTGTTCAGCTTATATAGCCCAGAGGGCTGAACTGTGCATTAGTATCACCAAACATCAATGATCTGTGCCATAGCCACAGTGGGACACACATACGAAGGCACACCCTCTCGGTCACATGCCAACCCATGTGCATTTACATACACTCGGACATATACAAGAATACATAAACACCCAAATGCTTACTGAGTCCATGCTATTTATTTGGGCTGATTTGTTTTCTTCCTCTTGAGGAATAAATAACCCAGATCAGTTACGTTGCCATATGCAACTGAGCGAGCAGTAGGAGCCAGGCCAGCATACATACAGTTCTTCATCAGAGTAAGCAGAAGCCCTGCTGTCCATTGCTGGTTTCAGATACATGTCCAGCACTCAGAGTAATTACTGAAAAGTTTCCAGCTGCTGCTTACCTCACTTGGTTATAGCTGACTTTTGTGACTCTGGGGAAGAAAATGTGCAAGATTGGGCTGCTCAGAGTCTGAAACCAACCGCAGTTATGCCTAACCGGATGGCTTTAGAAAGATGCAGCCAACTATTTGAGAAGGTTTTTCAAGCTCATGTGAAGTATCATGGAAAGCAGCACAATCAGGGCAGAGCGAATGGACTATGCATAAAAGCTGGGTCTAAAGGATCTTGTAAAAGAAGAAAATGAAATGTCAAACTACTACAGGAGTCATAATCCCAGTTTTGACCTCAGTGCAGTAAGATGAAACTATTTCCTTCTGTTCGTGATAGCCTTGGGAAGACTGAAGAGCTCAGTGGGTTGGCAAGAAGTGCACCGAGTCTTTCATGTCTAAGGCATTGAGGTAAGTTCAGCTCAACTGAGCAGTAATTGAGAAATTATCATCTAAAAGTTGTTTGGTGGCCTATATATCAATTGTTTGTCTCAGTCCAGTTCCCCGGTGGACAAGTTCCACATCATGAAAAAAAAAAATCAACACAGTTTGGAACTATTTGGCACCCAACTTTCCAGTCTCAGCAGAGGATCCAAGAATATAAGCAGATGTGGAAACTGAATTACTCCTTTTCGTCCTTGAATGTGGCTCCTCCAGAGCAGAGCTGTGGCACAATGGCGAGTATGAAGAAAATTGCAAAGGGATGACTTCAGCTTCCAGTGCTGTCAATCCACCACTTTTCAGAAGCCCTAAAACTGCTAGAACAATTCTAAATAGTGCACAGAACTCAAATGTACAATCTGTACTTGTAGAAGAATTCTACAGCTGAATTCTACAGCTGAATTGCCAGCATTCATAACTCCCAATCTTATAGAGCACAATAGGGTTCAAAGAACAAACGACAAGGCACCTTTGTTCCGGTATTCGATACCTCTCATACAGCATCTACACATTCTCAGCTTTCGATTGCTGTATGAGCTACACGCCAGTATACTATATATGCAGCATTTCTATCCTTTCGTTCAGAGGGACCCATACATCACAGTGCATGGCAGATAGTTGGGTCATGAATGTGGTTACCCCAATTTGTCACATAAAAATCTGTGGCTTGCAATCCAAAAGAAACTGATCCCTGGAAAATACTAAGAAAGAGCTCTACTTAGAAGAGCTTCAGACAACTATTGGACAACAGCCTAATAGCGCTACAGTAAATCATGCTAGTACAGCCAATCAGGGCTGGCGTGACCCAATAGGCGAACTAGGCAGTTGCCTAGGGCACCATCCATTAGGGGCAGTAGCCATGTGGGGCCTCAAGCAGATCCCATCCCACTCAAGGCCGGGCCATGAGCTGAAAAGACTTGGTGGACTGTGAGCAGCCCCCATGCTGCTTGTGGCCAAGAAATGCAGACACTCGGTGGGCCGCAACAGCACCCATCCTGCTCACGGTCAAGGGACGCATAGTCTCTGCGAGCCATGAGTGGTTCCTCAGTTTGTGTGTGTGTGTATGTGTGTGTGTGAATGAGAGGGATTGTGTGTGTAGGAGAGAGCAATGGTGTTAGCGAGAAAGAGGGAAGGAGCCTGTGTGAATGAGACAAGGATCTAAGTGTGTGTAAGAGAGGGGGGCCTGTCTGAGTGAATGAGGTTGGGGGCTGGAGCTGGGGCCTGGACCGGTGGGGGGAGGAGGGGGAGGGCGCAAGGCAGAAGATTCTCCTAGGTTGCTTAATACCCTTGCACCGGCTCTGCAGCCAATAACACTTCTCCCTCTCTCTTGGGCTATGTACTAAAGTGCCACACATTCAAATTGTAAGCCTTCAAATGCTGTAGGATCCAAATGCATATGCTCCAGTGAAAGGGATTTGTACTGCCAGCTTGAGAATGATGTGAACCACAAACTAGGGGTATGCAGCCAAAATATTTTCACATTTTTCTTTTGTTTTGGGATTTTTTTTCATGTTCATTTTGTTTGTTTCATTGTAGTGTGCACTAAATCCCATTCAGTGCTCACGATTTTGATTTGGCGCTCAATAAGATGGCAACTTTTAAACAAATGCATACAGGCGCACACCTGTATGCATTTGTCGGTCCGCGACCAGGGACGTGGCCATTTTATAACATACGCACGTATTTGCATTGGTTGCCTATAAACTACAAAATTAGATTCAAGATTTTGTTTTATCTTTAAGGCATTGTCCTCAGGAGATGCTCAGTATTTTGCTAATCATTTATGTCGTTATGAACTTGCCCGTGATTGTGTTCTACACAGCAATATTTGCTTCTAGTTCCTCCACCTTCTTGGTTTAGTCTAGATCATACGTGAGAAACTGCTTTTAAATATCTAGCCCCCCTTGATCTGGAATGGCATTCCTCTGGTTATTAGAAAAGATAAAAATTATCTAAAATTCTGCAAAAGTTTGAAAGCCTTGTTCTTTTCTTTAGCATATGAAGAATAGTTTTATGATTAATTATTTTATTTCATTGATGATTTTGAATTTTCTGTTTTTTTATAAATAAGTTGATTTTAACTTTTAACTATCTATCTAAAACATGTATCTCCTGTTTTAGAATTTATGTGGCTTTTGTTATGATTTAATTTGTTTTTATTGTATAATGCTTTGATAATATTGCATTGAATGGTAGTCAATCAAATTGAATACATTAAAATGGAACAAAAATGGTAGCAAATTCTTATCACAAACCAGTATATCACAAGGCCAGGAATCAGATCCCCAGCCTAAATAGAAAGCTAACATAAAACTCTGATGCTATTAAGCTTTTGCATGGCTGACAATATCATACACTGTTTTGGTGCATCAGCTTTCAGATATGGAACCCAAGAATGAAGCAGTTTGTTTCTGTATTGAGAACAAGTTTTTGGTGATGGTTTTTATACATTTGTAAAATTAAAATGGGATTTTAAGATCGTATGAGAGGGGCTGAGATCTAGAAATAAAATATGAACCCCAAGCTTGACCAAGCTCTTTTGAAAATCCATACACTAGTGTGCTATGACAGGGGTGTTCAAACTGGTTGGGATTTCAGGATATCCTTAATAAATATGCATATGAAATATTTGCATACATAGGAGGTAGTGCATGCAAATAAATGTCATGCATATTCACTAGAGATATCCAGAAAACGTAACTGGTTGGGAAGCGGGCCCAGATGTGAGCAGTCCTGTGCTATGAGATCAGCATTCACACTCCTATCTTTGTAGTTGCATCTGTCTTGATGGAGCACATTACATTTTTGGTATTCAGCCAAGAGCACATAGATTACACAGGTAACTTGGCATTATTCTTCAATTCATGTTGGAATTCATTCCAATTCGGTGATGAAATTTCCTGTGTCATTTCATTAATATCAAGAATTTGTGTTAAAAGGACAAACTGTTTAACTTCAGACAGGCTCAGTCTCAAAATACTGTAACAATCAACTATGTTCACTTTGGAAATGGTGTACACAATGTAGTATTCAGTATCAGATAAATTTTAAAACTCACATGCATGCACTTGGACGCGCCAATTTTATAACATGCACGTATCACCGTGCGCATGCTATAAAATCCGATGCCAGCGCACACATGGGAGAATTTTTGAAAGAAACGTGCGGCGATGCAAATAGGCCTACTCCAGTTCCCTAACCTCCTACCTGACCTTCCTCCCTTTTCCCCTCTCCTCTCCTCTCCTCTCCTCCCCGACCCCTAATCCCTACCTATCTACCCTCATTTTGTTTGTTATAGAACTTACCTGTTCCTTTGGAGCAGTACTAAGTTCCGGACAGCTGCCGGGTCACACTTCCCTGGGACAGGGCCTAATAGACCCTGCCCTGCCCAGACCCTGTCCCCGGCCTGCCCCTTTGACAAATCCCGGCACTTCCGCACATTCTGGGAGACGCGCGTGGCCAGGCTATTTTTAAAATGCGCTCGACGCGTGCACGGCCCAGCCATACGCATATCTCCCAGGATGTGTGCACGCCGGGCTTTTAAAATTGGACCCTAAGTATTTTACTTGGTGCCATGGTACAATCAGGACAGGATATTCATGATGTTCAGGCCAAGTGGTAGTTACATATTCCTTTCCCCATTATGCCAGGAATATTTGATTCTGTACCACTTCCCAAAGAAAAAGTGATGCATTTCATTGATGTTGTCACATGTTTTCTCCATTGGTCCAAGGACAGCAGGTGTCACTGAATGTTGATATGACAGCTATAGTAAGAAGAGGCTGGCCTTTTTTCCCTCAAAGTATTTTGACCTGCTAGGAAGTTTGTCCAGTTCAGCATATTGTGGTGATATGTTAGGAGAGTTCCCTTCTTCTCGCTCCTTACCTACCTCCTTACCGTACCCCCTCTATCAAATCCACTAACTTATTTCCACAATGAACAGAGCCTTTTCCTTGGCTGGCCCCACCCAATGGAATTCCATGCCCCCAGACCTGCGCACTGAAACCTCTACACCCAAATTTTAAAAAAAGCTAAAAACCTGGCTATTCTTACAGGCTTACCCTTCTCTCGACAATCATCTTCCTGATGACCTCCTGAACTGTGCATAGTACTTTCCCTGTATTACCTCTTATAATGTGCTCCTGCTGCCCCTTGTGCTTTCTCCCAATTTAAATCGCCCTTTCCTCCCCTCTCTCCCCCCCCCCCTTATAATACCCTCTTTGAAACCTTTTTCTGCTACCATTTTGTTCAATCGTAATTCTAGTAATTCTCCTCTACCTACCCAGTTCCTTGCTCAGACTGTGGACTTTTTCCTCAACCACTTGGTTGTTACACAGTTGAACCCTGTAAATAGTTACCCAGTTTCCATGTTATCTTGTTATTCTCTTGTACTCATAGTTATTGTTATATGTAATGACACTGCCAAAAAGTTTTAAGTTATCTGTAAACCGATACGATGTGCAAACGGTTGTCGGTATATAAAAATCTCTAAATAAATAAATATCCCTTTCAGGGAGCTATCTTTTGAAAGCCTTATGAGAACAGTCTTTTAGAACATGGGGTAGGCATTTCCGGTCCTGGAGTGCCACAAACAGATCTGATTTTCAGGGCATCCCGAATGCATATGCATGAGATATATTTGCATACAGTGGAGGCAGTACATGCACATACACCTCATGTATATTCATTGGGAGACTGGAGTTGCTTATCCCTGTTCTAAAAGATTGCTCGTAAAAATGTTGCTAGCATAATTTTGCTATGGGTTTGCAATTGCTTGGTTTTGGTTGCACATATTACTACCCTTACATAAGGCTTGGGGAAACCTGCATGGAGGAAGCAGTTGCTGCTTTTGACAGAGGGCTTTGGGCTGGTTTGCATGGAGTGGCAACTGCCACCATGTGCAGTTTGCTGGGCAGACTGGATGGACCATTTCGTCTTCTTCTGCCGACTGTTACTATGTTAGAAGGACAAAACTAAAAAAAAAAAAAAAAAAAAAAAAAGTGAATCTTTTTCTTTTAATCTAAGTAGAGATATTCCCTATCTATATAAATAAAAATGTAAATGTTTGTTTGTTCAAAATCTTAAATCTCCGAAAGTTCTTCACCGATTGCTTTGAAATTTTGACACAACATTACATTCCAATACGCGCATGTTTTTATATACCTATATTATATAGATGTCACACCTGTGACAGGTAAAAACGTGCTTTTTTGGAAAAACAGCGCCATCTGTTGGACGTAAAAGCAACACACGCTATCTCTGACCCACGGCCCGCAAATGCGCAGTAGAGAGCAGCTCTACCATGCATGTGCGGACCATAGAGCTCTGCGCTATGTGCTGGGTGTCACAGAGGGGAGGAGGAAAGGGCAGACGAGTCGCCACTCCGAGAAATGGCTCAGCCCATTCCTCCGCCCCTGGGGAAGGGGGGAAGGAGTAGGGACTGCCGGACAGTTACACATAGGAGGAGGAAAGGGTAGAAGAGTCACTGAGCCAGTCTGTCCACCAACAGGGAAGGGGGGGAGGGAGTTGGGATGGCCGGAGCAGAGCAACTGCAGTAGAAAGCGGCTGTGAAGAGATAACTAGCAGCTGCAGCCTGCAGCAGCCAAAGCGCAAAGAGCTGAACAGAGAACAGCTCGCCCTCCTCCCCTGCCCCCTGAGTCCTGCAGATAAGGAGAAGCCAAGTAAATATCCTGCAACTGCGGGGGGGGGGGGGGAAGCAGTGCTGTCAAGCCGCCCGTGGGTCTCAGCCACCACGGGAAGAGTTTACATCGCTTCACCCCCACTCCCAGCAAAGCACCGTCACGAAAGTGAAAGCATCTAGACACGGATTGCTTTTCACATGGACAATTATATGTTGCATGTTCTAGAGTCGGCAAACCAGAGAATCTCTATATCTGCACAGACAATGGAACAACAAAAAATATTGTATACCCACAAGCATTGTGAAATTAAACATATTAAAAACGTGCGTTTTCTCTTTTCTTTCTTTTCCATTTAACCAGTCTGAGCCACAGCAACGCGTGGCTGGGTACAGCTAGTTCCTAATAAAAAACAATTTGCAGTTGAACTGGAAAATACTGGTAACCCGCATCACTGTCTCAGGTCAACACACATGGCATTCTCTTATGTGCTTGACTTTGGAAGAAGCATCACCTTACATTTTGAACGTTATTCCCAACAGTGAGCAGGCATTGCCCCATGCTCTCTCTCCCCTTCTAGCTGGCAAAGATGGACAGTTAAGCATCATATTTCCTACCTGGGGTGTTTCTCTTGAGAACATGTCAAATAACTGGAGATAGAGGAAAAAATTTCCCACCAGTGCCCTGGTTGGTTGCTAAGAGACTCTCCTCTGAGTAGAAAGCTTTTTGTCCTACTAATGCTCTCTGTGATAAAAGATAGTTCTGTGCTGAGCCCCCAAGAACATTTAAAAAATATATATATATATCTAAGGAAGCCTTCATTACTGTAAGCACTGCAGAGGTGTCTCTGATAAATTGCTGCCATATCTCAGCTCCCAACTACATTACATCCTATTCAAATCCCCTTCATTATAACAAGAAGCAATATGACAGAAGAAGCCTGTCTCTGAAATTTATGACACTTTGGAGACTCGTAGCTACACTAAATCCTATTAAAATCATCTTCCTTATAAAACACGTAGCTTATTATCCAGCCCAGCAGTGTCTGAGCAGATCTTGGACAGTGTTAGGGCTGGGTAATATGAGGAAAAGATCCTTGGTATTTGGGAAGGTTTATACAAAACGAGTGACTGCTGTATGTGTAACATGGGACAAGCCATGTGGAACCATTAGTGCTGGCGCTCGTTTGCTGAAAAGTCAGAGAGTTTCCATTTCATCCCTGGTTGGAATTTTGGATATTATAATAGCCCTCAGTAACCACTATTACTACTACTACTACTGCATTTAAAAACGCTACTTGTAAGAGCTGTGCTCCATGGATACTGTTTGATGGAGTATCCTAATGATAACATTCTATGAGTTTTCTTTTCAGCACTCCCTTTGACTAAGTTTATTGATGTGTCCATTGTTGTAATATCAGACTAATCTTTGTCCTGAAAATGAGACCACAGGTGATGCAGGTGAAACCTGGAGTTGTAGAGTTGGCCTTTCTTCTCTCATTCTTTTTCTTCATTGCTTGCATTCACTTGGCTTCCAGACTTTGGATAACTGAATGACAGAGCTGCCCCTCTCCAAGTCTGTGTCCTTCCAGTTGCTGAGGTCTTCCTTACAGATTTTAAGGATGTGCTTCCAGGTATCAGGCTTTCCTTTGATTTGGGCCCTCTTTTCAGGTTGTCATACAACACAGCTTTGGGAAATTTGGTGTCCTCCAGCCTTATGACATGGCCTGCCCACTGAAGCTGAACTATTGCCACCATTCCTTCCATGCTGGAAAAGCGATACTTTAAAAATCCTATCCTGCCACCTTATATTGCAGTTGGATGTTAGGGAGAACTGATGGAATAGCTTGTGTTGCCTGAGGTGTCTGAAATATAGTATTCAGATTTTACACCCATAAAGCAGTGTGGACAATACCATTACCTGGTATATCTTGATTTTGGTAGGCAGTTTCACCCTTTTCTCATCGCATAGAGTCTGCCAGATGAAGAGCTTGCTTTGGCAATATAATCTGTATGTCAGAATTGAATATGTTGGAAAGAATACTTGCAAAATAACAGAATTAGTCATTTGCATAAGGCTGAATGCCCTAGATGAAAATTGTTAGCTCAATATAGGCTTTGGATTGAGCTGGCTAGTACATGACTTTTTTTTTTTTTCTTCAGACTGATAGTAAGCCTGAAGAATCAAGTTGCTGCTTGGGTAAACCAGTCTATAAAGATTTGGATATTCTCCAGTAGTAAACTACTGTTACACATTCATCCACAAACAAGTCCCTGATCACTCATTGTATTATATTTAGCCTGTAGATGTCTTAGATTGAACAAGCTTCCACCTATGCATGACTAGATAATAATGCCCCAATCCATTTCATGGAAGGTATCTAGAAGCATCACAGAGAAGGCAATAGAGAAGAATGTTTAAGCCAGTACATAGTTGTCTTCTGAGTCATTTAAGATTGAGAAGAAATCACAGGATTCATCATATGCCTGTACCTAAGCAAACACTCCTTCATAAAAACATCTGATAATGGAAACAATTTTTCTGGGCAATTAATTTTCTGAAGGATTTTCCACAGGCCATTCCAGTTGATTACATTGATGGCCTTATCAGCTCATTAAAGACTTTGCTCAAGACCCTTCTTGCTTAGTTTAGGTTTTGGTTTGAGACATGCCTTTCTTTAGGAAAAACCTGAACTCAGCATATGTTAAAGATATAACAAAATATATCATAAAGCATAATACAGCAATAAATCATTAAATACATCAATATGTATAAAAATATATCAATAATCAATTAAAATACATAAATCAAATTACATCAATATAAAAATATTCAAATATAAATCAAATACATACAAAATATATCAATTAACAACACCCATTCCAAATTTATAATAGTCACCTTTTCCCCAAGCCTCTTGTCTCTCAAAAGACTTGGAGCTCTACTTTCTACAATTCTAGAATCTACTTGATTGAGAACATTATGTCTATAGTCCCTCAGCCAAGTTTGAATCTTCATGGTGATTCCACATTCATGAGTTGCTCCTTCATTCTATTGAAAATTTATCTTGCCATCACCTTCTTTAGGGCATGGGCATGGGCGTTCCAGAGGCAAGGTCAGCACTGATGCATGTAACTCCTAATTTTCCTGAGCCAGAGCACGTAACCTTTGCTACAGCTCCTCAGTAGATGAACAGCTCGGAGAGAGAGAGAGAAAAACTGACATCATTAAAGAATTTTAGACCTTATAAGCGATGAAAATTCTATCAAGAGGAGTTGATTTGTACACTGTAGTCTCTGCTAGCTGCATTGTACCAATCAACTCCTTTTCATCACTTTTAAGGCCTAAAATTCTTTAATGATGTCAATTTTACTATGAATGTGTCTGTAACAACATCCCCTAACCCCATCCCACCTTCTGAAAACTCACCCCAATTCAAAGTGCGCCTTTACTATGGTCCATATATAGAGTATCAGACTGAGCCTCATAAAGAGTATCTCCCACTCTCTCTCTCTTCCCCCTGAGTGCACATAAGTAACATGCAAAAAGCTGCATACATACTCACGTGAATAACCTATGTGTTCATAAAATCATGCATATGTTTGTGCGCAGCAAGTTGGGTGCACGTGCGGCCCTTTTAAAATCTACTCGAAAGGGTGCACTACTATTTGACATAGGGCCATAAACAGCTTGAAGAATATGATAGTAAAGTTTGATGTTTGCTGCTTCCTGCAGGCTTCTGACTTTCTCCTTCCACTATTTGTTTTACATTTGTCGTAGTTGGGTTGGAACTTTTATGCTAAACTTGGATATAGTGAGCTTTCTTTCCCGGGAACTTTTCAGTAATGTATGCACTATGAAGAATGTGCATCTTAGCTAGATCTTGAGTTATCACTGTGTCATTTTCATTAAATCAGTCTTGATGTGTCCCCTTTTTTTTTACCTGCCAATTTCCTCCCAATCCTTTATATTTCCAGCTCAATCAGCTGAAATCTGACAGCACGAGCCATTATTCACAACTTCTTGGTGATATTTCCCCTGTTTTATATCCCCCCAACATACCTATTTTGGTCATTGAAGTCACGGTTCTGGGATGGGGGTCATGTACTAGGGCCACTTCTGGAACCTTGCCCTCACTCATGGGCCCTGAATCCAGCCAGTAGGTGTTACCCATAAGCAATCACCATGACTTCCTTTCCAACAGGGGCTCATTTCCAGCCCCAACCAACCTAGAGAGCTGAAGATCTCATTTGGTGATCAAACCCTTGGATCTTCCACAAGGTAGTATATTATGCTGTCTATTTTCCATGATCTAGTGCGTAAAAATGTACATGATATGACCAGAAAGAATTATAGCGTTGGCCATAATTTATCAAAGGCAGAAAGAACAGTATTTAAAAGATTTAGTTAACAACACTCCCATTGAAATCAAAGGTGGTTCAATAGTTGTCCTAGATAAAATGGCAGAAACAAAATATTAAGTCAATAGTGTACTTGGACTGGTGCTTTTTAATATACCGTATTTATAAATGATCTGGAAAGAGGTATGTTGAGTGAGGAGATCAAACTTGCAGATGACACAAAATTATTCAGAGTAATTAGATCACAAGCAGATTGTAATAAATTGCAGGAGGACCTTGTGATATTGGAAGATTGGGCATTCATATGGCAGATAAAAGTTGATGTGAACAAATGCAAAGTGAAGCATATAGGGAAAAATAACCCATGCTATAGCCACATGATGTTAGGTTGCAATTTAGGAGATACCACCCAGGAAAAAGATCTTGGCATCATAGTCGATACTACATTGAAATTGTCGGCTCAGTGTGCTGTGGCAATCAAAAAAGCAAACAGAATGTTAGGAATCATTAGGAAGGCAAAGGTGAATAAAATGAGGGATGTCATAATGCCTCTATATTGCTCCATTGGGAGTTTGTACCTTAAATACTGTGTGTACTTCTGGTCATTGCATCCCAAGAAAGATATAGTTCCACTGGAGAACATACAGAGAAGGGCGACCAAAATGATAAAGGGGATGGAACAGCTCCCCTATGAGGAAAGGCTAAAGAGGTTAAGACAGTTCAGTTTAGAGTAGAGACGGCTGAAGGGGGATATGATAGAGGTCTACAAAATCATGAAAGGACTTGAACAAGTAAATGTGAAATGGTTATTTATTCTTTTGGATAATTATCCAAGTGTAGGGGGGCACTCCATGAAGTTAGCAAGTATTATATTTAAAACAAATTGGAGAAAATTCTTTTTCACTAAATGCACATTTAAGCTCTGGAATTTGTTGCCAGAGGATGTGGTTAAGGCAGCTAGTGTAGCTGGGTTTAAAAAACTGCTATTATCAATAAGGAATAGACACTGCTTGTTGCTGATATTAGTAGCATGGGATTTATTTAATGTTTGGATACTTGCCAGGTACTTGTGACTTGGGTTGGCTACTATTGGAGACAGGATACTGGGCTTGATGGACACTTGGTCTGACCCAGTATGTCATATCTTATGTTTTTATGTAATTGCACTTAATGACCAGCCCCTGAAGATAATGGAGAATGTGGGCTTTATGTATCTGTTGCATGGGTAAGCCCCCGATTACAAAGTGTCCTCCAGAGCTACATTTAGTTGGAAGTTCATCTCCACCCTACAACCAGTGCCATGCAGGTGCCTCTGACTATGGCAGAGAGAAATAGCGTGCATTTCACCACTAATATCCGGATCAGCATGAATGTTATGCATGCTTTTCCCTCCCTGATGGCACATTGGTGGGACCTGGCCAAGGCAGGGGCTGGCAGTAGTGGGGCTGGAGCTCTAGCGTTTGTCAGCACCTTCCCATCGGGTGAGAGCTGTGTCCCCATAGATATACATTGATACAGAAAGCAAATTAAATGAAAATATGAAGAACAGAATCCACCACCACAACCCCCCTCGAAAAAAAAGGTAGCAAACTCATCCACTGGAAATTGTATAAAAACTGACATCATTGAACCAGAAAAACACTGTGATCACGACCCTGAGACAGTTGTACAGAATGAAGAAGTTGTGACCACCTGTGACATTCCTATTCTAATGCTTTATGCAAGAGAACCAGATATTGTGGTAACAGGGAAAAACAAAAGGCATTTAACCAAGATGCCATCAGTGACAGGATGAGATGTACTTCATGATTTATTTTGGTTTTTTTGTGATTATCTGTTTGTATTATATTTCTTTATGTAATTGATTATGTATATGTATTATCTCTATCTGACTATGAGTGTATTGCTGTTCTCCACTGAGATTTTCAGATCAGTGGACTACAAATCTTTTAAATAATTAGTGAGGCTGGAGCATTCAATTGATGCACAGCCTCCAAACCTTGTGCAGTATTCTATCAGCCATAAGAAAGAGACTGGAGATTAGACAAGCTAGGCCAAATAGGCAGGAGTGTTCAGGCAGGTTTCCTTGTGACAGACTGGGATACAAATATGTCTAAGTAAATAGAAGATAGTGACTTGCTGCACCTGGCAGTGATGGATCTCCTGGGAATAGGGCCCAAGGTCAATGGGAAGCCATTACTGAAGATCTGAGAGAGGCGTGGGCAAAATAGTAGAGCATTTCCATAGGAGCGAGATGGCAGGTCAGCTTCTCTGTGAAAAGCATGAAGAATTCTGTATGCCTCGCAAGTATCTGATTCAAGATATTAGCACCCGGTGGAATTCCACCTGTATGATGCTGCAGACATTAGTGGAACAACGTAGCAAACACACTTCAATTCTGAAACTTCTGCTAAAACATCCGGATACTCAGCACAATTTCAACTGAAACAATGCAAACAGTGCAAATAAGTCAATTGATAAGGGCTATATTTCATAAATGGAAACTCCCAATGATGTAGATATCCACTTCAATGCTGCCCCATTTTAATCATCAGACCTCCTTATGAACAATTTAAAATTTTTTTTTATGCAGTTAAAAATTAAAGTATTTAACTGACTGAGCTAACAGCAATAGTTCACTTAAGGAAAGCCCTTATATGCCACCTTAGGGATCTTACTGCCACCACTCTACCTACCTGCTATGCCCCTGATATACCACTTAGGGATGTTACTGCCACATGCCTGTCTGCCATGTCCATTATATACTACACTAAGGTTCTTGCTGCTACTGCTCTGCTTACCTGCCATACCCCTGCTATACCACCTTAGAGATTTTGCTGCCACTGCTCTACCTACTTGCCTTGCCCTTGATATACCACCTTGGGGGGGGGGGGGGGGGGGTGTCATGCTGTTAATATGCCTATTATGTATCAGCATGGCAGTTTTGATGCCTTTGTGCTGTTTGCTGTTTGGATTTTAGCCTAGTTCTCCCACCTTGTTTGTTGGTTATACTGAGGTGTTTTGTCCCAAGAAAAAAAAATGTGAAAAAATAAAGTTTCTCTTTCAAACCCATCTCTTTTCTGGTTCTCTACCTTACTGTTGTTATACATCTCTAGGATCCCAGTCTAGTTCTTGCACCCTTCTTCTTTCTTAGTTATACCGGGGTGTATTGTCAAAAACCCTCAGTCAGAAGGAAGAAATGCAGGTACAACAGAAAAGATTCTCAAAAGAGACCTTTTACATGTTCTGAATTTGGGAAAGATTTCAGTAGGAAGAGAGAACTAATGCAATACCAGAAAATAAACAAAAGGAAGAGGCTGTGTTCAGCTACAGAATATAGGAAAATCTTTCTTAATAAAGCAAACCTCCAAATTACCAAGAATTGCCACACTAATGAGAGACCATTTTCATGTTCTGATTGTTACAAAAGTTTCAATCAGAAATCATATTTCAAAAGCAACCCAAAATTCCACCCAAAAGCAAGATCAATTTTTTTTTCAATTTTATCTTTATTGATTTATCAAATTAAAATATCAAGAAAACTTTACAGCTAAAAAAAAATGTAAGGTATAGCAATAAAAATCAAGAGGAATAGCTAAGGAAAATTAAATCCTCTAATTTATCCACAATATAATGGAGCTAAGAAAAAATGAAGAAATCATTAAATAGGAAATGTTTAGTTGATCATAAATCTAAATCATAGACACTTTACTTGAAAAAATCATGCATTCTAATAGAAACATAGAAATGACGGCAGAAGAAGACCAACCGGTCCATCCAGTCTGCCCAGCAAGCTTCACACATTTGTTCTCATACTTAACTGTTTCTCTTGGCTCTTAGTAATCTTATGTTCTAATTCCCTTTTCACCCCCACCATTAATGTAGAGAGCAGTGCTGGAGCTGCTTCCAAGTGAAATATTAAGTTTGATTAGTTGGGTAAGCGGCAGCATAGCTCTCTGCCATGAAGCAGAGGGCAATGCTGGAAATGTGTGAAGTATCAGTTTTTCTTTTCCCCTGTCATTGAAGCAAGGAGTCATGCCGGACATGCACCGAAAGTGAAGAATGCCTTGAAAGTCACATTAACTATCATCAAATATTGAAAAGCCTAATAATTGGTAATACCTATAAGCCCATGAACCCATCCCTGTTTTTTTTTCTTTTTTTTCTTTTCTTTTTTTAATTGGGAGATGGATGCCCTTCATCCTTCTACTCTGTGAAGGTGGACACCTACCACCGGCCACTGGCATCCCGCTCCGTTAATGCCTCTGTGGCTACTGCCGCTCCATGCAGTGTTTTACTACCTGCTCTTTATATGCGTCCTCTAGAACTGATGGATCCCATCCCTGGGTTTTTTTATTATTTATTTAATTGGGAGATGACAGCCCTCCATCCTTCCGCTCCGTGAAGGTGGACACCTACCACTGGCCACTGGCATCCCGCTCCGTGAATGCCTCTGTGGCTACTGCCGCTCTGTGCAGTATTTTACTACCTGCTCTTTATATGGACACCTACCACTGGCCACTGGCATCCCGCTCCGTGAATGCCTCTGTGGCTACTGCCGCTCCGTGCAGTATTTTACTACCTGCTCTTTATATGTGTCCTCTAGACCTGATGGATCCCATCCCTGTTTTGTTTTTTGTTTTTGTTTTTTATTTAATTGGGAGATGACAGCCCTACATCCTTCCGCTCCATGAAGGTGGACACCTACCACTGGCCACTGGCATCCCGCTCCGTGAATGCCTCTGTGGCTACTGCCGCTCCGTGCAGTATTTTACTACCTGCTCTTTATATGCGTCCTCTGGACCTGATGGATCCACAATATTTATCCCATGCCCCTTTGAAGTGCTTCACAGTTTTGGACTTCACCACTTCCTCCGGAAGGGCATTCCAGGCATCCACCACTCTCTCCGTGAAGAAATTCTTCCTGACATTGGTTCTTAGTCTTCCTCCTTGGAGCCTCAGCTCGTGACCTCTGGTTCTGCTGATTTTTTTCTGTTGGAAAAGGTTTGTCATTGTCTTTGGATCGTTAAAGTTTTTCAAGTATCTGAAAGTTTGAATCATATCACCCCTGCTCCTCCTTTCCTCCAGGGTGTACATATTTAGATTCTTCAATCTCTCCTCGTATGTCAACCGATGAAGACCCTCCACCTTCCTGGTCGCCCTTCTCTGTACCGCCTCCAACTTGTCCTTGTCTCTTTGTAGATACGGTCTCCAGAACTGAACACAGTACTCCAGGTGAGGCCTCACCAAGGACCTGTACAAGGGGATTATCACTTCCCTTTTCTTACTCGATATTCCTCTCTCTATGCATCCCAGCATTCTTCTGGCTTTTGCAATCGCCTTGTCGCATTGTTTCGCCGACTTCATATCATTAGACACTATCACCCCAAGGTCTCTCTCCTGCTCCGTGCACATCAGCCTTTCCCCCCCCATCGAATACAGTTCATTCGGATTTCCACTCCCCAAATGCATGACTTTGCACTTCTTGGCATTGAATTTCAGCTGCCATATCTTCGACCACTCTTCCAGCTTCCTTAAATCCCGTCTCATTCTCTCCACTCCTTCCGGCGTGTCCACTCTGTTGCAGATCTTAGTGTCGTCCGCAAAAAGACAAACCTTACCTTCTATCCCGTCCGCAATGTCGCTCACAAAGATATTGAACAGGACCGGTCCCAACACCGATCCTTGCGGTACACCACTTAAAACCGCTCTCTCTTCAGAGAAAGTTCCATTTACCATCACGCATTGTCTTCTGTCCGTCAACCAGTTTGCAATCCAGGTCACCACTTCGGCACTCACTCCCAAGCTTTTTGTTTTATTCACCAGTCTCCTGTGCGGAACCGTATCAAAAGCTTTGCTGAAATCCAAGTAGATGACATCTAGCGCTCTTCCTTGATCCAATTCCTTGGTTACCCAGTCGAAAAAGTCAATCAGATTTGTCTGACAGGATCTTCCCCTGGTGAATCCATGCTGCCTCTGGTCCATCAATTCTCCGGACTGTAGATATTTCACTATTCTCTCTTTCAACAGTGACTCCATTACTTTTCCCACCACCGAAGTGAGGCTAACCGGTCTGTAGTTACCAGCCTCTTCTCTGTTCCCACTCTTGTGAAGCGGGACCACCACCGCTCTTCTCCAATCACTCGGCACCACTCCCGTTCTAGGGATCTATTGAACAGGACACACAGCGGACCCGCCAGCACATCTCTGAGCTCCCTCAGAATCCTTGGATGAATCCCATCAGGCCCCATGGCTTTGTCCACTTTCAGATTCTTTAGCTCTTCCCATACATTTTCTACTGTAAAATGATTTTCATCTATTCCACTACCCTCCAGCTTCTTGTGTAGAAATGGTCCTTCTCCAGGGTCTTCTTTAGTGAATACAGAGCTGAAGTATTCATTTAATATTTCTGCCATTTCTTCGTCTCTCTCCACACATTGATCATTTCCACCTTTCAATTTCACTATACCACTATGGACTTTTCTCTTTTCGCTGATGTATCTGAAAAATGTTTTGTCACCATTTTTTATCTCCTTGGCAATCCTCTCTTCCGCTTGACTTTTTGCCAACTTGATTAATTTCTTCGTCTCCCTCAGTTGAATCAAATATTCTTCTTTGTGCTCCTCCCTTTGGGATCTTTTATATTTTTTGAATGCTGTTCTTTTAGCTTTAATTTTGTCAGCCACCTCGTTTGAGAACCAGATAGGTTTCATTTTCCTTTTGCTTTTCTTTACATTTCTAACATAAAGAGTAGTTGCCTTGGTGATTGCTCCTTTTAGATTGATCCACTGCTGATCCACATCTCTCTCATTCTCCCATCCATTTAGTTCTTCCTCTAGGTACTTCCCCATTTCCTCAAAGTCTGTGTTTTTGAATTGTAAAACTCGGGTCTTTGTGGTTCTTTTCCCTATTCTTTTAGTGATATTAAACCATATTGTTTGATGATCACTGGTGCTGAGGTGGGTGCCCACCTCGACATCAGAGACATTATCTGCATTAGTGAGCACTAAGTCGAGTATATTTCCTTCTCTCGTGGGTTCTAATACCATTTGTTTGAACAAAGCTACTTGCATGGCATCCACTATTGCTCTACTATTTTTAGATTCTGCAGATGGGATTTTCCAGTCTACATCTGGCATATTAAAGTCACCCACGATCACCACTTCTCCCTTCTTACCTATCTTATGGATGTCTTCAACCAGGTCTCTGTCCAGCTCTTCCTTTTGGTTCGGGGGCCTGTAAACCACTCCAATATAAATTGATGCTCCATCATCTGTTTTTAGGTCTACCCATAGTGCTTCTTCCTTGCCCCCAACTTCCTTGTAGCTCAGATGCTTGGATATTGTTTCTGACATAAAGAGCCACACCTCCCCCTTTTCTATCCACTCTGTCCTTCCTTAACAAGTTATAGCCTGGTATTGCCGTATCCCAATCATGAGATTCTGTGAACCATGTCTCTGTGATAGCAACAATGTCCACTTCTGCCTCTATCATTAGGGCCTGCAGATCTGGTATTTTATTTCCCAAACTATGAGCATTTGTGGTCATAGCTTTCCAGGTACTCTCTTTAAGATTATTGCTTTTCCTGTACTCCTTATGAGACTTTAGTTGAGATTTGTTATTCACTTCACTCTTTCCTTTTGCAGTTGTGCCACTGATGCCAGAGTTATCCATCTCAATTTGCTTTTTCTTTTGGTTATGTATCTTGAAATTCTGCATGCATTGGTTTTCTCTCTTTTCTGGTAACACTTCAATGTTTTTCTCTTAATTATGTAGAATGTGATACCAGCAAGTCCTTATTAATAGAAAGATCAGTTTCAAGTGGGGAATGTATTGAAGCCTATGTCACAAAAGTGATGCTGATGATGACAGATCATTCTCATGTACTAAATATGACAAGTGGCAAGTGCTTCAATAGGAATTTAGACATCTCCACTGGCACTCTGCCTTGCTGGTATACTCCTCATGCAATACCTTGGGGTTTTGCTGGCACTCAGCCATGCTGCCCTATCCAGACTTCACATCGTGAGGTTTTTTTTCTGCCATTCTGCTTTGCTGTCATAACCCAGATTCTGAACCCTGCCACTGTGGGGCCTGCTTTGTACCAGTCATGATGTCTTGGTGTGTTGATGCCATAATTTTTTCCGCTTTATCCCTTTCTTGGTGCCTTGGGGTTTTTCCTGCCACCTTTTCTGCTTCATATTTTGTTCATGGTGTCTTAGGATGTTGATGCCACTCTTGGTGCCACTTTACTTCTCGTGCTGCCTTCAACGGCTAATGCCACTGTTGTTGGTGCCCTCTTTTGAACCCTTGTGGTGTTCTTACCATTCTTCCTGCTTCTTCTCTGCTCTTACAGTACCTTGAACAACTCCTGTCATTTGTTTGCCCCTTTACAATGCCTTAGGCTATTTTTATTTATTTATTTGTGTTTTGTATACCGTCATTCCATGTGAGAATAACTAGTTTATATTCTTGCCACTTTTGGTGGCACTTTGCCACAGTCTAGGTACCTTGGAGTTCTTTCCCCTTTCTAATTGATGTCTTTCCACAAGTTTTATTAGAATTGATGAGAAAACCCCAATTTTGGAGCCTAAAATAGGCTGCAATGCTTTCCTCAATGACTTTAATGGTAAACAAATGAAGAAATTAAATGAAGAAACATTTTTTTTTCGTTTGAAACCAATGAATTGAATGGAGGTGCCCCTTGAAACAAATGAATGAACAGAAATGACAATTTTGCCTTTTCACATCCCTAAGTAACAATAGGTCAGATATACTAAGCATTTTTTTCATAGACACAAGATGGAAAAAACAATTTAGTACATCTAGCACACTATGAAGTAAAGATAGCAAGAATAATGGTAGTACAGAAAGTGAGAGCAGACAGGGGCATGCAGGAATCTGGTATTCAAACTATAAAATAAGATCTCTATTTTCAGAAACTTGGTGCATGCCAACAATTTTGAATTACTTATTAATTTTTTTTTTTAGTTGTAGCTATGGGACCTGCTTACATCAAGCCCAGATTTCTGTGGATGGCTATCTTTAGTTGAACAAATGTACGCATGCATTCATTTGAACATTTAAATAAATATAATTAGCATGGCTCATGCAAGTGCTCTTATTTGAACCTTTGAAATAAAAAATATGCATTTGAATAAGGTTCTCTAATTAGATCTTTCACATACAGTTCTTTCTGAGAAATATTTTTAGAACTACTAAATCTGAAATAAAATCTTTTATTTGGTTCATAGAGAGCTGAGGAGAGATACGATAGAGGTCTATAAAACCACGAGTTAGGGTGGAATAGTAAATACAAGTTGGTTGTTTATACTTTCAAAAAATGCAAAGACTAAGGGGACACCCCAATCAATTTAATAAGTAGTACATTTAAAGGAAACATACAAACATAGAAATGATGGCAGAAAAGGACCAAATAGTCCATCCAACCTGCCCAGCAAACTTATGGTAGTAACTGCTGGCCGTACAAGCCACCTTTATAATTATCAGTTTCCCAGACTGTCAAAGTAAGGGTCCTTGTTGGTTGCTGTTTGAATCCAATTCCCCTTTACCTCTTGCCATTGAAGCAGAGAGCAAGGTTGGAGTTGCACCAACAGCATTAAGGCTTATTGGTTAAGGTTAGTAACCGCCATATCATCAAGTTACCCCCATGCTTATTTGTTTTCCCACACTGTGCAATTCAATGTCCTTGTCGGTTGCTGTCTGAATCTAATTCCCCTTTTCCTCTTTTCCCCCTGCCATTGAAGCAGAGAGCAATGATGGAGCTGCATCAGAAGTATGAAGGCTTATTGGTTAAGGGTAGTAACCGTCACATTAGCAAACAAGTTACCCCCATGCACTCTTTTCTTCATTCCCATCCTCTAGCCTTAAGGGATCCACCATGTTTATCCCATATCCCTTTGAAATCTTTTACTGTTTTTGTTTTCACCACCTCCTCTGGAAGGGCATTCCAAAAAATTAGAGAAAATATTGTTTTCATTCAATGCAAAATTAAACTCTGGAATTCATTACTGGAGGATGTGGTAAAGGCAGTTACCATAGGTTTGGACAATTTTGTGGATGAAAAAATCCATAAGCCGTTATTAGCCAGGAAGACTTGGGGGAAAGCCGCTTATCCATGGGCATTAGTAGCGTGGAATCTATCCATCTGTCATTTGGCCTTCTGTACTTGTGACCTGGATTGGCCACTGTTGGAAAGAGGATATCGGGCTTGATGGGACCCTTGGTCTGACTTAGTATGGCAAGTCTTATGTTCTTATGAATATTTGGCTGCTGCCTAGAGCATAAGTTAACCTGCACTGAACATATGTTAAGAAGTTGCGGGCTAGAAGAAATTAAAATTAACTAACTAAAGAAATAAATATGTGAATGTCTGGAAGAGGCCGCTCTTGCAGGGAATGGAATTGTGTTGTTGTCTGAGGAAGAAATAGGCGGTATGAGAAAAGAAACACGCAGAGGTCCGTATTCTGGAAGCTGGCAAGTATTTACCTGGGTGACTTTAGCTGAGAATATTCAGCAGGAATCCTGTCTGATAGCTTTGCCATCTTACTGAATCTGGACCTCCCTGGTTAAACTTAACTGGTTAGCGCTGGAAATCACTGCTAACTGGCTAAGAAACCCCCCGCAGCATGAAACCTGGTGCCGTACACAACCTCCCATCCTCTCCCCCCTTCCCTGCAACACAAAATAAAACCGTTGCCAGCTCTCCCCTGGAGCTCCCCCTCTCACTCTCCAATTCGCGTGGAAAATGACCGTCCCCTCACCCTGCCCTTTCCCCGCCTGATCCCTGTGCAACGGGGGAATTGTCTGCTGCCCCTGGAAGCCCCCTCCACCACCCAATCCTCTTGTAAATATGTAAAGTTTGGCCACTTCCTGCTGCTGGAAAGCAGGCCCATCCCTTTCAATTGTTTGTTTGTTTTAAACTAATGGCAGCGGCATGAACCCCCCCCCCCCCTCCCCACTTACCCCTCTCTGCTTCACATAATTTACTTTCGATCTTCATTTACCCCTCTTTTCCCTCCAGACCTGTCCAGTACCTGCCGGTGTTTCCAGGGCTTAGTGCAGGGCAGATTTAGCTTCCCCACCCAGTCCCGCCCTGTGTTGCTGTGAGGCTGAACCCTTTCAGGAGGAGGAGCAGGCAGCTTTCATTTTGCCCTGGGATGGGGCTTTAAAAGAAGCGCTTTGAGGGTTCGGCTGACAACTCTTTTATTTTGAAATGCAGGGAAGAGGAAGAGGGGAGAATTGGGCGCATGATTTATTTATTTATTTATTTATTTATTTATTTTTAAACAGCAAATTTCAGTAGCGCCTGGAGAGGTTTACACCATCATTTTTTTTTCTGACCAGGCTTACTTGGATGAGTTTATCTGGCTAGCGCTGAATATTTATGTATTTCCAAAAATAAGTACAAGACAGAAAGAAAAATAGGAAATTGAAAGCTTTCTTTCCTCTCTCTGGAAGTGCCTTTGCTTTTAAATGAATTGAAAAACACATCGAAACGCCCACATTTTAATTTAAAAACACAGTTTTAAGAAGCCTCCAAAATTCATTTTGCCGTGCCCCCCCCCCAAGGGCCATTAAAATAGCAAAATTACCCCCCACCCCCACACACACACACCAAAAGAGGTCTCTTACCCCCTTCCTGGATTCTGTGAAGTAGAAAGGGACAAGTGAACTCCAGTCGTTCCTGCCCCCCCTGGGTCCTGGCTCCCAGCACCACCCTGATGCCCACTGCTTTCTCCTTGCCAGCAGCATCCACATTCCTCCCGCCTGGCCCCCGGCCTTCGAGGATGGCCCAATCCAGGACCCCAACACACACACACACACACACACACATAGCCCTACAGGCAGCGGTGTAGCTCTCTCTTATTTCAAGCTAGAAGACGCGATGAGGGAAGGATGCGACGAGGTGGCAGTAGGAAGCAGCGGCCTTTTCACCTTGGCCCTGGCAGCGGAAGCTCTCTGGGGTACGGCATGCGCCTCTGACCCGTGACCGGTCGTGCAGAATGCACAGTGCTGACGCTGTCGCTCAGATACTGACTTGCAAAGTTGGTTGCCCACACCCCCAAGTGATCCACCACGTTGTGACATCTGTGTCTTGTGAGAAAACGATGGGTAGCAAAACGAAGGGAATGCATTAACAAAATCATTACCGAAGCATCCCGTGTCTCAGATACGTGCACGAGCCATGGAACTGAGAGTTATGATTGCCACGTGGCAGCCTTTTCACCGTCACTAAAATGCATGACAAATGGGTCTCTATGACAACACCCCACATTCATATTAATTCCCCAAATTATAATATTTTCTGATGTGCAAATGTAAATAAATTCACAGGATTCCAGAATCTGCAATATTTTATGCCTGTGGGATGATGTGATAACAGAACATTTGAGATGCAATAACAGCATCTGCCTTCAGAGCAAAACCATACTGCTATGAAGATCACTATCAGTGAGCCAACTATGATAATAACAGAAAATCCTACCATTTATATCAGGGTGATGGAAAATAACTAGCGTGTATTATGGAGATAGAGAACATGACCTCCTCTTGCCAGGTTTCAAAGCTTTTGCACCTTAGGCAAACATGACAGCTGCCACACTCCAGAAACCACAACAGAAGGCGACTCCGGTTAGCACTCGCATACCTAACTCAGGCTTATTTAACAAAACACGTGACTTGTGCTTTGCGGGAGTATTAAGGAGAATAATTGCATTATTGGTCAAGGCTGTGCAATCCTGTGAAGTGTTGTGTTTGGAAAGAGATACAAAAATCTTCATCTGTGTCTCTCAAAATTGTGGGCTGATTTTGTCTAAAGCCACTGTATTTGTGATGCCCTTACTGATACGACTGTGCACAAGATCCGGGCACTGTGGGGCATCCATGTCTCTCAGTTTCCTGACTTTTCTGCTTTTACGCACTGCTATTAATTGCATCAGTAGCATGGGTTCTTCTTAGTGTTTGGGTAATTGCCAGGTTCTTGTGGCCTGGTTTGGCCTCTGTTGGAAACAGGATGCTGGGCTTGATGGACCCTTGGTCTGACCCAGCATGGCATGTTCTTATGTTCTTATGTACGCAAGATCTGCAATGTTCTTCTTGGACCGCTTTTGCTCAGGGATATGTACAAAGCATTTCCTGCCATCAGAACCAGACTGCTTGCTCTCCCTTCTTCCCTTTCACTACTGACCTGCCAACTTTTCTTCTTCAAATCTACAGACAGAACAGTAATTTTTACTGACAAAGGAACACTTTCGAGTGACAATTTTTTAGTTAAGGTAATTAAAAGCCCTCAGCAGACAAAACATTTTCTGTTCCTCAAATGCCCTTTAAAGGACTTGATTTCTAAAGCAATTTCTGGGCATAATCCTCCATTTTATGCATGCAAATAGAGTTTTGAAAATCAATCAGGGGCCAGTGCATGTAAATGTATGCTCATCAGGGCCGGTGCACCCCAATAGGAGAACTGGATGGTCGACTAGGGCACCAGCCATTAGGGGCAGCAGCCATATGGGGCTGCGAGCAGAGCCCATTCCACTCACGGCTGAGAGGAGCAGAGACTCGGTGGGCTGCAAGCAGAAGTTTCGCCCACGGCACCTAATACCCTTGTACCAGCCCTGATGCCCATATTCTGGTTTGGCACATAATTTTATGTGCCCTGAGGAAAGGTGTTCCAGGGGGCCGGAATGGGGGCGGAGTTGCAACTCACGCACGAACCTTTTGATTTTAAAAAGTATGGAGTAAAATTGCAAAGGTGTTTCACGTGAAAAATTAGCAAATACATGCATAAGTAGCATGTAATTGCGCATATGCTATTTTATTACCCTTGAGAGTACGCACGGATTTTCCATTTTAAGAACATAAGAACATAAGAAAATGCCATACTGGGTCAGACCAAGGGTCCATCAAGCCCAGCATCCTGTTTCCAACAGTGGCCAATCCAGGCCATAAGAACCTGGCAAGTACCCAAAAACTAAGTCTATTCCATGTAACCATTGCTAATGACAGTGGCTATTCTCTAAGTGAACTTAATAGCAGGTAATGGACTTCTCCTCCAAGAACTTATCCAATCCTTTTTTAAACACAGCTATACTAACTGCACGAACCACATTCTCTGGCAACAAATTCCAGAGTTTAATTGTGCGTTGAGTAAAAAAGAACTTTCTCCGATTAGTTTTAAATGTGCCCCGTGCTAACTTCATGGAGTGCCCCCTAGTCTTTCTACTATCCGAAAGAGTAAATAACCGATTCACATCTACCCGTTCTAGACCTCTCATGATTTTAAACACCTCTATCATATCCCCCCTCAGCCGTCTCTTCTCCAAGCTGAAAAGTCCTAACCTCTTTAGTCTTTCCTCATAGGGGAGCTGTTCCATTCCCTTTATCATTTTGGTAGCCCTTCTCTGTACCTTCTCCATCGCAATTATATCTTTTTTGAGATGCGGCGACCAGAATTGTACACAGTATTCAAGGTGCGGTCTCACCATGGAGCGATACTGAGGCATTATGACATTTTCCGTTTTATTCATCATTCCTTTTCTAATAATTCCCAACATTCTGTTTGCTTTTTTGACTGCCGCAGCACACTGCACCGACGATTTCAATGTGTTATCCACTATGACACCTAGATCTCTTTCTTGTAGCACCTAATATGGAACCCAACATTGTGTAATTATAGCATGGGTTATTTTTCCCTATATGCATCACCTTGCACTTATCCACATTAAATTTCATCTGCCATTTTGATGCCCAATTTTCCAGTCTCACAAGGTCTTCCTGCAATTTATCACAATCTGCTTGTGATTTAACTACTCTGAACAATTTTGTGTCATCTGCAAATTTGATTATCTCACTCGTCTTATTTCTTTCCAGATCATTTATAAATATATTGAACAGTAAGGGTCCCAATACAGATCCCTGAGGCACTCCACTGTCCACTCCCTTCCACCGAGAAAATTGCCCATTTAATCCTACTCTATGTTTCCTGTCTTTTAGCCAGTTTGCAATCCACGAAAGGACATCACCACCTATCCCATGACTTTTTACTTTTCCTAGAAGCCTCTCATGAGGAACTTTGTCAAACTTTGTCATTTTTGTTGTGTGCATTTTACCAGTGGAAAAAAAGAGGTAGATTAGGGTGTTAAGTGGCGGGATTCAGAATTACGTGCGGTAGTTGCTATTTTGACAGGAGATATATGCTCATAAGAACATAAGAACATAAGAAATTGCCATGCTGGGTCAGACCAAGGGTCCATCAAGCCCAGCATCCTGTTTCCAACAGAGGCCAAAACCAGGCCACAAGAACCTGGCAATTACCCAAACACTAAGAAGATCCCATGCTACTGATGCAATTAATAGCAGTGGCTATTCCCTAAGTAAAATTGATTAATAGCCATTAATGGACATTTATGCCTGCTAATTGACTGATACCAGTGAAATTGGATTTGTCCATTGTCTGCAATTTTTGGCTGAGAGGCCTGTGTGAACTGGTGGAGGTCCAGGGTGAAGTGCTGGAGGGTCCAGGTGAACTGGAAATGGACTGGGTGAACTGGAGGAGGTATCAGCGAACTGGTGTTTCAAGCATGTATTATCAAAATGGTATATCTGCATATTTTATAAAATACCTGTCTCCGCATATAAATCAGATAAATTTTTTTTTTAAGTGTTTATTTTATGGCCTGCTTTTAGGTTTTTTAATTATGTTTGTATTATGGAAAATTTGTTACTGTATCTCACTATGGGGGTCATTTATCAAACTGCGGTAAGGCGTTTTCGCATGCGTTAAGAGCTTATCGCATGCGAAAAGCCCCGTTTTCGCATGCGATAGGCCTTTTATCGCATGCGATAAGCCCTTAACGCATGCGAAAACGTGTTTACCGCATGCAATCGCACCATATCGTATGGTGCGATGCAAATTACAAAAATGGGAGGAGTAGGGGCGGAGAGTGGGCTGGGTTAGGCTGGCTGCGAAGAGGTATCGCACAGCCATAACGCTAATTTTAACAACACCTCTTTCAGATGCGTTAGGCTGTGCGATAGCAGCCGTGACCACGCGATGAAGTGTCTTCGCCATTTGCAATGTGTCCCTAAGGCTTAGTTTAGACAATTTGAAGGCTCCAGAGCCCCGGGGGGAGGGGGAGAGAGAGAGAGAGAGCGAGAGAGAGAGCCTGGCCAGAATAGCTGGTTGACTGCAGGAAATACTTGGCACTTATCGCAGAACATGAACTGGTATCGCACTAGCTCTTCGCACAGGTATTTATCGCCAATTGCGATAAATACGCAATTAGCATAAAATACGCCCCTTTTCCTATCGCGTGCGGTATTTACCGCATTTTGATAAATCCAGGCCTATGATGGATATCCTGATATGGCAAATAATCAAATATGAATAAATTAAAAACATTTTGAAAAGCAAGTTACGCTGAGCTTGGGTCAGGTGCAATTTTGTGTGAGGTAATCTGTGCGCATGCTTGGCCAATTATCCGAGGATTTTTCAAAGTGTGTTTGTGTGTGTTTGCTTTGAAAATAGTTGATAAATCAACGAGCACAATGAACACGCGAGCCTTACTGCAATGCAGGGAGTTATAAAATTACCCTCTGAATGGGTAACCCAGTACAGGGACCATATCTGACTCTGTATCCCATGGGCACTTCCACCACTAGCTGGTTTTACAGCACATTTCGGATGCCTCCTATCATCATAAAACACAGCTCACACAGAGAATATTTTTCTGAATCTACTGGCAGCTTAGACGTAGGCAAGTTGTTGACAACAGTAAATTTAGCGATGGTGTCAGAGCCTACCTTTCTAACACCTTTTTTCTTTTCAGCCACCATTTAATGAAAACAAAAACTGGGAATCAGCACATGCATCGCAGATAGCTGGAGGACAATCTGTAAAGCCACTTTTGTGTGTAAATGCCAATCTACGCCAGTAACATTCTCTCCTCAAAATGGCTAAAAATACGTGCCGGTTTCTACTTTTAGTCTTGGGCACGTTCAGGAGAGGAAAGCAGCACGTTTGCAAATGAATGTACGCATGCTATTTTACCCCCTCTCTCCCCCACCCTGGCTCGGCTGCTCACACATATAGCGGGCCAAATGTACATGTGATGCTTTTAGTGCACACACCATGAGTTTGCTAATATTCAAAAAGAAACAGCACGGATATTGTCTCTGTGAAAAGTTGTGTAAGGTGTACATGCTAAAAGAGCCCTATAGTCTGCAACTACATGGGCTATTTGAAAATGGCTCCCTTAGGGCCTGATTTTCAAAAGCGTTCACTCTCTTAAAACTGGAATTTACACATTTTAAATGCACTTTACCCGTGTAAATGAGCTTTTGAAAATTGCTACAAATTGTATGCCATTGAATTGTCCATAGGTTTTACCCATCTTAAGTGCACGTAATGCGGGTAAATGGCGTTTGAAAATTGCTATGATAATATGGTACATTAACAAGCCTAACTCCTTTGAAAATTCACCTATTATTGTGAAAGAAGCAGAAAGTATGATCTTAATGGAGTAGAGTTAAAATGTCAAAAATGAAATCTAGCCTGTCTGTCACTAATCTCTAAATTCTTCTCCCAAGTTGGAAAAGCCTGCATGCTGTTTTTAACTGGCAGAACCTATATTACTGATGAACCTGGGGTTGTAAACTCTCCCCTCCCTCCTCCTCCTCCTTATGTAAAGAAGGTCCTGGGAAAGCAGAAAACCTATCAGTAGTTATTTTTTTTCCCCTTGTACATGTGCACTTCATCATGAGATTTCTGGCCTGCAGCTGAGTCTCACCCTTTCACCATCTCTGCAGTATGATGAAGATCGGGTATGACAAGCTGTTTTTCTCATATTCACGGTACGACAATACAGCTCAGAAAGAACATCCTCTTGGCAGATCCGGCCAACAAAACTAGTAGGAGGAAGCAATTAGAAAAAAAGGAGCCGGGTCCCGTGGCTGAGAGCAGGGTGTGGAACGCAGGAAAAGAGAAGGAAAGAGGAGAATTGGCGGCCATAGCAGCAAAATTATTATCCCGCGTCCAGGCCAGAAATGAAACCTGACCCGGAGACCATTTTCAGACCAACACCTGAGACATGTCCCCGATGCTGTCCTCTCCAAAGCTTGACTTTTAATTTTTTCAGAGGATATTCTTTGCTAACTTGATAGAAAGCACGGCTAGTGAAAAAAAAAAATCAAACAACAAAGGCAAGGAGGTACGGAACAAGGACATGAGAGAGCAATGCGATGAAATGCTATATTAAAAGTGTACACTTTCTAGATCATTTTGAATAGCTCTGAGCAATGTTTGTTACCATACAGGCATGGGTGCCAGAACTGATAGGTTGGGTAGAAAGAATGTGTTCACCATGCTCAATTATTGAAAACTGGGTCCGTAAAAACTCAAAACTTTTATTGACCCCCCGATAAATGGAAGCAAATTGTGCTTCAGGGAGCCAGACTGTGAGTGATGATGACCATATTGGCTCCGCTCCGTGTGAGTGTTTTACACTGTGATTCAATGAGTGTTTTGAGTCTTTATGGACTTGGCTCTTCGCAGTTGATGGAGCATGGTGTTCTCTGAACAGATTGCAGCCCTTTGGCTTGCATGGTTGCTTTCAATGATTTGACAAAATCAAATGCAGGTGAGACTTTGTCCACCTAGGAAAAGCAACTGCCCTACCTATATGTTGATCGAAAGAAGAAGTGCTGCCAAAATGATTCAGTGGTTTGCATCAGTAAAATTGTTAAATACCTTGTTAATTCTGAATTTTATTTTATTCTTCAGGAGAAAGCTCATTCCGTCCATTATAGATCTTGGTAAATTAAGGTGCTGTTATATTGGTTGTATTCATAGACAGATGCAAGTATCAACCCGATGTACCTAAAATATAAAATCCAGCTAGGGTTCTTCGTTTTCAGTTTAAAACGATTTTCACCCATAAATTCCTGGATTTTTCCAAAAGTGATAGTTGGTTTAAACTGATTTTCACCCTAATTTTAGGCTCATTAAAGAGTAGCTCCAGAGCTGCAGATGCAGCATCTCAAGGCTTTCAGCAACTGCTAGAAACAAGTAGGGCCAATACACCTGCAGTGTTTTGAGTCTTGCTTTCCACCAGCGTAGGCGCTCACCCTCCTGCTGATGTGCTTATTCAAGTCCCACCTCCCTCTCTACCAAGCAGCCAAAGTGCCTGCCTCTTGGTGCTACCAAGGTAATGTTTGAAGTGGGCCACACCCACCAGAAGCACTTCCCAGCAGGCCACACCCATCAGAAGCAGTTCCCAGCAGGCCACACCCACCAGAAGCACTTCCCAGCAAGCTCCAGCAAAAAAGGAAGTGCAAGGCTGCAGAACACAGGAGCCTCAACAAACTGCTGCCGAAAGAGAGAGGAGAAGCCTGGAGCCCTCACAAATAAGGAGGAATACTGTTACAATGGGGGGGGGGGAGGAGAAGAGGGAGATTCTCGTTGGGGGTGTGGGGAAAGAAAGGGGCATGCTAGGCAGGGGATGGAGGTAAAGATAGGGATGCTGCCGAGTGTGTGAGTGGGAGAATCTGCTTAATTCTCTTTTATTGTCCTGACTTTTGTCGACCAAAATAAATTCAGATATTTACCCAGAAAAACAATATGTCACATTTTTCCACTGAATTTCTCCTGTTTCGGTTCTTGTCATAGTAGATCCTGATAAATTCCCAGGAAAAGAAAAAAAAAAGAAAAAAAGAAAATTAAGGTCTTTAAATACCATAGGGACCTTTGGCAAGGAGATTTTATAAAACAGGGGCAGAGTCCATGGTAGGTAAATTAAAGTAAAACTATTCACAATACCAGAGATTGAAGGGAAGAGGAGAGATGGGAATCTTATTCCTTGCACAATGGCAACACCTACCGGCTTGTTCATAATAGCACATTAAAATCAGCTGCCATAACATGTTTTATTAATGCACCTTAACCCAGACCATTTTAATTCTGCTTATATTATAGCGAATGGGGCCGATTCACTAAAGTGTTAATAATGTATATTTTCACGTGTCGACACGCGGTAACCTGGTAGCACACTTTAATGAACCAGGCTATTGGTGACAAGGCTCAGGGTTTTAGGCATACTTGTTTATAGAGGGAGCAGCTGTTCAGGGCCTCTGGATAAGGACTGCTGTTGCAGTGCCTGAGCTACGTGGGGTTGAGAAGAGAGTTAAAAGTAAGGAAACCCTGGACAGCTAAAATGAAAGATCATGACAATGTAGCCCCGGTAGAGATCAGTTCTGATTGTTTTGGAAACCCAAAGGAACTAGACAACAATGCTGTTGCCAAAAGTCATTGTAAGCTCTCTTAGAGCCCAGACTTATTTTGCCCTTCTCCTCCAGGAATTGGAGAGAAGACATGTGAGAAACACAGATGTGACTGCTTCTTCCAGTCCCTGAAGAATCCAAGATGGTTCCTTCAGCTGAGCTGTTTGTTTATTTATTTATCTATTTATTTATTTATTTTTCTATACTGACATTCGATCTGGCATATCACATCGGTTTACATATAACAATATGTCTAAGGCGGACCTTATAAAGACATGGTACATTTTAACAGCTTAACTAAGCAACTGGTTACATATAAATAACGGTTTTACAGGATATTATTATGATAACATGCTTGATAGCATAACTTAATACAGTATATATTAAAAGTTTGATTACTTAACTATGTACGGAGGAAGGGTGAGGGAGCTGGGGAGGCTAGGGGCTGGGGGAGGGTGGAGCATGTTATTGGTTGGGAGGAGGGGATTGTGGCAGGATTAATTGTCTTGAGTGAAAGCTTTCCGGAAGAGACAGGTTTTGAGGGGTTTTTTTGGAAGGTAGGTGTAGAAGGATCAGTTCTGAGAGCGGTTGGAAGGTTGTTCCATAGGTGAGGGCCCGCAGAAGTCTCCAGCTCACTGGAACCGCTTGTTTCACTGCACTAAAAGAAAGGGAAGTGTTGTCACTGCCTAGGGTTCTCCAGGCTTCTCCTGGACTCCAGGAGAGCTGGAGTAAACTGGGCCTCTTTTTTTTTTTTTTTTTTAAGAATGATTACTGGATAGTGAATCAGATTAACCAGCTACTTATTAGTTTCATCCATTGCCGGAAACCATTGTCCACTGCATGTTTGAAATGTCAGATTTGAAGCAGATAGAAACTGTTAGCAAAGAAACTCCAATATATCCCAGCTTTTACAAATAACTATAGTAATGGCTAGATTTTCTACATCCAATGAATTAATTGCAACCGTTATCAGTCACTTTGGGGTTGAATTGCCCTTTGCTATTTTTGCCCAGCGGACAATTATCTGAGAAAATATGGGTTTTGTTAAATAACAACTGTCATAAACTGGTCTAGTTGGAAGATATGTGAGGTGTTGAAAAATTATTTGCCATGGCTTAAATAAAGATATTTGGGGCATGCAGGCGGAAAACTCATCCACAAACCAGACCACTAAAGATTATTCACCCACACACCTACGCAAATTCTAATCAGCTCTCCGAACCTAGAAAGCCTAATATATTTATTCCAACCCTAATGCAGCTCTCACTAAGCTTTGTGGAAGAGATTTGTTCACCAGCTGAAAGAGGCCATCCTGTTTTACTCTGTCACATACCACGGCGGACTTTCTCGTAGCAAAAGATAGCTTTTAAAGAGAGAGTGCCACTTTCTCCATGGCAGATCACAGTGTTCTTTTTCAGAATGTTCTGACCCTTCACCATCTTCATTCTCTGTGTACAAAATGTGTCATTAGTCCTGTAAATAATGTGCTACTGCAGGGAAGCAAACATCTTTCCACCTCTATGCTTCTCCTGGGATGTTGTAAATGTTGCGCATCTGTAGTAATGTCTTTAAGTCCACCAGGGTCTTTCCGTTCATATTCCGGACAGGACAGCGTCATATCGGCAACTTTCATTCTTCCCGTGGCCTAGCACAATATTTAAAGGGCTGTACAATTCATCCTCCTGGTGGCCTCATCTAAAATAATAAAGAGTACCCATTCTGCATACAACACAGTGGGCCAATTCTTGTGCATTACAGCAAACACACTAACCCATGGATTGGACTATGGATCATGGAAGACAGGCTTGAGCACAAAACATCCTACTAAAGTCATCTTTGTCAATCAGGAAAGATGCCCACAGCCAGCAAACTAATCTTGGCATCCAGACATCAGGAAAACCACTTCGGGATCTAAGTTGGTACAGCTTTTCACTACATGTGTGGCTTTCCTCTCATTCTGCACAACCACTAGCAAAGGACACTGAGCCAACCTGTGTGCAAGTAGATGAGTTTAGGTGACCCATAGCATAACTGTGTCGATACTAACTAAACTGTATGTGAATTCTTGCTGCAAAGTCTGCAGGAAGGCTGCATCTTGTTTTTCCCTGCATGCCAGATGTTTGCTACCGTATTTGGCAGGTTGTAGTCAATGTTCTTCAGCAATGACAGCAGCATATGGGAGCATCATTAGGTTCTTGTAGCTCATGCATTGCATGCAGCCAGCCACATATTGGACCTGTTGATTCTCTTGAGTCAATAAAATGTATAAGACTTCAGCTTCTTGCTCCTGATGAGCCCATTTATCATGTCTTCTCTCCACAGGATGATGTTGTCCTCTCTGGATTGACTCAAGAGATGCAGGAAGAGAGGGTGGAGATCTGCACAAAGAAGGAGCCATTCTCTAACCAGAGGTCTGTGAAATTCCAAAATCATCTTTTTCCTGTAGTAATTGTGTTGGGGTGTGATCATACATGACCCCATATCTAGGAAGTGAAAGGAGCTGAGGGTAGTGCAAAGAAATAGGTCTCTTGCAGCAGATGAGGGGGTGACGAGAGTAATGGAAGTGATAGGAATTCTTTATCAATCATACTGATGTCATGCATGTCATCACCCACCTTAGGAGCTGCAGTAAATTCCTTAGCAATTTGGACATCAGTGTGATTCACAAGAAAAGTCACATTTTATGCATTCCATTCTTATGCAATATTATATTGCATAGTGCTACTTTGTCCTGGAAACTAGCATGTACCTCTTAAGTATCACAGCACAGGTTTATGTATACTGTTCTTATTTGGGACTTCAAATCACTCAGTCACAACGAGGTCATTTTTCAAATGGTTCTAACTGGCTAATTAACTTGATTAACCAGCTAGATCCTGCCTTATTGAGTGGTTAACGCTAGCCTCCTAAATTTTACTAGATGGCAAAACCTGGATGAAGTGGGATTAAAGCTGAGAAAGAATGTGAGGCAGCTAACACTGATTTTTAGCACCAGCTGCTTAACTTGACCAGCCAGATTTAGAAGCTACAATACTAATCCTAAATTTGGCCAGCCAGATCTTTCCCTCCCTCTCACTGAATTTAAAAAGTTGAGCCCCATTGTTGACCGTGCTCCTTCGGCATTCTCCTCCCTCAATCCTTCCCTTCTGAAAAGAAATTGTAGCATGCCAGAAAGCACCTGATTATGTTCTTATTGCAGTTAGTATAGCTGTGTTTAAAAAAAGATTGGATAAGTTCTTGGAGGAGAAGTCCATTACCTGCTATTAATTAAGTTGACTTAGAAAATAGCCACTGCTATTACTAGCAACGGTAACATGGAATAGACTTAGTTTTTGGGTACTTGCCAGGTTCTTAAGGCCTGGATTGGCCACTGTTGGAAACAGGATGCTGGGCTTGATGGACCCTTGGTCTGGTCCAGTATGGCATGTTGTTATGTTCTTATAGCTCCTACCCACCATCCAGTAAGAAATGGTGGCACAGGCCAGAGGTACCCCAATCCTCTTTCCTCACTCCCACCTCCCGCAGCCACATCCTCATTCCATTCCTCCCTCCTGATGGCCAAATTAAAAAACCCTCTTGCTTGCTGCCCCATCCCCTTTCCCTCCTAACCTCCAGATGATCAAATTAAAAAAGAAAAATTCTGCAGGCAGCCCCATTCGCTTACCTCCTGCCCCCCCCCCCCCCCCAAAAAAAATAAGTTTTCATCTGACTAGGGATAGCCAACCTGATACCCCAAGATTCTCTGCCTTCTTGTCCAAAAAAGGATAGAGGGCTGGCCGGGTGATCCTCTCTGTTTGCCCTCCTGTCAAAAAAATAAGCTTGAGTTCAAATTTGCCTAGAGGTAGCTGGATAAAATTAGCCAATTGTCATACCCATTCAGCAGGCTTTTCAATATTGATCTCTAAGCAATTTTTGCGGGAATGCTTACCTCCAAGACTAATTTCAGGTTTTGCGAGTCTCCCTGGTGGCAATGAGGAGCCAAATAGTAGTGGAAGAGGAGAATGGACTGGTTTCTGTAGTTTCTCTGGGGGAAGGGGAGAGGAAATCTATTCGGCTTGTTGGGGTGAATTTTCAAAGACTTACGTCAGGGGTTGTGCATGTAAAAATTGGCATGTATGCATGTAAGTAGCCTCTGTGCACTGTAAATGGATTTTCCGAAGGATAGGAGTACCAGTGTACAGTTGCTACTGCTTGGAAGAGTATTTGCATACAAAGAGGGTCTTTCAAGTGAATTCTGGGGTGGTGTTTCGAAGCAAGGGGCACATTTATGTATTTTATAAACAGAATATGCCCATACTTTATAAATATCCACACATGCTTTGCTTTTCCACCTGCTCATCAAGTCATGCAAATTAAATTGGATTTCTCCTTTGTTTGCCTTTTTTGGGTAGAGAGGGTCTGGAGGTAGTAATGGAGGGTATGGGTGAACTAGTGCTTGGAAGGAGACGCACATCTAAGTATTTTCATAAGCATATAAGATACGCTTAAGCATCAGCCAACTTTATAAAATACCTACTTCATGTATAAGCTGAGGGGTTTGTATGCACGCATTACAATTATTTCATGTATAAAATATATGTGCATACTTTTATCAAATAGGTGTCCAACCTTTGCAGAAATTTGCATTAAAAAATATGTGTACTGAAACATACACATGCACTTTCGGAGCAGTCATATACAATATTTTGTAAAGTGTGAGGCTCCCACTTCCCAGTTTATAAAATTCAGGCTTATGGACATATGTATGTGCTAAAGTATGCATACTATTGAGATGTAGTTAATCTTTTTGTGAAAACAGGCCTGCAAATCATTTTCTGCATGCCCGTTTTTGCAAAATTCTCCATTAATGAGCTGAATTGCATTATTTTACTTTGCAAGTAGCTCATTGATGTTGAATTTAAACAAACTTTCTTGCAACGTGGACTATACATGAAAGTTTACTATTATGAAGAGAACGCTTGCAAACTCCATTGAGCTTTAAACACAAACAGGCCGATGCAATTCCAACGCACTAAAAATGTGTGTCCAAACTGGACCCACTTTTTTTTTAATGGGGACACATTCCTGGGCGCTCGATGCAATAGGCACATGAACTGCCATTCTAAAAAGGGCGCTCTGGGGATAAATTGTGTGTCCCTAGCGCATCCATGGCATTGGGCTTCCAGGAGGCCATGTATGGGTTAGGAAAATGGACGCTCAAACAAAACATACATTTATTTATTTATTTGTTTGTTTGTTTATTTTTTTCAGTTCCTCTGACTTAGTATCGCCACGATATTAAGTCGGAGGATCTACAGAAAAGCAGTGTGCATGTGCATGTCTGGCGCACATTTATTTTTTTCATAAGGGGGTATTAGCTAATAGCCTTATCAACACGGCATTTACATGTGATGAGCGCTACTAGCTACGCGCTGGTTTCTACGCGTGTTTTTGACACACTAATCCCCTTATTGCATGAGGGGTTATGGATGCATGTCCAAAATGTGCGCCCAACCACGGGTTAGCCTGTGCGCTAACCTGAATGCACGGTATCGCATTTTCCTGTAAAAAAGCAGAAAATGGGTTTTTTTGTGCGTTTGTGGGCACAGTTGCACATTTTTGCTCCTGGATTCCACATTTGCAGCGTGACCACGCTTTACTGCATCAGCCTCATTAGGGTCATTTGGCCGTGGTAATGATGGTTGGAAAGTAATGCACCTTAAAAATTTCATGGAGGTCCTGGTTGTACTGTTTGTGAGGCAGGAAAGAGAGTCTGGAAGATTTAGCTGTATAGTAACAGCTGATGAGTGACACTAATGCAATGTAGAGGTCTGAGTCCAAAAAGAAAAAGAAAATATGAAAGAAACTGTTTTGAAATGAAAGTTACATTGGTAGTCAGGTACTCTAAATGCAGATGGAAGGGTAGAGGCCCAGAGGAAGACCTAAGATGACATGAAATCAATACTTTTCAGGAAATTGAAGCCTGTGCTACAAGCAGAAGAATTGCGCTTGACTGGGTAGCATGGCAAAGGGTCCCACCTGAGTGAGAAACATGCATTGGAAATTATATAAGGTTTAGAAAAATGGTGAAGGGTATCCTTTTTATAGTTGCCTTTTAGAAGGTGAGTAATAGTGTAATGTTAGTGGAGAGACTGTGATTAAGCCAATGTAAGAGTCGGACATAGAAGTCGTATTGCATGGGCTTTTATATTCCATACTGTTATATTTATGTTTTATGTTATGAGTTGATGTGATTTGCTTGAGCACCTGGATGAAGGAGCAAATAGGCTAAATTAATAGATAGATAGAAAAGAAGATGAAAGTAACTGCTTTGCTCTAACCCTACATTAACGTATACCACAGTCATACCTTATTGATGCATTATGACTTCAATTTCAGAAACATCGTTACTCTCCTTTCAAACACCCCTTTTCAGTTGCACCTCACACACATGCTATATATGCCATTACCCTTAACAGAATGCATGGGGGTAACCTGCACAGAGTGGCAGTTACTACCACAAGCAAATTGATGGGCAAACTAGATGGACCATTTTGTCTTTATCTGCCTTCATTGCTATATTACTGTGTTACATATACAGGCATGCAAACATATACAGGCAATAGTGATCATAATATGATCAAATTTGAATTAATGACTGGAAGGGGGACAGTAAGCAAATCCATTGTTCTCGTGCTAAACTTTCAAAAGGGAAACATTGATAAAATGAGAAAAATTGTTAGAAAAAAATTGAAAGGAGCAGCTACAAAGATAAAAAGTGTGCAAGAGGCATGGTCATTGTTAAAAAAAAATACCATCCTAGAAGCACAGCCCAGATGTATTCCACACATTAAAAAAGGTAGAAAGAAGGCAAAACAATTACTGGCATAGTTAAAAGGGGAGGTGAAAAGCTATTTTAGACAAAAGATCTTCATTAAAAAATTGGAAGAAGGATCCAACAGAAGAAAATAGGATAATGCATAAGCATTGGCAAGTTAAATGTAAGACATTGATAAGACAGGCTAAGAGAGAATTTGAAAAGAAGTTGGCCATAGAGGCAAAAACTCACAGTAAAAACTTTTAAAAATATATCCGAAGCAGAAAGCCTGTGAGGGAGTCAGTTGGATCGTTAGATGATCGAAGGGTTAAAGGGGCACTTAGAGAAGATAAGGCCATCACGGAAAGATTAAATGATTTCTTTGCTTCGGTGTTTACTGAAGAGGCTGTTGGGGAGGTACCCATACTGGAGAAGGTTTTCATGGGTAATGATTCAGACAAACTGAAGAGTAGTAAATCACCTGGACCGGATGGTATACACCCCAGGGTTCTGAAGGAACTCAAAAATTAAATTTCAGACCTATTAGTAAAAATTTGTAACCTATCATTAAAATCATCCATTGTACCTGAAGACTGGAGGATAGCTAATGTAACCCCAATATTTAAAAAGGGCTCCAGAGGCGATTCGGGAAACTACAGACTGGTTAGTCTGATTTCACTGCCAGGAAAAATAGTGGAAAATGTTCTAAACATCAAAATCATAGAACATATAGAAAGACATGGTTTAATGGAACAAAGTCGGCATGGCTTTACCCAAGGCAAGTCTTGCCTCACAAATCTGCTTCACTTTTTTGAAGGAGTTAATAAGCATGTGCATAAAGGTGAACCGGTAGATGTAGTGTACTTGGATTTTCAGAAGGCGTTTGACAAAGTTCCTCATGAGAGGCTTCTAGGAAAAGTAAAAAGTCATGGGATAGGTGGCGATGGCCTTTCGTGGATTACAAACTGGCTAAAAGACAGGAAACAGAGAATAGGATTAAATGGACAATTTTCTCAGTGGAAGGGAATGGGCAGTGGACTGCCTCAGTGATCTGTATTGGGACACTTATTTTTCAATATATTTATAAATGATTTGGAAAGAAATACGACGAGTGAGATAATCTTATTTGCAGATGATACAAAATTGTTCAGAGTAGTTAAATCACAAGCAGATTGTGATAAATTGTAGGAAGACTTGTGAGACTAGAAAATTGGGCATAGAAATTGCAGATGAAATTTAATGTGGATAAGTGCAAGGTGATGCATATAGGGAAAAATAACCCATGCTATAGTTACACAATGTTAGGTTCCATATTAGGTGCTACCACCCAAGAAAGAGATCTAGGCGTCATAGTGGATAACACATTGAAATCGTCGGTTCAGTGTGCTGCGGCAGTCAAAAAAGCAAACAATGTCGGGAATTATGAGAAAGGGAATGGTGAATAAAACGGAAAATGTCATAATGCCTCTGTATCGCTCCATGGTGAGACCGCACCTTGAATACTGTGTACAATTCTGGTCGCCGCATCTCAAAAAAGATATAATTGCGATGGAGAAGGTACAGAGAAGGGCGACCAAAATGATAAAGGGAATGGAACAGCTCCCCTATAAGGAAAGACTAAAGATGTTAGGACTGTTCAGTTTGGAGAAGAGACGGCTGAGGGGGGATATGATAGAGGTGTTTAAAATCATGAGAGGACTAGAACGGGTAGATGTGAATCGGTTATTTACTCTTTCGGATAATAGAAAGACTAGGGGGCACTCCATGAAGTTAGCATGTGGCACATTTAAAACTAATCGGAGAAAGTTCTTTTTCACTCAACGCACAATTAAACTCTGGAATTTGTTGCTAGAGGATGTGGTTAGTGCAGTTAGTGTAGCTGTGTTTAAACAAGGATTGGATAAGTTCTTGGAGGAGAAGTCCATTACCTGCTATTAATTAAGTTGACTTAGAAAATAGCCACTGCTATTACTAGCAACGGTAACATGGAATAGACTTAGTTTTTGGGTACTTGCCAGGTTCTTATGGCCTGGATTGGCCACTGTTGGAAACAGGATGCTGGGCTTGATGGACCCTTGGTCTGACCCAGTATGGCATGTTCTTATGTTCTTATACCCCTTTCATCTTCTTTAACACAAAACAGATTTTATTTTATTTATTTTATTTAAAGCTTTTTTATACTGGCATTCATGATACAATCATATCATGCCGGTTTACAAATAACAGGGGGGTGCAATACTTTTGTTCTTTTTAACCAGTGCAGAGGAAGTAAAAAGTTACAATATAACAAGGTTGTTGAAACTGGGGGAGGAAGAAGACAAGAAAAGACAAGAATAAATATAAATCTTTACAGAGGTAGATTATTTACATTGTGCAGTAAGGTCTTTCAGTGGATAATAGATTCTGGAGTGCTTGATTGCTGTAGGATCTCTCCTTGGATATTTGTTTCGGGAAAGGCTTGTTTAAATAGCCAGGTCTTAAGCCTTTTTCTGAATGTTAATAGGCAAGGTTCAAGTCTGAGATCAGGTGGTAAGGTATTCCAAAGAGCGGGTCCCGCTGTAGAGAAGGCCTGGTCTCTGAGTGTAATATGGTGAGTAGATTTAATTGGGGGAGCAGTCAGTGATCCTTTGTAGGCTTTTCTAATAGGTCTGGATGATGTGTGTAGTCTGAGGGGGATTTGGAGGTTGAGGGGGGCTAGGGCATGGATGGATTTATGGATGATGGTGAAGGACTTGTGTAGGATTCTGTAGTGTATTGGCAGCCAGTGTAGATTTATTAGAATGGGAGAGATGTGGTCTCTTCTTCTGGAATTTGTCAGGATTCTGGCTGCCACATTCTGGAGCATCTGAAGTGGTTTAATGGACGAGGACGGGAGGCCCAGTAAGATAGAGTTGCAATAATCTATCTTGGAGAATATTACGGATTGTAGGACTGTTCTGAAGTCCTGAACGTGTAGGAGTGGTTTCATTCTTTTGATTACCTGCAGCTTGTAGAAGCAGTTTTTGGTTGTAGTGTTGATAAATGTTTTTAGATTCAAGTGTTTGTCCATTACTACCCCTAGGTCTCTTGCTTGTGTAGCAATGGTGTTCATTGGAACAGTTTGTGGGGAGTTGCTGTTTTCGGGTGTGATGAGGAGGAGTTCCGTTTTGGCCGAATTTAGAATCAGATTTAGGTTTGTGAGGAGTCTGTTGATCTCTTGGAGGCAGTATTCCCAGTGTTTAAGAGTTTTTGTGATAGATTCTTTGATGGGTATCAGAATTTGAACGTCGTCGGCGTATAAGAAATGTTTTAGTTGTAGGTTAGATAACAGTTGGCATAGGGGAAGAAGGTATATGTTGAATTGTATTGGGGATAGTTTCTATCTCAGGATATCTCAGATATCCTCAGGACTTCATGGATAACAAAAGACACACAAGGGTCAATATTTAGCAGCATTTAACCTGATAACCTCTGAGTTATCTGGCTAAATGCCAACTTTTGAATATTTTCCAGATTTATCTAGATAAATTTTAGCTGGATAAAATTATGCAGCTAAAATGTAGCCATATTACATAGGAGCATTCTGGATGCATTCAGGGGAGAGTTAAGTGGATAATTTAGCCAGCTAACTCAGATATTCAGAGTTAGCTGGTCTACTTAACCGGCTATCTTTAAGATAACTAGCTATATTCAGTAGTGTGGCTTCACCAATCAATATCCTTCCAAAGTTAGCTGCTAACTGCAATCTGGTCAGCGAGTGAATATTACCCTCATAGGAGTCTGTTTACCAAAGAGTGATTATATTTGTTCGGCATGTACAAGTGAATTTAGATGCCAAAAAATTACTACCTTTTCACAAATGGCTTATCTTGGCTATTTTTCAAGTAAAAATAAAAGTTTTGAAGCGTGAAAAGAGTTTAGATACAAAGAGGCAAAGAGTGAGATAAGCTAATTTGTATTCATATGAGCAATTTTCCCCAAATTAAACATTCAAATACTAAATTATGGCTAAACTGCCATAATTTATAGCAAATTGTGGGCAACATTTGTTTCTTCACATTAATGGTGGTGAAAAAGGATCAAGATGATCTTATTCAATTAGAAAAAACAGGATTATACAGTCTGTCACCAGATTATAGTCCATAACTTTTTGAATAATGATTTAAATTTATTTTTAGAAACATTTTTTAAAACACATTCTGACATACTGTTATTAATTGAGATAGAAACTTATTACATGTTTGTGACTAGTCTCCATAAAGTGTTGGTATGCTGCACTGTTAACATTAGCAACTAGGATTCACTAATACTGGTTAATCCATATTCATGACAGTTCTATGTTCTGTCACCCTAGCTTGATGGACTCTCTAACAGGGTACCATCAAGCTAGGGCAAGATAACATAGTACAAAATTTCATCTTTGTTGAGACTTTCCTCACTCCAAATGATATCAAATCTTCACCGAGGTATACTGTGCTGTTCGTACGTCTCACTCTACATGCAAAACTGGCCCCTAAACCACCACCAACACCTCACCTCGAGCTTTTAAATGGCCATCCTATAGAGATATAAATAGTTGCACACTTTGAGGGTCTCTCTAGAGATTCTCTCTCTGTCTCAGCCCAGAAATGGCCAAAATGCAATTCAAAAAATGTATCATGTGCTATTGTTATTATCGCATGTGTTAACGCCTTTAACGCATTTTGATGAATGACCCTGTTTGATGGATAACACTAAATATTGGCATTTATCCAACTAAGGGCTGGATTTTCTAACACCACTGGGATTTGTGAATCCCATGGTAACCGGGGGCAGGGGGTGAAACGGGGGGCAGTCGCACCACCGCGGTGTTATCGCTGCCGGCTTTCGCACCCAATAGCACATCCATGAAAGGTGGTGCTATTGGGGGCGCTACTGGCGGCGATAACGTGGCCTACCTTATCGCCGCCAGCGAAGTCATCGTGGAGTCCGCCTTGACGTCACCCCGACTTCTCCTCTTCCAGTGTGGACTCCACCCCGACTCCACCCCTAGTAAGGTAATCGTGTGCGATCCCATTAGAAAATGACCCCCTAAGTTTGCCAGATGTCTGACTTTGACCTAGAATGCCCCAGCTAAATTTTAGCCAGATAAAAAGTTAGCTGGATAAGTTCCAGTTGCTAAGCGTGGGTGGATATTTAACAGTGATAATTGTCTTAAATTCATGTACTCCAACAACAAATTGAATATAGCAGCAGAAGCATAATAGCCGTGGAGATATTTTTTTTTTAAAAGAGAGACATCAGAATAAAACATTTAGACAGAACCCAAACCAATTCTAAGGGGAAATGGAAAAGAATATTAGTATAGTTAAAACATCATCAACCAAAGCTGAAACAAAAGAGTTCAGAATAATTTTATATGAGACTCAATCATACAGAACAGCTACCCAGAATACAAAAGAACAATGAAAAACAAAAATCAGAACTATGGAATGGCATGAAAAAAGAACAAAAGTGCTGGCAATCAGGTTAAAAAGAGCACTAAACTGGAAGAGCCCTGGCCCTGATAGAGTTTGCAACTTTTGGCTCAGAGATTTAACATCTCTCCACCAAGACCTGGTAAACTCAAAAATCAATTGATCAGACAGCCAGAGCTAACACCACAATGGTTAAAGCATCCCAAAAATCACTGACCAATAAAATGGCTACTGACAACCTCCAAGCAGTTCACTACAATAGATTCAGATAGAATATATGATCACATACTGTAGACACGAATAATATCATGCAACAGAACAGAAGGGCAATGAAAGAGGAACATATAGAATCAAAGAATAAAACCATCATGGTCAGATGAAAGAAAGGTTGAACTTCAGTATAGCACAGATAGACTATAAAGTAGCTTTTGATAGCATGTCATACTTGTAGATAACAAATTGCCTTGAAATGTATAGCATGAACCCTGGATTAATCAAGTTTATCAAGAAAATGTGGCAGACTACACTCCATCTGAATTATGAAAATGGACAGTATGCCATTCCTAACGACAAAATCCAATGAAGAATATTTTATGGATATTCCTTATCATTACTCTTATTATGTCTGGCACTGAATCCACTGAACACTCTTATTTAATTCCTTAGACTATGGATTTAGCCTTAATTATAGAGACACTTAATTATAGAGACACTATTTGTAATGAGTTGACGCGTTATAGCTCTTGTGATTGGCAGGCTTTACATATTCCTCACCTTCATTGAGTCTGGCAATTTGAGACTCAGAGGTGAAGGGGAGGAATATGTAGAGGTTGATGAGGAAAAGGCAAAATTGCTTAGCAAATTTCTGTTCAGTGTTCATTCAGGAAAGGCCAGGAGTAGGACTGCAGACAGCAGTGTCTACAAAGGAGGATGTTGGGAAGGTACCCATGCCAGAAACTGTATTTAATAGCGATGGTTTGGAGGAACTGAAACAAATCATAGTGAATCTGGAATACATAATAAGGATAATTGACAAACTAAAGAATAGCAAATCACCTGCTCTGGATGGTGTACACCCCAGACTTCTGAATGAACTAAAAAATGAAATTGCAAACTTATAATTAGTAATGTATAACCTATCATTAAAATTGTCTCTTGTACCTGAAGACTGGAGGGTAACCAGTGTAATTACAATCTTTACAAGGGATTCCAGGGGTGATTCATGAAACTATAGACCGATGAGCCTGATGTCAATTCTAGGAAATATTGTGGAAACTATTCTAGAGAACAAAATTACAACCCAGCTAACATGGATTTACCCAAGGGAAGTCTTGCCTCATTAATCTGTTATATTTTTTGAAAGGGTTAATAAACATGTGGATAATGGTGAACAGTGTATTTGGATTTTCAGAAGGTGTTTGACAAAGTCCCTAATGAGAAAGACTGAGAAAATTAAAAAGTCATGGGATAGGTGACAGTGCCCTGTTGTGGGTTGTGAACTGGCTAAAAGACAGAAAACAGAGGTCAGTTTTCTCAGTTGAGAAAGATAAATAGTGGAGTACCCCAGGGATCTCTACTGGGACCAGTGCTTTTAATATAATATAACATATAAATGATCTAGAAAAGGGAATGAGTAGGGTGATCAAGTTTGCAGATGACACAAAATTATTCAGAGTTGTTAAATCTCAAAAGGATTGCGAAAAATTGGAGTAGAAATGTACGAGACTGAAATTTAATGTGGACAAGTGTAAAGTGATGCACATAGGGAAAAATAATCCAAACTGTAGTTACGTGATGTTAGGTTTCAGATTAAGTCACCACCCAGAAAAAAATCTAGGTATCATCATGGACAATATGTTAAAATCCTTGGCTCGGTGTATGACAACGGTCAAAAAAGCAAACAGAATGTTAGGAATTATTAAGAAGGGAATGGAGAATAAACCGAGAATATTATAATGCTTCTGTATCGCTCTATGATGTGACCACACCTAGAGTGCTTTGTGCAATTTTGATTGCCATATCTCAGAAAAGATATAGCAGAAATTGAAAAGGTTTGGAAAAGGGGGTGCTATAAATATTTCAAATAAATAAATAAACCAAAATGATAAAGGGAATGGAATGGTTCCTCTATGAGGAAAGACTAAAGAGATTAGGGACCTTCAGCTTGAAGAAGAGACGGCTGAGGGGAGATATGATAGAAGTCTTATAAAATCATGAGTGGAGTTGAATACGTGAATGTAAATCAGTTATTTAAAAAAATAAAAAGACTAGGGGACATTCTATGATGTTACTAAGTAGAACAATTAAAACAAATTGGACAAAATATTTTTTCACTCAATGAAACATTAAGTTCTGTAATTCATTGTCAGAGGATGTGGTAAAGGCAATTAACATATCTGGGTTTAAAAAAGGTTTTGACAAGTTCCTGGAGGAAAAGTGTTGCGAGCCCCATCCGCTCTCGGCCCGTGCACGAGCCTGCTCACCTCGCTAGCTCTTCTGCAGGTCACATGTCTGCCTTCCCAGCGGTAGCTGCGAGCTCCTCCAGGCCTCGGTGTCCCGAGGCGGAGGTCACCGGGTCTTCCACTGCGCACCCGACCTTACGCCGGAGTTCGGCGTCCTCTGTGGAGTTGGCCACGCCCCTACGCGTGCACAGACCGCTCGGTCTCTTGTAGGGCCAGGGGTGGGTCCTAGCTCCGCGGCACACCCTGATTGAACGAACTACTTAAGGAAGTTCCTGCCTGCACTTCCTTTACTTGGCAATCGGGTCGGCACTGTATATGTACTAGTTTGCCTCCTCGTTCACAGTCTTGTTCCAGTCTTGTTCCAGCATCCTCCTGTTCCAGCGTCGTCCTGTTCCAGCCTTGTTCCAATGTCCTCCTGTTCCAGTGTCTGTCTGTCCCGTCTTCCCAGGTAGTACCTTCGGACTGTTCTCTGGTACTGACCTCTGCCTGCTCCATTGACTATTCTGCTCGCTGCCTGGATCTTGACCTCTGCCTGCTCCATTGACCATTCTGCTCGCTGCCTGGATCTTGACCTCTGCCTGCCTTCGTGACCTCATCTGAACCCTGGAACCTGACCCCTGCTTCGTTGACTACTCTCGGATTGATTCCTGGTATCTGACTCCTGCTTTGGCTGACACTCCTCGGACTGATCCTCGGAACCTGACCCCGGCTGCCATTGACCACATCTCTTGAATCTGGCTTTGTCCCTTGCCTTGTCTTCATTTATGCTGTTCTGGCCTTCCCTGATTCTCCAGGCCTACAGTCTAGTGACCGACCGTGCTCCCTTGCTGCTTGTGGGCACACCTCTCTACTACCTCTCTGGGAGACCCTGCGAGGCCCACCTAAGTCCAAGGGGCCTGGGTCCCTACAGGCTTCACCCGGGGGGACCATGGGCTTCTAGTGGTGAAGCTCTTCCTAGCTTCTGTCTCCTCCTGTGCTCCTCTCCCTGGGGGCAGGTGCTTTCTGGTCCCTACCAGGGAGCCGTTCTATACTGCTCCAGGACAAGGGTCCACCTCCAAGCACAACAAAAAGTCCATAAACTGTTTATTAACCAGGTAGATTTGAGGAAAGCCACTGCTTATCCCTTGGCAAAAGAAACTTGGAATATATCTGCTAAATGGGATTGTTCCAGATACTTGTAACCTGGATTGGCCACTATTGGAAACAGGATGCTGGATTGATGACTCCTTGGTCTATTGCATAGTGGCAGTTCTTATGTTAATAGGATTGGAAGTGAGGTAAACATCAAATGATTTTCAGAAGACTGTGTTGTGAGGAGCTAGCAAACCTAAAAGTAGATAGCCATGGGGCTGGAAAGGATACATTGTAGGAGGTTAAGAGAAGTTAGAGCTCTGGCAACTCTGCTGACTGACCTTTTCAGTGCTTCTTTAGAGTTGGGAGTAGTTCCAGAGGACTGGTGACAAGTGGATGTAGTTCCTCTTCACAAAAATGGGAGGCCGGGTACTATAGTAAATGAGTAAATGGAATTGCTGCTAAAACAAAGTAAAGTGCAGTTTCTGGGATACAAATTATTACAAGATTCGAGGTAGCATGATATTATCAGAAACAGATCTTGTCAGATGAATATGATAAATTTCTTTAACTGGGTTACCAGTGAGTAGGATCAGGAAAGAACATTAGATGTAGTGTATTTAGATTGCAATAAGGCCACTGACACAGTTCTGTATAGGCAACTTATAAATAAACTGAGCTCCATTGGTATGGGTCCTAAAGTTGACTAACTGGGTTAGAAACTGGATAACTTTCAAACTATTTACATTAGTTTCATTTATTAAAATTTCTTAATCGCTTTATGCACTGGCTCTAAGCGATTTACAAAATAGACATACATAATATAGTCATAAAGAAAAACATGACATCACAATCATATATACAACAAACCAGCAACCTAAAATCAATATAAACCTAAATCTAATATAGAAATACAGTTCAGATGAATACTTGCTTAATCAGAAAGACTTTTAATGCTGTTTTAAACGATTACTGGATTTGCGCAAATAAGTGGATGCATGGAGATTTATCTCTAGAACCCCCAACTGATTTTCAACTAGAACTGTCACTGGCACGTTTTTATGCCACTTTGTTTTTGGGCTCTAAAATCTGAAATAAAACCAGTGAATTTGTTGTATGAATTGATGCTCTATAATAAGTAAGGACAGGAATTCTGTAGTTTGCCTATTTATTTCAAAGTAAAATCTGAAAATGTACTACAGATTGCAGGAGTGGCTAACACCCTAGAACAGCCATGTGTACGAAAACATGCAACTATGTTTTAGGCTCTATAATTGAAAGAAAACAAGAAATACAGACAGGCCATTGCAATATTAGTGCGTGGAAAACAGGCACTCATAATTGAACACCTGCTCTCCTAATGGCCGACGATGCACCGCTCCGGGGCACCCGATGTTATATCTAAATGGGATACTGTGGTAAAAAGGAGATACTAGGGGAAATTGTGTGCCCCTACCACCTCCTTGGCAGCAGGCTTGGGATGGCATGAAGAGAGATGGTGGACTTATAATATAGAAAAGTTTTTGGGACTACAAAAACATTTTTGATATAAGAAATTGGCTTAACTATTGTTGATATAAGAAATATTCACAGACACATTTCAAAAAGTTTTTTATTCACAAGCATTAAATTTTTTTTTAAAAAGAATATTTTGGTGACTCTGCTACATTTTAAGGAGGAGGGTGGTTAGTTAATGATTAGCAGCAAACTATCTAGCAAACAATGATGCAGAGACTGGTTAAGATATGAAACTACCACTTTTCCACCTTTAATATAACCATCTTTGATGGGGTTTTTTTTATGTCTTATAGGCAGAAGTCACAGTTATTGAAAACATATATGGGAGTTAAAATATTTGTGTTTTGGAGTTGTTGTTAAACCCTTCTAATGGAGATTGGTGTTTGAGATTAAACGTTTTATCAGCACAAAAATGTGCCGCGACGGTTCTAGTAGTATTTTATAAAGTGCAGTGTGTTCCTGCACAGTTTACAAAATGCGGCATAGTTCAGCTCTGAAAGTACATGCACATGTTTCAGTATGGATGAATATTTGAATATACAATGAAAGCGCTTAGTTTCTCTACCTATTTTATAAACATTTAACTTGTATGTGTAAAAACCTGATTTATAAGTGGAGGCAGGTATGTTTTAAAATATACACATGCACTTGAAATTACCTGTTTGCTGATAAATTTGCCAGTTTACCCACTTTGTCTCCAGTTCACTTAGACCCTCTGGCACTTCATCCTGAACTCCCCCAGTTCATCAGATCTCTCACCCCAAAATAGTAACCAGACAAGTTCAATTTCACTTGCCCAAATCAATTAGCAGGTATAAAATTGTGTGAATAAGTTGACTAATGTAATCTCTTATAAAATAGCAACTTAGAAACATAGAAAATGATGGCAGAAAAGGACCAAACCGTCCATCCAGTCTGCCCAGCAAGTTTATGGTAGCATCTGCTGCACCATACACCCTTACTTAGTTTTCCAAACCGTCAAAGTGAGAGCCCTTGTTGGTTGCTGTCTGAGTCCAATTCCCTGTTACCTCTTGACATTGAAGCAGAGAGCAATGTTGGAGTTGCATCCAAAGTATCAGGCTTATTGGTTAAGGGTAATAACCACCACACCAGCAAGTTACCCCCATGCTTATTTGTTTTCCCTACTGTAAAATCCAATGTCCTTGTTGGTTGCTGTCTGAATCTAATTCCCCATTTCTTTTTTCCCCCGCCGCAAAAGCAGAGAACAATAATGGAGTAGCATCATCAGTATGAAGGCTTATTGGTTAAGGGTAGTAACTGCCACACCAGCAAGTTATCCCCATGCACTCTTTTTTCATTCCCATCCTTTAGCCTTTAGGGATCCGCAGTGTTTATCCCATGCCCCTTTGAAATTTTTCACCGTTTTTGTCTTCACCACCTCCTCTGGAAGGACATTCCAGGTCCACCACTCTCTCTCTGAAGAAATATTTCCAGACATTGGTTCTGAGTCGTCCTCCCTGGAGTTTCATTACTTGACCCTTAGTTCTACTGATTTCTTTCCAACGGAGAAGGTTTGACGCTTGTGCATCATTAAAACCTTTCAGGTATCTGAAGGTCTGTATCATATCTCCCCTGCACCTCCTCTCTTCCAGGTATACATATTTAGTTCCTTCAACCTCTCCTCGTAAGTCATTTGATGGAGACCCCCCACCATTTTTGTTGCCCTTCTCTGGACCGCCTCCATCCTGTCTCTGTCCCTTTTGAGATAGTTCTGCATGTACTTCTTAGCCTTACACCGGAAAGACCCCAAACCATTCCTTTTCCACACCAGTAAATGTGCGTGCAAAACCGAAAATGTGTGTGAACTTTGGATGTTTATAAAATAGCATACATTAATTTTCCATATGTAATCCCTTTGAAATTTTACTTGTATAGCATCATTGTACCAGGGAAGCACTGGAATCATGATCCTGAGAGAATTGTACAGAATATGCAACTTGTGATCACCTGAAACATTCTATTCCAACTGACAAACTGTGCAAGAAAACCAGACATCGTGGTAAAAGAAACAAAACAAGAACAGCATTGCTAATAATGGTGTTAGGACCAATTGACTATTCTGTATAATGTGTAGAAAGAGAGAAGATCCTCAAGTATCAAAAGATGAAATCAGAGACCTTGAAAATGTGGCAGAAAGATACAGAAATAGTCCCAGTTGTACAGGGCACTGCCAGCCTGATTAAAAAGAACTTCCAGTCACAACATGATATACTGCCTGTATATAATACATCTTAGGAATTCCAGAAAGCTCTTTTTGGCACAGTGCAAGTACTGAGGTGAGCACTGACAGTAAATTTTAAAGATTAAGATCATTCACAACATATCCTGATTTTTGAGTGATGTTCATTCTTGTCAAGAGGTATCCAAAACAAACCCATTTGGAAAAATTATCCTGGGAGGAACTAAAAACACACAAGAATATATAATCAATCTCTAACTTGTATTCATAGAACAGACATGAAACAGAATGCAACATTTAAGCATGCTGCCTCTGTGCCGGCCTTTCGGGTGGCAATTCTCCTAGGCTATAGTAAACAGTTTTGCAAATATGCAAATTCTTTGTAATATTCACCAAACAATTCATGAAATTAAAGCTTTATATTTTGCTCATCCTTAAAAATGGAAGGAATAGAGCCACACAGTACTAGAGAAGCATGAATGCAGTGATCTGATAATAGTATGAGGAATTGTCTGGGACTATCTCTCTATATCTCTATGTATGTATATATCGGTGGTTTCCTAATCAGTGTGCCTTCTGACCTGACCATATGTGCCACAGAAAAATCGCTGCCTGAGGATCAGAGCCAGGCTAGCAACTGGGCTCTGCTCTCAGCACATCACAGCAACTAGAGACACCAGCGATGGCTCTTAAAATGTGTAGGAACTCCTTTCTAAGAACATGTGTAATTATATGTGCCTCTTCTTCCTAGCTATAGCATGAGCCCTGGAGTATGGGAATTAATGGGCAGCACACATTTGGAACCTGCTATGTGCAGCACCTATCTTTGAATCCTTCCAGTCTCCGAGTGAGATGGGTGGGGGGGGTGCATGCACTAAGCACTGGATGTGACACACTTTTGCCCAAATTTTAAAAGCCCTGCACGCATAAAATATGGGGGTTACGCACGTGGCCTGGGAACTGCTCACACATGGACGCCCGCGCGCCTTTTAAAATTGACCCCTTTGAGTCTTGGGAGCAGCAGAAGTGAAGCAGCTCTGGCAGCCGCAAGCGGCAGCCAAGGTAACTGAGCTGGCTGCCTGCATCAGACCGAATTCTCTCTTCTCCTGCACGTGTATATAGATCGAGCCTGTCTTTCATGACAGGTTCATATGTGTCTTTGCCCCCTCTCTCCCTTTGTTTTAAAATTTGGAAGCGAGACTGCTGAAGCTTTTTGTGCTTCCTACCTCTTCATTTGGCCATGTGCGCCCTCTGCATGTCCACATGGAGATTTTAGTTCTTCCTCCAAGTAATTCCATTGGACATGCCCTCTGCATGTCCACATGGAATTACCTGGAGGAAGAACTAAAAGGCTGGGAGAATGAGAGAGATGTGGATCAACAGTGGACCAATCTAAAAGGAGCAATTACCAAGGCAACTAATCTATATGTTAGAAAAGTTAAGAAAAGCAAAAGAAAAATGGAACCTATCTGGTTCTCAAAGGAGGTGGCTGACAAAATAAAGGCTAAAAGAACAGCGTTCAAGAAATATAAAAGATCCCAAAGGGAGGAGCACAAAGAAGAATATCTGGTAGAACTGAGGGAGACGAAGATTAATCAAGATGGCAAAAAGTCAAGCGGAAGAGAGGATTGCCAAGGAGGTAAAGAGAGGTGACAAAACATTTTTCAGATACATCAGTGAAAGGAGAAAAGTTCATAGTGGTATAGTGAAATTGAAAGGTGGAAAGGATCAATGTGTGGAGAGAGATGAAGAAATGGCAGAAATATTAAACGAATACTTCAGTTCTGTGTTCACTAAAGAGGACCCTGGAGAAGGACCATCGCTAGTTAACAAGAAACTGGAGGGGAATGGAATAGATGTAACTCCATTTACAGTAGAAAATGTATGGGAAGAGCTGGAGAAACTGAAAGTGGACAAAGCCATGGGGCCTGATGAAGTTCATCCCAGGATACTGAGAGAGCTCATAGATGTACTGGCGGGTCCGCTGTGTGACCTGTTCAATAGATCCCTAGAAACGGGAGTGGTTCCGAGTGATTGGAGAAGAGCGGTGGTGGTCCCACTTCACAAGAGTGGGAACAGAGAAGAGGTTGGTAACTACAGACTGGTTAGCCTCACTTCGGTGCTGGGAAAAGTAATGGAGTCACTGTTGAAAGAGAGAATAGTGAACTATCTACAGTCAGGAGAATTGCTGGACTAGAGGCAGCATGGATTTACCAGGGGAAGATCCTGTCAGATAAATCTGATTGACTTTTTTGACTGGGTAACCAAGGAATTGGATCAAGGAAGGGCACTCGATGTCATCTACTTGGATTTCAGCAAAGCTTTTGATACGGTCCCGCACAGGAGACTGGTGAATAAAATGAGAAGCTTAGGAGTGAGTGTCGAGGTGGTGGCTTGGATTGCAAACTGGTTGAAGGACAGAAAACAATGTGTGTTGGTAAATGGAACTCTCTCCGAAGAGAGAGTGGTGTTAAGCGGGGTACCACAAGGATCGTTATTGGGACCGGTCCTGTTCAATATCTTTGTGAGCGACATTGCGGACGGGATAGAAGGTAAGGTTTGTCTTTTTGCAGGCGACACTAAGATCTGCAACAGAGTGGACACGCCGGAAGGAGTGGAGAGAATGAGATGGGATTTAAGGAAGCTGGAAGAGTGGTCGAAGATATGGCAGCTGAGATTCAATGCCAAGAAGTGCAGAGTCATGCAAATGGGGAGTGGAAATCCGAATGAACTGTATTCGATGGGGGGAGAAAGGCTGATGTGCACGGAGCAGGAGAGAGACCTTGGGGTGATAATGTCTAACGATCTGGTCGGCAAAACAATGTGACAAGGCGATAGCTAAAGCCAGAAGAATGCTGGGCTGCATAGAGAGAGGAATATCGAGTAGGAAAAGGGAAATGATTATCCCCTTGTACAGGTCCTTGGTGAGGCCTCACCTGGAGTACTGTGTTCAGTTCTGGAGACCGTATCTCCGAAAAGACAGAGACAAGATGGAGGCGGTCCAGAGAAGGGCGACCAAAAAGGTAGAAGGTCTTCATCGAATGACTTATGAGGAGAGATTGAAGAATCTAAATATGTACACCCTGGAGGAAAGGAGGAGCAAGGTGATATGATACAGACTTTCAGATACTTGAAAGGTTTTAATGATCCAAAGACAACGACAAACCTTTTTCGTCGGAAAAAAATCAGCAGAACCAGGGGTCACGATTTGAAGCTCCAGGGAGGAAGACTCAGAACCAATGTCAGGAAGTATTTCTTCACAGAGAGGGTGGTGGATGCTTGGAATGCCCTTCCGGAGGAAGAGGTGAAGACTAGAACTGTGAAGGACTTCAAAGGGACGTGGGATAAACACTGTGGATCCATAAAGTCTAGAGGATGTGAATGAATGTGGAAAAAAGGATTTGCATTCACAAAAAAGCAGGGAGTAGCTTGCTTGTTGCGGCGGTTACTACCCCAAACCAAATAAGCCTGATACTTCACTTTCAATGCATATCCAGCATAGCTCTCTGCTTCAACGGCAAGGGAGAAAGACTGAAACTTCACATACATCCAGCATAGCTCTCTGCTTCAATGGCAGGGGAGAAAGACTGATGCTTCACACATAACCAGCATGGCTCTCTGCTTCAACAGCAGAGGGAATGAAGAAAAGAGGATCTATATACAGACAACAACCAAAAAGGACTGAATTACATAGTCTGGGAAAACAAATAAGCATGGGTGTAGCTTGCTTATTGCGGCGGTTACTACCCCTAACTAATTAAGCTAAATATTTCACATAGACGCAGTTCCAACACTGCTCTCTGCATTAATGGTGGGGGTGGAAGGGAAATAGAACCAAAATGTTACTAAGAGCCAAGAGTAACAGATAAGTATGAGAAACAAAAATGTGCATAGCTTGCTGGGCAGACTGGATGGGCCGTTTGGTCTTCTTCTGCCGTCATTTATATGTTTCTATGTTCAGTGTCTTATTGCAAATTTCCTTGAAACAAGCCTCAGTTCACATGGTTTGATCCTTCGATTCTGGCAAATTATTGTCTCATTTCAATCCTCCCATTTATTTCAAAGATAATTGAAATGGCGGTGCCAGATCAACTGACTGAATTTATTGATGAGCATTCTGTACTCAACTATCAGCAGTTTATGTATTATTTATTTATTTATACAATTTATATTCCGCTATCTCTCAGCAGTGCTGTCTGATGTGGAGTACAACAGAATATAAAACAATTCATAAAAACAGTTCGGCTTCAGTAAACCTTTTAGTATTGAATCCCTTCTGTTATCTAGTCTAGTCACAACTCGGTGAGGGTTCATTATCGGGATTAGTTATGTTATGGTGCTATGAGACATATCTACTGCCTTTAATACCCCTAACCACCAAATATTGACTTCTCGGCTGTGTGATATTAGAATATCTGGTGTTGTACTATTTATGGTTCAATTCCTACCTGATTGGTTGTACACAAGTAAGGATTGCCTCCGATGTTTATTTCTGTACCCAATTACCACAGACATGCCCCAGGGTTCAGTCTTATCAGTTGTTATCTTCAATATTGATTTGACCCCACCCTATGTAAGTTACTTGCAGATCTGGGGGCAAACTATAAACTCTATGCAGATGAGATTCAGTTTTTTATACTGACCGTGTCATCTTGGTCTGTAACTTTTTGAGTTTGTCACTATTTGCCTTTCGGCCATTAAGCTTGGATTGTTTCCTAATAAACTTGCTCTCTGTTGCATCCGTCGGTCCTAGACGGCTTCACCCCGTTTGCCTCACCTTGTTCATGGTTCCTCCCACTTACCTTGGGAAAATGGCTACCGCTGCGTCTGCAAGCCACCCTCTCCGGCCATCCCCGGAACGGCTATGGTGCTGCCCCGCCATGCTCCTCCCAAGGGCCTACTTGGGTGTGCGTGCACACGCCACCCACGTCTTTATTCCAGCATTGGCGCAAACTTCGGGGGCGTCCCCCTCAAGTGACGTCATACCATCCGGGTATATAGCCTGTATTCAATTGCTAGCTCACTGAGTTAGCGAAGACTCAGATTCATCCTGTCTAAGCTGGAAGCTCTCTCTCTGCCCTTCGGGGTATTGACTAACTTGGGTACCTGCTCCTCGGGGGCCCTCTGCTTTATTTCAGGTGCCTTACAGGGAACAGGTACTCGCTCCTCAAGGGCCTAAATCTGTGTTTGTGCGTCCTGTGTCTAGCCCAGTACTGTGGCTCCCCATGGGTATGGTCATCTGCCACAGTACCCAAGAATCAACCCAAACACCACTTATCCATAACAGATTGCTAACTCCATGGATTCGGCTCAGCTCACCGCATTGCAGGCCATTCCAGGCCTGGCCCAGCGAATCTCCGAACAGCAGAATGCGCTGGAGAATTTGACTGCTGCATTCAACCAGCTGCACGAACAGATGAACTTATCCACTACCTCAGGTAAAGAAGTTACACCACCAGAAGTGACGGTCTGCTCCAACACGCTTCTTGGGGGAAGTGTGGAGATGTACAGGTTTCCTTAACCAATGTTGCATGCACTTTTCCCTGCAACCTAGCCATTTTCCTACAGCTTATGCCAAGACCACCTATATCTTGTATTATCTGGACGGAAGAGCGTTGGCTTGGGCCTCTTTGCTGTGGGAGCACGAGGATCCTATTCTACATGATCTTGATGGATTCCTCGAGTTGTTCAAATCAGTTTTTGATGACCCTGCCCGGTATACCACTGCAGGATCTTCATTGGTTCACCTGAAGCAAAGTACTAAACCTTTAGCTGACTTCGCTATCGAATTCAAGACATTGGCATCTGAATTATGTTGGGACCCTAAATGCCTGAGGACCCTCTTCTTTGAAGGACTGAACTCTCGTTTGAAAGATGAGCTCGCTGCTCGTGAGATGCCTGAGACCTTGGCGGAACTGGTGAAGTTGGCAACAAGGATTGATCGCCAACTTCGTGACAAAGTTCAAGAGACCAGGACTCCCAGAAGACCCTTTCAGGGTGAAGCTCAAGTTAAGTCCACACCCAGGCTTGCTCCTTCGGGTCCAGTTGCTGGAGAAGAAGAACCAATGCAATTAGGCCGCAATCATCTGATGTCAAAAGAGAAAAGAACATGGATGAAATTGTGGCTGTGCATGTATTGTGGACAAGCTGGCCATGCTGTTCAAACATGCCCTGTATGTCCGGGAAACTGGCAGACCTAAGTCCTGTGGAAGGACTCTTCTTAGGTCCTACTGCACCCTCTCCTCCGCTTTCTCTTCCTATATCCTTGATCTGTGGAACTTTAGAGTATCAGACTCTTGCCCTAGTGGACTCAGGGACAGGAGGTAATTTCATTTTACAACGATTAGTGGAGCACTTGCGGATTCCCACTACCGCCATGAAGACTCCACTGATCCTGTCTTCAATTCATGGAAAGCCCTTACCGGGTGAAGTAACCCAGTTTACAGAACTAGTATGTCTACGAACCGGCGCGCTCCATTCTGAAACCATCTCCGTCTTTGTTTTAGAAAAGGCCATGCAACCTATAGTACTGGAGCTACCATGGCTGCAGCAGCATATACCTCAGTTCAATTGGGCCACTCTGGAGCTTTCACATTGGGGTCCAGACTGCCATGGTAAATGCCTGATGGAGGTCGCTCCTTTACCTTGCATGCCTACTACCCCATTGATGCCGGGGTTGCCGCCTCAATATGCATCGTTTCAAGATGTCTTTTCAAAAGAAGCTGCAGATGTACTACCACCACACAGACCCTATGACTGCGCCATCAATCTGAAGCCTAACACTGAACCTCCCAAAGGACGGGTTTACCCTCTCTCTATGGTAGAGAATAAAGCCATGTCTGAATATATTCAGGAAAACCTCCAAAAAGGCTTCATAAGACCCTCCAAGTCTCCTGTGGGCGCAGGCTTCTTATTTGTGGGGAAGAAAGATGGTACGTTGCATCCATGTATAGATTACAGGGGTCTCAATGAGATAATGGTGAAAGATCGCTACCCCTTACCACTTATCTCAGAGCTATTTGACAGACTACAGGGAGCCAAGATATTGTCCAAGCTTGATCTGAAGGGAGCCTACAACTTAGTTTGCATTTGCTTTGGCGATGAATAGAAGACAGCCTGCAACACCCGGGACGGTCACTTTGAATATTTAGTGATGCCCTTTGGCCTGTGCAGTGCCCCGGCTGTCTTCCAAAATTTAATGAATGACATTTTGCGGGACCTTCTCTACAAATGTGTCATTGTATACTTAGATGACAACTTAATATTCTCCCAAGACATGACCACTCATCTAGAGGATGTCAATAGAGTACTGCAAAGACTCTGCGAGAATCATCTATACGCCAAGTTGTCTAGGTGCGAGTTTCACAAGGAATCAGAGCCTTTCTTGGGGTACATTGTTTCCAATTAAGGCTTCCAGATGGACCCACAGAAGCTGGAAAGCATCAAGAAATGGACTCAACCCACTGGTCTAAAGGCTCTCAGACGTTTCCTAGGTTTCACCAACTATTACAGAACATTCATCAAGAACTACTCCTCACTCACTGTTCTGCTTACAGCAATGACAAAGAAAGATGCCAATGTTGCCAATTGGTCTACAGAGGCAATGATTCCTACACAGATTATATCACAGTCTTTTTAGATATTTCCACGGTTTTTGATACAGTTGATCATCAAATTCTTATTTCCATTCTCAAATCTATAGGTATTTCAGGTTCTGTATTACAGTGGTTTGTTTCATTTCTATCTGACCGTATTCAACAAGTTAACATAGATAATCATTCTTCCGACCCTTATACTATTGCTTCAGGTGTCCCTCAGGGCTCTTCTTTATCCCCTATTCTTTTCAATATTTATCTGTTACCGCTTTGCCATATTCTTGCTTCCTTAAACTTACAGTTTAAAATCTATGCTGACGACCTACAGTTTATGGTACCCTACACTCTATCTTTAGTATCCTTATACCTTACAACGATCAATACTTGGCTCTCCCATAATCTGCTGAAATTAAACCCAGCAAAAACTGAAATTGTCCATCTCACTTCCATCACAGAATCATCCATAGGTCCTCTATCACATTTTCTGTTCAATGGTACTTCCATTCCTATTTCTAAATCAGCAAAAAATCTAGGTTTAACTATTAATACTAACTTATCCCTGAAACAACACATATCACTGGTAACAAGAAACTCCTTTTGTAAACTACAACTCTTGAAGCGTCTTCGTCCTCTACTTTTTTTCCATGACTTTCGTACAATTCTTCAATCTCTTATCTTTTCTGGGCTTGACTACTGTAATTCTCTATATATAGGCCTTCCAGATAATACATTCCAATCACTTCAATTAGTTCAAAATGCAGCTGTACATATTTTATCAGGTTCTTCAATCAGAAATCACATTACCCCAGTACTTCAGTCATTTCACTGGCTACCTATCAAATACAGAATACAGTTTAAAATCCTATTATACACTATCTTATTCATAATTCCAATTCTACCAGACTGTGTTCTCTTCTTCGAATATATAAACCCTCCAGACATCTAAGATCAATGAACAAAAATTTCCTAGATGTACCATCACCTCAAGAGGCCCGTCTAGATATTACTATAAAAAGAGCCTTTTCGGTAGCAGGCCCAACTCTTTGGAATGCAGTACCAGACTCACTAAGATCCATACCTAACTCAAATCATTTCAAAAAATCTTTAAAAACACATCTTTTTCAAATTGTGTTCAAAATCACACCTATCAAACAATAATTTGTCACTCCCCATTATATTACCTTCATGCACTAATCAGATGGCACCTTATTATTATTATTATTATTATTGATGTTAAGTTGCATTTGTATTTTTAATAATTATGGTTTTATTTTTGTATTTATTATTTTTTATATATGCTTTTTGTAATTTTTAAGATTTTTTTTTCCTTGACACCTCTGTACACCGTTTTGACTAAACTCTGTTTGTAAAAGCGGTATAGAAATATTTTTAAATACATAAATAAAATAAAATTCCAGAAATTAAAAGACGCCTTCTCGAGCAAGCCGTGCCTCCGATACCCGGATCCAAACAAGCCCTTCATCGTTGAGTTCGATGTCTCAGACGTTGGCGTAGGGGCTGTGCTAAGCCAGGCTGGTGATTCCAAGGCATTACACCCATGCTCATTCTTCTCCTGCCACTTCTCACCAGCAGAGAACTATGGATTAGGAGATAAAGAGCTCCTGGCTATAAAGATGGCATTCGAGGAGTGGCGCCCTTGGCTCAAAGGAGCACAACATCAGTTCACAGTCTTTACAGACCATAAAAATCTGGAGTACCTCTGCCACGCATAGTGCCTGAACCATAGGCAAGCGAGATGGTCTCTGTTTTTCAACAGATTTGACTTTGTGCTGAAATACCACCCTGGAGAGAAGAACATCAGAGCAGATGCCCTATCTTGCTCTTTCCTCGCTGAGGACATTCCAGATGAACCGCAACATATCAACCCGAAAAGAATCATCTTGGCAGTTACTCATTCTGTACCTGTGGGTAAAACCATTGTACCCAAGAACCTCAGAAAAAAGCTACTAGCGTGGGCTCACGACTCCAAACTGGCTGAACACCCTGGTCAATGCAGAACTCTGTCTAAACTGCAAAAAGTTTACTGGTGGCCTACCATGAAGGAAAACACATTCTCCTACGCTGCTTCCTGCGCTAATTGTGCCAGACAGAAGACGCCATCCGGTCGTCCTTGGGGCCTACTTCAACCCTTGCCAGTACCAAACGAGCCATGGACACACATTGCTACAGACATTGTGGTAGACTTACCACTCTCAGGAGGAAACAACACGATTTGGGTAACTGTAGATCGGTTCTCAAAGATGGCTCACTTAGTGGCTGTCCCTGGCTTACCCACAGCCATGGAGCTTGCTAAGCTCTTCATCACTCACATCTTCTGCCTACACGGCATGCCTAAGCACATAGTCTCCGATCGAGTAGCCCAATTCACAGCTAAGTTTTGGAAGGCATTGTGCAAGACGTTCGATATCTCTCTCGACTTCATCTCAGCATACCATCCACAGTCTAACGGGCAAACAGAGAGAATGAATAGGACACTCAAGCAGTTCATTCGTGCCTATGTGGGCATCCACCAGAATGATTGGGCTGAACTGTTGCCCTGGGCTGAATTCACCATCAACTCTCATCCAGCAACATCCACTGGATCAACACCATTCGAAGTGGTCTATGGATGACTACCATTACCACCACTACCACTTCCACTGTCAGTGTCGCCCCGGCAGCTCAATCTACTGCCAAAGATATTCAACAACTATGGACTCAGACCAAAGAGATGTTTCTTAAAGCAGGACAATGAGCTAAGAAAGGATACGATGCTCATCACTGCAAGGCTCCAGATTTTCAGACTGGTGACAAAGTCTGGTTATCCACAAAGCACTTAAGACTTAAACTACCTTCAGCTTGCTTTGCTCCATGCTTTGTTGGACCCTTTCCCATTCACCGAAGATTAGGCAATCTCACTTATAGTCTGAAGCTACCACCAGCATTGAAGATTCATAATGCGTTCCATGTCACTATTGAAGCCATTGATCCTTAGTGACCACTCTACCAAGACACCTGAACCTACACCAATAGATGCAGAAGAAGTCATCGAATACAAGGTAGACACTATCCTTGAGGTAAGAAAAAGAGGCAGAATATGGGAATAACTCCTGTCATGGGAGGGTTATGGTCCTGAAGAAAACTCTTGGGAACCTTTGGCTAATATCAGGGATAAAGAGATGCTTCAACAATTCCACAGAATGCATCCTCAGAAACCAAGACCAGGTAGGAAGTCTGGAGGGCGCCCTTTGAAGGGGGGTACTGTTGCGTCCATTGGTCCTAGATGGCTTCGCCCCGTTTCCTCACCTTGTTCATGGCTCCTCCCGCTTACCTTGGGAAAATGGCTACCGCCGCATCTGCAAGCCACCCTCTCTGGCGTCCCTGGAACGGCTATGGTGCTGCCCCACCATGCTCCTCCCAAGGGCCTACTAGGGTGCACGTGCGCATGCCACCCACGTCTTTATTCCAACATTGGCACGAACCTTGGAAGTGTCGCCCTCAAGTGATGTCATGCCATCCGGGTATATAGCCTGAATTCAATTTCTAGCTCAATGAGTTAGCCAAGACTTGGATTCGTCCTGTCTAAGATACTCTGCCACTTCCGTGCTACCGCTGGAATCTCTCTCTCTGCCCTTTGGGGTATTGACTAACTTGGGTACCTGCTCCTCGGGGGCCCTCTGCTTTATTTCAGGTACCTTAGAGGGATCAGGTACTCACTCCTCGAGGGCCTGCTCTCCCTGCCTCGGTGCCCGTACCATCTACTTCAGCTTGGTGGAATCGCATACCTACAGCTACTATCTGGTGAGTAATCTAACTCTAAGTCTGTCTCATCCACAGCATTGCCTTGTTGGGAAACCTACACTGGAATTCCCCCATACCAACGGAGTGAGAAGGGCCCCCTCTGCCAAGGGTCCCGAGACTGCTACATCCAGACTACCTCACTACTGCCACCTCTGGTGGTATACATCAAGTTGTACAATAAAAGAACTAATTCTGTGTTTGTGTGTCCTGAGTCTCGCCCAGTACTGTGGCTCCCCACAGGGCTCCTCCCCGTGGGTGTGGTCATCTGCCACAGTACCCAAGAATCCACCCAAACACCACTTAACCATAACACTCTCAAAATCAACGGAACTATAATAATCATTCTAAGTAGAGTTCTTCTTTTCAATGCTCCATTTGTTTTTGTTTTTGAAGATCACGTGCTTCCGATTATCAAGCAAGTGCAAAATTTAAATGTTCTACATCAGGATCTGCCAGTGCATCCCATATCAAAACTGTGATGACCACAGCATTCACAAATTGCACGTGCTTCACAGATTGAAGCTTCTGCTAAATCCTGAGGATTTCTGCACTGTTCTTCAAGCCCAGAGTTTTCCCGCTCTAGACTACCGTAACTTGGCTGCATACTGATCTCCCCGTAAATTCTCTAAGGGCTCTTCAAATTGTTCAAAATTCTGCTGCCCTGTGCTTTGCTTACTCTTCTGGCTTCCTGTCCAATGGCAAGTCACGAGTTTAAACTTGCAAGACTCATTCACAAATTACATAATAATGCTTCTTCACCCTGGATCCGTTCTAAGCTGCGTATTTATAGTCTTTCCAGGATATTAAGATCAGCCCGTTGGGTCCTGCAAGCTACCCTTTGCATGACTTCCCCTTTCTTGGCCACTCATGACTGAGCATGCTCAGTTGCTGGCCTGCTACTTTGGAACTCGTTACCTGAGCAGCTCCATATCATGACTGATACTCAAGCATTTAAAAAGGCGTTAAAAACTTTTCTTTCTAAAAACATAGTAGGTGAGTCCAAACAGACCAGAAATAACTTTTTAGTGACCTTTTGTGCTTGGACCTCCCCGGGCCTGTCTCGCTCTCAGCAGATGGTTTTTGTATTTATCTGATGTTTGCAATTACTGGTGTGATATTTTTCCCTGACTCTCTTTAGAGTATTAGTTAATTGTTGATAAATACTTCTCACTTCCTGGGTAATTGGCACTGGTTATATGTCTTTTTTTTAAATATATGCTGCATTGTTTGTATTTTAGGCATGTTGAATTGTACCCTGCCCTGAACTTTGAAGGGTGTGGGTTATAACTCTTTGAAATAAATACAGTACATGAATTCCTAAGTGATAATAGAAGGGAAAATAGCTGTTTTGCTTTTCCCTTTGTTGAAGGGTTTGTCTCTTTCTTCTCTTTCTGGCTTTCTTCATGTCTGCAAGGGGTGGAGGGAGGGGGCTTATCACATGCTACTGGATCTTTGCGTGAGAGTGATTGTTTCATCTGTGACATCATTTCCTTGCAAAATAACCAAAGCAGTTGATATGGGCTTCCGTGTGGCTGCAGCTCCTTCCCGCAGGTACGGGCCTGAAGGGCTGTAAATGTCACCAAGTTGTGCAGATTTAACTAGCCAAGCTTCAGCAGCATGGAAGCAAACAGAAGCAGAAGGGAAAATAAACATTAGCTGCAAGGCTGTATTCCTCCAAGAGCAGATGGACTTTTTAAATTAAAATTTAATTCCCACTTTCACACTCTCATTTCAGTGCAAAAACTTTCCTTCCCATCCCACATGCAAATAATTTTTGATAAGATGTCCCCAGAATAGCTGAACCCATTTAAAACCTGTTCTCGCTTTGTATTCCCGCCATGCTCCCCAGTTGAACGCTCATTTTCATTTTGCCAATCTCTGAGTTTACACTTGGAAAAAAAAAAGTATTTCTTAAGGCTTATTGATAGAACACTATAGGTATTAAATTCTATAATTCTTTCAGTGGGGCTTTAAGCAGCCTCGGTGTTAATATTTAATGATGAAAGATGCTTGTAATCAAAGTTATATCCCGTGTGTCTAAATGTTTTATGTTCTGCCTTTGGGAGCCCAATTGTGAACTCAGGCCCTCCAGAGCTTCCTGCCCAAGCTTAATAAACTTTGAAACCCAGACGCAGGCTTCCTACCCTACTGCTCATCAATCTTTACCACCAATTCATCTTGCCACTGGAAAAAAAAAATAAGAGGATGCGGAAACGCGAGAGAGCTGTATGCAATGAGAAAAGAGAAGAGAGGGAAGAGCCAGAGGTACCTAATATTGCGTGTTCTGCTACCAAGAAATTTCTGGAGGATTTTTGCAGATCCTTTCTTGCAAGCAGACAGGTCTCTCTGAGTAGAGATGATATATTCAGATGTAACCGGTTGTTTTACTCTTTTCCTGATTTTGATTTTCATACGACACAGTTCTCCGGCTGTCCATGCATGCCGTCCTCTAATTTAGAGACTTCTGGCAAATATATTTATTTTCGTCTAAGATTTAAGGCGTAATGTCCATGAAAAGGAGATTTTTCATATTGCTAGCTAGACTCTACTCCTCTGGATCTGTGCTGGCACAGTAGGTGCTCTGCAATTATCTACCAGACTTTTCAACTGATGCATTCTAATCCTGTGGCAGAGTATCATCTACTTCTCTTCCGAATCCCTCGCATATCTCTGGCAGTGCACCTTTAGTACTGATTTTCAGTCATGGGGCCCCCAACACAAACTATCTCTGCCAATAGACCTGCATAATTAGTTTTATGCAAAGTTAGTCCATGCGTGAAATTTAAAGCTTGAACTAAACTTGTAATTTAAATACTGTGCAAGCAAACTGGTTTGTGTATTTTTGTCAATTTTGCACATGCTTAATTATTTCAAGAAGAATCTCTGTTAAGCTGTCTGCAAATTAAAAACAGGCCCGTTTTTCTTGCAGTGTCTTTCTGAAACAGACCTCAAAAAAGGATCCTGATACCATTATTTATTTTTATTTCTAATTTACATGTTTTTAACCAGACATAAATATAGTTACATTAACCTGAAAAAAATGTCCCCCATATGCCAAAATAAACAAAACCATGCCACCTGCATGTATACTGCCACCCTTAAGCAGGGGCAGTGCAGGCTGCCTAGGTGAAGCTTTCATCTTTTCACCATCCCCATTGCCTCCTTTCTCATCATGGCCCTCTTCACACACAATTAATAATTATGCATTTATAACAATAGATTTTTACATAAAAAATAGAATATTTATTTATTTTATTTTATTTAAAATCTTTTTTATACCGTCGTTAAGTTAAATACCATCTCAACGGTTTACAGGAAGGCACATAAATTAAGGTTGGTTAATGTATTGGAACATACATTCTACATAGGTGCCATAAAGATTTGGTAATATAATTTTGTGATCAATATTATTTGGTGAAAGTGATAAATCATGACCTTTTATACAGGTTTCATTCTAGATTACAGGTTTAGTTTATAAATTGAATATTTCTTCTCTGTTAACAGTGTGATAAAATGATAAAAGCGAACAAATCGGTCTTCCGAGGTAAAAATATTACATACAACAACATGTATATTATATTTACATGCACTGCTATGGTACCCACCAGAAAACCCTGTAAAAAAGCATAAAAGACCCTTGAAAACTATTTGACATTTGGGCCTGCTGTAATGCTTGTTGGGTGTGGGTGTGGGTGTAGGTGTGTGCTTGGCCTTCAGAAAGCCATGGAAACCTTCTATACCAAAAACAACACTAATACAGTAACATAGAAATGACGGCATGAAAGGATCAAATGGTCCATCCATCTTTTTGTGATGTCTGCCACGCCATGCGGGCTCCCCCATGTTTCTCTTAAGGGTAGCTCCTTGTACGTCTGGGCAGTTTTCCCCAAGCTTTATGATAAGGGTAGTAATATTTATAATCAAAACCAAGCAACTGTCAAACCCATAAAAAATTACTGATAGTGACATTTTTACTAGGTGAGGAACCTTCTTGAAAATTTAGACAACGCTGCTTGATATGCCTTTGCTTTTGACTTGGCCGTAAAAGCAGTCTTATGCTTTTTCCCTTTATGTCTGCATATCAGTACCCTAGACCAAAACAGTTGGGGCCTGCATTGGTTGTCTTCTGAATCAGATTCCCCTTTTTCCCCTTGCCATCGAAGTGGAGAGCGATGTTGCAGTTGTGTTAAAAGCATCAAGGCTTATTGGTTAGGGGCAGAAATGCTCAAGCCCTCTGTTAAAGGTAGTAACTACCATTCTGTGCATGCTTATCAGTACCCCAGATCTAACTGCCAGCACTCAAACAGCAGCAACCCTACAGAAGAAAAGGCAGCATGGCAAATATTACACCAGGCTCTAAAACACTAATATACCTTCTGTCAACAAGGGAACGAGCCCTAATAGTAGCAGGTCCAACACTATAGAACAGCCTACCACCCCAGCTCAGGCTCAACCCCACAACCCAATCTTTCAAAAAGAACCTAAAAACATGGCTCTTCCAAAAAGCATACCCAATGACCACCCAACACATGAACTAAAACACCACCCCCCCCACCCCCCTCCCTCAACACCCACATCAAATCTACATATTCACATATTGTGGTCAACCTAAGCTTTCTCACTTCAATGGATGCAAGCCTTCAATTATATTCTCTCCTCCTAAAATATCTCATTATAACTCCCCACAAACCTGCTACCACCCTTACCGCAAACTCTCAACACAAAAGACTGTAAAGCCTTACTACATAACAGGTTACATAGTTCAATGCCATAAAGTTCAATGTAGATTGTTCAATGTAAAATGTTCAATGTTAAATGTTCAATGTAAAATATCACAAAGTTCAATGTAAAATGTTAAAAATGTTTAATCTAAAATGACACAATGTTCCATTGTAAAACAAGAAGTCTACTCTGACTCCTCTGTTTCCACTGTAAACCGGTGTGATATGTCAGATGAACATCGGTATAGAAAAACAAATAAATAAAATAAAAATACAAATAAAATAAATATTAGAAATGAGCTAGGCTACTCCCTACACAGAAACAACATGCTAACAGAGTACTTCATGCAAACACACATGTGAAACACAGACAGATCCTCACCAAATACAGAATAAAGAGACTATAAAGGATAAATAGAAATGTGCAGACAAAATATGAACTGGAAACTGCAACCAGCCAGACTCTGTATTCATTGCAACAATAGAAAAACAGAAGTATCACCATTCTGCATAAAACATCAAACAACAAACTCAAGAAATGTAAAATATCAATCATAATAGTAAAACCATGCTACTAAAAAGAATACATATTTCAAAACGGTTGATGATTAGAATATCCAATAATTAAAAACTCATACAATTTTTTAAACATTTCCCGAACAACTATAAAATATTTCAAAATAGCAGAGACAAACAACAATAACGAAAACCAATTCGGATAAAAAAATCACCAGCTCTCCATATCTGGGAACTTTTGATTCCAAACACCCTGATTGTTAGGGGTGCGGGTGTGCACAGACTTTTTCTCTCACTCTCATATGCACACATTCTCTAAAACACACACACACACATATACACATTCATTCACACACACACATAAACAGTCACACACACACTCTCTCACAAGCTCACTGGTTTACACATACACAAACGCTTAGTCACATACATCCAGGTGAATTTTAAAGCCGTGAGATAAGTGGATAAGTCGGGCTGGTACACGACGAGCAGATTTTATAAGCCACTCATATAAGTGTGTATCTCTGGCTACATGCACAAGACAGAATAGAAAAAGGGGCATGGTGTGGGCATGGTCTGGACAGGGCGTGGGCATGTTGGGGAAGTCCAAGAGATGTGAGCATATATACTTATGTGTACAGGCGCACGTTGAGCTGCCCTGCCTCATAGCTTTACTACTGCTCTGGATAGTGTTTCAGTAAAACTAAAAAAATCTAGGCAAGTCAGCAGGGTTACATTGGCCACCCTCCAGTTATCAGGCACAATGGATGATTTTAATGACAGGTTATACATTTTAATTAATAGATCCTTCTATTAATTAAAATTCTATTAATTTTAATTAAAATTAATTAAAATTAATTAATTAATAGTTCCTTCAGAACCCTGGGTTCCTTCAGAACCCAGGGTTCTGAAGGAACCCCAGGGTTCTGAAGGAACTAAAAAATGAAATTTCAGATCTATTAATTAAAATGTATAACCTGTCATTAAAATCATCCATTGTGCCTGATAACTGGAGGGTGGCCAATGTAACCCTGCTGACTTGCCTAGATTTTTTTAGTTTTACTGAAACACTATCCAGAGCAGTAGTAAAGCTATGAGGCAGGGCAGCTCAACGTGCGCCTGTACACATAAGTATATATGCTCACATCTCTTGGACTTCCCCAACATGTTGGGCATGTTGGGGAACCCCAGTAGCAAAACACCTGGACCCATCTGGTCCAGGTGTTTTGCTACTCTTTAGTTTGTCAATCTGACCTACTACATCTTCCAGGTTCACAGTGATTTGGTTTAGTTCGTCTGACTCATCACCCTTGAAAGCCATCTCTGGAACCATAAGAACATAACAAATTGTCCATCAAGCCCAGCATCCTGTTTTCAACAGAGGCCAAACCAGGCCACAAGAACCTGGCAAGTACCCAAACCAGTATCTCCCCAACATCCTCATTAGTAAACACAGAAGCAAAGAATTAATTTAGTCTTTCTGCAATGGCCTTATCTTCCCTAAAAGCCCCTTTAACCCCTTGGTCATCTAACGGTTCAACCAACTCCCTCGCATTTAAAATAGTTTTTATTATGAGTTTTTGTCTCTATGGGCCATCTTCATTTCAAATTCTCTCTTAGCCTGTCTTATCAACGTTTTACAGTTAACTTGCCAATGCTTATGCTTTTTCCAATTTTCTTTAGATGGATTCTTCCAATTTTTGAAGGATTTTTTTTGGTCAAAATAGCCTCTTTCACCTCACCTTTTAACCATGCTGGTAATCGTTTTCCTTTCCTTCCACCTTTCTTAATGCGTGAAATATATCTGGACTGTGCTTGTAAGATGGTATTTTTAAACAGTGCCCATACCTATTGTATACTTTTAACCTTTGCAGCAGCACCTTTCAGTTTTTTTCTATTTTCCTCATTTTACCAAAGTTTCCCTTTTGAAAATTTAGTGTTAGAGCTGTAGATTTACACAATGTCCCCTTTCCAGTCCTAGATCAATTTTGATCATGTTATGATCACTATTGCCAAGTGGCCCCACCACCGTTACTTCTCTCACCAAATCCTGTGTTGTTACAGCACTGGACAAAAATTAATGTAAGGTGCAGAATATAAGACAGTTTTTAAATAAATAAATAAATAAATAAATAAATAAATAAAATGATTGTTATTGTACCATTTTTTCTTGTAGATGTGTTTTTTCAGACTTAAGTTTGTGCGTCAGCCCTGTGTGAGTACTGCTCAAAGTTCTTCACTTAAAACATTAATAATTTCCCCAAAGTAGGGAATGGAGTGTTGCTAAAACACTGGTGTCAGGACTTTCTGCTTGATATTATGTTTGGATGTTAAATATCTTTTGGAGTTGCTGGCCCTCTTGTCACATTTTTTTATACCATTCTTTGTTGGGATAGTTTTTCATCTGCTTTAAAATAACTGTTGTCAAAATTTTGTTTTGAGACATTGTTTTTGTTATCATGCATATTCCTCAAAACCTTTATGGCCAAAAACATCATTTTGGAGGTGAATAATTATAATGCTGTGCATATATGCTTCTGTTGTTTAAAGTGAAAATTTGAGCACTTTTTATATGGCACCTAAATTGAAATAATTATTGATTTTTGTTGGCACCCTGCTTTTTTTTTTTTTTGTAGTGCATTGTGAGAGTGCAGCACAATTTATTGAAAAAGTGCTGAAACATGATTGATCCCTACTCCTTCCTATCCCATCCCCAACTGGCTCCGCTCTGTCTGGGTTAGAGTGTTTGGTTTGGAATATAAAAATGCATTGCTTTGCTTCCCCCATAATGAGACAAACCAAATGGACCGGTAAAGATTCATATTTTATGGGGAACCATGGCTATTCGGTTTAGTTACCCCCAAACCAAACTGAAAATGGACTCCTTCCTTGCATTTTGTGTTTGGATCAAAACAATTGCCCATCCCTAGTATATCCCTATCTGGGTTCTGAGGTCTGTTCATGAAGCCTTACTATGACTGCCCCTCCCCCCACCCATTTCAAAATTTGGCTTGTAAAACTAAGAAATATGCTGTACCTGCCTTAACACATATATGCACTTGTTACAATAATTTAATGTATAGAATATATGCATGTACTTTTATAAAATATTTGCTGAAACTATAGGCACTACTTCATTACAAATGTGTGCATGTACCGACACATTTGCGCATACTTACAGAGCAGAGGTATATAAAATTTTTATATACTGTGCACATCTCACATAACTTTAGACAAACTGATTTATGCAAGTGTGTGAGTAATGTGCACTGTTGAAAATTACCCTCTTTATGTTATATGTGCATCAGCCTAAATCATTGTCCGTGTTTGCTTCACCATCATCCAGTTATAAATGTGATACAGTTTAATATATAAACTATAAAGTTCCACATTTTTACCTTTTGTCATTTAAGGGATTTGTACAGTATGCAGAAGTGTTTTTTTTTTTTTTTTACTTGTATGCAAAAACTCTACTATGCTTCAGTCCACAGTATCCAATAAGTTCCATTTAACAGCTGTTAAGTAATTTAATTGCCTGCTTTTATCCTCGTGTAGCATCAATTGAAAAGTTAATTGCACTCAGTTCACTGCTCATAAACCCATATCCAGTACCAGGTATGATCTTCTTATGATGGATTGCAAAGTAAACCGTAAATGACTCACAAAATGCTGGAACATAATTCAATAAAAACATATATCAATTCAACATATTCTGGATATCAGACAGGGTGGGTTGAATTCAAAGCTAAATTTTATAGTTAATTGCCATCTGCACTTGCATAGTACCTAAGTCTTAAACCTCTTAGAACACTGAGCTATTAAAACTGTTATCCACTTTAACTTGCATGGAGTTTTTTTTTTTTCATATACAAGACATTCACAGGCTGCAGAAGCAGGCTGCCATGAGAGAATCTGGCATCTGTCTGGCAGGCTGCTTAGAATTAACTAGCAGCCTGCCAGGCAGACCCAGTTGCTAGTTCATTGTAACTAGAAATCCTAGTGGAAAAGTAGGTGCTCACTCAGTCGGGGTCTAACTGGCAGGCTATGTTGGGGACTTAGGTGGCCAGATGTTTGGGCAGCAGCTTTATGATCTGATATGGGAATGGAGGGGTACTAGGTATGAACTAGATAGGTGATTTTGAATGCTCATTTACCCATGATGGAAGAGAAAAGCTGTCCTGAATAAAGAAAGATATTATTCAAGTGGTCATACTCTATGGTTAGCAGTTGGGATATATCCTTAGCAGTATGGACAGAAATAACTGGGCAGACTGGATGGGCTGGATTGTTTCTTTTCTGCCACCATCTACTATGTATGTAACTCTGCTACTGTTGGTTATGTGGCTGTGCATACACTGCAGTGCTACTCTGTACCAGTTTAGACTTGATGGCCTATGCTTTAGACAAGTGGCTCCCAAATTTGTCCTGTAGGATCCCCAGCCAGTGGGGTTTTCACGATATCCACAATGAATATGCATGAGATAAAATTTGCATGCACTGCCTCCATAGCATGCAAATTTTATCTCATGCATATTCATTGTAGATATCCTAAGTAACTGACTGTCTGGGGGGTTCCCCAGGACAGGTTTTGGAACCTCTGCATTCAGTTTTAACATGCATGGTAAGGGCATTTTGTGTACCCAAAAAATAGTCTGCTCTTTATTAAGGCCTTACTGTGCATATTAAAATGCTCTGTCACTATATTAACAGGTAAGCGCTAAAGTTCTCAATTGCCCATATGTAAATGAAAGAGCATTGCATGCACATTTGGATTTACTGTGTCCATGGAAAAAGAGTGTGGTATACTTTTGCCTTCCTTCGGTCTTTAGAAACCGTAGATATGCACACTTGATGATGCTCCCAGTCTTTAGATAGATAAAGCCTTCTTCATCTATAGAGAGATATGCTGTCATTTTAAAATGTCATGGAAAACCCAATGCATGTGTTTTGTTTTGTCTTATTTTCAATCTGAAATAACACAAAACCCCAATAAAATGTATTTTAGGTTGTTTTTTTTTCCTAGTTTTATCTGCGCTCACTAGAGCGCCAGTTTCCCTTCCATCCCAGCAGTTCGATGGACGGAAAAGAGGTTGGCAACACCCCCGCCCCACCCCACCCTGACCACATCTCCTCTCAGCCTATCCAGAATACAAACCCCACCACCACCACCACACACATCCACACTCAGACAGCAGGAGGCATACCACTTCCTGCTCCCTGTTCCAGCACTGCGTTTCTTTTACTGCCAGTAGGGGGCACTAGCCAACAGCTAATTGGTATTCATTTATCACTGCATTCAGAAAAAAAAAGGGACTAATCCCTGTTCAGAAACAGAGATTGGTCCCTGCTTTCAGACTGCAGTGGTAAATGAATACAATTAGTTGTATTTTAGTGCCCCCTACCAGCAGCAGTAGAAACCCAGAGTTTTAGGCAGGGAAAATATAGCATTCTCAAACCATATCTTTAATCTTGGTATACAATTAGATGAAAATCTCACTATGAAACAACATATTAGTAAACTAGTTAATTTAGGTTATGCTAAACTGCACATATTGCATCGCTTGAAGCCTCTATTATCCTTTGAGGCTTTTGCATTGTATTGCAGACTCTCAGTTTTTCAAACTTAGACTACGTAACTCTTTATTACTTGGCCTTCACACATACATGTTAAATCTTTTGCAATTATTACAAAATGCCTCTGCTAGACTGTTATTAGAAACTAAGAAATTTGATCATATTACACCTTCATTGATCTCACTAAACCGGTTACCAGTGCAATTTAGAATTTATTATAAAGTCTTAACTATAATATTCAAAATTATACACTTAAGTGATGCTGGTTTGATTGGTGTTGCTTTACATCGATATACTCCTCAATGAGTACTAAGGTCTCAAAATAAAGGGCTTTTAATTGTTCCAACAATATGGAGTGCATATTTGATGCAAGTAAGAGATCGTGTGTTTTCCATAGCTGGAAGTAAGCTCTGGAACTCTGTTTATGAGACAGAAAGAGATTCAAATGTGAGCTAAAAACATGGCTGTTTAAAAATGCATATGATCTTGTCTAAAGATGAGAGCATGAGATATGTATTAAACTAGGAATGATGAGAGATAACTCTGGATCTGCAGTATGAAGGATAAAATGTAATGAAATGTGAAGCTTTTTAATTATTATTTATTAGTTGATTCCTTATCATATTATTTGGTATATTTTAATACGTTGTTTAATTTGAATTAGTTTATTTTATCTTATATGTTTTAATTTTGATTTACTTTTATGAATGTTATTTTGTAAACCGTTGTGATCTTGACATGGAATGACGGAATATAAAATATTTAAATAAGTAAATAAACCATATAAATAACTATCCTAAATTAAATTTTATATCATTAAATATAACCATATTAAACAATATAACCATCTAAATGGTGTACAATAATCAAAAAACAATAAAAATAAGCATAAAACAAAGGCAGTAAATCATAGAATCACAAATAAAATAACAGCATTCACCAGTCAACCTCCCAATCTCATACTAACTCTGCCACATTACCTCCCACAACTATCCAGGATAGAGCAAACTATGGAAACTATTCTAGTATCTCTCAGGACACATGAATAATAAGGGTGCTTAAATATTTAAGCAGCATGCATCATATAGTCTAACATTTTCTGGGCAGGTTTTATTTAGAAATCAACTGCTCCTTATCAAAGAACACCTTCAATGTGACTTAGTAAGAGGCCAACTAAACATAAGAACTATCAGCACACACACACACACACCCATATTATTACCTGCTGAAGAATGAGTGGATCAGGTAATAGAAATGATGACAACCAGAGAGAGAGAGAGGAAAGCTTGTGGGGATCTCAGCTATTCAAGAAAAACCTATCACTTCCAGTAGCTAGAACCCTAGCCAACCCTCAGGCTCCGGTGTCCAAAGCAGTGCAGACATTGCAGAGGTTGTAGAGGATATTGACAAGTGATAGACCAAATATAGAAAGAACAAGAAGCCCCAAAAAGCCAAGTTTGATGCCAGGGAGATGGAAGTCTTGGTCTAGGGCTAGGCAATGGCCTTGATTTTACCCAATTCTGTGGAATATACTAACAGAGATGATGTTTGGAAGCAGCAAATCTAGGCTTAACTACAGACCGCTGTCAATAGCATTGGCTTCGCACACAGAGAGATGGAGGAACTGAAACCTAAGTGGAGATATGTGAGGTCACAGAAAATCCATAAAGTATACAGGATGGGGCAGCATGCCAGAACAATTAATGTCCCTGGAAGAGACAGCTGCTTACCACACCATGTCTGAAGAGACTGCACAAGGGCTTTAAGCTAACTATTCCATTCTCATCCTGGTAAGAGAGAAATATTTCTAGTACTGTCTTCAGGTTCGTCATGATGTTAGAAGTGAGGCACCAAGGCAGTTTCTTGTAAGGAAAGACAATACTGTAATGGAGTTCAGTGGACAGTGTTTGTGAAAAGTGGGAATCTTGATTTCCCTGAGTTAAAAAATGGCTAAGAGGAAATAATGGGAGCTGTGCAGGAGCAAACATACTTCTTCCAGACTTACTCTTGCCTCGAGTAGGTATATCTATGTATATTCATGTCTGTATCTGTAGGTTGTCAGAGGCAAATACATGTATTTGGACAGATTATTTATTTATTTATTTATAAATAACCATGTGATATTCCACCTCTTCCTAAAAGGTAGGCTCAAGGCAGATTGCATAAAGCAACAAGTCTTTGAGTACAAAAGTAATGGTTGTATATAGATATGATAAACAAATATGAGAGATTTCTAGTAAATGTATAAGAAGTGGGTCCACTTGGTAGGGTTCATTAGATAGGAAGTGAGTGCATTGGGTATAAACTGCATATATAGAAGGGTACATTTAAAAAAAAAGCGCGAGCACGTAATTTTGTTCACACACCAGGCGCAAACAAAAGTACACCGGATTTCAATAGATACGCGCGTAGCTGTGTGTGTCTTTTAAAATCCGGGGTCGGCGCGCCCAAGGGGGTGCACATTTGGACACCTTGCGCGCGCCGAGCCCTGCGCGCTGCCTGTTCCCTCCGAGGCCGCTCCGAAATCGGAGCGGCCTCGGAGGGAACTTTCCTAGCGCCTCCCCCCACCTTCCCTTCCCTTTCCTTCCCCTACCTAACCCACCCCCCAGCCCTATCTAAACCTCCCTTACCTTTATCGCAAAAGTTACGCCTGCCCGTGGTCCGCTGGCACGCCATCACCCGACCAGGGGGCAGGTCCGGAGGCCTCAGCCACGCCCCCCGGAACGCCCCTGGCCGGCACCAGCCACCGGAATGCCCTGAACGTCGCACCACCCCGCCCCCGACACCCCCCCAGCAAAGCCCCAGGATTTACGCGCATCCCGGGGCTTGCGCGCACCGCCAAGCCTATGCAAAATAGGCTCAGCGCGCGCAGGTTTTTTTTTAAGGGTTATGCACGTAACTTATGCGCGTAACCCTTTTAAAATCCGCCCCATGGTGAAGAAGTAAGCTAAACACCAGCAGTGTGATAGAAATTAAAGAACCAGTTGGATAGAGGTAACCTGGAAGTGGGTGTACCTGGTGGCATTTGTGTCTGTGAATATATTTGTGGGCGATGTGAAGGATATAATGGAAGCATACTAGGTATGTTTGAAGGCTGTGACAACATATCTTTTGTTTTTCTTTTTACCAAATAGTTATCAAATGTATGCTTATATGGTAGCTGCTATTTGGATTTTTTTCTGTTTGCCTTTCAGAAGCCAAAGGGCACATTGGAATCGATCTTTAATATCTGTTTAACTGTCAGAACTAGATTTTTGGCCCTAATAGTTACTGAGAGAATGTTCCATTCTTAAGTTAAAAAAAATGTGCCTTCATGATAAATTGTTTAATCTTAATTATTTTTTTAAATACCGTACAATCAAATGTTGTAGTGACAGAAATCAAATATACTGCATTGAATTCTGCAAAATTGAATTAAAATCAAAAGTAATCATTTAAAGCCTTTAATGGTTGATAGTGGTCATTTGCTATGTTTTTTTCCAGAGTTACTTGCCCGTGGTGGCTGATAAATGATTGTACTATGGATAATATTAGGAAGCTATAAGTAACCATTCTCAGTCAGTGTATCTGGTTTCACTCCTTTGGGCTTGTAGGCATCTTATAAAATCACTGAAGTTTATGATCAAAAACGAAACCTCAAGCACCTCAGGAAATTCGGCATTTAAAGTTTTAGTAAATATACACTCTAAAGAAAGTTAGAACCTTCCTGCTTTTATGCATTGCAAACCATGAACTTGGTGTGCTTTTCACTCCATAACACTGCGTCTTCCTTTCGTCTTTCTGTCTTCGCTCCCAAAGTCCTTTTTTTTTTTTTCCTTTTCATCATATTTCCGTTGTGATCCTCCACTTTCTCTTTGCCTCCCTTTCCCTCTAACTGGACGTTAGTCCCGGTTATGTCATTGATCGCTACGGTGTGCCACTATGATGTCATCCAGGTGGAATGGGGTAAAAGTGATGTCGCCAGGATCTGCAGCTGGTAGGCTGGGGGGGGGGGTGGGAATAAGTGTGATCTGAGGTTATGCGCTTGGTGCACAAGCGATGCCATCGCGTTTGTCAGAAAGTTCAGAAAACAGAAGAAGTTAATCTGCAGGAGCATTTGGGACCACTCTGTATCTCCGGCAGCTGAAGAATCTCAGAAGGGTGAAATAATTACAAGGGCTGTTTAAGTTGAAAGACAACCGGAGGTCCATCGAATCCAAGCTCTGTTTGTAACAGAATGAAAACATGCAAATGTTTTTGAGTCGAGAGAAAATAGAAAAAAAAAAAAAAGAAGGATAGAGGGGAAAAAATATTACATACGAGGAGAAGAGAGGGAGGGAGTGGAATAGAGAGCCTCTATGGCAAGTGACCTCAGTATATAATTTAACTATTTCAAATGAAGCCAAAACTTGACAAAGTTTCGAGGAAGAGGAGAGACAAGAAATGAGGGGAAGGAAAAGAAAAAATGGCAATGAGTCCTGCAGAGAGATGAAGGTGGAGAGAGAGAGCGAGCACCAATAAGACAGAGAAAATGAGCCCCCGTGTGTGTAAAAGTGAATGTGAGAGAGAGATTATGAGTGAGAAAGACAGAGCAGGAGAGAAACTTTCCTCCCTCCCCAGCCTCCCTGGGTCACACCTGGATAAGTGTGACTAACCCATAAACCTCCCTCGCCAGGATTAGGGCAAAATCTTTATATTATTTGGGCTTCGATTCAGTATATTTAGCTTTTGATTCATTTTTTCCATTGATTTATCTATTGCCTTTTTTATAATTTATATTTATTATTGAGATAATATTTTATGTGTAAGGCTACATCTCTGAAGTGCTTGAAAGGCAGAATATAAATCAAATAATAACAATACACGTGTGTCTCTTTGGAAAGATGGAGTTTGTGATTGAAAGAAAGAATTAAATACATTAATAAAATAGCATCTTTACTTAGTTTTCTTGTGTAAGGTTTGAAAGAGCAGTGCATGCGCCTTGTAGGACCATATAGATGTCTAGCAGTAGTAGTAGTTTGAAACTATTATACAAAGATACTGGCTGCTAAACAGACCCCCGGCCAGCAGGGGCCCTCATTGGGCCACACTCGGACCCACTCTAGCCTCCACCTTGAAGGCTGCATGAGGCAGCATGGCCAGATCTATAAAACCCTCCCTGACAGGTTACTCTCCATCTCACTGTCAGGCCGATACAGTAAAAATCGCCACTCTCCTGTGCGCGCGATTCAGTAAATAAAATTATTCAAATTAGGGCCCGCGGTAAAAAGAGGCGCTAGGGACACTAGTGCGCGTCCCTAGCGCCTCTTTTTGGACAGGAGCGGCGGCTGTCAGCGGGTTTGACAGCCGACGCTCAATTTTGCCGTCGTCGGTTCACAAACCCGCTGACAGCCACGGGTTCGGAAACCGGACGCCGGCAAAATTGAGCGTCCGGTTTTCAAGCTGCGAGCCGATTTTAAATTTATTTTTTTTTTTAATTTTTGATTATTTTTAACTTTTGGGACCTCCGACTTAATATCGCTATGATATTAAGTCGAAGGGTGTACAGAAAAGCAGTTTTTACTGCTTTTCTGTGCACTTTCCCGGTGCCCAGAGAAATTATTTATTTATTTATTTATTTAAGGGTTTTTATATACCGCAGTACGTAAGGAAATACATCACCGCGGTTTACATTAAACTATAACTTAGCAACAGGCTTTACATTGACATTAATGCCTACCTTTGGGTAGGCGCTAATTTCTGAAAGTAAAATGTGCGGCTTTGCTGCACATTTTACTTTCTGTATCGCGTGGGAATAACTAATAGGGCCATCAACACGCATTCGGTACAGAAAAGTTTTTAAATAAGTAAATAAATTTGCATGTTGCGGGCGCTATTATTTTCGGGGGAGTTGGACGCGCTGTACTGTATCTGCCTGTGTGTAATCAAGTGCAATGGCGTTACCTAAGGCTTTAGAAATTAAAGTCAGGCAGCAAGGGATACAAAGAAAGCCTCTGTGTTATGCAGGCTTCCCCAAAATTCAGAGGAATTCGCTGAATAGATGATTGCCTGTACTTTAGGACATAAAAACGTGCCTATTCCATTCTGATTAGCTCTTCTTTTTATCTTTGTTTTATCTGAGTTTGCTTTTGAATAGTTACATTTTTTATTTCATTTGAATTTTGTTGGCCATGATTTTAATCAAGAATTTAGGATTATCATTTTAAGATGAATGTTCTTCTCTTATGGACTTATTTTATTTCACTTTTATTTTGATATATAGGCCTACTGTTGCTGGTTTTCTCTTTCAGACAGGTATCGATTTTGTATTTTAGTTCTGTCTGAAGGTTTTATGTTTCTTTAGTTCATTACCACTCTGATACATGGGTTTGCTGATTTTGTCTTTCTACACTGTTTTACAAGGTTTCATGTCTTACTTTTGTCTTGTTATATTGGGTTTATTGATCCAGATTTTGCATTTTTATGTTATTACAGACTTAAAGGTAAATTTTAAAAGCCCGGCGCACACTAGAATCAGGAGATGCACGCACAAGTCAGGCTTGTTCACGCCCACTGAATTTTAAAATCCAGCCAGATGCGTGTGTATCTCCTGCTGCACGCACATCTTACTCGATTCCGAAAAGGTACATGGTCTGGGCAGGGCATGAGCATTTCAGGTCACGGCCAAGAGATGTCCACAGAAATACTTACGAGTCCCAGTGCATGCCCAGGTAAACTGCCATGTAACTTTAGTTCTGCTATGGAAGAGGTGTAACTTAAAAAATATAAGAAATTAGCCATTTCTGCTGGGTTTAAAGGGTCTGGGGTAACTGGGGGAGTGTAGGCTATCAAATCAGGGGTGTTTGGAGAACCTAGGTCTTAACTGGGTGAACTAGTGGATGAACTGTGAAACTGGCAATGGTGTGGACATGTGCCTTTTATAAATACTCTGACTTATGCAGAAGAATCGGGATTTGCGTGACTAGGCGCATGCCCACTTAAAATCGGGCGCACGTGCGTGTGGCCAGGCTGTTTTATAACATGCACGCAAGTTATAAAATATTTGTGTATCTAGGCACACGCCAACATACATGCACCAAAATGTGCCGGTGCGCCGATTTGAAAGCTACCATCCCTTGTTTTATGTTTTACAAAATGTGTTAATCCACTTTGGGCATGATTTTAGGGAATGGAGGTCTAGAAATCAAATAAATAAATACCAATAAAGTTCCAAATGGAACGCAAACACCAAGATTTCAGCAACTGAAGTAGAGAAGTTTTTGTTACAGTGAAAAGCTGGAGCCTGGATGAGGCAGTGAAGGAAAGATTTTTGCTAAGGGTTGGAGTTTGAGGCCGATGTACTAAAGTGTGAATGTTTGCCCAGAGTGGGCACTAAAAATGTACCAGATGGCCCAAAACATACAGAAATCTTTTGTGCAGTTTGTGCCCATTCTGCACAAACATCCACAAGAATCGCCTTTGCAAGCAGTGACCTTACGTGTGTAGCCTACCATGTGCTAGAGTTCAAGTTGATCCTTAATGAGCTGTTGTGATGGAAAATCAAGGAAAGCAGTTCACGAATAATAATTTCTGCAAAGATCTGCTTATGAAAATGGCTTCGCAGGCCAGTTTTTGCAAAAAAAAAGCTGAGTGCACTTCAATGAGGCGTAGTTAAGTTGCCCATAGAAAACTTTACTACCAGGCTCATTTGCACACGAAACCCAGTAGAAGAGTTACACATGGAAACTCACTGCACCTTTGTACATCGGCCTTTATGAGCTCTATTCAATAAAGATTTTTTTATTCCATTGGGACAGAATGGTTCAAAGACCCAGTATGTAAATGTACATAGGCTTGGCAATCTGAGTGTGACAGATAGGAGGAGGTCTGAGGTGGGTAAGTGGGTTTATATATGTGTGTGGAAGGTAGGGGTTGGAGTACTGGACAGATATGAGGTACAAATGACGTATGTTGTTATTAACTGAGTGCAGACATATTTTAAGGCTGCACTATTCTAAGTGTTATACAAGGTGCTGAGAAAGGACAGCACCTTTTTTTTTTTGGTGCTGTCCTTTCTCAAAGGCTGAAATAAGCTTCCCAGAGATATTAAGTGATCTTTTAACCCTGTAAAGAGGTGAAGACATTTTAATTCAAATCTGATTTTCCTTGAAATTCTAGCTTGGATGGTTTCAGTATGTTTTATACCAAGGGGTTTGATAGATTTAGCTATTGAGGAACTGCTCTCCATCCCCAGCTAACTAGGGAGTTGCCCTGCCTCCCCATAAGGGGCGGAGGCATAATTTAAGCGTGGGCCGCTCCTTCCACCGGCCTCTTTCTTTCGGTGGTTTTGCAGAGAGCTCACCTTGCAAGGTCGTACGGTGTTCTCTGCTGTTTGGGGCTTTGGCTGGCCTCGTGTTTGTGGCTCTCCTCCTTTTGTGGCTCCAGAGAGGTATTCGTCCTCCCATCTTCTAGCTGTTCCTGGGCCCACACCGTTGTCCTGAGTGGGGGGGCATGAGGCAGGGCTTTCGGAGGTGCGTTTGGGCCAGGGGTAAGTTGGGAGTATTTGGCAGCTGAGCCGTCTTTGTTCTCTTGAACAGAGGCTGTGTGGCTGTGGGCGGAGAGGATCTTCTGCCTGTGGGTTGCTGCGGGCAGCCAGACTGCAGTAAAACAAGGAAGGGAGTTGGAAAGTCCCAGGGGCCTTGCCGTGACTTGCCTAGTCTGTGCCACACTTTATCGGTGGTGGCGTGCGGCATTTCCTGCGAAAGACAGGGTAGAGACTCCACTCAAGAGACCAAAATGCAATCATTCCCCCTCCCCCAGCGTACCTCATGGCTGCTTGGCAGGCTGCCAGCCTCAGCATCGGGTCTGAGTCGTGAGCAGCAAGCACGTGCGGAGACAGTGGCTGAGTGGTCAGGGCCTCTGAATGTCCTCTGCATTGAGCTTTTTTTTTGGGGGGGGGGGGAGGGTTTCCTCTGGGTTGCATCACTTGCTTGCTCCAGGTGCTTGGTTCCCTCGCTTGCACCCTCCCCCACTGCCACGATCGAGGAAGAGCCTTAGGGCCTGATTTTTAAAAGCATTTACATGCTTAAAATTGTGTTTTACACATGTAAGTGCAGTTTTGAAAGTTGCTACAATAGATACCATTGTATTGTCCTTAAGATATTCGTGTGTAGCTGCACTTCACCTGTGTAAATTACCTCCAAAAAGATCCATTGCCACACCCGGTGACCAAATGGAGGGGAAGCAGCACTCCAGCGAGATGCGAGGCCCAATTGTGGCAGGACTCAGTCTGGGGCTTTGGCTGCTTTTGGCGGCAGTGACCGGTGTCCTTGAGGGCATCTACGGCAGCACCTGAGGTACATGGGCCACCATCCCCTTTATTTCAGGAAGTAGGTGATGGGGCTTGAACGATGGGAGCTAGTGCACAAGTCCTTTGGTCTCCTAATAGGCCAGCATAGTGTGGCTGGAAACTCATCTGGGCAAGTTCCAACAATGTGTGTTGACCGTTAATCAAGGTGTGTGTGTGCGGGGGATCACAGGGACTCTGGGTGGTAGGGGGCTGTGCAGATGGTACTGCTCTCCATGTTTGACAGCTCTTTCACCTCATCTCGCCACATTGACACCATTGCTCGGGTGACAGCAGGGCTACTTGGTGGTTAATTACCTCATCCATGGCTCTTTTCCCATTTGTTTTAACTGCTCATTCCTGTGGGAGAACCAAGGCATGGTTAGGTTGCACTCTTAGTCTGGTATGTTCTGCAGATATGCAAGATCCTGGTAAAACAGCACAGCAGATGCATCAGATTGTATGTGTGTAATTGCTTTCTTTTTGTTCTGTGGTCATATTTTGTTAGGGCAGTATATGATATTCATGACTGAGTATGAGGTACGGGCCCATTATGTTCACAGCTAGATGTGATATCAGCATTGCAGTATACAGCATTCCCCAAGTTTAAGATAGTTGACAATGAGTGCTGTTGCTGTTTAAGAAACTACCTCTCCTCCCACCCCCATTCAGATCATTTGCGGGCTGCACATCCAATTTTTCACGAAACACATAGAGGAAGTAGCAGCTGCAGTTAATGTGTGGGGCCTGTATATGTTTGTTGCAATATACAGTGTGCATTAAAGAGTTTTCAGATACAAGCCCTGATATGTATGGCGTAGTATGCTGCTGTACCAAGTCCTGAAAGAGGGCCATGAGGTGTTTACAGTTGTACGCACCATTTACTGAGTTTGTGATATGTCCACAGGTAGGTTGATGGGGAGCCCACAGCAAGCAAGGTTTTACTACTGTGGGTCATGATGAGGTTGACCATGCCCAGGGACACACAGCTGTGTTGGAAAGCTGGTCTGGCAGAGAACACCAAGCTAGTATTCCTGCTCCTACGTTGCATAGGTGGGTGAGAGCGGAAATGAGTTGCTTTCACGTCTTCTGCATTGATGGCTAGGATTGGCCTGCTCACCATCCAAAATTGTGCTGCATGTTTAAGAGAGCCTTGTTCTTTTACGGACCAAGACATTGTTGCACCGTAGAGATCTTTAACCCATAAGCAAGGAGTGAATTGCAGGATAATCGGAGGGGCAAGACTTTGATAACCCTACATCCCTAATGACAGAATGTTGCAGTAGCATAATACTTATTGAGGATTTACAAATTACAACTCGGCAGGTGAGAGAGTGGTCACCCTATGGGGATTTGAGAATATGTTTAGTGGTTGAATTGTATGTAATTGGCCTATGCCGCAGCCATATCCATCCAATTAAAGATCTGGTGTGACCTAGTTTCTTTCACAGCTCTGATTAAAAGAAATTGGGGAGGGTGGGAGGGATGGAGAAGAGCAATTATATAGGCTGGAGAGAGGACATGAGTTCACACCTGACATGGTAATGTGATAGGATAAGACCCAAGATGGTGTTGTACATAGTTACAAATATACACTAACATAGTAATAATGTCAGAAAAGGACCAAATGGTCCATCCAGTCAGCCCAGTAAGCTTCTTATGGTAGTATCTGCCATGACATGCAGATTACACCTATGCTTCTCTTAAGGGTAGTAACTGCTGCTCCATGTAGTTATTCCCAAGCTTTATGATAAGGGTAGTAATATTTATAATCAAAACCAAGCAATTGTCAAACCCATAAATTACTACTTTTTTGGAAATTCAGACAATACTACTTGACATGCTTTGCTTTTGGACTTAGCCGTAGAACCAGTCTTGTTTTTTTTTCCCTTATGTCTGCATATCAATACCCCGGACCATAAAAGTCGGCACCCATGTTGGTTGTCATCTGAATCCAATTCTCTATGTTCCCCTCTGCTGTCGAAGCAGATGATTTGAAGGGGATTATGGAGGGTGGTTGGATGGGAGTCTGGAGTTGTTTTTACAAAGTGTTTTATTGTTTGGTTAATATTGTTTTTAATATTAATTTTATTAAATATTAAATACATACAGTACCTGAATGTACTACACACTCTGAAGTGTCCGAAAGGCAGAAAAATAAGTAAATAAATAAAATTAATGTTTAATTTGTTGTAACCCGCTGCAAGTGCAATTGTACGAAAGGAGTGAGAAATATCACAATGAATAAAAATAATACATAAATAAATATATATAATAAATATTCTTTTGAATTAAATTTGTATTTATTTTTAATCTTCATCAAGGCATTTCTAAAATTGAGCCCTCATGTTGCAATAGAGAATCCATGCTCACATAGCTGTAGTTTTATTTCACTTCTTTTTTTTTTTTTTTACTCTCTAGCCTTCTTTCTTCCCTTCTATACCCATTTCTCTCTGCCTCCTCTGTCCCCGCCCCCATCATCTGCCTGTCTCCCTTTCTTCCTCAGTTTCTAACCTTCTCTTTTTAGGGATAGCGGTGAAAGTGTAACCATAGCTCTGCTCCCATGCTGTCATTTCCATTTTTACTGTCTGCTCAAGAAGCCCTCAGTTCCTGGGTCTCTTGCCAAAGCAATAGGAGTTCAGGATTGCTCAGTGCCATGTGACTACTCTCATCAGCAGATTTGCCAAGTTGCACAGTAAAAAAATGAAGTTAAACTGCTGTGGAGAAGGAGCCCGTGATTAATCTAAATGATTTTCTCTCCTCTGTGCTCTGCCTGTTAGAATGATCAAGTCCTGCAGTCCTGCCTTGTAAAGATTAGAATGAGGAAAGAATAGCTGTGTATATTGCAGGCACTTCTCATGTTCTCTCTTCTTGCCTCTCTCCTTCCATTATGTAGCGTACAGCTGGATTCATCTGCTTCACATGTACCCTAACATTGTAATTAATAAGGAATACAGCCTGTCCTGTATCAGCATTATCAAGGGTAACTGTATTTATGAGAAAGTGAGAGAGAGAGAGAGATCAGGTAGAGTCATAGGTTGAAGAGTTATGCTATAGGGTGTTTATTAAGCGTATGAAACTGCTCAGGTGTTTTAATTTCAAACCCAATCTCTATTTGCTATGAAAATACAACACTCAGGAATCTGCAAATCATGCCATTTAGCAGGCAAATGTTTGTCTCTCTGCCAGTTCTATTGTTTAGTTTTCTGTAAAGAAAATGTATTTATTGATAGAAAATAGACTGACTGACTCTCTTTTTCTTTCTTCTTGCTCAAGTATTCGTTATTTTTCTTTCTTTGTTGAAATCTCTTTCAGCACGAGTTGTTATGTCTAGTATGGTGAGTGACCACTGGAGAAAGGAATAAAGGTTGCAGTGTTCAGCAGAAAATTCACTAACCTTATGCTCCCTCTTCATTCAGGTTGATTCTATCTACATAGTGAAAGAATGTAGAGGAAAAATGGTGTTTATCTAGTGGTGCTGGCTGGGAATCTGTCTGGAGCATAAAATTAATGCTTCTCTCGCTCTCTCTGCAGGCTGTAACCACAGAGACAGAGGTTGACTGGGCACCAGTTGAGAGATAGGGAAATGGAGAGAATGAGAAAAAGACATTAAGGGAGATGAGGTAAAGAGAGTTTAAGGGAGGGGAGAAAAAGAGAGAGAGAGAGAAAGAGGTGGGTCACCTCAATGCAGGAGTAGAAAAGGAGAAGAGACATCAAAGACATAAGGTGGGTAGGAGAGACAGAAGGATGAGACATATACTGTAGGGATTTCAAATATTGGGATATCAGGATGGTGAAGGTTAGATGTGAAAGAAAAGAAAGACAAATTGATATAGTGCATCCAGTAGATATACTATATCTGGATTTCCAGAAAGAATTTAAGAAAGTCCTTCACGAGAGACTTCTTAGGAAATTAAAAAGTCATGAGCTAAGGAACAGTGTCCTATTGTGGATTGCCAACTGGTTAAAAGATAGAAAATTGAGAGTAGGACTAAATGGTAATTTTCCCAATGGAGAAAGGTGAATAGTGGAGTGCCCCAGGGATCTGTTCCGGGGACCACAAACTTTTAATATATAAACAGCCTGGAAATGGGAATGACTGAGGTGATCAAATTTGCCAATGACACAAAATTATTCAAAGCTCTTAAATTGCAAGAGGATTGTGAGAAACTGCAAGAGGACCTTGCAAAAGTGGAAGACTGGGCATGCAAATGGCAAATGATATTTAATGTAGACAAGTGCAAAGTGATGGCAGAAAAAACTCCAAGGAAGCAATAAAAAGCAGCACAAAGAGTGGCATCAATGCACCAAGGCACCACGAGAGGAGCAAAGCAGCCCCACCCCCACAGAGGCAAGAATATTCCATGGTATAGAGTCTGGGGTATGAAAACAAGGTATAGTGACAGAAAAACCCTCAAGATGCAAAGTCAGGGTATGACAGCCATGCTGAGTGAAAGAAAGAGCCCCTAAGGTATAGAATAAGGGATATAGCAGCAAGTATAGTGGCATGTCTGTTGAAAAACATGCCATATGTCAGATTTAGTGAAAGGGAATGATCTGTCATCAGTATCACTTTTGTGAAATAATCTTTTATTACATTCCTTACTTGAAATTGATCTTGCTGCTGGGTGGAAGGTTGGGTTTCTTATGGCTGATAGAATATTGCATTATTTACAAACTGGCTAAAAGACAGGAAACAGAGTGTAGGATTAAATGGACAATTCTCTCAGTGGAAGGGAGTGGGCAGTGGAGTGCCTCAGGGATCTGTATTGGGACCCTTACTTTTCAATATATTTATAAATAAATACGACAAGTGAGGTAATCAAATTTGCAGATGATACAAAATTGTTCAGAGTAGTTAAATCACAAGCAGATTGTGATAAATTGCAGGAAGACCTTGTGAGACTGGAAAATTGGGCATCCAAATGGCAGATGAAATTTAATGTGGATAAGTGCAAGGTGATGCATATAGGGAAAAATAACCCATGCTATAGTTACACAATGTTGGGTTCCATATTAGGAGCTACCACTCAAGAAAGAGATCTGGGCGTCATAGTGGATAACACATGGAAATCGTCGGTTCAGTGTGCTGCGGCAGTCATGAATTTTGGGAATTATGAGAAAGGGAATGGTGAATAAAACGGAAAATGTCATAATACCTCTGGTCGCCGCATCTCAAAAAAATATATTTGCCATGGAGAAGATACAGAGAAGGGCAACCAAAATGATAAAGGGAATGGAACAGCTCCCCTATGAGGAAAGACTAAAGAGGTTAGGACTTTTCAGCTTGGAGAAGAGACAGCTGAGGGGGGACATGATAGAGGTGTTTAAAATCATGAGAGGTCTAGAACGGGTTAATGTGAAACAGTTATTTACTCTTTCGGATAATAGAAAGACTAGGGGGCACTCCATGAAGTTAGCATGTGGCACATTTAAAACTAATCGGAGAAAGTTCTTTTTCACTCAATGCACAATTAAACTCTGGAATTTGTTGCCAGAGGATGTGGTTAGAGAAGTTAGTATAGCTGTGTTTAAAAAAGTATTGGATGAGTTCTTGGAGGATAAGTTGACTTATTTATTTATTTATGTAGTACTTTTATATACCGACATTCATTGGGAGTATCACATCGGTTTACATTCAACATGAACATAGCTTAACAAGCTTTACAGAGAACTTTATAAATACAATAAAGAGAACTTGATAAATATGACAAAATGAAAACTGGTAAGAAGATAACTAAGTACAGGGTTATCTGATTTTACAGATGAAAACAGCAAGTTATTAACTGGATATCTGGGTAATTGTATATAATATATGAGGTTATTAGGTTGATCTAACTACACAAAGGAGGACTTAAAAAATAGCCACTGCTATTACTAGCAACAGTAGCATGGAATAGACTTAATGTTTGGGTCCTTGCCAGGTTCTTATGGCCTGGATTGGCCACTGGGCTTGATGGACCCTTGGTCTGACCCAGTATGGCATGTTCTAATGTTCTTAGGTATAGGGACTGCGCATCAGCTGGGTGTGCAGTAAAGCCCACCTGTGCCTTATGCTCTGTCCCCACTGGCCAGCCTCTGCCTCAGCCAGATCCCATTACTGTACAATCAGGGAGAGGAAAGCATTCATGCTGGTCCAAATATCATTGGTGAAATGCATGTTACTTCCCTCTGCCTTAGCCAGCTGTGGCTGCATATGACTACAGCACTGGTTGAACAGGTTGAGGATGCCCTTCCTACTAAGTGTAGTCCTGGAGGGCATTTTATAATTGGGAGATAATGCGTGCAGCACATGTTTAAAGCCCACATTCTCCATTACCTGCAGGGGCTGGTCATCAAGGGCAATAATTTCCCTGATGCTCCTTAATACTATTTTAGATGCTGCTTGCCTCTTGCCCCAGGACAGTGTTATGGAATACCTCCTCCATTTCCTCTATGGTGGTTGCTGCTTCGGACGCATGGCTTGGGAATGTTGGTCTGCACCTGACTGCTGTAAGGGGGCCATATCATCAGCATGGGAAACATCTTCCTCTTTTCAACCTCTTTCCTACCTCTTTCCTCTGGCTTTTACTTAGAGTGGCAGAAGAGGTTCCCAGGCTAATACTGCCACCCTTCCCTGATGCCAGTGCTAGTGGGTGCTGCTTCTGCAGGTGATGCATACTAGCATTTGTGAGTTGCCCCACTTGCTTATTTTGACATATATCCTTTCTGCAGTGAATATGCTGAGAAAAATGAGGCTTCTTCCTCATTTTAAAGTGCTTCCAAATCAGAGATTCTTCTATGATCTCTTCTCTATATCCTTGGAGGCTGATACTGGCACTGGAGTTCAGATTGATGGTGGACACTGAGGAAAAATGCCAAGGGCATTACTCATGCTCTCTATCTGCACTGCCTGCTCTTCCTGGATTTTGATCTCAACATCATCAATATAATCTCTTTCCCCTATCACTAAAATGGAGGCTAAGACATTACTGACTAAACTTCCCAAATTCTTTTTGGCTACTAGCTCTTCAATATCTTCTTATTCAGAGTCCCAGAAAAGATTCCTCCTCTGAATCAGTTGGTACAAATACTGTCTTCACTGTCTCAGAAGCGAGAATGAAAGAGAAGCATGCTGCTGGTTTTGGGCGTTGTACTTCTGCTATCCCTGTCCTGCTAATGCCAGTCTTGGATAACTCTCCCATCTTTTCCCTCTGTTCCAAAACAAGAGGAAGAGGAACATGAGCTGGTGGCACATACTCTCTAAATTTCAGTTTCTTCTACATTGAGCTGCCTTTATCTCCTGGATCTAAAAAAGTCCTTTTCTAATTTAGATGTTGTACTGCCTTTATTATTACTGCCCCAGCCAAAGCTGCCAACCTTGTTAAGATTTCCTTCCTCTCTCTTTTCCTGACATGATAGAATTTGCTGAAGTGTACTGCCTACTGGGGGTTTGGATATTACAAATTAATTTATTGGTATTTTTAACTGTACCCCAGCTCACAGTACCACTCACTGTATGGAGAACTGTCTGTCACATACATACACACACAACTACAGAGCCAGCTTGTTCCTGCCTTTGCTCTGAGAAGGCAGCAAGATCACACAGGCAAGAGATGGTTGCTATAGTTACCCGTTATATTTTTTCTCTGCAGTATTCAGCCATAGACTTCAATGAGCCATTGAAATGAATGGAAAACAAACTAATGGGATGAAGAATATTTGTTTCATTTGTGAGACCCCTCCATTCATTTTGGAGGGCCATGAATGAAACAAAATGGGCACATTTGTTATGTTTTGCCTATTCATTTCAAATGAATGCACATCCCTAGTATACACTAATATAGGGACAAACATGAAAGTATAGATATAATTAGCAGTGCAAAGAGGTTTGTAATTTGTCATCTTGAATTAGCATATGTGGTAACAATCATGGGTCTACTAAAAGGATTAGGGGGCCCAAGTTTGTGAAAGGCATTTTAAATTAGCCAGGTGGTGGATAATGAAGTGGTTTCATGGTTGAGTCCAGGTAGCTAGAGATAGGAGGGAGTGGGATCTGGGGGAAAGCATAGCTGATTAGCCAAGCCTTGAATTTTTCCTGAAGTTTAGTGTTATGACCGTCAGTTGCAGATGGCTGCAACCGATTCAACTCATATCATCTATTTATTTATTTATTTATTTATTTATTTATTGTTTTTATATACTGACATTCGATCTCAATTGAGATATCACACCAGTTTACATTCAGGTACTGTAGGTATTTCTCTATCCCCAGATGGCTTACAATCTAAGTTTTTGTACCTGAGGCAATGGAGGGTAAAGTGACTTGCCCAAGGTCACAAGGAGCGACAGCAGGACTCATATCATGTGTTGCTTTGCTCTCCTCTCCGGGTCAACTCGTGGCTAGGGCTAGTCACTACCACTGCCCACCTCTGGTTACCCAAGGCTCCTCGTGGCGACCGGGATGATGACAACGCCACCCACGCCGACTTTGGGCCTTCCTAGACGTGCGCGCGTGCGTGCGTGAGTGCCTGCCTGCCACCGGGCCTCTCTTTAAAGGCCCAATGACAGGAACCTCAGATGTCCCCGACTGATGACATCACAAGGTTGGGATTCATAAGCACCTCCCTTGGCCTGTGCTAATTGACTTGGCAATGAGTTCCTTAGCTAATGGTGCTTACTCCTATCTCCTTGGACCTGTGGTTCCTGTTCGCTGATCTTCCTACAGCTCTGGACTCTGACTCAGGTACCTGCTCCTTGGGGTCCTGCTGGTGCTCCTGTTGGAGACCTCATCTCCAGGCTTCCTCACTCCTCGGGGTAGCCACTGTGCCTTCCAGAGGCCTTGCCTGTCAGCCTCCTTGCTCCTCGGGTTTGCCCCTCGAACTGCCTTTCTACTTTGGAGACTCAACCCTGCACTTCCCACGCATCGGGGCAGTGCCTCCGTTCTACACCAGTGACTATACTCCACGCTCCACGCTCTTCGGGGCAGTGCCTCTGTTCTATTTCAGTGACTGACTTCACTCCGCAGTCCTCGCTCCTTGGGGCAGTGCCTACACTTTCTACCTGAAATTCGATCATACACAACCCCCGCTCCTCAGGGCAGCTTACATCATTACCACAGAGACTCAACGGGCTTCCCCACACATCATCTCCAGAGCCTCTCCTGCCATGCTTCTCCGCCCCTCGGGACAGTCTCCGCTGCACAACTGCAGAACTTCCTGTCTCGCGCTCCCTGGGTCCTGCCCAGCGTGTCTCTCTCGGAGGCTCTGCTCTAGCACCTGCATCTCCAGCTCTGCCTGTAGTACCGTGCGTTTCTTTTGAATTGTGTCCCCTGCAGAAGCTGACCTCGCCTCCTAACGGTGAGGACCTGTGGGGCTCCTCCCCGCGGGTGGTACCAACCCTCACCTTGGGCCAAGAGTCCGCAAACCCATGGATCCCAACAGTTGGATGTCATCACCAAAATGCTGGCATTCAATGTTGAAGGGCTAGATGAGGTCACAGATTGGATGACTGGATTGGGGTAAGCACTGAACCCTGAGATACTCCACAGATGAGGTCTTAAGGTGAGGATGACATGTTGGCCCATGAGACACACTGTATCGGTTATTCAGGAAGGATTCAAACCATTTGATGTCTGTGCCTTCAGTACCAATGTTCTTTAAGCATTGTATCAGATTGTAAAAGGATGAAAGGAAGAGGTAAACGCAGGAAGATAAGCAAGGTGGGAAAGTGGAGACAGGGAGGAGAAAAAAATAGCAATATAAGCAGAATATAGAAACAGGAGAAGTAGAGAGTGTGGCACAAAGAGAGAAAGAAGGGAGGCTCGCTTTGGCACAATGCAAGAACTAAGAAGGGCATTAGCAGTAAATACGAGAGATTGAGATCATCCCCAACATACCGTGGCTTACGAATGAGGTTCATTCCTGTCAAAGTATGCACAAAACAAACCCATTTGTAGAAACAGCTCCAAATGAAGTGGTACAGTGCAGCCTGCTGAAATGTTCCAAGTGCAGTCCTGCACGTATTCCTTGGGAAGCTCTGCGCCTTTATGTGGTGCTGCTAGCAGATTTCCACAGACATCAGAACTGGGTGATGGTCAGCACTGCAGTACTGTACAAAGCAGCAGAGAGAACATAATTACACTGAAAAGGAACACTAAAGAGGATGACAAAAGTGAGGTGCAGAGTCAATGAGACAATAGCCGCGGGTAGCTGAGTAGATAAAATAATATTTTGGTTTGTTACACAATATTGTCAGGATGACCCCCTACCTTATCATCTGTCTCACAAGTGTATAGAATCTCACCCTGGAAGCACTGAACCTCTCTAGTAAGGTGTGTTGTTGTCAGATATGACTCATCGTAGTAACTCTCGCCCATAACCGGTCACTCCCGCTGCCGCCACCGTAGATACTTGGGGTTTGAATTCCTCACAGGCATCAACAGGTTTTGAAGCTTGTTCTCCATTCTTTTTGTTTCTCAAAACAAGTTATCTGCGGGTTGCAGAGCTGAACTTATGCATATTCAATTATAGCCGAATTTATGGTTACGTACTTGCATGAAAGATGACAAAGGGCCTGATTGGCTAAGGCTTGTTCTACCATTCTCTGTCTATGGGAAAAATTAGCTTAATGAATCAGGCCCTAAGTCTTTGAAGTGCAAGACAGAAACTTGATTAATAACTAGTTTAATCCCTATATACTAGAAAGAATTGTATTTGCATCAGAATGGCAAATTAATGTTCAATAAGACAATTCAGAACATATAATAAGGAGAAAAGCAAACGGAAATAAAACAAAAATGCTACGATATTCTCACAAAATTGGTTATATAATGACAGTAGGAGAACAGATTACCAGCAATCTTCGAAGAATGAGGTATTTGAGAAAATAAGTACAAGATGAGCGTCCTGTCATAAAGTCAATATCTCTCCTATAACAGAATCCAGTTTTCCAAACACCTCAACATGCATATTGTATTTTCTTTAATATGGAGTATTTTACTTTTTATGATGCTTTTCATCCAGTGATGTGCTACCAACTCCTTAACAGGGGACTGTCACCTGTTCTGCATCACTCAGTGAGGTACTTTGAGGTAGATTTTCAAAAGATGTGAGCACACAAAAAAAAGCAGATACTTGCATCTTACACGCGCAGGGGTTCTATTTTAAAAAACGGCAACGTACGCGTTTACATCAGGAACCGCAAATAAAGTTGCGCGTAGGATAAAGAGGAGGGCCAGGGATGTTCTGGGGAGGGGCTAACATGTATGCAAAGTTGCTGTTTTAAAACCTGTCAAAATGACACACGTAAATCGTTTACTTGTGCACTTTACTTCTGCTCAAGGTCAAGTGCAAGTGACTGTAAACATTGTTAAAGTAGAGGGTCCAGGTGCAATGGGGGAACTTCCGGCTGAAGAGCCAGGAGGGTCTTCAGGAGCTGCAAGTGGACTGGGCGAACTGGTAGTCTAACTGGTAGAACTGGTTATTTCATTGCTGCACGCCTGTTATAAAATCCCCTGACTTAACGCGTGTAAAAGCCAGTTTACGGGGTGAAAAAGCGTCAAATTACCACGATTAAAATCGACACGCATATCCTTGTAAAATTGGAAGTACAAATATGAGATGCGCACATTTGTCCGGCTAATTTCCAACTTATTCTGCTAAGTAGCACCTTTTCTGCTACTTAGACAGACAAATTTTGAACTTATTCGGATTAGAAGTGGCACTTACCCTGCTATCTTCCATTTTATCCAGCTAAGTAGTAGCAGGCCAACATACGGGCCCAGGTTTGGACGCATGTTTTCGACGCGCTAGCTTTACCCCTTATACAGTAAGGGGTAATAGCGTGTCAAAAATGCGCGTCCAAACCCCCCCCCCCCCCCGAAACTAATAGCGCCCGCAACATGCAAATGCATGTTGATGGACCTATTAGTTATTCCCGCGCGATACAGAAAGTAAAATGTGCAGCCAAGCCACACATTTTACTTTCAGAAATTAACGCCTGCCCAAAGGCTGGCGTTAATTTCGGCCGGTGCCGGGGAAGTGTACAGAAAAGCAGAAAAAACTGCTTTTCTGTAACCCTCCGACTTAATATCATAGCAATATTAAGACGGAGACCCCCAAATTTTAAATTTAATTAAAAATTAAAAAAATTAAAAAAAAATTAAAAATTAAAAAAAAATAATTTTAAATCGGCTGGCAGCCCGCGGGTCGGAAGACGGACACTCAATTTAGCCAGCGTCCGTTTTCCAAACCCTTAGCTGTCAGCGGGCTCGAGAACCGACGCCGGAAAAATTGAGCGTCGGCTGTCAAACCCGCTGACAGCCACTGCTCCTGTCAAAAAGGAGGCGCTAGGGACGTGCTTGTGTCCCTCGCGCCTCTTTTTACTGCGGGCCCTAATTTGCATGTTCTTCCCCCTGAATCGTGCACACAGGAGAGCGACAACTTTTACTGAATTGGCCTGATAGCTGGTTAAGTCTGAAAAGTGCTACTTGTCCATGTAAGTAGTGGTTTTCGGACTTATCCAGCTGCATGCCACTACTTAGTTGGATAAATCGGCTCATGAATTTTAGATACCCCTACATATCTACGCGTATTTTTTAACCTGTGCATATCATGTGCACACAGATGATAAAATACAGTAGTAAATTCCCATGCGCCATGTACACACATATATGGGCTCACGTGAGCAGTTTTGAAAGTTATCCTCCCTGCTATTATGAAGGCATTCCTGGAAGCTCCCTCCAGAACATCACTGCTTTCATTTTTCCCAGACTATCAGGGCAAAACCGAGGTACCGCTAACTTCATTCAAAGGATGTTACACAGCAGACTCAAATTTCAACTCTGTGGCCACACTAAGATCTTTGACAGCTCCTTGGCCTTTTATTTTCTCCATTTCTTTCATCGTGCTACTCGCCCCCGATGCCAGGCCTCGCGGCTCTTTATTTCATGGCAGGATGCCGCCACAGCCTCTTCCTCCTTGCAGGCCTCCCTAGGCGTGCACGCACCCACCCCACGGCCTGACATTTAAAGGGCCCACAGTGCAAAAAGGCTGAGTCTCCCGATGATGACATCAGTGACTCAGGCCCTCTACAAGGGACTCCCAGACAGCGTCGCCTTAGTAACAGGTCCAGCTACCTCCGTAGTGCATGTTGCTTGCGACTTCCTGCCTCGTGCATATATCTTGCTCCTGCCTCGACCGTCCAGCCTGTTCCTGTCTCATCTTCCCAGCATGATCCTCTTCCTGTTCTGCCTGTCTGCTCCTCAGATTGTTATCTGGTTTTGAACCCTGCTTGGATTTCTGTTTTTGCCTGACTGCTGCTTGGGCTTCCGCCTGTCTGCGGCCCGCCTTCGTCCCTTGCCTGGCCCTGGACTCTTGTTATTTTGTCTTCACCCAGTCCTGCCAACCCCGGTACCCAAAGGCTCAAACCGAGGGCTGGTATAGGTGAAGCCTCCACCCGCTCTCTGTCTTGCCAGGGTCCCCTCAGGTAGATCCAATCTCACCCTAGTCTTAAGGGTCCACAGACATAACACTAAGTTTCTAGTTCTCTTTCTTTTCTGTAGATCCCTTTCTTCCCTTGTGTGTATTTCTCTTCTCATACGGTCTACTTTTGTAACTTTCTTTCCCTTTCCTTATTATCCCTTCCTATATTCTTTGCTGTCGAAATTCTCTTTCCTATCTATCTGTGTCTCTTATCATTGCCTTTCGGTTTCTTCTTCCCACCCACCCCCACCCTTGTTTTGCTTCTCTTTCTGTAAAATGAATGAGAACGAGAAGAGTTGACAGAAATAAAATTCAGCCAAGGTCACTGGCGCTTCTTCTATTTACCCTGCAGGCTGCTTGAGGGGTATGAGCTGCTGCATAGGCACCCAGTACGTCATCCATATGCTGTGTGTGCGCCCTTCTTGAATATGTATGATCCTGTAGAATAGTGAAACTTCTTGTCTGCATAATCAACCACATATTTATTTGAAAAGTAATTTGAATTCCAAATCCATACTAAACCATTCTAGAAACCTCCTTAGATTTGTGTGCTTCCTCCAAAATTCCTGTTTACAAACCACTGAAACACTACTGATATCCTAGGTCTGTCAGTCCGATTTCCTGTCTTAAGCATTATGGATATAATACCGGGGCTGCTGAAACCATTTCATTTTATTACTCTTGCATAGGGATTCATTATAAGTTATTGAGCCATCATTACCCTTTCCTCAATACATTTGTAGCATGGTGGCTAGGTAATGGTAGGCCCTGGGGTCCAGACTGTAACTAGGCAGTGAGAGTCTCTGGGAGAGAGTCCTGAAGGAAAGAGATGTTAGCATGGAGAAGGCTGCTGCTAACTGGCTGCCCGGACGGCTTGCCACATGCGCTGAGAGAGGCTCATCCTACTACCAGGAGTGTTCTGGGAGGAGGCAGAAATGAGACTGATGCACTGCAGAAAAGTGAGCGAGGACATTCCTCGAACCCTTTAAATTCAACAAAGGGTCCTTGAATGCTGGAGAAAGTTGTTGGGAAAAGAAGGCAAAGTTTAGGTAGAATTCCTAAGGAGAACCCAAAGAGCTCTTATCTGGCGAGGAGGCCAAGTGCTGGGCAGAGAATCTGAGGAGAATTTGAAGAAAAAGGGGGTAGGCAAAGAGCCTGAGGAGTAGTACTGATGTGGGCAAAGAAATGGCATAGTACCCCTGAAGTTACCTCTGTTACAGGGAGTCAGATGCTTCTTGCAAGCAAGGGAAGATGACCTGCTGTGAATATTGTATAATGGTTGAATATACAGCAATTCTGCTTATTATAAACTGGGTAAATAAAAGCAGCCAAGCTGGGAACACAGTTACAGTGTGCCTCCATTTTTAGGAGAATAGTAAACGCACAGAACCCAGTTTTACCATGATGAGTATGTAATCTATTTTCCTCTGCCACCTGAGGTCCTCCATGCCATCTGTTTAACTATTCTAAGAACCCACGTAGCCATTTCAGAAACTTTATGAAGGGTCGGCTGCTTAATACTGTACTCTGTATACTGGGTTTTCTATATGTAGCTTGAAATCTCGTTTTCCAGCCTTAATTTCACATATCACTAGTTTCCCAAGATGGCTATAGAGAGTCGGAGATGAAGTGCTGGGATTGCTTTCTAATGCCAAGAAAAAGGAGAAGACTTGTCAGCTGACCTGTGGAAATAAATGTGCAAGGGAATGGGGGCAAGCAAAGGTTTTGTGTTCGAGAAATGGGCACAGGTGGACTGGGTGATTTGGAAAGAGAGGAAAAGCAACATTATCTAAAGAATCATAATTTGCCACACATTCTAGCCTCGTTCATTCATCATGTTTCTCATTTATTGTCTCTCTCGCGGTTACTCTTCTTCATTCATTCACAGACTTGGGTTTGTTTTTTTTCCTCCCTTTCACAGCCTCTCTGTCCCATGGTTTCTCTCTCTCATTCTCTGTTTCTCTTTCTCTCATGGTCTCTCTCTTTTTCACACTCATGGTGTCTGTCAGTTATTTAAACTCTCTGTTGCTGTCTCTCTCTCTCTCACATGTTCACAGTCTCTGTTTTTTCTTTCATGGTTCCTTTTATTCATGACTTTTAGGTCATTCCCGGTCAGGATTCAAGAAATTCTATTGCCATGACAATTTGTACACGATACCAAAGTAAAACATTTTATCTATTTATTTAAAAAGATTTATAACCCGCATTCTTCCAAGGTCGAAGCGGAGTACATTAAAACATACAAAAAATATATAAAACAAACATACATGAAATAACAAAGACAATGGTGATAAAGTACCGAATACCTCAGGCTAAACTTACAAATCCAAGGGTTGTACCATTAATAAATCATTCCTTTAATCCAAACGTATTTCTGAACAGGAATGTTTTCAAAGCCTTCTTAGAGCTCAATGGGGTGAATTTGTAAAGAGTTGCTAGCATTAAAAGGCCCATATAAGTGCACATCTGGGTCGAGCACGAGTGACTCGTATTTTAAAACAGCCAAATTATGCGTCTATATATGCGTGCGCGCGAGCAACCCAACATGTGGGAAAAAGGGGCAGAGATATAGGGTGTGTCAGATGCGTTCCGGAGCAGGGCCAGCATTTCCACGTGTATATCCATATTTTAAATCCAGCGGCTGCAGCATGTGGCGGGTTGTTAGCCGCATATATTTACTTCTGTATTTGAGGTGTAAGTCTGCAGAAAGCTCATTGTAGCCAAAAACCACTAGGTGAGGGATTTGGCTAAGCAGGGGTGAGTGCCGGCTGAAGAACCAGAGGGGTCTGGATGACTTCGTGAGAGACTGGGCACACTGGTCGACTAATTGGTAAAACATTAGAATGTCCTTCATGCAAGCATGTTTTAAAACCTGCATGTTAAAACAGACCGATTTTTAAGGAAGATACTTAAATTGGGCCTGATTTTCGAAAGCATTTACACATTTAAAAATGGGTTTTACATGAGTAAATGTACTTTACCCGAGTAAACATTGAAACAGAGAAATGACTGCAGAAGACGACCAAACGGCCCATCCAGTCTGCCCAGCAAGCTTTCACACTTATTTTTTTTTTCTCATACTTATCTGTTACTCTTAGCCCTTAGTAACCTTTTGGTTCTATTTCCCTTCCACCCCCGCCATTAATGTAAGTGGGCTTTTGAAAATTGCTACAATATATGCCATTGAATTGTCCATAGGATGTACCTGTGTAAGTGCACTTTGCACGGGTAAATGGCTTTTGAAAATTGCTACAATACTGGTTACATTTACACATGTAAATCCTTTAGAAAATTGCCCCATTACGTTTGCTTGAATAACCACTTAAAATTAGGAGCACACATACGCGCGGTAGGCGTATTTTAAATCATACACGTGCAATTGCACGCATGATTTAAAATTCTTTCATATGTGTGCTCGCATGCTCATATGCAGATTTATGAGCGCCTGCGCGCTCATTGTAAACTTACCATCAATGTGTCCCTCATATGACGGATATGCTCTGAAAAGGAATTCCACAAACGTGGAATGGCGACTGAAAAGACCCTCAATTTCATGTCTCAGTTAAGCTAACTTTGGAGAGGGAGTTTCCAATAAGGCTCGCCCAGCTGAAATCAAGTTGCTCTGGGAATTTATGCATTCATAAAATGGATTTGATTGAGGATTAAGGATTATTAATCAGTTTCTGGATCAGCAAGGCAAACTTCAATTTTATTTCCAAGATATCAGGAGCCAATGCAAGGACTGCAGTACAATGGTGCTATGGTGACTCACACCTTGACGAGAAAGAATGTGGTTTGCAGGGAATAAAGTGAACGAGCTGGGAGCTTGACAAAGAACTGCAGTAATCCAACAGAAAAATCAATGTTTGTAACAAGATTCGAATGGCATTTGGTTCTAAAAGATTTTTTTAATCTGTGTAACATACGTAATCTGTAAAATGCTGATTTTATCAAGGCTTTTAAAGTGGCCATGCATTGAAAGATCTAAATCTAGGATGACTCCCAAATTTTTAAACCTGAGATTGTAATGGTAGCTTACAACCTTCAAAAATGAAGGCTTCGGGATGGTTAAATCATGGATGACTACTTAACAGCAACAATTTAGTTTTGTCGATGTTGAGGCTAGCTTATTATGGAATAGCCAGCGCATAACTGGTTAAGCAGATTAAAATAAACTTAAAAGTGGAATCCCAAGATGATATTACTAGGATGAAAAACTGAATGTCGTTCTGCATACAATCTGTAATTGACTCACAGAATGGCAAGTAGTTTACATAATGGGCTGAGATAGATATTAAACAGGGCTGCAGAAAGCATCAGGACCTGCAGGTCACTGGAGGAAACAGGATACCAAGTAGAAGTTGCTGTTGAGTATGCTCTGAAAGGAAGCACTTAAGCCAGGCTAACACTTTCCCATCGTCCAGTCTCTGCAAATTAGGAAATTAGGATATGGTGATCAAATGGTATCTGATGCCACTAATGTGTTGAGCAAAATCATGACATATTTTCTCCCACTATCAAAACCTCACCTTGTCGTATCGCTGCTAGAAAGAAGCACATTTTTGGTACTATGGTACTTGTGGAAACCAAATTGCTGAGGGTCAAACATACCATTCTCTTCCACAAAATCAGTGAGTTGTTGGTAAGCAGCGGGCTCAATGATCTTTGACATAAAAGAAAGTGATGAGATTGGATGGTAGTTAGCCTGTTCTGATGCATTCAGAGTAGGTTTTTAAAAAGAGGACATATAGATGCCCTTTTTAGAGTGCTAGGCAAGAAACCTGGCTGAAGGGACATATTTACCAAATTAGTGATGAAAGGGCTAATATTGTTTATAATTACTTTGACTTGTGCAATGGAACAAGGATTAAAGGACAGAATGAGGGATTCATTTTACTAATTATCTGAACAACTACATCTGATGAAATGGTAAAAAACAGTCCCACTTCAAGCCACAAAACTATATATTACTGGAGGATGCATCACAGTCAGATGGAAACTGATTACATATTTTGGATACCTTATTTAAAAAGAAGGCAGCAAACTTTTCACATTGCACAGCACTTGGCACTAGGCCACTAAATTTATTTGAGGAAGGACCAGATTTGGTTAGTTGCTTCACAGTAAAAAACAAAACAAAAACAATTTGTGAACTATTCCGGGAGGCTTGAATTCGAAAAGAAAAATATGCCTTTTTTAGTATCATTAACCAATGAGTGAAAAGAATCTAAACAATCTCTGTTGGCTTTATTTGCCTCAGAGGGATGTCATCACCATAGGTGTTCAAGCTTATGAAGCTTTCTTTTTGCAATCTTCATTTGAGTCTTAAACCAAGGGATTATGTGCATCCTGCTTAACAGAGCTAATTTCAAATGGGTAGGTTGATTAAGAGCTGTCTCAAGGGAGTTGTCCCATGTGTGCAGCTCTTGTGGCAAATGATCAGAATCAGATGGCACAAGAAAAGGAAGCAATGTATCAGAAAACTGGTCCACCTCAATGTGGTCTTGTTTAATGACTATTTTAGAGGATATTCTGGCAGATTTATTGGAAACTTGGTGTTATGGTTTTAATGAAAGTTGTGAACCCCGGGCCGAGATGAGAGATGTCTCCGCCCACAGGGAGGAGCTCCGTGTGCCTCACCATCGGTGGGTGTGGTCTCAGCGACGTAGGACACAGTTGTGAAACTTTAACAGGGAGAAAGATAATGCATAACCCAAGGAACGGGTAATGCAACAAACAGTTCTTGAGCAGATAAAGTAGTCAAGGTGGTATTGTAGATAAGAAGATCCAGTAGTGGACTGCAGTGTGGGGTACACAAGGAGATTCCTGAAAACTGATGGAGATACCTCTGAGTGCAGATCCAGTAGTGGCCCACAGCGCGGCGTATGCCGAGGAAACTGTACTATTGGTGCCAAGGAGGCAGAGGTCTGTGATGCAGGAACCAGACCGTAGATCGTGCGTAGATGGAACAATACCCTGAGGTACAGGATGAGTAGAATCGAGATGCTGAAGAACGGTAGTGGCCCGAGGCACCATGGAGACTTCAGCAATGTTGAAAGAGATGAAGAAGGTACTCATACAAGGAAGTTCCAGCAGAGATACCTGAGGAGCAGATCAGAAAGTCCAAGGCAGAGAGACTCTCCAAGGATTGAATAGCCAAGATGTGGAAGAGCCCCAGTGGAGCAGGTACTCAGAGCATCCAAATGCCACAAGGAGAATCTGGAACAGAAGATCCAAGTTAGAGCGGATTTAACAACGAGAGAACTCCTTGCTAACTCGTCTTAGCAATGGGCCAGTCAGTTTAAGTACACTAGTGGGCTGACGTCATCAGGAGGAGATGCCCCCGAGGTTCCCGCCATGATTTATACATAAGAAGGCCCTGCCGGAAGTAAGATGGCGGTCGGCAGCACCCATGCCGTTCCGGGGATGCCGGGAGGTCGGCATTGGTTGGCGGAGTCCACCATACTCCCAATGACTGATAGTGCAGGGAAAAAAGAGGTGAGCATGAGAGGTCACAGCCATCTGCAACCAACGGGCACAACACTTGGAAAGTCATGTTCAATATAAGTAAATGATGATCTGATCAAGGAATGAGTTCAATGAAAAATTTAGGAGAGTGGAAAAAAGAAGGGTTATAAAATATCAGGTAAAGAGTGTGACCTGCCTTATGAGTTGGCTGGTTAACAATCTGCTGCCAGCCAAGCACCATCCTTGTATGTGTGAGATAAAGGCTGCTCATCTACATGCAGATTAAAGACATTGGACTCAGCTCAATACTAGAATTCGTTAACAATTCAGTTAGTGGAGATATATTATGAGGCAGCAGACCCGCTAGACAGTATATCATTTTTGTTGTCTTTCTCTGTACCTTTTCTAAATCTGCTATATTCTTCTTAAGATGGGGTGACCAGAACTGCACACAATGCTCAAGGTGCAGTTGTTCCATAGGTCTGGTATTCACAGTTTTATTCTCCATTCTTTTCCAAAAAAATTCTTAAATATTCTATTTGCTTTTTAGGCCGCTGTCACACACTGAACTGAGGATTTCAAAGTATTGTTTGTTTTTTTAATTTCTCATATTTTCAAAGTTTACAATCAAGAATTTCTTGATAATAAGATCTGGCCATTCCTTACATAAATAAAATCATAAGACACATTTTTATGAATATATTTTTCATGCAAGGGCCCACCCTCATCACCCAGGGCTTGGATAAATGAGGATCCCAAGTGGGCAGCTGATCTGGGGAAAATAAACTCACCAAACTGGATTAAAAAAATGAATAACGCAGTCTCTGCACCAAAATCACAGATTTCTCTCTCCCAGGGATGAAGATTCCAAGTGGGGGCCCTCAGATGTAACTTGTTATTGATCTTACTCATGGTTATCCCGTGATGGTAGGGATCTACATGTAATAGGCAGCTCTGAATGTTCCTCTGGAAGGGCCAGCACAACTCTTCCTGCCCAGTCTGCTAACAAAATTATCACTTTCCCAAACTGATTCAAAATCCCTTAGGACACTGCAGAGGGTCAATACCATTCCTCTGCTTCCTTGGAAGGTCACAGTGGGGTAGGTCTTCCTTAACTGGGGCCCCCCAGATAGAGGCGTCCCCAAGACCTCTCCCTGAGCCAAAACCCTGGGATTTCACAGTCTTCTTACAACAAAAATTAGCAAAAAATCCCCAAAATAACCCAAAAGCCTACTGTTGCGCTTGGCGGCTCACGGCCTCCCGCAGGCTGCCGCACTCACCTCTGCATTCCATGACACCAGCCGGGGAAGTCCTCCCACGGAGCAGGAGTGCTGAACGCAGTCTCTCTCTTGCTTGCACGGTTACTGCTGCATTCTCCCTGTTCCTGATGTGCCACTTCCCTAGGTGCACGCAGCCCGATCCTGCCCTTCTTAAAGGCCAAGTGGCAGGAAATGGGGCTTGGCGCTCAATGATGACATCACCACCCCAGGATTATTTCAGGCCAGCTCCTGCTTCCAGTCCTTGCCTTGGCAATGGGTCGACTCCTTTGGGAATAGTGAATTGTCTGCATTCCTGGTTCTTGATTCTGCTGTATGTGCTCCTGAGTTCCTGTTCTTGGGTGCCCAGCAGTTCGAGTTGCTTCCTGAGTTCGTGTCTTCTTGGGCAGCCTCTCTTTTGTCTGTCTTCAATGTCCTGTCTCACTTGAGTAGTCCTCGTCCTCCTCCCCTTCATCTCCCTTCGGATTGATCTTCTGGATTGGACTACGATCTTGCTTGTCGCCACCTGCCTCGACTACAGCTTGTACTCCGACCTTGCGTTAAGCTGCCTGACTCTGACCACGGCCTGTATACCTACTTTGCTCTGGTCCCCCTGCTTTAATTACCATGACCCCGGGCTGTTACTCCGCTGACCCTTCAGCGTGCTGGGCCCAGCATTCCTGTCTGCCTGGACTTCCACCACTGCAGAGGCCCCCACCTAAGACCAGCTGGCCCCGGCACCCAAGGCTCAACCTAAGGGGAATGTGGGCTGGTATTGGTGAAGCTCCAGTTGGGCCTCTGCTTCGACCAGCTACGCCTTCTGTCGTTGGGGACCTGAGGGGTTCCTCCCCACAGGTAGTGCCAACTCCCCCTCGACCCAAGGGTCTACCACCTCAACACCTACCAAACAGCCAAGAAGAGGACTGCCAGGCAGCTTTCTCGACCTGACCCAAGAACTACAGGCAGGTAGTACTTGAATCCAAAGGTAAGCCAAAAATCCAACTAAGGCTAATCTCCAGTACTTCCTAACTCCAAAACCAAACTACACTGTCCCCAGAGCTCTCAGGAAAGAGGTGCTTTTATTCTTTCCCAGGGCGTTGGCCATTCCAGCACCCTCAAATGGAAGGGCTGTATGTGAATGGTGCTTTCCCTTAATTACCGAATCCTACACTAGCTGAAACTAAGAGTTACCAGGGCTTAATGGAAATGAGCCTGGAGAGGCCATTATACTAGCATGTAGTTACTGGGTAGGAATTTAGTGTCTGCCTTGTTTTATTTTCCAATCTACACCTTCAATTAGGAGACGTATTGGTGTTCTGGCACCTGTTGTGATATTCGAAATACTGCCTTTTCATGGGTAGGGTTGTTCCTGTTTGAATCCTGGCAATTAGTGTTGTTCTAGTGTAGTAGGTTTTCTATGTTGGTACAGAATGCTTTTTCTGTAGGGTTTTGTGTTATATCTCAAAGTTCCTAATTGTGAAGGAAGTTTGTGTCAGTGTTTCTGAAATGACACCAGAATTTGAATAGTTATTTATTTTTCTGTGGTGAGTAATAAGGAAAAACCTCCTAGTTCTGCTTGGGTTCTGCCCCATTCTACATAGCTTTAGGCTAATGATAGACCCCAGGAATCTCTCCCACATAACAGGATTGGTTGAGCGATGCTATTTAATAATATCTTTATGGGGTGAGGGGGGGGGACGGACATTCAGGGGAGAAGTGTTGAAACTGATCTCTTTTTCACTAATGATATTTCTCACTTATTCAGTCTCTCTTTCTCTCATGTTCTGTTGGTCTCACTAATGGCCAGGGTCCCAATTTTATTGTGGTTCTAGAAAACCACCATGAAGCATGAAAAGCGAAATCTACAGTAAAAAAAAAAAAAAAAGTTGGCTTCCACATGGAAAGGCAGCTAAGGTGCAAGCGAGCATCTCTTTCCATGAACCTCAGTCGTCCTGGATCCAGTCCCCAGACCTCTCTCTCTCATACACACCTTCCATTAATCCCCAGACTCGTCTGTCTCCCTTTTTCTTTCCCTGATCAGCTGGCAGGAGGAGCGCGGCATGCTTATCCCCATCTGTTTGCTTTACCAACCAGCTTCAGTCTCACACTTTTAACCTTGCAGTATCCCCTGCTCTCATGGGACCTGCCAGGACTGCCGTTCAAACCGCAGATTGAAGCCAGCCAGGAGAGGAGACAAATGCAGATACATATGTTCTCCTGCCGGCTGGAGGGTGAGTGGTGAGAGTGGCCTGACTTGGAAAGAAGGAGACAGGGTGGGGACACAACAGCAGCAAATGTAAAATTACAAAAAAAATATGATCCCATCTCAACAGTTTCAGCAAGGACCTGCAATAAAATCACGCCCTTGCTAATGAATTTGGTTTCTCTCATTCACAGTGTTAGTTTTTCTCTCATTGTCTGTCTCTCATGGTAGTTTTTTTCTCTTTTACTATCTCATTCATAAATCTCTGTTTCTCTTTCTTATTTATTTTCTGTCTCTCAACCTCTCAGAGGAAAACTGCATGTCCCTCCTATAAACCAATGGGCTTACAAAAAATATATATAGAGGGAGAGATAGCCAAATAACAGAAAGAAGGGACCCTGGATTTTTCTCTACTAAGGGCCGTAAAATCATTAATCTAGTTCTGATTAATGCTACAGAAGGTTGACAATAGGCATATTTGCAATTTAAAAGTTATGTGATATTTATTGGAACATAAATCATAGTGTAGCAGACGTGCATACAACCAAAATAAAATATATCGGTTCATGCAGGAAAAAAATTGATAATTGAAAATGTGTGCATTAAACCAAACTGTACATGTATCTGAAATGCAAGCAAGTGGAACTGACGTCATTGGTTCTATATTCTATATCTATATCTGACTTTTATTGTGTGGCTACCTGAAATATTTCTAATTTCAGTGCCTACATAGAAGGGTGTGTGGCATGTGAATAGTTGTATAAGGTGCAACCTAGTTAAGTACAGTCTGCAGCCTTTGTCCTACCTTTCCAATTTATCTTACCCGTCTATCCACCTTCTTTTCAACACAATGGGAATCTGGTTTTGTGTCATTGCTTAGAGTGGGCAGACAGCTTTGTCAAATCCTCTCCACTTGGCCTTAAAGTAATTTCGGTCTGCTACCACAAACATTGCTTTTCATTTACAACAATCATCTGAAACATTTCCATTGTGAAACAAATGTTCCATCTTTCTGCCTTTCTCGCTGTTCTCACTATATCATTTCTAAACACCATGGTATTTAGAATCACATACAATTTTAATGCAGGTATAATTTAATCATTTAGTTTCAACTACATCTTGTGCAGACATTAAAAAGATGTATCAATAACCTTATTAAACTAAATAAAACCTCTATTCATGGAATCACAGCCATTTAAGAAATTAAGCAGATTAAATAATCAGTAGAGTACCATTACCATATGTCTCCTGGTTCTTAGGAAACTCCATCCACCAGTTTTAGGGATTCCCCATTCCGTTCAGTATGATCTGCATCATTCTATTTGCCTGGGAATCTTTCCAGTGCTTTGCACAAAAAATGCTATATACTTAGGGACCTTCGTTTTCAGCTTTTATTTTATTTTTTGGGAGAGAATTTCTCAGTATTTATTATAACAAACAAAAATAGAAGAAAATCATAGGGAAAATGACACCTCATTTTTTGCACCTATTTTCTCCCATTTTTGTTTGTTATAATAAATACTGAAAAATTCCCAGGAAAAATAAAAGGAAAACTGAAAAAGTCCCTATATATACTAAATTGCATTCTATTTGATTTCTCTCCAACTAAGGTACCATATATCCATTTTATCTGGATATGCAGCATTTCCTCTACCAGCCCATCTGGTGAAGTACATTAGTTGCAAGAATTAACTTACAGGGATATCTTATGATATATCATGACATATAGCAGAGGACTGTACCATAACATGTCTGCACACAGCTGAACTTTACCTTAAAAATCAAGGTGCCAACAAGGTCAGCTGAAGAGAATTGAACAATAGTGACACAGTCACAGGCATGGCATGTTGGAATTTTGGTTGCACAGCAGGATGGCATAGGTGTGAAACTAGAATGACATAAATGTCTTAGAATTTACTGGCAAATTAAAATATATACAAACAACACACACGTACTCGATGGACCTCCTGTCTTCTTTCAACCTAACCAAGTAACACTAAAACATTTCACCATTAATTCTGGCACATCCTCCCCAGCAGTTCAAATAATTTACTCTGGTGCATCATTTGAAGACAGAAGAAAGAAGACATTAGAAGAGGACTTCCAAGGCCTGGGCCTAGGCCTCGTCTGCAGATTCTCCTTGGCCTGGGTAAGTGAGGGCCAGGGAGGATCCTGGCCTCAGCATTTTTTCCGGGTGGGAAGGATGGGTAGTGGGCACGGGAAGCCTCGGAAGGCCCCATTTTTTTTTCTTTTCCATTTTTTTAAATATTTTTTTTTCATTTTGTTAAACTAAAGAAATGAAATAAACATTAAAAGAAATGAAATTCATGGGGAAACCCCCACCCAAAAAAAACCCTAAATCTTTACTCATGTCTGTCCCTAGTACTTGGCATCTCGCATGGGGGCTTTACTAAAACGTCGTACAGCTTTTTACCTCCCTGAAAGCAGAGGTACAGAGACTTGTAATAATGCTCAGGATTTTTCTCAACAAGTAGCAGAAGAATTGGATATTGCAGCGATATTAGAGTCTACAGTAGTGGATGAGGCTCATCAGGCCCCTTTATTAGTGACGTTTTCCTCATTACAAGACCGAGACTTGGTGCTCCGTTTGTTTCACTCCACACATTTGCTGTTTATGGGCTTTAAAGTTTGTATATTCCCTGATTTTTTTGTAGGGCAGAAACTTAGGAAAATATTTCTGGCAATGTGGCTGGAGGCGGTTGCTTTGGGGGCTGGATCTTTTCTTTATTTCTCCTCTGTAAATGTTTGATTTCTTTTTCTGCTGGGGAAATATTTTTTGGAGCCTTCCCAGTTGCTTTATTGATTCTAGAATTTCCCGTGAATCTGCTTGAAATGTCCTGTATGTGAGGGTGCATTTGTGGGGTTATCTCATGGCTTACTTTACAATGAGCGTTTCTCTCTTCAAGGAACAGATTTTCTTTCCTTTCGTTTGTCCTTGTCTTCTTCCTTTCTTCTTTGGGCCCCTCCTTTATTTTTGTGGTCCGACTTAGCAGCTAACATATTTTTTGAAATGTTATTTCTCTTTTGTTTTCCTCTTTGTTTCTATTGCTATCGTAACTGTACAAGTTAGGCTTGTATTATATTTTTGAAAATATAAAAATAGAGTAAAAAAAAGAAAGGTACGTGCATGCTTTATACTCTGAAAATTGCCCAAGAAAAAAATTCTTGCAGAGATTTTGCATCTGCGTCTTTCTGCAGATATTTTTTTCCAACCAAAGCTGGGTGCACAGTTTTGAAAATCAAAAAACTATGCACGTAATGTCCTCCCTTAACTTAAACTCGCCCTAGCAAATGCCCCCGTTTCAATTCTGGTAAAATTCTGCGTATACTTTTACCCGCATACAGAGTGGGCGATTTTCAGTCAGCCGATTTACACAAGTAAAATGTTATTTTACCTGTGGAAATCCCTTTTGAAAATTGCCCTCTGAATGTACCAGTAACGCCCATAATAGAGTGACAAAGAAAAGTGTCTTCTGTGAACTTTTGTGTGGGTGTCAGCACAGATTGGAGGAATACTGGCGGGCCTTTAAGACCCAGTACGGCTGTTGCTGCCTCTGTATTCAGTGAGGGAATGAGACTTTCAGGATGTAATAAAATGCTCTTCAACAGTGCAAGGGGAGTACAGTTACACTTTCTTTAATGGTCTAAGTACAATTAAACCAACTGTACACACTTGACTATGGAACGACTTGTCAGTTCTCATTTTAGTCCAGTATTTTGTTTTTTTTTTTTATTATTATGATTTATATTCTGCTTTTTCAGGCACTTCAAAGCAGAATTCTCTGTCCCAAAAGGGCTCACTATCTAAATTTGTACCTGAGGCAACAGAAGGTAAACTGACTTGCCCAAGGTCACAAGGAACGACAGCGGGATTTGAACGCTGGCTGCGCAGGCTCATAGCCCTTCTGCTCTAACCACTAGGCTACCCTTCCACTACAGGCCTGTGCTGGCTGAGCCTCGGGATGCACAGAGTGGAGGTTAAAGGTGTCCAGTCTTCTGAAAGCCAACTGGTCCGTGCGGCTCCCCAGGAATCGGACCGATTCTTTTTAATATCTTTAATACTGGCGTTGCTGAGAGACTTCAGGGGAAAGAGGCAGATTCATTATGGCAGACTGGCAAGTGAGCATGTTCTCAGATGATATTAAAATCTGCAACTGAGGAGACACACTCGGAAGGGGCAGAAAAAATGAAAAGGCTGAAAGAATGATCCTGGATTTGGAAAATGAAATTCCGAGTGAAAACCTGTAAAAGCAAGCATTTGGATGCAAACATTCTTTAGTGAAGTATTAATTAGCATTAATAGCAAGAATTGGAAACCGTCAAAGATAAATGGGATCCAGGCATAATCTCACATTTTCTTAAAGTCAAAGTCAATGTAATAAAGGAACTAGGAAAGCGAACAGTATGATTGTGAGGTGTTACCAGCAGGAAAAATAAGGTAATATTGCCTCTGCATAGGTAGTTTGTAAGACCTCGTGACTACTTGTCATTCTTTAACGCTACTAGACTATGCAGCCTTGCACAGATATATAAAACAGTCCCTGCTTGATAGAGCTTACATACACAGCTGAGACACACAGACAAGACAAATAGTTTATAGTAATCCCTTAAGTATTATAGTTGAACATGTTTAATGTGAGAGTGTCGGGATCAGAAAGAGGATGTTTTAATTTAAAAGCAATCTCAAAAGAGGAGGATCTGCAAGCAAGACTTGAACATGGCCAGTGATGGGGTAAGATGCACCAACTCAAGAAGGCTGTTCCAGCACAAGGCAGCACAGGACCAAAAGCGCGGCTTCTAGAGTTAGTGGTGGAGGAGAAGGGCACAGATAGGAGCTTGTCCAACAAATGGAAATTGCAAGGAAGAATGTCGGAGAAGAAAAGAGAGGAGAGGTAGGGCGGAGCTGCAGAGTGAAAGCACACGTAGGGGAGAAGTCGCTTGCACTTAATATGGAAAGCTGATAGGAAGCCAATGCAGAGCCTTGAGAAGAGGGCTGGGATGCTCATAATGACGGTGAAGGAAGCCAAGTCACGCGCTTGAATTTTGGATAGACTGTACTGGAGGAAGATGGTTCAGGGGTAGACCTGTGAGGAGGAGGAGGTTGCAGTGGCCCATAACATGAGGGAGCATAAGAGCTTTTATAGGGTACTCAGAAAGGAAATGATGGATTTTTTTATTCACTTCTGGAAGCTGCACCTTCCTAGGGACATTAAGAGGATGGAGACGATTCAGAGAAGTGATAATAAAATAATGCTATACCTGCAGTACAGACCTTACAAAGCAAGACATAAGATGCTCAAAACATTTTTGTTAGAGGAGAGAAGGAATGGGGGTAATTCAAGCTTCTTACATTTCTTTATAAGTGCTTTCACTCTGCCAGTCCTTGTTTATTGTTCCCCATAAGCCACTTTTGTCAGATGAGCTGCTTTTATCTGTACCCTTTTCCCCCCATCTGTGTTTTTTATGTGACTGCACCAAATGCCTGGAATAGCCAGGGCTGGTGGAAACAGTCGGTGAACCAGACAGTCACCTAGAGCGCCACAGGTTTGGGGGCCACAGCCTAGTGCTTCCACCGACCCTCTTCAAATGTGGAAGCAGCAGCTCAGACTTTGGTGACAGGACTGAGGCAATTGGGACTCTTTCTTACTCACGGCCAGAAAAGGAGGTGTGCCCGTGCATGCAAGACAAAGGAGGCCCAATCGGCTGCTGGAGGCCAGGGCCCTGCGAAGCCAGAAGAAAAGGCCAGTGCAGAAGATCAGGAGCATCAGCCGAAGAGTCTGTGAGGCTGAAGAGAGGATCCAGAGCATCAGCAGAGGGCCTCCACGTCTGCAGAGAGGATTGGGAGCCTCAGCAGCAGGGCCTGGGGGGCTGAAAAGAGGATCTGGAGCATCAGTTCCATGGCCTGCGTGGCTGAAGAGAGGATTGGGAACTGTGGCAGCAGGGCCCACAGGAGCAGCTGTAGAAGGACCTGCGTGGCTAAAGAAAGAAACAGTGCCTCTTCCCAGTCGAGGCCTCCCAATGCTGCAGTGATCCAAGGAAATGACTAGTGGTGCTGCTAATAATTGCACTATCTGAGGAGAGAAAGCACAAATGCGTGTGTGAGAGCATGCATGTGAGTGTTGGAGGGAGACAGATCATGCATGTGTGTGTGAGCGGTGTGGGGGATAGACTGGGGGGGAGGACAGACTATGTGCATGTTGGAGGGGGGACAGAGATCATGTGTGTGTGTGTGTGAGGGAGGTTAAAGGGGACAGACAGCATGTGTGTGTGTGTGGGGGGGACGACAGACAGCGCTTGCATGTTGTGGGGGGACAGAGAACATGTGTATGTGTATGATAGCATGTGTAAGTATGTGTATTAGGAGGGGACATAGAGCATGCATGTGAGAGAGAGGACAAAGTTTGTGTGTCCCCACCCTGCCTCCCCCACTTATCCATGATAATCTCAGGGTGACTGGAAATCAAAAGTTCATCGGTATGGAGAGAGTTTTGTTTTTATCCTTATTAGTTATAATTATTGTGTGTTATTTGTTGTATCTACTGTTTTGAAATATTTTATTTATACATGAGTTTAATTTTTGGATGCTATTCCTTTTGTCAGCTGTTTTTTTTAAATGGGTATGGTGTTACTATTATGACTAATGTTTTATGAGGCATGGTGATTCTGTTTTTCCATTGTTGCACTGCATACAGAATCTGGCTTGTTGCAGTTCCGAGTTTAATTTTGGCTACAAGTTTCTATTTGTGGCCTTTTTATTCTGTATTTGGTGAGGGTCTGTCTGTGTTTTGCATGTGTGACTAAAATGAGGTATTCTGCTGGTGTGCAGTTTCTGTGTAGGGATCTAAAGCAGCCTGACTTGTTCTGTTTTTCCAGTAGGAGGTGTATTGGTATTTTAGAGCCTGGTGTAATATTTGCAGTGTTGCCTTTTCATAGGTAAGGTTGTTACGGTTTGAGTGCTGGCAGTAAATGTTGTTTTAGTATGTCAGATTTATTATAGTGTAATTGTAATTCAGTTTACTCATGGCTTTCTAAGGGTCAAGACCATACCCAATATGTGTTACAATAGAATTAAGTCCATATTGGTTCCAGGTGTCTTGTTTTGACAGGGTTTTCTGGTTGGCACCATAGTAGTGCATGTAAATATAATATGCATGTTATAAATTAAATTTTGATCTTGATGTCCTTTTCCATCTAAACTCTTTTACTATAAATGTATCATTTTTAATTATGTAGGGGAAATTTTGTGGGGGGAGGGGGGGTGAGGGGGAAGACTCCAGGCTATAAGGTTATCCTAGGGCATCTAAAGTCCTTGCACTGGCCTGAGAATAGCCTTCCTGAACGTATCAGCCAGCCTCTCTTACCAGATTCAAACCCAGCCTGAAACTCATCGCTTCAAGGAAGCCTTTAATACCTGAATCCCAATTTTTTCCTGCTCATGTAATAGATTTATCAATTTGGGATCTAGATTGGGGAGTGCATTTCTCAGTTTCTTAGACAAAACTGGGACCAATATTCTATACAGAACTGGAGCTGATTCAATATCCATTTCACACTATACAAGGAAAGACTGATTAGTAACCATTTACATAACCAAAGTTCTCATTTCCAGACCCCAAACTTTAATTTAAAGTTGCCCCTCCTCAATTTAATCCCACCTATCTTTATTCTTCTCAGTCAAGGATCTGCTGACTTAACACAAACCCTCATATTTGTTCTTCATTGTGTGTCCTGTCTGTTTTGACAAGACTGTAGCCTCCAAGGAATAGGGACTATCCATTACGTGCTTCTGGAATGCACTACACAAGTGATCATGATGATAATAATAATGACAGAAACTTTCAAATATCTGGCAGGCTTCATTAGAGTATGGGAAGGTGGAATCTTTCATAGAAGAGGAAATTCAATGACAAGAGATCATGATGTGATGTTGCAGGGAGAAAGGAATAAATATGAGAAAATACTTTTATACTGAGAAGGGTGGTTGATGCCTAGAATAGTCTGTCTACCAGCTGAGGTAGTAAGAACCGAAACCATGACAGGGTTGGAACAGACAGAGCATGGTGGTAGGGGGGCTGGTAAAGGGTACTAGGTAGAAGAAATGAAAGAGAGGGACATACTTGGAGCCGCTGCGGAGAGGGTAGGAGATCAGGATTGAGAGGATGAGTGGCAGCATCGGAGGGATAACAGGGAAGGTGTTTGGGAATGGGAATATGGGTGCTCCTCCGCCCAAGGAGATAGAGTGCCAGAGAGAAAGACACTCAGTCTGGGCCAGTTTGGTATTTCTCTGCCATTATTTACTATGGGGTCAATTTAAAAAGCGTTGCTCATGATAAAATGCCCACATATGCACTTATGTGGGTTGCGCATGAACAACGAGGATTTTAAAAGCGGCGATTTCTGTGCGTATGTGTGTGTGTGCACAAGCTAGAAATTAGGAGGTGGGAAAGGGGCGGGGCATGAGTGTTCTGGGGCCAACCGTTGCATGAATAATTCCGTATTTTAAAACTAGAGGCTGTAGCTCACAGTGGCTCGTTAGCTGCGTAATTTTTCTGCTGCTCCTGATGAGGAGCAAGTCTACAGGGTGAGGCCCGGGTCACCTAGGGGTTGTGCAGGATGAAGGACCAGAGGGCTCTGGATGACCTTCAGATTGACTGGGCAAACTGGTGGACTAACTGGAAAAACTGGGAATGTCCCTCGTGCAAGCATGCTTTAAAATACGCTTACATTCGTGCATTAAAGCTGGCAAGGTCCTATGGAAGACTCTCTTAAAATTAGGAGCAAATATATTTGTGTGGTAGATGTATTTTAAATCATATGTGCGCAAGTGCAAGCATGATTTAAATTCAAGCGTATTTCTGCGCACCAATATGCGTGTGCATGGCGCATGCACACTTGTTTTAAATTTAGCCTGTATGTGTTCATGTTGAGGGAAGTTTTGTTATATTGGATGGAGAGTTTATGTGGGATGAGTAGGGAGCATGAGGGATTTTATCTAGTATTACCTAGTGAGTAATTGATTTAGATGGTATATCAAGTGTAATTGAATTAATGAATGAATTAATATGTTACCATATTCTCTTTTAAAAGGAAAATTGTGGCTTGACACAGGAAGCTTTAAAAAGGAGGTGGAAAATGTGATCAGGGCTAATAGCATAGCTTGGTTTAAAACAAAATATTTGAACAAGTTTCTGGAAGACCTACTTCATTAACAATTATTAGCCAGATAAATTTTGGGATCACCACCTCTAATTTCTGAGTGTAAGCCACATGGAATGGACTTTTCCATTGGAATTTGCCAGGTACTTCCAAGTGACCTAGATTGACCACTGACAACAGCAGGATGCTGGACTCGATGGACCATTGATCTGACCTAGATTGGCACTTCCTTTGTCACTAAAAGGGTACATTTCAGAATATATGCATGAAACTTTGTTCACTTTCAAGTGCAACTCTTCCTTTCATGTATTGCTTCATGGCTATGAAGTTGTCTGCCATTTAGAAACAACATTAGGTTTATCTTTAAGCAGACCAAGAGAGTGCTTGACTAGGTTTTATTTGACTAGGTTTCAGTGACCACCAGTGACTAGGGATGTGCATTTATTTGAAATGAAAATACAGGACAAATAAGCCCATTTTTGTTTCATATCAAACAAAATGTATTTGACTTCCAGGACATGACAATTTTAGTTTTCATTAGTTTTTGGCAAAGTATTGCAAATACCTTGTACTATTTTCAAATAGTACCCACGTTTTACAATACTTTTCCAATAACAAATGAAAACTAAAAAAGAAAAAATAAAACACCCAAAAACATAAAACATAAAATACCCTTGAAAAACAAAAGCATAAACACATTTTTTGACTGTGCACATCCCTGCAAGAAACCACAGTTGCATGCCTTCATGCAAAATCCTAACAGCCTTTATTTTCAGTTTAGTCATTATAACCCAATAAGCAAAGGAGGTCTATGTTTCTCACTCACTCAATATCCCATTTCAACAATCACTCTATGTATCAAAAATGTATAATTATTCATAGAGCACGGCATCAGATAAATTCTAGTGTTACCTCTCGCCACGCAATGGGCCCCAAGAAGCATCAGCAGTTAACACTTAAGTTGTCACTTATTGGCCGGTTCTACTGAAGAAATCTCCATAAATTGTCTACACTATTTTTATTATATATTTACCAAAAAAATGTTCAACTGTAAAAAACCTTTTTACTTATCTTCAAATAAACATTCCCTGGGTCCCACTGTCTATAAAAATTCTCTGTAATTAGTTCACCCAACATGAGTTCATGTTTCGGCTGCTACAACTGCCTGCATCAGGGGTTACCACTCTTCTTCAACTATGCTGATCCATCTTACAAAATGGCGAATCGTTCTCATAATGGCACTTTGATTTTTGGACACAAGCTCCTTTCAGAGAGTTTTTGGGGACATGACTATTAATACCCAATCCTCTTTTTCCAAACATGTTGGGGATTTTGTCATTTTTTCTTAATTTCCATTGTTCATATTATTATGAGCCCCATAAAATAGGTGCATACTCAGATGTATGATGTAGGATCACACATTTTCAGCTTCTTTCCCCTGTGCCTTTGATTCAGGGAGAAAATTAGACACCCGTTCTTCCCCACCACCACCATGTTTAACCAAAACATTGTTGACTTCATGCCCATGCTTGGTGCTGATGTTCAGAGCATGTGCAGTGGATTCCCTCTATCCTTTTTTTTCCCATGTATGCGATGCATATCCTTGACACATAATGAAAGAGAAAATGCATTCCGTGAAGAACAGGGGCAGGACAAGAAAATCATGTAAACCCCAATTCCACAAAAAACTTTCAGATCCTGAGCACATCCTGGACTCTGCGTATGAACTGGAACGTAGATATCTGTATTGGCTGGGTCCCAGCAAAAAAATATCAGTTTGAATACAAAAGATAAACTCCTTAGAAACGAGAACTAGATAACGTCGTAAATGATGGCAGATAAAGACTTATTGGTCCATCCAGTCCACCCAGCAAGGTGTTGAGGGTTCTTAACTGCCAATCTGAGCAGGTTATCCACATTCAGAAAAGTTACCACATTTGACACCAGGGCTTCATTTTTATTCGCTTGCCACCAGGGATTTTCTGTGTTCATCCCACGCCCCTTTGAATTCCGTCACCGCTTTTGTCTTCGCCACCTCCTGCAGGAGGTTGTTCCAGGCATTGTCTTTCTCTCTGGTCAATTGACTGCCTACTTGCCTGGCTGTCTTCCTTCCCCTCTCCTCACTTGACAGAATGTCTTGATGCTTATCTGCCCAGTCCTCCCACTCTCTTTCTCTCCAAAAGCTGCAGGGCCGCAACACGTTGCTGGATGGAAGTGAAGACGGTGATTACACAGAGCAGTGATGAAATATGATTACATTTTTCTCTTCATTAAACATGATATGGATTCATAATTCACACATATATAACATGGTTTTATTCCTTTTTATGTTTGCTTTGGAATTATTTTATCCCAGACACACTGTTGGTTTAACAGCTTCCAGTCTCCACGGTGAAGGAGGTGCACAGACTGAAAGGGCTGAAATTTTAATGATCTAATCCAGCAACCAGCACACTTTAATTTAAATTTTTATTAACGGCTCTTTCCTTCTCTCAAAGCCTATATTAAAATTTGTTAATGGAATTTGAGATTATAGATTCACCATGTCTAGCCCCACATCACTGTTCTTTTAGGTCCTTTCTAACTCAAGGCAATCCCATTAACTGTTTTTATATGTTGTACGCAGGTCACTCTGATTACTGTATGCTTTTGTGTTCACCGTTTATGAGACATTGTCCCTCTGAATCTAAGCACTGGAAAAGAAAATAATTCAACAAGAGACCACATATTTCAGATTCATTATCCTTCAATAGCAAGCTTAAAATTTAATTTATTTGACTTATTGCAAATTTCACAGTCCCTATGCTGAATGGAAAATGGGAACAAAGCAATCTGGCAATGTTTAAAGCATTTGTTTCAGAGAAGTAGGATGAGTTTTATTAATTGGCCAGGATTAGATTTCAGCATTTCGTTTGGTTTATTGGTGGGGAGGGGAAGAAGGGGAATTTTTTTTTTCAAATGTCTGACCTAGAAAATATAAAAAGCAGAGGTCATAGGTCAATTGCTCAGGAAGAGATAATATAACATACGGAACTCATAAAGACTTGTCAAATCTTTAATGACAGTGAGAGATTGCATCTAATTGCCTCTCTGAGTGTGCAAGAACATATATTATTATTATTACTATTATTATATTTAGCTAATATCTTTTCATTGGTAGCTGTAGATGAGTTACGTTCAGGTATGGTAGGCGTTTCCCTGTCCCTTGTCTATTGTGATATGCATATTTAGTCTTCAATCCTACATACAAGTATTTTTCCCCAAGATTTTTTTTTCCAAATTGTTATATGAAATGTATACAATATGGGGCATTTTCAAAGGGTTACATGCATAACCCCCGAAAAGCTGCCCCAAGCTGCCCCTGTGCTTGCCGAGCCTATCTTGCATAGGCTCGGCGGCGCACGCATGTCCCGGGGCTTCAAAAAAGGGTCGGCCCGGGGCATGACGACGGTCCAGGTGTGGGGCCGAGTGCTCCGACACAGCGGCCTGTGCCAGAGCATGGCGCACCGGCAGCTGGCCGGCGTGTGCAAGTTACGCCTGCCTGAGGCAGGCGTAACATTTGGAACAAAGGTAAGGGGGGGTTTTTAGGTAGGGCTGGGGGGCGGGTTAGGTAGGGGAAGGGAGGGGAAGATGGGGGGGAGGCGGAGGGAACAGAGGCAGCCTGCGCGGCTCGCAAGTTGCACAATTGTGCACCCCCTTGCGCACGCCGACCCTGGATTTTATAACATGCGAGCGGCAGCACGCACATGTTATAAAATCGGGCATAGATTTGTTCGCGCTGGGTTGCGCGAACAAATCTGCGCCCACGCACAGGTTTTAAAATCTGCCCCTATATTTTTAAGACTTTTTTTGTGGGGGTAATTTTCAAAGACATTTACTTGCGTTAAACATAGCTTTCTGCATGTAAATGGCTTGTAAAAAAATTGCCTTGGGTTTGTGCGCATAAAACTATGTGTGTAACCCAGTATTGAGCATACTTTTATGCGCACAAAAAAGAAGTGTCCTGGAGGAACGAAGCTGGGGGTGGAATTTGGATTTATGTACATACTTTTAATTTTATATATACAAATTCACACGCACAAGTTACGCCCCGCAAGATACACAGTCCAGGCTGTATATCTTGTGCGTGTCTATGCTGGTAGTGGGAGAAATCAGATGTTCGTAGCTTGAGCGTCCGTTTTACCAACCCACTTGACAGCTACCTATCCTGTGCACCCGAATCCGAGGAGGCACTAGAGATGCACAAATTTAGGCCGCGCATAGGTTTTAAAATCTGCCCCAGTTTGTTTTAATGTGCTGTGTTTTATTGTAATCTGTCCTGAGCAATGTAAACATTGTTTACATAAATAAATATCTCATGAATATTCATTATGGATATCCTGAAAACCCAACTGGCTGTGGAGTCTCCAGGACAGATTGGGGGAGCCCTAAATTGGGGATTCCTCTAGGAACAGGTTGGGTACCACTGGGATAGGGGGTACTCCAGGTCTGGCTTGAGACACACCCCACCAGAGTACCCAACTCGATTCCTAGCTCATAGAAACATAGAAATGACGGCAGAAGAAAACCAAACGGCCCATCTAGTCTGCCCAGCAAGCTACGCACTTTATTCATTTTTTCCCCTTTTTTTCTCTCCCACCTGTTACTATTGGCTTCCAGTACCCTCCAGCCCTAATTCCCCTCCACCCCACCACCACCAGCTCCATGAGTTACAAAGGAAAACAGAGGATTATTACTGTCCCTTTAGGGGTATGGACAATGCTATTCCCAGATCTGAACAGTGCTTTTCCATCCCACTCAGAGAAATATGAGGAGTCACTAAATCATATCAGGAATGTGTCTGCCTCTATTTTTGGTTAACAGGTTACCTCAGGTATGTCTTCTAGAGACCTCAACCAGATGTGGATACCCCTATTTTTGTTTTAGCACCTCTGATGAGATGGCTGCTCCCACGTAATCAGTAATAGAATCCGCACTATCTGCAAAAACTGTTTTTTCTTTCCTGTGTTTTGAAATTCACTGTGGCTACTGTTAGAAGCTCCTACTTCTGGGTAATTTGGATGGTTCTAGTCAGGAAAGAGACCTTCAAGAGACCTTCAAAAGGCTTGTGGCATCGTGTGGACTAACCAATTTATTGAGGCATGAGATTCCTCGAAACGTATGCCACAATAAATTGGTTATAAGGTGCCACCTGCCTCTTGTCATTTTAGTCTGGAACAAGGTAACCCAGGCCCTGCGCCAGTGGGAAAAGCAGAATTGCTTACTGCTACCTCTTCTGTTCCAGTGTACGGTTTATAGCTTTCTTTCTTTCAGCAATCCTTCTTCTCTTCCTATATAAACTTAGTACACTATTTAAGATTAGGTCTCTCTAGTTTTAGATAAAATGCATATCACAGATAAGTCACAGCAAAATCAGAGCCACTGTAAAATTTGCAATGATTTTCTTGGAATTCTTTCTTTTTTTTCATGGCCTGTGATCATGATCGAGAAAATGCAATCCCATTTTTGGGGGCTTGAGTAATGGTTAGAGTTATATTGCGATGCTATTTGTGCCCATCTCTAATTACATGAATGACAACAATTAACACAAGCTGCTACTTTTTTTTTTTCAGACCCTTACCTATATTGGTTTTGGTTTATAGCAAAACACCCAGGATCCACTGCTTAGCTGGGAAAGGCTGCTGGTTCTCAACAGTACAGCTGTGTGAACAGCTTGAAGGCAAACATAAGCCAAGTGACTGTTTCCATATTCACATCTGATGAGCACTTCAATACTGGGTTATGTTTTTGAAAACATTTTAGTTGTGAAATTCTCATTGTTTCTCCCAACATCCACACTGTTTATGAAATATTCAGAATACGTACAGCATTTGTAGTAACGTTTGTGAAATTTGCACTCTTTTTTTTTTTTTTGGCCAGGCAGCCTCTTCTCCCAGCCTATTAAGATCCTGCTTCCACCTATTTTCTGCCTTGCTGATGGGGGTGGGGGGGGGAATAGGGGGGGTAGAGGAGAAGTCCAAAGCTGAAGCACCGGGGCCTTCATTAGTTGCAGCTGAGTATTTCTCAGCTTAATTACCGCCACCGCTCTCTATAACCTGGCAGTAATCCTCCTGCCGAGGGGCAGAAACGGCCATCGTTTTCAGAACATTGTAAAAAAAAACCATGAGTCGCTTGATTGGTAGATTTACCTGCGTATGGAAATCATAATTATTCAGTGTTTGGCTTATGCTGATAATGCCACTGCTACATTGTAATGCTGGACTGCACTTTCAAAAACTTATCCGCCTTTTACGCAGGTCCACATGGGGTTAAATAGGCGGAAGCATTGGCGTAGCCACGGGTGGGCCTGGGTCTAAGTTGGGTGGGCAGCTGCCCACCCAACTTAGACCCAGGCCCACCCAACTGGCACCGGAACTGCAAGGCTGTCGCGGGATCCCATCCCCGCGACAGCGAACAAGAGAACCCACGCCTCGCGCGCCATCACGGCACACATGGGGAAGCGCTGCTGCGGCCGTATGGCCAACCGGTCTTCCTGTTCGGGGGGGGGGGAGCGGAAGCGCCACGCGCAGCTTCCGCTTCCTCCCCCCAATGCAGGAAGATCAGCTGCCTCTCCTGCTGCCACCCGTTCTCCTGCTATCTTCGGGCCAAACGGCCCGCCGAACTTCCTGTTTGGGGGTGGGGGAGCGGAAGCGCCGCGTAGAGCTTCCGCTTTCTCCCCCAAAGCAGGAAGATCAGCTGCCTCTCCTGCTGCCACCGGCCTTCTATCTTCGGGCGTTGGGCCGTATGGCCCGCCGATCTTCCTGCTTGGGGGGGGGAGAGAGGAAGCGGACGTTGTGCGCTGCGCTTCCGCTCCCCCCCCCCGACAGGAAGTTCGGTGGGCAGTACGGCCCGACGCCCGAAGATAGCAGGAGTCCGGTGGCAGGAGGAGAGGCAGCTGATCTTCCTGCTCTGGGGGAGAAAGCGGAAGCTATGCACGTGCTTGAATGTGTATGTGTGGATGAGAATGGGAGTGTGTGTGGGTGAAAACTGGAGCCTGGGTGTGTATGTGGGTGAGAATGGAAGCTTGAATATGTGGGTGAATGGGAGCTCGAATGTGTGTATGTGTGGTTGAGAATGGGAGCCTGGGTTTGTGGGTGGGTGAGAATGGGAGCTTGAATGTGTGTATATATGGGTGAGAATGAGAGCCTGGGTTTGTGTGGATGGGTGAGAATGGAAGCTTGAATATGTGGATAAGAATGGGTGCTTGAATGTGTGTATGTGTGGGTGAGAATAGGACCTTAAATGTGTATATGTATGGATGAGAATGGGAGCTTGAATATGTGTGGGTGAGACTGGGAGCATGGGTTTGTGGGTGAGAATGGGAGTCTGGGTTTATGTGTGTGGGTGAGAATGGGTGCCTGGATGTGCGTCTGTGTGTGCATAAGAATATAAGCCTGGGGAGGGGTGAGAAAGTGAGAACTTGTATGTGTGTCTGCAGAGAATGTGAGCTTGTGGGGGGGGGGGGGGAGAGCATATGAGAGTGAGAGCTTGAGTGTGTGAGAGGGAGTCTGTGAGAGAAAGCGTGTATGTGTGTGTGTGTGTGGAAGGGAAGAACACAGTAATAGAAGAAAGACACTGAAAAGGAATTAGGAAATGAGCTATAAGGGAAAAAATGGGAAAAAGAGACCAGGACCAACTGATTAGAAAAATACAAAGATCAGTCAACAAAGGTAAAAATATATATCTATATTTTGAGATTTTAGCAATTTAAATATAAGCAACACAACCGCTCTCTCAAAATTTATGGACAGGTAGGAGCCGTGTATAAAATCGTAATAATAAGAAGGCTAAAGTACCACAAATCACCGTGAATTATGTTTGTATCATTAAGTAAACCTCATACTTAGGCGTAGATGTGAATGCTATGCTGCATAATTTGGCATTATTTATCAGTAAAAAAGCAACTAGTAGACCTGCATGCCTACAGCCCACCCATGTTAACCTTGTGCCCACCCAAAAAATCAATTCTGGCTACGCCACTGGGCGGAAGTAAGCCGTATGCTGGGCAAATGGATTTTCATCCAGCTGAAAGTATGCATGTACTTTCATAACGTGCACAAATTTGTCGGCGTAAAAGAAAGCTCATTCCGGAGACATATGTCAGATGGTCACTCACACCTTATCATTTTCTGAACGGTACTCATGCAGATGGAATCAGCTGTGTCAATTAACACACCTAACTTTACTTCACACCCTTGTTTTGTATCAACTTAATGTACGTGCATATAGATAGCAACATAACAACCTGATTTTCAAATTCGTTTCAGAGGTCAACACGTGTTTGGAAATTGGATTGTTTTGAGTGGGCTCAAAAGTACGTGCATAGCTTTGCAGTTTAGGGGCTCTCTTGAAAATTGAATTTTTGTCAATGAACAGTGAATCAGGACAGCCAAATTTTATACCTTCTAATAGGCACATGTTAAGCAGGTCAAATGAAGTTTTGAATAAGATAGTAGGCTGCACTGCATTTTAAGAAATAGACTATGCTTGTTTGTACCTGTCTTTTGAGAGATGTATATCTGCTGTCTTATGCATAAGGCTTCAATGATAGAGTCTCTCAGTTGCTATCTACAGGGATCTTTGCTATGACCCGGTTGTAGGAAAATTGCTGAAGACTGTTCTTTTGCATTGTGTTGATTTTCATCTGCTGGTATGGGAAAGGCAAGACTTCAGAAATGTTGGTGACCATAAAAACTAATTCATCCCTCAGGGAAAGAAAAGAAAAGCATCAGAAGCAGGGCCGATGCAAGAGTATTTGATGCCCAAGGCTATTCACCTCCCTCCCACAACGCACCCTACTGGCAGCAGCTCCAGCACAGCGTTCCCTTCTTTGGAGGAATTGGCTCTGGCATAGAATCCCTCTGGGCCTCTTGCTTAGCTGGATTTTGCCACCCCCTACCCCCCCCCCCCCCCCCCGAAATGTTGGCACTCCTAGGTGACCACTAGGTTTGCTTAATGGAAGCACCGGTCTTGGTTACGAGGTAATAAGGAAGAGATGTCTAATTCAGGTATGCGTGCCAGAAACAGAGAGACGATGACCTTGAACTGTAATCTATTTACACAGGATCACCTCATCCCTTCAGGAAGTGATTGCTACATCTGTCTCTCCGCCAGAGACATGCAAACACCTGCATATGTTCTCTGCACGTGCCTGACCTAGGAAAGAGACATAGAAAAGGGCTAAAGTAGGCATGTGAAGCCTGGGTAACTTCTCAGAGAATTTTGTCTTCTGAATTAGTCACAAGCATTTGAGTGTTTTTTTTCCAGAGTCCTTACCTAGCAAAGAAAGTATATACTAGCTTTCACTGGCAAAATATAGAGTAGGACTGCATATTGATTTTCTGGGAAAAACATGGAGTGTGCAAGTTAGGAGAGACATTATTTGAGGGGAAGATGTAAACTGAAATGAGTTCCTGTAAATAAGATAAGCGAATGTGCTCAGGCTTTTTTTTTTCCTTTCTGTGTCTATGGGAAAGAAGTTGATGATTCAGGCCTTTAATTTACATAGCCAGTGGAAAAGATGATTCTTGATGAGATCTCATTTCTTTAAATTATTTGTAACCTGCTCTGCTACATATTTTTTTGCCCAAATTGGCATATGAAATAAACATACGAACAATGAGATCAGTATTCAAAAGAATCTAGCTGAGTAAGGACATAGCTCGCTAAATCTAAGCCTTTGAAAATGGTCTGGACTAACCAGCTAAATTTAGCCTGCTAAATTTCACTAGGGAGGTTGATTTCATGCCAAAGTAGTGTGACGTCATTTATGGATGGCACCCTGAGTTCCACTTGAGTTCTTATTTTAATATTGGTGGGGAGGAGCAGGTTTGGGTGAGGGGACCAGGGAAAATAATATTTTTTTAAAATAAACATAGCAAAATTAAAACTAAAAAATTGTCAGAAGCCAACACCATAAAATCAAAACAAATTAAAATGAATCATAACAAGGGAACTTCATTTAAAACCAGAGATCGAAATTATCTGATGCAAATAAATTCTTGGCTACACTGCCTACCACTCCTTCTCTGAAAGAGAAGGAGCTGAGCAGTTGGTGTGGATAAGCATAGATAGGCCATGTGGTCTTTGTCTGCCTTCATATTTCTATGTTTCTTTGAAAACAACCAAGCCTTAACCTGTTTCCTGAACCTTAAATAGGTTGACTCCAAATGCAACACTATTGACAATGCATTCTGTAAGTCTGGCTCCATACAGAAAAAAGATCTGAGAGATTACAAAAGCCACAGTTGCCACTGTAATGCACCCCTAAAATTAGTGTGAGCCTATTTATTTGTTGGGGACAAGGGAGAAGATAAAGTTAAATAAAATAATCTTCAGATTTGACTATGCATGAAGATTTACCATCTGTTGTCTACATCAACTGATCTAGGCAAAGATCTAGGCTGACCTCCAATTATCCTGAGATCCTGGTAAATGTTTTTCAGTAGCATAACTGGGAGATGACCAGAGGTGCAGTAGTAGAAGAATGGCAGGACAATATTACTTATGTTAGTGAAGTCTCACCTTGCTTATGTAAGGGTTGTGAGCTCTTATGCTGTGGTACGGTTGACACTGCCTAGCGAGCGAGCCCACCAGGCCCACGCCGACAGCTGGCAAACACGGGTAGGTCTGGCACAGGCTGGAGCTTCTCCTAAACCAGCCCCTTTCCCCGCAGGTTGAGCCCTTGGATTCCAGGGACCAGCAGGACTTAGGCAAATCCTGAGGGTGATACCAGAGAGTCCAAAGATGGCCAAGAGTCAGGGCAGGTAGCAAGCAGGTGATTTCCTAATCCAGGGTCAAGATGGGCAACGATCCAGAAGCAAAGTCAAAATCCAAGGCAGGAGTCAGAACCAGAGGAACAGGCCAAGACAGAGAAGATACTGAGGGATAAGACAGGACAAGACAAGCAAGATAGGGCTAGGCAAGACACAGAGGGACTGGACCAGACAAGACAGACAGGACAAAGCAAGACAAGGCTCTGAGGACAAGGACAGGACAGGCAGACAGAACGAGACAACAGAGACCAGACAGGGGCAGGGCAAGTCTGGGCGAGGCTGGACGAAGTGAGGCAGATTGGGCAAGGCTGGAAAGACAAGGCAGATTTAGGCAACACACACTGCTAGGCAGGAAACTCATTGCAGAGGCGCCAGCTAGAAGCGTGACTGGGGTTTAAAGCCCCAGCTGGCACTGATTTCATTTCCCGGTGCCTCCCTTGCTTTTCCACCAGGGGGTCTTTATCAATGGGTGCGTGCCATCTGAGCCTAGAGGGCCTGGCAGGAAAGAGACATGTTGACATCCTGCCACGCAGCTGTTGGAGGTGAGTTCTGCCAGTCGCAGCCCGACACCGCAACCGTGAAACATAATAGCTTATACAAGTTCTTTAGAACAGGTACAAAGGGTTTATACTAAATTATTTACAGGACCTAGCAACTAAGCACCTCATCCATAGCCACCAGCTCTCTGTTTGCAGTGGATTCTTGAGCATTCCTAACATCAGATCTGCTTCCTGTGGCACTCTTCGTTCTTCTGGACTTGTAACACCTGAGAGGAGAGGAGACTGAAAACATGGCACAGGAAACAGACTTGATATGCAGAGATGCTCAAGCTTCCATGGAACTGGAACCTAGGACCTCACCCACTCAATAGGTGTCATTGGTGGACATTAGGTTTTATGCTTGCCTCTTCCAATACACTGTCTGACCTCAAACATGTAGCTAAACCTTCTTATATAGCAGTTTGTTAAACTGTAATTGGTTGATTCATTAATAAACAATGTTTATTCTCCTCTGTTCCCTTTGGAAGCTTTCCATATTCCAAATTTGGTAGCCAGACCATCACCTCTAGCATGTTTTGAAATGCTATTGCTGACAGTTTTGTTGGGATCTGTATTGGAAAAGACAATAAGATTTAAAAATATTTAAAGTAATAGTAATTATCTAATTGTCTTGAAGTGAGAGTAGTGAGCCCTTGGGCCAATGTTGGTATTGCCTACCTTATGTGAGCACAAGATAAGCCTTAACAGGGGGCAGCGGATATACCACAAGACAATATCTTTTGTCTGACCAGCCACCTCTTCCTTTCAGGTTGATTCTACAGGTTCTAGCGGCCAGTAGAACTTTCCAGACCAGGTAGAAGAAGCAAAATCAGTAGTCGGGCTGAGATCAAGGCAAGCAGAGTGTGGAGTCAGGGTCCAGGCTGAGGTCAAGCAGGTGGAGAGCAAAGCGAAGACAAGATCCAAACAAACTGCAACTGCTTTTATATATATCAAAATATAATATTAGATTAGAAGATTACTATTTAAATATTTGTAAATCTTACATTGTCTTTTCCAGTATAGATCCCAATATAATGCACAGCAATAGCATTTTAAAAACATATATAATATATTAGTTTAATGCTCCTCACCTATAGTCTGAAGCATCTCCAGCACTGTGCTGTAACCAAGGAACATGGCTGAATTTCCTACAGTTCCTGAGCTCTTTTTTATAGGACATACCAGCTGGACTTCCTGTGACATGCACAGGTGGCATCACATCTTGCCTCTTATAAAAAGATACACTAATCACCAACAGACCTCGTTCCCTCTATCCAGAAATTAACCCACCTTGGGCTGACAGGGATTGGCCCAAGGTGGAGTTAAAAGCCGCAGAGTAGGGAGAGATGCCGGAACACAGGATGAAGATGCCGCTCACATAAACGATGCTATACAACTTCAACAGTGAGTAAAATAAACCTGAGTAGTGGTGGGAATTAAGTTAGTTTTTAACATATGATTTATACGTCCGTTTTTGATTATAATTGTCTTTTAAAGCAAATAGATGTGCTTCCTTAATAGTGGACCCGAATTTCGTACACATAGAGGTTTGCTCCCGCGGCCCCTGAAGCAGGCAGTACGCTGCCGAAACATGGCCAATGTCGGGTGGGCAGATCCGGACCTACATGAGTGGCAGTAAATGACTGATAGTTTTCAGATAAGTACCAGCATTGATGTGATAAATATCGGGTGGGTCGGATGAAACGCCGGGGGGAGAAAAAAGAAGCGCACAAAAACAAAATAAAAATTTCAAAAATAAAATAATAATAAAAGTTGTTTTGAATAAAATGATTGAAGAATAAATTACGGTGGCTGTGTAACAGGATAGTCACATAAAGGGTTACCCTAGGTAAAAGCCACCGCACCTTGACCACGTACACAAGGAGTTCCCATGACGTTGGGTTGTGGATGATTTCTGGATAGAGGGAACGAGGTCTGTTGGTATCCTTTTATAAGAGGCAAGATGTGATGCCACCTGTGCATGTCACAGGAAGTCCAGCTGGTGTGTCCTATAAAAAAGAGCTCAGGAACTGTAGGAAATTCAGCCATGTTCCTTGGTTACAGCACAGTGCTGGAGATGCTTCAGACTATAGGTGAGGAGCATTAAACTAATATATTATATATGTTTTTAAAATGCTATTGCTGTACATTATGTTGGGATCTATATTGGAAAAGACAATGTAAGATTTACAAATATTTAAATAGTAATCTTCTAATCTAATATTATATTTTTATATATATAAAAGCAGTTGCAGTTTGTATGTCTGTTTATATTATTATTATAGTACATGATATTGACACCTTGTGGCAACTGTTGGTACTGCAGCCTCTCACTTGGGTAGGAACTGCAGTGTTCCTAAACCAACTGAGTGAATATAAATATTTAGAGAATGTTTCAAATGTAAAAAAACAAAACAATTATACGATGATAAATATTTTGTCTATCAGTTTTCCACAGTTGTTTGCAAAGGTTTTGCTTGCAAGCTTTGTTTTAGAGTAGAGCAAATGGAAAATTTTAAAACTAACTTATGTCAGGTAATTAATGATATATTAATTCTAGGGATTGTAATTAAAGCAAAAATAAAATTAAAATGAGTTTTGCTTTTCATGCCCAAAAGCACATGTTTGCACTGCCTTTCTGGGTCATTTGATGTTTGAGTGCAGTTCCATAGGCTCTCCTCTCAGTGACCCATCCAAAATTATCACTTAGGAATTATAATTAAAGGAGCAACACAATAAAAATTAGTTTGGTCTTTTACACATTATCTGCAAGTGTGAACATCAGTCCACATGTACATTGCACTTCAGAACATAGTCAAGATTCTTTGTAGGTAGAAGTATATGCACTGCCAAATATATGTACATATTCAATGTATGCATAAGAGAAAATTCATTTTCGGGGCCTTGAGGGGAATGCTGGGGCAGTGAGTGCACATATACCTGCCGTTTTAGGCATTAACAGATCTTTCACTAGTAATAATAATAATAATAGATAGTTCTCTCTTCAGAAAAGAGATTCTTGTAGCAAATAGTTCTTTGCACTTAAAATCTGTACAAGTCTTGAGTTCTAAGGTGGTATCATGAGAAAGGTAAAATTAAAAGTGAAATTTAGGCATGGTAAACAAATATTTCCCTGGTGGATTCTGTAACTTCCATTTTTCCTTATTCCCTCACTCCTCCTCCTCTACCTGCCTTAGCTTCTGAGGAGAATCGGTGGCAGCTGCTTTTGGTGCTTGCTAGTTCTGCTTGCTGACTTAGCTGCAGGCTGAGAATATTCCCCCTCCCTTCTACGCTCATCATCTGCGTCAGCTCAAATTTAATACATTGAGGGTCATTTTCAAAGCAGTCCACAAAGAGCTTTAAATGTGCAGCTACTTTCTACCCACAAATTTTGGCCCAAAATCTCAAAGAAAGTCTTATGTGCAAAAGCTGGCTTTTACAGTTTGTGGAGTTGGCTGTTCTGTGCAGAAAAATCTCATCTTGCTCGGAGAGGTGCAAATTTCTGTGTGTAGACTCATGCGCATATGTTCTAAAATCAAATGTATGCACGTAAGTCCTTTCCTCACCCTAGCCTAATCCCCCCGGGATGCTGAGTTTCAGTGTGGGTAAAAATATGCACGAAATCATACCTGAAGAAGCCCCTGGTTGATTTTCAAAGTGTAATTTATGTGTGTATAACAGGGTTTTATGCATATAAACCACTTTGGAAATCAACCGCCTAAGAGTTCCTCTTCAGCCCTGGAAAATACCAGGGCTTGTCCCTGTGTCATGTGAGTGGTTGGCGTGGCAGGATGAATGAACCCTTTTTCCAAGGCCATTGAGCCTCCCGTCCCTATTTGTTGACAGCAAGGACTGTCAGCATGGGGCACAGGTTGGGTGGTCATAGTCCTGGGCTTTGATTCTACCTGTGTCTGAACCCATCAAGGTCCTTTAGGAGCCAGAGCACAGCTGTATGGAGGGATGAAAATTCTGTTTATTTATTGTTACGCAAGTTCTGAACTAAGAAAGATTGGATCTGGAAAAACTTGAAAGAACTTTTCATGCCTCAGGAGAAGATTCACATCATTAGATTTAAACACAATTTGGCTTGTACATTCTTTCTATTTCTTGCTTCCTCTAACCTCATTACTTAGTGCCAGGAATGAAACATTTGCACAAGAACAAGATGTTTTCCTGTTGGAATACTTTTCCACTCTCTTTGCTGTTTCCCATCAAAAATTATATATAGATAATGAAATACCTGGTGATTTTTCAGAGGAAAATATAAAATTCATGTTTACTGTAAGTCATTGCTCCCCCAATTAGATGTAACAATAATGTTGGCAATGACATTATTAAGGGTGGCTCAGTTGAGCTGTGACCCTACAAGGGGTACCCCAAATATATATAGTAATACTGTCACGCGGATGCCACCTTCTGTGCTGTGACTTGCTTAGCATATAAGGATGAGTGATCCAGCTCAAATTCTTCAGGACAAGCCGATACACCCACCAAACCAAATAGTTATCTGGTAAAATTTCAGCACCCCCATCAAGTCTGACATAATTGATTCAAAGGGGACATTTACAATGGTGGGAGGTCAATGCAGGCCATCCACTTTAGAACATAGTCAAAATTTGTGAACTATATTAAATCCACTGGGACAGGTTGGCTGTGGGGAGTTACCAAAAAGATGAGCTCCAAATGGATATTTAGTTTAAATTTACTCTTGCACATTTCATTAAGGTTCTAAACTTGCCTATTTTGGGCCTTTGACCCATTAAATTAGTCTCTGCCCTCTTTACTATTTCAGAAACCTTGCCGCAGAGGTTTCGAACTCTTGCCACAGAAACTACCCCTGAGCTGCCTCAGGAAACTGGTGACTGCGCTTAAAGTACATAGAAAAGTTCACATACGAAAGAAACCATTAAAATATACTCCGTGTGAATATGTGTTGCCTGCTGAGTTGAGCTGGAAAGACATGTAGGAATTCAATCAGAAGGAAGACCATGTCAGTGTACTGGATGTGAAGAGAGGTTTACTAGGAAGTCAAACCTAACAGAACATAAAAAGTTTCACAGGTGAGACAAGCCTTTTCAGGGTACTAAATGTGAAAAATGTTTTACACACAAGTCACGGCTTAAAATTCATCAGAAATTTTACAAAGAACAGAAACTATCAGAATGTTCAAAAATGTGAGAAAAGCTTCAGTCACAAATGAGAGCTGAGAAGACATGACATGATTCACCCCAGAGACCTGAGCTCCGAAGGGAGATAGAATAATTGAATACTACAAGTCTTGCTGAGTAACTTCACGTGGTGACCTTCTTGTATAACATGAAGACCAAATCTCAGCAAGGCCACCGCTACTAATGAAGTATAAAAGGAAGCAAAAAGATAAATTCATATCGGCCACAAGTTGCCCAGGATAAAAAGATGCCCATCCTTATCTTAAACTCTAAGGCTAATGATGGTGGAAGAGAGAGTGCCAAATCTTGAGGTGAAAGTAACAATCCTGGTGCAGCTCTAGGCCATTGTAAATCTGTTCATGAAGCAGGAAACAGCCCAACAGAAGCTAATGAATAAAAGAGGACTACCTACAGTTAAGTAACTTCCTGAAGATAAAAGGGAGATAATGTATAGCTACCTTTATGCCATAGCCCCTCTATTTATATTTGTAGGGTATGCAAACGGCCCTTGGCAAAAAAATGGAAGAAAGAGGAAAAGTTGCAAAAGGCAACTGCTGGAAATTTATGATCTTTAGTTAGACAAATCGTAGAATATAAAAACCCAAGTAATAACATACTAAAATAACTGAACAATAATGCAGAAAGAACATTAGCAAAAAGAGATCTGGGAAAAAATAACCAAAGAGAGAGGTGGTAGACCAGCCAAGGAGCACCAGAAGAAAGGTGAGATACAGTGAAAAAGAAAGATGCAATACAGAAGGATGAGAGCAGTGTAAGACAGGCCAGGAAGCAGAGGAGATATGCATGCTGGGGTCCATGAGAGGGAAACACCAAAGTTAAACCTGATAAGGCCATAATAAGTGCAATGAGTGCACTCCCAGTGACGCCGTCTGTGAAATTGGTTAGAGAAAAAAATAAAATATTGCTTTGTCCCTCCTGGGGGACCCATTCTGAACCTTCCATTGTATAACACTGTGGAGTTGCCAACTTAAAATAACAACACTTCTTATTTAAAATTATGTGTGGACATTGAATTTTTCTGCACATTTGCCTTATTGATTTGATTGATTGCGTGCAGTAGCGCTCCTTCTTTGTTTTTTGTAACATAATAGTTATCCATCTAAATGGATTACTGGTTATATTCAGCCTTTATCCAGCTAAATTCTAGCTGGCTAATAAGTTAGGAGGCTAGAATTTAGCCAGATAAGTTAGGGTTGGCCCAGGGAAACATAGAAACATAGAAATAACGGCAGAAGGAGACCAAACGGCCCATCCAGTCTGCCCAGCAAGCTTCCACACTTTTTTTTTTCCTCATACTTATCTGTTACTCTTGGCCCCCATCCGCAACTCCCTGGTTCCAGTTTCCCTCCACCCCTGCCATTGATGTAGAGAGTAGCGCTGGAGCTGCATCCAAGTGAAGCATCCAGCTCAATTGGTCAGAGGTAGCAACTGCTGCAATAAGCAAGTTACTCTCACGCTTATTTGTTTACCCAGCCTGTGCCATTCAGTTCTTGTTAGTTGTCTGAATATAATTCCTCTTTTCTTTATTCCCCCTGCCGTTGAAGCAGTGTGTTGCACTGGATATGTATTCCCAGTGAAGTATCCGGCTTAATTGATTCAGGGTAGTAACAGCCGTAACAATGCTCCCATAATTATTTGTTTGCCCAGACTATGCAATTCATTCCTTGTTGATTGTTGCCTGAATATAAATCCTCTTCTCCTCTTCCCCCCCCCCCTGCCGTTGAAGCAGAGAGCTATGCTGGATATGCACTGAAAGTGAAGTATCAGTCTTTCCCCCCTGCCGTTGAAGCAGAGAGCTATGCTGGATATGCATTGAAGTGAAGTATCAGACTTATTTGGTTTGGGGTAGTAACCGCCGCAACAAGCAAGCTACTCCCTGGGTTTTTTGTGAATGCAAATCCTTTTTTTCCACATTTCCTCTTGCCGTTGAAGCATAGAGCAATGCTGGAGTTGCATTGACAGTGAGTGTGTTTATTGAATAAGGGTATTAATCTCCAGGTAGTAGCCGTAATTTCCGCAAGCTACCCCCATGCCTCTTCTCTTCATTCACATCCTTTAGACTTTATGGATCCACAGTATTTATCCCACACCCCTTTGAAGTCCTTCATAGTTTTGGTCTTTACCACTTCCTCCGGAAGGGCGTTCCAAGCATCCACCACCCTCTCCGTGAAGAAGTAACTAGGAGGAGTTGAGTTAGCCTGCTAAGTAAACTGGGAGAAAAGCCTTAATGAATCTGGCTCTTAGGCTGATCGAGTCAAAGAGTTGTCCTAAAGTTAGCCAGCTAAATAATTAAGATAGCTAGCTATATTCAGAAGTGTGGCTGAACTGTTGAATATACCTCCAAAGTTAGCCGGATAAGTTTATCTGGCTAACTTTGCTATCTGGACTGTGTTTGAATATAGACCTCCACATGTCTCTTCATCAAAACCTGCAATAATCAATTGATCGGATAGCGAGAACTAACACCACAATGGTTAATACCAGGAAGAACACTTATTCTTCCAAAGGTAGACCCAAGAAGCATCCCCAAAAACTATCAACCAATAACTTGTCTACCTACTGCAATAGACCCAGATGGAATATAAAATCATGCTGGCTCTCATAACATCTTGGCAAGAGAACAGAAGGATAAGAAAGGAGGAGCAAATGGAGCCAAAGACTAGCTTGATGCTAAATAAAGTCATCATGTCCAGATGTAAGAAAGTTTGAAACTTCAGTATAGCATGGATTGATTATATTACAACTTTTTATAGACTCCCATACTCTTGGATAAAATAATTGCCATGAAATGTACCTTTAGGGGTAGATTTTATAATTTTGCGCGAGCGTGTACTTTTTTCACGCACCAGGCGCGAACAAAAGTACGCTGGATTTTATAAGATATGCGAGTAGCCGTGCGTATCTTATAAAATCCGGGGTCGGCGCGCGCAAGGGGGTGCACATTTGTGCAACCTGCGCGCGCTGCCTGTTCCCTCCGAGGCCGCTCCGAAATCGGAGCGGCCTCAGAGGGAACTTTCTTTCCACCCCCCCGCACCTTCCCCTCCCTTCCCCTACCTAACCCACCCCCCCGGCCCTATCTAAACTCCCCCTACCTTTTGTTGGCAGATTTACGCCTGCTGAAAGCAGGCGTAAATCTGCGCGTGCCAGCGGGCTGCTGGCGCGCCATCACCTGACCCAGGGGCTGGTCTGGAGGCCTCGACCACACCCCTGGGCCGGCGCCACGCCCCCGGGCCGGCCCCGAACTGCCCCCTGACCCCGGACACGCCCCCTCCCCGCCCCTTTTACGAAGCCCCGGGACTTACGCGCGTCCCGGGGCTGTGCGCCGCGTAAATCCGGCCAGATTTACGCGCGCAGGGCATTTAAAATCCGGCCCTTAATGTTTAATCATCGGTCCAAAAAGAGAAATTCATAAAAAGTGTAGGAGCTATTGGACCTATACTTAGACGTTAGTAGGCTTGAAATTAGCCATATATCTCATAGTATGATGGCCCACTGTACAAATTTATGAGAATCAATATATCAGTAGCTTCGTAATAATATTTGTTTTGTATCTATCCTGCTGTCAAAGTTCAGATGGGTATTAGAAAGATACAGAAATAATATAATTGTATTGCGCGACCAGCCTGATTAAAAAGAACCTCTAAGCACACCTTCCTTGATATATTGTTAGTACATATTACATTCTATGATCTCCAGAAGGAGGCTGCCTTTGGCACAATACAAGCACTAAGATGAGCTCTAGTAATTAATTAGAGAGATTGAGATTGTACTCAACATACCCTGGTTGATGAGTGAGGTTCATCCCTTTTATGGTATGTAAAAAAGTAACCTATTTGGTGATACCACCCCGAGAGAAGTAGACTGCTTTCAATAGCATCCTATACTCTTGGATAATAAACTTCCTTGAAATATACAGAGTGAACCCTGCATTGATCAAGAACATCAAATTTGCCTTAAAAATGTGGCAGATCACACTCCATCTGACCTATGAAGCTGGGCAATTTTATTAAAAAAAAAAAATTTATATCCCGCCTATCTATAAGTCCTAACATCAAGATCCAATGACAAATATGACAAATGTTTTAGGAAGATTCCCTGTCACCAGTCTTGTTTTGTCTGGCACTAAATCCATTGAGTTACTCACATTAACTCTGGGTTATGAATTTAGCCTTCATCCTAGAGATACTACTAATGACCCACAGATAATATCTCACCTACTGTTTGCAGATGACTTGAAGATTTACAGCTCCTGAGACCATTTTGTAGCAGAACAACTCCGAGTAGTGAAAAAAGCTTCTCAGATGACATTTGGCCTGAACAAAATATGTTAAGCAACCTTTCTTACAGGAAAACTAAGCAAAGCTGAAAACATCTTTTTGACTAAAGGCGGTAGTATAAAAACTTGAACCGAACCCTCTCAACACCCTTGAATTGAAAAAAGAAATGAGTCCGGGACCTTCAGTGGACTGACACCATATCTGTGGCTTTCATGCCCCTCCCCCCCAACACCTTGCAGGCCACTAATGACTCCATGGCATTTCATTGCCAAAGGAAATGTATATGCCCATTTTTTTGTTCTCCTTTTTGCTTTTCTTTTGTTTCATTTGTTTGCTTCATTTCTTTTGGTTTTGTTTGCATTTTAAATTTAAAAAAAAAAAAAAAAAAAATATATATATATATATATCCAATCCACAGTGAACCACCCCGCCCAACACATGCACACTTCCTGGATCATCCCCCAGATTCTCCTCCCTCCCCCAGCCCCTCCTCTTCCTGAAAAATGTTTCCATGGGGAAAGAGTGAGCCTCAGCTGCTCCAGTCCTGCAGCTGCTGCTACTGCAAATGGTGCTGGCAGAGAGAGGCCTGCGCTATTGTAACTTTTTTTTTTTTTGCCTTACCCAATGGTGTCAGCTTGATTCTGGGCCCTGGATGTACTTTATAGCCAACCGGCACCATTTTTCAAGAGGATCCAGTGGGGCAAGATGAACGGGTATCATTTCTGCCACTTTCACCAGTGCTACAGAAGGGGGTGATCGCAGGGGCATGCTTTTGTGAAAAAAAAAAAATCCTCATCAAATAGTGTGCACTGTTTGTCGAAACAAAGAAAAAACAGAACCATTTTCAGGATTTTTATATCAGTTGGGGATTCAGTTTGTTTGAAACAAACAACCAAAATTGGCTTCTCTGTCAGTTTGAATTGCAAATTTGTTTCAAATCAATGCACATCTTTAGCGGTCAGAGGGACTGAAACTGCCAGAGACGGGAGCTGGTGGTTCCCCTTCCTTCACAGAGCAGCAACTGCTTTTCAGTGTCACAGCTACTAACACATTCATGCACAACTGTAAAGTAAGGGGATATTATCTAGATCCAACCTCTGTCTAGATTCACATCATTGTTACGGCATATTAGTTCATATAAGAGCTATTCTTGCCAGAATGTACTGTAACACATGCATCAGATCTTGGTCAGAGATGAAGACGCAAGTTCCTTGCACGTGTTGTGCACATTCATTTTTTCCTATCTGATTTTGCAATACTTATGTGTATATTATTTATGGAGCCAACTATGCAACTTCCACAAAATCACCTTCTCCAAATACCTCCAAAGATTCAGTGATTTCATATGGAGCTACACTAGAAGCCAATCAGTGCAAAGTGATGAAAAATGTATACCTTTAGGAAGCACTGAAATAGCATATATACCATAAATAAAGTATTCTACCCTAAGGGAATGGAATTACCCCTATTTTTTGCCATTTGAATTCATCCCTGACAAGAATGATTCCCCTCACTCTCTCTACCGCCGAAATGAATACTCCTGCCTGCCTGTAAGTTTTTCACCAATTATTTCCCTGTATGCCATTTAAATACATTGAAATGACTCCAAAAACTTACTTTGTCTGGCTCCCAGTCAACAAAAAAGCTATTAGAGGATAGACAAATTAATGCAATTATCTTTCTAAAAAAGGCTTATAAACCTTTTGTCTTAGGACAAACAGGAGCTTAATACAGAAATTAGTGCAGAGTTTCCACAGCATTACTCTCCCCCCGTAGCCTTAGAACCTGAGGAGAGAGGGTGTCCTAGACATGAGGAGCTATCCCGTCTCTTGAAAGGCAATCTTTCTCAAAGCCCCTAGGAAGATTTTGTTGAAACTGAGATTCTGCACTGAGGTGGGGGAATTCCAGGATTACCAAGAAAGAAAGAAAGAAAAGGGACCGAGAACAAGGCAGGTATTGTGAGAATTTGGATCTATTGCAAAAAAAAAAAAAAAAAAAGAAGTGTCTATTGAGTCATTGCAATGAAAGAGATGCAAATGACAGCAGAAAGTGCCAGTGATGGTCTGGGATGGTAGCCCTGGCATCAGTGGACTCTGCTAAGGGGCTCCATGACATCACAATGAGCACTTTGACTGTGATGGGTCACAGAAATGCCTTTCTCCTCGCTGACCATTCTTACATCCTTCTGACTTGCAAGTGCTGATTGACTCCAGAGCTCTGTGAGACTACTACGTCTGCATTTTGAGCGTCAGCTCTGTAGGTCTTTGTTTTCACTGGCAGGAAGGGGATAGTTTTTAATATTATTGAAATTTGCTCTAGGCATTTTTTTTTTTTTTTTACATCACACCTCAGGTATTTTCACTTTACTAAAACCCCACCTTTCTGAGGCTGGCTTTTAAATCCAAAGACCTGTCACTACCTAACCATAATCGTGTTGATTTTAACCTTGTTTTTCTCTAACAAATACATCTCCTGAAATCCCTTGTTGTGTGCGTTGTCTGTGTGTCTTGACTAGTCTGTAAGCTCCATGGAACAGGGACTCCAAGGTTGACCCTGGGGTGGTGTGGGTCCCAGGGTTCATCAACTGCAGCGAAGCCCCTCTTTTAAATTAAAAAGTGTGGGGGAGGGTGGCAGCTTTTCGTCCATACCACCTGCCAATGTAACTCCTGCCAACACTGGGAATGGGAAGTAACGTTGTAACTTAGTAATGACGGCAGATAAAGACCAATGGTCCATTAAGTCTACCCAGCAAGTTGGTTATGATAGTAACAGCCGCTCCATGCAGTTACCCCTCCCGTGACTTCTGTTAAGTTTAGTAACTGCTGTTCCATACATGTTTACCCACCCTCCATGCGGAAACGTCACACCAGAACCTAATATGGTTTACCCTAGTTCATCATTCCTGTCTTCCAAGGCTCCACAGTGTTTATCCCACGGCCTCTTGAATTCCAATACTGTTCTCGTCTTCATCACCACCTTTTCCAGGAGGGCGTTCCAGACAGCCACCACCATCTCTGTGAAGAGATATTTTCTGATGTTGGTAGTCTGTCAAACTCCCCTGGAGTTTTCATCTCATGACTCCTAGTTCTACAGTTTCTTTTCCCGTGGAAAAGGCCTTAGGTTTGTGCATCATTAATACCTTTCAGGAATCTGAAGGTCTGTATCATATCTCCCCTGCACCTCCTCCTTCAGCCTCTCCCCAGAGCTCTTCCAAAACAGACTCAACACCACCACGGCGGTCACTCTTCTCTGGGCTATTGAAAGACATCTTGCCAAGGAGCAACAGTGCAGCTTTTATTATTTCAAAATAAAAGCAGTAAAATAAATGTTCGTAAATGGTTAACAGTAAGCAAATATGAAAAAGCTACACGGTCAAACCGGTTTCCAGTGATATTGTGCCCTAGGGCAATAAATTAAACCTTAAATCTACTGGTACCATGGCTTTGTATATATTTTCATTATTAGTAAGCTATTACACTGAAGGGTGTATATTTGCACTAATTACTAGGCCCAATAATACACATGCATAAACATACATAATCCCCTCCCTAGGCATTAGAAACTTGAAAGCAGTTGCTGTGCCACATATATAGTCCTTCAACACTTGGGGGTTAGCAGAAAAGTGATATGCCCTCAGTGTTTCTGAGATCTACAGGCAAAAATGAAACATGTAAAGCTGGAATAGTGACAGGACTAGGGATTCAAGGATTTAAATTAGAAACAATAAAGAGCTTAAGTTTAACTGTAATCCATGGGATTACTTTTGGTGAAGATGAATATCTGTTTTCAATGCAGTAATGGATGTCACTGGAGTATATTCTGATGGCTCACCTATTTATTCAAGTGCCAGGAACAGACCTCTTCTCCTGCAGGTGTGTGGGAACCCCTTCTGAGAAGTGATCTTCTCTCTGGTCTGTGAGACCTTTGACTTTGGGGCACTATTCACTGCAGCCTACATGCAATCATAGATGACAGGGGTCCTTCAGCAGCTCTCAGTCATGACTGCAACAACATGGGTTCAGCAGAGAACTGGTTCTGTAACTCCTAGCGAGTTACAGCTAGTCTCTTCCCAAGCTATCCACTAATCTTCCATTGCCCGATATACCTGGGATATTAATGCATAAATCCCTGCAGGTGACATTAGGACTAACTGAACAGAATCACAGGCAGCCTTTCTGCTCTCCTATATCTCTCTCCAACCTCACTCCAAAATCCTGGGCAGATTTGAAATTCTTGTCCTCTCAGTTTTTTCATTAACCAAATCCTCCATTGGTTCTTAGAATCATGTGTTCCGAAGCATAATGCAATCCCATGAGGCAATGACAGGTTGAGGCAGCCATATTGAGAAGGGCTGCTGATGTCCCAGAAGCAGTAAGTCAACAGAGTCCTGTCTGCATTTTTATGACAGGTATGAAGATATGGTGTTTCTGCACAAAAGCAAGATAAGGGGGCACTACATTTCCCCTAGGGATGAGCAGTCTTTTTTTTTTACTTTTTAATCATAGATCTATAGGCATCAGAGATATGAAAAACAAAACTTCCAGTTTCCATCAAATGGGTACCTGTGCCTTTCCAGTCATTGGTTAGTCAATTGCACTCTCCAGGCAACTCAGGCTGGTTGCTGTCACTTGGCAATGTAACATATGTAAAGATACCACCATACAAAATGAAACAAAACAGTACTGAGCCAGGTTGGCAGAAAAAATGGATTCTCCTGGTCCACTTATGGAAGCCTCACAGGACATTTGCTTGTAGGGCAGAGAGCTCAGACTTATGTAGCTGGCTCACTGGAAACTGGGCATGGCCCACCAAAGAGGTCTACCTATTTCTAGAGAAGCCAAGAGGTTAATTGGCTAAAAATGTCTGCTGACCTTCACTCCTACTAAACAGAAAACATGGAATTCTGGGTCCAGTCAGGGAAGCTCCATGGGTGACTGGTTGGGTCTAGGGCTACCAGATATGGTGGGTAGTGAACCTTTACTCATCCAGATCCTATTCAAAATATTTTTTTAAAACTTCACTGGAAAAAAATTATAACCAGATAGCTAGAGATTTGGATGGAAGTTTGATTGAGGCCGGATTTGCTTCCCTTACCCAACCAGCAGATCCAAGAGCTTGGTATAAATTTCTGGGTTTCCCTCTGGAGTATATAGTCCTAACTGGGACATCCCAGCTGGCCATGAAGGAGTACACTTCCCCCATACAAAGAGCTTTTCCAGATCAGCCTATTAACCCGGACCAAGGACACAATGTAGAGATACCACTTCTCTGGGTTTGAAGTGGAACTTATTACCCAGATAGGGACACAATGTAAGGACACCCCTGCAGGCCATGGAGGGGCATGCCTCATGGTACTCGGAGCTTTTTTGGGACAGAAGCAGCGCACCATAGTCCAGTTTGAGCCCCTGCTGTTGGAACATCCCTGCTGGCTATGAAGGTGTGCTCTTCTCCATAAACGGAGCATCTCTGGATCAAAGCAGAGCACCTTATCCTGGCCCCGGTGTTGGAACACTCCTGCTCGCCAAAGAGAGGTTGGTACTCTTTCCCTTATTTGGTGCTTCCTTGAGGGAGAAACAGAATTCATGTTTTTGTTTTCTCACCTCCTCAGCAGCTGGGCTGGCAGGTCTTTGAGGCATCCCCCTTTCCCCACAGATTGATTTAGCTATTCAGACCCAAGCAAGGATGGTTCAGGCACTCATGATGTCTTCCTGACGGGGCAGCACACCTCCCAGGTCTTTTGTTGACACTTTTTTAAAAATGTTGGTGATGCTAGCTTTTGGGACCTACAAATGTTTATTTACTGACTTATTAGGTTTCTTGACAATGATCAGAATTAATTTTAATTTTTGTTTTTGTGATTAATACCTTGATTGCACTACTTGATTGAGAAGAGTGTTAATAGTTTGACTGGAGCGTTGAGTGAGATAGGATGTAGATGTAACGGATGTCAACGGCTGTATCCTGTTTTGTTGTAATGATGGTTATGATATGTTAATCTGAAGTCTGGGATGATCAGGGTAATTCATGGCTTTACCCCATACACTCCAACAATTATTCTTCTGAATATCTGACTACTAAGTGAGTTTCAATAAAGTTAGATCCATTTGGATGCACATTCTTGGATATGTTTTGCTTTATGCGATAATCTGGAAATGGAAAGTTTTTTGTGCACTAATCTGGAAGTATATGGTTGAATTTTGAGTTTGCTGTGATAAGAACATATTTTGTGTCATAATCTTAATTTGGTTGCTAAATTTCACCAGTCTAACAGTGGTTGTGTGGTATGATCAGAATAATAAGTAGGTGTGTGATCTATTACTGTATCACTAAATTTCCTCTATTTAGTTTAGAGGTTAGTTAACATAAGATCGCTCTTATTTTGGTAATGGGCTATTTGGACTAGCTTGGAATTGAGAGCCACACTATACATAAAAATTTAGGTGCAGGCTGCTGTAATATCAGTTCATGCCAGCAACCTAATGTATTTAGATCTAATTGAGGGACCATAGAGAATATTTGTTTCTTGATATTTTGTATGTAATCTGTATTAGAGCTCTGATATGGTTGTATTTACATGTTTGGTGTTACAATAGCATGGTTTTTTCTTTCCTTTTCAATAATGCAACAGTTATAATTTATGTAATTATCAGTAAACTGGGTAATGCTAATTTATAATTTATTTTTCCAAGAGAAGGAATTTGCTTCCCTTTTATAAACAGATACATGTTTTGTTAACTTGATTTATTGGTTGTTATTATGAGTCCTTCAGTAAAATTAATCTCTTTGAATATTAAAGGTCTTAATAGTTCCATTAAAAGAGAAAAAATTTTACTTTATCTAAAGAATGCAAAATTTGACATTATACTTCTTCAAGAAACTCCTATGACTTATAAAGATACAGTCAGGCTATCTCTACATGAGTAAGAAAACTGGAGTGTCAATTTTATTCAGAAGGTCTATTGAAACTCAACTAATTTCACAAAAATCAGATGAAGATGGGAGGTAGGTCATGGCTATTTTGGAAGTAGATAGAAATGTTTTCTTTGTTCAATGTTTATGATCCCTTGGAGGGAACTTTTTTTTAGCTCCCCCCCCACCTTTCCCTCCCTTCCCCTATCTAACCCACCCCCCATCCCTACCTAAATCCCCCCTACCTTATTTCTTCGCGTTACGCCTATGCCGGCCAGCTGCCGGCATGCCAACCCCCGGCACAGGCCGCTGTGCCGGAGGACTCGGGACCACCCCTGGACTGCCGCCACACCCCGACCCGCTGCCCTGCCCTGACCACGCCCCCAGACCGCCCATTTTTGAAAGCCCCGGGGCATACGCTCATTCCGGGGCTTGTGCGCGCCGCCGAGCATATGCAAAATAAGCTCGGCACGTGCAGGGGTAGGTTTTCGGGATTACATGTGTATCTTACGCGCGTAATCCTTTGAAAATCTACCCCTATGGGCCTTAAATCCAGCTACTAGAATTCACCAGTGCAAAATGTCTGGGTCGTCTTCTCCTCAAGGAAACATCACCTCAGCATCATCCCCAGTTGGCTCAGGAAACGGAAGATCTGAACTAGGAGAAAATCCTACATCCTCCAACTGGCAGTGTATAGCTGGTTGCAAATGAATCCCTGGGTATTTGTGAATAAAGGCTCATAACATTGGATTCCCATCTCTTCTTCCAATTGAACTAGAAGTCCAAAAGGAGGAGGAAATTGCACATATATAATACAAAAAAATAGAACCAAGGCCATGTCTTAAAACCTCATGGAAGTGGATTGGAAGATCTGGGAATTTATTTTGCATTACATTGAAAAATGTGCATATTTTTTTTAACCAAAAGGAGGGACTCCCTCTCCAATCCTTCCAAACATATAGGGCGGTTAGATACAACAGGGACATATCTGGGTCTGGACTATTCAAAAATGGGTTTCCCATGCTGGATTCAATGCTACTCTAATTGATTGTAAGCTATTCAAATGTCTCTGGTCATTTAAATTTATTGTAATCCACCTCTAGATCAACTTTGGAAAAAGGCAAAATATCAAATCTCCATAAATAAATAGCGTCTGAGTTAACTGGGAACTATAATGAACATTTAGAGCCCATCAGTCTGTCTGGAAATGCAAGCTGCACATGAAAGTTTTTGTCTCTGTAAGGAGCTACAGGCTGAGCAGAACATTACGTTCTCTTTATTGAACTGCAGGCTGAGCCGTAAAGGAGAACTCACAACCTTTCATCCTCAAAATAGATTTCTGGGCCATTCGCCGTTTTAAAATCCAATTGTAAATGTTAACATAGTGATGAATCTACACCACCACCACATCCTGATACCACCCTTCTACAGAAAAGAAAACACTGCCACGGTAAGATGACATCACTCCCTGAATGTACAGACAGCCCAAATTTGCAGCGCTGGTTTCAGGGATGGGGAGAACCAAAATGACAGCAAGCATGCTCATTCCCCAACCTTTGATCAATATTGTGTACGAGAGACAGAGCTATGAAGCAGAGAGCAGTGCCACTTGTCAATTATCATACATATCATTTGCTAAAAGCTTGGCAGAAAAATGCATGCACCCTTATTGGACATGTAGTAAGAGATATAAAACAGAGGTCAAACTGTGAGCAGTAGCACCAGTCGTCAAGGCTTCAACCATATCTATTGTCCATTCATCTTTCACATGCATTCCTAATTGAGTATATTTATAAATCAATTATCTAAAAAAAAAAAGGAAGCAAACTTTATATTCATTCTCCTTGTGCTTAGATCAGAAAAGGCCAGGCATTCTGGTTGTAACTTGAGGAGTTTACTTTGGAAATTTAAATATGAATGGGGAATTATGTAGGGGGATGGATTGTCTAGGACGAGGAGAAGAAAGGATGGTGGTTAGGAGAGAAGCACATTCAAAAAAGAATAGGTAGCCGGGAGGTTGACCTGGTGAATGGGGTTAAAATCACAAAATATATAGCAAGAATCATATACTGCCACTGGGCATGTGTGCAATTGTACCTAGACCCTACACACTCAGAACTTAAACAAGTCACTTTGGAGGTAGTTTTGCCTGCATAGATTTGCTGGCAAATGCACACAGAAAGCTACACCAATTTTCAAAGCAAACTTATACGGATACGTTTGCTCTGAAAATTATCCACACAAAGGTACACCTGCTAATTTGTGTGTGCTAATTTTTTTAGGAAATTTTACCTGCATAACTTTGAAACTTAATAATAATAACAATAATAATAATAGTATTAATTATTGTATAGCATAAGCCAGATGTACACAGCACTGTACAGAAAAACATAATGGACAATCTCTATTACTTGGAACTTACAATTTAGTCACGACGTCAGACAGACAGGACACACAACCAAAAATACAAAAACAAATGGAAGGCTTTGAGATAAGGCAGCAAAGCCACGACTAAGAAAGTATACAGTAGGTGGTTATAGGTGGGACTGAATTTAGGATTTTCATGGATGTTGGAGCTGCAATATTTCAAACTCTGGTTATATATGATTGGAAAAACCAAAAGTCTGCAGGGAAGTGCAAGCCTTTTCCCCAACCCCCATCCCTGGGTGTGCCTCTGCTTAGTCTGGGTACATTTACCTGTGCACCGGACTTCTGCATGTGAACTGATCTGCATATCAGGCAGACAATTTTTTTAACAGGCCATTTTGGCAGGAAGGCAACGTTTTATTCGTGGAAAATGACTTCTAAAATTACCCTTATGATCTGATGTCTAAATTGAAAATAATTATTTTTCCTCTTTTTGTCATGTTATTGTTCCTGTCATACTGTTTTTCGGCCTGCCTTCTACTATTGACTTGACTCAAACAATGTTTTCTAGGATATGTAGTTCTGTTTTACAAGACAGTATTATACACAGCTCAGAATGTCTTGGTTTGGAAAGATAAAACAGGACAGAATAAAAAATGACAGTGGCCAAGGTCAACCTTCAATCTCTCATCATATCTCCCTTTAAAGATACTGGCATGTATGTTATACTGCCAGAAAATCTCAACTACTGAGAATCTTTTCCAAGCAGGTGCACAACACAGTTCAAATTACTTTCCATCATGGGTCTATGTCAGTCTTTAATCAGTGGGCCCCACAATAACAGAACACTTTGCAAATAACACTTATTGGCTATGAACCTTATACATGATGATGCAGACAGGGGCCTCCCTCAACTATTTAAGGTGCCCATCCACAAACATGGTCACTTTCTAGACCTAATATATCACTCTGCAAACATTAATACTGACCATGGCACTATATCAGTGGGCCCTATCTCAAGGTCCGACTATTCTCTGGTTCTGACTGCTATACCATTCCCTACAGCAATCCATGTTTCCCACCCAGTCAAGCCTTCCATCAAGAACCTATCATCCATCTCAAATGATGTATTAATACAAAACATCCCTGAAACCCCACCCCTAGTAAACCTGCTGGAGTCCCTGGTCAAATGCTAGAATGAACAATTCACCAATACCGCCAACACCCTAGCCCCACTCAAAAATAAACCCTTCAGACACCCCAGGAACATGCTATGGTTCCATGAGTGTTTCCTCCCCCTTAAACATAAATCTCGGCAACTTGAACATGCATGAAATAAAGATAACTCAGACTTCAACCTTCAAAACTGCAAGAAGCAAGCTAAAATATATAGAACAGCCATTTGACTAGCAAAAAAGGACTGTCTCCAATCAACTGAAGCTCTCAATGAACCATCCTTCCAAACTGTTTGAATTAGTACAGAAGCTCTCCAAACCAACTCCTTACATAATCTCTACCCCTATAGAGGACTTCTCTGCGAAATACTTTGCCAACTTCTTCTCTGAAAAAATCCTAGCAGTCCACTCAGCCTGGTTTGGTCACTTTTTGAAACAGGATGCTAGGCTTGATGGACCCTTGGTCTGACCCATATGGCAATTTCTTATGTTTTTATGTTTTTTTCTTATGAATGTTATCCTACCTTCCGTCACTTCTCCTACAGATCCTCTTACCCCCACTCCTGCAGGAACACAACTCCCTCAAGATAGCAGAATTCTAGCCTTCTTCAATGCCATCACTCCTGAAGAGGTGGAAGATATCCTCCAAGGTATCAGCCAATCCCCCAGTTCACATGGTCCAATCCCACCAAGATTCATCTGTAGCTTAAAACACATCTTGGCTAGCAGGTATAATAAACAACAGCCTATTCCATGGCTCCTTTCCAGAGTTGCTTAAAGAGGCAGTAATCAAACCTATCCTAAAAAGTCCTGGCTCTGAACCCAACATCCTGGACCACTATTGTCCAATCTCAGCTTCCCCTTCCTGTCTAAGCTAGTAGAAAAAGTGGTCCACTGCCTATTTTCAGACTTCCTAGAAGAGGGGAACATTTTCCACTCCCAACAATCCAGCTTCAGGAAAGGACAATGAACAGAAACAGACATCACAAATAGGATTCACCTTAATGCTGATCAAGGGGGAGATACCATTCTCATCCTACTTGATGTTTATGAGAAAAAAAAGAAGTGTGAGGCTTGCTGGGCAGACTGGATGGACCGATTGGTCTTCTTCTGCCATCATTTCTATGTTTCATTTCTATGTTTCTATGTTACTGCAACATTCGATACAGTTGACTCATCCAGCAACTCAGAAACATTGGCTCCACTGGTACTGCCCTCAGTTGGTTGATATCATTCTTGTCCAACAGAACACAATCTGTTTCATGGATCAGCAAATCTTCATCCCCCAGAACCTTCACGAGGAGTTCCTTAAGGCTCTGTCCTTTCCCCAACACTCTTCAGTATCTATATTCAGCAGTATGTGATCTCATTCAGACCTTTAACATCAAATGTACTTGTTCGCTGACAATATCTAACTCTGCGTCAGCATTAGAGCTGAATCTCTACAATTGTCTCTCAGCAACAGCCCAGTGGCTCAACAGACATAAATGCAGGTTCAACCTCTCCAAATCGGCACTCCTCTGGCTGAGGAGAAAGGGTCACCCCTTACATTTTTTTTACCATTCCTAGCAAGCACCTCCCTCCAACCAAAAGAATCCGTCCAGAGCCTGGGGATCCAACTTGACATGTCTCTTTTGATGACATCCCATATTTCTAATGTACTGAGAGCCTCTTTCATGCATCTTTGTTGAATTAGACAACTACACCATTACTTCAACCACAATGACAGCTTCAATCATCCATGCTCTAATCACCAGTTGTCTAGATTATTGCAATACCCTATTTAATAGTATCTCCAAGACCAACATATGACGTTTGCAACTCATGCAAAACACTGCAGCCAGATTCTTGGTAGGTGCCAAAACCTCAGACCACATAAGACCCATCCTATATGATCTTCACTGGCTCCCTGTGGAAGCCAGGATAAAATTCAAGATTCTCTGCCTTACCTTCAAATGTGCGAACAGACTTGCTCCAGAAAAACCTCTTACAGCTCCTGATACCTTACGCCCCTTCTAGAGAATTCCATTCTTCACAATTTGCCCTTTTTGCCTCCCCACCCTTGACTACTGCAAAACTGTCATGAGACTGAGAGCCTTTAGCTGTTATGCTTCCAGACTCTAGAATGAGGTTCCACAGTCCATTCTCCTTGAATCATACTACCTCACCTCCACTATAACTCCATTCTATCTGCTTGAACCCTTGATCTATCCATTTCAGTCCTCAATCTGATTATAGTGACACCAATTTTTAGCTGTGACCCCTTCATATAAAATGATTCTCTTCTCTTTTCACTACCAGCAATCCCATTCACCGGGAAGGCATCTAGCCACCTCAACTACTTTATATCCTTCCTGCGGCAGTCTAACACAGGGGATGACAATCAGATATCATCTGAAAATATAAATTAAAGACTCCAGAACCTAGATGGCTTCCTGCTCGGTCACTGTTACCATCATCTCATACTTACTTCAAGACCTCTTTAATTGTATATTGTGTATGTTTTATTTATTTATTTAACAGTTTTATATACCGACGTTCATCAGAGATATCACATCGGTGTACATTGAACAAAAACATAACGCTGAAGTAGCATTTGACAAGGAACGTGGAGGATAAATATAAAAGAGCCTAAACTAGAAAATTCAGAATTATATATATTTACAGGATAATATAAGTGTTATATATGATATTTACAGGTTATCATCAGTGTTATATATAATATTTACAGGATAAATATTCCTGGTTCTATCTCTTGTTTTTTGGTTCTTTCAATAGTTCTGGTTCGTTGTTCGATGTCCAATTGTTCTTTTGTACGTTGCTATGAGATATTTACATTAATCTGTAAGGCTATCCATAATTATTTCTAAATACAATACATAACTAGCAGAATTAGAGGCAGATTTATCAAAGTCAACTCAAAATGAGATCTTGATTGGCCAACCTACAGACATAAGGATAACAGGTTTAGTACTTTAATGGCTTTGCTCCTTTTTGCTAGACAGATCACAGTTTGTCTATATAGAAGGAAATTTGTCAAAATCTTACACAGTGTAGTGTGGAGTCCCTCAGGGCTTCTTATTATCCCTTATGATATTTAATCTGTATATTCAGCCTTTGGGAAAAATCATCAAAGAATTTGTTGTTTCTTATCACTTCTTTGTTGTTAGCATTCAATTATATTTTCCCATGCATTTTCACAGGAATGAGGCAATATTTAGATTTAAGTCAATGTTTAGCTGTAATACAGAATTGGATGCGGATCAACAAACTTCCAAGACCAAGACTCTTGAGTAAGAAAGCATAAAATTCATGAGCCAGGACCATCTTTGATAACTGACAGAGCTGGTCTCTAGTGAAGTATCAATTATGTAACTTGGAGGTGATTATTGATTCAGGGTTTATCATGAAAGCATGCATTTTGGCAATAGTAAAAAAATGTTTTGTGTAAAATGAAACAATTATGTCAAGTTTACCTACTATTCGAAAAGGACAGTTTTGCCACTATCGTCCTGGCAAGAACACATCTAGATTTAGATTATTGCAATGTTTGAAGCCAGGGCTCCCAGTGAAAAATATTAGAAGACTTCAGATTATTCAAAATTCTGCTGCTAGACTGCTGGCAAGTTGTAATTTTAGACAGCATATTTCTCTTTCTAAGCCATTTGCACTGGCTTCGGATAATATTAATGCTTTAAACTTAAAGTATGACACTAACATTTAAAACTCTCCAAGGAATAGATCAGGAACGTAACCAGAATTGAATGTTTTAGGGGATTTCAAGGTTAGCATGCGTGGGCACTGTGGCCAGTCCCCTTCCCCCTCTTATATGGAACTTCACAGCAGTGGCTACAAAACGCTATTAATTTCTGGCAACACTCTCTCCCTCCTGTCTCTTCACTATCTCCCTGGCCTGTCTCCTCTGTTTCTCTCTCTCTCTCTCTCTCTCTCTCTTTCTCTCTCTGTGATTATGGAAACTAATTTATGTACAAGTGTTAATCTCTCAGGCGGCTATACAGCAATTATGTAAATAGGCTTCTACCCAGCTCAGGTATTCCTGAAATTTGAAGGGTCTGGGGGCAGGTGGCAGGAAGGGGAATAAATAATTTCCTTCCAAAGGTAAACAAAGATTGTGATGGCCTCAAACTTTTACAGGTCTAGCCCAAGGGCAGTGATGTTTCACATTCAATGGAGGCCACTTAAAGGCACAGGAGATCATAAATTGGCAGTGGTTCCAGTGCTTCTAGGCCCCATAACTGCTGCAGCTTTAAAAAGCTGATGGGTGGGACCCTGTGCTAGGGGTAGGGGTCTGAGCCAAAAGTGTGTGTGTGGGGGGTGGGGGCACAGGACCCGAGGCTCACCCTTGGCTATGTCTCTGGAATAGATTATAGAAAAATATTTCAGAGTGCGCCCTCTGCTCAGAGAAAGAAGACTTTTTCTGTGTGCCCTCAAAAAAAAAAAAAAAGATTAATGAATTTATAAGAACAGTTTTTTTTCATGCACAATCTCTTGATTATGAAATCAGCTTCCATGGGAAATATGTTTGACTGAAAATCTTATATTTTTTAGGTGTCTACTGAAGACCTGGTTGTTTTTAGTGATTTTTGCTTTCTGCTAATTTAACATAGGCTTTGGGTGAGAAGTGAGTTAGTTTGATATTTTAAATAATGATGCAGTTATCATACATTTTGAGCTTTATTGTTTGGTTATTTTATGTATGGTTGGGTTTTATAGTGATGCTGCCAGGGATTGTATAATGTGATGGTTCTTGTGTTTTCTGCTGGTGATCTCAATAGGTATTATATAATATGTATTTTAATCATTAAATGGGTGGTTTTGTGCTTTGGATCCTTGTTATATTTTATGCTGATGATGTGTATGTAAGTATTGTATAATATATGTTATACATTATTTAATGTGATTCTTATGCTTTTATGTTTTTGTATTTTTTATTTATTTTTACCCCATTCTGAGCATCCAGGAAAAATGGGTAAGAAATTTGAATAATTAAATCAATAAAATAGATCATTCCATATATAGCCTGATCAACAGTAATGCCAAATATGATATATATCAATCAGTGGGTACCAGTCTTTATTATTTGCAATGCTACCGTAACGTCTGGCCAGCCACAGGCAGACCCCGCAACTAGCCACATTTACCCTTAAGCGCCTTCCACGCGGGAGGAACATCGCCATACTGCTCCTGTCCCAGGCCTCCTTTCACACGCATGGTGTGTCACAATCCCACAGTGGGAAAACACTTCTTCCAGCACCCAGTGATGACATCGCGCGGCTGCGTGCTTAAGTCCCAGCAGCGCTACAGCAGGCACCTCAGCAACAGGTGCTACTGCTCCTGCAGTGCATGCTGCTATTGTGTGTTTGCCTTGCCTTTCTCCTTGCCTGGCCTTGCTGTCTCTTGTTCTGACTCTGTGTTCCTTGCCCTGCCCTGCCATGTTGTTTGCCATGTCTTGGTCCCCTGTGCTTGTCTGGCTGTCCATCTCTGCTTGACTAGTGGTTTTGACCCTGGCTTTGGACCTTGACTATGCCCTTGGACTGCTGCCTGCCCTGACCTCAGTCTGGACCTTGATGCTGCCTGACCTCCTCTTGCCCCGACTTTGGCCTGGATCCCATTTGCTCACTGCCTGCCCTGACCAGCCCACTACTCAACTTCCATCTGACCATTCCTTACAGGACCCTCGCCTAAGCCCTGCCAGCCCCTGGAAACCAAGGGCTCAACCTGCAGAGAACAGAGTAGGTATAGGTGAAGCCCTCGATCCAGTCCTAATAAGAGAAAAATAGAAACATAGAAATGATAACAGAAAAGGACCAAATGGTCAATCCAGTCTGCCCAGCAAGCTTATGGTAGTATCTGCTGCGCTGTATAGGTTACCCCCATACTTATCAGTTTCCCAAACCGTAAAAGTCAAGGCCCTCGTTGGTTGCTGTCTGAATCCAATTCACCTTTTCCCCTTGCCATTGAAGCAGAGAGCCATCATGGACTTGCATCAACAGTAGGAAGGCTTATTGGTTAAGGGTATAACCGCTGCATCAGCAAGTCACTCTTTTCTTCATTTGCATCCTTTAGCCTTTAGGGATCCATAGTATTTATCCCATGCCCCTTTGAATTCTTTCACCATTTTGATTTTCACCACCTCCTCCAGAAGGGCAATCCAGGCATCCACCACCCTCTCTGTGAAGAAATATTTTCTGATGGTGGCTCTGAGATGTCCTCCCTGAAGTTTCATTTCGGGACCCCTAGTTCTACTGATTTCTTTCCAATGGAAAAGGTTTGATGTTTGTACATCATTAAAAACTTTCAGGTATCTGAAGGTCTGAATCATATCACCTCTGTGCCTCCTCTTCCAGGGTATACATATTTGTATCCTTCAGTTTCTCTTCATAGATTTTCTGATACTGACCCCACATCATTTTGGAAGCACTTCTCTGGAATACCTCACCAAGGACCTATCAAGAGCATTATCATCTCCTTTTTCTTACTGGTTATTCCTCTGTCTATGCAGCCCAGTATTCTTCTGGCTTTAGCTATCACCTTGTCACATTGCTTCACCATCTTCAGATCGCCAGACACTATCACCCCAAGATCTCACTCTTGGTCCATGCATATCAGCCTCCCCCCCCCCCCACCACCCCCCACCAATCACATACAGCTCTTTTGGATTACCACACCCCAGATACATGACTCTTCACTTCTTGGTATTCAATCCCAGCTGCCAAATCTTCGACCACTCTTCAAACTTTCGCAAATCACTTTTCATTCTCTCCACTCCTTAAGGCATGTCCATTCTATTGCAGATCTTGGTATCATCTGCAAAGGGACGAACTTTACCTTCTATCCCTTCATTAATGTCGCTCACAAAGATACTGAACAGAACTGGTCCCAATACCAATCCCTGTGACTCTCCATTTAACACGGCTGTCTCTTCAGAGTAGATTCCATTTACCTTTAAACACTGTCTCCTATCAGTCAACCAGTTTGTAATCCACGTCACCACCTTGGCGCTCAATCCCAAGCTTCTCATTTTCTTCACAAGCCTCCTATGAGGGACGGTATCAAAAGCTTTGCTGAAATCCAAGTAGATGTTATTGAGCACTCTTCCTCAATCTAATTCTCTAGTCACCCAATCAAAAAAAATCAATCAGATTTGTCTGTCAGGACCTTTCTCTGGTGAATCCATGCTGCCTCAGGTCCAGCAACTTACCAGATTTTAGATAGTTCAGTATCCTTTCTTTCAGCAGCGTCTCCATTAATTTTCCCACCACCGAGGTGAGGCTAACTGTCCTGTAGTTTCCAACCTCCTCTCTGCTGCTACTCTTATGAAGCGGGACCATTCCTTTTTCCAGAGAACTGTTGAACAGTTCATTTAGTGGACCCACCAGGACATCTCTGAGTTCACTTAGTATCCTGGGATGTACCTCATCCTGCCCCATGGATGTGTCCACATTCAGTTTTCCTAGCTCTTCCCATACATACTCTTCTGTAAAAGGAGTTGTTTTTAGCCCATTTCCTTCTACGGTTTTGTCAACCAGCAGCAGTCTTTCTCTAGGGTCTTCTTTAGTGAACACCGAAATGAAGTATTTGTTTAATATTTCCGCCACTTCCTTGTCTGTTTCGACATTTTGCTCCTCATCACCTTTCAATTTCACTATTCACTTCAGGTTTTCCTTCTTTCTCTTATATATCTGAAAAATGTTTTGTCATCTCTCTTTATCTCTTTGGCAATCATTTCATTTGTTCATTTTTGGGTTTTTTTGCTATATTTCAGAAATTTAAAGCAGTAATATATACTTAGCTTTGAGAGCCCTTCTAGACAGGAAATAACCTGAAAAGATACTGGCCAATAACCTGAAAGTGCAAATCCACCTGCTGCCAGCGTGGGCCTATTGGGTTCACCTGCTAGGCTGTGTCAACCACGCCACAGCCCAAGGGGCTCACATTCTTGACAGCTACAAAAGCTTTACCAATGATCTTCTCTTCAGGCTGTCATAATGAAACTGTTGCAGGACCCTGTCTTGGAGAGGAATTAAACTGCCTGGAGGAAATATACCTGACTCATATGCCTGCATTTTAGAAATGCAGAAATCCTGTGTTAGTGCAAAATTAACATTTTAAAAAACTTATATGGAGAGAGGGCAATTTTATACAGGTATAAATCATTTTACCCACATTAATCAGCTGTCTGAAAATGTCCATCCCTGCGTGCATCTTAAAGAGCATACGCATAGTGGAACAGCACACACATGCACACACGTATACTTTTAGCTGCATTAAGAGGAAGATTTCTTAGGGGCATGTTTAGGTCAGAGAAAAAGTACGCAGAGGTGGCATTTTCAAATTTTTGTACCTACTTTTCCAACAAAAATCTAACCATAGAAAAATCAGGTACAAGTGGCTGCATGGACTTTATACCTACAACAGATTTTTTAAGTGAAAGTAGATGCATATGTTTGCTTTGAAAATTGGTCCCAAACCTGTGGGTAAAAAGTGCACATGATATTTGTCTCAGTGTGGATAATTTGAAAACAATCCCCCAGGCATATCACAGACTAACAGGAAGCACATTTTGAATTGGAAGACTGGTTCCACGATGCTGCAGTCTGTGATCAAAGGATGATTGTGCTGACTTTTGCAACCCTTTGTCAAAATACAAACCTGCTGAGTTTCACAAGATGGAACCCCCACCCCCAGGTAACTATTGGAATGGCAGAGAAAGGTCAGCAACAGCCCTAAATAAAGACAAAATTTGACTCTGTGCTTTAAAGTGCAGTTAGTGCAACCTATCGGGATTGCGATCCCCTTTGTTATGTAATTTATTAATCTATGAAAGACTCAAATAAAAGCATGGATTAAAATTTTGTAACTCTGAAGAATAGATGCTTTCTATAAGCCTTTTTAAGCAATAATAATTGTAGCAATGGCTAGAGATGTGTTTTCAGAACAAATGGAAGGCTTTTGAAAAGTCCTGGCAATGTTTTCTTTACCACTCAAAGCAAGGAACACGTGATCATGTCAGCAAGGCAAGCTTGAGGTTAGGACTTGGAAGACGGCTTCACTATATACTGGGATAAATGTACATTAGTAATAATAATATCTACACTAGTGTTTCCCAGTCCTCTTCTGGAGGCACAACTAGCCAGTCGGGTTCTCAGGATTGCCACAATGAATATGCAAGAAATAGATTTGCTCCTCTGCGTCATGCAAATCTGTGTCATGCATATTCATTGTGGGAAATCTGACTGGCTAGGTGAACCTCCAGGAAAGGGCTGGGAAACACTGACATATCCATCTCTCACCACAAACATCCTTCACATCAACATGAAATTCTAGAATGTATAAACAGGACACCCAGTACCCCTGTTAAAAAAACAAAACAAAACATTTTTTAGATGATGTAGAAAATGTACTGCGAGCACTATTTTTACAGATAGATTGGTTGGCTCCTAGCCAGCCTTATTCTTTATCATCATTTTATGATACTCTAGTCCTGCTTTTCTTGCAGACTTATGCTTTATTGAGAGGCAAGCATGTGCAAATTCCCTAAACAAAATGGCAAATGGTGCATCAGTAGTCCCAGTCTGAGAGTCGCTACAGGATGCATGCCTGCCTGATAAACAGATCTTAGAAACAACACAGACAAACCATAAAAAATAATAGCCAACAAGGTAGTCCGTCATTTCAGCAGGTAAGAAAGTCACAGGGAACAATCACAGCGGGCTGCGAGTGGGGGAGGGCACCGGGAATATCAGGTTGATTTGGTTTGGAGAGAGAGGACACTAGCAAAACCGGTTGCTTGGCAAGGGGGACAGTTATCGGTGAAATCAATAAAAGGGACTCTCCGGGCTACAAAGTGTTCATTTGTAAGGGGAGATCAGATCCTCCATGGATAGGGTAACCCTAAATCTTATGGCCTGGGTTTTCTGTCCCCCAGCATAATGCTTATTGCACAATAGTTTAAATTGTTTCCTCTTCCTGGCACAGCTCCCCTTCTTCCCCAATCAAAGCAAAAAATAGTAAAATATGACATAGCAGTCACTGAGACCCTTGATAGATGTACGGTAAGTATCTATTTTGTTCATCTTTTTTTCCAAGCATGGCAGGGGATATTTAATTCTGTGAGCAATAAACACATTCTTACTCATTTTGTGTTTGCGTCCCCTTTCCTAGAATCCAGAGGTTAATGATGTCATAAAAGGAAGACTGGCCTTCTCTGTGACAATAGGCTGGAAGAAACTAGTCTAACATAGGGAGGAAACTTAAGAGGGACTCAATTATAACCATATCCATTGCTATCGATCCCTGACATGGGGCATCCAGTGAGCAGTACTGGCATTTAGTATCACAGTTTGGCTGAGTACTTTCTAGTGCTGGTCACCGCAAACTACAGGAAAAGCATAAAAATCACCTGTGTGCGCGATTCTGTATTTAAATTAGGTGGTGCGGTAGAAACGGGCAAAAGGAGGCGCTAGGGACACTAGCGCGTCCCTAGCGCCTCCTTTTCACCCGGAGCGTCGGCTGTCAGCGGGTTTGACAGCCGACGCTCAATTTTGCCGGTGTCGGTTCTCGAGCCTGCTGACAGCCACGGGCTCGGAAACTGGACGCCGACAAAATTGAGCGTCCGGTTTTCGGCCTGACAGCCGCCGGCCCATTTTAATTTTTTTAATCTTTTTTTTTACTTTTTTTACTCTCTGGACCTCCGACTTAGTATCGCCATGATATTAAGTTGGAGGGTGCACAGAAAAGCAGTTTTTACTGCTTTTCTGTGCACTTTCCTGGTGCCGGCAGAAACTAGCGCCTACCTTTGGGTAGGCGCTAATTTCTTAAAGTAAAATGTGCGGCTTGGCTGCACATTTTACTTTCTGTATTGCGCGGGCATACCTAATAGGGCAATCAACATGCATTTGCATGTTGAGGGCGCTATTAGGTGCCGCGGGTTGGACGCATTTTCTGCCCCTTACTGAATAAGGGGTAAGGGAAAACGCGCGTCGAAGGGCAGGTTAACAGTGCGCTTCATCGGAGCGCACTATACTGTATCGGCCTGTAAGGAAGCAACAAGTTGACACATCTGGAAAAGGGAGGCAGATTTAAAAAGTCAAGTGCAAAATAAGGACAAATAAATCTAAGTTAATTTACATAGCTCTACCTTAACATAAACTAATTTGCTTACTTTCTCCCAAAACTTCCTCTACTGCAATCAGTCTTCTAGAAAAATAACAAGTTCCTATCCCTGTCTATTTTAATAACCCTGTGCTAGATCTCCTATCAGAAGATCAGCTTTAGTGCTGAGAACAGAAGGACATTTGCTTATACAGCATTTAAAACAGCTTTTGCCAGCGAAACAGAGCATAAATAGAGCTATGTGTGCAAGTAATGTCTAAACAAAATACATACAATATCCTACATAACAAAATATACAGAGTACATCTTCATGATGGGGCTGGAGAAAGAGAGAAGCTGGCTCCAAGACAGCTGCTGCCACCTAGGGAGCAAATCACAACATAGCATGAACTAGGTAGGACTTGGCACTTGTCAATGTCTTCTCTTCCTCTTTAACTCCTATGCTTTACCTCCCATAAATTCTTATTTGCATCTGCAATTTTTAATATATATAGGTACAATGTGTGACTTGATAGACATTGCCTCAATTCCCCCTTTCAGCAGCCTCTAAATAAGCTTTCAAGGGGCATTTAATAAATTTCAGAAAACAATCCAATTAAAAAAAAAACCAAAAAAACCTTACAGGAAGAATTTTCACATAGTTTTTTTTTAAATGTTTTTAGAACTTCAGGCACAGCCCTAGAATTAGATAGATGCACTAGGCCACCTCTGGCCATTTTTTTTCTAAAGGTAAGAGCATCAGAGCATAAAAATTGCCATGCTGAGTAGATCAAGGTCCTTGGAGCCCAGCATCCTGTCTCACTGGCCAATCCAGGTGACAAGTATGTGAGCGACATTGCAGAGGGGTTAGAAAGAAAAATTTGCTGCTTTGCAGATGATACTAAGATTTGCAACAGAGTGGACATGCCTGAAGGAGGAGAGAGAATGAAAAGTGATTTAACAAAGCTAGAAGAGTGATTGAAGATTTGGCAGCTGCGATTCAATGCTAGGAAGGACAGAATCGTGCACCCGGGGTGTGGAAATCCAAAAGAGCTGTATATGATGGGAGGCAAAAGACTACTATGCACAGAGCAGGAGAGGGATCTTGGGGTAATAGTGTCTGGTGATCTGAAGGTGGCAATGCAATGTGACAAGGTGGTAGCTAAAGCCTGAAAGATGCTGGGCTGCATAGAGAGAAGAATAACTAGCAGGAAAAGGGAAGTGATTATCCCCTTGTACAGGTCCTTGGTGAGGCCTTACCTAGAGTACTGTGTTCAGCTCTGGAGACCGTATCTCAAAAGGGACAGAGGCAGGATGGAGGCGGACCAGAGGACGGGGACCAAAATGTGTGGGGGGTCTATTTCATAAGACCTAGAAGGAGAGGCTGAAGGATCGAAATATGTATGCCCTGGAGGAGATGAGGTGCAGGGGAGAGATGATACAGACCTTCAGATACCTGACAGGTACTACTGAGGCACAAACTTCTAAACTTTTCCACTGGAAAGAAAATAGTATAACTAGGGGTCACAATTTGAAGCTCCAGGGAGGAAGACTCAGAACCAATGTCAGGAAGAGGGTGGTGGATGCATGGAACGGCCTTCCGGAGGAAGTGGTGAAGACCAAAACTGTGAAGGATTTCAAAGGGGCGTGGGATGAACACTGTGGATCCATAAAGTCTAGAGGATGTGAATGAAGAGAAGAGGCATGGGGGTGGCTTGCGGGAATGACAGCTACTACCTGGAGATTAATACCTTTATTCAATAAACATACACACGGTTAATGCGACTCCAACATTGCTCTATGCTTCAACGGCAAGAGGAAATGTGAAAAAAGATTTGCTTTCACAAAAAAGTGGGGGAGCAGCTGCATTCACAAAAAAGTGGGGGAGTAGCTTGCTTGTTGCGGGGATTACTACCCCAAACCAAATAAGCCTGATACTTCACTTTCAATGCATATCCAGCATAGCTCTCTCTGCTTCAATGGCAGGGGGATGAAGAAAAGAGGATTTATATTCAGACAACAACTAACAAGGACTGAATTACATAGTCTGGGTAAACAAATAAGCATGGGTGTAGCTTGCATGTTACGGCAGTTACTACCCCAAATCAATTAAGCCTGATACTTCACTTGGAATACATATCCAGTGCAGCTCACTGCTTCAACGGCAGGGGGGAAGAGGATTTATATTCAGACAACAGCCAACAAGGACTGAATTGCACCGGCTGGTTAAACAAATAAGTGTGGGAGTAGCTTGCTTATTACAGCAGTTACTACCCCTAACCAATTAAGCTAGATACTTCACTTAGATGCAGCTCTAGTACTGCTCTCTATGGGCCTCATTTTCCAATATCGCATTCATACCAAAAAGGGGTGTACCTTATGCTAATAAGCATGTGTATCGCAAATTGCACTATCAGCTATGTGAAAGACTGTTATTGCAAGTTGTGCTATTAGCTAGTATATTGTGGTTCATGATGTCTCCTGACAAGCCTGTTTCAGTCAGAGAGAGAGAGAGAGAGAGAGAGACTTGCCATAGTGCCTCCTCCCTAGACAGGTATTTGTATCCCTATGGGAGGCCCACCTAGTAACTCGAGGTGAGGTTTAAGTATTAGTGTAGGGGGTTAGGGGCCACTTTCACATTCAATATGAGACATACGAACAGAACAGTGGTCTCTTGTGAAGATTTGATGACGTACGGAGTGAGGAAACTCACTCCAAGATGAGATTTGTGCAGTGTTCTCTCAGCCTAGCTTGATGGACTCTCTACATGGGTAACAACAAGCTAGGTGGAGAGAACATTGCACAAATCTCATCTTGGAGTGAGTTTCCTCACTCCGTAGGTCAAGTCTTCACAAGAGACCACTGTTCTGTTCGTATGTCTCATGTTGAATGTGAAAATGGCCCCTAACCCCCTACACTAATACTTAAACCTCACCTCGAGTTACTAGGTGGGCCTCCCATAGGGATACAAATACCTGTCTAGGGAGGAGGCACTTTGGCAAGGTGCTCTCTCTCTCTCTCTCTCTCTCTCTCTCTCTCTCTCTCTCTCTCTCTCTCTCTCTCTCAGCCTGCATCATACTGAAACAGGCCTGTCAGAAGACATCATGCATTGTGATAAACTCTTACCGGCCTGTAACACAAATGAAAGAGGTGTAGTTATTGGCCGCATTAGGAGCCACAATAACAGTGCGGCTGTTTTGCAGCACACGATAAATCCTCCCTACATATATTTGGTATACCAAATATTTCATTATTTGGTATACAAATTAATTAAAGTATGGTTGTTTTAGGAAATCGACTCTTGCTAAAACATTTTTTATGTGCCCCTGATGAAGCTGAGCTAGCGAAACACCGGCCTGTGTAGGGCGATAAGAATGTTTGATTGCTAAGAGTCTGAGTCATCCCGATGTCCATGGATGGAGGACTATTTTAATTAAAAGCTAAAAAATCTCTATAAAAAATTTTTTTTTGAAGTATTAAAGGATGATGAAGGTGGATGATTGAGAAGACCGGTTAGTGTCTATGATAAGGACATATAACGTCAGACTTCAATTACCCCAATATTGACTGGGTAAATGTATCATCGGTACATGCTAGAGATATAAAGTTCCTGGATGGAATAAATGACATTTTTATGGAGCAATTGGTCCAGGAACCGACAAGAGAGGGAGCAATTTTAGATCTAATTCTCAGTGGAGGACAGGATTTAGTGAGAGAGGTAATGGTGGTGGGGCCGTTTGGCAATAGTGATCATAATATGATCAAATTTGAACTAATGACTGGAAGGGGGACAGTAAGCAAATCCACAGCTCTCATGCTAAACTTTCAAAAGAGAAACTTTGATAAAATGAGAAAAATTGTAAAAAAAAAAAAAACTGAAAGGAGCAGCTACAAAGGTAAAAAGTGTGCAAGAGGCGTGGTCATTGTTAAAAAAATACCATCCTAGAAGCACAGTCCAGATGTATTCCACACATTAAAAAAGGTAGAAAGAAGGCAAAACGATTACTGGCATGGTTAAAAGGGGAGGTGAAAGAAGCTATTTTAGCCAAAAGATCTTCATTCAAAAATTGGAAGAAGGATCCAACAGAAGAAAATAGGATAATGCATAAGCATTGGCAAGTTAAATGTAACACATTGATAAGACAGGCTAAGAGAGAATTTGAAAAGAAGTTGGCCGTAGAGGCAAAAACTCATAGTAAAAACTTTTTAAAATATATCCGAAACAGAAAGCCTGTGAGGGAGTCAGTTAGACCATTAGATGATCGAGGAGTCAAAGGGGCACTTAGAGAAAATAAGGTCATCGTGGAAAGATTAAATGATTTCTTTGCTTCGGTGTTTACTAAAGAGTATGGTGGGGAGATACCCGTTGTGGAGTAGGTTTTCATGGGTAATGATTCAAATGGACTGAACCAAATCACGGTGAACCTAGAAGATGTGGTAGGCCTGATTGATAAACTGAAAAGTAGTAAATCACCTGGACAGGATGGTATACACCCCAGAGTTCTGAAGGAACTAAAAAATGAAACTTCAGACCTATTAATAAAAATTTGTAACCTTTCATTAAAATCATCCATTGTACCTGAAGACTGGAGAATAGCTAATATAACCCCAATATTTAGAAAGGGCTCCAGGAGCGATCTGGGAAACTACAGACAGGTTAGCCTGAGTTCAATGCCAAGAAAAATAGTGGGAAGTGTTCTAAACATCAAAATCACAGAACATATAGAAAGACATGGTTTAATGGAACAAAGTCAGCATGGCTTTACCCAAGGCAAGTCTTGCCTCACAAATCTGCTTCACTTTTTTGAAGGAGTTAATAAACATGTGGATAAAGGTGAACCGGTAGATGTAGTGTACTTGGATTTTCAGAAGGCGTTTGATAAAGTTCCTCATGAGAGGCTTCTAGGAAAAGTAAAAAGTCATGGTATAGGTGGAGATGTCCTTTTGTGGATTATAAACTGGCTAAAAGACAGGAAAGAGAGAGTAGGATTAAATGGACAATTTTCTCAGTGGAAGGGAGTGGGCAGTGGAGTGCCTCAGGGATCTGTATTGGGACCTTTACTTTTCAATATATTTATAAATGATCTGGAAAGAAATACGACGAGTGAGGTAATCAAATTTGCAGATGATACAAAATTGTTCAGAGTAGTTAAATCACAAGCAGATTGTGATAAATTGAAGGAAGACCTTGTGAGACTGGAAAGTTGGGCATCGAAATGGCAGATGAAATTTAATGTGGATAAGTGCAAGGTGATGCATATAGGGAAAAATAACCCATGCTATAGTTATACAATGTTAGGTTCCATATTAGGTGCTACCACCCAAGAAAGATCTAGGCGTCATAGTGGATAACACATTGAAATTGTCGGTTCAGTGTGCTGCGGCAGTCAAAAAAGTAAACAGAATGTTGGGAATTATTAGGAAGGGAATGGTGAATAAAATGGAAAATGTCATAATGCCTCTGTATCGCTCCATGGTGAGACCCCACCTTGAATACTGTGTACAATTCTGGTCGCTGCATCTCAAAAAAGATATAGTTGTGATGGAGAAGGTTCAGAGAAGGGCGACCAAAATGATAAGGGGAATGGTACAGCTCCCCTGTGAGGAAAGACTAAAGAGGTTAGGACTTTTCAGCTTGGAGAAGAGACAGCTGAGGGGGGATATGATAGAGGTGTTTAAAATCACGAGAGGTCTAGAACAGGTAGATGTGAATCGGTTATTTACTCTTTCAGATAATAGAAAGACTAGGGGGCACTCCATGAAGTTAGCATATGGCACATTTAAAACTAATCGGAGAAAGTTCTTTTTCACTCAACGCATAATTAAACTCTGGAATTTGTTGCCAGAGGATGTGGTTAGTGCAGTTAGTATAGCTGTGTTTAAAAAAGGATTGGATAAGTTCTTGGAGGAGAAGTCCATTACCTGCTATTAATTAAGTTGACTTAGAAAATAGCCACTGCTATTACTAGCAACAGTAACATGGAATAGACTTAGTTTTTGGGTACTTGCCAGGTTCTTATGACCTGGATTGGCCACTGTTGGAAACAGGATGTTGGGCTTGATGGACCCTTGGTCTGACCCAGTATGGCATGTTCTTATGTTCTCATAAGGGTACAATAGAGTAATAACGAGCATAGGCAAAACACCACAGGAGAGCTTGCAGCAATAATGAATATTTCCAGGGTCAACGTTTGCGGTATGCAGCTTGTGTGGTTGCTTAGGGTGCTATGTATGAGGGGGGGCACCAACATGCTGGCACCCCCTCCCCTATCATGTGGGCAGAGGGAAAAAAAGAGAGAGTTGAGCGGAACAATGGGTGCTGAGTAAACAATTGGGGGAGGGAGAAATGGAATCACCATGATGGAGCCACTGTCACTGATGAAGGAGGGAGCACTTTGCTAGAGCTTTCACCAGAGAAGAGAGGTGGGCAAGAGGGGCACCAATTTCAATTTTCCCTATGGGTACTGGCTAGCTTAGCACCAGCCCTAAATATTGCTTCATTGAAAGTAACTGAATACTCAATTCTGAAAGATGAAGACTCCCTGAGAGCATTTCTTTGTTTCTCACTAGCTGGTATTGTTGTCCAGCTATTTTTATTTGATTTTTCTGTAAAGAAGTGTTTTTCACAATACATCAGGCTATCCTGTAGTGGTCTGCCTGTTCCGGTTGCTGCTCTGCTGGAGATATCTAGTTTCACTTCAGCAGTGGACAATCTGTGATTTTGCAGACATTCTCTAAGTACGTGCACCGAAGGTCCTGTAGTGTCAGTGGGGTCTTTTGACAGTTGTACAAGGTATCAACCTCTGTATCTGTTTCCATATATCACTCTCTTACTCAGAACAAAGCCTCCTGTCATAAATGTGCCTGTTCCTGCACTGAAATGACATCCTTAGGTGAGGAAGCGACTTGATTCTCCTTGACCAATTAGCAGATTATTCGGCACCTTCTCCTGGGGCAAAGCTGCCTCCGCAGCATCCCCAGCCTCAGTTGGTTTGAGAAATAGTTGAGGACAGGAGTCACTCCCGCATTGTATATGTAGTGTTCAGCAGTACCCCAGTGATGATATTAAGTTAGGCCAGGGGTGCTCAAACTGGTCCTACGGGCTGCCCCACCCCCACCCCAGCCAGTCGGGTTTTCAGGATATCCCTAATGAATATGCATGAGATTTATTTGCATGCACTGCCTCCTGTGTATGCAAATATTTCTCATGCATGTTCATTCGTGATATCCTGAGAACCCGACTGGCTGGGGGGCCCATAGGACCGGTTTGAGCACCCCTGCGCTAAAAAGTTCCAGGAACGCAAAGAAATTGGGAAGGATGCCATAAATTATGAATGGGTACGATAAGGTTTTTAGATGTACGATACTAGAAATATGTTTTGAGCATAAAGTTCTTGCCGAAATAGACCTCTTTGGAGCCTATTTTGCATCTTTGAAAAAAAAATAGTAGAATATCAAATTTATTAAGCACTGGAGGTAAAGTGGTGTTAGGCTACAGATGGAGGGAGAAGCCAGAGCCAGGATCTAGAGTTCAGTTTGGCTTACGCTGAGCGGTGAGCGACTGTTGAGGGGGAAGTAATATGTGGACATCACAGTAATGGAAAAGGTAATCAGGCAGCTGCATTCTGAATTAACTGTAAGGGCTTTAGTGTGAATATGGCACGACCTGCAGGCAGGGAATTAGATAAATGTAAAGAAGAAGGCAGGAGAGCGTGAGTGAGCAGCTTACAGGCATCAAAGGTCAAGCTCTTCCAGCCCCTTGAGGTATTGCATGGTTGGCGCAGTCCTGACCAGTGCAGAAATGCCCCTGGAAATTGCTGAGGGGTAGGGTCAAGCAGAACGACACCCTGGTTATGAACAAAATCAGATGGATTACCATTCCTATGTGCAACATTCAGCAGTTTTCTCAAGTGATATTCCACAAAACTAGTACAGCTCATCGCCTGGTGCTCTTTTCTCCTCGTGCCTTACTTCCATTGCTACTTTTGACGAATGGTTCGGTGCCTTAGCTTATAGTGAGCACAGCTCCTAAACCGGCCTCACGTGAGGATATTTCCACAAATAATACTTTTCTCAGCTCTACCTTACTTTTAGGGCCTGTGAATGCCTGGTGCTTAGAGCAATGGACTGGGAACCAGGGTTGAAATCTTACTTATTCCATTTTAAATTGGGCAAGACACTTTATATCCCATTTCCTCAGGTACCCACATAGGATCTGATTTTAAAAAGCATTTACATGCTTAAAATTGGGTTTTACATGCATAAATTAATTTTACCTATGTGAGTAGGCTTTTCAAAATTGCTACAATATATGCCATTGAATTGTCCATAGGATATTCACGTGCACTTTGCATGCGTAAATGGCTTTTTAAAATTGTTATGATAGAATGTTACATTTGCACGTCACTCCTTTTAAAATTACCTCCTTAGATTGCAAGCTCTATGGGACAGGGACATCATATCTCAATAATTATTATGTCCAGTAGTGCTATAAAAATGATAAGTATTATTATTATTATGTAAGTATTACTTCCAGCCCTTAACATCTGGAGTAGCAGGTGCTCAAACCACAAAATGACCCAGCATTTCCCAGAGTAGCAGTATCAGCCCTGCAACCTCAGGCTTGGTTCATTAGTTACGCTTTGACATCATCAAGTTAAAACCAGATAAAGGTGTAGCCTGACCTGGAGGAGTAGTGTCAACACGGTGAAATATAATATCCGCAGGCCCCGTGCAGCCTTCGTAAAGTGAGAGCTGAGAATCTGAGAGAGGCTTTAAGTGGAACTTTTCTAAGAGCTGTTCGTTCTAAAAATATTGCATCTTGGCCTTTGAAGGAGAGAAGAAGGAAAAGCAAAGGCTTATAGTCACTTTCTAGTACAGCACATAGCTCTTTTTAAAATCAAGTTGATTCCCTATTCTTACAGATGTATTTTCACCTTCACAAAACTTGAACCTCCAGACAGACAAAATGTCAAAGTCCTTTCTCATAAGTCAACATCTTCCTATTTATCAACCCACTAATTCAGTAATTCAAGGAGCTTTGTATTCCTTTACACAGGAATGTTATGACAGATGTATGATAGAGGAAGAATGACCTCATCTGTTGATGCAAACGAGTCTTCTGGTTTTCAAGATATGCAAATGTGCCTGGTTCTTAGGCCAAATATATGCAACATATATCCGAAGAATATTTATTATTAGGGTGAGCATACAGATCCATGTTTTCAGAATAGCCCGGTTTTACCGCATTTCGTGGATTTGTATTTCTGCTAAGTAAAGCAGGTCTATTTTAAGTCAGTTTCTATCCAGTACAACTGGTGGTGGAACCAGATCCAATATATCAGAATTTTGTTCTGCTAAAGGGGAGCCAAGAGAAAGGAACTAATCTAAACTAAAATTCAAAATAAACTGGTAAAATATGCTTGCAAATCAAAAATGAAATACAGGGCACAGGGAAAAGCAACTAAATGTTGAAATGCAGAACAAAATCTAGAGAGGATGAGGAGAGCAGAGCACACTATTCAGTGCAAATGCCATCCACCAAGCCAGTGGACACCACAGCGTAGTGTTCTCAGAGGTGGGAGAGCGCCATAGCTTTTACAGGACTCCACAGTCCAAGGGCGCCTCCCTGTCCAGTTGCTGCCTCCAGGTCTTGTTGATGGCTTAGCTTTGCTAGACCCAGGAGGAGCTTGACGAGGAGGTCCCTCATTCTGTATGCAAAGGTCCTGGACATTGTACATCCAGAAATAAACTTTTGAGGAAACAAATGCAACCAGAATTGCAGAATGAGGTTTTTGAGCAAAAGAAAATGGGACTGCAGTCTGGCGCAAGAAAAAAAACAAAACACGTGAAACATGGACTCTGCAAGATTATCCAGCTTAGGTCCCTGGTGGGCCTTAGGACATGCTGGGATTAGAAGGATGCCCTCTGGGGATTCTTGCCCTCAGATGATAGGGATGTGCAGAAGGAAAAAATGTTTTGTTTTGTTCATTCGTTTCATTGGGATCCAAATTCATTTCATTAGCTTCCAAATGAAAAAAATATATATTCATTTATTCGTTTCTCAGCTGCATTCCATCCAGCCCCATAGCTTTGTCCACTTTCAGTTTTCTAGGTCCTTGCAGACATGTTCTTCTGTAAACAGTAAGCCAAAAGTGCTCACAATGTATGAAAGACGCTTTTTCATTGTAGGAACAAAATTGTTTTATGGCTCCGCCTTATTTTTAATCATCTTAAGAACCAAAGGCTTCAGAGCTATGCAAACAGCGGTGATTTTTAAGATAAGTTATATTCACTGAGCAAATTTGAAAATTCCAAAAAAATATATACTGTCTCTGATATCTGACCGATGATTAAAAATAAGGCGGAGTCATAAAGTAATTTTGCTCCTACGATGAAGCCTATTATGACTGGTCAACTTTTAAAAAAAAGCGTCTTTCATACATTGTGAGCACTTTTGGCATTCAGTTTGTTGCATTAGAATCTGCCATAGCACTTAAATTCAGACACTGGGGATTACGTGATTTATTGTTGATTACTTCCGTAAACAGTGCCATATCGATATGTACTCTTGCCAAAATCTGTGGGCCTTATCCAAAGTCTTCAGCAAATAACAAACAGAAATACATGTTTAGCATTTTTGCTTTGCCCTCTCTCTCTCCACACATTGTGCCTTGTTATCTTTCAGTCTTGCTATTCGACTTATGATCATCTTCCTATCTCCAACTATTTTCATAGCTATTTTTATTAGTTCATATTTTTTACTACCATATTCTATGTACAACGCTTGACGTATTGTTTTGTGTTCACTGTAAACCGACGCGATATCCTTGGATGAACGCCGGTATATAAAAACTATTAAATAAAATAAAATAAATAAATAAAATACCTGAAAAATGTCTTGCCACCTTACTTTATGTCTTTTCTTGCATATATCCTATTTTATAAATTCTGAGAGTAAACAAATTTCCAGGGTCACATGCAAAGGTTCAGGGGAAAAAAAGAGATTGTTTAAGAACTTTTTGGGGCAGAGTTTGGAAATATGTTCACAAGTTTCTATTTTGTAAGCGATAAATGCAAATATAATTGCCAGACCTGTCCACATGCTTTAACACCTGCTAATTGACTCACAAAATTGAAATTGCACTTGTCTATTGTCTATAGTTTTTGGGTGGGAGTTTTGGGTTTAGGGTAAAATGCTGAAGGATCTAGATGAACTAGTGAAGGTCCAGGTGACCTGGTCGAGATATCGCAAACTGGTTATTCCAAATACACGCACAAGTAAGCATTTTCTGAAGTGAAGTAAGCACATACTTTATATAAAACATGCCTCTGCATTTAATTCTGGGTTATTACATTTGCATTGCTATTATATTCAAATAAAAAAATGTATACATTTTTTTAAACTGTGTGTTCCTTCATTACAAACATACACGTGTACTGAAACATACATTCTTTCAGAGCAGAAATATGCACTACTTTATAAAGTGTATGGCTTCCGCCACACAATTTGTAAAATACTAGCATAAATCCCCAGGGGCCCACTTTTGCACGTACATGGTGTACTTACAGACAGTTTTGAAAGCTGGGTTTCCTAAGTGTAAACAGTTTAAAATAAAGTTTTGTAACCTCAGCTTCAGAAGCACGATGTGCACACAGTCTCTCAGGTCTATATTAGATAGGTCTCTGTTTGAATCAACCTGGTGGTATAATCAGAGCAGTACATCATTAACTTAGTTCCCCTCAGAGGGAACGAAGAAAATAAGACAGCCTCTCGGGGCTACATCTCCATGCATGCAATGGTGTAAAAGCAGGACTGGGTTAGCCTGTTCTGAAAAAAAGAAAATGGAGCCCCCCTGATCACCCTATCAGTTGAAGATATCTTAAAAGCTAGCTCTGTTTGTGATATTTGAGGGTTAGAGTTGGTGCATCCTTATATTAAAATGACTGGCATGAAAATCCAGGCAGGGCCAGCATTAGACACAATAGGGCCCAGGGCAGAACTAAGAGGTGGCCCCTGCCGTTGCCAGGTACACTGAAGCTCTGCTTCAGTGATATCACTCAGCCTCACCGATATCACTCAGCCTCACCCTTGTGATGCCGGGCCATGAGCAGTTGATCTGCTTGCACCTCCACTAAAGCCATCCCTAGATTCAAGGTTTTGTATTACTGACTATACAACCTTTGGAATTGGTGGAAGTTATCATAAAGTATTATATTTTGTACTGAATAAAACGCATGATTTAAAATGTTTAATCATAGGATGGTGCAATTAAAGTATTCAATATTACAAGTAGGAACTGACTGCACCAAACAATTATGAATAGAAAGCCAATTAGTAGTGCAGCAGTCACAAACGAAGAACCATTCTATTCCAAATGTCTAAAGTGATCGCATAAATAAGGCAGAAATTTTCAAATGTCAAGAAATTGTTTATTCAATCCTTGAAACACTGATGTTCACAGATGACATGAAAGTAGCTGAATTCCCCGACACGCATGCTGCATCGGGAGGGCCAGCTTTACTAGAAAAACAAAGAACATAAAATTGTATAAGAAACAGCAGGAAATAACCAAACATACACGTTTGTGTCAAGGAAAAATGCCTGCATATAGATCTGTATACAGTCTCAATGTAAATGGAAATACGACTAAAGGAAGTAGTATATTAGGGGTGAGAAAAGGAAAATACTTCATTTTGTTTTTCGTTGCATTTTTTGTGGGGGTTTTCCCCATGAAGTTAGTTTAATATTTATTTCATTTATTTTGTTAAAGAAATGAAATAAACATTAAAATAAAAAAACCTCCCAAAAACGGAAAAAAAAGAAAAAAAGAAACGGAGCCTCATGAGGCTTCTCATCCCCACCACCCATCCCTCCCACCCAAAACATGCCGGGGCAGGATCCTCCCCAGCCCCCACTTATCCAGTCTGGAGGGGATCTGATGACAAGGCCTAGGCCCAGGGCCGAAGCCTTGGCCTTGCGTAGGCTTAGACCGTGGTAGGTTACCGCACCCTTGGTCTAGGCTGTAAGCAAGGTCAAGACTTCAAGGACTGGTCCCAATGTCTTGGCATTGGTCTGACACCAGGGCCCGACCCAGAGGCCGAGTCCCGATGCCTCCACTTCAGCTTGGACCCAGGTCCTGTTATGGTTATGAGGTGTTGGAGTGGATTCTTGGGTACTGCGGTGATGGCCACTCCCACGGGGAGGAGCCCCATAAGGAACCGTAGTACTAGGCTATACATGCAGACACAGAGAAGTAGTATTTATTGTACGGCTTGATGGTTCTGCCCAGGGGCGGTCAGCAGTTAAGATAGCCCAGTGAAGTAGTCTAGGGGTCCTCAGCAGAGGAGACTAGTCTCACACTCGAGTAGGTGATAGGCAGCATGGCGTAGCAGGGACAGGTCCCGGAAATAAACCCTGAGCGCTGAAGCTGAAGGTGAGACAGACTAAAAGGTTAGTACTCACTGAAGCAGAAGGCTGTATCATAGAAGGTCCTGGCAGGCAGAAGTTGTTCAGTGGCAGGCACCAGATTAGGGAAAGCAGGCCCTCGAGGAGCGAGTACCCGGTATCCCAAGATAGGTACCTGAAATAGAGCAGAAGGGCCCCCAAGGAGCGAGTACCCAGGTTAGTGAAGAATACCCCGAAGGGCTGTTATGTTACGGGAGGCCTTGCATTCTGTTATGTTTGGGGACCGCTAGGAGAGCAATCCCAACTTGAGGGGAATGTGTGCCCTTGGGCCTCGGCATGATCCCAGACGAATCCGAGACAGCACCGAGGGTTGGCGAGGCGTGTCCCAGCATGGGCAAAGACAAAGTCTGACCCTCTGCCGGACCTGCATGCCTCTGGAAGACCAACAACATTATGTTGGTTATTGAACAGTCCTCTGACTGTTCCCAGCCCTTTCGGACGTGCTGCTTGGTATCGGCAAGAAGCAGCTGGCCAGACTGAGGATGAGGGCAGATGGTGGCCTTGTGACACAGAAGATTCAAGACAAGGATGAGAAGACTCTGGAAGTGGATGAGGATCTTGGAAGACTCTCAATGAGACGAGGAACTTGGAAGATTCTTGGACGAGATGAGAAGCTGGGAAGGTTCAGACATTGGCACTGTCAGGGCGCCCTACACAGCCCACCGATATGGGTGGACCCAATGGGCTGGTCACGGACCACCCTGTCCCACTGCGCGCCCTACACAACCTGAAGAGGCTGGTCACGGACCACACGGAGAGTGGGATAAGTGCAGGAGGGAATCCAGCTGAGACGAAACTCCAATGACAAGGCCAGGTGTCATCTGGAGAATCACAGGAGCTGGAGGATCAAGAGACTTGGAAACACAGGAAGATAATCCAGCTGAGACGAGACTCCAATGACAAAGCAAGGTGTCATCTGGAGAACCACAGGAGCTGGAGGGTCAGGAGGACTCAAAATGAGCGAAGGAAGAACAAACCTCGGAACATCAGGAAGTGGAACATCAGGAAGCCTGGAAAATCAGAAGGTGAAACATCAGGAAGCCTGGACTAGGAACCTCAGGACATGAAGACATGGAACATCAGAAGCAACGAAGACTCAGGAAGCAGACGAGACATGGAGCTCCAACGAAGAATGAAGACCTGACAGAGCGCTGGAAGACAAGACTTCCAGGAGCAAGTGACTCCAATGCAAGGCAAGGCAGCCCTTTTATAGGGCTGAGACAGGAAACAGACATCAGGTGGGGCCCAGGGCATATCCAGACGTGGGCCCTTTAAATCTTGTGAAGAGATGTGGCCCGCGCCTTAGGAACAGGAAGCAGAAAGTGTGCAGGACCATGGCCAGCGGCCATGCTACTGCTAACGCCGAAGAGCAGGGTGAGGGAGAGGAATAGCCCAGCGTTGTCGGCAGCTCTCAAGCTGCAGAGGGCAGACTGAGGAGCGGCTCCAGCCACAAGGAAGACCGGGGACTGCAGCCTCCAGGCCACGAGACAGGCAGAGAGAAGGTAAGAGGCTGCCCATGAGGGCAGAATCACAACAAGGGCAGAGAGCTTCCTGTGGCAGCTGGGAAGTGGCAGAGCAGCTTAGACCGGAGGCAATCCAATCCTTGCTAACTCAGTTTGTTAGCAAATGAAGGGCAGGCTAAAAACCAGGATGTGATGATGTCACTCGGAGGGGACGCCCCCGAGGTTCCCGCCATGACATGGATGGCGTGCACACGCGCATCCTAGTAGGCCCTCAGGAAAATCATGGCGAACACCGTCGCCGATCCAGGGACGCTGGAGAGAGTGGCATGAAGATGCGGCAGCAGCCATCTTCCCAAGGCTTGAGGAGAGAGAAGGAAGAAAGGTGAGGCACAGAGGTCGAAGCCGTCTACCGACGGACGCAACAGGTCCAGTGCCGGGGCATGACCCAGTGGTCGTGTCCTGATGCCTGGCCTCAGCCTGAGCCCAGGCCTGACTCCAGGACCAAGTACAGAGACTAGGTCCCAACGTTTGGACCTCAGATCGGACCTAGGCCCAGAAGCAGGCTCCTGATGCCTGGGCTGAGGCTTATACCAGGGCCCAGAGGCTGGTACTGACACCTGGGCCTTGGCCCAGGCCTGATGTTGGGGTTTGGCCTGGAGGCTGGGCCTCAACATCAGAGCCTTGGCCCAGGGTCAGGCCCAGGCCTCAGAGTTCTTCTTTCTTCTGTTTGTGACATTGACACAATGCTATCCACTTGGGAGGTGCCAAAGTTAATTAACTCTGGTGCATCCTCCCCAGCGGAGAGTGCCATTTTGATGTATAGTAGTTAAATAGTTGCTGTATATCAAAATGGCACCCTCTGCTGGGAAGGATGTGCTGGAATTAATTAACTCTGCTGCTTCCTCAGTGGATGGCATCATTTCAACAGTGAAGAAAGAAGACCTCTGACGCATGGACACTGAGCCCGGGCCTGACCCTTAGCTGAGGATCTAGCACCTTGACCTGGCTGAGCTGGGTTCTGGGGCTGGGACTAGGCTGAGGCCCAGGCATTAGGTCCCAGTCTTCATGCCAGGCCCCAGAGTTGGGCTGGGGTTCAGGCCAGGCATTGGCACCCGGTCTTTGGACCAGACCCCAGCATTGGGCTTGGGCCCTGACCTATGCTTGGCCTCAAGATCTGGCCGAGTGTTTGGCCTGGGTCTGAGCTGAGTCCCAGGGGTTGGGCCGAGTCCCTGGTATCATGATCCCTGCCTCTGGACCAGGACCTGGCTCTGAATCTCCGATGGAGCACATAAGATTAGACAATTTTGGGAGTCTTGGCCAATGACCTGGCATCAGGCCTGGACTGAGACCTCGGTGTCCTGCTCGGGCCTAGGCCATGACTCGTGCATTGGGCCTAGGCCCAGGCCCCAGCTCCAATGGCACACTTGAGCACCTATTCCTTAGGTGAGATCCTGGTTTCGAGCCTGGGCCTAGGCCTGACGACTGACGGATCACTTTTTTGTTTTCAAAACAAAAATTAAAAACCAATAAAATTTTATCGGATTTGTTTTGAGAATTAAATGAAACAAAATTCATCTCATTTCCTATTTCGTTTCTCATGAATGCCCATCCCTAGGGTACATTTTCTTTCAAAAGAGCACCAAGAAGTCACATGAGCCCAAACCACCTATCAGAAGGGTGAAACGCAATATTTACGTTTACATTGACACTGTATGCAGATCTATATGCAGATGTTTTTCATTGACATAGGTAGGTATGTTTGTTTATTTCATAGTGTATATAGGGGTTCTTTAAGACTTTTGTTTCTTATACAATTTTATGCTCTTTCTTGTTTCTAGTAAATCTGTCTTTGCCGATGCAACGTGTCTGTGAAATACATACATGTCGGGGGACTTAGCTACTTTCATGTCAACTGTGAACATCAGTGTTTCAAGGATTAAATAGACCATTTCTGGATATTTGAAATTTCTACATGATTTATGTGATCACCTTGGACATTTGGAATAGAATGGCCCTTCTATTGTGACTGCTGTACTACTAATTGGCTTGCAATTAAATTATTAACATAACAGCATGATACTACATAGCTGAAACATTGTATAAGAAAAGTGTCAGGTAGTTCAGGGTCAGTGGCTTATTGCTTTCTTTTTATTTGTTTGATCCCCATCTCACTGAATTCTCTTATTTTAGCCCTTTTTTTCCTTGAGAAAATAAAAAAAATTGTCCTTATCTGATCATAAGAGGGATAGGAGTTTAAAAAAATAACTATGTTTTTTTTTTTTGTACCTGTTGTCCTAGAATCACATGGTGACCCAAGACATCATCAGGATTGTAAGGAAGTCTTGGAATTCCAGGGACCTGATTGGTGGAATGCCCTCCAGTGCCTCATAATACAACACACAGCCAGAGTTTAATTTCGTCCGGCTGGCCTGTAAGTGTATAAGCTGCTGCAATTGTTCCTCTCGTTCCAGGAGGTTGTCTTTGTGACTGAGTGGAGGGGATGGGAGAGGTCGGGTCATTTTTTTTTTTTTTGTTTGGTTGGTTGACTGGAGCGAGGAGTGAGCGGATTTCTGCCATTGCTCTGAATCCATGCTGGGGTTTCCCCCGCTCATGGTGGGTTCCTAATGGCCTGTTCTGGAATAATGAGCACCAGCTCTGTCATTTTCTGGTGTGCTAGTAGAATAGAGATCTGTGCGAGACCTGTCTTCTTTATTTTTATTTTTTTACAGACCCACGCCTGCCCAAAACTGGCAGATGCATTCTGTATAGGTAAGGCTCCAGGTCAAAAACTGCAAGAATAAAATTGAAACTTTGTAGCTGGAAAAGCATAGGATAGTGACTGGCGCAGGGACACGTACACTCCGAGGTTCTGCTTTTCCTTAGATGAGCAGAGATATTGGGGTAGATTTTAAAAAGCATTTACTCGAGCAAAACTGGTTTTTGCTCGAGTAAATACACTTTACTCAAGTAAGTGGGCTTTTCAAAATTGCTACAATATATGCCATTGAATTGTCCATAGGATTTACTCAAGTAAGTGCACTTTACTCGAGTAAATAGCTTTTGAAAATTGCTACGATAGTATGTCACATTTACATGCGTAACTCCTTTGAAAATGACCCCCATTAGGTGTAAAACATGAAGCAGCATTTTTTCCGTTCAGGAAACTCATCATGTGTAATGCATTTTAGTATCTCCTGTTTCTCATAAAAGCTAAGAGCATAAGCATGGTCAGCACTTCCAGCCATGATCAGAACTGCAGCCCTCCGTGGCAGGGATTGTTCTCTGGACCTTTTTTTTTTTCCATTCTGCCCCTTCAAAAGTTTGATCTGGTGCTGATTTCCATTGGCAGCAGAAGAGGCAGCAAAACACTGATCTTGAAACAATCCAAAGGTACAGTGATTCCCTCTGAGGCAAAGAACCTCTGCATAACAAATCTTGATGATATTAAAGCAAAGTCTTATTTATTTATTTAAAATGTATTGCCGTAATCGCTTAATTGATAAAATCTCTCTAAGCGATGCACAGCGCAGATTATAAATATTGCAAAACCAAGTCTTGCCTCGGAAAGTCATTCTTGCCATATCTCCATATCCGCCTGTTCCACAAATTCGACTTAGAGGGATGTAGCAGGACCTTAGTCACTAATAGGGCTGAATCCAGGTGCTGCACAAACCCCAGGGCCTACACAGCCTCTGAGGTGCCAGGGAGGAGGTTTTTACAGCTCCAGGGCCCCTAGCACAGGTGGGGAAACACACGCCTGTGGGTTGGTGGGTACTTAGAGCAGCTGATTATAGCAGAGCTCAGTGGCACCAAAAAATATGATTCACGGAGTCCAGTGGTGCTCTCCAGCTGAAACAAAGCCTTCATCTGAAATAAAATAATCCACAATAAAATGGTTTAAATCATGGGGGAAACAAATAAGCACATGGGGTAGCCTGCTGATGCGGCTGTCACTACCCTTAACCAACAAGCCTGTTACTTTTGATGCAACTCCAACATTGCTGTCTGCTTCAATGGCAAGAGAAACTGGGGAATTGGGCTCAGAAACAAGCGCACTGACTTTTACGGTCTGAGAAACTGATCAGTGTGGGGGTAACCTGTACGGCGCGGCAGATACCACCATAAGCGTGCTGGGCGGACTGGGTGGATTGTTTGGTCCTTTTCTGCCATTTCCATGTTTCTCTGTTTCTATGAAAATCACCAAAAGGAATGCAGTAGTTTTTTTATCCATGGTGCATCTTCTGACCACTTTTCTCCTTACTCCCGCTGACCCATTGTTTCAACTATCCCCTTCCCGGAGAGAGTGGGGTGGTTGTGTTCATTCACAATCATATATTAAAATTTATTCTCAAAAGTCCCAGATGGTTCAAAAAAGGATATTTCTCAGAATTTCTTCTAAAAAAAAAAAAAATTACAGATCCCCAGGTCTTGCGATGGAGAAGGTACAGAGAAGGGTGACCAAAATGATAGAGGGAATGGAACAGCTCCCCTATGAGGAAAGGCTGAAGAGGTTAGGACTTTTCAGATTGGAGAAGAGATGGCTGAGGGGGGATATGATAGAGGTGTTTAAAATCATGAGAGGTCTAGAACAGGTAGATGTGAATCGGTTATTTACTCTTTCGGATAATAGAAGGACTAGGGGGCACTCCATGAAGTTAGCATGGGGCACATTTAAAACTAATCGGAGAAAGTTCTTTTTCACTCAACGCACAATTAAACTCTGGAGTTTGTTGCCAGAGGACATGGTTAGTGCAGTTAGTATAGCTGGGTTTAAAAAAGGATTGGATAAGTTCTTGGAGGAGAAGTCCATTACCTGCTATTAATTAAGATGACTTAGAAAATAGCCACTGCACATTTACCATGCATCAAGCAGTTCCCTTGACGTTTGGTTGTGTAAGATTACTAGCAACAGTAACATGGGATAGATTAAGTTTTTGGGTACTTGCCAGGTTCTTATGGCCTGGATTGGCCACTGTTGGAAACAGGATGCTGGGCTTGATGGACCCTTGGTCTGACCCAGTATGGCATGTTCTTATGTTCTTAACTCATCTCTTTACCCAGGCATTTAGTTTACAGTAAGGACTTGATAATTTGCTGTACCAATGTATTTTATTGCACTACGTTTAGCCATTGTTAGAAACATATGTATTGTTTTATTGTATTGTTTTAATTTTTATGTATGCATCTTAACTATGTGAACCGCCTAGATGGATAGACTCCTACCCCATTGTGTGGTATATAAAACTTTTAATTAAATAAAATAAATAAATAAATAAATAAAAGAAATACACTTTGGAGAGATGGGTGGGGCCAGGGTTCCTCCCACCTGGACACAGGTGAGGCTATAAGAGCTTGAAGGAAGGGCACTCCCCCCCCCCCCCCCCAGAGCGCATCAGGGAACCAGGCCGAGAAGCCTTCTGAAGGAAGGGCTGCCAGGAGGTACGCCCCTGAAAAAAATGTGGTTGAGGGGAGATAACTGAAATCTTACCAAGAAACGTTTGCCAAACAGCTGCAGTAAGAGGACGGGACACTGCAAGTAAAGAGAGGTAGAAAGATGCTTTGTAGTCAAGGGGTTTGGCTAAACGAATTTTTTTTTCCCACGCTGCTGCATGGGAGGTAGGGCAGGGTAGCCAAGTGAGGCAGAGACACCAGAAGGGGGTTTATTTTCCTCTTTCCCCATGTGTGGGTTTATTTGCATGATTAAGGAGCCCTGAGAGACATTGTTGATCTGCAACACCATGAACTGACTCTGGAAAAGTGCAGTGGAGCAAAGTTACAGGGAAGCAGATTTGATACAGCCTCAGAGAGTGTAAAATAGCCCAGGGAGCCTGGCTGGGCTGGACAAAGTCTTCAGCAGTGTGAGGTAGCAGTGGGAGATTAATATAATGTCTTCAACAGCCTAAGTGTTATTTGGAGATCAACTGAGTTGGCTGAGAGGATTTTCCTTGAGTTTCCCAGAACTTGGACTCCAGAGTCCTGCAGAGCTGAGTAGGCGGTGGAAGCCCTGTACGTGTTCTGACAAAAAGGGATTGCCAGGAGACCGAGGACTTCACAGTAGGACACATGTATGCTAAATGGCACATGGTATTACTGCTCACAAGTTCGGTCCAATATTGAAAGACTACTTAGCCGGATAAGTAGGACTTATTGGCTAAGTGGCAGCTGCTGAATATCTGGCTATGTTCAGTGGCCACCACTTAGCCAAATAAGTATTTATTCATCTAAGTAGATAACCAGATATCTTGGGGGTGGATCAAGGCAGGGCAATATTCAACCTTATCTGGTTAAGTTAACCAAATAAGTTAGACCTGCTTAATAGGAGGTCTAAAGTTATCCTGACATAACTTACCCGGCTAACTAGAACTTATCCGGTTACATTCAGCAGCATAACTGTGCCGCTGAATATCCCTTCTAAGTTATCCGGATAAGATAACAGATATCTTTGAATACTGGGCCCTTGCAGACTTGTGCTTATTCAATCCCTTTTTTTGTCAACTTCTACAAAGAAAAGCTCCTCCGAATGTCATGGGCTTTCAGGACTGTGAGTAGCACAGCCCTCCTTGTCAGCAAACTGATGATGGGTCTGGAACCTGTTTTGTACAGACATGCAAACAAATAAAACTAATTAATTTGTGGACCCTCTGCTCGTCTTTCCTTTCCAAGGCAAAGGAAGACCATATAAGGGCTGAGATATCTTAAATCGCCGAGAAAGCCCCCCTAGGATTTGACGGCAAGGGGCTGTAACTCAAATGAGTTGCACCGGGAGGACTGTTAAGCAGCTTCGCATGCATGCAGATATGACCCCCCCTCGCCTGCAGGGATCATTGGCACGTGTGAGCTATGAGGCTTCTCTCGCTCATGGAATAAACACTGTGATTTGCTGACAGCCACTGGATACACAGTGAAGTTTACTACCTGATCAGGGCCAATTATTTCTTTGCCTTTTTTTTCTCTCTAAGTAAGACTAACAGAGGCCTTTGTGAGGTAAGAAAGGGGAGTTAGCAGAATTTCTCTTGGGTAGGTAGGCTAGAGAAGCAGAGGAGGGACAGGAGGAGGTATTTATCATTATTAACATCTAGAGATATGCTGTCATAAAATCATCCGTCTTTCCCTACCCTACCTCCACATCTATAGGCAGACTCCCAATAAGCCTGCTTCCGTCCCTGCACCTAAAGTCCCTGTGTGGCCTTTGCAGATTTCTGGCTCTGCACCTAAAGTCGCAGGTTGAGAACTGTCAAATCTCAGCATTGCACCCCACATTCACTATGTGACTCCCCAGACTCCCAGCCAGGTTCTTGTAGTGCCAATGTGATGTTTGCAAGCTTTCAGCTCTGCACTTAGGAGCAATTCTGAATATCCCACGTTGTTGCAAGATATATGCACGTTAGTCATCTTATTTGCTAAGAACATTTCCCATAAGCACAGAATGGGAGAAAAGCCTTAGTTAAGTCTGCGGTCTGTTTCCCTTTGAAAATTGCTTAGAAGGTAAAAGTGCGTATGTACAAAGCATACTGTAACTAGCTAGATTTGGGCTGGAAATTCTAAGCAAAAATCTTAATTTATTTTTATCATACTGCATCAGAACTTGTTGGGTGGTGAAGGCATAATGTACCCCAGAATGGGTCAAGATTCTCCAACCATGTACACTCTCAGATCTTATAAATGAACCTCATTGGGCAGTGGCAAGCTTTTGATTACCTGATCAGCAAGGAAAGAGAGTGTGAGAATTTCTTTTCTAGTCCCCATGTCATTTTTTCTCACAGGTAATTTCATGACAAATCCAGTCCTAGATTTCAGCCCGCTTGACTGACATCACCGCCTGGATGTCCTGTTGCCACCTTAAAGTTTATACGGCCAAGATGGAACTTCTTATTTTCTCCTTCAAACCCTCTTCCCTGCTTTTTCGGTCTATGTGGATGGTATTCACATCCTCTGGTTTCATTGGCCCATAACCATGGAATCAACGTCGATGCCTCTCTCTCCTTCGCTGCGCATATCCAAAGCACTGCCATAGCAAGTCATTTCTTCCTCTATCACCTCACTAAAATGTATTCTTTCCCTTCTGAGCACGCTACCAAAATATTCCTCTCTCTCGTACCACCTCCCATTTAGACTTCTGCATCTTGCTCTTCATGGGCGTCCTGCTAAGCCAACTTTCCCCACTGCAATTTATCTGCATGACACATCTGCCTTCAGCGTCGCTATGACCCTGCAACCTCTTCTCTCAAGTTGTTGGATTGGCTTCTTGTCCGCTTCTCGTATATGGTTCCAATCTTCTCTTACCTGTAAATGGATTCACTCTGCAGCTCCTCATGTCTTCTCTTCTTTTTCCTTATACCCTTTCTTGTGAACGCCATCCATCAGAGAAGTCACTTTTATCCGTTCCCTTCTTCTCCACCGCCAACTCCTGTTTGTACACTTTCCATCTTGTTGCGATGTATGGAATAGACTTTGTGAATTGCTGCGTCGTGCTCCTTCCCTGGCCATATTTGAATCCAGTTTAAAAACTCATCTTTTTGAAGCTGCTTTTAAACCCTAAGCCCTTCTGTACAATAAATGCACTCCCCATAGACTTGGTTGTCATGTATAATTTGTCTTGATTAGATTGTAAGCTCCATGGAGCAGGGACCATGTGTGTCTGTACAGTGCTGCACATGTGCTTTAGAAATGATAAATAGTAGTAGTAACTGTGTCTAATTATCACTGAGTGCATATGCAGCACTGAAAGTTAGCAAATTCCAAGCATCAATGCTTGGTAAGTGAAAACCTTGGAAGAGTAACATGAAAATCTGAAACATAAAGCGATACACATAACAGATGAAGCTGGGCTGGCAACTAGCGCAGCAGTCGTGTGGGCTCAGTCATGTACGCAGCTCATGGGAAAAGAGAGGTCATTGGAATACCTTCCCAAAAATCTTTTGTCTGGGAACTCCCGTTACTATCCTACCTGATTCATGTAGACATTCCCTTTGGTTCTTAGTTCATTTCCTACAGATCTGGAGAGTCTATCTTACTAGGAGTTGTACAATGCAAGTTCAGCAGTCCTGCAGGGAGGAAGGTAGAAGAAGCAGATGGAGGAGAGAAAAAAGGCAAAGGACGCTCACATCCTTTTAGGAGCAGGAACATGTCAGACTAAAATGTTGACTTTTTTTTACCTCTTGTTCAGTTCTTTGATCCCCTGGTGTACTATGGTGCCATGTATTTTGCTGATAAATTCCCCCCTTCCTGCCTCATGGATCAGCTATTGAAAGAGTCATGCCACCTGAGCCCTGCGTCCTCAGCCAGGCAGAGGGTGAGTAAATAGGGAGCATTTTCCTGCAAGGTTTCTCTTCCCCCCTAAGTAACCTGCATCATAAACTTGTGGTTTCTCCGGCAGAATAAACCTCTTTTTGTTTGTGAGTTTCACTATCTCCTTTCAGTGTTCGCACAAAAATTCATTCTTGCATAACGCTTACCTTCTCATTGCTAGCTAAACCTCAGTCAGGAGCCGACAGCAAGTCTTTGCTGAAGGTAATTAGCAGTGAAGGCTGCACACACCACCACCCCCCCCCCCCCCCCCCCATCCTCTCCAACATCACTTGCCTGCCTTCCCACACACATTCCCCGCTGTCCCAGGTGCGCTGGGGAATCTGAGTGGGAGACAGCTGTGACAGGCCCATCTGGACTCCAGTGCCTCAGGATGGACCAGTCTGCAAGGACTATGGGGAGTGAACAATATTTACCAAAGAATTAATACTACAAAGGGGGAGAAAAAAAAGGCAGGCTCAGTAGAAATCCTAGACTGGAAGTGTGCATAGCAGCTCTGTGGTTAATTAATTGACCCAATTTTGGTTCTTTTTGTTCCTGAAATGGAATCTCCTTTTTGGCACGTCCGCTGGGACTAATTTACCAAAACACAACTCTTTTTCTGCTTTCAGAGACCCCGCTGGATGACGGCTTACGAGGTAGCCCTCATTCATGACTGGCTAGCCAGTCTTTTTATAGCGGTGCTAGCTGAGGGCAATTCTCCTCGTGCATAGTCCCTGAATCAATCAATTCATACTGTAGGCTCAGTGACCCAGGAACTGACCCATTTTGCTCCTTGAAAAAGGCTGTCCTGATACACAGTTCAGTCCATGCAACCGAAGGCCGGGCTCTCAAAAGACAACCTACCCATAACCACTGCCACCTGAAAACAGTATGCGAATGAGATATATGCAGTGCTTTCTGGCATCACTTCTTGTGAATTGCAGGAAATACTGCCCTGGAATCAGAATATGGGTGCAGTCCTTAGCCCTCTTTTGTGCTCCCAGAATTCGCTGTCCCTTTGAAGAAGCTGTGATGACGAAGGGTCCGGTTTTCAGTAAGCCACTGGGCAGCAGCCTTATAGTGAAATATGGCACAGCCGGCTCAGTTTAAGCCTGTTTTCAGCCACCATCTCGCTGGCTAGGTTGCGGCTGAAAGCTTGCTTAAATCTAGCCAGCTTTGACAGGGAGAGCCATGGGATTTAGCTGGCACACCCTGCATGTACCATCCTTCCCGGAAATTTTCATGCCTAACTGAACAGCTGTATACTTTCAGACCTCCAACCACCGTTCTAGATGCCCTATTCCATAGTTAGATGGCTAGATCACTTTGGAAAATCAAACTCTAATGACTTAAAATAAAGCACCTCACTTTCGAACAAGTCACTATAAGATACTAATACTTTGTTATTGAGAACATTCTACTGGTGGGAAGTATGAATCCAGTTGTAATTAAAGGAAGGGTCCTTCTCCCTAAAGGGGGTTGGATTTTTTTTCTTTTTTTAACTTTTTATTTGTGCAGTTTTAAATATACAAAAACATCATAAGTCTTTGTAAAGGCAATATGAGGATAAAAAAATAAAATAAAAAGGAAACCATCTTAACTCAAAAAAACAATACATTGCCACTATCTCCAATAAAACATACTGAAGATAGAAGCACATAACATCATTATTATCATCCCCCAGTAAAAACAAGACGAGAAGGGAAGAAACTCCAGGGAGCGAACAGAAAAGCAACTCAAGTACCCCTGTACATTAATAAATGTCTCTAATAACCAAGGATCAGGCAGAACTAGAGAAGAAGTAATTATTTTCCTGGCATTAAGGAAGGATTGTAGCTGCTCAGGAACATAGGGAGCAAAAGTATCTGAACGTGACTTAACAAAACATTTACATGGGTAACTTAATGCAAAAGAAGCTCCTACATCAAAGTTATCTTTCCTAAGAGCTAAAAATCCTTTTCTCCTTTGCTGGATAAACCTAGAAATATTGGGGAAAATAGGCCGATTTTGTCCATAGAAAGGAGAATTTAAATTGGGAAAATATAAGGACATCACTTTAGAAAATTCCGGATCGGAGACAAAAGACATGAGCAGAGTGGCCCTGTCTATTGTTTCTGGACCAGATGACTCAAGAAATTCAGTCAAATTTAAAGGGGAAAATGTATTCCCCACAGAGGTATTCGCAAGAAGCATGAGAAGATGACGGCAGAAAAGTTAACTTGTATATGGAAGGAGATTCTTCAAGTGGAATATTCAGAACTTGATGGAAATATTTCTTTAAGGTATCCAGTGGGTGTTCACCCAGAATTTTAGGAAAATTCAAAATTCTGAGATTTAGCTGACGAGAAGAGTTCTCTATCAATTCAAACTGACGAGATAAAGCTCCAGTATCACAAAGAGGGGTTGGATTTTGAAGGTGTATCTAATATGGCTTCATTGAGTTTGAGTTCTGCTATAAAAAAAAAAGTAAATGATTTTATGCAGCATTGTTTACATTTCAGTTTTGTAGCACTATATATCCACAGACAAAAGAAAAAAGGCAGGAAATTGGTAGATGATTTGAATCACAGTGCTGCTGTCTGACCCTGTCTGAAGGCCCCTTGAGATCAGGAGACTGTAGAGCATCTTGTTACAGCACCTACAGATTTCAGATACCGATTTCCAGGGTTATACCCTGTGTTTCAGCGCCTCCTTTTTTCTTTATTTAGTGATTATGCAAGGTTGTCACCGTCAGGTTTGTATAAGTTCTCCAGCGCTTTCTGTATAATAAGCCCATATGTCAAGTTTAAATTCCATTTTTACATAATCTCCCTGCAACTCCTCAATCACTTAACTAGATTTGTTGCTGGAATGAAAGCAGCACCAGCCTGGAGTAGCAGAAGTGAGTGAGTGTGTGCTGCTCGCCTTCCAGCTGACTTTAGCACTCTCCAAGTCCTCCTCCAGACTTCCACCTACTCACTCACTGTTAAGCAGTAACAAATGAATGGGGAAAGCAGTTGTCCAGAGAAGGACTGAGTGGCAAATGATCACTGCTTCTAACCTGCCGTATCAGCAGTGCGGCAAAGCTATAATAGTGAATGAGCCCGGAAAAGAACAATTTTATTGAGAGCAGAAATACATGGGGGCTTAGATAAAACTTGTCTCGTGGCTTTAGGTTAAGGAAAGCCCTGGACAGTGAATCCCCTTCTCAGTTTAGGAGGGGGGGGGGGCCCCTCTTATTTCACAGTCTGAGCAGAAGGAAGATGCTCAAGACTAAACAGAGACTAAATATCTCCTCCTCCTCCACAAGACAATTGTTCCTTCGGGTTCCTAGGTGGGGGTCCATCAGTTCACTGATGAATTCAGTAAGGGCTGAAGAGAGACGCTTCCTTCCCATCCCACAAGTGGATGATTTGCCTTGCTAAAGACCGCAGCTCAGGGAGTCGGGTCTAGATTAACCTTCCAGTAACGTGACCCAGGTGTCTGCCGTCCTCTAATTTCATTACGTGTCTGAGTTGTAGAGTTTTCCCCTTTAATGTCTGCAGCTTCTGTTGCTCTCCTCTGTCCTCGGACTGCAACACTGAGGGGGGGGGGGGGGATCAAGGAACCATTATAAGCCCAAGGGTTAAGGGGGGCACCTCTTCCCTCAGCTGAGGCTGTCAAGAGGTGGACACCATCCTGGGCACTAGACATTGTAGGTGGGGAGGGGGGGGGGCACCAACCTATGCCACATTTTTGAGTGAGTCTGTTTGCATGCAAACTCAAAAGGAAAGGGAGGCACCAAAAGCAACCCTTGCTCTTGGTGCCATTTTGCCTAGCGACTGCTCTGCCCTCAGGGGTGCTCATTGGCCGAAAGGAACTTCCATAGTCCCCTCCCCCTTCCCGCCCCAGGCCTGAGTGTAGCATCTCCTTTGTGCTGTGTGGCACAGTAATGAAGCTTGAGCCTGAGGTGAGCCCAGCAGGATCCTCCTCCTTTTTTTTTTTTTTTCCACCTCCCCTCCTCCTCCTGCTCCTCCTTCTCCCCTCCCTGCAGGCTGATCCTTCATCTGCCACCATAGAAGTTTCTTTCCTCCCACACAGCATTCCTGATATCATATGGAAGAGTGAGAGAGGCAGGGGGCAGCAGAGCCCCCTTGAACATGGGAATTATTAGAAAGGGAATGGTGAATAAAACGGAAAATATCATAATGGCTCTGTATCGCTCCATGGTGAGGCTGCACCTTGAATACTGTGTACAATTCTGGTCGCCGCATCTCAAAAAAGATATAATTGCGATGGAGAAGGTACAGAGAAGGGTGACCAAAATGATAAAGGGGATGGAACAGCTCCCCTATGAGGAAAGACTAAAGAGGTTAGGACTTTTCAGCTTGGAGAAGAGACGGCTGAGGGGGGATATGATAGAGGTCTTTAAGATCATGAGAGGTCTTGAACGAGTAGATGTGAATCGGTTATTTACTCTTTCGGATAGTAGAAGGACTAGGGGACACTCCATGAAGTTAGCATGGGGCACATTTAAAACTAATCGGAGAAAGTTCTTTTTTACTCAACGCACAATTAAACTCTGGAATTTGTTGCCAGAGGATGTGGTTAGTGCAGTTAGTATAGCTGTGTTTAAAAAAGGATTGGATAAGTTCTTGGAGGAGAAGTCCATTACCTGCTATTAAGTTCACCTAGAGAATAGCCACTGCCATTAGCAATGGTAACATGGAATAGACTTAGTTTTTGGGTACTTGCCAGGTTCTTATGGCTTGGATTGGCCACTGTTGGAAACAGGATGCTGGGCTTGATGGACCCTTGGTCTGACCCAGTATGGCATTTTCTTATGTTCTTATGTCACACACCCCAAAACTCAGTCCTATCTATCCTTTTTTTTGTTTTGTTTTTTAACTTACTTCAGGGGCAGAGCTGAAGTAAGTTGAGCGCGCTGAGTCATCGGGACAGCGTACAATGGCACTGTCCCACCCCACCCCCAGCCCACCCCTTGCAGAGGCCCGGCACTTGTGAGCGTACCGGGTTTATGCGCGTGGCAGGGCCTGTTTTAAAATGCACGCAGACCTTTTAAAATTTGGGCTTATGTGTATGCCTGTGAGAGCCTATGTGACATATAGGCTCTCACAGGCACGCACACACACACACACACACACATACACAAACATACACAAACACACAAGCTCTCACACACACACACACATTCACAGGCACACAGAGTCACACACACAGACAAACACAGGTTCTCACACAGACCCACACACACAAACATAGGATCTCACACAGATACAGACATATGCACACACAGACTCTCAGACACACACATGGTCTCCTGTTATCGTCGGGCCATGGTGGGATGAGCTCCTCTGTGGTCCCGAGGGCCTCCTGTGCTGTCTTCGGGCCAAAGTGGGATGAGCTCCACTACGGCGCCGCGAGCCTTCTGCAGTCTTCAGGCTGCAGCGCCATGGGCCTCCTGCTATCTTCGGGCCGTACAGCCCACCGATCTCCCGGCTTGGGGGAGGAGGGAGCGGAAGCTGTGCACATACGCAGCCAATACTCAGAGCTTCTGGTTAGGCTCTGCCAGCGGCCCACGGCCTCTTCTCCTGCCGCCTGCCTGCCACCTCCCCGGGTGTGCCGCTCCGTGCAAATGCACGGTATGTACACCCGATCATGCCAGGCCTGACTGACTGCATTTCTCACCTTTGTTTCAAAGTTTGCAGTGCAACATTGATTTTTTTGAATCACCAGTAAAATAAAATAATATTAATAATGAAAATGATTCCACCAGAATCATCAGTTAGCCAGGCATCACATATGCCCTGCCTCCCACTCAATGTAAGAACCAAGTTCAGGGAGGAATAAAGCCTTCCTCTGGTATACAGAATAATTGGAAAGTCTTTGATTTTTGTCACAGTTGCAGAATTTCATTTTTTTGAAGGAGTTAATAAACATGTAGATAAAGGTGAACCAGTAGATTAGTGTATTTGGATTTTCAGAAGGTGTTTGACAAAGTCCTTCATGAGAGGCTTCTAAGAAAACTAAAAAGTCATGGGATAGGAGGCGATGTCCTTTCGTGGATTACAAACTGGTTAAAAGACAGGAAACAGAGAGTAGGATTAAATGGTCAATTTTCTCAGTGGAAAAGGGTAAACAGTGGAGTGCCTCAGGCATCTGTACTTGGACCGGTGTTTTTATATATATATATATATATATATATATATATATATATATATATAAATGATCTGGAAAGGAACACAACGAGTGAGGTTATCAAATTTGCGGATGATACAAAATTATTCAGAGTAGTTAGATCACATACAGATTGTGATACATTACAGGAGGACCTTGCAAGATTGGAAGATTGGGCATCCAAATGGCAGATGGAATTTAATGTGGACAAGTGCAAAGTGTTGCATATAGGGAAAAATAACCCTTGCTGTAGTTACACGATGTTAGGTTCCATATTAGGAGCTACCACCCAGGAAAAAGATCTAGGCGTCATAGTGGATAATACTTTAAAATAGTCAGCTCAGTGTGCTGTAGCAGTCAAAAAAGCAAACAGAATGTTAAGAAGTATTAAGAAGGGAATGGTTAATAAAACGGAAAATGTCATAATGCCTCTATATCACTGCATGGTGAGACCGCACCTTGAATTCTGTGTACAATTCTGGTCGCCGCATCTCAAAAAAGATATAGTTGCGATGGAGAAGGTACAGAGAAGGGCAACCAAAATGATAAAGGGGATGGAACAGCTCCCCTATGAGGAAAGATTGAAGAGGTTAGGCCTGTTCAGCTTGGAGAAGAGACGGCTAAGGGGGGATATGATAGAGGTCTTTAAGATCATGAGAGGTCTTGAACGAGTAGATGTGAATCGGTTATTTACACTTTCAAATAATAGAAGGACTAGGGGCCACTCCATGAAGTTAGCAAGTAGCACATTTAAGACTAATCGGAGAAAATTCTTTTTCATTCAACGCACAATTAAGCTCTGCAATTTGTTGCCAGAGGACATGTTTAGTGCAGTTAGTGTAGCTGTGTTCAAAAAAGGTTTGGATAAGTTTTTGGAGGAGAAGTCCATTAACTGCTATTAATCAAGTTTACTTAGGGAATAGCCGCTGCTATTAATTGCATCAGTAGCATGGGATCTTCTTAGTGTTTGGGCAATTGCCAGGTTCTTGTGGCCTGGTTTGGCCTCTGTTGGAAACAGGATGCTGGGCTTGATGGACCCTTGGTCTGACCCAGCATGGCATGTTCTTATGAGAATAGCAAATACACTCTGAGCAACTAATGCCCCACTATCCACTAATGAAACGGGCATGCGAGGAAAAATGCTAGTGAGAAGAATGACGCATGATCTTATAGTTTCCTTCCTCTGTGAAATACTACACATTAGAAATGACAATTTAATACTCCGTGCCATGATTTTACACTGCATTAAATGGATTTCTCACTTATTAATAGGTAGGTATATTTGTATTTTCTTTACTTGTCAAAATATTACATGGCTGGAGCATAAATAAGCCCTTTCTGACTATAATAAGTGCCCCCTCCAATTCCACTCACCACCAGCACCACCGACAAGCCTGCCACCCACCTGCTACTGTTTTCCAGTTGAATTGCCCTGCTCTGCCCCTGTCCTGAAATGAACCTTTTCTTTCCCCAGAGGCTTGAAATGGGGTGGGGGCTTGGGGAAAGGGGGAAGAGTGAGGATGCATGGGATGAGTTTTACTTCTTTCCAATTACAGAGCAGAAATAGAATTATTTATTCAGAGCAATAGAACTGCCATAGAGGAATTACGGCTTAATATAAAAAAAAAAGAATAGGAATAAGTTATGATTAAATGAGAAATCTCAGGTATCAAATGGAAGTGCCGTCCTTTCCCTGCATCTTTCCTTGCTTGTAATAAAGCAACCTTGCTTTATTAAGGGAAGAGGGGCGATTCAGAGATCAGTTTTTCAAAATGAGATTTTGGAATTGCTAAAGTTGTGACATGTACATGCTCGCCCGCTTCCGTCCTGACAAATGAGCTCATTCCTGCTCCCTGTAAAGTGTTGAACACTTTTTTATAGAGACTTCTTTCTGTTTATCCTCACCGGTTTGGAAGGTCTCCTTGCTTTTTTTTTTTTTTTTATCTCATCCAGCCATCAACATAACTCAGCTTCCGATGTTTCCGACGCTGATTGCAAGAACCTTAAGCCTAGTTGTGGAATTAATCAAATGAATGCCTTTGGCCTCAGGATATTTTTATTATTACTGTCGGCTAATCCTTGGTTGCCATTGTTAATTTCTGAACATCATGGATAAAGTAAAGAGCAAACCTGCACCTAGAGAGAAACATCATTTCCGGCTTTTATACGGATGATGGCACTCGATGATGATGATAGTGCATTTCCGATCATTGCAAACAATGACATATGGGTTCATTTGAAACAGATATTTTTGTAGTTCTTTTTTTTTTTTAATCAGAAAGTCAACAAAACCCCCCAGAGAGCTGCCCAGCCTTTCTTCTTAAGCCCCCACAACCTCACTCTGCCAAGAAGACTGTTACCCCCTTCCCGAGATCATTAAAGTAGAGACAGTAATGATCTCTTATTGCTCCTGCCAAAATGCCAGCCGGCCCCATTGTGTGGTATGGCCACCCAAACATATGACCATTCAACAAAATGGTGCCGGTCACAGGGCCAGCCAATGGAGAAACTGGAGATTGCTCCTACCCCTTTCTACATTGCAGACCCCAGGAGAGGGGGGGGGGTGAGTAATTGGACAAGGTTTGAGACCCTGGGGGGGGGAGCTTATTTTCCTGTTTTGGGAGTTGGGGTGGGAGTAGTTTCTTTTTGTTTTATTCTTTCAGGGTATTTTTTTTTTAGATTTAATATTTATTGTAGTAAATGAAGGAAATCAAAATGGAATTTAAATGACCCAAGACAAACATACAAAAACAAGATTTCCCTGCATACCCCTGTCTCAAACTTCCATGCAAGGCACACACACATTGACATCTGTGAGAAAGTCATACCCTTGGATACAAGACTGAAACCACATTCAGTTCTTGGGCAGTCCTTCCAACCCAAAGACAAGCATAAAGACCTGAAATGAGTTTCTCTGGTTTTGAAACGTCAGTTTCACTCATATTCACAGAGACTGATGGATACAGGTGTGTAAGGCAGCAGTTTGCACTAACCAGCCAGATTTCCCAGCTAGCTGAAGCTCTGAGCATGCAGACTTCTTAAGCAGCAATGCATCTTAAATCGAGAAAATAAAAGGGTGAAAAATAAGAGTTGAAAATAAACATGTTTTTATTTATTCCCAGTTTTTACATTGACTTTTTTTCTGCTCAGCCAGATTACTAAATTTGCAGTCCAAACCAACATAAATGCATGTTTTCAACTTTATTTCTGGAATACTTGATTCACAAGCAAATAAGTAAAGAACGAATGAAAGAAAGAAATATTGCTTGTGGCAAACATGGCATTTTGTTGTGTTCATGTTTCCTGTCTATAGAAGTATTTCCTTGTTGGTGTGTTGGGGTTTTTTTATTTCCATTTAACTGAAACCAGAATACAAATTATTAGTTAGGGCTGCAAACCAGGGACTCTCGGGTTCAAATCTCACTGCTGCTCCATGTGACCTTGAGCAAGTCACTTTACCTTCCATTGCCTCAGGTACAAATGGGGACAGTGGTATAAAATAGACTGTATGCGCGTACATACACAAATGCCATCTCTGCTGTGTAAGTGGGAGAATTTTAGTAGATACGCACGCCAATGCAATTACCAGTTTCCTTAATTCATTCCCAGTTCATCCAGGTGGGCAAACAATGGAGCAAGCTAAATCTAAATCTTTTAAATAAATAAGTAGTCCCTTACTTGGGATTCTGTAAACTGCCGGGTAACACAGCAAGATAACAACTGATTTGGCTGTGGATTTCAAAGGGTCTGGAGGGGCATTAACGGATACCAGACATGATAGGGAGGATCCAGTAGACTGTCTGCAGTGATCCAATCTGTAGAGGTGCTGAACGTGTGTCAGGTAAGGTCCAGGTTAAGTGCCACTCCTGTCGAGCAGTCCTGACGATCGGAAGGTAGTCAAAACCATGCCTATCCACGGTCCTGAGTAAGGGACTATTTATTTAAAAGATGTATATTTTGCTTGCTGCATTGTTTGCGGTGGGTTACAATAAAAAAACATACCTAAAATGTAGGAGGCAATGCAGCAGACAAAAAAAACAAATTGGCAGAGCTAATGGAGAACTCTTTCCCAGGCGTGTTTGTGCGATTGTGTCCACGCATATATGTGGGCATTAAAATTGCTTTTGTAGCCCTTCTCAACTTTTCATTGATCGGATTGTAATGAATTTCATTAGGATATAGTCTAGGACCATGATTGAACTTCACATGAAGTTTGAACCTGATTGGTCTACTTTATCATGCCATTGGCAGAGGGATGAATCAAAGCACCATATTATCATTTTTCACACACTGAAAAAATCATAACAATGAATTAGCTGGAATAAGAGATATAAATTAGTATGAGATCTTATTCCAGCTAACTCATTGTTATGATTTTTCAGTGTGTGAAAAATGATAATATGGTGATTTAATTCATCCCTGTTATAAGAAGAAAAAAGGAAGAAAAGAAGGAGGTTGTTTAGGAATATTATATCAGATCTTGGCATCCCAAGTATTGGTGTTTTTGAATTTTTGGAGTACAAATTGAATTGAAATAGACTCAAAACAAGTAGAAATTGAGTTGGGTTCATTTTCTAGGTATTGTACTTTTTCACTGTGAGACAGAGCCTCCAAAATTCTAAGGGTGGAAGTCCACAGCTTCCTAAAATTAATGCTGTTTCTTATAACAATGGGCTTCTTATGATTCTGACTTCCAGAAATAAGGAGGATACTTCCCAATCTGGATTTATGGAATTAGTTTTTTTTCTCTTCTGTAAAAATGAGCTACACCCTATCATCCTGAGAACAGTGGCCACAAATTAAATCATCCGACACTGACCCTAAATGGCCATTACATCACAGATGATTTAAACAATCCATGAGGGATCTGTCATCAGCGGAGGGACTGCACTCTTTAAATTTATGTGCTTCTATGACTTTAGGTGGCACTGATTACATGAGAAAACCGCGTGCTCCATTGCCGAAAACAAACAGATCAAACCTTCTTAGGATGTGATATATGGAGATTCCTTGCCTACATCCCATCATGCATAATAAAAATCTAATTTTTGTATAGTTCAAGTTGCAACATGCCAGCCATTAAGTGCAAGGTTGTGACTTGCCTCCCAACAGCTAGCAAAGATGAGAGAATTAAATGAATGCTCTTCACGTGAGTGGGTTCCATTAGTGTCATCATGATGTGCAGCACATGTACTCCACATACAATTAATCATGGTTTACGACCAGGCTGGAGGGCAGACTAAGCCAGACCCTCTGGAGTCTTCTGCAGACAATGGCATCATCCCTATAAGGAGACATGCTAACCTTTTAGAAAGCTACTGCAGTTATTCCATAGGAGGAATGCTAATTAATCATTGTGTGTGAATAAAAATACCCTTTTATTCTAAATGTCTAAAATTAAATAATAGAGTACTATACTAGCTAGATCAGCTTAGGAAGCTATGTGTGCCTTCCAATTTATAGCATCTATGAGAGTTTCAAGACCCGAGTGTTAAAACTACCAACACTGAAGTATAGTTTTGTTCATGACTTACCTCCAAATTTATTTTCAAGGAAGTTTCCTTGTTAAAAGTAAATTAAAAGCTATATCCACTGAGGTTGGCCTTTGGGCTGAGATTGGAAACCTGCATGCTATGGACCATCCACAGTTCATAACTCAGACCTTACACCTGATCTTAGCGAAAAATATGCTAAGAGCTGATGTTACAAATAAAGCAAAAATGTCATTTTGGGGATTGCTCCTGCACTTTGGACCACAGGGAGCCTCTATGAAGGGATAAGTGGGAGCTGGGACTCTCCCTGGTCCCAGCAATATTTCCAGGGGATAACTAGGATCTCAAAGGGGTCCAAGGGGCCCCAGCTGGGCTTAGCTAAGCCCAGCTGGGCTCAGAGTCTTATTTTGTGGGGCAGAAGGGGGTGAGAGAAGACTGTGGGGGCCCTGATTGGCTTTTTTTGGGGGGCGCGGGATGGTGCCAGAGCGCCTCATAGAGGCCATTTCTTTAAACAAATGTGAAAATACCTGAAAAGTTTCTGGTATTTTCATGAAAAGCCACTTTCGGTTTGTTCCATTCAGAACAAGCCGAAAATGATTTCATTTGTTGCTTTTTTCCCCCGTTTGTTTTTAAGGAATGCATATTCCTACTATCGGATACTGCCCATGTATGTTGGCACTGATTATGTACCACACAAAACGTTTCAAAATGACAGCAGGGTAAAGCGCATAGGTGCACAGGTGGCGTTATCCTCACTCTTCCCAGATAGGGAAGCTCACATTCTGGAGACAAATGAATGGCTGCATAGATGCTGTCAACAAGAGAGTTTCGGGTTCCTAGACCAAGGGACGATGTTTCAAGCACTGTTGAACAGAGATGGAGTCCACCTATCGAAAAGGGGATGTAATGTCTTCCAAAACAGACTGGCAAACCGACTGAAGAGGGCTTTAAACTTAAGATCGTCAGAGATGCGTGAACAAAACCCTAAGGTAACACACTAGGGAGGTAATTTTAAAAGGAGTTTACATATGGAAATGTAACATACTATTATAGCAATTTTAAAAAGCCATTTACATGTGTAGGGACGGTAACTTTTAAACAGGCGCACGGGCGCGCATGTGTGCGTGTTCGTGGGCCCACACCCAGGGACGCGGTCATTGTATAGCATACGTGCATATATGTGCACATGTTATAAAATATCCTGACCTCATGCACGTGTGTGCTCAATTTTTAGTGGGCTTGAACCTGGGTGTGCAAATGCCACTTCTACCGCATAAGTGGGGGAGGTGTTTAAAAGGCACACGCGCCGATGCCATTACCTGTTGTCCCAATTCGCTCGTGTTTTGCCCAGTTAAGGGATAGGACTTCCAAACCCCCCTAGTTTAAAAGCCTGCCTTCTCCCCTGTTAGACCCGACCCTTAAAACCTCGCTGATCTGTCTAGATTTTTTTTTGTTTTACAGTTTGCACGTTCTCCATAGCCAGAAGGAAAGTTACACGGCAGGGCACCCCGGCACGCGCTTCTGCGCGTAAGTCCTTTATACACGAATTTCAAGTTGAAATTCAGGAATACCCATGCCCCGCCCTTTTTTGGGATGTTTTCATTTGTGTGCGAGACAGGAGATAAACGCGTGCACGGGCGGCTTTTAAAATCCGCTCAGCGCGCAGTGACCCAAATCGTGCACGTATCTCCTGGTTTTGGCGCACGCTGGGCTTTTAAAATTCACCTTAAAGTGCATTTCCAAGTGAATATCCCTTCGGTTGGCCTACATTTTGCTTGGCTAAAAACATGCATGGTTTTGATCCCCCATGCCTACTTTTAGTCAGGCATGGGCTGGGCAATTATCATAGGGCCAATTTACCAGGGTAAATGGCTTCTAAAAGTTGTCTTCTTAATGGTTTCCTGAATTTCTTTCCCTATATTTGTACTGTCCAACTTACAGTTTTCCTCTAAATTTAGCTAGAGTACATCCAGTGTAGTAAGAAATGTGTTAATGTTCTCAATATTACATATGGTTTCTGATATATATCAACCACCAATTTATGGAGCGCTACTGTTCTAACCTCATTATCCTTATAAATTAACATATCATGCGATGATTGTACAGCATGAATTCTCTCCCTATTCCTTCTTGCTTCTAAAGAAGAAAATTATTTTTTTAAATTTAATTCCGAGGTTCTTTTATGAAGAAATGAAAGCAATTTCTTCTGGGCACATCGTGTTCGTCCTTCTGCCTGTGTTCTAGTATCAGCGGAGAAACCAGTGAATGCTTTGCCATGACATTTAATATTGGTCAGGCATTTACAGGTTCTTCCTCTTGTCAGGTTTTGGGGTTTGTGGTGTAATAAATAATGCCCATGCGGGGTACACATTTCTGTTCGTTTCAGTCTCTGAATAACTCGCTTTCTGCAAAGGAAACTGATTTGCCTGCTCGTTCACCGGTAATGGCATAGTTATTTCGTATTTCAGAGTCTGAAGCTGCAACAACAAAAGTGTTATCTTTCCTGTTGATGTGTTGATTCGCCAGGCATCTGTGGCCCCCTCCGTGCCACAAGAAGTATGTAGAAGTTAACAGTGCCGACAGGTTTGATGGTAAAGTGGTGGATTCCCCTTATGGGAGGCTCTGAGTGGTCCTTAAGCTGCGTGCAAACAGCTGCTGGAAGCGCACAGGATGTTGAGACGAGTGCCAGAGGTTATCCTGTAGCCAGAGTAGGAATATTCCAGAGCTCTGGGTCATCTGTGTGCCAGAAAGGTGTTACTTGCCTTTCTTGGTCCTTCATGAGAAGTGATAAAAGCCCTGGCTCCGCTGAGCGGGGGCTGCGCCAGATTGCCAGGGAAAGGGAGTGGTTGGAGCTGTGGGACCCTCTCCCAGGATTACGGAGGGGAGCAGCAGGAGTGGGGCAGGGGTTTTCCCTCCGAAACCTCCAGAGGCCTGAAGAGGGAGGAGTACATGATGGAGAGGGCTGCGTTACAGCCTGGAAGATAAAAGTTAAACCCCTGTGCTTAACTAAGGCAAGAACTCAACCTGGAGCAGGAAGCCAAACTGTGCCAGAGGGAACTTGCTTCGGGGCTCGGAGGATCCTGATGTTGCACCAGAAGATTTTCCCTTGAGGCCAGCAGGACGTTCTTGTGAGTAACTATTTTGCTAACCCGATAAAACTAAAGAAAGGACCAGGCTAGGTTGTGAAAAAAAAAAAAAGATTGAGGAGAGAGAAGTAACCAAATGCACTGTGTTGCTGTAAGAAGAAACTGTTATTTAAGGAGAGAAGCTATAAAGAGAAGAGTTAAAGATTTTCTAGAACCGTAATTCTGTAGAATTTTCTAGAAACGTAATTTTTTCTGCATCTACCTGAACTTTCACTATGTTTGATTCGGACGATTCTGCAGTAAACTACTTATTTCTTTGGTTTGTTTGTCTGGAGTGTTCTCAGCCTTGTACTGGCCCTGCAGGTTTTCCTGCCCCCAGCTCACGGCCCAGGAGATTGATTTCCCCACCTCGGGATAGTAACCCTATTTCTCCCCGAAGCTGGGAAGGTGACCCCAGGTGTACAGGGGGTTACACGCATGATTTCTGTTTCCCATGGGATTCCAGCACTAAAGCTTACGATCATCTCCCTAAGACTCGATTTAAAAGCTTCCCCTGTAATAGGCAAAATTTCACCTGAATCATCAAATTGTCCTGTTAATCTGATCAGACAAATCTATATCTTCCAGAAGCCTAGAGTTAAAGCGCCAAACTGGATTGGGAAGATTTACATTGTCCCGACTTAAGGGAATTCCAGCATGATCAGATATCATAGCATACTGGAGATCTCTGCCTGAACTACTGAGGGCATAGGCAGTTGGGATATTAAGATATTGTCTATTATTGTCCATATTTGATGTGGAAAGGACAAACATAAATAAATCTGTAGATTGTAAGATTCTCCATGCGTCGAAAATCCCTCCCTCGCTCATCAGTGATTTAATCACTGTTAGAGATTTAAAGGGGGTTTTTAAATCCCCGGCGCGCGCAAATTCCGGTAGATATGCGTCTGGCCGGGCCGAGCACGCGCTGAGTGCATTTTCTAAATAGGTTTAGAAAAGGGGCGGGGCAGGGCCGGCTGGGAGAGTGCCATTTTGCGCTGTCCCGGTGAAGCACCCGCCGACAGCAGGCCAGCGCACAACTTGCCTCAACTCGTCAGAGGAAGTAAGTTATAAAACAAAAAAAAAATTAGAATATTTAGATGGGGGGTAGAAAGTACCAGTGTGGTTTGCACCAACACGGGCAGTTTAATTATTGCTCTTTGTATTGTCTAGATACATGAAGGGAAAGGGGGGAAATGATACAAGAAGCATTCAAATATCTAGCAAGCTTCAATGAGGTTCTAGAAGGTAGCATTTTCCAGGGCATGCAAGGCTAATGGACTACAAAGCAGAAGGGGGAAATCTAAAAAGGACTATGAGAAACTGCTTTCACCTTGAGATGGTGGTGGACTCTTGGAACAGACTTCACGTGGACATGGTAGGAGTTTAAAGGGAAAGGACATGTGCGTGCTTATGCTTTGCTTTTTGAAAATGATCCCACCCAAAAAAATTAGAATATTTACACCTGCTAAATTATGTGTAGAAATTGCATCCTTTTGCTCCTAAGTGCAGACTATTCCCAAACTCAGTCCTACTAAAGATACTCATGAACATGGCATATGTGTATCAGGTGGGCAATTTTGTAAAAGGTTTTAGTCACAGAAGTCCTTTTGAAAATTACCCTCCCTACGCACAGCAATTGCTTTTCTTTTCTAAGTATATACTGAATCGCATTCTTCTGTTCCCAAACTGGTTCTTGCAACAATCCCAACATTTGGTTCACCACCTTAAGTACGTGATATCCCCTTGTTTTGTTTTTTATAATTATTTTGATACTTTTTATAGGATTGTTACTATGTGTATTGTTTAGGCCCTCATTTTGTGCCTGTTTTAGGATGCAGTGTTGTGGTGTGATGATATTGTTTTTAAAATTGTATTATTGCAGGAGGGGGGTGAAGAAAAGAGGATTTATAATAAGACAACCAACAAGGACTAAACTGCACAGGTAAACAAATAAGCATGGGAGTAGCTTGCTTATTGCGGCGGTTACTACCCCTAACCAATTAGGCTTGATACTTCACTTTTATGCAGCTCCAGCACTGCTCTCTACATCAATAGCAGGGGTGGAAGGAAATTAGAACCAAAACGTTACCAATAAGGGCCTTGACCTCAGTGGTCAGAGTAACAGATTAGTATGAGAAAAATAACTGTGAAAGCTTGCTGGGCAGACTGGATGGGCCGTTTGGTCTTCTTCTGCTGTCATTTCTATGTTTCTATATATAACATAAACTGCCTTGTGTGCAATACAGAAAGATGGTGCATAAAACTGAGTAGATAAATGCTGTGTTCATATCTGAGGAAGGACATTGAAAGGATGGAAAATGGCTATGTATTCAGTGATAAAAGGCCTGCAACACAAACCCTATAAAAAAGGTTTAAGACATACAAAAGGTACTTGCTGGAGAAAGAAGGGATGGGGGATATGAAAGAAGCATTAAAATATTTAATAAGCTTCAGTAAAGTACCGGAATGTGAAATTCAAGGACAAGGCATCATGATTTGAAGTTTCAGGGAGGAAAGTTCAGAGTAAACATGAGAAAATGCTTCTTCATTGAGAGGATAGTAGATGCCTTAAATAGCCTTTCAGCAAGGGAGTGGCAATGGAAAACGTGACAGAATTTAAACATTTTTTGAGCAAACACAGGGGCAGGTGAGAGGTAACAGGTAGAAGAAATGAGGGAGAAGGCTGAATTATTTGCTCTGTCATTCTGTTTGGTGTTCACTGAAGAAGGAATTGGGGAAGGGCTGCTTAATTTTGGCAAAGGTCCATATGGTAGAGGAGCAGAAGCCATGGAGCTTATGGATGAGAGTGTTTCTGTGAAATTAGAAAACTGAAAGTGGAAAAAGCCATGGGCTGGATGGGTTCTGGTGGATCCGTTGAAAGGACCTGTTCAACCCATCGGACAGAAGTGGTTCTGCAGGACTGGAAAAGGGGAAAGATAAAAAAGGTAATGGGGAGATGGTAGGAAATTACAGACATAAGTCTGATGGGTGGGGGGAAATGAATGGAATTCTTCTGACGGATAAAATGGTGAAGCTTCTTGAATCTGAAGAGTTGTGGGATCTGAGGAAGCATTGTTTTGCCAGTGGGAGATTATGCCAGATAGTCAGACTCCGCTGAGAAGCAGTTTGACTTAGCCAGCCAAAAATTAACAGCTAATGTTAAGCCAGCTATGTTAAGAACTCTGCACTTTGTTTGAAAACTGACCCCTATGTTACTATAGAATGGATGTGTCTATACATATATACATACACAGACACACACATATATATATATATGGAGCTGTGATCCACTTCAAGGGTTACAGAAGGGAGTAGCAGGAGTGGGGCAAAAATCTAAGGAGTCCTGAAAGGAAGACATTCAAGAAAACCTGTGCTTCGCTGGACCAAGAAGACAAACTGTGCCAGAAGTGACTTGTTGCAGGGCTTGCTGGGACCCTGTCTGCCGCCCCAGAAGGAATCTCTCCTTGAGGCGAACAGGACTGTGTGAGTAAGCATTTTAGTAAAGGATGGAAAGAAAGAGAGGGCCGGGATAGGCCTGCGAGAGTAGCGAATAAAGAAAAGAGACACTGGGGTTAATAGAAGAATTATCTCTTACCACAGGAAGAGAAGTGGAAGGGAAAGGAGTTTAGCAATTTTCTGGAAATGAGATTCTGATTTGCTTACCGAATCTACTGGAGTTTGCCTGAAGATTCTACGGTAACAACAATTTTTTTGCTTTGGAGCACAACCTTGTGAGTGGACATTGGTTCTTTTGTGTGGAGTGCCCTCGGCCTAGTACTGGCCTTGCAGGTTATCCTGCCCTCAGCTCACGGCAGGGCCGGTGCAAGGCTATTGGGCACCCTAGGTGACCCTTGCACTGCCCCCTCCCCTGGTTGCGCCCCCCCCCCCCCCACCTGTTTTGGCACCGACTGTGTGCTTCTCGCGGCTCCAAGAAGCACAAAGTCTCTATTTCTCTTTGCTGCGAGCGGGATAGGCCCCGCTTGCGGCAGCACGTGGCTGCTCTTCGGCACCCCCTATGGCTCGGAGCCCTAGGCAACTGCCAAAGTTCGCCTAATGGACCCTGAGTGCAAACAAGGTTATAGATAAGCAGTATGTGTGTATATCTATCTATCTATCTATCTATATATACACACATACTGTTTATCATGTGAGCGTGTGTGTGTGTGTATGTATGTAACAATAGTTTACAGCCCTCACTAAAATTTCTCAAGCTCCTTTGGGATTTTTGGTATCCTTCCCTTTTTATGAGTTGGGTCATACCCTGTATATAGTGGGCGAGCATGCTTAGATCGAGTTCTTGCAGAAAGGCTTGGAGGAGAAGCTTTCTAAAAGGAGTGGAGTGGAGGAGTATCCTGGTATTTAGAACAGCAGGCTATGAGCCACGGAATCCAAGATCCAAATCCCACTGCACTCCCTCTGACCGTGGGCAAGTGACTTCACCCTCCGTTGCCTCAGATACAGACTTAGGGCCTCATTTACTAAGCATTTTTCCCATAGACACGGAATGGGAGAAAAGCCTTAGTAAATCAGGCCCTTAGATTGCGAGCGTATTGGGGCTTACTGTACCTGAATGTAAGCCACTTTGATGTGCCGAAAAGCAGGATATAAAATAAAATGTCAGGAGTTTTGAAGAAGCATGTTTGGAAGGGGTCACATCTCACCAATGAAGAAAGTCAAAGGAAGCTGGAAGTTTTGTGGATTTTGGAGGGTTTTTTGAGCAGTTTGCTAATAGTGAGGTCAGTACACCCTTGTTGGAAGGACTGGATTTTCCAGTCTCCTGCCCTGCGACACAGCCTACTAGACCAGAAGAATTTATCCAGTTTTTGAAGGAAGGAAGAAAGGGGTTTTCCCCAATTTTACATTTTGCTTATGGTTGTAAGAGAGGAGAATTTTCCCACTCTCTAAGGGGAGAGCATTTTGGACCTTGATTCAGATCAGAGGAGAAGAATGAATAAGAAGAACACTATGGACAAAGAGACTAAAGCTTTGGGAACGGTTATTTTACTTTTTATTTGATTATCTTTCCCATTTTGGCATGGATTCTCTTTTTTTTTTTTAAGTTGAAGTAAACCTATTTTTGTTGAACACTACTGCTGGCTGCTGACTGTTTCTCTAAGTGTGTCAACTCAGAAAGACCCCTCTCTCATGTGAGTGCCTTCTGATGCTGACATTTTAAAGAGTGATTGAGAGTGACTGACCGTATTTTGGATTCGCACCCAGTGCCCCGGAGTTTATACCTTCTCCCCGCCGGTGGAACCCGGGCATCCCAATGGCTACTGTTGTTGTGAGATGGTAGAGAAAGCAAGAGATCCAGGACTTTGAAAAGATGGCCCTGGGAACTGTGTGGCCCCTGAATTCAGTCCTTAAACCAAGTGGGAGTTACATATGTGTGTTTGTAGTGTGTGTGTGTGTGTAGGACAGCTTAGCTCCTACTAGACATTACTTGGTGTGCAATATGCAGCAGTGAGAATCTTTCAACAATGGAAGGTTCACCAGGAATCCAGAGGGTGGATGAGTTTTGATGAATGATATAATGGTCTGTCCTGCTTAGGGGATGGATCAGTAGGAGGGGGTTGCTGAGGAATTTTGAGGAGAAGAGTCTGTGAGGAGTTGTGGTGAGAGAAAGGGAATCTGTTTTGAAGGGTTGACGAGCTGGTGGACAGGGAGGAACAATAAGATGAAATTGTCTTTGCCTGACCTTATAGTCCCTAGATTTTCCTGTGGAAGGAAGAAAACCCTTCTGTGGGGAATGAAGAAATTATACCAGGGACACCTGTCCACTAGAAGCATGTGAGAGTACTCTGGGCAAGTTCAGGAGGAATTCTGTAACTTTTTCCCATGGATGCAGCAGCAGAGCTCATGGGAGAAGGAACAGGGTTACTGGGTTTAAAGAGACTTATTTAGACTAAGCTGTAAATGAGGAAATAATCTTTTTGAAGCTTTTGTTCATAGGTACTTTGTTTTGGGACTGTGTTTTATTTGTACTTGTTGAAGCTTAGCTATTTTTTTTTTAGTAAAGATTTCTTCTTGTTTAGAGCACAACATTTGTGGGGACACTGTTTCTTGTGGTAACCTTTCTCAGTGGTCTTGCAAAAGTGTCTTGCCCCATTCCATGGGACTCAGAGCTCTCCCCTCCCCGGCAAAAGGGGGGAACATATATATATATTTATTTATTTTTATATACCGGTGTTCGATTTTACATATCACATCGGTTTACATTTAAACAAAATTTGCAGGAACTCATGCGTTACCTTTGTCAAATACATTAAACATTTAAATATGGGGATTGTTAACAAGGGATATCCCTTGTTAACACTACGGGATGCACTACGGGTTTTCATGCACTACGGGTTTTCATGCACTACGGGTTTTCATGGGGAATGGCTAACACTACGGGATGCACGAATGGGTATGCAGTATATATAGAGAGAGAGAAGTAATTAAAAAACACTGACTCACTATGTTGAAAACTGGCTTTAATATTTCAGCCCCTGCCAGCTGTTGCCTCCATCAGGTGGCTAAGCTGACAGAAAGCTGACTAATGCTGAAATGTAAAAGCAGAAAGTTTAAAGTTTCAAGAGCAGTGTAACAGTCAGATCTATGGCGTAGTATTGACAAGAAAGGTACAGAGATTAAATTTTAATGACAATCCAGGGGGGGGGAATTAATGTTTTGAGTCTGTCCAGAAGCTTTTCCATTAACTAAGTATTTCTGATCTGTAGACCTTAGCAGGGGCACACATGGTTCAGGAAGGCTGTGGTTCTCCTCAGTGAACAAGAAAACCGGTTCAAAGTAAGCGATGCTCTTAGCTACGTTCTGCTGCTTGCAGTAAATACATTGGCACAGGATCACATGTAACACATTGGTGGATCTGTAGTTTTATCTCACATATTCTTCCTGTTGTGGTGCTGTTAAATCAGTAATGTCTTCTACAGGATCACAGATGGTGCTTCATGCATTTTGGAAGACGGAGTGATTGTAGCCAGGATTGATGACAGCTTGTTGAAAATGTCATCACCAGTTACATGTTCCTTTCATTATAGGTTTGAAATTTCCAGCTGTAGTGTGCTATAAGACTGATGCACATGGTTGGAAGCAGGCAAAGAGACTTGGCTACTCCAGTGATGGTCCCTCTAGAACAGAGTTGAGCTGTAATGGCAGACCAGTGTCAGAAATCTTGCACTGCCAGTATTGCCCATACTTTATCTTTTCTCTAGGACTACACTTTCCAGTGTGACTAATACAGCACATTTTATGAGCACTAAATTGCAGAGTGTGCTAGAGAACTTGCTGCCAGGTAGATGAATGAGGGAGTTGCTTTTTGAGAACAAAAATATAAATTAGTAGGGTTATGCACAGGCAAAATCATTCATTTGATTTATTTCAAATAAGAAAAAACATGTTTATTCATTCTATTTGTTTTTTGTTTTCATTGAAGTCAATAGAGGAAGCAATCCCAAGGCCCAGCTGGGCCAAACACTGATGCTTAGGCCCAATTAGGGACCCTGTGGCAAGACCTAGGCCTGGGTTCACCTTGGCCCAAGCTTAAGGATTGCTTCCCCCATTAACTTCAATGAAAAATGGGCCCAGGCCCAGTGTTGGGGCTTAGCCCCAGGCTGGGTCTAGTGCTGAGGCCTAACACCAAGGCCTAGCCCCGGTGCCAAGGCCTAGTCCCAGGTCGGGCCTAGCCCTGGGGCCTGATCAGAGCGGGCTGAGGCTGGGATCTTGAGATGTGCTCCCACCTTGGCCCCAGCTACCCCCTTCCCAGTGAAACAGGCAGGGGCAAAGCCCAATTGCTCCCATCCTAACCTGAGAGCTTTAAAAATGGAACCATCTGGCTGGGGATGGTACTGAAGTGACCTCACTTCAGGGCCTTCCTCTGATGTGACCGGCACCATTTTGTTGCATGGTTTTAGAAATGTGTGGATATACAACAAAATAGTGCCAGTCTCACTGGAGGAAGGCATTAATGTGACGCTGCTTCAGCACCTTCACCAAGCCGATGAGGCCATTTTTAACTTGCTAGGACCTAGGTGGGAGCAACTGGGCATTACTGCTGCCTGCTTTGTTGCTGGAACCAGGAAAAGATCAAGAGCGGTGTGAGGCAATGCCCCTAGTGTTCCCCTATTTACCTGTGCAGGATTAGGCTAGATGCCTGGTGCACCTTAAATTCTTTAAGGAGAGTATGCTCCATGGGAGAGAACCAGCTGGGCAGGTGGGACTCGGAGAGCATAAGCAGAGACTGGGGAATAAGAGCTGGAATCTAGGTGGGGATAACCAGACCAGGCCCAGGTCTCCAGGAGGAAGTTTGCTCCTGTAACATAACACTGTCCAAACACTGAGCTGAGATTAAGCTGAACTAGGAGTACTGAGGAAAGCAATACTGAATTGTAAGTAAAGAGTACACTGTTCTGAAGGGAAGACAGTCTACTGTTGTGCTTGTGTGAAGCTGTAATTAAGATATACTGTTTTAGGAAAGGCTGGAATCAGACTAGTTTGTCTCCAGGCCTGTGGGAAATACCACTCTTTCCCACAGGTGGGTCAATGGGAACTCCCCAGCTCCAATACTTCACAAGGACCTGGCCCCGGCATGCTCTGTGCAGGAGCCAGGACTACGCCACAGCACCAAGCCTGTCCTGACGCTAGGACATGACACTGTGGCTAGGCCGCAATACCAGGCCACTGGAGGCCATTTTTTTAATGCACTGATTATGAAAATTCCTGAAACGTTTGGGGTATTTTCATTGGAGGCTATTTTCAGAATGAACTGAAATGGCCTCATTTCTTGCATTTTTTTGCATTCATTGAACATGAATGCACATGCTTATAATTTAGTAAACCTTTCAAGTAAAGTTGCTATCTCTTCTCAGTATTTATCCTAAGAGATAATTGTCTTGGCCAGTGATAAATAAGGAAAATTAGGAATGACTTTTGTGGTGGTACGTGTCATTAAAGGTTTCAAACACAACTTTCCATAGAGATTGAAAATGGTTTCTGGAAAGAAACTGAAACTGAAACCTCATTTACCAGCATCATGAAGGAGGAACAATCCCTTTCGTCTTCCCCCATACCCACTCCTATCCTCCCCTTTTTTTTACTCTTTCCTGCCCCCTTCTGGTAGCTTCACTCACAGACTACTCCTCTCACTCTGGTCATCTCACTTATACCTCACAGTCCCTAAAATCCCATCATTCACATCCCGCAGCACCTTCAGTTCCCTCACTCACTATCCCTTCCCCCCATACACACACATTCACACTCAACTAGGAATGGTAGCATACTGGTATTAGAGGAGTGCTAAATTTGTAGAACAACAGAAGTGGAACTTTGCAGTGGAGGTTTGAGGGAGGAAGCAAAGTGGGAGAGGGCCAAGTCCAGATCAAGATGTGAACTCACTCTCTCTCTCCCAAACACACATTTTCTCTCTCACACACACTCACTCCTTATTCCAGTGATGCTCCATATCCATCTCCCACCAGTGTTCAACCTCCAGTCATTCTTTACTCAATGAACACTAGTGGGTGAAGGATGGCTAGGCATTTAGCACCGATGGGGACTGGGATAAATGATCACGGGAAAAGGAGAGGAAGGAAGGAGGAAGGTAGAAAGACTAGGGGCTTTTCTCTCTACTCTCCTCCTCGTCCTTTCTGCCCTGGTGATCCTGGTCCTCCATCCCCAGCTCCACGCCCATGCTTCATCCACTTGTCTTCAATACCTTCTAGTGGTCCTAGAGCTACCAAGGCTTTCATGCAATCCCTGGTGGTCCTTGAGTCCCCTATCCCTCTCTTTCTAACAGATTCTTCCTCCCTGGAAAATTACCCTCTCCAGCAACTTTCTTCTCCTCCCTTCGTGACTAGTAAGGTACAGGCCTCCTCTTTAAGATGGAATTAGCTAGCTCTCTTCTGTCATGATGTCCGGGATCAGACTAGCATGAACAAACTTTTGGGGGGGGGGGTGTGTGGAAGGGGACCTGGAATTCAAAAGCAAGGCCTGCTTTTTGTCTCCTTTGGGGAAGAAGGAAGGGAACAGCAGCCTGTATTATCCTCATTCTCTCCTTTCTCCCTCCCCCTACTCTACCTCTTTCTATCCCCTCCCCTTATTCACTCTTTCCTGCCTCCCTCTGATCATCTCACTTTCAGACTGAGTAGCAACATAGAATGTGCCGGGATCATGACATGAGTGTACTAAAATCCAGCAGAAGAAAGTTTTGGAAAGGTATTCAGAGGGCAAGAAGGTTAGGGTTGGGGTGTGGGATGGGGGGGAGAAGGAGGTAAAGGAGGAGATATTACTTTACAATTATGCTGAACTAGGAAGGGGCGGGAGAAGAAGAGGCTTCCCTGTGGACCCCTAATATTTATTTTTAATCTGTTCACAGAAGAGTTTGGGGAGATGGGGAAGGCTTGGCTCATCAATGCCATTTATTAATTTTACATTTTATGTAATCATTTTAAAGAATATACATCAAGATAACTTGAATTAAGCAATACGAGATGTCAAGAGAATAGTAAGTTACTAAATATAGGTTAAAAATTCATATTAATTTGTAATAATTTTTCAAACTTCTCTAGTAGCCCACATCTTGAAAAGGGGGTTCTTCAAAACCAATAATACTACGAAGAAAACTCACACCCAGCCAAACCCTAATGCTGTTATTTGATAGGCACTATCTGATGGCTCAAACCTCAAACACTACTTGGAATACTCAGACCTGTAATCTTCCTACCATCAATAAAGAAACATAACTGTGCGGGCTCAAATAAAACAGAAGATACCATTTGAAATTTAAACAAGCACTTAACACAGATAACAAATTAGGAATTGAGCCCCTGGAGATACAACCTCATGTTGCTTCTCTAAATATTTCTTCCTACGCTTCTTCCCAAACCTTCTCACCAAAAAAAACAGAGTCTTTCTGTAATGAAAATAAAGGCAGATGTTGGATTCTCTCATCCTGGAGAAACACAAAAGTTATTAATAATGTGACTCTTCTCTTTTCTTTCAAATCCAGTCCATCGACAAATTCCTTCCTTCATGATCTTGCTCACCCATCTGAATATTCACCTTCTTCTCCTGTGGCAAAGAATAAATCCTGTTGAATGATGATGTCAGGAATTTTAAAATTTTCCTTTGGATATCTCTTAAACATGTCCAATAGAGTAACCATGGAAGATTTTGGAAAATTAATAAACCTTAAATAAGGGCTCTTGTTAAATTCTCCACCATCTTATCCTGCACTAAAAATGATTGAATGGATGAAAGGTGGCCTACCTTCCAGAAATTAGCTCAGTGACCTGTTTTTTTACTTTTGTGTCTGAATTCATAAACCAAACTGTGAAGTCAAAGCTGCTAAAGATGAAATACTTTGCTGTAAAAAAAAGCCTTTGCAGTCCAGATGTTATCCAAAGTAACAACCTTTAGTTTAATTAAAGGGGAGAAAGCGGGAAGGTTAATTTCCTTTGGAGAAGTTGAGTCAATTGACAAACCACTCATCCCCAGGCTCAGGGCCTCTTTATGAGAGCCAGATCTTGAAACCATCCCTGCTACTGATTTCGGCACTTCCATCCTCCATCTGTAGCTCCCTCGATGTTCCATCATCCAACTCATTTTGTTGCTTTATTTTCTGTTGTTAATTTTCTGTTACTCTGTTCTTGCACAGTCCAGTGCTTGAGCTCCCCATTAAGGGCCAGATTTTAAAAGGCCTATGCGCGTAAATGGCCTTTTTCAACTGTATACTTCATGTTCAAGTTGTTACACGTGCTTTTAGTAAGTTTGTGACATCTTTCAGTCTTTCTTAAATACAGATGGTAAAGCCAATTGATTTAGTTCTTGAAGTAAATGACTTCTCTTTTTTACGTTCTTGATGTTAAAACAATTTGATTTACCTTCTTCTTCCCTCCCATTGGAATCAGGGCAAGTTAAGGGCTTCCCTTCCAATCTAGGTGAAGTATCAATTGATGGAATTTATATTACACAGTCATTTTAGATTTTATCTCCTCCTTGTAGTCTTTCCCTTTAAATTCCTTAGTTTCATGCGCGGTACCTGAATGGCACACCTCCTCCTCCTGTTTCAGTATCATGTACGTATCTATTGCGCCTCTCCTCCTTATCTCTTGTAGATATTTATGGGCCCAGTTGGGTTCTACTCCAACTCCTTTCTCCCCCCCCCCTTCTTCCTTTCCATAGGATGACGTGGGAGGGGGGAGCAGTTACAAACCACCCAGGGACCAGTGACTAAGCAAGTAGGCCCATCTAATCCTTGGTCCCCTAATCAATATAAAAGAAAGTTTTCACAGGTCACCAGTAAGACAAGGGAGCTATGAAGGAGGAGAAGAGAATGACAAAGAGAAGGCAGTGACAGAGAAGATACATGACACACTCCTGAGCATGACAAAAATATTTCTGCCTTTCTTTACACGAGGTGAATGCATTTCCAGTCACCAGGTTACCAGAGGACAAAGGTCTTTGCTGTCATTGACATTATTAATGGGGCCAATGACCAGCATTCAGAGGCTTGAGTCCTGACAGAGGACAACAGTCTGAGTTTAAATGCTTCTATGAGCTCATCAATTGTGTTGGTTTGAGTGCAGAGCTCATTTCTGTAAGCTTTGGATCACTAGAGGAGATGATGGTTGGATTCCTCCTGGATCACCTCCTTCCATGCCTTTTTCTCTCTGTAGCCATTTCTTCACGCACTACTCTTTGAAGACCCTTACTGATATTGCCAACTGTGAGAAAAAGATTGTTATCACAGTCCTTAATGCTACTCTGAGGGATTGAGGCATGAACTGTGATCCACATCTTGCACTGGATAGAAAATGCTGCTAGCTTGTTCCCTGTCACATGATCAATCAGCTTGCAAGATGCCAACCATGGAGCTTTCTCTGAAGTTGAAATCTATATTGCTTGGCTAGTGGAGATTTAATACAGGGTGAAGCATCATAGGCTATGATACAATGAAAAGCTGTTTTGTGTAACCCATACAAAAGGCAGTATTTAGGCAATTTGTCTGGAATTCTGACCCTAAATCTGCCACATGCAGCGAACTGGGGGAACAATCATAACTTGTCCTTTTTAATACTTCTAGGCCATATCTGCCCAGTACCAATGTATCTATTAGAGTCTCTGTCAGAGAGAACCAGTGAAATTGTATTTCTTCCTGGCAGACCCACAGAGTCAAGAGGCTTAAAATTACCAAAACAGGGTAGTAGGGAGTTTGCCTTTCTTCCAAAGAGAGAGAACTAGTGGAATGGAAAAAATTTGCTTTGTTGGAGCCTACTGAAAAAAAAAAAAAGAAGCTGAAACAAAATCAGTAATTAGAAGAGAATATTTTTCTCTCTAAGAGAGAGAGACTTTTGCAGGTCTGCCAGCAGAAGGACAGGGGCTGGATGAGGGAAAAGGGTTTGTGGATGCTGGCAGGGAAGGAGCACAACAGGCTGAGAGGTTTCTGCGCATTTTGAGCTGTGATAAGAAAGTGGCATTTGACAGCTCTGAGCAGCAGGTGGGGAGGGAAGATGGTGTCTGCACTGTCTGGTTTGTTGTTATTGTGCAAGCTAAAGGAATCATTCAGTCTTTCAGTAAGAAACATCTTCCATTTTTTCTCCATAGCGGGAGATTCACAGGGACTGGGGCCCAGTCTGTGCGCAGTTCCCTTCCTGTATTCTTCTATACGCCTTTTTTTTTTTTTTTGGACCATTTGAACTAATTGAGAGGAATGTGCAATTAGAATGGAGAGCTGAGGGCTAGGAATAAGAAGGGACTTGAAATGGAGCTAAAAGAGCACATAGCAAGCCTATGTCAGATGGAATTTCCCTCTAGAATATGCACTCTTATAAAATAAACCAATCAAGGAAGCATCTTTCAATAGGAATAGATCTATGTAGGAAATTAATGTCTAGGATAAATTTAACTGATCAAACCTAGCAGCCAGTTCCTTGGGAGCATTGCTAATTTCTGACAGCATGATTGATTTCTGAATTTCTTGTTAGATTTCTACAGTTGTATGTTCAGTTTTTGGGGTGCAAACCGATACCTGCTATTTGGATGATTTAGAATAGCATGCCTGATATCCGGGCAGCATAAATGACTACTGGAGGTATATTGCTAATTTCAGAGAGGTGCTACTGGTTTCTGGATGCATGCCGGTTTTCAAGGTGCATGGCTATTTTCTGGCAGTGCAACTGATCTGATTGCACGAAAGGTTTTCAGAGTGTTGCTGAGGGCTGGAATGGGTGGATGGTGCCTGAACATCTCAGAGGCTTCTGGGTGCATCTAAAGTGCAAGGAAAGCTTTCAGGAAGTTCGGCTGTACATCTGAAAAGAGTTTTCAGCATCGCACTCATTTGTGCAATAGCTATGATTTGAGAGATCCAAGTGACACATCATAGCAGGAACCCAATTAATGAGCCTTCCTGCGCTTGGAAATAGCCAACAGCACGGGATGCCCATATAGAGATCATTCTGTGAACTCACCCACAGACAGCTGCACACTGAGTCAGGTTAGGCCTGAAAAGCAATTAATGCCAGAGAAACAATGGGAATGTACCAGCACAATAAGGTACACAGGAAACAATACAATTCATCTAGATTTTCCATTATCTGCCATAACATTTAAAAACCAACCCCAAGATCCACTAATGTGGGTAATTCTACCAATCCCAACAAAAAGTATGGAATAAATGTTTGTAATCTAGGGAAAAGAAATATATAAAATTTAAAAAAAGCATTTTTCTTCCATTTTTTTCTTCTCAGAATATTCTGGGTATCATAATCCCTGGAGAAAAGTAAATGTAATATAAATTTGTATCTCTCATGCTGCCTCCCATAAAAGGACTGAGGTCATAAAGTCTCTCACCGATCAATCATCTTTTGATCCGTTTGTCAAGAAACCAAGTTAACCACTCTGTCAGCCAACAGCTCAGAGTCCCAGCGTTGTTTTTGCTCGAGTTGCTGAAAGGAGCTTCACACACACACATACACGTACCCCTAATGCAAGCCCCTTGCTCAAATCACACACACACAGGAACTGAGGCTGGGGAGAACTGAAGTTGGGGGGGGGGGGGGGGAGGGTTTGCTGAGGCTGAAGGAGGGAACTGAGGCTGGGGAGTTATCGACCTGTTCTACTGAAATATCAAGGAATGAACTGCTGAATGGGGAAGACCGAGTCTTGGAGAGGTAATGTTGGAGGGGGCGGGGGGAAAGGATGAGAGAGGGTTGACTGAGGGTGGTTTCTTGGATGGATCATTGATGGTGAAGATGAGGCTTGATGGGCAGAGGTAGAACAAGGAAAAGAGGGGAGAAAAGCTGAGGACTGAGTGTGGGGGAGGGGGGGGGAGAGGACTTGTGATTGCATAGATACATACACACAACGTAAAGAATGCCTTTGGAAAATTTTTGTATTCCATGGATTATATTTTTTTCCAACCTTGAGATGGAATGGTCTGTATGTGTACTATATACTGTGAAATTTTGAACTTTCAAATCCTATCATTTATGATGGGCATCCTCGTTTTGCATATTATGAGCTATATATACTTTAACAAAAACAAAAAAAAGCTATATGTACTTTAAAAAAAAAAAGCCAAACTAATGATATGTAGATTGCAGCAACATTATTATGGATGTACTGAAATCCGTGAACTCATGGTGATGCAGGCCACACTCTACATATCAGGTTTCTCCATACTACAGACCACATAAAGCAGGAAAGTTAAATACACCTCAGGAGATGTAGTTAAATTTCATGCCATGATCTAGGTTCATGCAAGCCACCTGATCTCCCCTTCACACATTCCCACACCAGCACAGTCAACCCCTACCCACAAACTTCCTGGATGTGCCCACCACCCCTCTCCTCTCCTCTCACATGATTGTTCCTTCAGGGTTGCAAAACTTCCTTTTATCCTCAAAAGATGCCTGAGCTCTTTGGTCAGCTTTGGGCTGGCAGTGTGACACTGCTCCTATGGGCTTGGTTTAGGAGAAGGTTCTGGGGCTTCTCCAGGGTGAACAGGAAAGCTGAAGGATGAAGCTGTGATCCTTTCCCCAGGGTTACGGGAAGAGAGATGTAGCAGAGTTACTTTCCCAGAGTCTGAAGGAGCTTGAGGAGAATGAAAATAAAGGATTGCTGTGCTTGAAAAGTAAAGAACCAAGAGTATTTTCACTGTGTTGGGAAGTTGCCTGGACCAGGAGATGAACTGTGCCAGCAGGAACTTGCTATAGGACTCAGGGGATTCCTGTTTGCAGGATCAGAGGGATTCCTTCCGTGCGCTGATCAGGATATTGTGAGTATCAGAATCTGGAGCGTAGAAAGGAAAAGAAGGGCAAGAGTACGCTGAAGAAGAGATTGTGTTAAGGGAAAGAAGTCACTTTTCCTGTGAGAACAAACCTGATTGGAGACTGATATTTTTTTTCTGTATTGTTAGTTCTTAACGCTGTTTCACCATGGTTTACTATGAAGCCACGGCAGTAAACTTATGTTTGTGTTGGAGCACACATCTTGAGCAGACATTTGTTTATTTCATGGGAGTGTCCTTGGGTCCAGTTCCGGCCCTGCGGGATATCCTGCCCCCAGCCCATGGGTCCCAGGAGACTTTTCCCCTCACTTTGGGCGAGTGGCCCCAGAGCTCCCCAAGGCTGGGATGGTGACTGCGGGTTGAACAGGGGTTACATACGTAAACACTTTCTCTTTCTTTCTCTTAGGATTCTACTTTTACAGAACCAGTTTCTTCAGACAAATAAAGAATAACTCCTAGATAAGTATAACTCTAAATCTTAAACCTTTTCTTTTGAATTATACTCTATTCTTCTTCTTGAAACTTTAAGAATTGATCCTTTGTGTCTCTTTTCTTTCCTCTTCCCAGAAACGTGGATCAGCAGTGTCAAGGAATGTGAAAACGTTCGGACTTTCTTTCAGATAAGTATTATTATAACTTTCCCTGATCTGAATTTTCTTTTATTTTCTTCCTTTTACTTTCCTCGGTCTCTGTGTTTTCCCTTCTCGCTTTCCTGGTGTGTCATTGTATCGTTAGGCCTGCCAACGTATGTGTGCGGAAACTTAGCAAATGACTTCTCTGTGGCTGTCATGCTTGTGTGCGTGGCTTGCGTTCACGGCTGGCAGGCGTTGGAAAGTGGTTGCTGGTTCTGTGACTGTCTTGCATGGCTAGGAATTGAAACTTGAGTTTGATACCTGACCCTCCTGTTGACAACATAGATCTCCTCCTCATCGGTTCTTCTCCCTACCTATCCTGTTCTTTGAAAGAGCCAAAAAAAAAAAAGAAAACTATCTTCCCGAAGTTCTTCTGAAATCTATTATATTTCCTAGTGGGTATCTATGACGGCTTTAGTGAAATTGTTTTGCTAACTAGAATAAAGCTAAAGAATAAGCAATAGTACCCAATTCTATGTGGGAGGATGGGAATACTTTCTTTCACAAACACTCTCTCACTCCAGTTTTCTGATATTGGCGAGATGTGAAATCAATCTCTTCTAAAGATTGTTAAAACTGGTTCTCTTTTTCTTAGCCAGGAAGAGCTCCATTCAGGGATTGGCCTTGACAATTTCTAATGTTTTTTTTTCAATTCTGTTCCTGGAAGCTCTGCTTTAGCGGATACTTTCTCATCCTTCTGCACTCTTACACTCTTTCATATGCCTCTGAGATAACGATGTCCAGGAGTTGGGCCAACTTGTGATCTTCCAAGAAGGTTATTTATCTCCTTGGGGAGTGATGGGCAAAACACTCCACAAACATGACATATTTATGGGCTGGAATCTGAGAGATCATGGTAATGTGGGGGGGGTTTTGTTGTTTTTTTTTTAATCTCAGTTTCTCTTCTCCAGTCTTTCTTGCTGACTGTAAAAGCTGTCTAAAAGAACTCATGGCACAGGCATATATTTTAAACTTTATCCTGAACTACACTTTTTTCTGCCTTGGCTAAAATTCTTAAAACAAACTACTCATTTATACCATTCACATTCACATTACTGTCTTTCCTTTTTAAAGTGTATTTCTCAACTTTTAATAGCCTCTGGAGCAGAGCTTTGCAGCAATGCTTCTGCTCTCAGGAAAATCTACCATTACTCTCTGCATTCTAAACTATCAGCTGAGTTTTTCCTTCACTGGTATCCCTACATCAGTGATGTCATTGGCCAAAGTAGTCCAAAGACTAGTTGAGTGTCCTATCAAGAGACCTTGGATCAAGCTTTTCTTTACCCTGCTTTAAATGTAAGGAACGTAAGGCTAATTTTGATATTTAAAAAATACTCCTGCCACTTGCTCTCTGTGCTTGTTTTTTTTGTATTTATTTTGGTGTTTTGAACTATATTTTTACTTATTTTATAATTCCTATGCTGAAGCCGTGGAGGCCTGCTGATGTCACTGATGACATCAGCAGGATCGTGGCCTTCTCTTTTACATCATGCTGGGAGCTTCCCACGGGTCCACAATACCACCTGTTTTCTATGCTGCACTGCCGCAGCAGTGCACTGCACACATGTATTCTGCAATTGCCATGGTTAGGATCTTGACAAGAATGCCAGCAGGGGTCTGATGCCACTCTGCACACTCTAGCCCCTCTCCCCCACTCAAAGCACCAATTATCCTATACCACGGGCAGCTCTATTTTTGCGCCTGCAGCAGATGTGATACTCCAGCTCAGCACCTCCGGCAGCCTCCAGCCAGTACCTCTCCCCTAAGTCATGGGGGAAGCTTTTACGGCTGCAGTCCCTTGTCTTCCTCTGGGGAACTTTTGCCTCTGCTTCCAAAGACCCAATTTCCAATGCAAGTAATAGCCTCAGGCAGCACAATGCTGCCCTTCCTCAGGGCCAGTGTAGGCCCCTCTATAGGTCTCCCTATGGATTGAATGAAAAAATCGAGTGGTTTTCCCTCATCTAAATGACATCTTCAAGATGGTCGACTTTGTGATGTCATTTTCCATATTTGGTGACATTCAGGGGTAATCCCCTTCAAAATGGCTGCTCTACACGTCATTCTTTTCTTTTTGCCTAAATATGGATTTCAATCAAGGTACTCCCTCTTACGTCATTTGCCACACATGGTCATCACCATATTTGGGATCACAAACGTCATTTCCTGCTGCCTTTCTTGTCGGAGCAGTTCCCTTCAAATACAGCGTTTTTGACGCGCTCTGTCAGTCGCTGAGCCAGTCGCCGGTATGACTACATTTTGACATCGTATGTAAGTACTTTCTCCTTACACCAGGGATGTTTAATGTGTTATTTTGTTGACAAAGGACAGTTTCATGCTTTCATTTATTTTTTGTCATTGTTGCAGTGCCTAAATTTATACAGTTTCTTGCTGTTTGACTGACCGCATCCAGCCACACAGTAAGTCCTTGCCTCTCCAGCCAGCTGCCATCTGTAGCGCATTAGCCATTCAGCATTCTGTAAGGACTTTTCATTTGTTTCCACACAGAATTCTTTCTTGGTATGTTGCCACCTGGAGCTCCCTGATGAAGGAGTAAACAACTCCGAAACACTGCCGTGTCGGAGGAAGAACTTCGGGACTGCACATACAATTCCCAGTGTTGTGGACTGAGATAAGTGCAAGCATTAGTGTATGACGGCAATTTATGACAGCAATTTATGACGGCAATTTATGACGGCTGTTAGATATCTGTTATGAAGAGTTCTCATATATAGCTGAATTTATATGTTAATGCATTAAAAACAAGCATGCTTGAATTCTGTTACTGTTTAGTTTCTTACTACCTCTGCTGAGAGACTATGCCACAAATCCAGTCTCCTCTCTGAAAATACACCTATCCTATGGTATTCCCTACATGACAAGGAGGATTTACCACATTCTAGCAGAGGCTATGATCTGGGATTGCATATATAAATTCTACTTCTACTCCAGGTACTTGCCCGTGAGCAAGAACATAAGAAGTTGCCATACTAGGTCAAACCAAGGGTCCAAGCCCAGCATCCTGTTTCCAACAGTAGCCAGTTCAGGATACACGTTCCTGGCAAGTACCCAAGCATTAAATAAATCCCATTTTACTAATGATGATAAACAGTAGCTATTCCCTAAGTCAAATTGATTAATAGCAGTTTATGGACTTCTCCTCCAGGAACTTATCCAAACCTTTTTTTAAACCCATCTATATCAACTGCCTTAACCACATCCTCTGGCAATGAATTATAGAACTTAATTGTGCACTGAGTGAAAAAAACATTTCTACGATTTGTTTTAAATGTGCTACTTGCTAATTTCATGAAATGCCCCCTAGTCCTTGTATTATCTAATTCACATTTACCCATTCTAGTCTTCTCATTATTTTATAGACCTCTATCCTATCTTCCCTCAGCCGACTCTTCTCCAAGCTGAACAGCCCTAAGCTTTTTAACCTTTCGTTTATCATTTTGGTTGCCCTCCTCTGTACCTTCTCCAGTGCAAGTATGTCTTTTTTTTGAGGTGCCAACAACCAGAATTGTACACAGTGCTCAAGGTATGGTCTCACCATGGAGCGATACAAAGGCATTATGACATTCTCTGTTTTATTCACGAATCCCTTCCTAATAATTCTTAACATTGTTTGCTTTTTTTTTTTTACCACCGCAGCACACTGAGCTGATTTCAATGCAGTGTCCACTAAAATGCCTACATCTTTTTCCTGGGTGGTAACTCCTAATATGAAATCTAAGATCTTATAGCTACAGCTTGAGTTATTTTTTTCCTATATGCATCACCTTGCACTTGCCATATTACACTTCATCTGCCATTTGGACACATGATCTTCCAGTCTCTCAAGGTCCTCCTGCAATTTATCACAATCTGCTTGTGATTCAACTACACTAAATAATTTTGTCATCTGCAAATCTGATCACCTCACTTGTTCCCCTTTCCAGACCATTTTATAAATATATTAAAAAGCACTGGTCCAAATGTAGATCCCTGAGGCACTCCACTGTTTATTTTCACAGTGGAGAAAGGTAGACTATTTAATCCTAATCTCCTGTCTTTTAATCATTTTGTAATCCGCAAAAGGATATTGCCTCCTATGCCATGACTTTTTAGTTTCCTTAGAAGCTTTTCATGAGGGACTTTGTCAAATGCCTGAAAATCCGAGTACATCACATCTACCAGTTCACCTTTATCCACTTGTTTATTAACACCTTCAGAAAAATGAAGCAGATTTGTGAAGCAATACTTCCTTGGGTAAATCCATGTCTTTCTATATGTTCTGTAATTTTGTTCTTTACGTTGATTAGATTTCAGTTAATAATTGCACTATATAACACCACTAAATTGGACTGAAAATGAACAGATCCTTAAACTATCATGACTTTGTCATTTTAGTGCACCTCTGCTTTCACAAACATGAACCAATAACTCACACTTGAATGTGAATACCAGGATTAAGAACCAGTCTTGATTCTTTTGCCCATCTGGCAGTCCTCCTCAAACTTCTCAAAAATATTAGCTATCAATTCTTTTAATTAGGAGACACCAATTAAAAAAGGGAATACAAATCCAAGACCATTAACACAAACCGCCTAGATTGTTACTAATTTTATTAGCGGTATATAAAAACTTTTAAATACAATAATTAAATAAATAATGGACTTGCCCGGTGTCTCGGTGGCAGTGTGGAGGAACCTGGTCTCTGCTCCTCTGGTTGACCAGAGCTAGAGGTGCTACAGAAGCAATGTTCATCAGCCCTGGAGAGAGGGAGTGCAAAACATTGCAGACTCGCTGTGCATGCTTGGTTCTGGGAAGACCCACAGACTATGTGGGGAGGCTGGCAGTAGGAGGAGAGGAGCAGAGGCAGAGAGAAAGGTGTGAGGTGGTGGTGGTAGCTATAAATCAGCTTGTGTTACCCAGTGGTGGCTGGTTCTGACTTGTGGGTAACACAAAGCAGGAGAGAGAAATTTTAAAAACTTTAAATGGAATACAGGTAAAAAAAAAAAAAAAAGATATACTGGCAAACTTTCGTTTCAGTTCCTAGGAGGAATCCTGCTGAGGAGATCAATTTGTTAAGCAACATCCATTTTTGCCTACAGTTCTATGTGTACTGGGTTTTATTGCTTTGTTAATTGCTTACTGAACACATTGCAATCCCCACTGGCCGGTCAAAGAGCAAGGCTGACTAACCCTTGAAATTGCAACCATCCTACTTTTCTACACAACACTTCTCATAGGACCAGATAAGGTAAGAAAAAAAAAATCAGGAAATACCAGAGGCCACACATAATGACCCTTGAAGAAAATAAGGAATCAGAAGAGAAGCTGTACAGTTAAACAGGAGGACAAAGAATAAAGCTACACACTCTTCAGAATGTGAAAATAACTAAAACGTCTTTGCAACTATAGCGGACCCCACAGTTGTGCTGCCAGTAAGCCCTGGGTCCTATTTTCCATCTGCAGTACTTCAGGTCAATAAGGAGGAGGGTACCATTCAAATGCAGCCCCTCCCTTTGAGGGTTCTGGAATGGCTTTCCCCCTGAGAGGTTTTTTAATCGGCTCCATAGAGGGAGTCTGTGGGCAGTCTTTTATGGTTTTTGGAGAGTTAGGAGGCAGTTAAGGAGCTTAACCTATCAAGAGAATCAGGCTAACGCACCCTGTGGAATCTGACCAGGGTGCGGAGGGTTTCCTTCAGGTCTTCTCTCTGGCTGGTTGGCCTCTCCCTCGGGGTTCGTTTCGGGATTTGAGATTTTAAGTGGTAAGAGGCCTGTTTGAAACCCTGTATACCATGTAGACTCAGGGATTGGGGGAACCCTGTTTTGGGGGCTGCACAGGTTAGGGAAGTCCTGCCCCTCTACACTGCATTGAGGGCAGAGGAGATAGTGACCCAGTGCGGTGGTAATTTGATTTACAAAGGAAGATACATTGTTTTGAGTTTCAAGAGGAAGTGGCTGACCTTTCCTACCTGACTGGAACACCAGGAATTGTGGTTCCAGCAGGATCCCTCCCAGCTGGGATCCAGGTGACTGGAAAATATAACTCAGTATGAATTGCCTTCGCATCACTGAGGATACCCACCAGGAGTTTCACCACTGGGGGGGAGAGAGGGACTTGTAAACTCAAACTCTCTGTGCCAAGACTGTTTTTGTCCATTTTTATCCACGGTGGGAGGGGAATCCCTGCCACACATCGAAAGCAGGTACCTTTCCCACCCAGGGCCTTCACTCCTCCACTCCCTGGAAAGTGGGGGATACTCTGGGTACTTTGGAGAAATACTTCTGGACAGACTGAGAGAGAAAGAGAGCTGTAAATTGAATGGCTTAACCCTGAAGCTGAGAACTGAATCACTTGTGCCATAATGTTTATCTGCCAGTAAATATTAGTTTGGCATAGATAATCCGCAGTGGGAACTCCGCTATTTTGCACTCCTCTCCCAGGGATTATACAGATTGCAAAACACCTTTAACACTTGGGGCCCTGAAAGGAAACTTCCCCCCTCCCAACAAAGAAAAAAGACTGTGTCCAGCTAGCCAGGGTTCCTTCCCCAAAAGAGACAATTCTTTTATGGCCCCTCTAGAGCATTGCCCATTCCTGGAGGTGAGCTTGCACAACATTTTGTTTTTTCCCACTCCAATAATGGATGGAAAGCAAGACTCTCTCTCCCCCCCCCCGCCCCCCCTCCCCCTCCCCCCACCCGTCTGATGGCAGAGAATGAACAAGAAGTTTAATATAGAACAGAACATCATTTGCAGCGTTTACCCTCCTCTGCCTTTAAAAAGACCTGTGATTAAACATAATTAGAACAAAATTTACTTTAGCAGGTCCTTCCCTGGCCACACTGAGTCCCTCCCATGTCCTGATCCGAGCTCTATAACGTTAACTCTCGGGGCCACTCCTGTCCGTGCCCTTCCTCCCCAAGCTCAGTGTATGAGCGTCTGTATTTGGATTATCGCATACATTAGTGACATTAATTTCCCCAGCCCTCCCATGTACTCTGCTGCTGATTATAATGACAGAACACAGCAGCCCAGTGTCGTGCCCAGGGAACGGCGCTGCACTCTGCCAGGTTAGCTGCTCTAATGGATGTCTGGGAGCACCCTAATGGAGGTTTCTAATAATCCTGCATTAGCTTCAAGCTGCACGGTAGATTTATTGTCATTTGACAGGCTGTGGCCATGATAGGGACCTCTTTAAGGGAACCTTATGCTGATAGAGCTGCTGAGATTTCTGTCTTCCCTATGCTGCTATTTCTCCTTTTTATATATATATATATTGATAAAAGGACAGATAAGACACAGTTTTTACATTGTTTCACTCTTGCCTATTATATGCAGCCTAATATCCCCACAAAATGTTATATATATAACTTTCAAAAACAAAAATCTAAATTAATGAAAAACTTGTTTGCAATTCATCCTCCAGGTATTGGCAAACATGTTCGCAATAATAGGAACATAAAAATCTGTGCTCCAGGGACTCATCAGATCATGCTCTGGTACCAACTGGTAAACGAACAGACACAGAAGGATCAAGAAGTAGAAGGTACAGAAGGTTCACTATGCATTTTATTTATATTTTTCTGTTATTCTTGTCTCTGTGTGCATGCATGTTTTTCATAGTATTACACTAAAAATAAAGAGGATGCTGGCTTGTAAGCACTTCCTTGTAGGCAACCTAATGCATGCATACATAGAGATACAGGCTTATATTTACTGGGACAGATTCTGTACATGTACAGGCACATAAATACATATGTACAGACAGACACCCATCCCCAAAGCAGTAAAGCACACTTCATCATGTATGCACGCAAACAGCATCGTGTTGAAATGCAGTAGCATGATCTTTATAGGAGTACATGCTTACCATCAACATAAAAACTGTACTACAAATTAGAGTGCCGAAATGAGCCGACTTACAAAGAGATGAGCATCTAATGAAGGCACAGCTGGTTTTATTTCCCCTAAAGTACTCGCATGCCAGTTGTGGCAGGAATGCACTGTCGGAGTGATGGGTGTATATGTTGGCAAAAGAAGAATGAGTGGGGCAAGAAAGCTTAGGGAGCAGAGTGCGCTGGTGAGATAAAGGAAATATGGCATTTCCAGGTGTGCATAGTTTGAGTCCCTCAGTCCTGCTTTGTTTGTTTGGGTTTTTTTTGTTTTTTTTCAAGAGTCATGGTAAGTGGCAAACATGTATTCTGAGTCTGTCAATCATGAGCTTGGGTTGTTTTCCCCCAGATATTGGGGGAACTAAGGAGATGACAGCATGAGCACATTCTTCTTTTATGATTTCAAATTAATCATTGCATTAATTGGTGATTGATTTTGTCAGTCTTTTAAGACAGCGGTTCTCAACCTGTGTGTCACCAAAAATTTGACATAGCAAGCCTGTGCTTTCTATGACAGCCACAGGTGCTTGCTGCTTGAGGAGCGTGCAGAGTAAGGAGCCTGCTGCTTCAAATTCCTCACCACCGCTGCTTTTCCCTCACCCCTGGCACTCACTGCCACCACCAATCCAAGCCAGAAATATTACAGGTATGCTGTATCCTGCCCCGCCATCCCGCTGCACTTCCCCCTCTCGCTTTTTGGAGTTTGTTTTTCTCTGTATGCTTCTTTAGAATTGATGGTCTTTTATTCCGTATCAGATAAGGGTTAATCTGAATTCTGCATGATTGACAGAGGTGAGGGATTCTGCCAACTAGGATGTAGATTCTGCGTAGGAATCTAGAGCAGTCTGGCTTTCTTTACATTTCCAATAGTAAGTGTGCTGTGTTCTATATTTGCATTGTTGCCTTTTCATAGGTAAGGTTGTTGCTGTTGAAGCCCTGGGTGTTAGTACTCTTTTATGGTATGGCTGGTGTGCTATATCATTTCTACATGTCTTGTTAGCAGGTTTTTGTGTTATTTCACAAAGTTACTGACAGGGAAGGAATTTTGAAGTCCTATTACTGAGGGGATATCAGAATTTGAATATATTTTTTGTATAGTGAGTTGAAAGGGGACATTTCCTAACTCTGCTCTGTATAAACTCCAGAAGAGGTCAGACCTTCCTGAGGCTGACAGTGAAATGCATGAGAGTTTGTCTGTATTGAAAAACTGTGTGCTGCATATGCATATCAGTCCCATGTTTCTCACTGATGCAGTAAGCAAAGATTACAATTTTTGTGAAAAAAAGAACATTTAATAATGATATTTTATAAACAGTTATTGAAATTAAAGACTATGTTTTCTTTCTCCTGCAACATTCTCAACAATAACATATATAGTATTTTTTAGTATAGCTGTTAAATGTACTGTGCAATGTGTCACACACGTGAGCATCTGTCGGTGAGTCATGATGGAAAAAAGTTTGAGAGCCACTGTTTTAAGACACTAGGCCAGGTAAGGCAGTGGGCATTTAAGCATCAGCATTAGGCAGACAGTCACACACTGCTGCTTCTAAGAACATAAGAAATTGCCATACTGGGTCAGACCAAGGATCCAGCAAGCCCAGCATCCTGTTTCCAACAGTGGCCAATCCAGGTTACAAGTAACTGGCAAGTACCCAAAAACTAAGTAGATCCCATGCTACTGATGCTAGTAATAGCAGTGGCTATTCCCTAAGTCAACTTGATTAACAGCAGTTAATAGACTTCTCCAAGAACTTATCCAAACTTTTTTTTAAAACTCAGCTACACTAACTTAACTAATCACATCCTTTGGCAACAAATTCCAGAGCTTAATTGTGCAAAGATTAGTTTTAAATGTGCTACTTGCTAACTTCATAGAGTGCTTCCTAGTCCTTCTATTATCCAAAAGAGTAAATAACCAATTCATATTTACCTGTTCTAAACTTCTCATGATTTTAAAGATCTCTATCATATCCCCCCTCAGCCGTCTCTTCTCCAAGTTGAACAGCCCTAACCTGTTTAGCTTTCTTCATAGGGGAGCCATTCTATTCCCTTTATCATTTTGGCCGCCCTTCTCTGTACCTTTTCCAGTGCAACTATATCTTTTTTGAGATGTGGTGAACAGAATTGCACACAGTACTCAAGGTGTGGTCTCACCATGGAGTGATACAGAGACATTATGACATTTTCCATTTTATTTACCATCCCTTCCTAATAATTCCTAACATTCTGCTTTTTTGACTAACTAGCATCTGAAATGTTCATTTGCATACAATGAAGGATCTAGTTTTCAATAAATCTCCATATTATAATACCTGTTAATAAAAAAATGTGTACATTAAGGGGCAGATTTTCAAAGGGTTATGCGCGTAACCCCCGAAAAACTGCCCCTTCCACCCCCTGCGCGCGCCGAGCCTATCTTGCATAGGCTTGGTGGCGCGCGCAAGCCCCGGGACGCGAGTAAATCCCGGGGATTTTCTGGGGGGTGTGTCGGGGGCATGTCGGGGGGCGTGTCGCGGCCGGCACGTCATTGGGGGGCGTTCCGGGGGCGGGGCCGTGGGCATGGTTCTGGCCCAGGGGCATTCCGGGGGGCGTGGCCGCGGCTTCTGGACCAGCCTCCGGACCGGAACATGGCACGCCGGCTGCCAGCCGGAGCGCGCAAGTTACACCTGCTTCGGGCAGGCATAACATGTAAAATAAAGGTAAGGGGGAGAATGAGTTAGGGCTGGGGGGGGTTAGATAGGGAAGGTGGGGGGGGGGCCAGAAGGAAAGTTCCCTCCAAGGCTGCTCCAATTTCGGAGCGGCCTTAGAGTGAATGGAGGATGGCTGCGCAGCTCGGCGCGCGCAGGCTGCCGATTTTGCGCAGCCTTGCTCGTGCCGACTCTGTATTTTATAACATGCGGGCAGCGCGCACATGTTATAAAATAGGGAGTAGATTTGTTTGCGCCGGGTTGCGCGAACAAATCTACTCCTGCGTGCACCTTTTAAAATCTACCCCTAAGGTTTTGTGGGAGTTACCTCTTATCATTTATTTATTTAGGTTTTTTACTATACCGGCATTCATGACCAGATCACATCATGTCGGTTTACATTCGAACAGGGGGTGCATGTAACAATAAAACTATAAACTGGTGCATGAGGGTTGCAGTTACAATGAACAAGGTAATAGAAACTGGGAGAAGAAGAAGAGAGCAGTGTAGGTTAACATAAGTTAATTATTTACAAAGCCAGGAGGCTGCATTGTTGGGTGGAACTGGAGGTGGTTACGAGTTGTCTGGGAAGGCTTGCTTAAATAACCATGGAGGTGCAGAACCATGGAGGTGCAGAAGTCCTTACCATGTTGCAGTTGCCTCGTAGTCCTTTCTGCCTAAATATATATATATATATATATATTTTAATTTATTTATTTATTTGCTGTTTTTATATACCGACATTTGTTTAGTAACCTCACATCAGTTTACAGACAATGGAAACCTGCAGCAGTGCTAAAGCAAACAAGAGGTTAACATCAGCGCATTACAAATGAAGAGTTTAACCAAATGATAATAATGATTAAATAATGATTCAACCAAGAAAAAAAAAAAGGGGTGGGGGGAACAATGGCGCAAAAGGAAACATTAAGGGGTAGATTTTAAAAGAAGCGCGATCAGCCTACTTTTGCTTGCGCATCAGACTCAAGCAAAAGTACGCTGGATTTTAGTAGATACGCGCGGAGCCGCGCGTATCCACTAAAATCCTGGATCGGCGCGCGCAAGGCTATCGATTTTGTATAGCCTGCGCGCGCCGAGCCGCGCTGCCTCCCCCCGTTCCCTCCAAGGCCGCTCCGAAATCGGAGCGGCCTCGGAGGGAACTTTCCTTTGCCCTCCCCTCACCTTACCCTCCCTTCCCCTACCTAACCCACCCACCCGGCCCTGTCTACACCCCCCCCTTACCTTTGTCGGGGGATTTACGCCTCCCGGAGGGAGACGTAAATCCCCGCGCGCCAGCGGGCCTGCTGCGCGCCGGGCCGCGACCTGGGGGCGGGTACGGAGGGCGCGGCCACGCCCCCGGGCCGTAGCCACGCCCCCGTACCCGCCCCCAAAACGCTGCCGACACGCCCCCGGAACGCCGCGACGGCCGGGCCCGCCCCCCGACACGCCCCCCTCCGAGAACCCCGGGACTTACGCGAGTCCCGGGGCTCTGCGCGCGCCGGGAGGCCTATGTAAAATAGGCTTCCCGGCGCGCAGGGCCCTGCTCGCGTAAATCTGCCCGGTTTTGGGCGGATTTACGCGAGCAGGGCTCTGAAAATCCGCCCCTAAGAGAATAGAGATACAAAGCATAATGCTAAATAGCGTGACTTAGTTGAATAAGCTTAAGATGTAATAAGAGAAGGGAAATACAAGGCAAATTGTTAACTAGTGGAACTTAGATATTTAATTGTGGGATATAATAAGTGAATAGGGATGCAGAGAAGATTGTCATAATGTGTAACTCAGATAAATCATTGTAAAATATATTGAAAAACAATAGAGAAAGGTGGACTGCATGAGACTGCAGTAGAGATCTTAGGAAAATTCTATTGGGCGAAGTTGTGGGGATGAAGGCAAGAAGAAAGCATGTATATTGAGTATAGGCTTGAGAGAATAGTCATCTTTTAAGTTTTTGCTTAAATTTTATTGCACTAGTTATTTGATTTATATTCTGCTTTTCATGCACTTCAGAAAGGATTTGCACTTTAGCTATATATAAGTATGAAGTACTCATGCAAGACTTATTGTGGTGTTTGGTTATGACAGTGGATTATTATTCCGGATCTCATTGCTATTATTTTTCTATGGCATCCAATGATTTAATCACAGATTATTGATTTATTATTAGTAGCAATAGTAGCAGCAGCATGTGTAATAGCAGCATTCCAAATACTAATAATTTATCACAGATTTTGCTTCCAATTATTAGTGAAGTATCAATTCACATCTTTGCTTTCTGCTTCATGATTTATAGATTTGGTAATTGATGCAGTTTATTTTGGTGGCCTCTCTCTGTAACTTTTCCAGTTCAGCTATTTCTCATTTTGAAATGTGTTGACCAGAAATGTACACAGTGCACTTGGTGCAGTCTCTCCATGGAATGACAGAGGTATTATGACATTCTCTGTTTTATTCTCTATTCCTTTTCCAATAATTCATAACATTCTGTTTGCTTTTTTGACCGCCACTACACATTGAGCATGATGACGCCTAAATTCTTTTCCTGGAAGGTAACTCCTAATATGGAATCTAACATCATGTAACCATAGTTTGGATTACTTTTCCTCATGAACACTACTTTGCATTTGTCCACATAAAACTTCGTCTGTGCAATGCAAATTGTACAGAATGCCACCGCTCAACTGCTAACTAGTGCAACCATATCACACCTGTCTTATTCCTGCACTGGCTACCAGTCCAGTGGCAGATTTCATACAAAGTGCTATCACTAATACAAAGACTTCTTCAGAAAAGTCCATACCCTAGTTTAATGCAGTATTACAGATTTACCAGCCTGCCATAAAACATAACATATGCCATACCAGGTCAGACCAAGGGTCCATCAAGCCCAGTATCCTGTTTCCAACAGTGACCAATCCAAGTCACAAGTACCTGGCAAGTACCCAAACATTAAAGAAATCTTAAGCTACTATTGCTTATTAATTAACAGCAGTTTATGGACTTTTCCTCTAGGAACTTATCCAAACCTTATTTAATTTTCTTCGATTTGTTTTAAATGAGCTGCTTGCTAACTTCATGGAGTGCCCCCTAGTCCTTCTGTTATCTGAGAAAGTAAATAACCAATTTACATTAGCTTGTTCAAGTCCTTTCATGGTTTTGTAGACCTCTATCATATCCCCCCTCAGTCGTATCTTCTCCAAACTGAACAGCCCTAACTTCCTTAGCCTTTCCTCATAGGGCAGTCATTCCATGCCCCTTATTTTGGTCACCCTTCTCTGTACTTTCTCCAGTGCCACTATATCTTTTTTGAGATGCGGCACACACATTGCACACAATATTCAAGATAGGGTCTCGCCATGGAGCGATATAGAGGCATTATGACATCCATTGTTTTATTTGCCATTCCCTTCCTAATAATTCCTAGCATTCTGTTTGCTTTCTTGATTGCCACAGCACATTGAGCTGACAATTTCAATGTATTATCCACTATGACACCTAGATCTCTTTCCTGGGTGGTAACTCCTAAGATAGATCCTAACATTGTGTTTCTACAGCAAAGGTTATTTTTCCCTATATGCATACATTTGCACTTGTCCATGTTAAATTTCATCTGCCATTTGGAAGTCAAATCTTCCAGTCTCGCAAGGTCCGCCTGCAATTTATCACAATCCACTTGAGATTTAACTACTCTGCATAATTTAGTGTCATCCTCAAATTTGATAACCTCACTCGTCGTATTCCTTTTCAGATCATTTATATATATATTGAAAAGCACCGGTCCAAGTACAGATCCCTGAGGCACTCCACTGTTTACCCTTTTCCACTTAGAAAATTGAGCATTTAATCCTACTCTCTGTTTCCTGTCTTTTAACAGTTTGTAATCCACGAAAGGACATCGCCTCCTATCCCATGACTTTTTAGTTTTCTTAGAAGCCTCTCATGAGGGACTTTGTCAAATGCCTTCTGAAAATCCAAATACACCAAATCTACTGGTTCACCTTTATCCACATGTTTATTCACCCCTTCAAAAGAATGTAGGAGATTTGTGAGGCAAGTCTTCCCTTGTGTAAATCTGTGCTGGCTGGGTCCCTTAAACCATGTCTCTCTAAATGTTTTGTGATTTTATTCTTTATTTTCCATGATTCCCGGCCAATAAGAACTTATTAGAAATTCCTTCTAGACTTGTGCACCTTGACGAAACCAAGGAAAGGGTCTTTTTCAGTTGCCAGGCCTGAACTCTGGAATCCCCTGTCAGAGAACTTCACACACTTTCATGCCTGTTGTCCCATGAGCAGCATTAGGGTAGCCAGAGGACAGCGTCAAGTTGGACTCTGGCAGAAAACTTGCATGAACTTCTTTTAATAACAAGAAAACAAAAGCAGCTCACCTACTTTTTTTTATTTCAACAACACAAATGCAGCATTACAATTGCATTGCAAATGAAGTTTCCTTCTCTCCCCTGAATCTCCTTTTTCCTCCTGGGCCTGGCTATTTACATACCTTCCTAGAAACCTCTTCCTGTTCAGGATTCCCTGCTGTTTTAGGCTTAAGGTGAACAGGGCCAGACCTCTGGATTTGGTCCTTTAAGGTGTTTTGGGGTTTTCTCCTGTAGACTCCTTCACATACCCTCCCCCTTAGCTCAAACGTCTTAGGTTGACCACTCGCCCTTACTAGGGGTATACTCCTAAGAAAACTCCCCATTCTTCTCACCTTTCCCAGGCCTATGCTTGGTCTCTTTAACTTATCTAAGTGTTTGCAGGGTGCTTGCTGTTCTTTGTTTGTCACAGTAAGTTCCTTTACTTTATCAGGTATTTGGAATAGCCCAGTTCACTTTGGTTACAGTGCTTGGTTACAGTTCTTGGTGAAAAGCCATCTGACCTGGCTTGAGTCTCTCTAACCTAAGTTGACCCCACAGGTTTTTAAACTAAGGATAATCACCTACTAAACCTATCGAATATGGGAGTGTGGGAAGTATTCTCGTGTCCATAATGGTTTGCCTCTGCTGGAGTCATCAGCAGAACCCAACTAATTGGGTCCTGCTACTGGTCACCATCTTTACAGGTGAATGTTGCTTTCCTCTTGTAATTAATCCATCCTTTCTAGGCTAAGTCTTTATGTATGAGGGTTTTCCATATTCTGAATCTACCAGGACCTGGGTGGGCTCCACTGAAGCTACCTAGAAGCTACCTAGATACCAAGCTTTCTTCAAAGATAAAGAGAAGGAGAAAAACAGTTGATTCATAAAGTCGCACCAAGCTAGAGGCTGTTATTCTTAACCTACAAATGCATATTAATGTTAAATTCAAACCGCCTAATATGTTCCTAACAAATAGGCCTAAACTACACACATAGTTTATTGTATAAAATTGTATCCATACTATGATGGCACATGATTAATTTGTAATCTATACCACTCATAATTTTCATTATCGTGCCTTTCTGTAAACCATTGTGATGGTTATCTAACTTAAAGACGGTATAGAAGAGTTTTTAAGTAAATAAATAGTTTTTACATTTTAGTTCCCAAACTCTAGACCATTTCTCAAGCTTCATTAGATCCCTCCTCTTGGTTTAGTCCACAACAGGGCTTAATTTGTAGACAAAAATGAGGTGGAATTGTAAAGCAGAGGTGGGAGGGAATAGGTTTGTGTACTATGCGATAGACCGGGACTGGGTGTGAACTGTCTTTCTCACAAATACAAACACACGTGTGCGTGCGCGTGCACACACACACACACACGCACACTCTCTCTCCTTCCTCCTTATCTCAGTGATCCTCTTTACAGCCCTGACCAGTGCTCAATCCCCAGCTGTCCTTTCACGCACCAGTGCCCATCCCTTCCCTGCAGGCTGCCTGGAGAGGAGGGGATTCTCTGTCTCAAGTATGAAAAGTAGTTGTGAAACTTGGTTCTAGGCCATTCCCCTACAAATTAAGCCATGATCCATGAACATTATTTCTTAGAAATGGGTACCTTTCCAGATACAAATCTCATGTACAATGGAATTGAATTTGAAATGCGCTCACTTCTAAGCATTTCTGTGTGTGAAGAGGTGTAAAATGGAATAAATCAGATTGTGATTGTTGTCTTTGGCCAGAAGCAATCAACAAGATCATTCTTCTTGCAGGAAATGCTCTTTCAAAGTTTACTAATGGAAATTTTAAATAATTCTCATTATTATTGTAGATCTCGACAAATGCTCAGCCAATCGGCTCCCTCCCAATTATTCTATTTGTGAAGGCATTTAATTTATCAAATGCAACACACAGTTCAGTGACCCACAAAGGTGCATAAAATAACAAAAATACAATTCTGTAATTATTAAGTAACTTCCATTTTCACTGTAACCCTATCAATAAAGCAATAATGGCCCGAGGTAAGGTCCTCTTGTGCTGATAAGCATAGTCTTCTTTAAGATCTGTGAGCATCAGAGTTTAACTGCATAAGTCACATATAAATAAACTGCATTTGAGACCACTTACCAAAAAAAGAGGTCACACTGCCAGTTTTTTGTGCAATCTAGCAGGAAAAGATTGGGTCATGAAATGGAAGTCAGATGATAGGAATGGAAATCAGAAGTCCCTACCTCTACACAGCAGGCCGCAAGCAATTCACTATACCTCCTGTGCCTTTGTGTACCCAGTTCTAATTGATATCATCCCATCTCTCTTCCCCTCTCCTCTTCATCTGGAAGTGTCCAAACACTAGTATCAGCTACAAAAATCATCCATCCCAGTGATGGCTGTATTTGTTTCTGAATTGCCATGTTTATAACTGTGATACGAAAATACGGATGAAAGGCATTAAGCAAAACCAAAATGTATTGCTAATATATAAATACTACAACAGGAATGCCATAATCAATATGAGCACCCGCTGACCATGTATCTATCACATGAAAAACCAAAGAAACAAAGGCACATAAGTAAAAAAAAAACAAAATCTATGGTCATAATTGTCTTAACCACAGGTGGTGTCAGATGTTTAGGTGTAGTAATCCACTCTCCAGTCTTTTGTCCGCAATGGGCTATAAACTGTATATATAACACCAAAGGTCAAATCATTCACCACCACAAAAACAATGTGAAATCCCAAAAAAAGTCAGAATGCCTATCTCATAACTTTGAACATCACAAGATGCTGAGACTGCTATGAACATTCTACGAGTTTGCTTAATTCTTGATGCAGGCAATACACGTCAAAACATCGTGAGGTCCAGTTTCTTCTTTCTCTGAATTTTTGATAACTTTGGCAACATGAGAAGTAGTTTTCATGAAGTTTTTCTAATATTTGATAAGAGATATGAGAAAGGCACTGTATTTTTTTTTTTCACATTGGTTTAATGGTGGTGAGCGATTTGACCTTCGGTGCAGTTTATAGCCCTTTGCGGATAAAAGACTGGAGACTGGATTATTACACCTAAACATCTGACGTGACCTGTATTTATGACAATTAAGACCATTGATTTTATTTTTTTTATGCGCCTTTACCTCTTTGGATTTCCACATAATAATAATAATATACACTTTCATATATTAAGAGACTGATTTAATTGAAATCAAACCACCAGATAATACTTTTATACGCATAAGGAGTCTTATAACTCCAAATAGAGCTGGATGCTCTTTTTCAGGACAATGTGCCGTTGGTACTGGTTTGCTGAGTAATAGTGTTCCTGACTAACAAAGGTCAATTTCATTTTTCCCCTTCATGCTGGATTTTCACTAATTATTTTTCGATAGACTGCAGTCCTGTGACCGATTACAGGACCTAATAGGGTATTGGTTGGACTGAGAAGGACATGCTCTGTAAACAACTTTCAAGGTCATATGAAGGTCAAATGTTTCATTTTTAACAAGGCTAATTTACCAATGAACTCCTGCCCACATCAGCCTGACCCACAGGGCATGAATATTTAATTATAGTGATTAATTGCCCTCAGCTTCTCAATTATGTATTTGTTATTCTGTTAGTTTGTTAATTTAATCTGGTTTCACTTGCTTTATGCTTCCAGCAAAGCTACCTTTTCTCAGATATCTTTTTTTTTAAAGCACTACAAAAAAGCAGATTACCTCCTCCCATTTACTGTACAAATAACAAGCACATTTAAAGAAAATTGTAAACATTTCCTGCATACAAAGAGCATTCTCTTATTGTAAATTGTGATATCATTTTAGCAACATGTCCACACATTTTACTAGGCTATGGACAGATAGGAGGTCAAGCACTGTGTCTTAAATATAAATCTGTCACTACTAGTGATGTACATACATATATATGACTGTTACTTTGTTTATTAAATGTGTAGTATTGATACCAGTTGTCTTCTGATGTATTATATTTTATATCTATATTAAAAATAGATTCTAACCGTCTTCTGTAATTCACGTAATTGTGGAATGATAACATGGTAAACCAGCTGTGATGCTTGTAACATGATGGCAAAGTAACAATGGTCGTAGCTCTAAATTTTCCGACGGTACTTTAATGATGTTATTCAATGAATATAGTCATAATGAAATTGACATTATCATTCTAACCCAGGGATTCTTACCATTATCATTGAAACCGGCGTCTGTCCAACCTCTTTTTGAAGAAACCTCAGTTAGATCACACTGATTGCAGTAATTACCACCCAGTCTCCTCCATCTGTTTCGTGGCCAAAGTGATCGTAACTACAGGGTTCAAACAGTTTCATGATTTTCTGAAAAATTAAATGTTCTGGACATGTATCAGTTTGGATTTCATCCCAAATACAGTACTGAACCTTTAATTCAGTCCAGTCTAGACATCTTTTGCCACGACTTTGGTGCAGGCACGGATTTCATTCTCTTGCTGCTTGACATCTCTGCGGCTTTTGACACCTTAGAACATTGTATGCTTTGATTTAATTCTTGTTTCTCCTACTGGATGCAGCAAAGCCTATTTGAGTTCCTCTGTGTCTGATTGGTTTCCACTTGTTCTTGGGGTTCCCCAAGAGTTCTTTCAGCTTCTCTTTTCAATATTTATCTTAGGCCCATCTGTAAGTTACTCCCAGATCCGGGATTGCAGTACAGAATCTATGCTGACAATATAATACAGTTCTTCTTTCCTATAAGTGCTGGCATAGAAACTACTTTGGGTCTTATCTGAATATATCTTCAAGCTATTAAAAGCTGGCTTGCAAACAACAGATTGGCCCTTCAATAAAGACTGAAATCATAAGGGTCAGTAGGTCTTCTAAGCTGCTGGGCTCTTTAAATTAGATGGCTTTAATATCCCTATTGTGAATGAGGTTAAGAAAATAGCAATTCTTTCACCAAGGTCGTCCTTTAAATCCCATGTAAAACCTTTTCCGAGCTGCAACTGCTTCGAAAATCTGAAACTATTTTTGGATCCTAATAACTTACTTACTGTACTCCTGGCATTTTAACGTTAACAGGTCTGGGCTACTGTAATTCAGTTTTTCTAGGACTGCCTGCCACCACTGTTCAAGCTTTACAAGTTGTCCAGAACTCAGCGGCTCATATCCTCACTGGTACCTGTCACTTTTTTTTAGCATATTGCTCCTGTGCTCTTGCTGTTACACTGGTTACCAATTAAAAGGAAAATAGCTTTCAAGCTTCTGCCTTTGATTCACAGAGCATTAAATAACTATGTCCTGGCATGTATTAGCGCACGGAGTGGAACTTAAGATTGTGTGGACAATGTCTGTTGGATGTTCCCGCGATGCAATCTGTCCTGCTAGCTGATTCTTGTTGTTGCTAGGCCTTTGCTCTGGAATAGTCATCCTGAAGCTTTGAGGAAGGAGGTGTGCTTTAAAACATTTAAGCGGAAGTTGTAAGCCTATCTTTTTGATCAGGCCTTCAACAATTTGCTGTGAAATGAATCTTAATATAATGGTTATGCTGTAGTTTTTCTTTTGTTTTCACTTTGTCCTTTGTTTGATGTAATGTTTAGCTGTGTATGTGAAGCTGAAAGCTGCTTAGAACTGGGGATATTGCAGAATATGAATGTTTTAATAAATACTGAAAATGTTCAACTATTAGGCAAACAAGTTACAGAAAAAGTCACATAAGCTATTTTTGTTAACTGTAGTCAGGGACCCCCATTTCGCCGTGATTCCATGGCCACAGCAACTGTAGCAAGGTCCGCCATTTTGCTGTGGAATCGCAGCAGCCATATGCTGCCCGGTGCAGCTGCTGTCTCTGCTCACCCCCCACCCTGGCTGATCCTCTGTACTGCTGCCAATCCCTCTCCTCCTCCTCCTCCTCTGCAGCTGCTACCAATTTTCAGCACTACTACTACATCTTTCCCTATACACGGCCTTCTTGCAGCCGCCATGATCCCTCTTTTTGTATCCGCCAGTCAGCAATTCCCCAACACTGACACTGCTTAGCTCAATTTACTAACTTAGAGCCACATTGCCTAGCAAAATATCCGTATAGGTATATCATGAGAAAAAAAGTAAATTTGCACTGGATTCCTGGGGCAAATAGAATGGAGTCTAGCCGAGCCCAAGAAATAAATGCAGAATTGAACCGGATGCTTTTTGTCAAAAGTAGAGAATGGTAGCTTCAGTGGAAAGGCCAACAGTCATATTGTAGCTTACTTTGCCTGACTCTTTCTGGATCTGATCGGTTTTTTTTTCTTGTTGCTTTGGTCTTCCAGCTCAATCTGAACTGGACTCTAGTGACCCTATAGCAGTGCTTCTGAGGCCAGTCCTCGGGGCATACCTAACCAGTCAGGTTTTCAGCCCATCCTTCTCGCAGCCTGGAGAAGCATACACTTGATGGGTGCAAATGCAGTAGGAGCTGGGGGCAATGCGGGGGTGGGGGTGAGGGTGGGCACAAGGCAGAAGGCTCACCTAGGGTACCTAATATCCTTGTACCGACCCTAATTATCCCTGCCACTAACCAGGAATGAATTGAACCAAGCTAATCTTACTGGGTCATACTAGCCTGATACTTGGGTCAAGCTGACCACCAGGCATTTCATTGCGCTGCTCACCCGTTTCATTTACACATCTGAATCAAATGAGGTGCCAACTGGCTCCATTTTTTTTTTCAGGTCAGACTGATCCAGTGTTGGTCCCGCCCCACCCCCACCACCACCACCATCACCGCTGTATGCATGAATTTATAGTCCTGATTTTCTTAGGGAAATCAATAGAAGAATCAGGATAGATGTTCATGCAATGGGGTAGAAAACCAAGGCTGGATCAACCTGACCTGAAGTAAAAAAAAAAAAAAAAAGGATCCAGTAGGCAGCCCTGAATAATGGGTTGTTCTAGATTTTTAAATTTATTCTTCTTAAGGCTGGAGGAAAGATTGAAAAAAGAGGAGTGGCAATGACATGACAGAGCCTTATTCGAAAGGATTGTTCCTTCTGTGCCGATGGAAAAAAAATGTTTATTGAATGAGGCCCATAATATTGGAGACTAAGCCTTGTCAATTTTGTTGTTGCATGATTGTGTGAAACTAGGTCACATGACCTTAACAATGGCTAGGATGCTAATTGTTCCCAGGAGATTTTCGGTAGCATTCATTCACAGCAGCAGTCTGATTTTTTTACATTGATCTGTATTAACATAATGCAGTAGATGAGAGCAGACAAAGACTAACCAGTCCGTCAATTACTAGCAGCTTCTTAAACTGGAAAGGGGAATGAAATGGGGCTATGGGAGGAAAATAGTGTGTAAGCTTGGTTAAATGGCGAGTGGCCATTGGTCTTTCAGCTGTAGTCGCTAAATAATTGGATCAAGCATTACCATGTAATCAAACTGAGTTTAAGGAAAATTAGGCAGTATTTTAGGCTACTAACAGCGACTGTGATCATAATCTGTGAAAGAAAAGAGAAATCGGGGAGAAACCAGAGCAGGAATCATGTGGTGGTGGCCTGCACTCAGCTGGAAACACCCAGTGCCTGCATGCCACCCACAGAGTGTGCCTCAAATGGCATATCCTCCATTAGCATGCCAGTTGATTATTACTGAAGGAGACTGGCCCCTTTCTTTAACGAAATGGAAAGTACACTAAGGCTGAATATCATCTTGCAGCGGTTCTTGGGATTTATTATTCATATTTTCATAATAAACAATCATTCAGAATCATGAATCTGTGAATTTTTCATAAATCTCTGATGGACCTGAGAAATATTCAAGGTCACAGAATAAGTCGCTTACCTGACTGCTTTCATTCCTTTTTTGTTTTTTTCTTCCTTTGGCTTCCTCCTTTCAGATCTATTTATCGGGGATGGCAGTCTTTGGTAGCCATCCCGTGGCTAGGTGGAATGACTTCCATATAATTTCACCCACATTTTTCTTATTTGCTTATGTAACACTGCAAAGAATAGGGGATTAACTCAACAGATGCAGGACCAGGAAATTAAAAAAAGAAATGTATACAACCTATCCAGTTCTAAAAATAATAGACATGTAGGGACAATATTCTGAGTTGTAAATGACTAGTAGAAAGCTTGTACCCATTACTTATCTATTTGGTTTAGAAAAATGCAGCATTTTCCCACTGTTCTTTTTTTTTTTTTCTTTACAGATGTGTCTGCATTCAGTATGAAAGCCTCTGAGCTCTTCTGATGTCCCTCAGATGTGATCCATCACTCAAAGAGTAAAAAGGAAACATTCAAAGATCCTTTAGCTCACATGAAAGGCGATGGATTTTTAGATAAAGGATTCTGAAATTACATAGAGCTGTGTGAGAAGAAGAGCGGTCAGAGGCCAGATTTGTAGCATCAAAGCCAAGACATGACTTGCAGCATCCGGAATACCTCGCATCTCGTGGGTGACACATTTATTTTAAGGTTAGTCACCACCATCCACACATTTTGCATCCATAGACTTCAGTAATACCACACTTATTAAGGTCAGGTTATTAATATCAGGCTCATTATGTATGCGTTTCACTGCTAGTTAATCAGCAGTTTGCAAGTTTTGTGACTAGGTCTGCAACAAATGGGAGTTTGATTAAAAATTGAAACGAAGACGATGTTAACAGATAAGGACCACCTGATCCACCCAGTCTGTCCATTGTGCCTACCCATTGCACTGTCACCTGTCATACCCTGTGATCTTCACCCTGCCTTCTCCATTGTGCTTGTCGCATGCCTGCTTGAATTCTGCCACTGTTATGAATCCTGCAATCTTCACTAGAAGTCTGTTCCAATTTTCTACCAACTTTTCAATGAAAAAACATTCCTTTTGAGTATCTTTTTTTGTTTTTGTTTTTGTTTTTAGTGTCATATGGTGACCCCAGTCCTTGAGTTTTTTCATTGTAAGGTAAATGCTACCACCTGGTACCTTATTGAAGTCTAGAAATGTGAAAGTTCATCTCTTCTGTTCCTTCCTTATTTTAGAAAGTACATCTTTTGCTCCTTTAGTCTCTCCATGGCTTATAGTTAGAGCTTATATTCCTAAATAATTGTACATTTTAGGTGTTGATTTTCCAACTAAACATGAGAGTACAAAGAGATCAGTGTTCATTGGTGTTTTCATGGGGCAGGTTCTATTGTTGGGTACCTTTTTTTTAGGTTGAATTAAATAATACATCTGTGCAGCTGAGTCATCAGCATGAAAAAGGAACAAAAACAGAGTGGAGGACTAAAGCAGGCAAGAGGAAGGGAAAGAGAATTCTAGAAGAGGTGGTTTTCAGATGATTATCCATTATACACTTTTTTTTGCATTGGGGGTGTGTTTCGGTGTACATTGGTGAAAACTTAAAATCAGAAGCCCTCCTTCAAGTACAGGCCTTGCACCGTTTTGGAGGCTTCTTTTCAATTGCCCCCACCTTATCCTTTCGGAAGTGTGACCTTCTGACCTGCGCGTCGTACTCGAGCCGAAGTCTCACCAGGGGCCCGAACAGAGGTAATAGGTGAAGACCAAAAGCAATTGAAGGTGGATTCAGACCTAAATTACATGTTTGCAGAGCAGCTTGGGTTGTTCTGAAAGCCATATCCATAGGTAAAAACCTGCAGGAATGAGGTTTTAGCAAGTTGCCCACCCTATCTGCGAGTTAACGGTACATGCATAGTGCTACTAATATCTTGGGGTGTGATTAGGGCAGGGTTTGGGATTACAAGCTCAGGTCGGAAAATTCAAACTTGCGCAAATCCCTGATCCGGGCAAAATAATAGGTGAAATTTCCCATAGGCAACTTTCAAAGCGAAAGCCTGCTCATACTGCCACTTTGAAAATTGATACAAAACTGATTTAAAAAATGAAAATAAATTAAGTAGCTGTGGACGCTACAGCTATGTGGCCAGTCTGAAAATTACCCCCTTTGTGTCCAGAAGCCCAAGATTAGTAAGTCAAAAAAGATAAGTCCAGGTTTAGAGCAATGTAGGGTTGATACCTTTAGGATTTAGCCCAGTTTTGCCCCAAGATCCCCTGGGGAGCACCTAAAGCTGAAATAGCCTAATGTTTTGTCGAAAGCCTGCAAGGATGGATGTGACTGAGCGCAGATGATCCCCTGGTGATGTGGCTGAGGATTCAAGAGAATCTGTATTTTTTGTTCTAGCAAATGAAACGAAAGTGGTTGACCCTGCACTCATAGCTAATGGATTCTTTAATGCTTGTTGTGATTCCTAAATCACAAGCCTTGTCAACTTCACCCTCTGCACGACTCGCGTTTTTTGTATTGAGCAGCCCCTAGCCATCTGCCTAGCCAGAAGAATATCAATATTCTATTCACTTAATTTATAGAAGGTCATGTTCAAACATCCTACCTAAGACAGATGACAAAACCGCGCATAAGTAACACTAATTTCCAAAGCGGACATATGCATATACATCCGATTTGCAAACTCTCCCACCACAACTACCTGCACCAGTTAAACTTGCCTAAAACACATGCACAAACTTTCCCTGAAAATTCACACTCGGACTTTTTTAAAATCCACAAGTATGCATATAAATACAAACCCCCTCTCCAACTCTGCCCCTGAAAACACTTCACCTCACTACAGGTAAACTTACTTACAACATTGTTCAAAGTTGTTGGATCACTGGCCAATGGTGAGGAATTGCAAGTTTCAACCTCCGAGGATCCTGCAAGACTGGAAGACTGGGGCCTCTACATGACAGATGAAACTTAATGTGGGCAAGTGCAAAGTGATGCATATCGGGGAGAATAATCCAAATTACATGTACACGATGCCGAGTTCCATATTCGGCACCGATACCCCGGAAAAGGATCTTGGAATCATTGTGCATAATACTTTTGAAACCCTCAGGCCAGTGCAGAGCAGCAGTCAAAAAAGCATACAGAATATTAGGTCTGATTAGGAAAGAAGTGGAAAATAAAACAAAGGATATCGTAATACCTCTGTATTAATGCATGGTGAGACAACCCCTTGAGTTCTGAGAACGGTTCTGGTTGCCCCCATCTCAAAAAAGGAATAGAGGAACTAGCAAAGGAAAAGAGGAATAGAAAGGCTCCCATATGAGCAAAAGCTAAACAGGTTAGGGATCAGCTTAGAGAAAAAAATGGCTGAGAGGATATGATAGAGCTCTCCAAAATCACCACCTTCCTCAGGAGTCCTAACAAATCTTTTGATATTATTACTTCAACACATCTTTCAAAAATGGCCACCAAAACATAGGCCTGTGTCAGGTCTTCAATAACCAAGTAATGAAAGATATTTTGAGTGGATTTTAGAATGACTGATGCAGAGTGGGAATATAGAATAAAGATAAGTATGACTCTTGTTACAATTTTGCCAAAGTGTTACGGTAGTAAAGTAAAATAAATGAAGAAACTGATATATGATATGAACATGTGCTTTTAACTTTGAAAATGCTTGTAGCCCATTGTGAGGCAAGAGGCATACAGATTGTTTTCACAGAGCTTTGAGATCAAGTTTGTTTAAAAATACTGTGTTCTTTTTGGGATTTGTAACTCTTTTTTTTTTTTTGTATATTTGTAGTCCTATGTTCCTATGAACCAGACATGCATAAATACATTTACCTTCATATTGAATGGGCCATTTCTGAATGTTAACACTTCTACACAGAGAAGTCACTTTGAAAATTACCCTCTCTATGTAAAAATCAAGGGCAGGATAGGATAGAATTTATAAGAAAACTGAGCATATGTAAAAAAAAAACATGACTGAATGTTTGCTTTGTTTTAGTAAGTGAAATAGAGACAAACATGGGATCAAGTCTGAGCATTTAGAGGATGGTCTATAGCATTACTTGCCATTAGTTAACCTGAGCTAATGATAACCATTCAACAATAAACATAATAAACAGATAGCTTTTCAAATCTTCAGTTATGGTGAAATGACTTAATATCCCATAAATTCTTGCATGCTGACTGATAAAAGTTGCATTATGTTTTACTAATGAGGCAACACTGTGATATAATACCCAAGCAGCAATGGCCAATTAAGGTAATTTTTAATAGTGTGTATAACTCAGCACATATACACAAGTAGGTGCGTTTAAAGTTATGCCAGTATTTCATCAACTGGAGCCACAGAGTTTATAAAATACCACATATTTTTGCCCCAAAAGTATGTGTGTATGTTTCAGTATGCAAGGATCTGCATAGTTTTTATACCTATTTTATAAAAATACACACGTAGAGACGGTAACTTTCATATCGGCAAAACGGGCGCACATTGGCACATGTGGATCGGCGTGCGCACAAGAAGGTGGCAATTTTATAATGCGCGCGTATATATGCATGCATGTTATAAAATAGCCAAATTTTAAATAGGCGCACAAATCCTGCTTCTACCACGAAAGTCGGGAATCTTAAAAGGGGCGCGTGTCCACGCCATAGCCATTTTCATTAGTTCACCCAGTTAACAGCTAGGTCCTCCAAACTCCCCTGGTTGAATAACTTGCAATTCCCCCCCCCCCCCCCCCGTTATCTCAGACCCTTTAAACCCCTTAGGTCTGGCTAATTTTGTATTTTTTAAACTTACATCTCGGCCCTAGCAGAAGTAACTTTCACAGCAGAGGATCTGGGCGGGTAAGTATTTATGCACATATCTCTTGGCCACACCCTGGAATGCCTATAACTTGGCCAAACCATGCCCACACCCCACCTCTTTTTGAAAACTTTTGAGATGTGCATGCAGCAGGAGATATGTGTGCATTTAGGCAGATTTTATAATGCGGTGGGCATCCATGAGCCCGACTTGTGTGTGTGTATCTCCCGATTTTGGTGCATGCTGGGCCTTCAAAATCTACCTCGCTTTGTTTCACAAAATAATTAACGTGTTTAATAACCCTCAATTTATACGTAAACGCAAGTATTTTATAAAGTGGGCTGATGTATGCAGGTATCTCGTTTTTATGAAGATCCTTACTTGTGTGTGTGGACTTCAACGTACCAGTATTTAGAAGCCTGCAGCAGTTGACTTGGCTCTCCTTCACTTGACCTAGGCCCTCTACTAAATCATTCACACCCTCCTCCCCTTGCCCTGGGCATCCCATCCTAGAAAGATTTAATTTCTGGGACTTGATTAGCAGCTGTAAAAGCATGCATGTACATTTGATGACACACGCGTGTACTCCTCTTATAAAATATGTGAATGTGCCCACATTCTCCAATCCTTCCCCAGAATGCCCTCCAAACATCCTTTTCCAGGAGGCAGCGGAATTATGCCTGTAGTTGGTGCTTTCTGAAAATTCGCTTGGCCTCCACAACAGTTGTGTATATGCCAATTTTACTTGCACAAATCCCCTGTAAGTCTTTGGATATTCACCCCAGAAAGACTGGTGTGGTACCAAAACTCCATTAATGCTATCAAGGAAATCAATATAAAATATCTTTATTATAATAGCATTAGGATACTCCGATTTGTATTTTAGAAGGACACTTCTTGAGGCTCTCAATTTTTGACCTTGTGCTTCCTAGTTCATGCAAGATTTGTTATAAATTGTAATAGCCTTTTTATGCATTATAATGCAGGCATTATTTACTCTCTTATTTCATTCAGTGATCTATTGTTCCCATTCATTTTGTTTTATTTATACACATGGTAATTAAGTATAATCATAAGCTTAGGTAGAAATGATAGGTAGCCTGATCTGAATGGATAAAAATCACTGCCCTGATTATAAAGATATTTAGTTCATGGTTTTCTCCTGTCTCCCAGTCTCCATTCAGATGAACAATAATAATAAAACGAAGATTTTTTTCCCCAAAATGCAACAAGTGCTATACTAACAAAAGCGTACGTCTCGGGAAATGCAGGATGAGCGAGTGTCGTTGTGCACTCCCGTTCAGCTGTTGCCGCTGCGCCCACTACAGCCAAGGGATCTAAAACTGTACATCACAGAAAAAAAAAAAAGATTCTCTAGTAGCAGATGAGCCACTCAGAGTTGTTATTTCTCACTTTAATGAGAGCACAAAGCAGATCAGAATCACAGCACCAGAGTCAGCATTCTCTCCTCGGCTGCTCTAGCGCATTCTCGGTCAGCAGTTTTGACTTTTGCTCAGATATATTATGCTGTCGACTAATAACCACATAAAATATTCAAGAGTTTATTGCCTTCGCTGAATGACTGCAGCACAAGATATATGGGTTCCAGCTCCGATAATCCACTTCTGACAGAAAGCAGGAGGCTTATTAAGCACAAGAACTGGAAATAAGGGAGGGAGAAGCTTGCTTGGTTTCAGCAACTGCACATGCTAGTCCTGCTGGCTGTAGTGCCCTCTTCCTAAAAAAAAACTTACCAAATCAATTCTTTTCTGTGAATTTCAGCAAAGCACATAGGTGATAACCGGTAGAAGAATATCCTTTGGCCCACACTCCCACGTGCATTTTCTCATTATCCCATGAAACTTCCTATTGCAAACTTTCTGGACAAATGCAAGTAGCATGCATGTCACAAGAAGCAATAGATTCTTCTTGTGACATGCAGATTGTGTGCACATGTGCTGAAGTGTACATAGGCATAAAACACCCTGAACTCTGGCTCTTCAGGAACTTTCATTTACAATGGAGTAAATTTTCACCAGGGCTCCTAGCCTGTTCTCAGCAAAGCCAGTTTTCAAATGCAAGGCATCCAAGGAAATGGAATTTGTAATTCAGGCTCATCTGAGTCAAGCAGAATTCAGGAAACGTTCATCACAGTTAGGAGACCTTGAACTTGGAAGAACTCATCTTAACCTCAAGAATACCAGGTCAGGTTGGTTTCAACTCAATCCAGAATAATTCATTGAGCTGAGCTTGTCTATCATTGTATGCAAATTTATCTCATGCGTATTCATTATGGATAGCCTGTAAACTTGACTGGCCGTGGGGTCCCCAGGACAGGTTTGGGAAGCCCTGCTTTATAATCTTGTCTTTAGACAAACTCAGCTCAATGAATTATTCTGGATTGAGTTGAAACCATCCTGACCTGGTATTCTTGAGGTTAAGATGAGTTCTTCCAAGTTCAAGGTCTCCTAACTGTGATGAACTTTTCCGGAATTCTACTTGACTCAGGTGAGCCCTGTAGGATTCATTGGTTGCTGTGACTTTCATCTATTACTTTTCCACCACTATAGACTGTCTCCTAGACTTGCAACCTTCCAACACCTTCTCTTTTCTTCTCATCACTCTTTCCATATTAAAATATATACTACTATAATACATTTCGATCAGAACTGTCTAATACGTGTGCTGAAGGTAGGGGAGATTAATTGATATTCACAACCCAATAGTGTTCCCCCTTTATTCTGAAAGCCATTCACCTAGTAGAAGACAATTTACTTTAACAAAAAATTGACACAATGCCTAGAGGTGTTCACAGGCTAAACAGCTATGCTGATATCCTGAATGAATATAGCAGTCTGCATTGCCTATAAGCTGTATTTATAGTAAAATGTTTAGAAACCCAATTAATGTTTCGACAATATGAGTTTTAATTCTATTCTTGTATGCTTGCTATTTTTAAGAGATAACAGATTCTTGCTATCTCAAATCAGGATTCTTAATTTCTTCCTTTTTCATCATCTTCCCACTGCCCCTTCTCCATAAAGACTCAAACGTACTGTCTACACTTTTGTATAGTTCCAACTTTTCGTTCGCTGGCAAACTTTTGCCAGAACTTCCAAATCTGTGCTGTCTGCACCTCCTCATACATAAGACATCTTACCTTCTGCATTTTCCCCAGGCTGCAGTGTTAAATATTTGATTAACAGTCATGAAAATCCCTTTGGAAGTTATTAGCAATCCTCTGTGTACATGGCATTAAAAAAAGAAGCATGTTATCAAAGAGAAGGAATGGTTGAAAGAAACTCAGCCAGGATGCCTAGGATTCTTTTTAAAGACTTCACTCCAATAACACCGAGCGCAGGATGAATACCATTCAGTTCTGCAGGATCCCTGATGAGGGGGACAAGGGGTAAATAGTTGCCAGTCCTATAGTTTTGACCTAGCTTTGTTGTCCCATTCTTGGCTACTGTCTCACTAGCTTTTTTTTTTTCCTTTATAGATGGATTTACTGACAGAGAACAGTTGTGATGAGTTGTTCACTGACATCTTGACACCTGAGCTCTGAATTCAGCTAGAGCAGGAATAACAGAAAGGCAATAATAAGGAGCTGTTATGGGATCTGAACTGCCGCAAGTCCCCCTATTGCAGATTGATGAACCACTTCATTAACACCAGGGCAGTTTGGACCAGTTTTTGTTTTTTATTTTAATTTTTTACAACATAAAGAATGAAAATGAGAATAACTCAGACAGGTTTTAAAACTTGAAACCCTGGGTAGGTATTTTCAGAGAATAAAAACTCTCAAAAAATCCCAATTGCCTTCAATGGAAAACAGTTATAGGATGCAGGGCCTTGACCAGATCTTCATGCCTAAAGTCCCCTCACCCTTGCAGCAGTTTGATCCGAAATAACACAGGTGCACAGAAACGGAAGAATAAAGGGAACTGGAAAAAAATGATTCCATAAAACACATTCCAAGTCAACTCCCCACCCATGCACTCCCACAACATCACTGCCCTCACCTACACACACTCCCATACCCCATAAAAATACTCTCCCAAAACACACACACACATTCAGGCACATGCATGCACACAACTCTATACCCAAGCATTAACAGATGACGTTACTGTCTTCAGCCCATAAAAGGGTCTTTCTCCCTATGATCCACACCTCAGCAATAGAGCCTACAACTTCATGTAGAGCAAGTTGCCTCTATTTGTTCTTGTGTTCCTGCTCTTCATTCCTGGTTTTCGTTCCCTGCCTGTGGTCCATCTTCAGTTCTTCGTCAGGTATTTGTCTTGTGGTCAGTCTTTGGTTCTTCTTTGTCTTCAATATCTGTCCAACTGTGCTGCTGCTTGGCTCCCTGCCTGCTTCCCTGCTTTGCCTTATCTCGGATGGATCTCTGGTTTTGACCTCAATCCATGACCTTTGTCTATGCTTGAAATCCTCTTGTCACTGACCACTGACATATGAACATAAGACATGCCATACTGGGTTAGACCAAGGGTCTGTCAAGCCCAGTATTCTATTTCCAACAGTGGCCAATCCAAGTCACAAGTACTTGGCAAGTACTCAAACATTAAATAGATCCCAAGCTACTATTCCTTATTAATTAATAGTAGTTTATGGACTTCTCCTCTAGGAACTTATCCAAACCTTTTTTAAACACAGTTACACTAACTGCCCTAACCACATCCTCTATCAATGAATTCCAGAGCTTAATTATGCTTTGAGTGAAAGAATTTTCTCCAATTTGTTTTAAATGAGCTACTTGCTAACTTTATGGAGTGCCCCCTAGTCCATTTATTGTCTGAGAGAATAAATAACCAATTTTACATTTACCTGTTCCAGACCTTTCATGATTTTGTAGACCTCTATCATATCGACCTTCAGCCATCTCTTCTCCAAGCTGAACAACCCTAACCTCTTTAACCTTTCCTCATAGGGGAGCCATCGATCCCCTTTATCATTTTGGTCGCCCTTCTTTATACTTTCTCCAGTGCAACTATATCTTTTTTTGAGATGTGGCACCAGAATTGTACACAGTATTCAAGGTGTGTTCTCACCATGGAGTGATATAGAGGCATTATGACATCCGCCATTTTATTCGCCATTCCCTTCCTAATAATTCCTAACATTCTGTTTGCTTTTTTGACAACCACAGCACACTGAGCTGACTATTTCAATGTAATATCCACTATGATGCCTAGATCTTTCCTGGGTGGTAATTCCTAATATGATTCTTGACTACGCTAGAACTCCGTCTGCCACTGACCTCTGCCTGACTTTTGACCATGCTTGAGTGCAGCCTACAACCAACCACTGCCTGATGCTTGACTACGTCGGAATGCTACCTACCTTAACTGCTGCCTGACTACACTGAAACCCAGTCTAGCCCAAACTCCATAGCCATCAACTCGTCTAGAGAGGCCCCTGTCTGCCAGCCCCGGCTTCTGTGGGCTCAACCTAAGGGGAATGAGGGCTGGAATAGGTAAAGCTCCAGTTGGCCTCTGCCACAGCCAGCTCTGCCAGCTTCGTTGGGGGTCCTATAGGGCTCCTCCCTGCAGGTTGCGCCAACTTCACCTCAGTCCCTAATTATTATTATTATTTCTTTTACCAGCTGTCCTAAATATATGTTATGTATTTCAGTTCTGTTTTTTCAGTTGAGAAAACTGGACTACAAAATCTAGAATGCTTTGGAACAATGAAAAGACATGAGCTAAATCCAAATAATAATAATAGTAGTGCACAAACCATGAGTAAAGGAAAATGTACTGGTGCCTGTAGGGTCTGCTGGTCAGACTTTTTTCTGCTTTCAGTGGAATGCTGGCGTGCGATGAGGCCTTTTGTCATGAAATTATTGAGAGGCCCGACACTGAATGCACCTAATGAACCATTAAATATATATGTACATTACTTAAAATAACAGGCCTTAAAAAGTTGCTATTTCTCATAATGCACTGCAAAATCTATTTGCATAACCATATTCTGTTTTGTGTGATTCTTCCTTTCAACTAATACATGGCAGCATGTTGATTCTGGATTTATTCTTATAATTAAGCTAGCAAGCAACTCTCTATTACTGTCTAATATATCTGTACATATTATAATATATTCATGCATATTAATTAATCCATTTTTATATTAACATTTTTATTTATTTTTGAAAGCGAAACATTATAAGAGAACCTGATGATGGGGAGAGGGAACAGTATGCAATATATGTGATTAAGCGCTTGCAGCATGTATAAGAAGAATATTAAATATAAATTATTATAAATCTTCAGCCATAAATGTTAATAAGATGAGACCTTCTCTAATTAAAGGTTTCCAATTTGTGAGTTGTTCTCTTTCATACATATTAATTAATTTAAACTATGCTTGAATATATTTCCATATGTATGTTTAACACAAAGGTGGCCCTGTACTACAAATCCAGCAAAAATGTTATTAGATTTATATGGGCCAATTAATATGAGATTAACTCAACACATGCATAACTAGGGTCCTTCCTAGGGTGCTGACTTGTTGTATTGGAAATAGCAATGGCTGCAATCTGAACTGGAGCTAAAGAGTTAGCTGCAAGCCAGAAGAAGAGCCTTATCCTCTCCCAGTTCAGTACTCGGGAGCTCATTTAGTCAAGTGTGCTGCCGCGTTAGCAGGTGATAATATCTGTTAATACACTTTAGGCTACACTGTAACGTAAGCCACATTAACATCAGCTGTTAACACACGTTTTTATTAAATCAGCCCGGCTTAGTAAATCAGCCCCTGATCCCCCATGTAGCCCGTTACGGTTTCACAAAGGATGTTGCAAGCTTCAGTGATGTTGCTGAAGTAGAATTTAGAGCTCCTTCATAAATGCTATCAGACCTTGAAACTTTATTGCTTCTACAAAAATGGTTGTATTTTTTTTGGGGGGGGGGATAAGGTGAAAACATGGACAGAACGGGATCAGGTTTGGTCCGGCTCTGAATTTAAATACAGTTCTCTTCCCAGCAGGGAGGGTAACTTTAAAACCAGCGCTCGCGTGCCCACATGTATGTGTATATGGGCGCGCAGCAACATACACTGAAATCTTACATCCTGCACACAGGTACGTGCGCATGTTATAAAATAGGCTTTGCGTGTGTGTGTGTGTGCTTCTAATTTTAAGCATGGATACGAACAGCTGGGAATAGTCGGCATTTACACGCACACGTGAGTAAATTTTAAAACATGCGCGTGTGAAGGAATTGACCCGTTCTAACCAGTTCGTCCACCTGTTTGCCCAGTTTATTTCTAGGTTCTTTAGCCTGCAGTTCCCCCTTGAGCACTTCATATGAATAGCAGAAGTAGATTTGCGCAGAAATGAACTGGGCGCAGGCTGCATTTGCTGCGCTATTGTATGCACGTATCTCTCGGTCCCACCCTGGAGCACCCATGCCCTGCCCTGCCCCCATTCGACCCCTTTTTTTTTTTACTCAGCACAAGATATTCGCACATTGGTTCTCGGGCACGTGTGTGGCAGGTTTATGAAATGGGTCAGAGGCAAGCAGGTGCCAGATGCGCCTGCATCTGTGCTTTTTGGCGCACGCATCTTTCTAAAATTCATTTTTTGGTTAGCATTCAGTGAATGGCTTATAACAGTTGTCTGTTTTGTGTTATCTCCGTGATGGGCAAGACTGTTCCTTGTTTCTATGGCCTACAGACCCAGGTGCCATGATGAGCAGCCCTGCTAGTATGGGTGTGGACGGCACTCAGGACAGGCTGGCGCCTTGTGTGAAAGCTGAAATTGGCAGCCCGGGCAACAGCTCTGGCACAGCACTCCCTCCTTTTGCAGTGGCTCCAGCACAGTAAACCCATCTCTTTCCTCCCCACGCTTCAGCTATCATCTACTCAGCACCAGCATATCTTCTGCCCTTCCCCATTTCCCCTTGCCTACAGTGGTCAGCATTCCCCCCTCCCCCCCCCCTCCACCAGCATCCTCTCTCTCTCTCTCCTTTTTCATCTCCAGAAGCATCCCCTTCTTTTTCTCCCCTCCTCCCTGCAGGCTGATCCTTCACCTACCACAGACAGAAGCTTCCTTCCTCCTGCACAGTGCTCCCACTATCATATGTAGATATCATATGAAAGGGTAAAGAAGGAAGGGACAGTGGCGCCCCCTTGAGCATGGCATCCTGCACGGCGCAGTCCACACTATCTGTGGCGCATTCGCTTAATCTCAAGAGTGCTCTCAGTGGCTGGTCCTAGGTCTTGAAATCTATACGAAGGACTGCGGAAAAAGGCAGTTTAGAAGAGAGGAAGATACCTAGGGACTTTTGTTTTCAGTTTTTATTTTATTTATCCTGGGAATTTATCAGTGTTTATTACAGCAAGAAAAATATATTTACCCATAAATATGATTAGTCTTTTATACCCACTAAGTTCTCCACTTTTTGCTCTTGTAGTAAAGATTGTTAAATTCCTTGGAAAAATAAAAACTGAAAATGAAGGTACCTAAATATATCTTAATCCAAGGTCCTCAAGAACCACAAACAGGTCTGGCTTTCAGGAGATCCACAATGAATATTCACATATTCCTGGTTCTCTTGGCCCATAACTTTGGGGTCATCTTTTATGTCTCTCTCTCTCTATGCACATTCGACACACTCCTGAAGTGTGTTGGTTCTTCCTCTGTAACATCACTAAAATCTGTCCGTTCTTGTCAGAGAATACTATCAAACCTCTCATCCATTCTCTTATCTCCCTTGAATCCAGCAGCATCCCGGATCTGAAACAACATGATATTACCAGAAAGGCGTCCAGGCCAGGCAAATCTGATCAATTTCTTTGATTTGGTGACCAGAGAATTAGATTGGGAGTGTGCAATGAATGTGGTGTGCTTATTTTTCAGCAAAGCTTTTGATAATACCCTACCCACTCGGAAGGTCATAAACAGTATTTGAAACTACACAGCAGACAGTGGTGATAAATGGAATTCATTCTGAGGAAAGAGGGTTGCTAGTGGAGTGTCTTCAGGATTGGTCCTGGGATAGTTTCTGTTCAATGTCTTTGAGAGCATTATGGTGCAGAATTTAGAAGGAAAAGTTTGCCTCTAAGAGCTGTAACGTTTGATCTAAGAAAACTTGAGTAAGTACTTGCCAGTTAAGACTCAATGTGAAAAGGTATGAGGGGTTCAGACCTGACTTATAAGGAAATTTATTCATCTGTGGTCTGTCTAAGGGACCTCTACAGTTGAGTACTTGAAAGGACTATCATGAAACCAGTTCTCCTGCAGAAAAACTAGATCAAACGTATGTCCGGCTTTATGTGTAGGGAACATATAGTTTGTGTCTACCTTAAGGAAGACAAAATGTTTAAAAAGTTGTCACAATTACTACAGCATTAACATGCTTTAGAACAAGAGGTTAGCTGCAAAATCAGGAAATATTTTTTCATGGACCTTGTGGTGGATGCATGGAACGACCTCCTAGAAGTGATGGAGACAGAAACAGTGATAGAATTCAAGGAAGTCTGGGATAAGCACAGAGGACTCACGGTTAAAAAGAAGTGAGGGGAATGCCAGCTAGGGTCTATGTCATTACAGCAAGAATGGATTTAGGCAGACCAGATGGACCTTGAGATCCTTACCTGCTGTCATATTCTATATTTTTCTCTTTCTAAATTCTAAAGATAATAAATAGTGGCTAGAAAATGAGCAGAACAGAGAAAAGCAGAAGAGACAGAGGTAAAGACCATATAATTAGGTGAGAGAGAGAAGGAGATGAGGGAGGAGAAGAAAAGGAACTAAAGGAACCAAGGATAGAATATGGGTGATGTTCAAGTCAGAAAGCAAAATAAAGGTTGTGGAGATGACGGACTTTGTCTCTGATCATTCACTCTTTAGTGACAAATTGTATAGACTTTTGCAGTTCTCTTTACCAGAATCTCCCACATGTCCAGTTGAAACATTTATAATTTATTCAAAATATGGTGGCAAGGCTCCTAATTGGGATGAAAGCTAACAAACATATTACATCTATTCTGAGGGAGTTACATTGGCTACCAGTGGAATAATGACTGTGGTTGCTGTGATAATTTTTTGCCCCATATTTGGCAAATCTCTTCTCTTACTATGACCCAACAATTTCTCTTGGGCTGCCCCTTCTTTAGCAGAAGCCAAGTTGGTGGTAATAAGGCAGTGCACATTTGTTTGCTTTGCTCCTCATCTATGAAACAATATACCTTGGAAATCACTGTTCAAAGTAGATTACCTGTGCTTCAACCTAGCTGCCAGCCCTGATTACAGCTAAGATATGAGTCAAGGTTTGGCTCTGATCCATCACCTGGATGTGCAGCACAGCCCAAGTGTACCTTCCTGGTTTGCCACCGATAGTACTGCTACCTGACCCTGAATTCTCCAGCTTCCACCAGTATGCTGTGAGAGAGACGTAGGCATGCATAGCATTTTGACTGGTCTAGATGTCACTAGTTAAGTGGATGCTGGTACTCCTGTCCATCTTGGCCATCTCTCCCTGCATCTGGACTCGGCACTGAGCGTAGAGTAGTGATCACCCACCTACTGAATCTTATGAAAGGGTATTTGAAATTTGGAGCTAAGATTTTCAGCAACTACTTAAATCCCATGTTCTCAACCATCTGCAGGAGCTGTTCATCCAGGGTAATCATTTCCCCAGTGGTCAGTGTCACCACCTTCAATGCTGCCTGTCTCTTGTTCTAGGACTGTGATGCAGAACATCACCCCATCTGCTCCATAGTGGCTTTACCACTTACATAGGGTTGGAGGCTACTGGCTTGCTGTCTCCCCGAGGGAAGGTGCTTGGGGGGGGGGGCTTATATTGGGAGGTAACCTCCCCTTTGCTGTGGCTTTCTTGCTCTTCCTGCTGCTGCTTTGATGGGAGGACAGGGTCCCCAGACTAATATCTATCTGTTCCACTATCTGGAACAATTTGCCACCAGACCTCAGACAGGAACCCTGCCTACAAACATTTCGAAAAAAACTCAAGACCTGGCTATTTCGCCAAGCGTTCCCATAATCGTTCCGCTTAGGAACTTTACAACTTAAGCCTACCTTGTAATATACGTTGCTAAGCCCTCTTATACCCTTAAGGGTTGTCTCTCTTTCCTTTCATTTTCTTCTATTCCCAAGTTTGATCTCCTTGTTAAATGTAACTTTGCCTCTTCTGTTTACTCTATTGTTAAATGGTTGTTAAGAGTGTTATCCCCCAGTTCCATGTAAACCGATTTGATATGACAATTGTCATGAAGGTCGGTATGTAAAAGAATTAAATAAATAAAATAAATAATACCAGCCACCCCTGAAACTGAAACTAATGGGTGTTGTTTTTTGCAAATGATGGAATATAACACTGTTTGAAATGTGGCCCAGTACGTTGCCTCTACTGATGATATTTTAAGTGTATACTTTCTGCAAAATGCTGATACTCCATAACTGAGCAGACTGGATGGACCATTTGATCTTCTTCTGCCATCATTGCTAAATTACTACAGTATCTTCATACCTCTGATGTCTTGCAGATCCCCTCTCTGGATCCTTGGATATTGCTGCTGGGGCTGGGATTGAAGGTGAACCAGGAGGCAAAAGGCAGAGAACATCTCTCATGCTTTTTGCTGCCTGCTGTTCCTGAGGGTGGGGGTGATCTTTGCCCAAGCAGGATCACTCACTGGCTGCTCACCAGATATATCATGCTAGTAACTAGGGTCTACAAACCCTCCTCAACTACTAGACTTTCAATATCCACATCTGTCATTCTTCAAATCCCTTACATGATTCATCTGAATTGATTGGTTCTGCGAAGACCTGCTGCAGACACTTATCAGAACAGAACGGGGAGCACTTTGCTGATTTCGCCTGATGCCATCCTACTCATAGTACCCCTCTACTGCTGCTACAACTCTCCATTGTCTGCCTTTTTCTTCCCCTGAATCCTACCAATAATGGAGACAGAAGCAGGCAGCGGCTGTTCCACCTTCTCAGCCAATCAATGTCTCTCCAGCTGGTTTCCCTCTGGTTGCCCAGAGCAGGCGTTAATTTCAGAGCACCCCATAAAGCAGTATTTTCTGCTTTTCTGTACATTCTCTGACTTAATATCATGTGATATGCAGTCGGAGTAATGAAAAGTTTAAACAATTTTAAAATTAAAAAAATAAAGTGCAGCGGTCAGGTTAGGGAAATGGACGCTCAGTTAACCAGCATCCATTTCCATAACCCGTGGCTGTGCGCCGGTTAGGAAAACGGATGTCGATAAATTCAGCATACGTTTTTTTAACCCGTGGACAGCTGGCCTCTCATGGGCGCCCGCTGCCAAGGAAGCGCTAGGGGTGTGCAGTCAACCCTTGTGCCTCCTTGGAAGTGTCACCCCTAATTTAAATATTGCATGGTGCCCCCAGGAGAGGTGCCTGGGCGTGTGTTAGAAAAGCGGGCACTGAACGCTCAGTGCCTGCTTTCGGCAAATTTTTTTTTTTCATCTGCCCCTCTGTGTCCTTCCTGCAGCCACTGGAACAGTGTCAACTTACCCTGAGGATACACACTGTAACCCTCCCACGGAGATTACAAATTTCTCCTGCTTCTAGGCAGCACCCTAAACCAAAGCTAAAATCTTTTCGTTCAGTCTGTTTTGAAGCAAGGAGATTCAGAATCTCTACCTTTTGCAGATCCAAGGAATGATTGAGAACAAACTAGTTACTACTCAACATGCAGCTTCTTAGTTTAATTTTCATCTAAAAAAAAAATTACTTAAATCATGACGTGCAGCTACCAGCTGGGATAGACTGGTTAAAAAGTGCTGAAACATGATTGGTCCTTCTCCTTCCTTGTCCCATTCTCAACTGGCTCTGCTCTGGCTTGGAATATGAAAAATGCATGCTTTGCTCCCCCTATAGAACTGAATGCACTGGAAAGGATTCAGAATTTTGGGGAGACTACAGCCTTTTGGATTCTTTGACCAAAACCTAACTGAAAATTTCATTTCATTCATTTCTTATATAGCAACAAATCAAATACTTATCACATTTTTCCATTTGGACTAAAACAAATGCATATACCTACCCGGTAAAACAGCTATTAGCTCATTAGCTATTAGCTCATTTAAACTAAGGATTTATTGGAATATTATAGGGGTGTGCATTCGTTTCCTACGTATTTGTAATCTGCAACGTATTTGTAATCTGCAACGTATAGGACCATATTCGTTGTATTCATGGGGAAGCGAAACGTATCGCCAAATTATTCGGCCATCTAAAGGAGCCAATTTAAACAAACCTCCCACCCTCCTGACCCCCCCAAGACTTACCAAAAATCCCTGGTGGTCCAGCGGGGGGTCCGGGAGCCATCTCTTGTACTCACACCCTTGGCTGCCGGTATTCAAAATGGCGCCGATAGCCTTTGACCTACTATGTCACAGGGGCTACCGGTGCCATTGGTCAGCCCCTGTCACATGGTAGGAGCAATGGATGGCCAGCGCCAAAGTGAGGAAAAATATATGTGCTGATATTCAATTTTAACAAATCAAAAAACAAAACAAAACACAAGAATGTGCAATAGAGACTTTAGCAAGAGAAAAATGCTAACCTTTCAGTTTTGTGTAATGCATGCTTTTATTTCATATTCTAACATTGTAAGAACACTCATTTTTACAGTTCTTAGTTGCACTTTGAAAATATGGTATAAGACACATATTGCTTCAAAAATCCTTATTTACTTTAAGAACAAAATAATATGGCTCAATAGAGATGATCCAGCGTTAGATTCTGTCTTTGTTCCTTCCAACTGCCCCAAGACGTCTAAACAGATCTATGGGCTTCAGACCAAACTCAACTGTCTGAACCTCTCCACGCAAGTAGAGCAAATGACATCACAAGACAGATAAGAAACTCAAGGCTGAAGTCCATTTTTGAATCTGAATCTGCTGTATATGGTGCTAATTTCTCTCTCTGGATTGACGACCTGGGACAAGGTGAATTAACATGTTCATTTTCTAAATCTTGACCTTTATTATAAAGCCATTTTTCGATGAGGATTGACTTGAAAATGTAATAGCAATCAATATGTTAGTCTACAGTCAAGCACAGGATGCTCATCCTGAGCTCATTCCTGTCCAGCATCCATCTCTGACATGGAACTCATCCATCAAGTGATGTGCCAAGCATCTCAGTCCTCATTAAACATAGGAACCTTCATTTTCAGTTTTTATTTTATTTTACCCAGGAAGTATCAATGTTTATTACAACAACAGCAACAAAAATAGGACAAATTGGTGAAACGAAATGACATCACTTTCTGAGGTACATATCATTTTGGGGTTTTTTTTGTATTTACTGATAAATTCCTGAGAAAAATAACAAAAACTGAAAACAAAGGTCCCTAATTATGCCATAGATTAACATATAGAACTGATTTTGACATTGTTTTAATGAAGGCTTTAATGAGTCTGAAATAGAAAGTTCTTAAGACTATGAACACTAGTTACTAGCTTACATAACGTATACATATGTAAAATTCCCATGTCACCAATATCTTTAAATATTTAGTTATGGTGTATGAGGTGAAATGGATATGCAAGAATGACTTTCTGCATGCAGGTCCATACTCCCTACAGGAGGAACCTGAGGGATAGCAAATCCATATCTTAGTTAATGCCAATAAAGCAACTTTGATATTTGGATTTAGGGAACTATAACCTATGTTCTGAGTTTCCTGTTCGTCTGCTAGCTTTCCAAAAGCAGAGATGGACATTTTGGATAATTATGAACTACTCAAAATCCAGAAAAAAAAAAGAGAGAAAAAGATTGAAGTATAGCCCGTACACACAAATACATACTGTATCTTCTAGAGAGGCTTAGGAAATGTACGTAACAGATTGTCTGCTCAAGGCACATCAAGTAGTTTCTCTCTTAGAATATGCCAATGAATTTTAATTTTAAAGGAAGAAGACTCCTATTAAAGGCTGAATGGTATTGGAAGCTCTCATCTGTCCCTAGGCTCTCTAAAACAGTATCATGCATCATAACTTAATGCAAACTGCAGCAGCTCAATCAAACCCTGCTATTAGCAGCTAATGTGACAGTTCCGCACTCAGAGGGTGATTTTCAAAAGCATTTCCTTGCGTCAAAAGGCGGGTTTACCAGCATAAATGAGCTTTTTGAAAATTACCCCAGAGGTCGTACTAGTAAAAGCGCACACGGAAGTGATTTTGCATGTGCTTTTCCGTGCATTCTTGGGGACCGGATTCGAGTGAGGAAACCGTTTCCATGCATAGTTTTTAATTTTCGAAAGTACTGTGTCAGTTTTTGTGTGAACACTACACCTGCTCCCTTGCAGTTGTAAATGCACCTGCTTAGGCCGCCAAAAGATCTGTGCAGCCTTTCCTCTTATCTGGCTAAGTGGCACCCGCTGACCATAGCTGGATATTCAGTGGCACCACTTAGCCGGCTAAGTGCTATTTTGAATATTGGGCTCAAACTCACCACTATAATCCCAGCTGTAATCACCAGCAGACTTAGCTATTACAATTGACTATTTAATGGCAACACACGATACAGTATTAATCTCCAGCTTTTTCAAAGTATAGCTGACAGATTTTTAGTAGGATCCAAAGAAATGACCACATAAAATCTATACACCAACTGCACTGGCTGCCAGTTGAAAGCAGGATAACATTCAAAACTCTCTGCTTCATTTACAAGTGTGTGAATAAGCAAGCACTCTCACAACGACTCTCCTCTTATTCACCTACATGAGAACTCAAGTCATCCCAAATGGCTCTTCTTTCCTCTCCTCCTCTGGTCTCCTCCAGATTGTCCTACACTAGACTTCAAGCTTTTAGCTGTTGTGCACAAAAGGTTTGTAACAAGGCACCACAACCCTTACAACTCAAGCCTGGCTACTTTACTTTCAGGAAAAAAAGCTAAAGCCAGCCCTTCCCAACAGATACATCAGCTCCCCTGATCTAACTTCCTGACCTTCTAAATGAGGACTTGAGTTTATACCCTGGATTCCCAATTCTATTCCATCTGTAAACTGGATCTGCATTGTAAGTTATTTAACTTACAATTTATTTGATCTAAATTGATTGTAATCTGCCATTCTTGGTAAAGGGCATTATATCAAAGCCTATAAATAAAATACAGAAATAAAAAATAAAAAGTGACACAAACTGAAAGCCTCCAACCCATAGGAAAAACAAGCAAAGTCTTAGTCACACAGAGAGACAAACTAACAAAACAAACACAGAGGAAATGAAGCAAAATTCAAAGAAACAGCAAATGAAGAAAAAGCACTACACACATTGTTGAAGAACTGCCACCAATCTGCAAGCTCTACCAGTAGCCACCACGCCAAGCACCAGGTCCCAGAAAGACAAGAGAGGTTTGAATCTGGCACGTTAAATAGCTGAGTTGATGATGAACGCTTGTACTTTGTTTATAAAATCCGGAAGTACACGTACTCACAAACCATGCCCAGACACACCTCAAACACAGCTATTTAGTATGCGCTTTCTATAACAGGCATCTACTGATGTGGTTTACAAAACAGCATGTATGCATGTACCTGCTACTTATGCATGCATATGCTAATTTGCAGGCCGATACAGTACAGTGCGCTCCAACGGAGATTGCATGTGAAAGTGAGAAACTGTGTGTGTGTGTGTGTGTGTGTGTGTGTGTGCACGCACGCGTCGTCCTCCAGTCTACAGCAATCACAAGGTGCCTGTAAATCTAAAGTTTTCATGTATGGAGTGCAGGGAATTCTCTTTATCCTTACTAGTTATAATTATTGGATGTGATGTGTCTGCTGTTTTTGAAATGTAATTTTGTAAACATTTTTGTATATGTTATTGTTGGATGTTGCTCTATTCATCAGCTGATATGACTTGTTTTTTTATTGAAATGGTTATTTTATATTTCTTGATTGTATTTGATGTTTGCGCTGCATACAGAGTCTGGCTTCTTGCGATTTCCAGTTCATTTTTTGTCTGAATGTTTCTATTTTCATTTTATAGGCTGTATTTGGTGAGAGTCTATTTGTGTTCTGTATGTGTGACTGAGGTCAGGTTTTTAGTGATTGGCATTTGTCAACTTTGGGAATGTGCATGTCTTATGTTTTTGAATTTTGACCCAGTATAGGAGGCGGACATGAAATTCTGTTTTTGTTTCTCTACTTTTTCGCTGCATGAGTCTGGCTTCTCAGGCTTTGCATGTTTCTGTTTCTAGTTTGTGGTCCTGTGTTAGATAAGGTTCTTCCACATGTGTGACAAAGGGGGAAGGGTTCTGCTGCATTTAGTTTCTGGGTAGGGATCAATAGTAGGCTGACTTGTTCTCCTTTCCAGTGAGTTTTAGAAACTAGTGTATTATTTATATATTTATCTATTTATTTGGCAAGTATTTCTTAATCGCCTTCCTGATTATATCTCTGTGGTGGCCGCTGACCATGCAGCATCTTAAATGCCATCAATAGTACCTTAAACTTACAACGTTCCTTCACCAGGAGCCAGTGCAGGCTCCACAGTAACAGAGTGGCAGAAGTTCTTCTTGTACCGTCTGTATCGATACGAGGTGTAGTGCTTTGAGAAACCTGAGGCTTTTATATCAGTTTTGATGGAAAACCCATGAACAACGCATTACAATATTTGTAATGGGAGAGTACAAGGGCATAAGCCACTGTTTTCAATACAGCCAGATCCAAATAAGGACGAAGCTGTCACACCAATTTCACTTTCAAATAGATGTTACCAGCCGTCTGGGAGAAACGACTATCTAATCTCAAATGTGAGCTTAATATAACCCCCGAGACTTGACCTTCTCCTTTGGTTCTAAATCCACCTCATGCACTTTAACACCATTACCTGCAGTGATGTCTTTTCATAGGTAGAGCTGCTGTTTGGGGCCTGGGACTTAGAAGCCATATAGCAAACCTATCATACCTTAATAGTACTTAATAGTACTAAGTGTGTCTTTGGTAGTGGAGGGATACTGTGTTGCCTTTGCTGACGTGACAGCATAATTTGAATATATATTTTGTATAGAACAATCCTAGTTCTATTGTTGGGTGGGGATAGTGGGGAACTCAGTTGAGGAGAGAATAGGGACATAAGGATTGAAGGAATTAGTCCACCCTGTCTTCTAGGTCATGCATGGGCTGGAAGTGCTCAGTTCTGAGAGCAGAAAACATCACAAAATGCAACAACTTATGGGCCGGATTTTAAATGCCCTGCGCACATAAGTCCGGACGGATTTACGCGCGCAGGGCCCTCGCGCGCCGGCGCGCCTATTTTGCATAGGCCGCCGGCGCGCGCACAGCCCCGGGACGCACGTGCGTCCCGGGACTTCAGAAAAGGGGCGGGGAGGGGGCATGACCGGGGGTGTGTCCGGGGTCAGGGGGCGGTTCGGGGCGGGACCGGGGTGTGGCACCGGCCCAGGGGCGTGGTCGAGGCCTCCGGACCAGCCCCCGGGTTGGGTGATGGCGCGCCAGCAGCCCGCTGGCACGCGCAAATTTACATCTGCTTTCAGCAGGCGTAAATCTGCCAACAAAGATAGGGGAGGGGGTTTAGATAGGGCCGGGGGGGTGGGTTAGGGAGGGGAAGGTGTGGGGGGTGGAAGGAAAGTTCCCTCCGAGGCCGCTCCAATTTGGGAGCGGCCTCGGAGGGAACGGAGGCAGGCTGCGCGGCTCGGCGCGCGCAGGCTGCCGATTTTGGGCAGCCTTGCGAGCGCCGACCCCGGATTTTAATGGATACACGTGGCTACACGCGTTTCTATTGAAATCCAGCGCCTGGTGCGCGAACAAAAGTACGCGCTCGCGCAAATTTTTAAAATCTGCCTCTATGTGTTTAATAATCTTTTGTAAATAATTATCCCTTGCTTTAAAATAAATTGTGTAACAATATAATGATTCTGTGTTCCTTTACAGGGGTAGGTGGGATCAATCTGGGAAAAACACAGGGGCCCATACACAAAGGGTTGCTGAGGGCCCCATAAGCGGTTAAGCGGCCTCTGATGCTTTGAAATAAAATTGCCCACCATTTGCTCTTGCCTAATCTACAATCCAAACCGTCTCCCTCTACCATTTTCTCCCCCCTTTCTTTGTTTTTTTTTTTTTTCATCCATGCCACACTGGATCTTCTTCTGTCATTTGGTGACTTAATTCATTGTCTGCAAGAAACATTTATTCGGGGATGAACAATGGCTTCTACTTCAGGGGCCTGCAGCAGGAACGACGGAATGGAGGAGAAGAAAACAGGGAAGCCTTGCAGCCTCCTTTTCCTGCTAATTCCCATCACCTTTGCAGATTTTAATCATATCCAGTATGTTCAGGCAAAAGGTATAGCAGAAGCCATATAACAGTGAGGTGCAATGAAGTAAGTTAATTCGAAAAAGGTATAGGAAATAGTGTGACATTACAAAATATTATCACGCTACTGAAATAGTATTCCTATCTGGCCTATTATCACAGGATCACTGCACTGCATAATTTTAAAGTTTTGTCACTACGCTATGCAGCATAGGCACTAGCAGACTGCATTACCACCAGAGAAAACATGATGAAGGGAGACACTTGCTCATTAATAATAGGTAAATGTGTTTATGAGTTGCAGTAAATACAAACACAGTGTCATAATTAGTTAACAAATAAAAATGACAAGAACTGTGAGAAGAAAAGACACAGGAGTATATAAAGGCAAAAAAATTCATTAACACGAGGATAATTTTCCAGCATCTTGCATGACTTATGCCACAAATACGCATCAAACGTTACACCAATTATCAAAGCCAACTTACGCACATACTTTAGCTCGGAAAATTATCCTACCAAACCTTCCCTTGCACTAGTGACCCCTCTGCTGTTTTGTGCGCACGATATTGTCCTGTCAATTTATGTGCGTACTGTTGTATTGTACAAACCCTCCCCAACTCCGTCTCCAGGAACGCCTGCGCCATAGGCGTAGGCGTGACCTCTGCGCATGCGTTTGCCTGCTGCTGTGCAGGCGAGTTTGTAGAAGGCCACTTCTGTGTGTGAAATGGTTTCTCCCCATCTGCAGATAAAGTTATGTGCACGTGGCATGCGTTCCTGCGGGGAGGAGTTGGGGGATTTTTAAATTGTGCGCGTGTAAATTATCAGAGAAAATTTGTTTAGATGTTTTGGCAAGTGTAACTTGTGTGGGTGGATTTGGTAGGAAGTTTCGAGGCGGACCCTATGCATAAGTCTGCTTCAAAAACTGGTGTAACTTGAGCCCATTTTGGCCGCCTTTCTTGGGCAGGCTGCTGGAAAATAATTCCCAGAGGGTGCAGTTTTTCCTAGCCTGTGTTTTTTGCGATGTATGTAGGTCCACATATATTGCGGTCAGTGCTCGAAGGGACACCGCCCGTGTCATTTCCATTTGATAATCAGCAGTAGGGATCGGCATGCAAAAAATGTTTCATTTTTCTTTTCATTTCACTTCTTCTTGGCCTTTATCAATATTTCATTTCATTTCTATTTCATTTTTTGGTTTTAGTGTGTGCTAAATAATGCACACTAACATGATCTAGAGGACATTATTTGTGAATACAGTGCACTAAAAGCTTACAGATCGTGGCTTTCAAAACGGTCTGTGATACACAATGGCATGTATAAGTGGGCCCATGGAGATTTATTCTAGTATTTTATAAACTATGTGGCGACAGCCATAAGGTTTATTAAATATTGTATATTTCTGCACCGAAAGTACATACATATGTTTCAGTACCTGCATATATTTGTAATGCAGGAACACACATGCTTTTTCTACCCATGTTATAAAATTCCGCACGTACATTTTATGCATGCAATAATTATAGCAATGTATGCATAATAACCCAGAATAACCTGGGTTATTCAGGCATTTTATAAAATATGTGCATACTCTGCTTCTGAAAATACTTAATTTGCATACCTACTTGGAATCAACACATCACCGACACTTCCACCGTTTCCCAGACGTCCTCGACAAAAACCACCGACAAAAGACAGGTGAGATTTTAATTGTGCGAGCCAATTAGCAGTTGTAAAAATGAACAGACGAGTTTGGTAATCTATGCGCATATACCATTTACAAAATAGCAACGTGTATATATTTACTATACTCTAGAACAGGGGTGGGCAAGTCCGGTCCTCGAGGGCTGCAAACCAGTCTGGTTTTCAGGATACCCCTAATGAATATGCATGACATAGATTTGCATACAACTGAGGCAGTGTGTATGCAGGTCTCTCTCATACATATTCATTAGGGGTATCCTGAAAACCCGACTGGTTTGCAGCCTTCGAGGACCGGAATTGCCCACCCCTGCTCTAGAATGCTCCTAAACAGCCCATTTCCCCTCCCCCCCCCTCATTCACATTTATGCATGACACTGCAAGTACTCGCATACTCTTGAGGTTTGTAAAATGGCATATTTGCTTGCACACGCTTCTTATGCACATACATGCTAATTTTGTGTGTACAACCCACTCAAAATTCTTTGGAAGTTACCGCCACAGTGCAGACCATTTGCAAATAGCTCACATAAAATGACAGAAATGACAAAGCACTTGGTTTTTTTATGTCATCGCATTTCGAAAACAACATGAAATAACATAGGAAAAAAATTGTTCACATTTGCTCTGCCATTTCACATGCCTGCACATCCCTATTTAGCAACTGCAAAACATGTGAGCTAAATGCACCCATATACTTTGCACCAGAGCGGGGGCAAAGAGCACTCAGACATTTCAGATTTAGAAACGCTTTTGCTTATCCCACAGAAACAGAATACAGGCAGAAAATTGGTATCAGAGAAAATCTGTGAAGTCCGGAAAAATCTAAAAATATCTTATTTACATTCAGCTCATACCTTTGTTCCAAAATCAGACATTTTTTTGAGGGGAAATGCCACTCCTCTTTACAGGCTTGAGAGTTACCCTAAATACATTGGGGCTATGGCAGGGTTTCCAGATAACGATGGTTTATTTTTTCAAAATACTAGTTTTCTCCATGTATTTGGTAAGTTTGTATTCCTGTCGTTGAAAGTAATTTTATGATTGCACATGGCAGGCTAAAGGCTGGAAGTAACAAAGCACTCTCACAATTTAGCCCAAATTTGCAAAATGGACTTAAGCGCATAGTCTGGAGACACTAGAGCCGTGAAAATGAGGGCAGACTTATGCATGCACTTCTGAAAATCAAAAGCATGCATGAAAATGATTCCCCTGCCCCGACTCCAGCCCTAGAATGCCTCTGATTAGGGCATGTGAAAATACACCTTTGAGTTACACATTCATCTTTAGATGCTCAATCCTCCCCCTGGGCAACTTTCAAAAAACCATTTATGCTTGTGAAACCGAAATTTTCGTAATATTTATTTATTTAGTCACATTCTAAAACCCTCTTTCTTGAAAAAACTCATCAATGTACAGTTAACATAATAAACAAGCAAATTACAATAAAACATTTTAAACAATCCAGAGCCTAAAAATCACGACTTAAGAACAACCGCAATAAATACAGAACAATAATGATTTACTAACCATCAAAAGCCATTTTAAAAAGCTATATTTTGATCAAACATTGGAGGCCAACAACTTCCATTCTTAATGGACTTCCTTTGTAACTAATTTCCAAATTGTTCAAGCTAGATAAGAAAAGGTGTTAGACTATGTTAAGAAGAAAGGTAACAATATAAAATCTTTTAAGGACGGTACCTTGAAAAGGGCATCCTGAGAGGATCTCAGGGTTTGTATTGGTTTATATATGATAAGGCACTTTAAATAGCCTGGACCCAAGATTGTTTATCTCTTTAAAAGTAAGACATAACATTTTAAAATGTGCTCAAAACCAAACAGGCAAGCATTGAAGGTCTTGCAAAATTGGGGAAATGTGATCTTTGTAGCTGCAGGCCAATGCCAGTCATGCAGCAGCATTTTGTATAATTTGTAGCTTATGTATTGACTTCTTTGGAAGACCGACTTAACTGTATAAGGAATTACAGTTATCAAGCTGGCTTAAAACCAATGAATAATGAACTCATTTTAAATGTTTATCAAATAAAAAGGACTTTAATTGACTTATTAAATATAATTTATGGAATGTTTTATTAGCTACTACAGCAATATTATCCTAATAGAAAGAGTCCAGAATAACTTGCAGACTCCTAACTTGTGACTTTAATGGAAAAATACATCCATCTAAAACTGGTCACAATATTTCTGATCTGCTAACCCACTTCACCTCTTTTTTGAGTGCATTTCATTTTAATGCATTCAATCTGATTCATACTGAAATTGACTTCAAAGCATTCAAAATAGAGACAGATTTAAGAGGGTGAGCCTTTAATGGACAATAAATCTGTATGTCATCTGCATACATTTGAAAATTAAAACCAACAGATCAAATAATGAAAGTCGGGGACGTAATTAAATATTAAAAGGGGATGGAGATAAGATGGAACTCCAGAATCTCCATTTTCAAGGGTTTAGGGGCTAAAAAGTGCTCCTTCTAATTTATTTTCTGGTTATAGTGTACCAAATACAATTTAAACCAATGGGCAGCAGTACCACCCAACCTAATTCTACAAACCATTGTGAAGAAAAGCAGAAAGGTCTAATAAAACCAAGAAGGAGGCAAGCCCCCTTGATCATAGCCTGTCTCATGTCCTCAGTCAAGGCAAACGAGAGCTGTCAAAGTGCTAAAAACCAGACCTGAATCCAGACTGAAGAGTAAAATCCTCTGTGAAGTTATTTAACTGTACAAAAATAGCTTTTTCAATCAACTTACTTAAAAAAAACAAAAAGACTGGAAACTGGCCTAAAATTTGCAGGTAAGTGTGAATTCAATAAAACTGGACAGATTATACTCGCTTAAGAAAGGGATCTTTTACCGTTCTACTGAGTCTACTCACCCTCCTTTATTAGCCCGGATGGAAAGGGGTCTAAAGAGCCCATCTCAAAATATAACCTCAGGGAGACCAACAGGTTCAAAGCGACACAATTTAATATAATTAAGGAGCATCTCAAGAAAAAACCACCTAGCATGGTAAAAATGTCCCCAATAATCTGTGACCTTTGGTAAGTCACGTCACCCTCCATTGCCTCATGTATAAACTTATAGGGATATGAATCAAGCAGTGATAGTCATCTAATGTGCGTTACATTGTGTATATCGCACAATATATGCAATATTTTGCATCTCCCCACCCAGGTTCCCTCCCCTATTACAATAACCTTCTTTGCATGCATGAAAAATGCAAATGCATGCAAAGAAGGTCATGTATAGGCAATCCTATGCAAATATTTTATCATGGCCGATCAAGAAGATAATTAGACATGATAAAATAACTACACCTCTTGCAAAAGTGATAAACATGAGGTGGGAGGCCCAGAACCCTAACACTGGTCCTGAGTCTCCTCCCTCTTATTAAAAGTGGCAGCAAACAAAAAAAACCAAAATTGCGGAAAAAAGGGAGGTTGAGTGGGGGGCAGGGCAGACCCCCAGATCAACCCAGGATCACCAGTCAAGGCGACTCCAACTCCCCCCAAAGTTTAAAAATGAAAAAAAAACAAACCCCAATGGCTCCTGTCCCGGGCCCCCACCCCCTCCACCTAATAAAAATCTTGTCGCACTCCCAGCCTTCCAGTCCATCACATAAAAATCTTGAACAGGCCCCTCCCCCATCAGTTACCATCCCACACACACACACCCCAAAGCCCTACAATGGACTCTTTACCTAGGTAACATCAAGCTAGGTTGAGAGAACATAGCCCAAATCTCATCCTTGGCTGAGTTTCCTCACTCTGAAGGTCATCAAATCTTCACAAGAGAGCACTATTCTGTTCGTACATCTCACTTTGAATGTCAAAGTGGCCCCTAACCCCTACACTACTACCTAAACCTCACCTCGAGTTACTAGGTGGGCTTCCCATAGAGATATAAATACCTATCTAGTGTGAGGGCTTTATAGCTATGCGTGTGCTTGCTCTCTCTCTCTCTCTCTCTCTCTCTCTCTCTCTCTCTCTCTCTCTCTCTCTCTCTCTCTCTCTCTCGTTTTTTGCATGCGAAAATTCCATATAGCACTTTGATAAATGACCCCCTTAGGCCCTAAATTTAGGAGCTTAGCTTTTTTTGAATATTTATAATTTCTTCTCCCACACATTTTAGGTATGGTTTATATACCTTCATCACATCTTAATACTTCTACTTTCTTTTTTAGCCTGTCAGTTTCCTCTTGCTCCTATGTACTTCCACCTCAAATGAAAGCAGCTGGGAATTATCACCATGAGCCTTTGTTAACAGCTACCTGGGAATTTCTTTCTTTTTATAGTCCCTTGTAACTCACATTTCGTCCATTCATTGCAGTGATGGTTCTGAGCTGAAAACCATGTACCAGATCTCCTTCTGGAGCCCAACAGGCTACTAGGTACCACCCTTAAGCAATGGCCATGACTTCCTCTCCTTCTCCACATCATTCTAAACCCCACGTACATGGAAGGCCCAATGGAGGATAAGAACCAGGATCCTTCCACATACAATTCATAACACTTACCACTTGAGCCACCGGGATAGCCTGATTGTAATTTATTTATTTTATTTCTATTTCATTTACCCATTCTTGTAATCTGTTATTTCCATTCTTATGTCTGATGTGGAGAAGGCAGAAATGCTGTCTTGAGCAGCCACTAATAGAAAAGTTGGAGAAAGGGATGGATGACCACAGGTTCCCCTAGGGTGCCAAATACTCTTGCACTGGCCCTGATGATTAGTGGGTAAGGACTTGACTGGGGGGACTGAAAGGAGCATGAAATGGGGAAAGCCAGGGAAGAATCAGGCTGCCCTGACTTAGAAGATTATCAGCATCTAACCATTGCACACCTCTATGAACACCCTGTAGTTTAGGCACCGCACAGTCTGCTAAAGCCTCAAAGCTCACAGAAATAGGCTCTGAGCACAAACCAAAACAACTGGTTAGCTCAAATCAGCTTTTGAGACTCGTACTGTAGGTCAGCCTCAAGGCTACAATGATCTTTGGCCACAATAACAATGTCAATGAAAGCAAAGACCTTTGGCAACCTATTGCTTGGAATTACGTTTGCCTTGTATAAAGAAAGGCACATTTATTTTTGAAATGCTCAAGTGATTGTCCTCTGTCATCCTCTCTTTGTCATTCTCTCCTTCTACTCAATATGTCTTCAGTTTTGCTACTACCCTGTTAAAGCTTTTTTTCCACATTGGATAAATGCATGGGGAAAAGACTGAAAGGCCTGCTGGCTAGTCACTTTCCTCTGAAAGGAGCCTCTTGGAAGGATGATCCCTATACTTTTGACTTGCCAGGATCCCCCTCCCCCCCCCCCCCCCCAACACACACACACAAATACTACCGTGCAAGATGATGTTGTGAATGCCTACAGTGCTCAGTGGCTAGACTAACCACAGCAACCACAACTTTGAAGTCTGTTAATTTCCAGACCAGTACGAAATATCGTGCATTGTGAAGTTTTGAGCGATGCATGAACAGCTTCTTCGTTTGTTTGAGAAGACATACAGTATCTGTGGTATTAGGGATGTGTGCAGCCAAAATTTTCAGTTTAGTTTGTTACGTTTGGTTTCAGTCTGCTTTTTGGATAAAATTTCATTTAGGGGTTTTCCATTTTTGTTGTTATTAGTTTTTATTTATTTTGGGAGCTAGCATGTACTATTTTCTGAAATAAAAACAAGCATTTTCGCCCTGATTTTAAAAAGGCCATGCACGAACATTTTGAGGGTTAAGCACATGGCTGGATCTTGGGTGCACCGCACACATTTTATAAGAGGCCCAGCTACACGGGTATCCCCCGATATGCGCCAAAGTGCCGGCCTGTCTGAAAGAGGCGGCCAGGAGACGTGGTGTGGGTGGGGAGGGGCGGGGCAGGTTGGGACAGTATCATTAGCCGCTGTCCCGGGGAAGCTTGCCCTGGCAGCCAGCAGGCACTCAGAGTCTACTGCTGCGCCGAAAGAGCAGCAAGGTAAATTTAAACAATTTTATAATAGCTAGGAAGGGGTTAGGGGTCGGGGAGGAGAGGGGAAAAGGTAAGAAGTGTAGGTATGGGTATAGGGGAGCCCTACTCGCGTCGCCGTGCACAGCTTTTTAAATTCCCCCCCAATGTGTGCGCAAGTCCCGACCTGCCCGTACATGCATGTGCGGATTTTAAAATCTGGCACGCATGTGCATGCAGGAACTGTTTTTATAACATGCGTGCACTGACACGCGCATGTTATTAAATATCCGCATCCATGTGCACACACCAGGAACCGCACGCACATGGACGAGCATGCACGTTTTAAAATCTACCCCTTTGGGGTTTAATAAAACAAATTAAAAATTGCCTATTTCATTTTGGGATATTTATTTAAAATAAATGCACCTACCTAATGTGTATTTGTGGAACAATTTGTGAAAAAAGTGTATGCTTTCTGTTAAGAGTTAGGTTAAGCCTAAGCAACTGCAAAAGAGAAGAGTAATTTTGCCAATGTCAATAGTTAAAGGACAAAAATATTTTATTCATTATAGGAGAAACTCTGGCAGGATGGGGTAGGTTCAGGAGCTAATTATATTAAAATTTAGGGAAAATTTTCATGAAGTGCAAAATTGGAAGTTATTGTATGTGAGTAACCTGTACGCATGTAAGTAGGATTTTGCAGGCACACAAAGTATGTGCCTAATAGTAATGTGCAAGGGGGGAAAGGGGCAATTTTAGGGGTGATCTTGGGCAGGGTTCAGATGTTCTCACAGAACTATTTTGGAAGTGCTATAAGCACATCCATTATCAAAATGTGTCTATACACTTCTACACCTGCTAATTAAGTCATAGTAGTGAAATTGCACTTGTCTGCAGTTTATGGGTGGGATTTTAAGTTGAGGTTTTAGGACACATTCATTTTAAAATAAAATATAAAATATTTTATCTAAAAAATATTAGTGTCTGAATGGGATAGTATATAATTTTGTTGGCGACTTATTTGTTACTAGCAGGCTTCTCATGTTCACAAGAGAATTATCTGCTTCATAAAAACAACAGCACAATATATGATCCCATTGAAAGAAATGAATTAGAGTGGTTGCAGGAGGATAACATAGTCTCCTTGTTGTTTATAATATTGCTTGAGCACTACCAGCAATGTCTCCTGAACTCCCACCGATTGAAAACTGAGCTGCAGGGCAGGCAGGAAGTGTCCGTGTCTCCGCTGCTACTGCTGCCATCTTCCCCTGCTGCCTATTGGTTAGCTGTGGAATGTTTGACCAATGGGCTGCAGAGGGAGGAGGAAGCAGCAGCAGTGTAGCATAGACACATTTCCTGCATTGGTTCTGAAGTGCCAGTGAGGATGGAAAGGGCTGCTGATAGAAGAACTGAGAGAGGACACGAGGAGCCATAGGGGAGGGGAAGAGAAGAAGGTCTGGTAAAACTTCTGAGAGATGGGAAGAGGAGGCAGACAGGGAATGCTGACTGGGAGATGGGAAGCTTGGTTGTAAAATGAGATACTGGCGGGGAGAGCGAATCCCACAATGAAACTCAGAGAGGACCTGAAAAGGGAATCCTGGCTAGGAGAGGAGGGGAGGAACTGAGAGGGGAAGCGGTACCAGAGGTAAGGAAAAAGAGTAGACAGGCTGCGAAGGCAAAAGGGACTGATGAGCTGAGAGGGTTAAGAGAGGGGGACCATGGGCTGGGAGACTTGGAAAGGAGCTGGGAGAAGGGGATACAACCTGGGAGAGAGGACATGGGCTGTGACAGGAAGAGGAGCTGGGTTAGGGTTAGGTGAAGAGGTCTAGGAAAGGAGGAGGATGGGGCAGGTACAAGAAGCAAACCAGGAGAAGTGTTGCGAGAAGCGAGAGTATCATGGTGGATAGAAGAGGCATGCAAGGGCGAGGAGAGGGATTCAAGTGGCAGAAGCAGTGAGACTAGGAGAAGAAGAGAGAAAGAAATGGAAGGAAGGCTAGAAAAAATGTTGTAATATCGGAGAAATGAGGAGGCAGAGAAGAAACTGAGAGAAAACCCATAGCAAGGAGGAGAGATTTGAACTACAGACAGAAGGTTAGAAAATTGTTTATTTTTAAGGTAGCTGAAGATTTCAATGTTATGTGAAATGGGCCGAGGGTGGGGGAGGTAGGGGGGGGGGCAGGTGGCATCTTCCCTTTATTTCCAGCCCTTCCATCACCAGGGTAAAGCAGGCATTTTCCTGAAAGGATGGGGAAGGGGGGAGAAGGTTGTGGTGAGGTGTGATTCATGGACTGAAAATCTCTCTCTCTCTCTTGCTCCCTCTTGGCGGCTCCAGTATTGAGCGGGACTGTTTTCTTTTTTTTTGAGAACTGCTGCAGGGCAGAGGGAGGCAGGAACAGATCCAGAGAAAAGAGGACGTGCCTGGGCTCAGGAAGCGCAGAGCGGGGATGTGATCCAACATGCAAGCTTGAGGAGGAGGAATCACAGACTGAGAGGTGAACCAATGCTGTCACGGAAAGGAGGGGTGAGAAGCGGAGGGATGGGAGAACCAAGCCTGCCGAGGAGGAGAGCTGACTAGAAAGGGTTCAATGAGAACCTGATGGGAAGAGGAACTGGGAGGGGAAGAGAGAAGGATGTGCCAAGAGGAAATGGGAGGCAGAGCAGGCTAAGTGGGTATAGGGGAAAATGAAAACCCTGACTTCCAATGTAAAAGTCAAAGTGAGGAGGGAGTAATGAGAGGAGGGGAAAGAAGAGATTAGGGGAAAGTGAGAGAAAAGGTGGGGTGGGGCCAGGCACGGCTGTGGAAGAAGGGGGAAAGCAGACGGTGGGGATGAGCTGGGGTTGGGAAGAATGACTGTTGGGACTCTGAGTACTTCCCTGGCTTTTGTTTTGGCCTCACCACCTGCTCCTCTCTGGACATTTAGGGCTTGATTTTCAAAGCACTCTACGCTCATAAAACCCTGGTTCATGGGAGTAAAAGGTGCTTTAAAAACTAACCAGGAAGGCGAGGGTGCCAAGGCTAAAAGTATGCGTGTAACCCTATGATGCATGTGCACTTGGAATAGTCATTCTTCGGGGGGAGGAGGTAGAGTCAGGACCCTCTGTGATGGGTGTAGCTTTCTGCATGCAAGTCTACACGTGTATGGCGCATAGGTTCGTTTTGGAAAAAGTACCTGCAGACTTTACCCCTACGCGAGCTGACCCACTGCTTTTGTTTTCTATTTCTTGCTTGGAGAGGAGGGGGGCGGTGCGTAATTTGTGTTGAGTTTAACATTCCTAATCATTTTCAAACCTCGGCTCATGTGCATGGTTATAATTCTCTGCTAGGCCATTAGTTGCCCGACAGGGGTACAACGGGGGTTTCAAGACAACTGTGAGCACGGGATCCAGAAGAGCTGCTAGAATTGGATAAAAGGGAAGAGTTGCATGTTATTTGAAAGGGTGGCTGAGTGCACTAGCTCAGCGTTTCAGCCTTGCCGACTTTTGATTGGCTAAACTGAAGCTTTACAGTAGATGAAAAAATGTAAGATAACTGCCGACACCATAAAATGAGCTTTGCAGATTTGCAAGGTCCGGGAAACATAATGCAATTAGAATCTGCAAAATGCTGGCAAAACACTCAGAAACTAATGACATGTTTACAGAACTACTGATGAAGCAAAACTGGGGATGGGCAAACCTCCTCTGACCTGGTGCAACTCCAGGTTCTGATCTGTGAATATTTCATTCAGATTTGCTAGATTAATTAGCTTAAAAAAAGGTTCAGACCTGACTCTATTTTTTTTTTTTTGCACTAACGTTTTTATTAAAAGAAAAATTGTCTTTTTAATTTCAGGGAGGTGGGAGTGGGATGTGGGTCAATGTCCTCTCGCTCTTTAGGTCTTCCAGTTCAATCAGAACCAGCACCTTACTGGGACTACAGTGCCATAAACCCAGAGCTTTTCAGCAATTTTTAACCATCGTCCCCCATCTATCGAGCCCATTCTTCATAGGGACAGCCCTCAGTTAGGGGCCGCAGCCTATGTTTCACTCCCAAACCGAGTACATACGCGCTCTGAATTTGCCTACTAGATGTTGCCATTGTGTTAAAGGCTGAAACTCTCCGCAGGGCCTACGAGTCCAGCCCTTTTTCCTTTAATTATTTCTAGGATGTGTGTAGATGTGTTCCATAGCTGGGCATGTAACTTTTGCACATGAGTGGCGGAGAGATGGGGGAATGGCAGGAGCTGCAGCAAAAGACTGTTTCTACCATCGTGCCCCTACTAACTGCTGCTGTGCACCCACCACTGAGGACCCAAGTTGTGTCTTTCGCCTTCATTCTCTCCATCTTTCTCCTCTCGATTTTCATCTCTCGTCTCTTTACTACCATCTCTTCTCACTCCTCCCAAGCTTTTCTCACATCTTTCAGCTCACCTTCATTTTCCTCTCTCCTAGCCTTCCATCCCTTTCATCTCCCATCCCATCCCTTCCACCTCCTCCATTCCTCCACCTGCATACCATCCGTCATCCGTTCTCTCTTAACCCCTGCCTTCAACCGCCCTCCATTTCTCCCCATCCCCAACATCTGCCCTCCTGGCCCACTCTCCCCCCTTCCTCAGCACCACTTTTCTGCCTGCTCTTCATGTGGTTTAAATGGAGAAGAGCCAACATAGATTTAACAAGTAGAAGTCCTCCTTACCAATCTATTAGCATTCTTTGAGGTGTGGATAAAGCTGAGCCAGCTAACATGGTGTATCTGGATTTTCAGCTGTAATATGAGAGAGTCTTTCATGAAAAGACCCCTCAGTAAAGTAAAAAGTCATGAGATAGGAGATTGTGGCCTGCTGATGAAGTAGGAATAGGAACCAGAATAGGATTATATCATCAGTTATCCCAAGGGACAGAGGTAGAAAATGGAATGCTCCAGGGATCTGTACCAATGTAGTTTAAACAAATTCAGAAATGATGTGGAAAAAAGGAGCAATGAGTGAGGCGATAAAATTTGCAGATGCCACAAAATTATTCAAAGTAGTAAAACGCAAGCTATTGTGAAGAACCTTGCAAGTCTGGGAAACTGAAAATCTAAATGACAGATGAAATTAAATGTGGACAAGTGAAAAGAAATACATATCAGGAAAAACAGACCTAACTATTTGTACACAATACTGGGTCCCACATTAGGAGCTACCGCTCAGGGAAAGGAACTTGGACCAGCCGAAATCCTCAGCTCAGTGTGTAGCAATGGTCAAAAATGCAAATAGAAGTTATGAATTATTCAGAAAGGAATTGAGACTAAAACTGAAAATATCATAATATTTCAGTATAAATCTGTGGTGTGACTACGCCTTGAGTTCTGTGTGCAGTTCTGGTTGCCCTATCTCGAAAAAGTTATAGCAAAATTGGAAAAGAGCAACAAAAAGTGATAAAAGAGATGGAATGGCTCCCTTATAAAGAAGATTTAGGGCAAGGACTAGCACTAGCTTATTTATTGCCCTGTGCAACCGGTTACTAGGCTGCTCCCTCTTCATTCTGGGGGTTGTTTTTTTAACACTTAATTTATTGTTTTTTCCGATAACTAGCACAATATAAATAGTCTCTGTCTTTCTCTCTCTCTGTTTCGGTCTCACTCATTCTCATTTTTGCTCAGTCTCACTCTCACACTCTTAGTTAGCTTCAGTCTCTGTGCTGGGGCTCCCTACCCAGCTGAAAAAAGCTCTGCCCTCTTCCATGATCCAAACTTTAAAAATTACCCATTCCCTCCTGAACCCTCCATACCCCATCCAAGGGTCCACAATGCCTTCCTGTTCTGCCTGTATTATGTAAAAATGGTGTTGACTGGTTAGGCTATGGCTAGGCAATTTTTTCATACATGAACTGCAGTGGTGCCGAATAGAAAACCCTTTAAAAAAAACTAACAAAAACGAAAAGGAATGAGTATGGTATTAGGCCTATTGTAATGTGTGTTGTGTGGGTTTTGTCCTCAAAAAGCCATGAGTAAATTTAATTAAAATAGCAAACTTCCAATAACAAAATAGTACTAATTGCCAGCACTCAAACAATAACAACCAATAAGGGCTGTATAACATAGTCTGGGTAAAACAAATAAGCATGGGTGTAGCTTGCTTATTGCGGTGGTTACTACCCCTACTACCCCTAACTAATCAAGCTACATATTTCACTTGGATGCAGCTCCATCACTGCTCTCTACATTAATGGTGGGGGTGGAAGGGGAATAGAACAAAGAGCTAAGAGAAACAGATAAGTATGAGAGAAAAAATGTGTGAAGCTTGCTGGGCAGACTGGATGGGCCGTTTGGTCTTCTTCTGCCGTCATTTCTATGTTTCTATGTTTCTATGTTTCTAACCCTATCTATGAAATGGCAACACTGTAAATAATACACCATGCCCTAAAACACCAGTACACCTCTTGTTAGGAAAAGAAAACAAATCAGGCTTCTATAGATTCCTTATATCAGGGTTACCCAAACCTGTCCTGAGGACCCCACAGCCAGTCAGGTTTTCAGGATATCTACAATGAATAAGCTTGAGATAAATGTGCATATCATAGAGACTCGTGTAGATTTTAAAAGGGTGCTCGTGCTACCTGGCGCAAGCACATGTACACCCGATTTTATAACTTGCGCGCAAGTTATAAAATCAGGGGTCGATGTGCGCAAGGGGGTGCACAATTGTGCACCTTGTACATGCCAAGCTGCGCTGCCTTCCCCCGTTCCCTTCCCCCTAGCCTGACTTTTCCACCCCTTCCCCCTAACCTTTCCCCCCTAGCCCTACTCTAACCCCCCTGACTTTTGTTTTACCTTTTGCGCGCCGGCTGACTGCCAGTGCGCGATCCCTGGCACAGTGGCAAATATGGAAAACATTACCATTTCTCATAAAACAAACAATAAAATCAAAAAAAAGAATCATCAATAAAGTAAAACATACTAATAAAACAAATAAATATTTCAAAAAAGCTGATGAACAGAATAGCATCCTATAATTAAAAACTCATACACATTAAAAAAAAAAGTTCGAAATACCAATAAACTATTCAAAATAGACACATCAAATAATACCCAATAATTAAAATTAATAAGGATAAAAAAAAATCCACTTTGCTTCATACCTGGGAACATTTGATTTCCAATCATCCTGAGACTTTTTTGGAATAATGGGGGCGGGGAGGGTAGAGGGGGCACAAAAACTTTCTACACACTCTCTCTCTCTCTCTCACACACACACACACACATCCATGCTCCATTTCTGCCTCTCAGACACCCACACTTTTACACATGCACACACGGATGCTCTCTTTCCCTCACATGGTCTGTCACACAAAAAGCTCTCAGTTGCTTGTTCATATTCTTTCTCTCACACATGCACACATCCTCTCTCACATGTGGTTACTTACACAAACATGTTCACACTTATTCAAACACTATCACGCACAAGCTTTCTCTTACTCATGCACGCATGCTCCCTGTGTCTCTTTCACACCAGGTCTTCCTGTCTCACTACCTTCTTCAGCCGCTGGAAGGATCTGACCCACTGGAAGCTCTGCCTGGGCCTTTCTTTCTCTCTTCCACCTCTACCCTGAGCCTCATGGGGAAGATCGTAGGAGAGCAGGACCAGATGGATACAGCAGCAGGAGCCCATTTCACTGCTCCTCCTTGTGTGTTGGCCCTGTGAGCATGTTCGAAACTCTCGGGGCTGGTACTTCCTTTATGCTGATATTGTGTATCGCAAATCAGCCTACAGGCTGTACCAACCCCACAAATTTTGAATAAACTTGCAGGGCCGGCACATGAGGAGGCGTGGCAAAACGGGCTACTTCTCCTTCAAGTCTCCCAGGCTGGGTTATGTGCAGACTGAGGCTCAGCCTGCGCGGCCTCGTTTAGAACTCTGCGAGGCTGCGCACACGTGCACCTCGGAGGAAACATCGCTCCGCAGCGTCAGGAGCAGATTCAGAACCAGGCACAGGGAGCAGAAGTCCAGTTCGGGAATCAAACCCTGCGCCTCCTGCATGGCACTGCAGAGCACTGCCCTGAACAACTGGGCTGGCTCCAAGAAAAATTGTTTATATAATAGTTCATATCATGTATGCAATCATTAAGTGTTACATGCCCACACAAGCCAAGTGACAGACAGGCTACTTCTAAAATTATATATAGCAGTCAAAAACGCTGTGTAATATTCTCAACAGAGATATGCTCCCAATCTACATTTTAATATTATATACTATTATATAAAACACTGCCCTGGACCCTCCCTTCTCTCCCTGACCCTCCTCCTGCCAATTATTTTTTTTTTCTAAAACTTCAGATATAGTCAAATTGACATGAATATTCAAAGCAAACTCAAATGAGAATCAGCAGAAATTCACTTTCTGACCTGGGTCAAAAGGATCTGAGCTGAACCAATGAAAAGAACTGCAAATTGCCTGGATTTATCTGATTCAAGCTGTGACGTCTAGGTAGATTTGGCCATTCAATTTATGACTTGTTCCAATTTGTTTGACTCTGCTTATTCAAGGCCTCTTTATCAGATGGGGTTTGAATTGTATCTAAATCAACTCAAATCATTTCACCCATTTCTATTAATGCCATCCAGTTCTGTGTGGCGGGCATTTCTATCGACCTCTGTGGTTATATCCATATTCGCCTGCCATATTTTGATGAGCAGGAGTAAGTTCCCACGTCCTCACTAACAGCCCTGTTTTAAGGGTCAGAGTAATTGTAACTTTCATTATAGAAAGCAGAAACTAAAATGCTTTAGCTCCCTTGCTCGAACCAAGTTCACCTTCTTTGCTCTTAGCCATGCCACCTGCCTCAAACTTTCTAAGGGTTCAACTGGACGAAAGGCGTTTAACAGGAAATTTGTATCATGCATCTGAATAAGAGGCAAGAATACTGAGCAGATCCTGCTATACACCAAAGCTGGAAAATTAAGCGCCTTGCGATAGATGGAAAGTAATTAAAAAAAAAAAAAGGACACTGTTTCCTGAAGGCGAAAAGTGGTTTGTCTGCACATGAAATAATAGGAAAGTGAAGAGATAAATGAAAATGAGAGAAGGAGAGAGAAAAAGTGATGGAGAGGGATGGAAAGAGAGAGAGAGTGAAAGGCAAGAAAATGATTGCCAAACGCGACCGTGTTAATGTCGATTTAATGTGCGTTAAGGTGTTAACGCCCATTAGTAAATAGGCTCCAGAGAGAGCCAGCGGCAAGTTTTTAATTTTGTAGCCCAAGAAAAAGGATGAATCTTGCAGTACAAATGTTTCCCCCCCCCCCCCCACCCCCTTGGTAATTATTCCTTACAGAGCCACAAAGTTAAGAGATAAATCAGGGCTTTAAGGTCAAGAATGAAGGGAGGCATGGCACAGAATTTAAGATTTTTGTATGTTTTAAAGAATTTTATTTTTTATTTTTTAAATTAAACCTCAACGAAAACAATAATTGCATAAAACTTGAAAAACAGCACATTTCAACAGCGGTTTAATCTAATCTACTCAATCCCCCACCATCCACAATGATTTCTAGGAAAATAATATCATGAAAGGAAATAAATTTAATTTAATTTAAAATCTTTTCTATACCGTCGTTAAGATAGATACCATCACAACGGTTTACAATAAGGCATATAAATTAATGTTGCTAGATGTATTAAATTATATCAATTAAACAGGTGCCATAAAGTTACGGTAACATAGTTATATAATAAATATTTGGTGAGTGTTATAAATCATGTCCATTCCTATCTGTATCAGTTTTAAATACAAGAATAGATTAATAATTGTATCTTATCGTTTGGTGGTGAACGAAAAATTAAAATAAAATACACACATGGGGGTAGATTTTAATAAAGTATGCCCACGCGTACTTTTGTTCGTGCACCAGGTGCGAACAAGAGTACGCCGGATTTTAATAGATACGCACGTAGCCGCGCGTATCTTTTAAAATCCGGGGTCGGCGCGCTCAAGGCTGCGCAAAATCGGCAGCCTGCACACACCGAGCCGCGCAGCCTGCCTCTGTTCCCTTCTAGGCCGCTCCGAAATCGGAGCGGCCTCGAGGGAACTTTCCTTCCACACACCCCCCCCCCCGCACATTCCCCTCCCTTCCCCTACCTAACCCACCCCCCCAGCCCTATCTAAACCCCCCCACCTTTGTTGGTAAAGTTACACCTGCCCGAGGCAGCGTAACATGCGCGCGCCAGGCCGGCCGCCGGCGCGTGATTCCCGGGGCTTGCGTGCGCCGCCGAGCCTATTCAACATAGGCTCGGCGCGCGCAGGGGGAGGTTGGGGCAGGTTTTCGGGGGGTACACGCGTACCCCTTTGAAAACTGCCCCATGTTGATTAGGGTGAGGTGCGTGGGTGTTCTACTGTCCGCATCCTACATTTCTCTGGGTTCTATTCTCCATTCTCTTTGTGAAATGCTTGTTTAAAGAGCCATGTTTTTAAACTTTTTCTGAAGGTTTTGCTGTCTCTTTGTAATCTGATCTCTAAAGGCATGGTGTTCCATAGTATGGGACCTGCCAAGGATAGCGCCCTTTCCCTTACTTGGGTTAGTCTTGCTGTTTTGACTGAAGGAATGGTTAGGAGTGTTTTGTTGGCTGATCTCAGGTTCCTGTGAGGGACGTGTACGCGAAGGGCTGTGTTCAGCCATTCTGCTTTTTCGTTATGTATTAATTTGTGTATGGTGCATAGTGTTTTGCACTGTATTCTTTGCTCAGTGGGTAACCAGTGTATACAAATACATACATAAAGCTCAGAATTGTTATGTGGAGGAGAGGTCCTTCCTACTCATCCTTCTTTGATAGCCCAACCATTGCCCTCCAGCCAAGCAGCAGTTTCTAAATGTGAGGTACCTTTGAATAATTATCTTGCATTACTTGGTGTTCATGGTCTCTCCCCACCCCCACCCCAGTAATTGAATGCAAGTCTTAGTTTCCATTTTGCAGAATTTCTCTGTTCTGTTTTCACTCTCCACTCTGACTGCTAGGGAAGGAGGTGTTTTTGTTTGCAAGTGAAGTTCTCATTAGCACCTATTCTGCAGAAAGACAATGAGCTGCGGTCCCTGATGCAGATGGCCTGACACCACTCTTGAGTGTCGCTCCCTCTTTCCCTCTGCAATTGACAGAACGAGAATCACAGCATCAGGAATGGAGCTCGATTTATTTATATATGACATATATATATATATATATATGTCATTGTGATGTAGATGAAATGTGAGAAGTTTCAAGCAAAACGTCAATGGAAAACCAAATCAGATGAGCTAAGAAAGTTTTGTCACAGATTTGCAGAATACTATGGCTGGCTGGCAAGCAGTGAGATCCCATAATCAGTCTTTTACCATCCTTCTTCCCTACTCAGGTTTTGTATAAACAGCAAGAAAACAAAAATACAGAGCGGTTATAAATATAAATAAATCCTTCCCAGTTCCAGTGCTGATATTCATCCTCTGCATTTCCTCTGCCTGCCTCCCCTCACTTCCAGAAGTAATGGGGGAAGATGAGAATCGGACACATGATTTTGTAACAGCATAAGTACTCACATATTTTGAAAAAATATATATGATTATTCCTTAAATTGGAGAGCAGTGTTCCCTCTAATTTTTTTTACAAGTCACATGCAGGGATTCTCTCTCTACTGTTGTGCGCATAATAGGCCGGGTTTTATAAAAGTACGCTGGATTTTATAAGATACGCGCGTATCTTATAAAATCCAGGGTCGGCGCGCAATGGGGTGCACATTTGTGCAACCTGCGCGCGCCGAGCCCTGCGCGCGCCGAGCCCAGCGCGCGCTGCCTGTTCCCTCGGAGGCCACTCCGATTTCGGAGCGGCCTCCGAGGGAACTTTCCTTCGCCCTCCCCCCACCTTCCCCTCCCTTCCCCTACCTAACCCAGCCCCCGGCCCTATCTAAACCCCCCCCCCCTTACCTTTGTTACATGATTTAAGCCTGCTAAAAGCAGATGTAAATCTGCGCGCGCCAGCGGGCTGCTGGCGCGCCATCACCCAACCTGGGGACTGGTCCGGAGGCCTCGACCACACCCCCGGGCCGGCACCACGCCCCCGGGCCCGCCCCTGAAACACCGCGTCACGCCCCTGAAACACCGTGTCATGTAGGACACGCCTCCAACACGCCCCTTTTACAAAGCCCCGGGACTTACACGTGTCCCGGGGCTCTGCACGCGCCAGCGACCTATGCAAAATAGGCGCCCCAGTGCGCGAGGGCCCTGCGCGCATAAATCCGCCCCAATTTTTGCAAGTAAGCAGGGGCATGCCTCCCTATTATGTGCTATTTGCCCCCTCCCCCTAAGCTGTTTCTATCATAATGTCAAAAAAAATAGAGAGAACGAGGGAGAAAGATGGACAGGGATCAGGTCCCTTGTGGTGACACTATGCTTGAGAAAGAGAGGCTAGTGACCACAGGTGAAAATACAAAAGACCAGGTGGCACATATGCTTAAAGTGAAAAATATATAAATAGTAATTAAATAAGAAATAGAAATAAATATAATAATAACAACAAATACAAAGATACAGATAACAATAAAAGGCACATCATAAGATCAATAAAAATGCATTTTAATAAACCAAATAAAAGCAGGCAAAACATAAAACAAATCACATCAACTAAAATCGATGACCAGACATGATCATGTTTCAGCTTTTTGCCTGCATCAGGGGTACATACAGATAACATAATAATAGCGAAAGAAGTGTGCTCTGAAAGTACCTCTAATTAATGGAAGGAGGAGGAACAACAGAAAGCCACACCTTGATATGATGGTCCGCAGTGACAATGGAAATTATAGAACAAGATATGTCCCTTTTGCTTTGGGAGCTGCTGTTAGTATCTTTCGAAAGAGCAGTAGGGCCATATTGTCCAAATCTTCAGGGTAAGACCTTTAATAAAACTAGGAATGGTCAGAAGTTGTCCTCTTTACAAAGTAAACTGTAGAAAACCCTACTGGGTTTCTCTTAAGAAGAACAAACCATTAGGGAAAGCAGAGACAATGTAATCCTGTGGATCACAGAGCTCTCATGTGGGCTGCTGTACTGGTTGCTTTTTACTTCTGTTAAAAAGGGGAAACTTCTAGAGAGGCTGTGGATTTTTACTTAGCCTTGCTAGGGGGCAGGATGTCCCTGTTCTGTTCCTGTTTTGTTTTTTTTCTTGCATTATGGGAGAAGTCCCTTGGAATTACGATTAAAGCGGCGGAATGCATTTGGAAAGTGCTCCAGATCGTTCACCACCACCAACACCCCACCCCTTGCATAGTGAGCCTCATAATGCAGTGGCAGCCCGTTCCTACTCCAAACGGCGCGTTAGCCATCTGTAATTTCTGATTCAGGGAACACACACCTGATGACTATCACCGATGGTAAACATTAGTCAAACAAAGGCCCTTCTCTGTGCCAATTAGACGGGATTTAAAAAAAAAAACCTAATACAAAGCACTGAAATACTGCAAATAACTTTTGTTCCTCTCATAGTCACGCCAGCGTTACCTTCCAGTGCACACATGATTAGACCCAGAATAAATGGCAATTCTCCTTTAGCAAGTCACGAAGAAAAGAACTGTCTGGAGTCGACATAATGCAAGAAATAAAAGAGAGGGGGAGGAAAAAAAAGCATCTCATCTCTTTTCCACTCGCAGTGTTTATGTGTCCTTTTGAAAAGGTTTCTCCAAATATAATCAAAGTTGCACTCGGCTTTTCTGAAAAAAAAAAAAAAATCAGTCCAGCCATCAGCCTCACAATGCAGGGTGAATACAAAAGGACCCATTTTTCATTCTCTTAAGGTAAAACGATTCAGATCACCAGCTGAAAATTGAGTTTGGCTGAACGCAGGAAATGTGTTACATTACAATATAGGATTTATAATAACCTTCCACTCATCCTAGTGCCAGGGCCGGCTAGGAGAGTGCCTGTGCTCCTGCCAGCAGTGAAGCGCAATGTAACTTTGCCTCAGACAATACTCAAATCCTGAGCGCAGTTCCCGAAGCAAGAAGCAAATCACCAGGAAACCAGTTCTTCCAGTTCAGTAACTAGGCTATGTTTTGCATTTTATGTATCCCTACATATCTGTACATGTCACATTGGGAATGAACTCTACAAGGCATGTTCTTATAGAAATACGAATAATAATTTGATATTTTTATGTTTTACGCTTCCCGCATCTAACTCAAACTCAGAGGATACCTTTCAAAGCCTTTTACCTTGGTAAATAGGTATTTATACGGGCAAACGGGCCTGTCTATCCTCCTATAGCCTTGCCGTTAGAAAGCAACTCTCTCCCAGGCTTTCACAAGTGCATACTTTTAGCTAGAAAGTGTTCCCCAATGAGTGCGTAGGCCTTATCTCAATTTCCTCTGGTGTTGCAGGGACTCAAAGGGGAGGTCATGGGCCAATGCTGCACCCATTCTCCCGGGTTCCTCCCGCACAGGGCAGAAAATGTCAGTCTGTCAAAGTCAGTTCCTTTCTAACAATCCAGCAAGGAGCAAAACACCTTCCACACTCTAGCTGTTATTCCAAAAAAAGAAAAAAAAAATCCTTTACAGGTGAACGTGATTTGAGGAAACAAAAATCATAGCAGGTACGTTCTAGCGTAGTGCGCACTTAGTACAGAAAATAAAGTCCAAAAGAAAACAGCCCCAAGCAATAGCAATGTTGCGCACCTAGGTAGGTAGGCCCTCTGAGTGTGAGGTACACCCTCTCTATTCTTCCCCTGGTTCCTGCTCCTCTGGATGCAGGTCTCTGTCTGTCTGTCTCTCTCCTTTCTCTTTCAATATACACAAGCAGAGGAGCCTCTGGCTGATTCCCTTTTTCAAACAGCAACTTTTGGGATCCTCCCACTGCTAGACAATCCTCCCATAAAGGCAAATGTCTCTTTCTTCAGTCTCTCTGAAGACAGCCCTCAGACAGATGTGGTTACATCCGGATAATTCTGTGTTTCCAATTGTATATGAAACTCGAGATCTGGGGGATTTTACTGGATGCAAAGTTACTCTTCAAGTATCATATTAAGCAGGTGGCTACGTCCTGTTTTTATAAATGATGGTTGTTAAGACAAGTAAACAAATTTTATTCCAGCTGAGGACTTCTATACAGTTCTCCAAGCAATGGTTTTGAGTCGATTAGACTACTGAAATGCATTATACCTGGGCTTCCCTGAAAAATTGTTAAGTGTTGCAGTGGATGCAGAATGGAGCAGTGTGATTAATTACAGGCAGTAGGTATGGAGATAGATTTACTCTGCAATTAAAATTGCTACATTGGCTCCAGATAAAACAGAGGGTAATATTTTAAAATATTGACCATGAGACAAAAAAATGTATCTGGTATAACCTTATATTCCCAATAGGCAAGAGAGAATGTCTGGGCTAAATTTTGTCTTCATTCCCCTCAGTTTGTGATTACCATTTACAGCAAACAAAATACAAGGTGCATGCTCCCAGAATTTTAAAAGCCTCCCAGATACAGACGTATCTCCTGCTGCATGTACATCTTGCTTAATTTTTTTTTAAAAAGGGCATGGTCTGGACATGGTGTGAGTGGCTCGGGGAGTGGTCTGGGCGTGGTGTGAGTGACTTGGATGTGGTCTGGGCATGGCATGGGTGACTTGGGGTGTGAGCGGCTTGGGGCGTGGTGTGGGCGTGGTGTGAGTGGCTCGGGGAGTGGTCTGGGCATGGTGTGAGTGACTTGGGGTGTGGTCTGGGCATGGCATGAGTGACTTGGGGTGTGAGCGGCTTGGGGCGTGGTCTGGACGTGGTGTGAGTGGCTCGGGGAGTGGTCTGGGTGTGGTGTGAGTGACGGGGTGTGGTCTGGGCATGGCATGAGTGACGGGGTGTGAGCGGCTTGGGGCGTGGTCTGGGAGTGGTGTGAGTGGCTCGGGGATGTGGTCTGGGTATGGCATGAGTGACTTGGGGTGTGAGCGGCTTGGGGTGTGGTCTGGGCATGGTGTGAGTGGCTCGGGGAGTGGTCTGGGCGTGGTGTGAGTGACTTGGGGTGTGGTCTGGGCATGGCATGAGTGACTTGGGGTGTGAGTGGCTTGGGGCGTGGTCTGGGCATGGTGTGAGTGGCTTGGGCGTGGTCAAGCTACATGCGCATAAATATTTCCGAGCCCCCACACACGCCCAGGTCCTCTGCCACATAACTTTACTTATAATATGAAGGAGGTGTAAAAAACCCCCAAAAAAACCCCAACAGTCATTTTGGAGGGGTTTAAAGGGTCTGGGGTAATTAGGGGGAGTGCAAACTATTAAACTTGGGAGATTTGGAGGATCTCTTTCAACACTGGGTGAACTGATGGACGATCTGGTGATACTGGCCTGGATGTGCGCCGATTTTAAATTACCCTGACTTAGGCGGTTGAAACCTAATTTACATGCCTGGGTGCGCACACACTTAAAATTGTGCACAGATATGCATGAGCCCAGGCTATTTTATAATATGCATGCAAGTTATAAAACGGCTGCCTAGCTGGGAGCTCACCGGCATGCACGAGCCAAAGTGTGCCAGCACGCCAGTTTGAAAGTTACCATCCCAGAGGATAACTTTCAAACAATTGAGCCCTTCAGCATATACACATGTATATATGGCCCCATGTAGTTTTATCATAGTATCTTATAACCTGTATGTATGATATATATGCATTTTATAAAATACGCATATCTCTGACCTGCAACATAAGGGCATATGTAGACTTATGCATGAATACATGCAATGCATTGAAACATGTATATCAATGCATTCAGTACGCATACTTTTCCTACCTATTTTTAAAGTATATGTGCATATATTTTACACGTGCAAATAAAGTAGGACTTATTCATGTAAGTCCTGATTTATATGCATAAATTGGCCAATTGTAAAACATGCATGCGTCAAGGAAATTACCAGTTTTACCAATTAGTCCATAAGTTCACCCAGTCCTTCTCCAGGTTATCGGGGCCCTCATGGTTCTTTAGCCTGAGCTCTCCACAATTCACCCAGACCTCCCACCCAGCCAGTATTACACAATAAATACATTTAATATCACTTATGCCAGATCATTAGCAGGTGTAAAAATACGCAATTAAATTGTAAAATGTATGCATATGAATGTCTTTTCAAATAGCAAGTTATGTGTGTATGTGTTGGTCCCACCCTGGAATGTCCTTTCCTACATATGTATATATGCATGCAAAAGTGAAAATATATATGTATGTATTTTCAACTGTTATAAAATATGGAGTACGCAAGTAGAAACTGCTTATATATATATAGTGTGTGTATATATATATATACCAGTATATACACACACTAATTTTTATGGGCATAACGTGAAAACTCATCTTTAAGCTTTTAGTGTCTAAAAGCTTAAAATCTAGTACCTGAGAAATACGCAGTTCTGGATATGCAAAACTTATACAATTAACTACTGTGATTGCGATAGGATATACATTAATAATTTAGGAGATTTCCATTGTCCCTAAGTGATGAAGTTAAGAGTTCTTAACATCTGTTTATATCTATATTCAGGTCTTGGAATGTTTTTTGTTACATAGTTTACTGTTTTTTTTAAATTATTTTCAATGATTTATTATTTTATTGTAACTATAATATAGTTTTGTATAGTTTGAGTGCTCTGCTAATGTTGTTTTTATCTTAATTATTCTGTAAATTGCTCAGAGCTGAGTAACGTGATGGAATATAAAAACAAAATATAAATAACTAAAAATGTTACCGAAGTTTAGCAATTTTTGGGCAAATGATAGAAATAAAGACAAAGGAGTAGATTTTTAAAGCCCGGTGTGCGTGAAAATCGGGAGATGCACGCAGTCCCGCACACAAGTCGGGCTTGCGCGTACCCACTGAATTTTAAAAGCCACCCAGATGTATGTGTAATATCCCGCTGCATGCATATCTCACTCGAATTCAAAAAGGGGCATGGTGTGAGCGGGCACGGGCGTTTTGAGTTGCGGCCAGGAGATGTGCACGTTAATAGGTATGAGCCCTGGTACATACAGAGGTCCTCTGCCACGTAACATTACACTTTCTCCATAGCAGAAGTAACTATAAAAAACAACAAACCCCCCCCCCCCCCCAGCCATTTCAGAGGGGTTTAAAGGGTCTTGGGTTACTGGCTATTAAACCAGGGGGGGGTTGGAGGACCTAACTCAACACCGGGTGAACTGGTGGATGAATTGGTGAAACTGTTCATGGCACGGACACTTTACTGGTTTTAAAATACCTGATTTACGCCGCTAGGCGTGCCCACTTAGGGGCAGCCTATGCATGTGATGCGCTCAGGCTGTTTTATAATATATGTACACACAAGTTATAAAATCGCCGTGCCCCTGGGCACGCGCCGAAGCATGCCTGCACGCCGGTTTGAAAGTCACCGTCAAACTGCCTAGGTCCCTTGCCAAAAATGTGATTGAGATGAAAAACCCCATGGGAGGTCTGTCTTCCCCATAGGGAGTTAAAATCAGCACCATAACGTCTTCAAGATATAATGAAAAAGCCAATAGAAGGCTCCTGCTGCACGTGTTGTGTGCTGTTCATAATGGGCACAAGAAAATTGCCATTCAAACCATGCATTTGGTTGTGGTGATTATAGCTCTCTACACATTATGTGACTTGCAACATATTGAGGGACTATGGATTGAGTTTGACACCGGAAAAATTTGATTTATGCCGCCCATCCAATGTTCCATTGTTGACGCCTGAGACCCCTAACTTTCTTTCCTTCCTTCATGCTGCAATGAGGTGACACTCTTTCAATGTTTCTTGAAACAGGTACAGTAAGAAGTGTGCTTGGAACACGTGGATGGCATTCAGAGACATAGGCGCTCCATCAGTGATTCTTCTCTTACCCTAATGGAATGTAAGACCATTCCAGCATAAGGTGAACCAGAGGAGATATACACTTTTTAATAAGCAAAGCATTCCATTGACTAAAAAATCTCACTGCTTCTGCACTGCTTCTGCACTTTCGGTGACAGCTTTGGAGGCTATGCCTGGAGGAAGATCCATTGGGTGTTTATCCTGTCACCTGGGATTGGAAGAATGCAGAAGGAGCAGGATCTTATGAACCTTTGAGGACCACTTTACTCTAGATATCGCCATGATGCAACAGCTCATTTCGTAAGTGCAAAGTTTGTTAAGATAGAAAGATATTACAAATATACTTTTTATCTATCTTCAGTGTACTTTACTTTGTACATATTCCAGGGAATAGCCACTTCATTTCTGGTGCTACAATGCCCTGTGTTGGATTATCATTCTGAGGTGTTCTCTGCACAGTTATTACTAATTCTTATTGTACTGTGTTAATGTTTGCTTACTTGCATTAATGGTGCTTTGCAATTATATTAATTTAAAATGTTCTGCATGAGGTAACCATATCATAATCTACTATTTATAATTGTGTGCCAGTTCAATCCTTTAACTTTAATACATTTCTAGAGTTCAAACACTGCTGTCTTATTCATATTATATGTACCCCACCAGGGATTTTTAGATTTTTTTGACCCCTTTTGACCCCTTTGTTCCAAATACACATTAAAAATGTTTTCTACTTATTGAGAATTTTAGCCCAAACTGGATGTTTCATGACTACATCTCACATGAATCCTTCATTTTAGCAAAATAACTAAAGGGGTCTCCTGAAAGGGAATGCATGCCTCCTGTGATTTGTTTTTTTTAACTACCCCATGGATATGTGTTATGTGACCTATGCAGCTGATAGCTAGAAATGCAAAATTTTGTATCTTGTGTGCACTTAGACATCATTCTATGACCAAAATCTTGAAAAAAACATCTTCTTTTTCCTTTCTCTGTATTTTCTTTGCATATTTTCACAGTTTCTCACCTTTCTCAAGCTGGTTTGGGGCATCTGCTGGAAGGGTCTGGGTCTCCTTTAATTTAAACTTTTCATAGTATTTTATTCTCCACCACGTTTCTGATTTCTTGCGAATTGCTCTTCACACAAATATATGTTAGATATCTTTGGAAAGCCTTCAGATTGTATAAAAGATATATTTGTGTGACAAGTGAGACAAAGAATTCATCAGGTGAAACATGATGATAGGATCAGAATTTGCAGGAAGTAAACAACCCAGGCTCATGCTGGCTTGAAGCAGTTGGTGATACAGGAGCTGCCCGTTTCCTATAAAAGCAGCATACAAATACAATTTCCTGTTCAAATGTGGTTTAAAAGGCTTTTACTAAGGGTCTTAATTGGATTAATCATGAATCCACTGTTAGCATTTTTGCCAAATTCTAGGAACTCTTTTCTCAATTAACGTTAATGCTTTTTATAAACTACCCAAATTACTACATAGCAAAACAAACTGGTTAGTATAACGTGATTTTCAAAATAATTAAATGAAATATTTTGTAAGTGGAATAAGCCATGCCAGGAACTGTGATCATAAAGATATAAAGGCATTTCTTAGGGCACTCAAGATACTCACACACGTATACCCAAGATATGCACAGGCATATGACTACATACTCTGTTATTCCTTAAGGGGGGATTTTCAAAGGGATTTCTGTGAGTAAATAGGTGTTTACCAACTGAAAAAATTCTCTTTGAAAATTGTCCCCACCCCAGCCCATGCCGGTGGGGAAGGGAATAGGGTAGGCCCAGTAAAGTGCATGCATAGGTTTCATTCTGAATTCCCTGCATTTGCTTTACCTCATGAACTTTGCACCTGCAACATATGAGGGGTAAAGACACCTTGTGGCACCAGCTTACCGTGGAATTTTCAAAGGGAAAACTCTACGGGGAGTTTCCCTTTGAAAATCAGCATGCAGTCCCATGGGTCTGCAAGTATCTGAGGGAGTATGAAAATTACTCTTCCCATGCACATGAGTGAATGATATTTGAGGTTAAAAGGATGTTTTCTTCCCAAAGCTAGCTAAGGATTTCAATGAAGTTTTATGGTATATTTGCTTACCAAATTACAGTAATCCCCAAAAAGGGAAAAGACCCTGGAATCAGGGAGCACCCCCCACAGAGGCAGTACAGGGCTGCAAGGCAGGACTGGAGCTTGTCTTCTGCCTATCCAACCCCCCTTCCCATCAGGTTGAGCCCTTGGATTCTGGGGCTGGTAGGGCTTGTCTCCAGTGGTACAGGCTCTGAGCTTGATACAGATACCAGCTGGAAGCTCGATACAGGTACTGGCTGGAAGCTGGACACAGATACAGACTGAATGGTGGAATTGGCTGGGGCTGTATAAAGACACAGACTGAGTGCAGGGACCGGCTGGAGCTGGATACTGATACAGATTGAATGCAGGGACTGACTGAATGCTGGAACTGTCTGAGGCTGTATACAGGATACACAGCAAAGACAGGAACTTAAACAGGACTGGAACAAGGACAGAACAGGACTGGGATGAGGCCAGGTCTGGACTAGACAGAACAGGCAACAGAAAACAGGGAAGCCCAACCAGGCACAGGGCTGGCTAGGAGAACTTGGTAGGCCCAGAGGCTACAAGGCAAGGCAAAGAGGCCCAGGAGACCACAGAGCAGGGCAAGAAGGCCTGGGAGGCCACAGAGCAAGGGAAGAGGCCAAGAGAAGCCCCAAGGTAAGGCAGAATAGCAAGGACAAGGTGGCCAGTTCAGGGAGCCAAAGTGTCTCGATGGATTGAGGCATTGAGCTTGTTGGGTTAAGTAGGGCTGAGGCTTGGGCATAGTAGGAAGAATGAGGCTGTAACTGGCAAGGTTATGAACAAGGCTCACTTGTGGAGGGAAGATTGCGCAGCAGGCGAAACCATGATAGACCTAGAGAAATGTGTATCTTATATTCCAAGTTCCTTGTTAAAAAATGATACCAAAATTTTATCCAGTGTAAAAGACCTCCTAAATGGAGCCCTGTGTCACTGAGAAGTTCCCAGGAAAGGATTGTAGGTGGGGGAGTCCAGTTGACCTCTACCTTGGGTTTTATAAATGGTTTTGTAAAGGTTTGAATGTTGTGTTTAGAAAACTACTGTTGGGACAATTCTATGGAACAGCTACTAAATGGTGATGTGAATAGTAACTTTACACTATGCATGTAGAATTCGAAAAAATGTGAATAGACTGGTCATTGAATTCTTTTATGTGTGTCTCATTTAAGATGTTTGAAGAGTATGATCCTCTATGGGGGATTGGTATAGGGACTAAGGGACTATATAACCCTGAGTTTGACGTTGGCTGGGAGATTGCAGGGACCCACGAGATGCATGAGCTGCCTGGAGCGCCTCTTCCTAAGGAGATGGCTCTGCAAGGGCTTTTCTTCTCAAGGGCGATGCCCCAAGACTAGAGAGGTGTTTCTTCCCACTGGGGAAACAGATAAGGGATCCATCCTGGATCCTTATGGGAGTTGTCTTTGAGCCAGAAGATGGTGGAGTGAAGGAGGTCACCTGGGAGTGAGGTGACCCAGAGAAGCTTGAGTTGGGGAATCAGGAGAACCCTTGCCGAGGCCTCGAGGAATAGTCCTGTGCTGTCCTGGGAGGATACTGTGAGACTATAAGGTAGTAAGAAGAATCAGTGGTCTTATGTTGGATTGGTATTCTGGAAGCTCAATTGAAGCAGATGTGAAAGTGATATTTTATGTAGGGATTTCATGAAGTTACTAGGGGAGAAGTGGCTGGTGAATGATATTCTGTGCCATTGTGAAAGTAATAATTTGTAATATTAATGCTGGGAAATAATTTGTTTATGGAAGTTAATGCTGCTGCAATCTGGTTGTGGGAGACTGTGAACCCCTGATTTAATCATGACTTTTACCACTATTTTGTAAACTCTGATTGCTGGAAGCCCCAGAAAATAAAAGTTTGCTTGTTGAATATATTTTTGGAATGAATCCCTATTTTATCTAAGGGTGCGATTTTCCAGGCCACAAAGCAGTCAAAGGGGTTCATAGAGGGGATGATCTACATAGTTTGGGATCTTCAGGAATCTTGGCCTTGCCCCTGGGCATGGGTCCACTACACCTTCTGTTTGATTCAGTTATTACTGAGACCCTCTTACATTTTATGTGCCCCATTAGGGTCGCTACAGCTAATAGGCTCAATCATATTTTACCCCAGTTAATTAGGGGTGTGCAGCCAAAAACATTTAGTATTGTTTTCTTGTTTCATTTTTTTGTTTTTCCCTAGTTTTATTTTTTTGCTTTCTTTCATTTTTCGTGTGAGCTGCTTTTGAGGTAGTACACATAAACTCGCATTAGCGTGCACTAACTCAAAACTAGTGCGCACTAAAAGCAAAATGCTGCACATCCCTAATAGAGATTAGACAGGCTTTATAAAAAAGTATGACAGGGCTCTAAAGTGATGTAAGGGACCTCTGGTGGTCTAGATACACCTGGAAGGCATATCTAGAGCTCAGATTTGTACTATATATACACACATTTTATTTTCATATACTCTTTTTATTAAAACTTAAAGGCTAGAAATCATCTTACACAGACAGATAACTACTTCTGCTTTCACTTTCTTTTAGATAAATGCAGCTGCATCGATATATATCTTAGACTAAACTTTGCAGAACAAATAACTTTCATAAGGCGGGAAGAGGAATGAATGATTTAATGTAGCTATTTTGAACTATAGAAATGTATATGCTGGGCAGCAGTATCAGACAGGACTGTCACAAAAGAGATTTACTAAAAATCAGAAGCAGCTGCACCTGGATGAATGGACATGAAATCAGCACTTCAGTAAAAGATGTCTAGATGAGACCATCAGCAAATGAGATATCATGAAAATACTGTTGACCAGATTTCAGGTCAATGTCATTTGACAATGCCAACATGAGCTAAACAAGTAGGATGCACCACCTAAGATAGCCCTCTAGGGAAGTGAGTGACCATTGAGAGTCTGATCTCAAAGCACTAGCCATTGGTATGGTATGGTGTCACCCACGATGCATGGATGTTTCTGCGGTTGAAAGGTTTGGATGAGATCAACCAATTGTCTATAATTAGTCTTGGGGGAAAGCTAATTGGCCATATTACAAGCAATTATGGAATTCAGTATGTTCTCTAGATATCTCTGTATATATAACGTGCTTAGCTGAAGGCAGTGTCTGTCTGTTGGCAGGGAGTGGAGGAGTGCACATGCGCATTGCTCCCCTTCATTCATGAGCTACAGCGTAAAGGATTTCCCAGTTTATAAGAAATGGACTGCTTGCAGAGAATTGCTCCACACAGATGCACACACACAACTTCAAACTCCTACTACGGCAGTATGTGCACCTGTGTGTCCTGTCTCACCCTGTTTGCGAACCTCTACGGCCATGTGAGCATCCGGATCCTGTCCCTCATGCAAGACCCTACAGTTGGCGGTAGGTGCAGCCTATATATTCACACCGACCAAACTTCTGGGCTGCTGAGAGCCTCTACTTCTGCTGATGCTTCGCCACTTCCTTTCAATAACACTGTTGCTCCTTAACTGTTCATAGACACACACACACTCTCCAAACTCCTCCTCCCCTACTCCACGTGCACACACACACACCTTTCATATTTCTTCTCCTCCCCCTTCCACACATATAACCTCCAGGCTCCTTCTCCACCTAATCCATGCACACACCCCCTCCATGCTCCACATCCTTCTCCACATACACAAAACCCCATCCCCTTCAGACTATTGCTCTGCTACCCTCCACACACACACACACACACACACACACACACATCCTCCAGCCTCCTCTTCTTCTCCCAACAACAAACACACATACCATCCAGATGCCTCCCCCTCTACACACACACACACACACACTCACACACACAGCTCCTCTATATTCCTCCTCTCCTCTCCTCTCCACACACATATACAATCCGCAGACTTCTATTTCTCCTCTCCACACCCATGCCTTCCAGATGCCTCCTGCTGTACACACACACACACACACAAACATTCTCCAGATTGCTCATTCTTCCCCATCCACACATTCGTACCCTCCAGATGCCTCCCCATTTACACCACGCACACCCTCCATACTCCTCCTCCCCTTCCACTCATACACCCCCACACACATCCTTCATCCTCCACTCCTCCACACACACACACATCCCTTCGGATCCTCCCCCTCCATATACACACACATACCCTTCAGACTCTTCCCCCCCTTCCACACACAGATGTGCATGCATGCCTTTCAGATGTCTCCTCCCATCCATACACATGGAGGGGGAGAAGTGTACACTCACATCATGCACCCCTTCAGATTATTTCTCATCCCCCTCCTTCACTCACCCACACACACACACACAATCCCTCCAAACACCTCCTCCCCCTCATCACACATATACACACATTTCCTGATTCCTCCTCCCAAATCCACACACACTCTGCTGACTCCTCCCCGTCCACACATACATTGCAGGGGAGGAGTACTGTGAATACACATCCTACAGACTTCCCCTCCCCTACACACACACACACACACACACACACACTCTTTGCAGACTCCTTCCCTACGCATGCAGACGCCTGCCAGAGTCCTCCTCTGCACCTCTCCAAACACATATTTTCCAGACTCCTCTACTGCTCCCCTAACATGCACACACACACACAATTTTTTTTTTTTTTTTTGTAATTACCATTGATGTTAGGACATTTGCATAATGTGCTTTCAAGGAAATTTTTGTTTGCCATTTTAATTTTCTACATCTTAGGTACCTATAGTACTTGAATGTACTTTGCTTTGAAGTATTAGAAAGACAGAATCGAAATAAATAAATAAAATAAATTAGGTCTGTGTGATGACCCACTTGGTTTTGCTTTAGTCCCTGTGCTTCAAAAAGCAGGAAAACCTTTAGATTTCTTTCAGTAGGAGCCTTTGGGAGAATTAGAAGCATCATGCTGCTGAAAAGGATGCCAGGAAGGACCACAAATCCTAGAAGATTTGGGAGTAAATTCCTGGGAGATTTGAGTAGGCAGGTATGGCAGTTAGGGTGTGGCTAATCCACTCCTGCAGTAGTAGGCTAGTACCTGTATAAAGCAAGTGTTGCCAATAATGGAAAGAGGAAGGGACGCGGCAATCCAGACAGCACAGCTACAGAGACTGAGACTTCAAAGCCAGAGAGGCAGATCAGCCTAAGAGCCTGGTGAAATGCTGGAAGAGTCAGAGGACCCAAATCCAGAAGAAGGATGTAACAAGCCACTCACTAGATTAAGTTAAGTTTCCCTTTTTTTTCATTATTGGAAAGAAAGCTGGTATTTTTAAGCTTCTGGACTGTGTTTTTCCTAGTGAGGAATAAATAAGAGAAAAGACTTCTTAGTCCTGTGGGGAACCAGATAGAGCTAAACACATGAGATTGTAGGGTAATCATACACAGCCCTGTCCTTCAGGTATTTGGGGGAGGGGAGGGGGTTTTGTTTTTTTTTTGGTCAGTTTACTAGTGGTGAGTTAAATGGCTATCAGGCCGATTCAGTAAAAGTCGCGGGTGAGTGCCCGCTCTCCCGGCGCGCGCACAGGCCAATCTCCTGTGCGCGTGATTCAGTATTTAAATGAGGGCCCACGGTAAAAAGAGGCATTAGGGACAGGAACGACGGCTGTCAGCGGGTTTGACAGCTGACGCTCAATTTTGCCGGCGTCGGTTCTCAAACCGCTGACAGCCACGGGCTCGGAAACCGGCAAAATTGAGCATCGGGTTTTCAACCTGCGAGCCGCTGGCCGATTTTAAATTTTTTAAATTATTTTTAACTTTTGGGACCTCTGACTTAATATCGCCTTTGGGTAGGTGCTAATTTCTGAAAGTAAAATGTGCAGCTTGGCTGCACATTTTACTTACTGAATCGCGCAGGAATAACTAATAGGGCCATCAACATGCATTTACATGTTGCGGGCGCTATTAGTGTCGGGGGGGGGGGGGTGGGTTGGACACACGTTTTTGACCCCTTACTGAATAAGGGGTAAAGCTAGCGTGTCCATATGCGGGCTAACAGTGTGCTCCGTTGCAGCGCTCTGTACTGTATCGGCCTGTATATGTTTACTAAGAGGCAGGACCTGTTGCAGCTTAAGTAAGAAGCAAACAGTAGTCAAGATAAGGACTCAAACAATGTATCGGCCTGTATATGTTTACTAAGAGGCAGGACCTGTTGCAGCTTAAGTAAGAAGCAAACAGTAGTCAAGATAAGGACTCAAACAATACCAAACTAAAGCAGGGAGAAAGAGAAGCCCAATAGGGGTCAAGCATTGTTTTCTATAGCTGCCTTGGAGGGAGATTAACTAAGAGTAAGGGACTGCAAGAGATACAGAAAGACTGCAGCCAACCCTAATTGAATATTAGCTGTTTTGGGATAAGCCTGTTGATGGGACTGTTACAGCATGATGGGATACCACAACTGGTGTTTCACTGCAAAAAAAGATGTTCCTTCTGCTGAAGTAAAAATATGCTTATGTGCAAAACTGCTACCAATAAAAAGCTGCTGTTATTGAAAGGTCTCTGGTGTTTTCACATTTGAAATGGAGGAATACAGAAAGAATGACTGTGTAATCGGAGGGACTGAGACCATACAGCATCTTGTTCCTGGGAGCAAGAGTTGAAGCCAAATATTGGGAATGAGGTTACTATAGAGAAAATCCCAGCCATGCTGATTGACTCTGACTTAAAATCACAGTAAAAGAGTTTAAAGTAACATTTGAAGCCTGAAGTCAGGTGGGGCATCGCTATAATTTCCAGAAAGGTTGAGATGAGAAAAAATGATCAGTTTATATTAGGATAAGAGGACTGCAGGCTAAAGTGGCAGTTCTGCTGGTTAATGCTGAAGAAGGAAGAGGCACTAGAGGGTGCTGAGCGTTCTTCGCTTAAGTGTAGCTGAAGTGACTCCAGAGTTAGTCTTGAGCACAACCAGACCATGTTTTAGGTTGGGATCATGAGCAGTGTACACTGTCTTAAGTAAAGCATCCCTAACTGCACATTACTGGTTTCTTTTGGTGAATGCATAACTACTTGTCCATGCTGTCACAGGGTTGGCCTTCTCTCAAGGACTTCCCTGCAGGTCAAGTCCCACAGTACCCCAGCATTCACCCCGAGGCACCTGCTTTATGACAGTCTGCCAAAAATTTTTTTTTTTTAATCTTTATTAAGTTTTAAATCTTATAACGCAAAGACCATAAGCAAGAAAAAACATAATGTTGCAATTTAACATAAGCATAAATCCAAGACAGAAGCCATAATATTCATATTTCTAGTCCACATTATTAAAAACCCGGGCAGTAGCATACATACCCTGCCACTTTGCAACTACAGCTGCTGTGCTGGTTCACACCCTCACCTACTTCCTGTTGCTTCCCATGCTGCAAGCACAGAGCAAGACCCCTAGCTCCTATGATTTTCCTTTTAGCTTCCTGCCTGAGGGGTGCATGCAGATACAGGAGAGGGGAGACAGCCATTGGGAGAGGAGGAGGGCCTTCTGGAAGGGTGTGGAGACCAGATAATTCCAGGAAAAGGACAGAAACCCAAGACAACAAGAGAGATGGACATGAAACTGTGATTGTGTTCATTAGGTTGCTGTATTGTTAGTTTAGTGTATATTTAGAGACAGAAGCTGTTAATGTTAATTATTGGCAGGAGAGCCTGAAGCTCTGAAGGAAGGTGACTGGGACTCTTTAGAGGAGATATCCCTGCACCTACAAGGCGATACTTGCAAGAATTGTGGGAGAGCGGGCGCTCATGTTGAGCATCCGCTATCCCAACGCGCGCCCAGCCACCTCTCCTGGGCACGTGATTCTTTATTTAAATGAGGGGGACGCACTAATAAGGAGGCGCTAGGGACAACAGCACATCTCTAGCGCCTCCTTATTAGCACGGAGGTGTCTGTCAGTGGGTTCTGACAACCGACGCTCAATTGTACTGGCATCAGTGTCCAAACCCGCTGACAGCCATGGGTTAGGAAAATGGACGCCAATAAAACTGAGCGTCCATTTCTCTAACCTGCTGACCAGCCTGCAGATTTTTACTTTTTAAATTTTGTTTTATTTTTAAATTTTTGGTTCCTCCGACTTAATATCGCTAGAATATTAAGTCGGAGGGTGTACAGAAAAGCAGTATTTTCTGATTTTCTGGTACACTTTTCCAGGTTGCTCAGAAATTAACACCTGCCCTTGGGCAAGTGTTAATTTCTGAGTGTAAAATGTGAGGCTTGGCCGCATATTTTACTTTCAGTATCCCTGGCGACTAACTAATAGCTTCATCAACATGCATTTGCACGTGATGAGTGCTATTAGTTTTCAGGGGGGTTGGCAGCATGTTTTTGATGCGCTGAATCCCTTACAGTATAAGGGGTAATAGACGCCCGTCGAAAATGCACAGCCAATCATGGTGCTAAATGGTGCGCTCAGCCGAGCACACTATACTGTATCGGCCTGTTAGATATTGTCCCTAGCGCCTCCTTATTAGTAAATTGCAGACAGGGCTCAGGGAGGCTCCAGAAGAAGTGGAACCCTCCCCATCATTCCCTAAAGAAGCCGATATGGATGGTCGAACCGCTTTGCGATCCATTGGACCTCTAGATGTGAAGTGTAAGCTGGGTGTTGTGTTCACGCCCTTTTCTTTCCCATAAAAGATGGACAATAAAGCTCCAAAGGGGTGCACCACTTAGATGTGCAGCTTTGGTGTGCCACTTCTCAGCTCACAACCAGCTCAAACTGATGACCTCACGGGCTCTTGGGAGGTAGGAGGAAGGGCTAACAGCGTCGGCGTCCCTCTCAGCGGATCTCGCGGCTCAGCTCGCTCGCCCTCGCAGCACAGGCATCTCAGGTCTGCTGCCTTCATAGATCAGGGGCAAGCCGAACATTTCATACACCTGAAACGGCTGCTGGATGTCCTCAAAGGAAGGAAAGAGACACTCGCTGTTGTTTGATCAGTGGCACCTATTTAAAATACTGTGAAAGAAGGGGTGCAGGGGGATGGGTTCTCTGCTGTGTCAAATGTCAGTAAAGTATATTTCTGCATTTCTCCAACCCTACCACATCCCCTGCACTCTTTTCCCTGTCTCCTCCCCCCCCCCCCCAACCTCTGTTCCCCACTATCTGCCTATCTATAAAAGTAAGGGGCAGGCAGGGTAGATGGTTACCAGGAGAGGCTGTTTTAGTGCATGTGGTGCACTACCTCTAACTCGCACCTCCCTTTCCCCCTCATCCCACTCCCCTCTCTTCTAACATGCCCTATTCATGATGCAAGCAAAACTAACCCTTTTTGGAGACCCTCATCCAAGCAGAGCCAGTTTCACTTGATATCTAGATTCAATATTTGAAGATTTCTACAATCTGCACTTGCGTATCTTTAGGAGACTGAGTGCATGCCCCTTCCCCTTCTGCTCCACAGAGACGTTGGCATGGTTGGGAGCATCTGGAATCCCCAATTGCGCTTATCTTTCATCAAAGTCGCCACACCTACATAACCCCTCTTCTGAAGTCACTGCACGGGCTCCCTATCCGCTCCCGCATACAGTTCAAGAGTCCTTTTTCTTACCTACAGATGCCTTCACTCTGCAGCACCTCACTACCTCTCCTCTTATCTCTCTCTACACCCCTCCTCATACACTCCACTCATCGGACAAGTCAGTCCTATTTGGGCTCTTCCCTTTTACCACCAATTCCTGGCTGTGCCCTGTATTTAGAATAGTCTTCCTAAATTGGTGCGTCATTCTCCTTCTCTTGCCATTTTTAAATCCCTTCTGAAGACCCATCTTTTTGAAGCTACTTTTAAATCTTAGGCCTGATTGTCTGATTTTAGCCTCATTCACTTTCTTTTCTTTTTTTTTTTAACTATTGTCTTGCTTTATGAAATGCCCAAGTCTTTTGTCCTGTATGTTTGTCTTATTAGATTGTAAGCTCTATTCAGCAGGGATTGTCTTTTTTGAGTATTTGCACAGTGCTGCACATGTCGTGAAGTGCTATAAAAATGTGAAGTAGTAGGAGGAGAAAGAAGAGGGAGAGTGCAGACTCAGTGGCCATTTCTTTTGTCCCAAAAGAGGAATTTCTAGGATAGATGGAGACTAAAAGACAAAGCTGGTAACTTTGATACTGATGCCCGGGCTCACATATATAAGTGTATGCCGGCTCGCATCCAGAGATGTGGACATTTTATAACATACCTGCATATATGTGTGCACGGTATAAATTAGGCTGAGCGCATGAACATGTACGCATAATTTTATGGGAACGTGCACATGTGCACGCAAATGCCGTCTCTACTGTGTAAGTGGAGAAAGTTTTTAATAGAAGTGTGCGCTGATGCAATTACCAGTTAAACCACTTCATTCCCAGTTTGCCCAGTAAGAGACTGGCCTTCCTAACCCCCTATTTAAATAGCCTTCCTTTTCCTTAAAAAAACCTGCTGACATGCCTAGATTTTTTTTGTTATTGGATTTACAAGCTATCTGTAGAAGAAGTAAAGTTACACAGTAGGGGACCTCCGGCACTCGCGCGTGTACTTACATGCACATTTCATGTTAAAGTCCCAGAACTCCCGTATCCCATCCTCGCTCTGCACAGGCCACACCCACTCCCCACCCCCTTTTTGGGCTTTCTCACTTGTGTGCGTACCAGGATATGCGCACATACAAGGGTGGTTTTTAAAATCTGCTCGGCACACGCCGGCCGGACATACTCGCTTATCTCCCGGTTTTGGTGCGTGCTGGGCTTTTAAAATTCACCTAAAAACTCATTGTTCTAATGTGGATAAACTGAATTTCAGTAAATGTAGTCTGACGGGCAAATGGGGAGGGGGAGGGTTGAGTTTTCATGAATATCAAGAGAAATTCAGGGCTGACTCAATGGAGTTTGTCAAGGCATGAATACACTTATCTGGGGCATGCATGAGGCTGAGCCACCATAGAAGTCCGATACTGCCCTGGGTAGAGCCATGAATAGTAATAGAGAAAAAAAAAAAGCCTGGGATAAGCTCATAGGATTGCTAGCTGTGAAAAAGGGAAAGCCAGAAACCAGTTACCTGATCTGTCAGCAGGTACCTCAGGTATAATCTTGATGGGTCCAATGTTGGTCCTGCAGGACCAGTTACAGGTACAGTGTACTGCGATTGACCTTGAATTGCAATTGTTTATGATATCTCTTTTTAACTGGCGTAAGTGGTTTTGTATGCATACATGACTGCTGCTTTCATCCCACTGTATCCCATGGAGCCAGACCAAGTACACTTTTGGCAGAGCATGCAAATGAGGCAGAATTCAGATTAAAGTATTGGCCACTGTTTTTTGCCTTCTTTTTCTCAGAACAGTCTTATCTTACCCCAAACATGTTCCATTCCTTTCTCCTTTCCTACAGTGGACCAATGTTAACAGAACACCTTTTCATATCTAAAAAGTGCGAACGAAGTTCATTCACATTGCACCGAGGATGATAACATATTACGTGCCTTTGAGAAGGGGACCAACCCCAATAACTTCATTATATGCTCATTATCAGCCAGTAAGCCATCTTTCAGCCACCTACCCCTTCTCCAATTTTGAACGACATATAAGCCATTCACCAAACCCTCCTGAATAGCCATTCACCGTGGCCTTCTTTCCAACCTGTAAACAGATAAATCATTTATTTATTCCTTAGCTCTTCTGGCTGTGCAGAGAGAGAGAAGTACGTGGAGAAGCTGAGCTACACAGACCGCTCATTAGAAGACATACATTCAGCAGTCTGCTGGGGAAAAGCAAGCACTTAATAATGAGGGTAAACTGTTTAAACAACATGCATTTAACATGCAGGGTGCATTTAGTAGCAATAATTCTTTCTTTTCCAAACTACGGAGAAGAGGTGAATGAGGAAGCAGAAACCCTACATAGCAAGGTGCCAAACAAATTCAATGAGGCCAAACCTATTCAATCCCTTTATTAACGGTTAAAATTTAATTTGCATAAGCCCTCCAATTTGGAGGATTCAAATCGGCTTACAGAAATTGTTTTTGAACTGTTAATAAGGAATGAAATAGGAAGTTTTATTTCAACCTGATTAACACAATATGAAATGAGCGGGAAAATATTCAAAGTACACAGACCAGTTTGCTGCTAAGATGCACCTCTCTCTCTGAATATAAATTAAAATAAATAAATAGGTGCGTAGGCGGAATATAAATCTCTATATAAATAAATACATTAGGATCATTCGGCCGATCCCTGTCAGCTACAGAGTTTGATTGAGAAAATGTTATTGGTCTGCGAAGTTCAGCATTCAATACACTCTCGCCTCTTTATTCAAGTACTCGAAAAACACACGTTAGTACAGCACTTATGGAGAATAATTTTTAAAAGGATCTCCACTTATAAAACCGTGCTTCACACACAGAAATGGCCTTTTACACAATTGTCCGCACGATAAACTTAAACGCACATGGGTTTATTTGAACTGAGCAAAGGTGCTCCCAGGGAGAGAGTTGAAAAGAGGTCTGCACTTATGCACATGCGTCTTTACATTTTCAAAAGTATGTATGTAAACCTTCTGAAATATTTCTGCACCCAATTTAGTAGGTGTAATTTTGTATAGAGTACTTTTCCATTGAATTTATTCAAGTTTATTACAAAAATATCCCTTTAATATACTAAAAGCTGCAAAATGAGGAGTGACTCCACTTCCAGGTGGAGTTGCACTGAATGAAATGGATCTGGACTGAAGGCTGAGCAATGGGGTTGCATGGGAAACCAGGAGAAACACAAGTGGTAACCAGATTCCACTATCGAGCCTTTAGTAATCTTATAGCATTCTTCCAGGTAGTCACAAATCCTGTTCCCTACCAAGAGTGGATATTTGCTGGGCTTGGAGACTGGTCAAAAAATTGGCCCAGGTTTATGTTGAACCTGCTGTTTTGCTTTTGGTTGGCACCTTTATCACTGTCTGCCTCTTGTCGGAAGCTGTTACTGTTGTGGAAGTAGACACGGAGCCTGGTACCACTGGAATTGCTAGAAGGGGCATCTCTGAAAGTACGACACTTCGGCGACCCCCTTCTTCATTGTGCACTGATGTTCTGAGCCCATGGAGAGTGATGTAACTGCCTCCCGTTGCTCTTTGATTTTAAGTGACTGTTTCCCTGAGCTTATCTCCAAAGGGATGATCTCTCAGGCAGGGAACATCTGCTACCTTATCATGGACATTTTCAAGCAAGTTGCTGGCCCTCAACCAAGCCATTCAGCGTGCCATGGACCCTGATAGGAGTGGGCTGAATGCCTCATATGCTGATCAGATAAGATGGTCTATGCCCTCCTCCACATCCATGGCTATGGTAATGCAGAGCTGCCATCCCTCAAAGGAAGAAGTGGCTTCAGTTTCTGAACACAATCATGTAAGTATTTTACTATGTGAAATTGGTGAGCATAAATATGAGCACTGAGCATGGCATTCTGGAACACCTTTTTCCCTAAATTATCCAGAAGCCTAGGGCCTTTCCCTGACAGAGTGTTGGAGATCATTCTTGTATTCCTTGCTCATCTTAATCATTTATGATGGAAATAGCATTGATTGAGCCAGCTGTACTACCCCAAATCCTGGAGTTTTCTGGACCCTAAACTTCAAATTTAATTTCCTGGAAGAAAAGATTTTTTTTTTAAATAGCAGTAAAAAGTGCTGTTTGGGAGCTGCCGAGGCAACTAGGCATTGAAATAACTGAAAAAAAGAAAAGATTAACAACTGATGTTATCAATCAAAATAAAAAAAACAGAGAGAGAGAGGGTTCATGTCTGTGTTGCAGCTGGGATGAAAAAAAAACTGAGTGGGTTCATGAGGCAACGCCCAAGCGGGAACCGCACATGCTCAGAAGAGCTTAATAGAAAAGGGTTCATTCGGCGCCGTCGGATGATATCACCCCATGTCATGACTAATTCAGCCCTGCATATTGAGGGATAATAATAACAACACCAAAAAATGCCGATTCAGCTTTTTATGGTGACTACTTTAGATGAGATCTTATTACTAACTTCTCTATGTCACCTGAAAGTGTAAATCTTTTGTTTCTAACAGACCCCCCCACCAGCTGTGAAATCCTTTCCAGATCATCCTAGAGCCACCCATTCTCAGGCATCAAAGCCTGTCACTTTTCTCGTTTCTCAGGCCCTACGCTGTTTTCCCTCTCTGTATTTTGAGAGCTCCACTAATATCCTTTTTAAGTGATTAGGCCCAGTAACAGTAGGCCACCCATCCCTGGGAGGAATAGGTGAAGTGTGCATTGTGTCACTAGAGTTTGCTTATCCCCTCCTATGTCATTATGGTTTCCCCATTACTATTCACTCCAAGGCATAAAGCCCCATGTTGCTCCCCTTTCTATCTCGCATGCACACAGTCCACGCTGAATGTGCCTGCTTTTCTAAAGCCCAGCGTGACTGCACTGCTCTTAAAGCCTGTTCACCAATAAACAGACAAAATAGAAACCTGCAGAACAAAACACTCTGCAGTGCAATAAAAAGCTCCCCGTCATTAGAATGATTTGTAGACGATGCTGTATGTATTTTTATTTCACCCATTATGACTTATAACTGTTTTGTACTCGCCCTTCTCTTGGCTGCTTAAATCTATAACTGCTGAAATAAAAGCCATGCTCTTCACATTTGACCGATGTATTCCATATATATCTTTATACCATATGTGTGGACTCGATAACCCACCACATAAAACTCTGCATTTGAGCAACCGGTAAAAGAAGTCTAAAGGTCTTTATTCGCTTGTGTTCATCTGGAAATTTTTTATTTATTTATAAAGGGCTTTTGTTACAGACAGAGGATACAAAATTCTACATTTCCTTGCAAGTTACAAGCTAGGAACTCCATTGCCCCACTTTTATTTGCCAGATGTGGTGGGCTGCCATGCCTCATGCAACAGAGTCGTGTTCAGCTTTCAACGCTCCACAACTAAGACATAAAACAGCACAAGAAAGGGACATTTCAGTCTGGATCACTGCAACTCCCATGCACACATACGAACAGCACGCACCCACTCTGAAGAACTTGCAGTTAAGCAGCCAGGCGATTTAGTTTAACCACTCTTCAAATAAATCAATTCTATTTTGTGCATACCTTGTGTATTTCTATTTAATTGAGCCGACAATGGGAGATAAGCTTCACGAGGATGGCTTTGCACAGTAAATTGGTATTCGTGCATACTATTTGGCAATTTAGCACACCAAGGGCCTGGTTTTCAAAAGCATTTTCATGTGTAAATGCACTTTACCTGGCTAAGTGGGATTTTGAAAATTCCTACACTAATTTGCCATTGAATTGTTAATAGGTTTTACCCCACATTGAGGGGTAGATTTTCAAACCGCGCGATTTGGCCTACTTTTGCTGGCGCATCAGGCGCAAGCAAAAGTACGCTGGATTTTAGTAGATACGCGCGGAGCCGCGAGTATCCGCTAAAATCCGGGATCGGCGCGCACAAGGCTATGGATTCTGTATAGCCGGCGCGCGCCAAGCCGCGCAGCCTACCTCCGTTCCCTCCGAGGCCGCTCCGAAATCGGAGCGGCCTCGGAGGGAACTTTCTTTTACCCTCCCCTCACCTTCCCCTCCCTTCCCCTACCTAACCCGCCCGCCCGGCCCTGTCTAAACCCCATCCTTACCTTTGTCGGGGGATTTACGCCTCCCAGAGGGAGGCGTAAATCCCCGCGCGCCAGCGGGCCGCTAGCGCGCCGGGACGCGACCTGGGGGCAGGTACGGAGGCCGCGGCCATGCCCCCGGACCACCCCGGGCCGTAACCACGCCCCGGACCCGCCCCCAAAACGCTGCCGACACACCCCCTAAACACCGCGACGACCGGGCCCGCCCCCCGACACGCCCCCCTCGGAGAACCCCGGGACTTACGCGAGTCCCGGGGTCTGCGCGCGCCGGTGAGCCTATGTAAAATAGGCTCACTGGCGCGCAGGGCCCTGCTCGCCTAAATCCGCCCGGATTTGGGCGGATTTAGGCGAGCAGGGCTCTTAAAATCCGCCCCTGAGTGCATTTAAAGCAGGTAAATGGCTTTTGAAAATTGCTATGATAGTATTTACATTTACATGCGGAAATGAAAATTCACCTGTTAGCCATCTTTGGAAATGTTATCTCCTTCACAAACAAGGGTGTTCTGGATGTTTTGCCCTCACTGGAATAATCCATTGCCTCTTTAGTTGTGATTGCAATTGACATTCATGCTAGGATTCAGTCACAGGAATCTACTCTGTCTTCCCAGACAGGGAGGATTGAAAATTTGGAACATACTACTCAATTGTCTGCTGTTCAATTGACTCTTGATCAGAACAAAATAATCATCCATTATAAGATAGATAACACTGTGGGATTTCTGAATTTAAGAATTTTGAATTTTCCTAAATTATTTTTGTATGTATATCTTTTTAAGTCCTACTTGCGAGAAGAATTGAAAATCTCCCTGGAAGCAATGTCTAGGCATGTGCATTACTTTAAAATGAAATAAATAGGGACCAATTGATTTCTTTCATAGAACCCTGAAATGAATTGAAGGAGCCCCATGAATTAAACAAATCCTATTTGTTTCCTTTGTTCTAAATAGAATTATTTCTATAAGCCGTTATAGACAATGGACTCATAGGAAAGCAACAGGTGCATGTCTACAGTTAGAAATGGATGCAGTGTAGAGCATGCAGTCAACAGTCTTTCTAGCTATCTTGGAGTTCTTTCCCCGTTCTTTAAATTTCTCCCCACAAGTTTTAAGGCAATTGATTAGAAAATCCCTTTCCAATGTCCAATCAATATAGGCTGTAAATTACCTGTAATGCTTCCCCCATTGACTTTAATGGCAAACAAAAATTAATCAAACTAAAAAACACATTTATTTTTCATTTTGAAACTAAAGAAATTAATTTTAAAATGAAACTTTTTTTCCTGCTGCATATGCCTAGCAATGTCCCCTATTAGTAAGGCTTTTATTTCTTCTCTCCAGTAGGAGTTTAGATATTGTGAGAGATGGAGCGAACAGGGGGGAGTCATTCTTTGGACAGCTTGGACCTTTCTGAGGTACTCGAGAGATCAGTGGTGGTGAATCCCATAGGTCTACTCCACATTTCTTGTGAATTTTGTGTTTCCTTAGGACTGCCTTTTGTTTGTGTTTTCGGAAATCACAGGATTTATTTATGAGTTACCAAATATGGATATTTCCGGATTTATGTAGGGCTACACGGGATTGAAAGGAACAATTCCTGGCCGTGTGCTAGGAGGTAACTGACCTTGGGGCAACTTTTTAACTTCATTTCCCTTGTAAATGCTTAATTATGTTATTGAATGTTAAGTTTGATTTTCTTTGAACCCTCTGATCTGAGGCTTTTTATCGATTCCAAGAAATCCTGGCGGGCCAGGAGTCAAACCTTCTGACATGAGAGGAAGCTCATTTATGTACTGGTAGGGTGCATCCTCTCTTGACACCATTTGTCATTGTTCTTTGAATGCGTTTTAGACGTTTCAGACACTCTATAACTTCTTTTATTTTTTTGACCCAGCAGTTTCCTCCTGCTCCTTTGATCTTCCAGCCAAATCAGAGCCCCATAAGCTTTGGGATTTTTTCCTCTATTGTAAGTCCCCTCCCAACTTTCTTTACTCCAGTCACTGCAGTGACCGTCTTTGGCTGCACGCCAGGTACGAGGGCTCCTTCTGGAACCTTGCAGTCAAGGGCACTACATCAGCCGCTAGGTCAGAGGTAGGCAGTTCTGGTCCTGAAGTGCCACAAACGGGTCTGGTTTTCAGGACATCCATAATGAATATGCATGAGATATATTTGCATGCAATACCTCATGCATATTCATTGTAGATATCCTGAAAAATCAGACCTGGTTGTGGCACTCCAGGAGCGACGTTGCCTACCCCCTTCACTGGGTGTTGCTAGAGCACAATGGCTGACTCCCTCCACCAGGGACTATAAACACTGTATCATAGCTGACTAAGGGAGGGGGAAGCATAGAACTGGAACCAAACCCAGGTTCCTCTGCATAGTACAGCCACTAAGCTCCCGAGTCAACCCCTGGCACTCTAAACATTTACAAATATGCTTTTCCTTTGCTGTTGCCTTTCTTCTTTAGCATGGCATTTTAGCATGACATTTTATTTATAACACAGTTTACCTTAAGTGCTCAAGGCACAGTACACAATATGATAAAAACAGCTAGATTAAAATATAAACATTATAAAAATCGCATGCAACAAAATAATCAATAAAAAGTAATCCCATTATAATCCCACCTTGGTAAAGGGTCAGAGGCTGTAGAACACTAGGCACAGATTCGTACTGAGGGGAGCAGGATTACGTGTGGGTCCCAAGGGATCACAGAAAAAGTACAGGTTACATAAAAATTGGTGTTCCAAGCAAGAAAACTAATTTATTAAAGAATCCAACTTTTAAGTCCAGCAGAAAGGCATGAAAAATCTGCAAAACAGTCCATAAATCCACAAATGAAATAGTGCAAAAGAGGTTGCTCACTTCTTAGGTTGCTTAAGGTCTTTCACATTAGGAATCTTTCTCTCAGGTTCCCTTTTAAAACCTCTGATTCACTTCAAGTCTCAATGAAGAACAGGAAAAAAAACATCTTCATACACAACACAATTCTGGATGCAGCTTCCCCAGGCAAATGGCACCCCATTGGATAACGGGGGTCCTTATTTTTCCAGCTGGCCCTTGGCCCTTACTAAAAGCAAGCTTCCCAGGCTCACCCCAGCAGATCAGTACATCTGACACACACAATCCCTGAGCTCCCCAAGTTTCCTTTGTAGAGCTCCTTTCAACAAACAAGATTAGACTCCAAAAATCTCCTTCCTATGACTCCTGGAACCATCCTATATTCCACCGCTAAACCCCCATCCCCTTTGGGGGATGAACCCTCCTACCAGTTACTCCTTATACCTCCCTGGACCTCCTATTGCTGGAAGATTCTCTGTTAAGGGCTAGACACCCTTACATTTTAGATACAAATTAAAACTATAAAATATGAAATCATATAATTGATAATGACATAGTACAACAAACATAACAAACCAATATAATCATAATTACTGCAGCAATCTAAGCTTAAATATATCGTAAATACAACAAATTCCCTGACTAATATAAATAGACATATAAAATCCTCATAATAAAATAGTTATTTCACTTTGTTTAATAATCTGACATAGGGGGTCATTTTCAAAAGCGATCACATGCGAAAAGGGATTTTTCGCGTGTGATCACTAAATGGGGGTGGAGTCGGGGCAGAGTCGGCACCAGAAGAGGAGGAGTCGGGGCGGCACTGGGGCCGACGCTGCGGATACATCGCGGGCGGCAAAAGGTAAGGACCCTTATCGCCGCCAGTTTCATGCTGAATAACTACACCTTTTATGGTGTAGTTATTCGGTGCAAAAGCCGGTAGCCAGTGTACTGCAGTGATGCAATATTTATTTTATTTATTTATTTTTAATTTTTATATACCGGAATTCCTGTATGCAATACAAATCAATCCGGTTTACAAGTAACGAAAAGGTTGCCCTGGTCTGGGAGGTTAGACCGGGGTTTTTTTTACATAGAACATTGAACAATAACAATAACAATCAACCGTTGAACATTATTACAAGGAACATTGAAAGCCAGCAGCAATGGCTGCTGGCTTTCGCAGGCCCGCCCCTTGTTACCACCGGATTCTCTAAGGTCTACGACCTTAGAGAATCTAGGTCATAGCTTGTAATAGGAAGCTATACACTCTCTCACACATTCCTGTGCATTGTATTTTCTGTAAGCTTAAATTCCACATGGCTTCTTATACGACTACCTGCTACTAATCTCTTACAGGCCGATATTCAGTAAGGGGCAGAAAACGCGCATCCAACCAGCCGAACCTAATGGCGCCCTCAACATGTAACTGCATGTTGATGGCCCTATTAGGTATTCGCACGCTATTCAGAAAGTAAAATGTGCAGCCAAGCCGCACATTTTACTTTCAGAAATTAGTGCCTACCCAAAGGTAGGCGCTAATTTCTTCCGGCACCGGGAAAGTGCACAGAAAAGCAGTAAAAACTGCTTTTCTGTGCACCTTCTGACTTAATATCATGGCGATATTAAGTCGGAGGTCCCAAAGAGTAAAAAAAGTTTAAAAAAAAATAAAAAAAAAATTGGAAGTCGGCCGGCGGCTGTCGGGTTGAAAACCGGATGCTCAATTTTGCCGGCGTCCAGTTTCCAAGCCCGTGGCTGTCAGCGGGCTCGAGAACCGAGGCCGGCAAAATTGAGCGTCGGCTGTCAAACCTGTCAGGAGTTAGGGACCTGTTAGGCACTAGGGACGTGCTAATGTCCCTAGTGCCTCCTTTTGCCCGTTTCTACCACCGGGCCTCATTTAAATACTGTATCGTGCACACAGGCGAGTGGCCTGTGCGCGCACCAGGAGAGCGGGCGTTCGCCCGCTCTCCCGCGGACTTTACTGAATCGGCCTGTTTGTCTCTAGAAACTTATCAAGATTATAAACACAGTTTATAATCTTTCTTCCTGGTTAGCCAGGAGGACAGAATGAAACCAGAAGTCTTTCATAACTTTCTTAGAACAGCTGAGGAACCTGATTTTTTTTCCTAGGCAAATGCTGTGGTTCAACAGTCCTTGTTTATTATACTTTTATTCATTTAAAAAGAATGAGTAATCCAAATCAAAAGAGCCCATTTTTGTTTCAGTTCATTTTGTACAAAACGAAAGCATAGTGCCTCCAAAAAACCCAACATTTTCAGGCCGTGTCAGAAAATGCCACACACTATTTGCAAATAATATATGCTATTTGCCAAAATGAATAACCCCTAAAAAAAAAAAAGTGCCCTAAAATAAAATTCAGCCAAAAAATGGGCCACAAATAAAAACAATTAACCAAACCCAATAATACTTTGCCATCACATTGCTACAAACTAGTGAAAGATGATATTAACATTGGCCATTTTTTGCCTTCATTTGCAAACTGGCCCATCCAGTCTTCCCAGTTGCAATTTTGCTTCTTTGGGTAGAAAGACATGTAACACCTACACACAAGTTAATATCAACTCTTCCCCCCCCCCCTTGCTGCAGTCCTGTGTGTGTGTGTGTGTGTGTGTGTGTGTAACCTCAGCAAGGAATAAAGTGGCCAATCACAGCTCATGTATGTACTGAAGACTTTTACCATCACAGGCCAAATCACAGGGGTGGCCAAATCCAGTCCTCAAGAGCCACAAACTGACCTGATTTTCAGGCCATCCACAAAGAATATAGATGAGGTAGATTTGCATATAATGGCTCTCAAAGGACTAGAGTGGATCACGCATTTTACTCTACTTTTATGCCCACCCATATGCAAAATCAGAGAGGACAAATCATGCTGTTTACCTACTGCACTTGGCATGAGGTGCCTAGAGACAAGACTTCAGTTTCCTGTAGCATTTTATAGGTAGATCCTATGGCAAGGGTTAGAAAATGCTATGGCAGAATTTTAAAGATTCTGTAGTAAATTTGCATACATTTGTATATAGTTTTGCATAATTTATTATACTCAAAAAAAGCCTACGTTTACTAAATTTCACATTATTCTAAAACAAATCCCTGAATCACAATAGTTTCCTTGCTACAAAATTCAGAGATATATAAAACTCATCCCCAGGAGGAAATCTCTGGGTCAGAGTTAAATATGCACCATTTTGTTCCTCAGCCCTCATCCTGCCCCAGCTGTCTTGCAGTATGAAAGAAAATATTGTGAGTCAGTTATTTCCAGATATTATTAAATGAGGGGTTAGGCTCAGGAGTAGTACAAGAAAGTATTTCTTTAAACAAAAGGTGATGGATGCATGGAACTACTTCCCAGTGGAAATAGCAGCGGGAAAAACGTAGCAGAGTTGAAAGAGAGCCTGGGAAGGCCCCAGAAGATCCTGTGTTGTGTGGAAATGATAGTGAAGCAAAGATCAAGTAGGGTCCACGGTACTGAAAAAAGAACAGAAATTGGGCAGACAGAATGCTGTCTTATTATATTTTGTATGAACTGTGCATCACAGCAAAGTTCATCTATTGGGTATTGCATGGTTCTACTGGTTATTTCTGTTCACTGGTTAACAATCATTAAAAAACAAAATCACAGAAAATGATCAGAAAGCAGCACATGAAAATGTCTCCGGGTGTTTTAGGACAGCTAAAACAACTTAGATATATTCTTTGTCCAATTATTTTAACTGTAGGGTCCCTTAGAGCAGAAGAAATTAAATTCTTGCTCTCCAAAAAAATGAATTTTGTAATGTCTGGGCCAGCTTGGATTATTAAAAAAAAAATGTGTAAAAGTAATTCAGTTCACCTTCAACAAAAACCAACCACTTGAACAGCTAACAGACGGGCCGAAACAGTAAAGTCGCGGGAGAGCGGACGAACGCCTGCTCTCCCGGGGCGCGCACCGGCCCCTCGCCAGCGCGCGTGATTCACTATGCAAATTAGGTGACACGGTAGAAACGGGGAAAAGGAGGCGCTAGGGACACTAGCGCGTCCCTAGCGCCTCCTTTTTGACAGGAGCGGCGGCTGTCAGCGGGTTTGACAGCCGACGCTCAATTTTGCCGGCGTCGGTTCTCAAGCCCGCTGACAGCTACGGGCTCGGAAACCGGACGCCGGCAAAATTGAGCGTCCGGTTTTTGGCCCGACAGCCGCGGGCCGAATTCAAATTTTTTCTTTTACTTTTTTTTACTCTTCAGGACCTCCGACTTAATATCGCCATGATATTAAGTCGGAGGGTGCACAGAAAAGCAGTTTTTACTGCTTTTCTGTGCACTTTCCTGGTGCTGGAAGTAAAATGTGCGGCTTGGCTGCACATTTTACTTAGTGAATCACCCGCGCCTACCTAATAGGGCCATCAACATGCATTTGCATGTTGAGGGCGCTATTAGGTGCCACGGGTTGGACGCGCATTTTCTTCCCCTTACTGAATAAGGGGTAAGGGAAAACGCGCGTCCAGGGCAGGCTAACAGTGCGCTCCGTCGGAGCGCACTGTACTGTATCGGCCTGAGTTTAAGGTTGTATACCACACATTGCAAACATAATGTTGGAACATCAGGTCCACTAATAACAAACAGATCTTAGTAAGGAAAATGTTACCTTTTGCAGAATTTTTGCAAAAAAAAAATGTCTTATTTATGTAAGTTCTCTTCTAGTTGCATGCTGTTTGCATTGAAGATGGAGAAGGGAAGATATGATAGCTAGAGAGAGAGTAACAAGTAGTATATGTGGTCAGCTAAGATTGATTTTAAATGTTTACATATTTGGAAAGGCAGATAGAAATAACCGGGTAAACCTTTCCCGGTTGTCACTTGATGCTGTGCTGATTACGTTTTCTCATATAAGAAAGGGGAAAATATTCAGCAAAGTGCATCTTTTTTGCTTTATCCTTTAGAGCACAATTTTCAAAGAAATCTAGCTGCACTAAAATGTTAACGCTCCAAGACTGGCTCATCTGAAATTTTCTCACCTTCAGCTAGTTAAAGGTAGGCCGAGCTATTCACAGTGGGGTAGATTTTAAGAAAGTGCGCCTTCGCGTACTTTTGTTGGCGCACCATTAAAATCAGGGGTCGCGCACTTTTGTTGGCGCACCATTAAAATCAGGGGTCGGCACGCGCAAGACTGTCCAAAATCGGCAGCCTGCACGCGCCGAGCCGCGCAGCCTGCCTCCGTTCCCTCCGAGGCCGCTCCGAAATCGGAGCAGCCTCGGAGGGACCTTTCCTTCCACCCCCCGCACCTTCCCTTCCCTTCCCCTACACTTTCGCCGCCGGCTGCCCCCACTGGCTGCCCCCTCCGGAGGACGGCAGAGAAGGCTGAAAGGGCTGAAAAAGAAACAAAAAGTAAGTTGGTTACACTTATTCACATATTTTACATGTCGAGTCGCTTCGGGAGGAGTGGATTTTAGGTTTTTAGGTTTTCTTTGGTTAAAGTTGGGATCCACTTCCTGGTGCCTGTCATTTCAAATGTCATTTGAAATGACATTTCAAATAACAAGTACCAGCGCACCCAGGATACTGTATAGGCGCTGTATAAAGCGCCTATACAGTAAAATGGATTGCGCTTCATGGACGCGTGTTGGACGCGTGTTGGACGCGGCTTGAATTTGCATTCGATTTTAATACAGGTGCGCCCGGCACTAACGCAGCTCTTCCTACCGCTCCTTACTGTATCGGCCCGTAAGATCTCAGAATAAAGGATTATTAGCTGTGCCAACATTACTGAATACTCATCTAACAAAGATAAGAAACTGTGTGTTCTCCATTGCTGGCCCAATAGTATGGAACTGACTATCCAAGACACTACGACTGACCCCAGAAAGAAATAAATTCAAAAGTGAACTGAAAACATGGTTAAAAATGCCAATAACCTACCTTAAAACTTACCTGAAATCAAAGCAAAGACATTAATAAACCAACCATAAAACCAGCCCATCACACCCCAATGATGTCAAAATAAAAAATTGAAAACTTAACGTACAAGCCACTAACCTCTTACCTCAGGACCTTTAGAACACCCCGCAGACCTTGATTACATTATCAATGCACATGCCTATGTATATTTTGTATGTAATGTGATTACAGTTAGTCATTGTTTAAGTCATGTCATTATACGTAATATTGTAAACCCTTGTGATATTTATTTGGAATGACGGCATATAAAACAAATAAATACCTGGGCCCTGAGTGACAATCATAATAAAATACAAAAGTAATATAAAATGAACAATCCCAATGAAATAAAACAAGCACAACAAAAATGAAATAGAAAACAGAAATAAGAAATAATAATAAGAAACTGTGAGCAGCAAGTCCCGCAGGAGCCAGTGACTAAAAGGACTGAGGTGAGCCAGGATGGGGTGGGGAAGGGGAGTCCTGTGCTTGGGATCTATGCACCGAAAACATGATGTGTGCATGAAAATGTAGGTTCACAACTATAAAACCTGGAATGGATCAGCCTACCCTCTGACATGGGATAGCTGGCATCCCTAATCCTAAAACTTGTTTTTTTTTTTTGTTTTGCGGGATTTGCTTGGTTCCATCCTTTGCTGTTGCCCTACCAGCGATTTCAAATGCATGTTCTCACCTCTGCTTTTCATCTGCATTCATTTCTCTCTCAGCTCCTCTCATAATTTCCTTTTTCGTTTGAAGTCAGGTGACCCTCTTCGGCTTAATTTGCGATCTGTCTTTCTCTTTCTGTTCCCCTTTTTTTCCTTCCATACATCCTCCCCTCTCTCTCTCTCTTTCCCATCACCCCTTCTTTATCATGTCACCATCTCTCTTTATTTCTGGTGACTTAGCTGGCTAGGAGCAGCTAAACGTAATAAATTCCAATTATTTGGAATCTGCAGGCAGCTGAAGTGCCAGAGCAGTGCATTTCCTCTGAAGGCTACAGTGAATGTTTTGTGCTTCCTGTCTGCTGCAGAGCTTCAGCCCGAGAGGGTAACAGACCCCCCCCCATCAACATCACAAACCTACAGCATATGTTTAAATCCCCCTCCCAGAATACAGCCTGAGAAGACGATATCCATTAATTGATAAAATTATAAAGGAAGGGAGGTTGCCGAGAATGATCTTTTAAGGGATCGTTCAGAAGGAGACCCTGCAGCCTGGCTTCAGACTGTCTGTATACACATCATGCCCCAAGGCACCAGCCTTGCATCCTGATCTCTTCCTTGCACAGATAACTCATATGAATGAGGGAACCACAGACAGACTGTCCTTCCACTCTGGGACTGCTGAACAAAGATGAATCACTGTGGAAGGGTTATGAGTACTGAGTAGACTGGAAAAAAAAATAGAATTTTCCTGGAAAGGGGCACAATGTCAGAATATTCCCCTATAGAAATGCATGTCTACCACATGCTTTTAAAGCATGCAGCCTGAGTGATACATACCTGGTTTACTCTAGGCTGGTGGAGCCCAAATCTAATCTTCGGGAATCCTTAACATTTCCTATTTTTCTAGATATCTACAGTGAATATTCATGAGATGTATCATCAAAGATCTGACCTAAGATCAAGTTAATGTGCATATTTTGGTACTATGAAATCCAGACTTCAAAGACACAGAATTCACTGTAGTAAGGGAAAGGATGAGTATGTGAAATTCAGAATGTATAATGGGCTACAATTTCTTTATCCCACTGCATGTGGCAGAGAAAATGGGGAGGTGAAATCTAAGAAGGCTACAGACCACTCCCAACCTCCACCCACCCCCAAGTCCTCATCCCTGGATCATAAACTTTATGCTGAAGAATGCATAGTCTAACATAATGCCAGCTGATGATATTGGCTTCACTCGGACCTGTGGCATGGTAATGTGATGCAGATATAGAGAGGTAGCCAATCCAAGGTAGTAACAAATTCACAAAAAATATATCAGATCCGTCCACCAACCAAAAAAAGGTTAGAAGGTACAGAGAGGATTAAGTATTTGTTTCCTCCCCTTGAGAAGGTGATTTTCTGAAACATCATTGATGTCTGGGGCTTCTAATCCGAGCTATCTGACTTATGCGGTTGATACTTTTAGATGTGTGGGATTGCACCATTCACTAAAAAAGCAAAAAACTTACTAGAGCCTACATGATTGAAATATTCAGGATTGGTGAATCTGTTTTAAGTGCTATGTCCTGTCTTGTTTTTGATAATATCTGTCTGATTTAAAGTTAGGAACTTTCTAGTGTGCAGATCTGGTACATTTCGTGTACTTGTTGTACTTTGGATTAGCTACTTCTCTATTTTTGCCTCAGTTTATTTGAGGTTTGGCCTGCTCGCTCTCATTCCTCTATCATTACCTCATCAAGTTCCCTGAGTCAGTAAGTACAAGTGTTTGAGGGATTCTGTGTCTTTAAGCAAAATTTAAAAAATAATAATAATAATTAATGCTGACAAGGCCTTCCCATAGGTTTACATGATGAAACTTTCAGCAATGGGAAGTCCAGTAGGTGTAGCAGAAAGATGATTGATGGAAAGAGTCCATCCCCTAAAGGGTGGGTCAGTAGTTAGAGTTAATATAGGTGAGTTGAAAGAGATGTTGTGATAGGTAGCTGCGAGACTGTGCTTCTCCGAGGCTCCTACAGAGGGAGAGGATGGTTTTCCTCTCGTTTTCATCCAAAGGTTGGAATGAAATCCAGACTCACATGGTCTTAGGGATAGAGGAGTTCGTCCCAGAGACTGGGTCACCAACCAGGTAGCATGCTGCCATCTTATAGTGGGAGAAGTGGATTTTCCTAGTTTTAGGGGGTTGTAATGTATAAGGTGACTGAGAGAAATAAAAACGTACTCAAGTACTCAGTTGGGTTGAAAAGATAAATCTTCTTTGGGTCTTGGTGTCTGTGACCAGGGGCTACATTTTCTTCTGCTTTTGAACTGTTGAAACTTTGCATTCTGCTTTATCTTTATTTCATTATTTTTGTAACAGCTGAACCGATTCAATTCTCTTCAGCAAACTTTTCTTTTGTAACAAAAAACTTGGAGTGTGGACTTACCTTTTGGAGTGACTGCATGTGATCCCCTTAGGTCTTATTGGTTAGCCTGTCCCCCATAGCAGAATCCAGATTCTAGAGCTGCATTGAGTTGGAGAGTGTTCTGCTGCATATGAAGGTGACCCTTGTAAAAGGGAGGGAGAGTTACATAATGAACTCGGAAATATTGGCAAAGTCAATTCTATGTCATAGATGGGGCCCTTTATGAAAATGAGAGGATGACCTTGAAATAAGAATGATTTATTAACTCCAGAGATGGGGGTGGAAGACAACTCTGAACCAGCCGGAATTCCCTCTGTTCTGTCCTGGGACATGTCTGACCCAATTCAGAGAATACTCAACAGTGTCTTGAGGCTAACCTGGCGCTTACATGTGCCACCCTTTGGAGTTTAGGGTGCCATTTTCAAAATGTCCAGTTGGATGCAAAGTATGCAAGTACTTTGTACCTACAGACCTTATGCAAAGGGAAAATACTCATGCATATTCCCTTTGAAAAATGTCAGGGGTACATATGGTGCCCACAGAATTTCTTGTACCCAATTTTTGGGCAAATAAAATTTCTAGGGAAAAAATTAGCATAGATTTAAAAAAAACTGCAGTCTGCATGCATTCTTTTCTGATCCCACCTAAAGTGCACCCCCAGAAATGCCTCCCCTCAGACCAGTTAAAAGCACACGTGCCACGGAGCCCTGCACGTCCTCCTAGCCGGATAGATAGAGGGCAGTTTTCACTCAGGGTCCCAGTTTTCAGACTGGGGGATCACTCCTGAGATTACACTTTAGGTAAAGAGATTGGTCCAGGGAACCTTGGGTGGGGTGGGACTGGGAGGGAGGAGGATCCTGGCTCGGGGGGGGGGGGGGAGTGTGTGGGGGGGGGGTTCTTTTTTGCATTCTAATGGGGGACAGGGTTTGAATAGAGTGGTCATTGTGTCTGAGGGAAGCAGGCTTTGCTACAGCAGGGGGAGTAGGGCAAGAAGATCATATTGATCCATGTTCTACCTTCCCCCTTCATTTCTTCCCAAATTATTCTCTTATTTTATCTATCCCAGCACCCCACGATAATGTATACCTCCTACCCTTGGACATAAATCAAGTTAACTGTATATACGTTACGCTAACCCCCTCCAAGTTTTGCTCCCTGTCCTTTGTACAACGTTTAAGTTATATGTAAACTGATATGATGCACCCACGAATACCGGTATGAAAAAAAGCCTTTAAATAATAAAATAATAATAAATCTATTGGAGGGGGTGGTTCTCTCTTTGGAGGGGGAAGTTTGCACCCATGAGGCTGTGCCCTGTTCTTCGTCGGTATAAGCGCATGAGCCTAATTGATGCTCTCAGGCACAGTTAGCTCCAGCTGCGGAGGTGTAGTCAACTTCCTCAGGCTTAACATGGGTGGCATTCGCAGCAGCGCGGCTGATTATGCTGTATATTCTGCCAATAACTTTAGCATTATCAGTAATGCTTAAATGATTGTTAAGCAACAAAAAAAAAAAAAAGTGATTTAGCTTGCGTTGGTGCATTAACTTAGATCAGTAAACAGGCACCCGAGCCAGGAAGGACCCAGAGAGAGGGATTTACTCAAATGCACTCAACCTTTCCAGTACAATGTTCTTGCGCTGAGATTCAACGTTTACAGCGACGCCCTGCAAGTCGGTAACTACACCTCCCCGTTCGGTGGAAAGTGACACTGTTCCTGGATCCCTGGCAGTTAACTGAAGCAGGAACCTTTTTTTATTTTTCCTTGTCAGACAGTGAATACGCATCCTGAAGATAAATGGTTTAATAATGTTGTGCTGGTGAAAGCCCCTTTGCAGGAAGGGTTCACTGGCACTTTTTATAGCTGCTGCTGGATTGGCATGTGCCAGGGCAAGCAGCAGACAAAGCGGGGGGCTTTTGCCTGCTTCCAATCCCTTTTATCAGATGTGGACCCCCTTCCCCAGCATGTAGTGAGGGCCTGGTGGGTAAACTGTTCTGATACTATAGCACCGGTCAGGTCTTAGGGCTCTTATTCACATGAACTGCACAGATTCTTCAATGCGCCTGTGCTCTCGTTCTGTCTGCTGAGATTTAAAAAAAAAAAAAAAAAAATCCCTAAAAACAGCTAAGGATGGAGCGAAAACTGAGAAGTAGCCCTAGTGGTTAGAGCAGCGGGCTGTGACCCAAAGCAGGGCTGAAACCCCCACTGCCGCCCCTTGTCACCTCGGGCCAGTCGCTTTACCCTCCCTTGCCTCAGGTATAAGCTTCGTGTAGCGGACGCCACGGTCCTAGCTCCCAGTGACTCCTGGGTTCTGGGATGTCAGGCCAGGTCAGTGCAGAATGGAATGAAGGGGGAGGTTTCCCTTCCAGCGCAGCCCCTACCTTTGAGGGGTCTGGAAAGGGTATAAAGCAGTGTTCATTTTTTTTTTTTTTTAGGCTTGGTGGTCCTGACAAGGCTTGGGAGGGAGGGGATTTCCTTTCCGGCCCATTTAGTTGCTGGTTTGGATTTTCCCTTTGGGCACATTTGCTGCATTTACTATTTTAAGTCGTAGAAGCCTTGCGAGAGCCTGCACTCACCTGGACCCAGGGATCAGGGAACCTCCCCCCCCCCCCCCCCCCCCCCGTGTCTGGGGCTGTGCAGGTTAGGCAAGTCCTGCCCTTCATACCCTCCACGAGGAAGGGGGGGGGGGGCCAGTGACCTGCAGCAAGGTCACACTCCGGCGTTAGTCTCAGATTTTGGAAAGGTTGGTTTCAATGTCCAGGAGGAGGCTCTGGATGTCCTTCCTTCCTGGTTGAAGCACAGAGAGTCCCGCTTCAGAGATCCCTTCCATCAGGGGTCAAAACCAGAAGAGATAAAAGCACTGTTTCTGAAACAAAGAAGTCCAGGAAATCAGCTGAGTGTGAGTAAAGGCAAAGCCTAACACCCTTGAAGACACCCGACCACTGCTTTCAAACCCCCGGGGGGGGGGGGGGGGGAGAGAGAGTTTCCTCTCTGTGCAGAGACAGTAACTTGGTATTTTTGGCCAGTGGGAAGAGGAATTCCTGCCATCCAAGGTACATCCTGCCCACCTGGGGACTCTTTTTTTTTTGTTTTTCCCCCCAAGCCTTGGAGGGTAGAGGTTCCCCTGACCCAGTATCAGACATTCCTGCACAGGCTGAGGAGGAGATTGTAAAAGAGCATATACCGTGCTGCTGTGGATTTACTTGCGTGCCAGTTTCATACATTCTCAACAGTAAAGACTTTAATTTGGACACCAGCACAGTGGCTCCAGTTGTTAGGTTGAGCACACCCAGCACACACCGAGACACACAAGAACAGGAGCAGGAGGTGTCGCTCTTAGCACTCAGCAGTAACATCTCTCCCCCCTCCCCCCCCCAACTCGATCTGGGCCATGAAAGGAAGAAACCGTGAAAAGCTAAGCCTGGGAAGGTTCCAGCCCCAAAGAGTAAAACAAATACTTTTATGGCCCTATCAGGTAAGCAAGTCGCACCCAGGGAGGGGGGTACATTAGATTGTATTACGGATGTGCTATCGTTCAGGACGAAAATTCAGTTTCGGGTTGGCGCGCACTAGTCCCGTTAGTGCGCGCCAACCCGAAATTTGGGTCCCCCTGAATTACAAAGGCCCGAACCACAGGAAATACGATATTTTCCTAGATTGTGAGCCCTAAGGGGATAGGGAGTTTCCTACAGTACCTGAATGTAATCTGCTCTGAAGTGCCGAAAAGTGGAATATAAATAAATAAAAATGCTTTTCTAAAACCTCAGAAGCCATGGGTACTGTGTTACTAAAAAGATGTGTAATCGGCTTCTTCTTTGACAAGGATATCTCTTTTTCTCCCTCCTGGTATTGTTTTGGAATGAAAGTTGTGGGGGTATTTAACATCGTGTTACTCCTGGAACTGTTAAATGGGTAGATTTTGTCATCTCCTGATCCTTGGGCCTATCTTGGAAACGAAAAGTAACCAGGAAAGGGTTTTGACAAATCCACTATGAGGCAAGGGAAAATAAGTTTCCATCTCAGATCCCTCAAAAATTACATAGTAACATGGTATTGATGGCAGAAAATGATAAAATGGTATGTCCAGTCTGCCCAACAAGTTGCTTATGGTATTAACTGCCGCTCCATGCAGGTTAACCCCAAGCCTTATCTATTAACTAAGCAACATTTTTATTAGGTGAGAAGCCTTCTTGAAAAATCAGACAATGCTGCTTGATGAGCTTTGTTTTTTAACTTGACTGTAGAAGCAACCCTGTGCTTTTTCTATTATGTCTGCGTATCAGTACCCCAGACCGTAAAAGTTGAGGCCCAAGTTGGTTGTCCTCTGAATCCAAATTCCCTTTTCCCCCCACACCATCAAATTGGAAAGCTGTGTCAAAGAAGAGAGCACTTGCATCCAAAGCACCAAGGCTTATTGGTTAAGGATAGGGATGTGAATCGTTTATCTGACGATTGAAAATATCGTCCGATATTTTCAATATCATCAGATATCGGGGGGTCCCCGATAGCGATAGGAAACCCCACGATTAATTTAGTGGGTTTTCTTATCGTTATGGGGGGGGGGCGGGAAGAAAGGACACAACCTAAAAACACAACCTGACCCTTTAAAATGAGTTTGTTAGTATCCCCCCACCTTCCGGACCCCCCCAAAAAATTTTTAAATACCTGGTGGTCCAGCGGGGGTCCCGGGAGCATTCTCCCACACTCGGGCTGTCAGCTGCCACTAATCAAAATGGCGCCGATGGCCCTTTGTGCTTACCATGTGACAGGGGCTATCAGTGCCATTGGTCGGCTTCTGTCACATGGTAGGTGCATTGGATGGCCCGCGCCATTTTTAAAGATGGCGCTGGCTGTCCATTGCTCCTACCATGTGACAGGGACCGGCCAATGGCACGGATACCCTGTCACATGCTAAGGGCAAAGGGCCATCAGCGCCATTTTGTTTACTGCCAGCCGATGGCCCGAGCACAGGAGAATGCTCCTGGGACCCCCGCTGGACCACCAGGTATTTAAAAATTTTTGAGGGGGGGTCCGGAGGGTGGGGGGATACTAACAAACTCATTTTAAAGAGTCGGCTGTATTTTTTGGTTATCGGCTCGGGCGCAGCCGATAAAAAAAAAAAAAAACAATCGGACTGCAAGATAAAAATTTCACGATGTGAATCGGAACCGGAATCCGAACCGATACCGGTTCCAATTCACATCTCTAGTTAAGGATAGTAACTACGACCAAGCAGGTTAATCCCTTGCACTCTTTTCTTCATTTCTGTGCCTCAGCCTTTAGGGATCCACAGTGTTTATACCAGGCCCCTTTGAATTCTTTCACTGTTTTTGTGTTCACCACCTGCTCCGGAAGAGCATTCCAGGCATCCAGCACCCTCTCCATGAAGAAATATTTCCTGATGTTGGTTCTGAGTTGTCCCCGCCTGGAGTTTCATTTCGTGACCCCTAGTTCCACTGTTTCCTTTCCAATGGAAAATATTCAAAGTACATGCATCATTAAAGCATTTCAGGTATCTGAAGGTCTGTATCATATCTCCCCTGCACCTCCTTTCTGTTGCCCTTGTCCTGGAGCAGTGGAGAATGGTTCCCTGGTAGGGACCAGGAAGCATCTGCCCCCAGGGGGCAGAGCACAGGAGGAGACAGAGGCTAGGATGAGATTCACCATTGGAAGCCCGTGGTCCGTCCGTCCCCCCCCCCCCCCCCCCCCGGGTGGAGCCCGTAGGGACCTGGGCTGCTTGGACTTAGGTGGGCCTCGTAGGATCTCCCGGAGAGGTAGCAGAGAAGTGTGCCCACGAACAGCAATGGCGCGCGGTCGGACTCTAGACTGTAGGTCTGATGGAACAAGGAAGGCCAGACAGCGTAGGCGATGACAAGGCAAGGGAGAGAGCCAGAATCAGGAGACATGGTCAATGGCAGCCGAGGTCAGAATCCGAGGATCAGTCCGAGGAGTAGTCAACGAGGCAGGGGTCAGGTTCCGGAGGTCAGACAAGGTCACAAGGCAGGCAGAGGTTAGGGTCCAGGCAGCGGACTGAATGGTCAAGGAGCAAGCCGAGGTCAGTACCAGAGAGACAGTCCGAGGGTACTACCTGGGGAGACAGGAAAGACAGACGCTGGAACAGAAAGACGTTGGACAAGGCTGGAACAGTAGGATGCTGGAACAGTAGGATGCTGGAACAATACTGGAACAAGGCTGGAACAAGATTGTGAATGCGGAGGCAAACTATTAGACATGCAGTGCCGACCCGATTGCCAAGGCAATGAAGTGCAGATAGGGACTTCCTTATATTGAACGTTCAATCAGGGCACGCAGTGGAGCTAGGACCCGCCCCTGGTCCTACAAGAGGCCAGGTGGTCCGCATGCACGTAGGGGCATGGCCAATGCCACCGGAGACGCCGAACTCCGGCGTGAGGCCTGGTGCGCAGTGGAAGACCTGGCGACCGCCGCTGCAGTACACAAAGGTCTATAAGAGCTCGTGGCTGCCACTGGGGAGGCCGACCCGTGACCTGCAGAGGAGCTAGAGAGGTGAGCAGGCACAGGCCGGGCGCGTAACACTTTTTCTTCCAGGGTATACATACTCAGATCCTTCAGCCTCTGCTCATAAGTCTTCCGATGCAGACTGCACACGATTTTGGTCTCCCTTCTTTGGATCACCTCCAACCTGTCTCTATCCTTTTTGAGATACCGGGCTCCAGTACTGAACATAGTACTTCAGGTGAGGCTTCACCAATGACCTGTACAATGCCCCTGAATTATGAAATGTCTTTTGGTTAATGCTGCTTTGTGCACCTGCTGGGTAATCTTTAGAACCTGGGAGTGTTACCCCAAATATATTCCTGCTCCTAGACTGTAGCAAGCAAGTCACGAATAAAATGACTTTGAAGCAGTAGCAGACATCTGTTCAATGCCCAGCCATCTATAATGGAAAGAGGTGAAAACCCCTCCTTTGATGTGGTGAATGTGAGAAGAATTGAGGGGAAAACACTGAAGCTAAGATAGGAGGGAGAACACTAGGAAGCAGTGTGAAATTCATTCAGTATTAAGTCTGCCACATAAAGCTGTCTATTACAAGAAGTAGACGTAACAAAAAAAAAAACAGTGCATACATTCAAATTTGGATTGCAGACAAATGAGCTATGAAGCCTAAATCTAATGCAAGTGTTTGGTAGTATATCAGGGAGGAAAAGCCAGCCTTGAAGGCATATATTTTCTTCTTCATATTTCCATCGTGTAAATAAAGATGTAGGAACCTCCATTCTGGGGCCGATGTACTAAAATGGGCTGAATTTCGTAAAGGAGTCAGAATTTCCCCCACACATCCAAGTTGTCTGCCAGGACTTGTACGCAAATAAGCCTGATTGAAAACCTTATGCACAGAGGTTTCCCATGGACAACGTCACAAAAAGGACAACTAGTTATCCTTTATTCGAAAACCATCCTGTGAAGGCCTGTTTATGTGTTATTGAGCACTGCAAAAATAGTTAATGAGCTGCTTTGTATTGCAGCAACTCATTAACTTTGATTCTGCATAAAACTTTGCAAGAGTAAACTTACAGGAATAAGTTTAAGTACACCCAAAGCCAAAAGATTTTGCAAAGTCTGCTCTGCACGTTGAAAGGGAAACTTGTACACTTGCAAATTAGGTGCATGAGCTGTCATTCTGGACAGTCATTTTCAAAAGGGTTTATGCACGCAAATTGGATTTTGGAAATCATTCAGAGATGTTGCACGTGCTTTCCCCCCTGTATCAGCAGTCCTTAGCTGTAGGCGTTCCAAAGAAAGAGTCGGGGTTAGGAAGTTTTTATACAGTCACAAAGACTTTTTTCTTATTTTCAAAAGAAATGCTCTGGAGCAGATGTAACTTCCTCGGTCGATGTTCACACTGGTTCTGGCACAACATGGGTGTTTTCCAGGCAGACTTATGTGCACAAGTCTTGCTTGGAAAATTCCAGCTAAAGTTTGCCGGTACTTTGTAGTCACAGCTTTAGCTCTCCATGGGCTGTTGAAGTTTATCCTCCCTTTGCATGAGTGAAATACAATGCACTTTAGTACATAGACTTATTTGATACAAACCAGAAAAACTCATTCTTATCTCGGTACTAACAGAATGTACACTAGGAGGTCAATCTGCGAGTCTGCAAGTGTGCAAGCCTGAAAGGGAAGTGGAAGATCTGGGCTATTGCCCCAAGTAGGGGTATTTAAGCCTATCAGTGGCTCCTGCAGGCTCTTTAACTGGGTTCCTGTGGGGCTTCAGATACGACAGCAGTTCTATGCACTTGTGAAAAAGTTAACTTTTTTTTTTTTAGACTTCATAAAATTAGGCAACTTTGTTCTTATTTCTCTAGGAACAATTTGATGACCCACAACCTGCTCTGGTGATTAGCAGGATCAAATATGAGGCTCCTGCAGTTCTTCCAGCTCCTTCAATGCTTTCATCTCTGCGCTGGATTTCAGCACACATTTTTAATACACAGATTAAACATTTATTGAGTCCTGATGCAGTAAGCTAATGCTAGACTAATACATTGCAAGTTAAAAAAAAATGCGTGTTTTTATCAGAGGCTAAATGCACATTTTAACTCGGGAAAGGGAGTCCTTTGAAACATGTATTGCTGATTTTTCAGTTAGCCGGAAAAGTCCGTACTTATCCGGCTAAGTGGCGGTGGCTAACCAAGGCCACGTAGTCAAATAAGTATGGACCTATCCAGCTATCTGGCTAAATGGTGGTGGATTTAAAAACAAAGCTATTTGGGGTTTTTCTCTCCTGAAGCTTACTACTCTACCTGCAGCACAGGCCTGGATTCAGGCAGAGGCAATATAGGCCACTGCCTAGGGTGCCAGATTTTGAAAATGCCAAACATCCAAGCCCAAGAGGAGCCTATTTCTATTTCACACTTTGAGAGTTATATCTGTAAAGTAGTAATTGAGTTGAAATTAAAAAATAAGTAAGTGGCGAGTAGAATGGATTTGCATTGACTCAGGCTGAAGTAAAAGTAATCTCGGAATTGTTGAAATAAAAGCATAGTAGTGTCCAGTTTGGCATTCTTAGCCTATGTTTGCTACTACCATCCCCACTGCAATTTTGATGGAATAACTGCACTGGTCGCCATATTGTGATGATGCAGGACATCAGATGCCAGCCTCAATGTTGTGATGTCATACCTAAAAACCATGGAGTATCCATATTAGCTAAGTGTCTATAACAAACTCTAGAAATTTAAAAAAGTGTAATGACACTGCCATAAATGTGGAAGTCTTTGCAACCTGGAAATGAATGTAAATTCTGGAGCATGTAAAAAGCCTTACATGAAAAAAATTCAAGACTTTGAATAAATGTAAGTTCATTGGCCAGCATAACACATTTCACATTCCAAAGGAAACATACTGTATATTTAATTGAAACAATATATATAAAAAAACAAAAACAAAGGGGGCAGGGGTAGTCAAAACCAACTCATGGTCCCCCAACACACTGTTCATTTAAATCACTGAGAGTTACTTGCAAGATTAATCCCTTCTGATGGAGTTTCCGAAACATGACCCGTGTTGGGGGACCATGAGTTATTTGCCAACTCTCTCTATGCTCTTCTACTAGATTGGCGATTTGGCCTTCCACGTTCCATTTCTATGCTTAACAATGTTGGTAACTTGAGTTACAAAAAAAGTTAAGTATTTATGTTTCTATTATACTATCTGTCAAGAAAGTAACTGACGTGGATAAGGAGTGATATCCTACAAGTGGTCAAGCTTTTGTGGCGGGCAGCTTGTATACTTCCTTCCAGTGTAAACAGGAATAACTGGGCAACAGTCTTTCTGGTTTTGGTAGTTCTTTAGTCTATTATAATACTGGGATGTAAGACAAGGCATGAAGAGATGGGGATATTGGATTAAGCATGGGATCTCATATGCTTATCTACTTGGAAGTGTGGTAGAGAACCAAGGAGGGAGAAAACAAAAACTGACTGGATAAGTCATATCTTATAAACAGCCAAACTTCCATGGCTAGCACCTGGGATATATCCTTGCTTTGTGGACAGGATGGGTCAATTAGTCTTTTTCTGCAATCATCTACTATGTTACTGTACTCTGATTATTTTAATTATATTGCAATACATTGCTTTATTATTGTAATTATTTTAACATGATTTTTTTTTTTATTTAAACATAAATTCATTCAAATTGAGTTTCCAGTGATGATAATATTATTGAGGTTTTTACTTGCCTGGCTCATTAAAGCAGAGTGAGGGAAGGCCACTTTGCATTCTAGATACATGATAACAGGACTAACAGGCTTTGTTCACCAGTGCACTCTGTACTGAAAACCTCAGTTACAAATAGTACGAGCCACTGATGCAAGCTAATGTTCAGAATTATGGCATTGCTGATCAGCAAAGTGACATCTTTTTAGGCACTAGAATGCTATTCCCTTGGTAAGAAGAAAGGCACTGTTTATAAAACTGGAAGCATCCAAGCTCTGAGTTGACAGCTGGTTGTGACCACCATCTTTGGATTGCTGCTGTGCTTATCCACTCGCTTTCATCGTATTTTACCATATATCATGCCCAAATAACTTGCTGTTCAAATGTATCACACAAAAAACGTCTCTAATGGCCCCTAATCTGACAGCCCAATAATATGGAGAATACTGTCACCGGAGCATAAATAAGCTGAGGTTAGACAAATGCTCCTGACATTTTGGCAATATTTATGTTCTAATGAGTCTGAAGGCCCTTTTAAAATGTCCTGTATTACGCAGTGCCCAGGATGTCAGGCACTAGGGTCAAACATTTACTTCCTCGCCCCCCCCAACCACCCACATTTTTTTTATTAAAGCTTTTTTTTTCCTGTTGCTGAAGTGATAATGTGCCTCAGATTTATCTCAGCATTTATGAAACTTACGGGGGGAATCAACCCTGCATTAGCCTTCAATAATTCAAAGAAAGCACGGCAATAGAGGAAGAGGCAGGGCGAGGACAAGGGAGATGGCAAAAGAAATGGAAAAGAAGAAAAGAAAGAGGCAGAAGACAGGATAGTGAAGTGCTACTGGGGGAGAGAGAGAAAAATACATGGGAAGACAGGAAGAGAGAGAGGAGAAAAGAGAAATTTGATATATAAAAAAAAGAGGAAGCAAAGACAGGATGAAAGTCTGAAAACAGGTACAGATTAGGGATGTGAGCTGAAAACATTTGCTGTTTGGCTTCTTGTTCTGGTTCATTTGCATCTGTGATTCACTTTGTTTGGTTCACATGAAACGTTTTGTGTATTCGTGTCATTTGTTTCCCATAAAAGCCAAAGAGGGAAGCAATGAATCCTATTTTTGGCCTTAGCATTGGAGCTTTCACTCCATTTTTAATGAAACTTGTAGGTAGGTGGTCATTGGCAGCATAAGAACAGCACTCCAAGATAGCAAGGGTCAGGCAAAGTGTCATCAATAGCCCAAGGCACTGTCATAGGTGCAAAGCAGAATAAATAATGTCATGAAGCACTGAGAGAGAGCAAAGGAGCATCAATAGTCACTAGAACACCCCAAAGCACCAACAAAGAGGAAAAGACAAGAAGAGTAGCATGAACAGCCCAAGGCACCAAATGCTGAACAGAGCAGTACCAACAGTGGCATGAAAGCCAAAGAGAGGCAAAGGTCACAAACGTGTGTTGGAAGATGCGGAAATATTTTTAAATAAATAAACAGTGGCAAAAGCACTCCAGGGCACTAAAATAGAGGCCGAAAGTTATCAACAGTGGCATGAACACCCCAAGGCAGCATGAGAGAGGCAACCGTGGCACAAACACCTCAAGGCAGCAACAAAGGGCTCCAACAATAGTTGCATGAAGAGCCCCCAGGGCACCAGAAAAGGGCACCAGTGGCATGAACATGTCAAGGCACCGAAGACCAGCAAAGCAGCACCAGCAGTGGTATAAACACTCTGAGGCACCAGGAAAGGGCAAAGCAGCACCAACGATGTCAAGAACACCCAAGGGCACCAACAATAGTGACATGCACACCCTAAGGCATCGTGATAGGGGCAAAGTAATCAATAGGAAGCCAAAGCAGAAGAAACAGTGTCATGAACACTTCAAGGCAATAGGGTAAAGCAGAGTGGTTTAAAAAGTCCAAGATATAGTGTGAGAGTACAGCAGCAAGCACAATGGCATCAACATCCCAAGCATAGTGAAAGGGGCACAGGGCACCAACAATAGTGGCATAAACAGCCTAAGACACTAAACGAGAGCAAATAGTGCCATCACATCAATAATGGCAGGAGCTCCCCAAGGCACCATGAAAATGGTAGGAGCAGGCCGGGCACTAACAGTGGCAGAACAACATAGCAGAAACCAAGAAAGGCTGGGAGAAGCAGACTGGACAGCAGCAGTGGGACAAGAGCATAGCAAGGACCTGAACCAGGAGGCAGTCTGGGCATGAGAAGTGGGCCAGGCAGTTTCTGCAAGAGTGGCAACTGGCAAAACAACATAGCAAGGCACTGAGAACAAAAAGGCATTGGTTCACTACAGTTGTGCAGTCACTCCTCCTGCCACTAACATGGAAATTCACGGAAACCCAAGGTCAATTGGTCCCTGATGGTGCCTCTGGCATTCAGGAGGGAGTACATTAAGGGTGCCCCTTGTCGGGGCAACTGTATGTATTGTACTACACTTCCTACCCAAGATGCTCACCAGGCTGGTGCTGCAGGAACCCAAGATGCAGGTAATCCTTAAAGCATATACCGGCTATGTACTTCTCGTGGCTCGAGACCTGGTTGATCTAGAGAGGGTACAGGCATGCCAGCAGGTATACTTCACTGCATCCTCAGCAAAGATCAACTGGGCTAAACGTTCCAGGCTTTTAGTAAGACAACAAGTAGACACACTCCCCGCTGCTATCCGTCATCTAGTTTGGAGAGGGGAGTTGTTGCAAAACTTAGGCGTCCACCTCTTGACTGCGGAGGACACAGCCACTGTCAACTGGCACAAACTGGAGGATAAAGTGGGCGCACATCTGAGGTCAGGGATGAGTCTGCTCAAGTTTCTATGCGTCAGGGGAAGGGCCTTGGTGATCAAGCAGCTAGAGGCAAGCATGCTGTGGTACTGGCTGATTGCCCTGAGTCTGACCACTGAGTTCTTGGCTTGGCCTCAGGATATTGCTAGATTTCTTCTGGGCTGGGAAGCATTGGGTCTCTGCAGATATTCTGAACCTCCCTCTGAGAGAGGGCAGGCAGGGACTGGTATGTATCCAAAGCCAGGTCCAAATTTTCCGCCTGCAGATCCACCTCCGTAGTGGCACACAGGAGCCTATTACTATTTTTGCCAGTTGTACAACCCACAATAATACTGGTGCTTTTTTGTACTCGCCCAAGAGATTATGGCAGGAACCTCTTGAGGCTGCCAGTCTTCTATCAAGATCTGATTAAAACCCGGAACATGATCTCTGTGACTAGAGATGCCCTGGTGGCCCTGAGTACAGAATTTGTAGTTGAGCCTCTGCTCTTCAACCGATGCCTGAGTGTGAGCATGCTCGAGTCCCCCATGGTTCACCATCGGCTAATGCTGGCTGGGATCACAAAAGTCGGGGATCTCCTAGACCCAATCACCCACTCACAAAAGTGGGTGATTAAAGAGACCCATCTCCTGGATCTTGCAAATCCTTTTGTCACCCGTCATTTGCTCCAGGAGATCAGAAACATCTTGACACATGACAAACGCCCCTTCCGTGAGGGGGTTTGCAGACCGGATGCCCCCACCTGACTCAGAGCCCCATGCACTGGATCTGCTTATTAATTCCACAGCCTGCAAATCCCCTCAGCTTCCCCATCCTAACAACCCATCCAGGTTGTCAGACTTCATCCCAGATCATTTCTGCACCGTGTTGAGGTGCTACTCGCTCGTACTGCACCCCATGTACTTCCTCACCCTCATTTCCCACCCAGACATCATTTGGAGGGAAGCTTTTCAGCCATCTGAGGGTGAGAATCCCTGGTGGGCATCCTATTCTCAGCACATCCCAAGACCCACCAGGGACCTGTCCTGGAGAATCATGCACAGCGCTCTTAGCATGGGCGAGTTTTTAGCTCATTTCACAGACTCTTCACCATTCTGTCCCTTTTGTGGGATAATGGAGCACATATTCCACATGTATTTCTTTTGTGCCAGACTGCATCCCATGCTTTTGTTGCTTAAAATCCTACTTCTGCAGTTCTGGCTACATTTCTTCTCCCCACATGTTTACTTTTGGACATACCATGTCCCAGACCCTAGATTATAAAGCAAAGGACCTCCATATTAACCTCCTCCTGGCTCTTGCAAAAATATCCATCTATAAGATCAGGAGACAACAACTGGGCAGGGAGGTACCCATGGACTGTGAGGTCCTATTCCAGCATTGGTTTACTCCTGCCTCCAAGCATAGCACCACATCGCAGTGCCTGCCAGTGCAGTGGACATCTTCACCAGCCAATGGGCACTAAACAGTGTGCTCTGCTTACCCTCACCCTCCTCCCCTGGATTAATGTTCTTCACTGTAATTTTTAATTGTTTATCCCCATGTACCATTTTTCTCTTTACACTGGTTTTTGTTGAAATTAGTTTGGATTGTTTTTTTGTTTTGGCTCCTCTTAAAGGGAAACCAAATTATATGTAATGATCTGGAGCCAGCATTAGGTGGTGCTGGATCAGAAACAGATCTAAAATAGAGCTAGCTTCCTCCCGCCCACCCCCTAGAGCAGGGGTGGGCAATTCCAGTCCTTGAGCGCCACAAACCAATTGGGTTTTTAGGATACCCCTAATGAATATGCATGAGAGAGATTTGCATGTCCTCTGCCTCAGCTATATGCAAATCTTTGTCATGCATATTCATTAGGGATATCTTGAAAACCTGATTGTTTGTTCACCCCGCCCTACAGAGAGGCTGTGTGCAGATGGTGCTCTTGAGGCAGTAATTTAAAAACTTTTATTTTCATATATTTTAATTTCTTTAACCTTCTAATTTTGACATATTTTAGTTAAGTTTGTGTTGAGGCATTTAGTTAGAGTTTACTTCATTTATTTAGCCTTTTATGTTATTTGTTTGTTTAAGGGGAAGGCAGCTCCTCTGCCTTCTGTATACTTAATGCAGCCTTTCTTTCCCCATTTAGTTCATTCACATTTTTATTTCTAATTTACCTTTCACACTCACAGTTTTCAGGGTGAGTTCTATTTAGGCAGGGACAAGTTCTAAGGGTTTAATTTTAGAGTGAGTTTTGATTTAGGGAGGGATAATTTTAAGGCACATTTCTTTTCTTATTTGCTTTGCAGTTTTAAATCCTGTTGTGCTCATTCCTTTCACCTCCCATCATAGCTGAAGGGATAGCTTTATTTCAACTGGTTTTGTTGATTTAGTTATTTAATTTTAGCTCTTGCCCACAATTGCCTCCTTAGATTTTATTTTAGTTTTACAACTTAAAAAAGGAGCAAGCTCTTACCTTTATTTTTTTTTTACTGAGGCTCCTAGAGCTCTAGAGGGTGGAGTAACTCAGCTGCTCAGCTGGGCAAACTCTGAAGCTCTGCTGAGCTAATCATCAGATACTTGCTGCAGCAGCCCTTCTGGTAGAGTAAGCTCTTTTTTTCTAAGTAAGTTTCATCTTTTGTTTTGTTTTTTTTAACACTCACTTCCCTGTGCATTCCCGCTTCAAATTTTTAGTACAAGGGTTTACTTTTTGGATTAGATTTTTACATTTATTTTATTCACTGTTACATATTCATTTAAAAAGAAATAAAAACAGGAAAAAAAAATCACATTTCAAGAAACCCCTCACTGCCCTTCAATTTTACAAGAGGCTGCTTCAATCCCAGTCTCCATTGGCCTATTTCTCAATAAAAAAGAACAGCCCATGTGATGGGGAAGAAACAACAGCAAAAAGGACCTAAGAAAGCCGGAGGGGGAAAAAAGGTGCCAGCTGGAAGTCAATGCCCAAGCGCAACATCCGTGACGTTCTAGCTGACACCAAAAAAGCTGCAGAAACAACTGCTGCATCTGTACCCCCAAGCATGTCCTACTGCTGCACCCTCTCAAAGTTCAGGGGCTACCCTACCAGGGGCTAATAAGGACACCTCTGTTGCTGGGCATACTACACCTGCCCCAGCACGGTCATCCACTGAGGCAGAGACCCCCCACTTTGAGGGATCCTTTAGTGCAGGGGTGGGCAATTCCAGTCCTCGAGGGCTGCAAACCAGTTGGGTTTTCAGGATATCCTTAATGAATGTGCATGAGAGAGACCTGCATACACACTGCCTCAGTTGTATGCAAATCTATTTCATGCATATTCATTAGGGGGTATCCTGAAAACCCGACTGGTTTGCAGCCCTCGAGGACCGGACTTGCCCACCCCTGCTTTAGTGGCTGGCATTGCATCACCAGCCACCACAACTACTCTACCTGCCTCAGTTCCATTTACTACTGAGACAGCTTCTGTGACCAATACAATCTCTCCTTCCACCTCAGAGGTGGCTGCATTGCTGGCCGGAAAGATAAGCAGTGTCCCTGCAGCTTCAGATAATGTGAAAATCCCTCAGGCAGCAGTAGGGTACATTAAGGATAAACAGCAGAGCCCCAGTTCCTCTCTGTTACTTATTGGGATCTATTTCATATTTTGGTACATAAGATAATAAATGATACGTTAGTTTGTCCTAGAGTTACTTATAATAGTCAGTACCGAATTCAAACTCCATACAAGTGATTTGATGACTCTCATAACATCCCATAGGCTCATTTGACATCTCTGCTCCTTATCAAGTCACAATTGGGATCATCTTTAATCACTGGTCATAAATTCACTTATATATTTTTTTTTTGTAGATTTTTTCATTTAAATAAAATAATTCAACAATGCTTCCCTTTCGGGATACTTTCCTTTAGGAGATCACAGTCCATGGAGGGTACTACCCTTCCAAGGTAATCAGAGTGCAGTTCGACGTGCACGTTTTGGTACATGCCAAATACCTGTAACTTGAATTGGCCACTGTTGGAGACAGGATACTGGGCTTGATGTACCCTTGGTCTCACCCAGTATAGCATATCTTATGTTCTTATGTTCACTTACCCCTTCCATGGGCTAACCAGGAGGCATGGGTTCAGGTGCCCAGCAATGGGAGGGGAAACTGTTGAGGACCATGTAATGACACTGGCCAATGTAGTGGGACCCACAGCAATCATAGTGGTTGGCAGGATGTACGTAGAAATAGTATTTTTTCTCCGTATGCTGTCTGCCATGCATGTGGCAATTTAAATGGCATAGTGGCGGAGGGGGTCTTCGTAATAATTGAGCCTCTGGAGGTCCTCGGAACCAGTGTGGTAGTATCTAACATATCACCCTAGATACCTGAGGTGGTGATAATTGGGTGCCTTTGCACCCTGAGGGAGGTCCACTCTCTCTTCACTGTGATACCCCTGGGGTCAGGCATAGGACTATATACCGTGTCCTATTCTACGGACTGTAGGTGACCATAAAGATGCCTCAGGGAAGGGACTCTTATTATCCCACATGAGGGGGCCCCACACACTATCTACTATAGCACAGAGGAGGTGAGGTGCTTCCTGTGCCGGGAGGTGGGGCATATCCTCAAAGTATGCCCCAAGGCAAAGAAAGCCAATAAGTCTGTCACCCCTGAGCTGCCCCCTTCTCTGTAGCTGCTACTAACACCTTGGCAGCTGCAAAACCCTTCACCTGTACCTCTGAGGGCCAATGTCCTAGCATCCCTACCACTGCTGCTAGGATCTTTTTTTTTTTGTTTCTTTTTATTAGTTTAGATTTGGTTTTCCTCCTTGGTTCTGCTAAATGAGACCAAGTTGTATGTATTGATTTGGTGCCACCATCAGATGGCACTAGATTGAATCCGATCTAAAATAGACCTAGTTTTACCTCCCTGCTTACATGGACTTTTAGTCTTGCATTTCTTAGGAAAATCAATAGGAACACCAGATTATAAGTCCATGCAGGCAATGGGTTAAAACCAAGACTGTATTGGCCTGTCCTGAAAATCTGGAGCCAGTTGACAACCCTATCTACATGTGTGATGAAAATGACAAGACAATACTGAATATGTTAATTTGATGAAATCTGTAGTCTATTTTATGAAAAAAGTGAGCTATGCTGTGAAAAGGTTTCAAGATTTTTCTCCTCTGTGGTACTTTTTTTTTCTAATTCATGTCTGGCTTTATATGAGATCAGTATCTCGGAGTGCACTGTTAACCCGCCACTAGAAGCGCATTTTCCCTTACCCCTTTTTCAGTAAGGGGCCGAAAACGCTCATCCAATCCGCCGAACCTAATAGCTCCCACAACATGCAAATGCATGTTGATGGCCCTATTAGGTATTCCCGCGCGATTCACAAAGCAAAATGTGCAGCCAAGCCGCACATTTTACTTTCAGAAATTAGCGCCTACCCAAAGGTAGGCGCTAATTTCTTCGGGCACCGGGAAAGTGCACAGAAAAGCAGTAAAAACTGCTTTTCTGTGCACCCTCCGACTTAATATCATGGCAATATTAATTTTGCTGGCGTCCGGTTTCCGAGCCTGTGGCTGTCAGCGGGCTCAAGAACCGACGCCGGCAGAATTGAGCGTCTGCTGTCAAACCCGCTGACAGCCGCCGCTCCAGTCCAAAAGGAGGCGCTTTTACCGCCGGGCCTCATTTAAATACAGAATTGCGTGCACAGGAGAGCGGGCGTTCGCCTGCTCTCCCACGGACTTTACTGAATCGGCCCGACAGTGATTGGGGGAGTTACTATGGGATAACTACTATTTGATACAGGCATAATGGACTGTGTTTTTAACTCTTCTACGTGTTCGTCCAGTGTAATAATTTTTTATCAGAATTTGTTGAAACTTTAAGATGTTTTGTAGCATGCAGGAGACATGAGACTAGGCATGTCAGTTTGAAGAGAAACTTCACAGCCTGTCTTCTGTCAGTTTAAGCTTCCCATATGTCCAATATCTGGCTTCTGAAGCACTATAGTAATGCTTTCCATACACTCAGTGACTGACTTCTAAGATTCTGGAATGCAGCTTTCCATTCCTGGCTCATTAGCTTCTGGAGTGCTATTTCCCATACACTCAAGACGATTTTCCAGGCCATTTAAGCACGCAAATTGACTTTCTGAAAATCCCCCTCCCGCAATTCAGCTAAAAGTACACTATTGTTCCGCAACACACACAACTTTTAGCCACATTTAGTACTGGTGTTCTCAAGGACATGTTTTGGTCAGGGGAGGAAAGGTACAGGCATAGATTGCATTTTGAGATCTATACATTTTATTTTATATTTAAAAAAAAATACCCACAGAAAAAGCAGGCACAAATGTCTGCAGGTACATTGTACACATGGAAAATGTCAATGCCAAAGAACACAGGTATTTTTGCTTTGAAAATTGATGCAAAGCCCACAGCAAAAGTACCTATGGACTTTGTTTGTCCTAGCATGGACAATTAGCAAACTGTTCCTTCAATGACATAAGAACATGCCATATTGCGTCAGACCAAGGGTCCATCAAGCCCAGCATCCAATAACTGTTCTTCTGAGACTCTGGAATGCATTGTGTCATACACTCATTGAGGGGCTGCTGAGACTCTGGAGTGCAGTGTCTCACACACTCACTGAGTTGCTCCTGAGACTCAGGAATGCAGTGTCTCCTACACCCACCGAGTGGCTCCTGAGACTCTGGAGTGCAGTGTCTCCTACACCCACCGAGTGGCTCCTGAGACTCAGGAATGCAGTGTCTCCTACACCCACCGAGTGGCTCCTGAGACTCTGGAGTGCAGTGTCCCATACACCTACCGAGTGGCTGCTGAGACTCTAGAGTGCAGTGTGCCCTACACCCACTGACTAGTTCCTGAGACTCTGGAATATTTCCTATGCACTTAATGTTTATCTTCTTTGATTCTGGAATGAAGTTCTCTATGCACCTATTGCAAATGATTGACTCCTGAGTCTCTGGAATGATATTTCACATGAACTCAATGACTGACTCTTAGAAACATCAAAACATGACAGCAGAAAAAGACCATATGACCAGTCTAGTCTGCCAATCCGTATTAACTTTCTGGAATGATGCTTCCCAAACACTCAATGTATGGTTCCTGAGATTCTAGCTTTTGTCCTCATAGATCCCATACAGATCTGATATGCAGTATATCTGCATACATTTGATTTAAAAACCAGAAGGGGGAAGCTGACATTCACTCAGCAGTGCATGGTTTGGAGGAATGTACCTTTGAAGGATACAGAGGGTTAGGGCATCCCAATTGAGAGGTTCAAATAAAAGCAAAAGTAGTCCATATGCCTATAAGTAAAGAATCACCTGAGCTAAAGAATTCAAAATTATCCATAGCAACTGAAAAGCAGGTTGTTAATACAAACTAAAAATGCACTTTGAAATGTCTGTAAGCCAATGACAGACGTCTAAGAAGTAAGATGGGAGAGTTAGAGTGTATACCTGTGAATGATGAGATAGACAGAATTGGCATCTCAGAGACCTGGAGGAAGGAGAATAACCAGTGGGACAGTGCTATATCAGGTTACAAATTATATCACAATGACAGGGAGGATCAACTTGGTGGGGGTGTGGCACTTTATGTCCAAGAGGGCATAGAGTCCAACAGGATAAAGATCATACAAGAGATTAAAAGCTCAGTAGAATCTATATGGATAGAAATCCATGTGTGTTGGGGAAGAGTATAGTAATAGGAGTATACTACCGTCCATCTGGCCAAAATGGTCAGACAGATGATGATGAAATGCTAAGAGAAATCAGGGAAGCTAACCAATTTGGCAGTGCAGTAATAATAGAATATTTCAATTACCCCAATATTGACTGGGTAAATGTAACATCAGGACATGCTAGAGATATAAAATTCCTGGATGGAATAAATGACTGCTTCATGGAGCAATTGGTCCAGGAACCAACAAAGGAGGGAGCTATTTTAGATTTAATTCTTAGTGGAAAGCAGGATTTGGTGAGAGAGGTAATGGTGGTGAGGCCACTTGGCAATAGTGATCATAATATGATTAAATTTGAACTAATGACTGCAAGGGGGACAATATGTAAATTTACAGCTCTACTAAATTTTCAAAAGGGAAACTGATAAAATGAGGAAAGTAGAAAAAAACTGAAAGGTGCAGCTGCAAAGGTTAAAAGTGTACAACAGGCATGGACATTGTTTAAAAATACAATCTTAGAAGCAGAGTCTAGATGTATTCCACACATTAAGAAAGGTGGAAGCAAAACGATTACTGGCATGATTAAAAGGTGAGGTGAAAGAGGCTATTTTAGCCAAAAAATATCCTTCAAAAATTGGAAGAAGGATCCATCAGAAGAAAATAGGAAAAATCATAAGCATTGTTAGGCTAAATATAAAACATTGATAAGGCAGGCTAAGAGAGAATTTGAAATGAAGTTGGCCATAGAGGCAAAAACATAATAAAAACTTTTCAAAATATATCTGAAGCAAGAAACCTGTGAGGGAGTTGGTTGGACCATTAGATGACTGAGGGGTTAAAGGGGCTCTGAGAGAAGATAAGACCACTGTAGAAAGACTAACTTAATTCTTTGCTTTTGTGTTTACTAATGAGGATGTTGGGTAGATACCAGTTCCGGAGATGGTTTTCAAGGGTGATGAGTCAGATGAACTGAACCAAATCACTGTGAACCTGGAAGCTATAGTAGGCCAGATTGACAAAGTAAAGAGTAGCAAATCACATGGACCAGATGGTATACACCCCCAGGATTCTGAAGGAACTAAAAAATGAAATTTTAGAATTATTAGTTAAAATTTGTAACCTATCATTAAAATCATCCATTGTACCTCAAGACTGGAGGGTAGCCAATATTTAAAAAGAGCTCCGGGAAAAATAGTGAAAACTATTCTAAAGATCAAAATCACAGAGCATATAGAAAGACATGGTTTAATGGAATACAGTCAGCATGGATTTCCCAAGGGAATTGTTGCCTCACAAATCTGCTTCATTTTTTGAAGGGGTGGATAAAGGTGAATCAGTAGATGTATTTGGATTTTCAGAAGATGTTTGACAAAGTCCCTCATGAGAGAGGCTTCTAAGAAAACTAAAAAGTCATGGGATAGGTGGCGGTGTTCTTTCGTAGACTACAAACTGGTTAAAAGATAGGAAGCAGAGAGTAGGATTAAATAGTCAATTTTCTCAGTGGAAAAGAGTAAACAGTGGAATGTCTCAGGGATTTGTACTTGGACCTGTGCTTTTCAATATATTGATAAATGATCTGGAAAGGAGTATGACGAGAGAGGTAATCAAATTTGCGGATGATACAAAATTATTCAGAGTAATTAAATCACAAGTGGATTGTGATAAATTGTAGGAGTTGGGCATCCATATGGTAGATGAAATTTAATGTGGAGAAGTGCAAGGTGATGCATGTAGGGAAAAATAACCCATGCTGTAGTTGCACAATGTTAGGTTCTATATTAGGAACTACCACCCAGGAAAAAGATCTAGGCATCATAGTAGAAAAATAGTGGAAACTATTCTAAAGATCAAAATCACAGAGCATATACAACGACATGGTTTAATGGAACAGAGTCAACATGGATTTATGCAAGGAAAGTCTTGCTTCACAAATCTGCTTCATTTCTATACATGTGCATAAAGGTGAACCGGTAGATGTAGTGTATTTGGATTTTCAGAAGACATAAGAACATAAGACATTGCCATACTGGGTCAGACCAAGGGTCCATCAAGCCCAGTATCCTGTTTCCAACAGTGGCCAATCCAGGCTATAAGTATCTGGCAAGTACCCAAACACTAAGTAGATTCCATGCTACTAATGCCAGTAACAGCAGATGAAATTTAATGTGGACAAGTGCAAGGTGATGCATATAGGGAAAAATAACCCAAGCTGTAGTTACACAATGTTAGGTTCCATATTAGGAGCTACCATCCAGGAAAAAGATTTAGGCATCATAGTGGATCATACATTGAAATCATCAGCTCAGTGTGCTGCGACAGTCAAAACAGGAAACAGAATGTTAGAAATTATTAGCAAGGGAATAGTGAATAAAACAGAAAATGTCATAATGCCTCTGTATCACTCCATGGTGAGACTGCACCTTGATATTGTATACAGTTCTAGTCGTTGTATCTCAAGAAAGATATAGTTGCACTGGAGAAGGTACAGAGAAGGGTGACCAAAATTATAAAGGGGATTGAACAGTTCCACTGTGAAGAAAGGCTAAACAGGTTAGGGCTGAGGGGGGATTTGATAGAAGTCTTTAAAATCATGAGAGTTCTAGAACAGGTAAATCTGATTCAATTTACTCTTTCGGATAATAGAAGGACTAGGGGGTACTCCATGATGTTAGTAAGTAGCACATGTAAAACTAATCAGAGAAAATTCTTTTTTACTCAACGCACAATAAAGCTCTAGAATTTGTTGCATGAGGATGGGGTTAGTGCAGTTAATGTAACTGGGTTTAAAAACATTTTGGATAAGTCCATTAAATGCTACTGGGTTTTAAAAGGTTTTTTGATAAGTCCATTAAATGTTATTAATCAAGTTGACTTCAGGAATAGCCATTGCTATTACTGGCATCAGTATCATGGGATCTACTAAGTGTTTGGATACTTGCTAGGCCCTTGTAGCCTGGATTGACCACTGCTTGAAACAGTGTGCTGTGCTTGATGGACCTTTGGTCTTATCCAGTATGGCAATTTATTATGTTCTTATTTCTTATGTTCAGATTAGCTTGCATTGTGTGTTCGCTCTGTAAACCAGTTCAGTTTGGTTGCCTCAAGAACCAGAGTTCAGAGACATTGTCATATACCCCAAACTAGGCCATGGCATGGGATTCTCAAATGGCATTTTCTAAACACTGAATTCTTGGCTCATTTAATTGTGAAAATATTTTGGTGGGGATTTTTCATGCATAAATGTTAGATCTGCTCTGGAATGCCCCTGAAATACCCTAACTCTGCCCCTTTTTTTTCATGCATTGGGTTGCTCGTGCACACACATGTATAATTGAGCCATTTTAAAATACGAGTTGCTTGCGCTTGGCCCAGATACTTGCATATATGGGCCTTTTTTAATGCAATCAATGCTTAAAATTCACCCCATAATGTTTTTCTTAAAACAGTCTTATATAATTAACCCTTCATTCAGTCAGGCCCGTCATACATTTTTTTTTTTTTTATTTTTATGCATTCCAAAATATACACAAGAATACCTTGTTACAGTAACATGAGGTATACAACAGACATTATAGATAATATCATTAAAAAAAAAAAAAGAAAATTTCAAGCAACCTCATATAATAAAAAGAAAATGGGAAAAAACAAAAGAAAAGTAAGCGGATGTATACACCTTGAAATTAAGAAAAAGGCATTGTGAGAAGAATCACCAGTATAACTATATAAGGCCTGGAAATAGGAGTGACTATTGAGGGTGTGAGTCTAAAAACGACTGAAGTTGAGATGGTTAAAAAAAAGTATAGTTAGCATCTAAATATCTAATGCAATACTTACAAGGATATCGCAAAATAGTGACCCCCATTAGATAACACTTCAGAGCACTGTTGGAAACAGGATGCTGGGCTTGATGGACCCTTGGTCTGACCCAGTATGGTATTTTCTTATGTTCACTTGGAGAGAATTTTTTTTCTACAAAGCTGTGTAGCTCTAGTAACATCTGGATAAATCCATAACTTTTGCCCACAGTATAATAAAGAACGATTACAAAAGAAAAATTTGAGAACATTATTGTGATCAGAGGAAAAGGCAAAGGTCACCAACAAAGTTCCTCTTTGTGAAATATTGTTAGTCTGTGAAGTTTCAAGAATATTAGTAAGGTTCAAAGTAGCTTCCTGAGGTAGATTCCCACCTGGATCTTCTACTGCTTGAGGTAGATAATATGCCTGAGTTATTACAGGCAATGCAGCGTTAGGAATTTTCAAAACTTGAGAAACATAATTTCCGAAAAAGGCAATAGGAAAAATCAATTTAATAATGGGAAAATTTAATATCCTCAAGTTAAGGGATCACAAGGAATTTTCAGTATTCTCCAGTTTCTTGAAGTATATCTGATCTAAAGAACCAAAGTTTGCTGAGCTTTTTTGAATGAAGTAACCCGAGTGTGCAATTCTTTAAACTTGGTTCCGTGAAATGAAAGCAAATTAGAATTAAGAAGAGTTTGATTGTTTGGTTTCCAAAATAACTTTAGTTAAAGTTGAAATGCAAGTTTCAAGAGTTACTGAAGCATTCCAAAGTACTTCTAAAGTAATCTCAGGGGGTTTACTCAGTCCAAGTTTACCAACTGGGACACTCACCACATCACCTCCACTCTGAAGAACGCCTGCTCTCACACCATCTGGAGGGACCAATATCAGGGCCGAAGGCAGAAGAACAATCGCTCCACAAGCCCCAGACACAGGGGAATTCACTTTAGCTGTATCCAAAGCCTCATTCACTGGCGAAGAAACATGGCTCCCTACCTCCTCCACTGCCACTCTAGACATACCCAAGGTTCCCCAACTTGCCTCAGATGAAACCGATGAGGTGTCCAATGGCAGCAGCCTTCCAAGGTGGTGATGGTGGGGGGGTGGATGGTGTTGCTAGCGCACCCGAGCTGAGGGAGATCTCTTCAGCCAGCAGGTGTGACTTCCGCTCACTATCAACCCCCACTACGGCCATTGCAGCCGAGCTTACTGCTAGTGTTACCGCAAAGAACCCCTCAATCTAGGGTTGGTATAAATCCAGAGAAGGAGAACTAGTAATATTCTCCCTCAGCTTTGCTTTGCGCTTAGAATGAGGCATCAAAAAGAGAAGTAATCCAAGAAAAAAGAAAGATGGAGAGAGGAGTTCTTGGCATGCTTCTCAATCAGTGGCCATCTTGTTCCCTTCAGTCCCTTCATACTGATTGGCACAATCAGTATGAAGGGACTGAAGGGAACACTTGCTAACTAATATCAGGAAGTATGTCTAAGAAAATGCTTGTTTTATTTTTTTTAATGTATTAGGAGTTTGCAATGTATAAATTAATCTTTTGTCCTCTAAAACCAGTTTTCGGTTTTATGTCCATGGCAAGGAATCAGTATTGAAAGTATCCTCACCTGCTCCTAAATCTTGAGGTGAATCTTCACACTTGACACCACTGTGGAAATCTGACGATCCGGTTTTAATATATGACATTATGATTATTTCTTATAATATGAAGAACTAATTTCAAGGCGTGACGGATAATTCCATAGGGCCTCCTTTGTGAAAGAGAAATGTTCATTAATGAACTGGAATTTGAAAATGATACAGATGTATAAATTGACAAGTACCGTAGGTGGAGGAAGGAAATTATATTGTTAAGCAATGTAAAGCAATTAGTTAATTGTAATGACATATCACTGAGCTCCCCTGAATCTAAAGGGCAACATTCTCAGTATGAGACAATCACCTACTTTCTCATGACATTTCATTTCCTTCCAAAGATTTCCGTAGCATCATTTCTACAGATATCAGAATTAGCTCAGAATGAGAAAATTTTGTCTCTGTGCCTGAGAAATCACACAATCCCCCTCGCAAATGACTCAGCTGGTTGCCAAGTGTGTAATTAGCCAGTATGCAGGGTAACGGGTATGATTGACTACTCCGCTATTTACAGTTACAAATTATTGTGGAACTAATTACTTTTTGCCATAAAATGCAACTTCTAATCTATTTCATATGTTTTTGTTAACCACATTTAAAGTATAAGCAGCTTTGCTTAAAGGATTCAAACATGAAGCATCTTTATTGTAAACTTTTATCCCACCACCACAGACAATGATGAAGGCACATTCCTTATTAAAGTAGTCCTTAATATGGAGCAAACTAAGGAAATTTACCCCATCTTTTCCAATAATGTTCTTTGGTACACAGAATGGTTCAGTATCCATTTTGAACAGAAAACAAGTAAGCTAACACTTTAATCACTATGAAAAGCCAAAGAAAGTTGTCAATTGAAACATCCTACTTTAAACAAATGTTTCTATTTCAAGAAATGTTATCAGAAAATAAGTGTGTGCTGTAATAGTGTAATCTACCGTCTCTCACCCACAATCGGCCACAAACAGACACCAGCATTTCAATTGTCACGTCATATATTGAACCATGAGTTTTAACATTTTAAATAATGACTTCTAAGTGGAAAAACTACTACAGGTTGTACTTAGCTCATAGCCATTGCCTTGTAACCTTCATGGTACCCTGGTATCTTGATACCTTCATCATAGGTCAAAATAACTTTTTCTGTGAATAAAACAAAATATATAAATTCACACACACATCTGAAGCTATCAAAAATGCTTAAAATCCTCCCACTTACATGGATAAGTTGTGCATACGCTTATATGTATTTCAAAAAATGGTGGCACTAATCCATGGCATTACTTCCCAAGCTTTTATATGTGTACACCCATCTTCAACAACTATCCAAGAAACGTCAATGAAAACTACTAGCCAATCATTTAACATCTTGCCTCCAGTGCTGCCTTCATGGTTCCACCTCAAAACCTGACCAATTAACCAAGGAGACAAAGAATGACATCAAAGCCACCAATCACCTGCTGTGGCACATCTAAATGTCCTTTGTTTTTACATAGCAGAGGATTGTATTGGGTTTCCTTTTGATGGAATGTGGCAGAATAAAAAGGAATAAGTTTGTGATAGGAACATTTCCTATTTTTTATTCTGCTGAAAAGAGAAAAGAAAACGTATCAAAAACAGGCACGGTCTGGAGAGATTCCAACCGCAGGCAGTCTACGGGCTTTAGGGGGAGAACAGAAGGATGCGCCTGCAAGTGAGCAGGTCCAGGAAAATTCTGAAAGGCATTTCCTGAGTAAGTAGGGATTTACCTGAGAAGATCGCCCTAATTGAAAGCTGTCCATGTCAAAGCTGCTGAAAGTATGCACGGGCTTCCACAACATTTGTGTCTGAAGCCAGGTATAGGAGAGGAGTTCCAGGAGGAGGGTGGGGGATATTTCAGGTCAAAGAGGAAAGCGGCACATGTACATTTGATTGTCAAATGCATGTGTGGCATTTTTAAAACACTGTTGGGCCACCAGCAAAAATAGCAGGTACAAAATCTGCACACAGTTTGTACATATGCACTTGTAGCTAATTAGAGGAAGAGCTTCCCTTTATCCACAAGGTACACGAGTACAAACGTGAGTGCACACCTTACACCAGTCAAACTATTGGAACTTGCCTCCATAGTGTCTACAGTGGATGATCCTACTGTGGCCCCAAATATCTTCTATTAGGGCAATGAATTATCCTCAAGTATCTCTGAGGTATCCCCTTTTCCATAGTTACTATTTGGCAAAACCCATAAAATATTTACTCTACAGGGCCAAAAAAAAAAACAACAAAGGGAAGAATTCAGCAACGCACGGAATGTAGAGAATTGTTAAATTCATCAAGTCTGTAACATTGTCATTTCACCGGATTAATTTAATATATAAAAAAATGGTATTAAAATATGGCATAAACCAGCAAATTTCACTTTTTGCCTCTTTCATCAAAACATTCTCAGTAAAGTCAATGGCAAATAGATTTGCAGAAGTCAACATTCTCCCACTGGTGTTTGGCAGGAAAAGCCTAGTTTTCAATTTAGCTGTAGATAGTTTTACACATTTCTAATTTTCAGGAACATGGGGAAACAGTATCCATATGAGTCAGTTGGTCAGTAAGAATATATAATTGATGAATTACATAAAAATATCTCCTACATAATCCATCTGTGTTCCACACAATTTGACTGATTTAAAAAATATCCTCCCAAGCACCATCAGCCAGAGATACAGATGCATCTGATGACCACTTAATTTTGTGATGGTCTATTTGGGAACACTTTTTGTAGATAGAATGCAGAATGAATGTGTTTAATTATTCTGTAATCTCCCAACTTCATCCAGACAGTCTTTTCCAGTAAACTCTTCTGCTGTGAATCTTTGTCTCATGCCAGCTGCTTTATCAGAAATCCCCCCTAATTTGAATATAATGAAAGAATTGCAACAGAGACAAATTATATTTAGCTTAAAGATGATTAAAAATGAAAGAAGCAGAGTCCCAGCCAGAGTATGCCCAAAAGTTATAAACTCTTTAGATCTTCATTTATCAAATATTGGCCCCTATGTAATCAGGTGCGCTGGGTGGTGTACACAATTTTACCTAAAATGTGCATGCATTCTTTGTACATAAACTTTACTTTTGATGCAGCAAAGAGTCTTGCACACAAAATTGTGTGCACAAACCAGTATAAAACAGGGCACACAAATTAGTGCTCCCCCCTTTAAATATCCAATGTTAATGAAGGCATGGGTGGACTTGCCATTTTCCTAGGAAATATCCTAAATGTTGCACTTCTTGGCCCCCTGGTAAGGTTAACTGTCAGCCTAGCCTTCTGCAGACTTGTAAGCACTGCCTGTTGTTTTAAGTGAATTTTCCAGTCCTCATTATAGATTATGATTTTATCCAGGTATGTGGAAGTGTCACCATTGTGAGGGTACAGGATGCAGTCAACCAAGCACTGGAATGTGGCAGATGCTCCACGAAAAGCAAACGAGAGAACGGTAAATTGGAATAGTCCTCTGGGAGTAGAGAAAGTTGTCTTCTCCTTTGCTGCCAGAGTGAGGGGTACCTGTCAACATCCTTTTGTCAGGTCCAGTGTGGATATAAACTGGACATCCCCCAGTGTTTCAATAGGCTCATCCACTCAGGCATTGGATATTCCTCTAGCTTTGAGACTTCATTGACTTTCTGTAAGTCAATACAAAAGTGGCAGCTGCCATCAGGTTTAGGAACTTGCATGATGGGTTGAGAATCAGTCGCTGTTGGATTCTTCCCTTATGCCAAACTGGAGCATCTCCTTCACCTCAGCCTCCACAGCGTAATGCTTGGCTTCTGGGATCTGGTACATCCTCTGCTGTATACAGCCTCCCCCAGTGGTGTAATAATGTTATAATCAGGTGGATTCATTCCAAGCACACTGGAAAAGACTGCTTTATTTTGGCTCACCAACTGGCCCAATTTCACCTTCTGCGACAGAAAGAGCTGATCACAAAAACAAACTCATAGTGGACCCTGTGTTGTCAAAATTTCTGGGGCGAAGTCTTCTTCCTGAATGAGGCCAAAAATCTGGTGCTTTCTCCTCCCTTCCAGGGCCTTCCTGTTCCTCCATGAGCCTGGGTATTTATTACCCTCATGAAAATTGTACATAGACCACTAACAAACACAAACCAACATGGCCATATTGTGGCTGATTGGCTGTATCAGGGGTTCAAGTGCTATAGAAATCGCTAGTAAGTGTGATGTGGGAAAGAGCAGCAAAAGAAAACAATTCTTTAGTAGAACGATCTGTGGTCTTGTATGTATCAGCAGAACCACGCATCAAAAATTAGCAGTAGTAATGATCTATACTCTTCAAGGATGGTACGAGTACCCAATCCACTGGACATTCACTATTTCCACACAAGTATGGATGTGACCATCCATCCTGTGTTATGCTCTATCCTCCTTCTGAAGCACAACTGCACAACTCTATCTTTTCAAATGCAAATTGGGTCAAAATTCACTGTGGCAAGTGCCCTCTCTCTGAAAGCCTTACTCCACTGATGCGGGTTGACAAAGTCTAATAGGACAGGAGCAAATCTCCAGTTGCTCCTGCCCAGCCAGGTCCCTAAATGGCATTGACCACCCCCCTGAGGCCAGAGCCATGTTGAATAGGCACTGGGTAGGGCAGGAGTGACTGTGGCTCATTCCTACCCCCTTGGAACTTCAATGACTCTCATGGATGAGGTAAGGCTTTCAGGGGGAGGGTAAAGTATTCAGTGGGGCAGACGTATCCCAGCACATCCAGGGATGCCTTTAATTTTAAATTTTGGTGTTGGGGAAGGGGTGGCTGCTATATGTGGAAAATGAAATAAAATACTAAAAGACAAAATTTTGACCATATTTTTTTTTGTTTCATTTTCCAAATTAAATGAAACAAACAAGAAATTTGGTTGAAATATCCTGTTTCTTTTCAAATGAAAGCATATTCTAAAAATTTAATAATATTTCAAAATCCCTGATACTGACCTACCTACCCAATCCCCTATTCCATCACACAGCTAAAACTAAAACTCTCTCCCAACGATACAATAAATATCACCACCAAGTTCAACAATGATAAATGAAAATGTAATGCTTTACAGTGATGATAACCATAATACCCATATCATCACCCTTAGAGAGTTAAAAAGCTTGCATTTCCTAGCCTGAATAAATTCTACCCAGACGTTACCAATTACTGGCATTTGCTCCCGGAAGAGGTCCAAATAGAGCAATCCTTCCATGAGTGACTCACTGTCAAGGGCAGCTCTGTCTTCAGAGTGGCTGCTGCTGACATCACAGGAGCCAGTAGGGCATCAACAGTACCAGAACCAGGCTCTCAGCAAATGGCAGCAGGCATCTGGAAGGCGAAGGGAACGCGATGGAAAGAGCTTCCCCCTTCTTACTGCCTCTGCTGCTCCCTCAGTCATAGTTTCTTACTGGGGTGGTTCTCTTCGTCACGTAGCTGCGGGTGCTTACATTAAGCCTGCAGTTCATTTGCCTAGAGTTAAGAGCCCTACGCTAATTGCCTGGTTCTGAAAATCAGTGCTAAGTACTCATAAACGTGCGCATCGACATGCGAGCAGAAAGACACTGCAATTTTAAATTGTGCTCGCAACTACGCGCATATCATTTACAGTACCCCGCCTGTGCATATTTCGGCAAGGGTTTTATGTGGCTATGCAGGCCGATTTTAAAACCTGCTCATGTGAGGGGAAAAGTCAGTTCTTTCATCCTGCAAGCCCCCCACGACCCCGAACCCTCATGCTGTGCTAAACACCCTAAAACTCAAGACCTCCAGACTTGCTCCTCACCAGGACCAGAAGTAAAGTAACGAGGTAACCAGTTAACGCGCGCCATAGTGCGACTTTTTTAAAATTTGGATTTATGCATGAAAGTCTTGACCCCACCACAGAATGCCCTGTCCCTTTTCCACCACCTCCTTCTTGGCACGCGCGCAGGTACCTTGTGGTTTCTTAAAATGCGCGTTGCTCATGCGAGGCCCACATTCACTTTTAAAATTGTTCCTCAGGTTAGGTACCTAAAACTATTGAAAATGAATCCCTTTGTAGCTAGTCCATTAATTAGTATTTTAGGGTGTCTTTTAATGACTCAGCCTCTTTGTCTGACTCTCAAAACCTTATCAGTAACACTAATCAATTAGGAACATTCCTTTTACAGGCAGGACACTGCAGCTCTCATCAAATCAAAGGCTTCACTGTGCATTAGACCCCTCCTAGGATAGCATGCACTCATAACTATGTGCTGCAAAATACTGAGCAAAACTATTTAATATTAGGAAGATTGGAGAAATATGCAAAGATTGGCTATCTGGTTAGAATAAAAAGAATATCCTCAGACGCACTGAGGAAGTAGTCTATGTCATACAGTAGCAGACACACTAGATGATCATATGCAAACTACGGCATAAACAAAAGAGTACACACATCTGCATTTAGAGGGCAGATTAATGACACTTGTCTGTGATTTCACTCTTAGGAGCCATTAGGAGAACACAAGTGGCAGCAGGGACCAGAAATACCATCTGGTAGGTGGAAGGAACTCGATGGATAGAGGGGGCTCCTCCTTCAGATCATCCAGATATAGTATGATACACAGCTAAACTATTCCTGTCTGCTCATAAAACAGATAGGTCGCTCGTTCATTCACACATAGGGGTACGGCACTGAGAAATTGTACCGTATTATTTTCACTATTGAATTGTATTACTGTTTTTAATGGATGTTTTATTGTAAACTGCCTTGAGTGCTTTATAGGCAGTATATAAGCAATTTCTAAAATAAATAAATATTAAATATTAGCGGTGGTATATATTTTATAAAAATAATAAATTGGTCAGTACTACTGCTGATCTATTTTCTAGTAACTACTTGTCCTGATTACAATCCAAGGAAATATGTTTACTTTTGGTTTGATGTTATCCTCAGTACATTTTCCCCTTGTTTGCACTGGTGGATGGATACCTGCTTTCTTGCATGAGAAAAAAGATTTTCATGGCATACAGCAAATATCTAATATTAGTAGCAGGCTTCCTGGCAAACATTTCATGGTTGCCACCACAGGGAATGCTGTATGTATCTGAGCCTGATAACAGGGGAGCTGGTTTTGATTTCCCGTTTTGTTTCAACAAAAGCACATCCTTACTAACCCTCTAGCATCCCGGGTCTCCATGGACTTTCTGGATGGTGTCTGGCCTTTCTGGATGGTGTCTGGCCACCATCAACCTGGTGGCACTGACTCAGTTGGTTTCTGAATAATTGTAGCCTGCTGGCACCAGTCAGGTTGCTGTGTTGTGGGGTTGTTCTTTCTTTATCTGCCTCTTGCTTTCTTCTTAACACCTTTTCAGGACAGTAGTTGTCCACCATCAACTTGCCAACACAAACCCAGCCTGGCAGCTGACCTCACTAAGAAAAGCTGCAGGGCCGATACAGGGTCTAACTCATTTAAAGCACTGTGTGAGTTTATGTCAAGCAGAGGATCTGAAGTTTGCCCTTTGCAATTTATTCTACAGTGCAAAATGTTTAAGAAACCCTGGAAATTAAAAACTATTAAAGCTGCAGTTAATTACTGACAGGTCCAATGAAAGGTTTGGGATTTTGCAGGGGCCCCATGTGCCTCGTATAATCCACCCAAGCTGTGCTCCCAACAGAAGCATGTATGCCATCACTAGTGCTGGTCTGAATAGTTTTGCAAACCTAGGCAAAAATGAGATTTTACTGTGCTTTAATTTAGAAATCCACAGTCAATTCGTATGCACATTTCAAATTCCCTAGCTCTGATAGTAAATTCTTTGTTGTTATAGTCCAGAAGTGTTTTCTTTGTTAATATTTACCTTGCATTAGGAGACTCGCAATCATTATTCAAATGAGTGAACTGTTGGGCTCAATTACTAGGGATGCATAGGTAACTTTATTTACATAGACGTTCCTGGGGTGAGGCTTTTTTTTGGGAAGTGGGTATGTTAGCTTTATTTGAATGTAAACTACCTAGGCAGTATACCAAATAGAGTGAAATAAATATATATAAACCCTTATGCCATCATTTCTTTTCCTAAATATGTTTTCTTATAATTTTGGAAGCCCTTTCTCTGCAGTTCTAGATCTGAATGCTGGCAGGAGCTGGAACCTCTTGGTTTTGTTTCCTCCTGAGAATACATCACTGTTGATACAACAGCCTAATGGTCTTCCAGCCAAGTATAATGCTCCGAACAGACATGTAACAAGTCTACCAAACTGCACAGGATGGCATTCATACAAGGAGATTTTTTTTTTTTTTTTTGTTTACGCGGGGTCATAGCTTAAAAGTACAGCAGAGGTCCACTGAGGCCAACCTTCTACTATTTGCCTAATTTGGTTATTTGTATGGCAGCCTAAAAATAAAATGCACTGACTTTGTAGCTCTACAAAACTCCTTCATGGCCTCCAAATATGGAAATCAGTCGAATTCCCTGGAACAGTTCTTGCCCCTGGAATCCAACTATATTATCACACTCACCAGTCCCTTTTTCCCTCCAAGAGCTCGTCCAAGATTTTTTTTTTTTTTAAGTTACTCAGTGTTTTAACTCTAACAATCTCCACAGACAAAATGTTCCATCCTTCCATCTCTTGCTCGGAATGACTGCAGCTTCATAGAAACCTTTCAGCCATCTTGCCCAAGCCCTATTACTATGCAACACTATTTTTCAAGCTATGGATCCACAAAACACTCTGATTTAGGGGGGCTAAGCAGGTGCCAAAGCAATGTTGATGATTATTGTAGTTATGAATTAAAGAAGCGAGGTTTCTGTGTTACTCAAGTGCTAGTCACAGTTGTGCTATGTCAGTCCAATGAAGTATCACCTACACCAGGGAGAGGCAACTCTGGGCCACAAGCTGGTCAGAATTTTGCGATACCCACAATGAAAATACTGAGATCCATTTGCATACAACGGAGGCGTGGCATGCAAATTCTTCTCATGAATATTCATTTTGGATACCTTGAAAACCTGGACTGGCCTGTGGCACTCGGGCTCTGGAATTGCTTGCCCCTGACCTATACCTACACCCTTGTTTGTTCACCTTTATTACTAACGAGGAGCTATGTATTACAAATCATGGTGTAACCTGAGTAATTCTCATTGTAGGTCAGAGGGGGGTATTCTCTATAAATCTGCAAAATAAACGCACAGAGCGAAAATTGTGTGGCGACACATCACTAGACTGTGGTCAACCGGGGAAAATGCAGCTCCATGGTAAATACTTTTTTTTTTTCCTGGGGATACCTGGTCTTTCTCCTCCTCTCCTCTTCCTGCAGTGTGAATTTTAAGTCATCCAGCTACAGTCAAGCATGTTAAAGAAATCACCTTTAATGTACTTGCTCAAAGAAAGAGTTAAGATAACCTGAGATGTGGCACAATGGGTCTGAATTTATAGGACAGAGGACTTTAGGCAGTTCCTAAGGAAATGCGGGGAAGCTAATCAGTGAGTAGCGCGCCAACAAAACATTATGCAGACGTTTTGCACTTTGCTAAGAATTTTTTTTTAAAATGCAAAAGCTTATGTTTCATTATTCATTCCTCCTTCAGGGAAACTATCTTGTAATAATAAAAATGTCAAAAGAAATATACAAATACATACATACACTAAATGAGGATGCTCTGTTAATGTTTATGCCAAGACAGTGATTTATGGCCTGAGAGAAAAAGGGGCTGCCTCCATGTCTCTGAACTGGGAATGCACCTCCAGGATACATAACTTAACCCTTTACATCCTCAGTCTGAGTAGTAGGAGGAGCGTGCAGAGCATTAAAGACATGTAATATGTATGGGGTGCCATGCATAGCCGCTGGGTAATGCATTTTACTCTTCTTCCCCTTCCCTTTCTCTCTTGAGTGCTGTCTTACTCCAGAGCACGGTAATAAGAATGCAAAATACATATTTTAGGGGGGTATCACCTTACACTGAAACGCAACGCATGTACGAGATTATAATATAACATCATATAATGTGCATGATATAATAAGCTTTACACGCAGCCATCTCGGAGGTGAATAATACAACTGCCTCTTTCTGGTCTCTGAGCTTTTTCACGGGAAGAAGAAGCATGCATTTTGTATTACAGTCGTGTAAACTGAGACTCAGGGTGGAGACGTTATCTGTGGAGAGTCACACAGTGAGTTTTTGGCAGAGAAGGGGAAAATACAAGAGGAGACAAGGGAGGGAAACAAATTATGACAGGGATGTTTCTTAAGCCCTGGGGCACTAGAGTTATAACATCCAGTTCCCTCCGATTCCCACCCTTCTTTACAAAAATGACTTTAATGAAAAGAAACAGAAACTAGGAGGTCCATAGTCAAAAGACAGCTAAGGAAGTTAGCTGGCACCACAGTCATGACATTGAATATACCCAGATAACTTTTTAGTGAGCCGGGTCTGATTAAAAGCAGGTCTAACTTCTCTGGCTACCTTAGTCAGATATTTCTAAATATTAATACCTATTTGCTAAGTTAGTTGGATAAATAGCTTCTCTCCGTTATGCCTCTGTGCTGTCCACCACTTAGTCGGATAACTGTTTAGCCAGGTAAGTAGTTATGCGGCTAAGTGGCAGCCACTGAGCACAGCCAGATATTCAGACACCACTTCTGGCTAAGTGGCACTGAATATTGGACCCCCAGGAGCTGAGTATATTCTGCATTCTATACACTTGTAAAAGAATCCCCAAGGAAGCATTGAACAGAGCCATGAAGTGTGTTGGATTGAGAGCATACAAGAATAATCAATATTGTGCCTTTATTAAAGATGTTGGCTAAACTGTGCTGAAAGTATGATAGAGTGTTGTCCTCTTCGTCTGATTCAGTAATCTCAGGAGAAGTCATTTATTGCATCTGTGGACTTATTGTGGTAATGGGGGTCCAACGGCTATTCAGTCCTTATCTCCTCCCAAATAAGAGAGTCTAAGATAGAATAGTATGGTGCCTCCATCTAGTGGTCAGGTGCATAATTTAGCATCTAACCTCTGTACCTATAGGAAGTTCTTATACACTATAGGAGTCAAAAGACCGTATGAATTCATCAACAACTTTATTGATACAAAATAGGCACAATGTTGCATATGGAACTTAGGAGGAGTAATAGGTTGATTTAAGGGTTAAAGAATCATAACTAAATTAAATAACATGAAACAATCACAAGAATTAAATTGTGGCTAATGCAAAATGTTTAAGGAACATCTGAAAACGTCCAACAGTCAAGCCAAAGGCTTGGAACACAAGGGCTTATGGTGAAAAAGCTTATACAAATCAGTCTTACATGGCCACTGAATATACTAACTGTGATGCATGACAAATAAATCAAGCATGAGCCTTTGCTAGTGAATGGAATGACTATACAATATACCTTAAATCCTGGGCATTCTTCACTTGAGCATATGCAGTGGATTACTGGCTCAGTCCCTAATCAGGTTTTAATATATTCCAGGATAGTTTCCTAGCTAATCTACCTAGAAATTATAGTCTAGGGTGTACTACAGGAATATAGAGATTTGCTATTAGTCTCTCAGTTTGGCAGTTATCTCCCCTTACAGGATACAAACTGGCCGTATGGAAAACAAACCATCAGTTACTTGACTTTTCCATCTGGAACTCTCTCCATGATGCATGCTGGAGCTGCTTTGCATAGAAATGGCACTGATAGAGGAACAGAGAATCTACCCTTCCCTCATATACTTAACCAGGATCATGCTCAGTGGAAGGTCTGCTGATGGCAGGCAACAAACATTTCTCTTTTCCTTGCTGTGCTTTTTTCTACCCAACTGGTGGATGCTTCTCTTCCCTTTACAAATTTGTACTGGATAATTCAGGATCAGTTTCATAGATTTAGGGTCAGACTGGGCAAAATTCCCACAGCTCTATTTCTGAAATCATAAGCAGGTTCCCCCCCCCCCCCCCCCCCCAGTCATCCTAACTTTAGAGGCCTCAAGATAAACTTTCTAAAGTTAGAGTTTGGTCTTCATATTTGAAAATAAAATGAATGAAAGCAATTAAAAGGCCTTGTTGTGGCACTGCCTGTCTGCTGCCATGCCTCAAATACCAGCAATGGGGCCTGCATCCAGCATCCAGCAACATCCAGTATCTGACCACACCTGCCTGCTGTGTTCTCAACACCGTCATTTGGGCCATACTTCCGCAAACACATTGCTGCTGTCTTCTAGGCCCAAAATGCCATTCAGAGGGCCACAACACACCAAATGCTGTGTCTCCAACACTCGGGCCGATACAGTAAGGTGCGCTCTGCCGGAGCGCACTGTTAAGCCGCGTTTGGAGGCGCGTTTTCAACGCGCTAGCTTTACCCCTTATTCAGTAAGGGGTAATAGGGCGTCAAACGTGTGGCCAACGACCCCGAAACTAATAGCGCCTGCAACATGCAAAGGCATGTTGATGGCCCTATTAGTTATTCCCACGCGATTCAGTAAGTAAAATGTGCAGCCAAGTCGCACATTTTACTTTCAGAAATTAGCGCCTTCCCAAAGGTAGGTGTTAATTTCTGCCGGCACCGGGAAAGTGTACAAAAAAGCAGTAAAAACTGCTTTTCTGTACACTCTCTGACTTAATATCATGGCGATATTAAGTCGGAGGTCCCAAAAGTAAAAAAAATTTTAAATCAGCGCGCGGCTCGTGGGTTGAAAACTGGACGCTCAATTTTGCCAGCGTCCGGTTTCCGAACCCGTGGCTGTCAGCGGGTTTGAGAACCGATGCCGGAAAAATTGAGGGTCGGCTGTCAAACTCGCTGACAGCCGCTGCTCCTGTCAAAAAAGAGGTGCTAGAGTCGCGCTAGTGTCCCTAGCTCCTCTTTTTACCAGGGGCCCTCATTTGAATACTAAATCACGTGCACAGGAGAGTGGCCTGTGCGTGCGCCGGGAGAGCGGGTGCACAGGCCCGAACACACCCAATGCTGAATTCTGCTGTGTCCCCAACACACTGCTGCTGCCTCCCAGGCCCAAGATGCCAGTCCAAGGGCCAGAACACTCCCAATGCTCTGGCCCTCAGACCTGCATCTCGGGCTCTCCTACTGTACCCCCAATAAATTGTATCAATAGTTGATTAAGAACTTCCTATAGGTGCAGAGGTTATATGCAAAATTATGCTGTCCTGCTGTGTCCCCAACACCATCAGGTGAGCCACACACATCCAGCTTCTTCCTGCCATGTCTCCAAAACACCATTGGCCAACATGCACTGACACCAACTGCCTGCCTTCTCTTTTTATCATCACACTGGGGCCAACATGCACCGATACCATCTGCCGGCCTTGCCTTTTTTACCATCACTGAAGCCAACATGTACTAACACTATCTGCCTACTAGGGATGTGCAAGGAAAAAAATATTGCTTTCAGGAGGTTTTTTCTCACAAATTTCAGTTCGTGGAATGTTGTTTCGTTTCATTAATATGAAAAAAACAAATCAAACATTTTAAAAAATAATGCCCAAAATGACCAAGAAAACAAAAATGGGGCCTCCCACCCACCCAGAAAAATGGTGAGGTCAGGGTCCCCCGCGGTCCCCACTTACCCAGTCTGATTTGGATCCGTTGGCAAGGCCTAGGCATAAGTCCAGGCCGAGGCCATGGTAGGTCACCACAACCTCGGCCTCAGCCTACTTAAGGTCAAGGCCTCGGTCTAGGCTAGAGTCTGAATTCTGGCCCGACACCGTGGCCTGGTCTGGAGGCTGGGTCTTGATACTGTGGCCCAGCCTGAAAAATGGATCTCGATGCCTGGGCAGCTTCAGCTGGACTGCGCCCAGAGGCTAGGTCCTATGCTGGGGCTTTGGTCCGGAGCAGGGCCTGGAAGCCAGGTCCAAACACATGGGACTTGGCCTAGGGTCAGGCCAAGCCCAAATCTCAGGCCTCAGAGAAGCTGCGATGGCATCTGATGTCGTCGTATTTTCTACTTCAACTAATGTCATCCTCTGGGATCATGCCAGAGTTAATTAACTCCGGCACATATACCTCAGTGGACAGTGCCATTTTGATGTACAGCGGCTCCGGAGTTTAGCTTTGGCCTATGCCCTAGATGAGGCCCTGGCTTCAGTCCTAGGTCTAGGCCTAAGCCAAGGCACCAGCATCGTGCTCAGGTCAGGGATAGGCTACGGCCTCTGCTTTGAGCCTCAGCCTATGCCCTAGGTGAGGCCCTAGCCTTGACCTAGGCCTAGGACCAATGCATTCATTTAAAATCAATGTAATGTTCATTCAGGGGTCCCCAATTCATTTTGGGGCCCCCCAAATGAAATAAATATGACTTATTCATCTGTTTTGTGCATTTGTTTTAAACATTCCTACTTGCTGCCTTGCCCTATATACGATCATACTGGGGCCAACATGAACTAACACCATCTGCCTGCCATGCCTTTTTTACCATCACATTAGGGCCAACATGCACTGACATCTTCTGCCTGCTTTGCCCTTTTTAACCATCATTAGCGCTAACAGGCACTTACACCTTCTACCTGCCTTGCCTTTTTAGAATCACACTGAGGCCAACATGCACTGACATCATCTGCCTGCCTTGTCCTTTTTAGTACCACTGGGGCTTCACGCATCTTGCTTTCTCATGATATGTCATTAACAACAACATTGGTGCCTGTCACATCCTGCTGCCTCCTGACATGTTCCCGATATCAACAGCAACACTGGGTCTTCACTCTTCCTCTTCCTCCTGACATCTCCCCAACAACAACAACAACAACACTAGGCCCTGTCAGGGGTTTTTCAGCACATCCAGCAGCAGCCTGCCACTGCCATTCCCCTAACACCACCACAAGGGTCTGACACATCCTGATGCTGCCTATATGTTCCAAGCAGCACTACTGGGGAAATAACTCTGAGTTCCTCTGCCTCCTTTTGCCAAACACCACCACAGGTCATGACACCACTGAGTTCTTTGGCTTGCCTTTCCACAATCACAACCACAGGCTCTGAGTTCCTCTGCCTGCTTAGCCCCAACACCACTCCACTGCAGGGTCATGACACCATTGTGTTCCTCTGCCTGCTTAGCCCCAAGTACCATTTCAGGATCACTACTCTACTGAGTTCCTCTGCATATTTAGCCCTAAGCAACCCTGCAAGATCGTGACTCCACTGAGATCCTCTGCAGACTTAGCCCCAAGCACTCCTGCAAGGTCATGACTCCACAGAGTTCCTCTGCTTGCCTTTCCACAAACACCACCCCACTGAGTTCCTCTGCCTGCTTAGCCCCAACACTACTTTACTGCAGAGTCATGACTTCACTGAGCTCCTCTGCCTGCTTAGCCCCAACATCACTTCACTGCAGAATCATGACTCCATTGAGATCCTCTGCCAGTGTTTCCACTAACACCATCACAGGATCATGACTCCACTGAAATTCTGTGCCTACTTTTCCCCACTCACTACCATTGGGGCATTACTTCACTGAGTTCCTCTGCCTCCTTCTCTCCAAACACCACCACTGAGTCATGACTCCACTGACTTCCCCTTTCTGCTTTTCCCTGAACAGTTGTTAAGGCAAAGCAGGCAAGGGAACTCTCAAACACCACTACTGGGGCATGAATGCACTGATGTCCTCTGTCTTCTTTTTAAAAAAAAAATGTATTTATACATTTTCAAAATATACAAATCTTGATAGAGCCTCTGCCTTCTTTGCCAAGGTCACCATCACTGGACATGACTTCAATAAGTTCCTCTGCTTCCTTTACTCCAAACATCAGCACCAGGTCCTCATGTATCCTGCATAAGCCTGCCTTGCTCCAACTACAAGCCCTGTGGCCTGACACAGCTTCAGCATGCTATGCTCCAACCATATCCACTGAGGCCTGACGTATCCTGCATAAGCCTGTCTTGCGCCAACCACAACCCCTGGGGCTTGACACTTCCAGCTTCAGCATGCTATGCTCCAACCATATCCACTGAGGCCTGTCGTATCCTGCATAAGCCTGTCTTGCTCCAACCACAACCCCTGGGGCTTGACACGTCCAGCCTCAGCATGCTATGCTCCAACCATATCCACTGAGGCCTGATGTATCCTGCATAAGCCTGTCTTACGCCAACCACACCCAGCTTCAGCATGCAATGCCGAAACCATATCAAAACAGTCTTAGAAAGGCTTGGGATCTTAATTTCAAATAAACTTTGTAGTCCCTAAGAATGCTACATTTTCTGCCTGTATAGGCATTTAACAAATACTACATGGATCTGACATTGATAACACCATGGCTTTGGGATTGTTACAGCTACACTTCTCACTACATTGCTCTGCTCCTACCATTCCAGTTTTTAAAAAAGAAATAACCAACACCACTTCTGCCACTGCTGCTCCCAGCCATTCTTGCTCATTATGGTGCCTGCTCGCTCCACTGCTCTGTTCTTGTGCAAAAACTGGCAAACACCTTTGGGAGTGTTACAGCTATCCTTCTCACTGTGTTGCTCTGCTCCTACCGTTTCAGTTCTTAAGATATACCAGCTGCTGTTGCTGCCATTCTTGGTACTTTAGGGTGCTTCCTCCGCTGCTCCAGCTGTGTTCAAGCTTCTTGCCAAATTCCCTTCCCCCAACAGTACTTGCCCACTTTTCATCATGCCCTAGCCATACCTTGCCTTGCAAACTTACTGAAACACTCCTCAGGTTTTTAACACCATTCTTCCTCTACAGTACTCACCTTCTTGCCAAGGCTCTCCATTGCTCAGCGCACATGCTTCACCACTGCGTGAACCGTAACTGATTTCATGGCCCATTTGCAGTTCCACTGTATTGCGCACATGGGTACCTATGATGTGCATGGCTTATTTCATAACACAAACATATGTTACTGGACTGGTGGATTAGTCAGGAGAATCCACGCTTTGACGGGGAGAAGCATCCCCCTTTCTGGTTGTCTGTATGCTTGAACGGAATGACTGGCATCTCCCATGCCACTCTGCCTTAATGCTGTGCACCTCATCCCACACCTTCAGATCCTTGTGCCACTCGGCCTTGCTGTCATGGGCAGATTTTATACCTTGGGGCTCTTAACTTCTTTCTGCCACTGTACCTTCCTGGCATACTCTACCTCTTACACCTTGAGGACTTCTTGACAATCTGGGGTGCTGCTGTGCACCTCTCCTTTGTTTCTGAAATCTTGATACCACTCTTTCTGATTCTTGGTCCCTTTATCTGGACCTTGGGATTTTTTTCTAACCACATTTTCTGCTTCATTCCCCCTTCATGGTGCCATAGGGTGCTGATGCCACTTTTGGTGCCACTTTGCCTCTCGTGATGCCATCAAGTGTCCATGTCACTATTGCTGGAGCCCTCTTTTTGCACTTTGGGGTACGCTTGCTACTTCTTTGCTCCTCTCACGGTGCTTTGGAGAAATTCTGCCAGTGCTTGTACCCCTTTGCAAAACCTTAGGCTACTATTTATGCCACATTTGGTGCTACTTTGCCACAGTCTAAGAACCTTAAAGTTCTGACCCCCATCTCATCATTTCTTCCCACAAGTTTCATTAGAATAAGAAAATCACTATTTTGGAGCCCAGAATAGATTGCAGTGCTTCCCCCCATTATTTTTAATGGTAAATGAATAAACTAATGAAACAAATAAACAAATATAATTTTGTTCATATTGAAACTAATGAAATGAATTTGGGTCCCAACAAAACGAATGAACAAACTGAAACACATTTTTCCTTCTGCGCATCCCTAGTGTGTGTGTCAGAGATAGTATGTGTATTTCGGAGACAGAGAGTGAGAGAGAGAAATAGTGTGTGTATGTGTGTCAGAGAGAGAAAGATAGTGTGGGTGTGTCTGAGAGAAAGGAAGAGATAGAGGGTGTTTATGTATGTGTGCATGTCTGAGAGAGATAATTTGTGTATTCTAAGAACATAAGAAATTGCCATGCTGGGTCAGACCAAGGGTCCATCAAGCCCAGTATGCTTTTCCAACAGTGGCTAGTCCAGGTTACAAATATTTGGCAAGATCCCAAAGTAGAGAGGTCCCATGCTACTAACACCCATGGATAATTAATGGCTTTCCCCAAGTCTACCTGGTTAATAACAGTTTATGGACTTCTCCAGGAACTTGTCCAAACCTTTTTAAACCCCAGCTATGCTAACTGCATTTACTACATCCTCTGGCAATGAATTTGAGAGCTTAATTGTGCATTGAGTGGAAAAGAATTTTCTCCAATTTGTTTTAAATGTGCTACTTACTAACAGGTGGATACAGTAAAAGTTGCGGGAGAGCGGGCGAGTGCACATGCCACTCTCCTGTGCGCACGATTTAGTATTCAAATGAGGGCCTGCGGTAAAAAGAAGCGCTAGGGACACTAGCGCGTCCCTAGCGCCTCTTTTTTGACAGGAGCGGTGGCTGTCAGCGAGTTTATCATTGTGGTCGCCCTTCTTTGTACCTTTTCCAGTTCCTCATTTTGCTCTCCATTCCTTTCCTAAAAATTCCTCTTTGCTTTTCTTGAGTGACGTGAGCCAAAGATTTGAAGGTTGTCCACGATGACTCCCTGATCATATTCCTGGGTGGTGACTCCTAATATGGAACCTAACATTGTGTAATTGCAGTGTGGATTACTTTTCACTATGTGCATCACTTTGCACTTGTCCACATTAAATTTCATCTGAATTTGAATTACCCAGTCTACCTGTGTTGTAAGGTTCTCCTGCAATTTCTCACAATCCACTTGTGATTTAACAACTTGGAATAATTTTGTTTCATCTGCAAATCTGACCACCTCACTCGTTATTCTCTTTTCCAGATCATTTATGAATTTGTTAAAAAGCAGCGGTCCCAGTACAGATCCTTGAGGCATCTCACTGTTACCTTTCTCCACTGAGAAAGCTGCCCATTTAATCCTACTCTCTGTTTCCTTTCGTTAAGCAGTTTGCAATCCACAATAGGACATTGCCTTCTATCTCGTGACTTTTTAGCTTTCTCAGGAGTCTGTCATGGGGGACTTGGTAAAACATCTTCTGAAAATCCAAATACACTATATCCACCAGGTCACCATTATCCACATTTTATTTATTTTATTTAACATTTCTATACCGACATTTGCACGAGACATCACATCGGTTTCCAGACAACAGCAAATTCAGCCAACCGGGCTTTACATTGTAACTGATGATATAACTGGGGGGGGGAGGGGAGGGAAGGGGCAGGGAAATGTTTATTAACCCCTTCAAACAGGGGCGGATTCCCGATGACGACCGGCCCGGGGATTCGCTGCCCAGGCTGGCCCAGGAGATACCACGTGGTCTGCCGAGCGTGGCTCTGTCGCAGCCGCGCTCGGCAGACCACGTGACTAGAGCGACCTGCCCACCGGGGGATGCCTGATCCCCCGATAGGCCAATCCTCCCCTGCCTTCAAAGAAAGATTGCAGATTGGTGAGGCAGTCTCAAAACGGATCCTCTTGTCCACCTCCTGGTCAATCTTCTGTAGCAGAACAGACGCCTCTTGATCAGTCCACCAGGGATGCAGAAAAACCACTCCAACTTTGCACATGCTCAGTAGGAAATATATTATCCCTGAGACACAACCCACAAAAAGGTGAGGGTAAAAGCAAGGGAAGGACTCCAAAAATGCAAAAGACCTCCAACACTGGATGAGTTACACTGGCTGAGTTACACTGGCTTCCCATTGAACAAAGAATACAGTACAAAACACTATGCACCATACACAAATTAATACACAACGAAAACGCAGACTGGCTTAACACAGCCCTTCGCGTACACATCCCCAACAGAAACCTAAGATCAGCCAACAAAGCACTACTAACCATTCCATCAGTCAAAACAGCGAGACTAACACAGGTAAGAGAAAGGGTGTTAACCTTAGTGGGACCCATACTATGGAACTCCATGCCCTTGGAATTAAGGCTACAAAGAGAAAACAAAACATTTGGAAAAAATCTAAAAACGTGGCTATTTAAACAAGCTTTTCAAAAAGAGAAGGGAGAATAGAAACCAGGGAAGTGCAAGGTACAAACAATGAACACCCACACAAACAGTAATCACTAAGGGTGTAGTTTTTAATAGAATTCATCACTAAAGGATAAGTTACAATTATAGAATGAGTCTTAGACTCAAAACTGCTATAGAATTGACCTGAACATGATAGTATTCACATTCATTTAACAACTAACATTGATTAGAAACTATGTTACCGAACCTTATGGCACTTGTGTAAACTGATAGATTTTAATAGCATTATTTTATTTATTTATTTATTTATTTATTTATTTAAGAACTTTTACTATACCGACGTTCGTGAGGCACATCACGCCAGTTTACAAAACAACTGAGGCAGGCAGAAAAATTACAAAGAACAGGGGTGGGGAGATAGGTGGAGCAGGCAAGAAAGGGTGAGAAGATAGGGCAAGGGGCTATAGGGCAGAGAGAAATATAGGACAGGAGGAGGGATAGCAGCAAAAAAACAATTTTTGAACAGTGAATACATAGAGAACTGTTACTGATTGCTTGATTTAAAGCATACAGCAGAGCACTTATTTACATTAAATACACTGAGTTATAAGTCCTTATGGAGGGCCGAGTGAGAGGGGAGGGGGAGCAGTGAAGAGGAGAAGATAAAGGGGTGGGGGTAGAGGCGGTGCAGTTCAACAGGGGGGGGGGGAAGAGGAGGAGGGGAGGATGGCAGTGGTAGATGTGGGGGGTGGGGGGGCTATGTTTGATTGGCATCAGGGTAAGCTTGCCTAAAAAGCCAGGTCTTAATGCCTTTTTTGAAAGTATGTAAGGAGGTCTCAATTCGTAGATAATGGGGAAGTGAATTGCAGAGGGTGGGGCCAGCGATAGCGAAAGCTCTCTCTCTGGTATTGGAGAGGTGTGCTGTTTTGAGGAATGGGGTGTGCAAAACCCCTGCAAGGGCATTTCTGGTGGGTCGATTAGAGGTACGGAAACGTGGCATGTCCTTGAGCCAAGCAGAATTGTTTTTATGTAGAGCATTATGCAAGATGGCAAGAGTTTTGTATTGAATAATATATGGGATCGGTAGCCTTACTGTAAACCATTGTGATGGTACCCACCTTAACGATGGTATAGAAAAATACTTTTAATAGTTTTCCTGTATACTTGTGTTAATGTATTCTGCCTTGAGGCGACTGTTTTAATGTATTTCCGCCCTGGAGACGACTGTTCAGTTCCTTGTAAACCGGTGCGATATGTATTCTTTACAGGAACATCGGTATATAAAAATTAAAAATAAATAAATAAATAAATAAATAAATAAATAAAAAGATTTAAATAAATAAATATAAGCTGGAAAACAGGGCCAAATAGCAGCAGGGGCTGCACAGCAAAAAAATATTCCCTGCATACTCCTCTTAATTTGAAGACAGCTGTGCTTAAAGGAACAGGGTTGAAATATCTTCTCAGACTGACCTGGGATACTTATTCTTACTGGTCCACTTCTTCTATCCACCCCTCCAGTTGCCATTGCTCTTTGGGCCTTCCACTTCACACATCTCTGCCATTTCTCCTCCTCCTCCTCTGTCCCTTCCTCCCCGTCCCTGTCCTTGTATCCTTCCTCCTTCAAACTTCCTAGCCGCCCCACTATCTCTGCTTGGACTCTGACAAGTTAACAAATAGATGATCCAAGATGAAGTGAGGACATTTTCTAGCTAAACGTTAAGGGGCCTATGTAGTAAACATTTTTTCCCATAGAAAAGTAACTTTCAAACCAGCGCGCAGGCGCACATTGGTGCGTGTGCATCAGTACGCGCCCAGGGACGTGGTCATTTTATAACTTGCACACGTATATGCATGCATGTAATAAAATAGCCTGGCTGCGTGCACATGTGTATCTAATACTAAGTGGTGGCATGCATGGGCATGCAAATCCTGCTTCTGCCGCGTAAGTCGGAGGATTTTGAAAGGGGTGTGCACCCATGCTATTGTCAGTTTCACCGGTTCTTTCACCAGTGCACCCAGTTAAGAGAGAGGTCCTCCAAACTGCACTCCCCCCCCCCATACTTAGTCCAGACCTTCAAAACCACTCAGATGTGGCTAGTTTTTATTTTTAAAAAAACGTATAATTTCTCCATAGCAGATGTAAACTTACGCGGCACTAGACCTGGGCGTGGACCCAGGCGCAAATGTATTTGTGCGCACATATCTCAATCGTGCCCTGGGAGGCTCATGCCCCAACCAGACTCCACCCGAACCATGCTTCTTTTTCAAATGGAATGAGATGTGCCGTCAGGGGGACATACACATGTATCTGGGGGTGCTTTTAAAATACGGTAAGATATGCCATACTGGGTCAGACCAAGGGTCCATCAAGCCCAGCGTCCTGTTTCCAACATTGGCCAATCCAAGTCACAAGTACCTGGCAAGGACCCAAACATTAAATAAATCTCAAGCCACCCTTGCTTATTATTTATTTATTTATTTATTTAAAAGTATTTAGATACTGCTTTTAAAAATATAATTTTGTCAAAACGGTTTACAGAGAAATATAAAATCAATGAAATAAAAATAGATTAGAGAAATAAAAATACATAAAATGGTATATAGCTACCTAGGTAGCTAATTTTAACAAACATTTTTACAACAAAAAGAAGTATGCCTTGAAGAAAAGGGGAGGGGGGAAGGAAAGGAAAGAGGAGGCAGGTCAGGGGAAAAAAGAAAAAGAAGAATTCTCTGAAGAATACAGAGTTGGAATGAGTCAAAGTGAAAAATATCATGAGGAAGCAGAGGGGGTGGATGTGAGTTGAGTAGTGAGGGTTGGGTGAATTGGTGGAATGTTGAATGCAAGTTGAAAAGACTCAAAAATCCCACCCGTTTTAACTGTGTGAGAGAGAAGTGTGTTAATGTGCGCTGAAGGCGAGTGTGAGTGCCAGAGAGAGAGGGAGACTACATGAGGGATTGTGTATGTGCGTGAGAGGGATTGGGCGTGCATGTGTGAGGGACAGAGGGAGAGTGTATGTGCAAGAGAGAGAGAGAGAGGAAGCCTATGTAGGGGGCTGCATGAGAGAGAGATTCTCTACCCCCCCCCCCCAGCTCTCCACTTATAGGTTACAGTGGAAGGGGTTCAGTGTAGAGGGGAATGGGAGAGCAAAGGAGTTGGGGCCTGTAAGGATAGAGTGAAAGGGGTCTGAGCCTGCCATCCCAACTCCCTCCCCCCTTCCGCCACCGGGGAAGGGGGGAGGGAGTTGGGATGGCAGGACCATTACGCCTCGCGAGATCCCCCTCGGCCACCGCTGCAGCTCCTACCACCGCTGCCGCCTCTGGCCCTTTGTGGTGCTGGGGGGGAGGGGGAGGGGAACGGAGCAGAGCAAAGACGTAGGAGGAGAGGGGACAAAAATCTCGCCCGTTTTAATGGGCTTAACAGCTTGGACTAAATATTTTACGATTCCATTTCAATGTTTCCAATTGCATTATTAAATTGAATTTTCATAGATTTCGATTTATTTTCATTTTGATTTAATTATTTCGTGTGACATTGCGTTGGAATTGAGCTGTGTCGTTTATCATACTGTTCATTTAGTGAGTATAGTTTATGGTTTTTCTTTTTTCATTCTTTTTCATTTCTAGAATTATGCGGTTTACATCTAGACACGGATTGCTTCTCACATGGACAATTATATGTTGCGTGTTCTAGAGTCGGCAAACCAGACAATCTCTATATCTGCACAGACAATGGAACAACAAAAAATATTGTATACCCACAAGCATTGTGAAATTAAACATATTAGAAACGTGCGCTTTCTCTTTTCTTTCTTTTCCATTTAACCAGACTGAGCCACAGCAACGCGTGGCCAGGTACAGCTAGTTTAAAATAAATGATTGTCCAGCATTGGGTGTGGTTTGATTTATCCTTTGAACAAAATTACAGAACATATTAAAAGGCATGGTTTATGGAGTTTGGAGTTCTGTGAGATTTCTGAACAAAAAAGTTTGCTGTTGAGGCCCTGTGATCCAGATCCTAAAGGACAGGCAGTCCCCTGGTCTGGAAGGGCTAGCGTTCAGATTTTTACCTTTATATCCAGTAAAAAGTAAAGGCTGAAAGATTTTGAGACCAGTTTTTGCAGTGAGGTCAGTTTGCCTTTGCTGTGGACATTGGAGTTTGTCCGTTTCTACCCAATGAACAGTGGGTGAGGCTGCTGATTCTGGAAAGGACTGTTTGGAGAAATATTTTTGAGACATATGTTTTGGGAAGATTTGGGGGTTATGGTTGTTAATGAGGACAAACGCCCCAGCCCCTATGGGGAAGGCATAGTGGAGACTGTGGAAACCGGGGTCACCATGGACAAAGAAACCAATCCATTGCTTTCCTGGTTATGATTGTTCTCTTGTTCTTTATGACTTTTGCAGTACTTTCTCGGATCATCCTTTTGAAGTTGAAGTAATGTTATTTTCATTTGAATACCTCTAGCTGCCTCTGTGATTCCTTCAAGATGTAACATCAGCTATAAATGAAGATCAGCCGCTGTGAGTACTCACTGACCTTTGTGTGTGAAATTTGGACCCCAGAGGTGTAAACTCCCACAGGATGAACCTGGCATCCCAGTGGCTGAAGTATAAGAGACTGATAGAGGGAGTTGGGAAGGAAGAGAAAATCCTGGGAACTGTGCAGCCCCTCAGATTTAGCACACAAGCGATCGGAGGCTCCAGCTACAGCTGCTTTTTTTTTTTTTTTTTTAAATCCATTTTGCTGGGAAAATGTGAAATTAAATTAAACTAAGTTTAAATTAAGATATCATTGTTTAATTTTTAAAAGAAAGCCCAGCCCTAGAAATTAAAAGGTGTAAACTCACCTGAGGGCTTTAGATCTTCTAGAAGTACGTCATCCAGCCCTGATTGGTTAACTTCCCTATGGTGAGTCTCAGGGGGATCTTCTTCCTGGGGCCCAACAGACAGAGGGATTTGATGGAATCACGTGCAATGTAAACGCAACCACGATTGTCATTGGTGGCTCACTTTCCATGCCTTTATGATCATTGTAAACGCAACCACGATTGTCATTGGTGGCTCGCTTTCCATGCCTTTATGATCATTGTAAACGCAACCACGATTGTCATTGGTGGCTCGCTTTCCATGCCTTTATGATCATTGTAAACGGAACCACGATTGTCATTGGTGGCTCGCTTTCCATGCCTTTATGATCATTGTAAACGGAACCACGATTGTCATTGGTGGCTCGCTTTCCCCATGCCTTTATGATCATTGTAAACGGAACCACGATTGTCATTGGTGGCTCGCTTTCCATGCGTTTATGATCATTCTAATCTGCGGTAGATCTACTTCCCCTTTCAGTTCAAATAGGTTCAGATTAATTCTTAAAGTCGAGATCATCTCTACCAGTGTGATGCACACGTAACTAAAAGGTACACAGACATATGGAGTATTTAGTGCGTGTGGGCGCTCTTTCAAAGAGAAATACGGTACAATTCCCCCCCCCCCCCCCCCCCCCCCCACATCTTCTCTGAGATCCTGGATTGGAATGCACAGGAAAACTATGCCATTTTCACATTTTATTTTTTTTTTAGTGATAAACTTTCCTCTCGTAGCATCCAGAGCTAATGCTGATGCTATATGTTTATGACAAAACAGCTGATCTGCAGGGGCCATCACAAGCTAATCACCGGGGGGTTTGGAGCACTCTCCTGCAATCGAGTGCCGGAGTCATTACGGTGGAGTAGTGTAAATGCGGATTTGTTATGCAGTATCATGCCCTCGTGTCTGAGTTACAGGACTCCCAGACACAGCCCTGTAGGATAGTGAGTGCCCTCATACACCACATTAGGAAGGAAGAGAAGTCACAGAGGCGAAAGTGACTTCAGTAGGCAGCAAAGCACATGTACATTTTCCCCACATGTCTACAGCAATGCATACATTGGAGTCTAAATAGGCTGTGGTAACTTTTATTGTACCAACAGGAAAAGATGTTGCAGTACAGGTGCCTTCTTCAGACTCCTGCACACAAGCACACATCCAAGCACTCTACACACACACACACACACACACAGTACTCTGCTGTTCCTTCCAGGCATACGTTCCCACACATGGTTATGGCAATATGCACGCACATAAAACCCCTTTCCCCCATTATGTAAGGGGCAATGTTCAAATAGCTTGAATTGGTTCCCAGCTATGTGGGTGCCTTCCAGATGTGCACTTTAAACACATGTTCACTGGGAAACAAGCCGTGCTGTTTCCTTTCGAAAATTAGCAGCCGTGCGCTTTGCGCCCCGCTATTTGTGCAGGTATAAGAGGGCCGAAACCTGCCTGCTGTTTTACTCGCCTGAACTAAACCCTCCCATGGGGAATGCCTCGCTTTAACGAGGTTAACGGTGCCAGCGCGATTGAACCCATCTGGACTTTTAGCTGGATTTGAGGAGGGCCTAACCCAGGTACATGCCTTGGAAAATGATCCTTGTAAAACGCAGGGCACCACCAATTTCAATTTCACTTTATTAACATTCCTAACCCGCACTCATCATAAAATTTCGAAACAGCTAACAAAAAGAACAGGTACGCGCAAAGGTCCCTCATGCACAGACTTTACCGTACATTCATTTTCAGGACAGGTTGATCCAGTCCTGGTTTTATTCCCCCCCTGCATGCTGGTACCTTTAGTCTTGATATTCTTAGGAAATGCAATCGGGAAATCAGAATAAATCCCAGCATGCAATGGGGTAAAATCAGGACGGGATCAACCTGTTCTGAAAATCTGGAGCCAGTTGGCAACCCTAGTATGCGGTGCCATTCACTACTACCTACGCAACACAACCTTAGGAGGGCAATTCGCCCAGTTTGTGACCGAAGAGGAGGTTCCGGTGAAAATCTCTTCGGGACAGTGTGGGTGAAGAGTGAAAACGGGATTCTGAATTTCAGAAGAGGCTCTGTGGGAGACCAAAATAGCAGCCAGCTGGCTATGAAAGCACGTAGAAAGAGGCAATTGGGTCTGGGCTGGCTGGGGAGTGAGGAATGAGTTGTCAAAACTGATTATAATATGCATGGACCTCGTTATGCCTTTACTTTTAGGCAAAATTGCTCCGGTAACGTTAGTCCCCTGTAGAGAAAGGCGGAGAAACATACGGGGGGGGGGGGATCATCCGTGACTTCAGTGCAAACTATGAGCAAGAAGACAAAAAATGCAGCATACTTCAATCACAAGCCTCTCGATCATTTGCACACGCTAACACGTGTTTGACCCGGCCTCCTAGGAATTAATGAGGAAAGGCCCAGCAGGCACACCTGTGTATGAAAATCCGAAAAAGCTCATTATAGGGAGAAAATCTAAAAAGCACAAATGGCTTGGCAAGCTGCAGTGCTTGTGATACTGCTGGCACATAAAGGCAATATGTGACAAAATGTCAAAAAAAAACCCAACCCCAAAACACTTTTTTTCTATCTGTGCACTCTTTATTCTCTATCCTATTACTTGCAGCTGTCCTGTCCATGAAAAGAAAGCATTCACAGGACCATGGCCAAGCACACCTTTCCCATATGTATACCTTTGAATCCTTAAGCCTCACATTGCCGTCATAGCCTCCCTCCCCACAACGCACAGGCACGTGGCAGCAAAGGCGCAGAAACCTCAGTTGTCATCTGCAAAGGTTCCATCACCGTGTGGCCTACTCCACATCCCCCCAGTAACTATTAGCATGTGCACTGAACGGCATTTTTGTTTTCTCTTGTTTTTTTACAACCACAAAACAAAGATGCAAAGTGAAATCTTGGCTGTTTCTATATGGATGAACTGGGCGAGGCAGTGGGAGCCCTTGCTGTGGTGGTCTCATTCTGATGATTATTAGATGGGCAGTGGGTGTATAAAGGGGGCTATGGCAGTCAATTAGGGTTGGGCTTATTTTATATGAATGGGTGGGTGTTGATTTTGGGGAGGGGGTTGACGAGGTGCAGGGAATTTATTGGGGGTTTTATTTGTTTTTGAGGTTTGCAATGTTGTTTTATTGATGGTTCTCTATCTGTCATCCCCAGTCGCTCCTGCCCCCCGACGGCTGCTGGGTTTCAAAATGGCTGCCTTTCGACCTGAGTCCAGCGCCATTTTGTTGTATGGCAGAATCTACTGGGAAGGGGGGAAAAACAATTTGGGGTTGATATTCAACAGATTTTAAACTGGGTAAAAGCTGTTTATAAGTAGACAAATGTGGAGATATTCTGTGGCAAACATGGTAGCCTCTCTTTGACACCAGTAAGAAACAGCTTTGAAACAGAACCAGTGAAAATCTCTTTCCTGATACTTTGCTTCATATTCCATACCAATACATTTTCCTTCCCATAAGAAATACTGGAAGTTATGCAGCAAAATGTAAACCCCAAAAAGTAAAGATTAATATATTTAGGGTGAAGGAGACAGTTAAATGATGTATAATTGGGTGAATGAATAGCCAATGAGGAGTCAGAAAAGGGATACTGAGTGCTTTGGTGGGTGTTGACTTAAAAGGGGGTCCAGGTCAATAGCAGGAGAATGATTGCATTAAGAGGGGGTCAAGGTCTGTTTTGGGTATGGTGGGGGTGAATCCATGTTTGGAGGGAGGTTCTGCATCTCTCTCAGGGGAGGGGAGGGATGGGATTTGTGGGTTCAGGGATCAATGTTGAAGGATTTGAGGCTGTATTGGGTTGGAGATTTAGGGTGCATGTTGGGGTGTGAGGCTGTACCGGGGAGGTCAGAAGGAATAAAATTCTCCATGATACCTTATATTTTGGACCAGTTGCCACAGGAGATTTTGATTTGCTGCATAGATGCCAAAAAGTTAGAACCTGGTCTGAGGCAAGTGTTAAATTTTAGATCTTAGCAAGCACATGCAAAATAGCCCCTGAAGGAGAGCATACCATGCTGTTTTTGTATGTGTCCATTAAAGCCTCATTGCTGTAACCTAATTTACATGCAGATATGCACTAATTTCATCTTGCACCCATAACATTGATTAGGACTGGTTTAGCATATATGCTAAGCCATTAGCGCATAGTATGTTATTTTTTGTGCATGCTAAAAGATCGTAGCATGCACACTATGCTAAAAGACCATAGCATGCATACTATGCTTTCTTTGTCACTGTTTTAATAAGGTGAGGCCAAACCAAATCAATTTCCTCGAAGCAGCCCTTCCCTTGGAAAGAACAAACACTAAACCAGCAAAAATATTCCGGGTTTCTTACCTCTGGCAGGTCCAGTTTCCTTATCCTCTGAAATGGTCTGATGGTATAAAGTGGAATTTTTCTTGCTACAGACTACATTCACATCTTCTGGCTAAGTTGTAAGACTTGTCCTTTCTAGTTTATTTTAAGGGTGCACTTTGCATTCATTCCCTTTACTCTGAACTAGACAAACTTTCTTCTATGTGTAGCATGGAATTGTCGCATTAGAGTGTTGGTTTTGGATTCTTTAAGTGCATGGGATTAATGGGACAGAAAAGATCCAATCTGATTAGTTGGTAGCCATACACATCCTCAGGGCAGGGTGTAAGTGTTGGTCTAATAAGTTTGAATGTAGTTAATGCTATGAATATACCTGCATGGTTCCTCATCAAGCAGAATAAAATCAGTGTCAGGCAATGCAAAGTTTGAGATAATTTTTGCAGAAGCAGATACCTGTAGGTAATGAGATGGTTGCTGTCTAGAGATGTCTGTTCTTTCTAGCATCATCCTGAGCTTCTTTTTATATGTTACTGTGCTGGAACTGACTGTGTACAAAAGCGATTTTTATTTTACCAGTAAATTTAGCAGCTCTGACCTGTAGGTCATCCATACAAAGGCAGGCCAAAGGTCTCCTCTGTATAAAATGGCCTTGATCTCCCGATGACCTTTTCAGTTAAAGTCTTCTTGTGGTATTTAGAATCTTTCAAAGAATTTCATGTAGATAGGTCCAAAGGAATCACTGTATGTGTTTCTTCCTGATACATTCAGTGCTTTCCATATTTCTCATACCTGACCTCTGGCTGTCCCTCTGTGTGCCTCAGTGCAATGGTAGTATCATCCTTAACAAACAGCCATTCTCTCAAACTGTTGCCTGCTCCTGACCCCATACTGTTCTGCTTTCTTTAGCACTACATATTATTAATAACTGTTCTGAATTTTTTCCCCTCCAAATCAATTCCACTTTCATTTCCTCTGATCTCTGATTATTGCAGGAAATAAATAAGGGAGTTTGTCCTCTCTTCTATGGCCATTTCATATGTCTGTCCCGTTCTCATTGAAACAGCGTTGGAGACGTGCGGGTCCAGCATGAAGATTTGCGTTGCTGTGTCACCTAAAGTTAAGTGAATTTTTCTATCTGAGGATTTAAAATGTTTTGACTTGATGTTTTTTCTAATTATTAGCATCTGTCCTGACAACTTACCCTTTAAAACACTCCTGAAGAAGCGATTGATACGTCGCGAAACACCGGCCGCTGTGGGGCATATTTCTTCAGTTTCAGTTTCGGGGAACAGATGAAGTTTATTTTGAATAGATATTTTCAAAACCCTTAAACTTTCGAGACTTTCACAAAAAACACCTCACCGCAAATGACGAGTGGTCCGGACGGCAAGTTGCCCTACTGCCGTTGTCTGGCTTGCTGATGCGGTATCTCTTCAATAATTTAATAATTTAAAAATTTTTTGTTAATAGATGATCACAGTATGGAGAATTAACACACTTGGTCTTTCTGTTGTGTGCCAACTAGCTTTATTCTTTGAATTCTTAATTTTTTTATATTTCAAATGTTTTAAAATTCCTTCTTTCCTTCTCCCAAGTACATTTTTTTTTCATAATTTCATTGTGCATTGTTCATGTAGAATCCCCTTTTGTATTTTTAAATGGTTGATCTGAAGGAGGAACCTGCATGTGGTCTCCAATCTCATCATGTACAGCAACATTTTTTGATAATTCTTAAGTTGGTTCAATAAAAGATAAATAACCCAGATAGCTAATGAGAAATGTATTGCATGTGTGAGTAAGGAATTAACCAGTCTGCTTACCATAAGCACACAGAAGATGTTGTAGAAAAGGACTATTTGGTCCATCTAGTCTGCCTACATTTATTTACTTATCTATTTATTTAGGCGTTTTATATACTGTCGTTCCAAAATAAGATCACAACGGATTACAAAATCAGCCTTCATATTCTTGATCAACATTCACATATTGTGCCAGCATTCATAATCTAGGTCAACAACACAGCAAATACATGTTCTAGTTCATATTCATACATATTCTAGGTCAACACAACAGCAGATATGCAGACTACTTCATATTCATACATTTTCAAAATCAACACAACAGCTAATGCAGATTTTAATTCTACTAACTATACACTTTACATCGTTCATTACTTATTGCTCACTTCACTGTCATTATCTCTGGTACTGACACTGAAGTTTTCAGCATATTGATATTTTATGTTAAATTATATTCATTTCTAAAGAGCCATGTTTTCGGTTCACGCTTGAAACTCTTTCTGTTTTCTGCTGTAATGACTCTGGAAGGGAGTTCCACAACTCAGGGCCGCTATGGAAAACATTTGGTCTCTTATTTGCGTTAGATGTGTTTTCCGAGTAAAAGGCACTATTAGAAGTCCTTTGTTTTGTGATCTTAGGGCTCTCTGTGGTGTGTAATACTGAAGAGTCACCCTAATAACAATGGGTTAATATTGTTGATGAAATTGACAATTAGATATACTACTTTATAATGAATTCTGGATTGTACTGGAAGCAGGTGCAGTGCTATCAGCGAGGGGGTGATGTGGTCAAATTTCCTTGTCCCTAGTAAGAGTCTAGCAGAGGCATTTTGAAGTAACTATAATGGTTTTAGTAGACCTAAAAGTAGGCCTAGTAATAGGGAGTTGCAATAGTCCAACACCAAGGGTCAGTTTTGCATTTTGTTGTAGATGTTGAAGGGCAAAGATATTTTTCCTGGTTTCTCCTATTTCATTTTGGTTGGGACTCACATCTCTGGCTGAATAGAGTAGGAAGAGATAATACATTGCTGGTCCACACCGCTGTACTGGTGGAGTGTGTCTTGATTTTTATTTATTTTTTTTTTTTTTAGTGATTTTGTTTTTGCCTTTGCTGGTTCCCCTAGTCCTACACAGTGTGGGATTCACCCCCAGGCTGGATGCAGCTAGAAAGAGAGAGAACCACATTTTGCAATTCGCACCCAGTTGTTGGACTATGGCATCTCTGTATTGTTGAGACTTTTTGGAGATTTTGGTGACTTGGATGTTTAAGGAGGAAGTTTTTTTCTGCCCACCCTTCCTACCCAAGAGTGGGGAAAAGAGATGAATTTGTTTTCCCTGCTGTGTGGAGAACAAGGACCAAGAGAATTGAGTTTGTGGAGGTAAGCAGGGGACCACAGGTAATTTTGGAAAGGGAGACATACTTAAGCTAGGAGTCCCCATTTCCATTCCTGTGTGACTTACATTCTATGCACTGGAAGGGAGGATACCCTAGGATCAAATACGAAGGAATACTTAGATCAAGTTGGAGCTGGTTTTCAGATTGATCATGGATATAACTAAGACCAAGTAAGTGTGTTTTGTGCCAACTGATTTCCAAGTAAATGTTTATTTTGGAAACCCAGTGTCCAGTCTGAGATATTTTAGCCCTTGTAAGTTAAAGACAAGAATTGAGATTACACCCACAGAGCAATGTTCCTTCTAATTTTTGAAAGGCTAGGTGCACAATCATTTTCTTTTGTGCAACTTTTTTATAAGCTGAGTTCAAAATTTGTGTGCTACAAGCCAGTATAATGCAAATATCATCGGGATTTCTTGTGCACACTATGTTTTGCTGTGTGTGCAGGGTTCATGGCCTGTGTGCATGCACACACACACGCACACATCTTAGAGGTAACATTGCACTATGGGTCCTGGAGGTGACTCTCCCTATCCCCCACTCAGTCAGAGAATTCATGCCAGGATTTGGTGGGACTTTGCCTGAACTAAACCCTGGGATAGAAGGAGACCCCTGCCTTACTAGTGTAAGCCCCTCACCATTGAGTAGATGGGTTTGAAGAGCCTCACAGTCCCCTGGATGCTATCAGTGACCAGGATCTCTAATTCTCTCTTAATTCAGTAGCTCCTGGGGTGGTGGGATTCACCGGTGGGAAGGAGATATGAACCTCCAAGAACCTCAAGTGTGGTGGTGAGAATAAACAACACAGTTATTCAGTATTACCACATTCTCAGTCACTGACCAGTACTCATGGTGGAAGAGCTCAAAGGCTGAAAGCAGCCAAAAACACGACTAGTAGGCAGTGATGGTATTCAACAAAAAAAGGACTTTACTTCAGTTTAAAGAACAAAATCCAGGATAATATGCCATAAATCATTAACAGCAGAATGAAAATCATAATTTCAAATGCCACAGTATCTTTGTCCAAGCTGTAAACTCTTCCAGCTCCACTTTTTCTTACTGAATCAAAGTCCCAAAATCCCTCTCTGTAAAGGGTGGGAAAATTCTCTTGCTCCTCTAGTTTGTGCTAGGGGGGGATCCATATATCCTTAGGGTTCAAACTGGATCAAAAATGTCTTGAAGTCCAACTGCATCTATCCCCACTGTTCACTGATCGCAAGGTAGATCCACTGGAACAGTCTTTCCTTGCGTCAGGAACTGGTCAAAATAGTGTTTCTCGAAATCTTCCAAACGTCTTCGTCAGCCATGAGGCCTGCCAAAACCCATCACTTTTCACAACTCCTTCCTGTCCAACCTCCACTCAAAAGGATCTCTACATCTACAATCCCTCTTGAGCATGCTCAAAATGGAATTTATAGACATACTCAACCACTCCCAAAAAGGGAATGGTAAAAAGACATGGAAGGGACCCCAATATGTAAAACCCAAACAGAATAGGCAAGGGAACCATTTAGGGATAATGGCAAAGCCCCATCACATATAAAAATTAGTGAAACCCTTAAAAAAAATAGGGCAAAATCTAGTGCACTGATAAATAATAGGATTTGAGACTCAGGTATGGAGGCTGGGTTCATTATATTCTATATATGTAGATCTACTGAAACATTAAAACAGCATTATACTTTTAGAAAAATATATTCAATGTGTGTTAAGAATCCACCCAGGTTATTTAATATCAGCCAGGGTTTTGGAATTCTCTGGTACACTTTCGGCCAGATTTTAAAAGGCTTGCGCGTGTAAAATCCGGGGTTTGTGTGCATGGCCAGGCGTTGCGCACACCGCACGCATTTTCAAAAAGATCCGGCCACGCACGTAAACCCTGGGGCTCTTTAAAGGGGTGGACCGGGGGCGGAGTTTGGGCAGGGAGGGGCGGGACCTGGGAGCGGGCCGGGACAGTACCATTGAACGCTGTCCCAAAGACTCGCACGCTGGCAGCTGGCCAGCGCATGCAACTTACTTCAGCTCAGGATCTGATGTAAGTTGTAAATCAAAATAAAAAGGATAGGTAGGGTTTAGGGGCTGGGGAGGAGAGGGGAAGAGGAAGGGAGTTTAGGTAGGGGGGTAGGAAAGTTCCCTCCCAGTCCACTCCTTAATTGGAGTGGACTGGGAGGGAACTGGGGAAGGCCCGAATGCGTCACCGCAAGGAGTTTGCATAAATTCTTCCCTCCTTGCGGGCGTCGCCTGCACATATGTGCGCGGATTATAAAATCCGGCGTGCATGTGCGCATGGCCATCAGATTTTATAACATGCATGCGCCGGCGTGTGCATGTTATAAAATCAGCACGTCCATGTGTGTACGCTGGGATCCGCACGCACCTTATAAAATCTACCCCTATATTTCTAAATAGAAAGAGCCTAACCCTCTGTATTATACAATTTTATTGCATGCTATATATTGTATCCTTCGTATACCTTTATTTCAGAATGATTCATACAATGTTAGGCTATGGTATATTGAAGCGGATATATTTTACTACTGAGGATTGCTGTCCCTCTCCTGTCCAGACTCTGATTTGTCAGCGGGGCTTGGACCTCAAGCACAACTGCTTGCATTGTTCCAGAATTAAATACTGGGAAAATAAAAAAAAAAGATGTTAAGCATCCCAGAGACTAATGCTGTGGAAAGTGTAATCCCTGAATGTAATGGTCCTTTAAGCATTATAATAGCATTATATTTTCTAATACAGCAGTTAAAAAGCCCTTCTAGCTGTACTGTTTCAAACCACCCAAATGACAGCATTAAAAAGCAGATATATTGATTGCAAAATACACATCACAGAATATACTGTTTTGATAATGTGGGTTTGAAGTACTCAACCATTTGTTTCAATGGTGCAAAATAGACTTTGTGGAAACCTTTCAAAAGGAAAGCTGATATCCTTTCCGGATGCTAGAAGACCGCATAGTAATTTATCTAATATTAGCCACATGGTGCATGTTGGTGGATTGGTACATCTTGGAGACAGAAATTCATAATTAAAAGCAGCAGATAAGCATTTATTAAATAAGTTTCATAAAAGAAACTGTCCCATTAAGTTACATATCTAGTATAAGTCCTGAAAATCCATTGCATAAGTTCCAATAAAATAACAAATAACATTTAACAGAGAAAAGTATTTAAAGAAACTTGTATGTCCCTGCTCTACTGCTCCCCAAACCTGTACTGGTGACTCCTGCGGCCAGTCAGGTTTCCAGGATATCCACACTGAATACGCATGAGATATATTTCCACATCCTGGGCTGTGAAGACCTTGCTTCCAAAGCAGAAACCCTCTGGAGTTGGCTAGGGAGAAAAGTAAGTGCAACAAGGAACAGGACAAGAGTCAGAGAGTGAATAATCCAGCAGAAATAGAAATAAGTTAGATTCTGACCTCTTCCAGGCTAACATAATGGGGAATGTTTACTGGGAGATTCCAACACATAAGGAAACATCGCTGAGCTAGAATAGTGGAAGAAAATCCACTGAGACAAAACAACTCAAAAGGGAGAACGGTTAGGTACCAGCTGCTTTCTAGCAAGGCAGACGATCCAGAGCTTTGGGCATGACCTTTTGGAATATGGGCTTCTTTTCTGTCCTAATGGTTTATGAAGGTCCTTAGCTCACAAGTCCCTCCCATTTCATTCCTCAGAGAGCAGTTTAAGCAGCAGCAATCAGTAAGTCAGGATCTCTCTGAGCAACACCGAGTGGGTGACTCTGAATATTTATTTATTTATTTTATTTATTTACTTTTATATACCGGTGTTCGATTTCACATATCACATCGGTTTACATTTAAACAAAATTTGCAGGAACTTATGCGTTACCTTTGTAACTAATTATATTGAATAGTCACTTGCCATAAGGGATGCAGGGTATATTTGTAGAAGTAGAGTCTGCTGAAAGCATGGAAGAAAGTGAATGGAAAATCAGCTTAATGGATTCTCTCAAATAGGACAACGCCCCCCCCCCCCCCCCCCCCCCCCCGAATGCAACACCTCATTTGTTAGGAAAAGTTAAAGCTGAGAAGAGCAAAAATATACAGTAGAGCTATTAACATGCCCTGGGTGCCAGAGAAATAAGCGTGTCTAACATTCCAGAAGATACGAAAAGTACCTGTACAAAAAGATCTGACATGATCCTATGGTGTGCCACAGGAATCAGTCCTCTCACCTATCCTACTCAACATCTACCTCATGCTTCTAACTGAAATGATCAGGAAATACCAGCTCCAATGCTCTGCCCTTGCTGATGACATTCAAGTCCTTATATCACTGGGATTTGATAAGAGATATGGCCAAGCAAAAGATAAACAACCAACTTGCAGAGATCTAGAAATGGGCTTCCTCTAACAACCTCAAGCTAAATCCCAGCAAAACGAGGATTTAATTCTTGATACTCCCCCGGCCTTCTTTGTTCCATGAAGACTTAAAATTAATTCTGAATGGCATGCTTCTCGTAATAAAATCTGAGGCCCATAGCATGAGTATCCTCCTGGATACCAAATTAAACATGGAATCCCAAATGATCACCACAGTTTGAAGGAACACCTTATCCCGCGATTAAAGCATATAAAGCCACACATGGAGGGGGACAATCTGGCTACTTTGATATATACATTCATTTCTATGAGTAGATCACTGCAACATATTGTACTTAGGCTTCCCACAAAAACTCCTAAAATGTCTACCGCTAGTGAGGAACACAGCTGCACAGATACTATCTCTGACTGCAGCTGGAGACCACAATAGCTCCGTCCTCTGGAACTTACTGGCTACCAATCCTCAGGCTCCGGAACCTTCTCCCAAGTTGGTCAGATTAACCGGCAATATATTGACATTCTGCCATACATTAAAAACCTGGTTCTTTCACCAAACCTTCCCACATTATCCAGCAATATCCCCAGGGTCACTTCTAGTAAATTCAAACCTCTGACTTCTCTCATCCTAACACTCTGGCATTCATCTCCACTGTTCTTACCTTTAGTAGAAGTATGCTATGAATTTTGCAGCTTTAACAGTGATATGAAAAAGACTTACTGCTTTTCATTTTACCTTTTGGAGCAAACAAGGGACTTGGGGGGTTTAGGGCTGTAGTAGTTATTTTGGGTGGAGTTAATTTGAGGGAGAGTTTATTATGGTAGATGGTTAAGTCTAGTAGTTATGCTGATAATATTTAAGTGACCTGTGATGCTATTCACCCTAGGGAGAGTACAATGTTTTTTTTGAGTCTCTAATCTAGATTATTAATGTATTTTTATGCTGTGTTATGTATTGTATCTTACTACTGTATTATTTATATGAAAGTTTATTATATTTATTGTTTGATGTATACTACCTTGAGTTGAACTTGTTTCAAGGAAGGCGGTATAAAAGTATAACACAACATAACACTGTTTTCACTTTTTTGGTAATCCTGTACCTTGCTCCAACTACTACACTCTTCTTATCATTTGTTTTGGTCTTTCATGTATCTATGCTATGATCATGTATTATATATTGTGGGGTCAATATCCAGCAGCATTAGTTAGCCTGAAAACTCATTTTCTGGCTTAAATTTACCGGATAATATAGGGATATTGCAGGGGCATTCCGGGGTGGTAGCATTAAGTTAGCCAAATAACTTATTCAGCTAACTCTAGCCATGCCGTAGAGTAGTCCTAAAGACAGTCTGATAAACTTCTCTGGCTATCTTTAAAATAGTCGGCCATCTTCAATAGTGCAGTACCACCACTGAATATCCCTCCATAGTTAGCCAAGTGGTGCTATAATTAATTAAGCAATCTCGCCAGTGTTTGAATATTGCCCCCAATATGTTCACATTCTGTTTATTAGTATATGATTATCCTGTACCTTGCTCTGAGTAGGAAAGCCAGTAACAAATCCTTGTAATAAATAACTAATACAAATATCGTACCTTTTCGCGCAGACTACTTGTATCAGCTTTTTTAAAACTTTATTCTTCATTAGTTGCAGTCATCGTATGATGAAAGGAAATAATTCCTTCCTGTTGCAGTCAAACTCTGAGATGGACCCTTGGAGAGTTTTTCTTGTGTTGGTTTTTTTTTTTTTTTACTTAGCTATCATATAATAGTTGGCATTGGTGATCGTCAGTTGAATTTTATGAGATTTTATTCTTGGTTCTGGGCCCTTTCAGTAACAAATCTCTCTTGCATACTTATAGAAACAAAGTCCGTTTTTGAAACTTAGAAGACAGGCTGCAAAACAATAATGATTCAGGGAAGTTTTTGTGGGAGGGGGAGTGTGTGGGGAGGGAAAACTCAATTCCTCCATTCCTCCTCCTGACTTCCTGCTGCTCTCAGTGCTGCAGTTTCCTTCATGTTGGAAGGCAGCTGTCGCTTCTAAATATTTGGGGAAACCTTCAATCTTTAGCTATGCATCAAAAGCAGATACAAGGACAGCTTCATTGCCAGTAGGACTTTGATTAAACGCATTTTCTATTTTTCTGATAGCTGGGACTTTTGCGAAGAAAAGTGGGGGAATCAGCTGGGCAGTGACTAACAGTGGAGCTGCTATTTTCACTGTCTCAGAACAGTCATTCCCAAGGTAATGAGCCATGTCTTTGGTTCATTGTTGGCAGTAGATGAGCAAATAGAGGCATGGGTTGTGAAGACAGAGGTTTACTCACTCATGCAAGTGACCAAGTGACGCTATTATTAACATAACCAGTGTCTCCCTTCCAGCAGTCAATCAGAGACTTCATCATTTGAGCCATGCTCTAATGGAGAAAAGCTTTAAGTAGTTCATTTTCTATAAAGCACTAAACTGCAGACTAGCTGAGTACCTTTCAGCCTGCACAAACCCAGCTGATTTTCCAGTACAAATTATATGCATACAGTGTGTCTGAATATCATGTTGTATGGGGCTAAAAGTCTGCACATGCGCTTGACGAGCACAACCCTGAGACTTAAGGGCAACAGGGCTGTTCTCTGAATCCCAGGGCTGCAGGTTTGAGTCCTGCTGTGGAGCAAGAGAGAGAGAGAGAGGCAGGAAGATGAAAGGAGGCTCTAGAACGAGGGGTAGATGAGGGTAAATTTGTGGGTAATTTAAGGACATTTTTCATTACGGAGAGGCTGGTGGATGTGTAGAACACCCTTCCCGTAGAGGTGGTGGACGCCAGAACAGTATCTGAATTCAAGAAAGCAGGGGATGAATACAGGGGATCTCTGAGGGAATGGTAGGGATTGTAAAAGCTGAATTAGAATGTAAGTGTGGGCAGCAGGATAGGCCGTACAAACCTTTTCTGCCACCACGTTTCAATGTGTTGATAGATGACATAAAGTGCATGTATTAGCAGTACACCAATTATGCACATATCATAGCTAAGTTTAAAGGGATTTGAACCAAGTTTCTGAAATAAAAGTCCATAAACAATTATTAGCCAGGTAGACTTGGGGAAAGTCACCTCTAATCCCTACTGATCTTCGGAGGTTTCCATTTCTGAGGACTGTTTTCATTGTCTTGCTTTGAAGGTACTGCTGACTTTATCTCATCTTGATTTGCTCCGTAGGCAAAGAGACTCTATAAAGATTATTAATTTCTTTGAACTACAGTTGTTTAAGGATATTAAACAATATAAAGATATATAAAAATATAAAGATATGCCTTCTTTGTGAGATGCCTCTTATCCAATACCTCCGCAATTAAACTATCTTATGACTTTTGATTTTAAGTTATGGCCCTACTCGGGCCTTTTTTACTCTATTTACTTCCAAGCTGTAAAGCCTCCAAGTTTATAGTCCTTGTTCAATGTAACTTTCTTGCTCTCTTTCCGATTATAACTTATTGTTCCGTTTTTTGTTACAAGTTTCTATCCCTCGTTCGATGTAAACCGATCTGATATGGTATTCAACCATGAAGCTCGGTATAGAAAAATGTGAAATAAATAAATAAATAAATATTACTCCACAACTGCATGGATTTCCCCTATGACGAAAGGCTGAAGAGGTTAGGGCTGTTCAGCTTGGAGAAGAGACAGCTGAGGGGGGATCTGATAGAAGTCTTTAAGATCATGAGAGGTCTTGAACGAGTAGATGTGACTCGGTGATTTACACTTTCGAATAATAGAAGGACTAGGGGGCATTCCATGAAGTTAGCAAGTAGCACATTTAAGACTAATCGGAGAAAATTCTTTTTCACTCAACGCACAATAAAGCTCTGGAATTTGTTGCCAGAGGATGTGGTTAGTGCAGTTAGTGTAGCTGGGTTCAAAAAAGATTTGGATAAGTTCTTGGAGGAGAAGTCAATTAACGGCTATTAAATCAAGGTTACTTAGGGAATAGCCACTGCTATTAATTGCATCAGTAGCATGGGATCTTCTTAGTGTTTGGGTAATTGCCAGGTTCTTGTGGCCTGGCTTGGCCTCTGTTGGAAACAGGATGCTGGGCTTGATGGACCCTTGGTCTGACCCAGCATGGCAATTTCTTATGTTCTATGATTATATTTTTTTTATAAAAAATACATTTATGGTGGTTTATGATTACACGTTTTTCTCATCCTATTTTCAGGTTCTTGACAGCAGTATCTTTATGAACTCATCATTCTGACTGTTGTGCATTTTCATAAGAAAATATATAATTAATAAAAATGAGGTGGAGGGTTAATGTTTTGCAGACTGTGTAAATGTTACAGGATCATCTTCTTTTTGCGCATTTACAAACAAATATCACAGCATTCACGATATCTCACGTTATTGCGAAAGCATTATGTGCTTAGGAAAGGACCAGCTCATATCTGGCATAAGGACCTGCTGAGGAGGCAGCAATCTTTATTGAAAAGGCTGCCCCATTTATTCCTCTTTTTAAATTTCATTTCATTTCATTTAATGTCATTTATGAATCGCTTTCCAAATTTAAAAAAAATCACTCAAAGCGATATACAAATCTTAACATAAAATAACAAATACATAAAATATACAATACCAATTCTAAAACAAACATCACATTTAACGAACACAAGTAAAATAACATTCTAATGTGCTGCATTTCACATTATTCTCCATATAAATAGGAAATCCACTATGACACAAAAACTCTCATCCTTGGGACATCACCCAGGTTTTTAACCCTTTACGGAATTTCAACAAGTTTCTTTCTTCCCTTAAAGAGGCTGGCAACCCATTCTAAAATTTAGGAATAACTGCAAAGAAATCAGTGTATGTCTAAAAGCCTTTGCTGATGGCAGCTGGAGCATTGATGTATCTTCCTCTATTAAGATCAGCCATCCCTGTTGGTAGATTCAATAATTATTTTTGTGGTATTGCATATAATTTTCTAAATGCTGCTTGAATACGTTTGTGATATTAGACTATTTCTTTTATTTTTAGTATTTAAAGTTAGCAAGTAGCACATTTAAGACTAATCGGAGAAAATTCTTTTTCAGTCAACGCACAATAAAGCTCTGGAGTTTGTTGCCAGAGGATGTGGTTAGTGCAGTTAGTGTAGCTGGGTTCAAAAAAGGTTTGGATAAGTTCTTGGAGGAGAAGTCAATTAACGGCTATTAAATCAAGGTTACTTAGGGAATAGCCACTGCTATTAATTGCATCAGTAGCATGGGATCTTCTTGGTGTTTGGGTAATTGCCAGGTTCTTGTGGTCTTAGTTAAGATATCAGTGTATCGACTGTATAAAGTTCTCTCCCCCCACATCTCTGGCTCTGCCCCTTTTGCTCTCCTAGCCCTGCAAATATCTGTCATAAAATGCCCCTTTGTATTTATTTCCCTTTTGAATTACCTTCTTGTTATATTTTTTACTACGATTTGGTTTTTTGTTCTTTGTATTTCCTTTTATCAGTTCAATGTAAGCCGGCATGATGTGCCTTACGAATGTCGGCATGGAAAAGCCTTTAAATAAATAAATAAATAAAAATAAATAAAGAAGTTTAAAAAAAACATTCTATATCCTTGTACTCTTCATCTTGGTAAGTTGTTGCTTATTCATATCCATCTGTGGGCTTTGGTGCTTTTGCTGTTTCTTTTACTAAAATATAACGTGGCTTTTGTTTTGATTTAGACATTTGGTCCCTCCTGCTGCAGTTTCCCACGAAACTCAGTCCATGTCGAGGGACCATGTAATCAGTGCTAAATTTGGAATACTCAATGATACATCTGAAAAGTTGAATAAATGATCACAATTAATCAAAACATGGACGAACTGAGAAGTTTTTCTTGCCCTTCCTTTTTGTTTTTCCTGTGAGTTGGGCTTTCACCTGGTTTATTGTTGCTTTACAGCTATACTGCCGGGGCGGTGGTCAGCCTGCCTGTTCACCAGTTTGTGCTGCATTCTGTGCAGCTGGCTCTAAATTAAGGGTTAACCTCTGTTCCGAAGCAGGGGGTTTCCAGGTGTTTTTCCTGGTGGTTCTCTCTCTCAACCCTAGTCAGTTCTGTACTGGCCAGGCCTATGTGATTCAGCAGCCACCTGTTCTTATTTCTGTGGCTCAAACTATGCCGGTCACTGTAATCTTCAGTTCATTGCACAGTAAGACTCTTGTATTTGTTTTACCTGTTAATAAATTTTGGTTTTGAAGAAGCAGGTTCCTCTGTCCACGAGTTAGGACTGATTTAAACTGTCTGTTGAAGCAATGCATAGGAAGCACATAGGGGAGACAGAGAAATCCTAAGAGATCACATCTCCCATTGGGTTAATAAGAAGGAAGACTGATCTGTCACTAATCTAGATAGATTTGGATCTAAATTTCCAAACTCTGAAAACTCATATTTTGTTCTCTCTCTCTTCTCATTTCCGTTTTTCCTCTTCCCTCTCATCCTCTATTCCTTTTCTGTTGGCAAGAGCAGATCTAAACAGCAGTATAACTATCAGGGAACAAAAAAAAAAAAACAACGTCCTGCAATTTTTGTTTACAAACGCTGAAGGGAAACAATGTTATTTCCCAGCCATAATAAAATGCTATGCCAGCTTTTCTGGGAATCAGACTCAACCCTAGGGGGAAAGAGAGCCTATTCAAGCATAGGGCAAGTGGCCCTTGAAGTGGAATGAAACAGATAACATGATGACATAATTCAGTTATGAATCTAATTTATGGAGAGGGGGGGCCTATATTACATTCAAACAGGCATAAAACAGATTTATCTGACCATCGGTGCCCACGACGGAGCCATAAACCAGAAAGGTAATAAAAGCAATGCCCATTCAAACAATAATACTATCATTGCTGTGATGAAACAAAGGGTGACCAAGAGAGGCTGACAGGAAGGGAAACAGAGGTAAGACAGAAGGACCGGGTTTTCTGGTTGCCGCCTTTGTTTGCATAATCCAACTAAATGAAACGAGACGTGAGTGCATGGCATTTAATCTCCCTGTGATAGATATGCTGCCAGATATTGACAGACCAGTCAAGTCCTTTAAAGTAAAGGCCCTGCAAAGCACCTCATGAAGACCTTTTATAGGATGAGCTGAGAGTTGTAGATGTTTCAGAAGTCACCCATGTTTTTGTTTTCCCATTAACAAAAGTCCATTATATGACACCAGCCATTGTTTTATTGTACTCATAGAAGAAACACAAGGACAATTGTCAATACATGGCTGAATGGATATTTAGAAATTAAGGCGTAGATTTTATAAATCTATGCGCGCGCGTACAGAAGTACGCTGGATTTTATAAGATATGCGCGTAGCCGCGCATATCTTATAAAATCCGGGTTCGGCGCGTGCAAGGGGGTGCACAATTGTGCAATCTGCACGCGCCGAGCCCTGCGCGCGCTGCCCATTCCCTCCGAGGCCGCTCCAAAATCGGAGGGAACTTTCCTTCTACCCCCCCCCCCCCCCCCACACCTTCCCCTCCCTTCCCCTACCTAACCCACCCCCCGGCCCTATCTAAACCTTCCCCCTACCTTTGTTGGGAAAGTTACGCCTGCCAGAGGGCTGCTGGCGCACTATCACCCGACACGGGGGCTGGGCCGGAGGCCTCGACCATGCCCCCGGTCCAGCGCCACACCCCCAACACGCCTCCGGAACGCCCTGAAATTCGCACCGCCCACCCAACACGCCCCCCTTGCGAAGACCCGGGACTTGCGCGCGTCCCGGGGCTTGCGTGCGCCACCGAGCCTATGCAAAATAGGCTCAGCACGCGCAGGGTTTTTTAAAAAGGGTTACGCGCATAACTTATGCCCGTAACCCTTTTAAAATCTGGCCGTAAATGTGAGATATAACTCAAAACAATGTACCTTGGCCCTTTGAATATCTTTTTTCCATTACAGCAGCAAGTGTTATAAAAATAATTGCAATAATATTTATAGCCTCTTATTGGGCATTTTTGGGGGCCAAATAATTTTACTATAACCTTCATTTCATTCCATCATAATATAATATGATATCATAAGAACATAAGTGCCATGCTGGATCAGACTAAGGCCCACCAGGCCCAGCATCCTGTCCCTGTCAGTGGCCAGTCCGGGTCACAAGCTTCCAGCAGATCCCTAATAATCAATCAGCTCTGTTAGCTTTCTCAGCAGTCTACACCCTTTTACAATTCTTGAAAACAGCTGCCAGCACACCAGCCCTGTCCTGGAACTGGTAATTTGCCTGTATATTTAAGCAACTTTATGCTGACCTCATTTTGCATTGATCTGATAAAGGGGCCATAGCTACCGAGGCACAGAGATATTAATGTAGTCCAGGGGTAACCCCCCAACCAAACCGGACTTCAGGATATTCACAGAGTGAATCCGTATGAGATCTGTTGCTTGCAAATCTCTCTCGTGTAAATTCATTGTGGGCATCCCAAAATCAGGACTGACAGGAAAGAACCAGACTGAAAAGTCCCTACATTAGTCTAATAAAAAGATATCACCCACAGCTTATTTCTTGATGGTTATTTCTGTGTCTGCAAGCAAACTGCCACGGCAACCACGGTATTCATGATTTATAAAGCAGGCTTCAGAAAACAGGACATCTCACCAGCCTCCAATGCCCCACAGGTCCGTTTGACCCCTGTCAGCAAACAGACGGAAACATTACTCTAGGAAAAATCCTCACTTTATTACCTTTGAAAACCCCCTTGTGGTTTCCCCCCCCCCCCAAGATACAGAACGCTTAAATAAAAATACGACTACAAGTCATCAGGCCCTGCCCCCCCCCCCCCCCCTGCTCTTCCCGGGGAGCCTTTCAGCAGGTTCATTTCATCCAAAAGGTTTTGCTGGACAGGCTGAGCCACGTCCCTCTCACTGCCCTCCCCCCTCCCCCACCCCAGAGACTGGAAATTCAGCCCGTCATTAAAGCGGAGGGGGGAAACTCTCCCCCATGGAGCCCAAGACCATATAATGAAAAGGTAATATGTTATTATATATCATAATATAGCATTTCACACTGCACACATTGACTGGTTTCTTCTATTGTTCATGTTGGATAGGAAAAACAGAACCCTGAACAGAAATATGTAAGAACTGTGCGATATTAATTATCCTCCTCCTATACAGATTCATGCACATATACATAAAGACAGACATACATAGATGCACGCACCAGACACATGCAAGCACATGCAAATACACACGCAGATATACAAAGATATACAGCTACACAGAGATACTACTTTTGCTATTTATTTCTAGAGTATAATACACACACCTACAGACACAGTCACACACATATATACAGTGTATAATATATATGAGGAGACGTCAATAAATAAGGTGAATTTAAACTGTTTTGATGCTAGATAAATTCATCTTCTAGACTGACTCCCCCATGAGGTTATACACATAGACATACACTGATAAACCCACACACACAGACTCGTGGCTTTTCTTCCTCCTTTCCTCATCAGAATGTCATTTTCCATGCATTTTTCCCATTCCTTCCTCTCTTTATTTTTTTATCTATCGATTTAAAAATGTGTTATTAATCGCGTCGCCAATGCAAAAGGGTTGCCCAACGCGATGTGCGATATTAACATACATACATAAAATAAATAATACACAAAGATAAAGGCAATCATAAATTAGCTACAGTCTGCAATTTCTGACCCATCTCTGCAATCATCACCATACAAAAGTAACCATCCGCAACTTTTTTTTTCTGAAAAGCTGAATAATTCATTTCCAACTTAACCTCCACTGGCTATGAATTCCACAGTGTAGGTGCCATCACCGAAAATGTTCATGCTCTCAATAGAAGGTTCCCCATAATACGAATCAGCAGTGCCACCATCAATTGGCCTTGCCGAGATCTTAATTGCCGAGATAGCACACACACCACTGCAATTTACCCCTCAGATACTTGGGCCCCATTCCCCATAACGCCACGAAAAGTGCGGGTCGAACTCTTAAATTGTATACGGGCTTTCACAGGTAAGCAGTGCAACCTCTGGACATGGTCTGTCTGTCCTTCCCATACATCCCCTCATTCATACATTTCTCCATTCTCTCTCTTTCTTTCTCTCTCTCTCTCTCTTTCTCTCGAGCTGTGTTTTTATTCGGCTCTTGAATCGCTACAGGGAAGCAGCCGCTCTTGTTTTCCTCCGGATGCTGCTGTTTCTGCTGACTTTTAGGAAATGGGAATTGATCTTCTCCCCTAACTTAATTCTTTCTTTTTTATCCTCCCCAGCTTTCACGTGGCACTCAGCCAGCACTCAGAGCTCTCTCTCTCTCTGCAAACCAGGAGAATCATTAAACCTGCTAACAAAACAAGAGGAGAAAAAAGGGGAAAAGGTGCATCATGCGGCAGATAGTCAAAGTGAAATTATTATTCATTATTTAAACTTCTCATTAAACTAATGAAGCGATTCTGAAGCCGGAGGACACTTCACAGGAAGAGTTCTCTCCTTCTAGCTTCATGTGTACGTGTCCACACCCCTTGTCTGAGCTGTGCTTGTGCGTCTGTGCTCCCTCTCCTTCCGCTTTTCCCTTGTGTGCCTCTTTGTGTATGTGTGTCTCTCGCTGTGCCTCTATGTGTGTATACATATATATATATATATTTAGCATATTTTGATTTATCCACCTCTTTCTCTGTTTGTTTCGCTTACATATGTGTGTTTTTGTCTCTGTTTCTCCAAACCAGTTCTCTTCTTTTCTCACTGCTTCCTGTACTTATGTTATTTTATTATGTTTCTATGTTTACTTCCATCTTTGAGTCAGTTGTATTCTCTCTCTGCCTGTGTGTCTCTCTACCATTCTTCCTTTTTTCCTCTCTCTGCCTGTGCATACATGTGAGTGACTCATGCTTTTAAGTTCGTTTTACGTTTTCTCCCTTCTGTTCTTCCAGTTTTGTTGCTATTTTGTGGCATATCCCAGAGGACACTGACAAGGCTGAAAGAGCTGAATGCCAGCCAGGCAAAAAGCTCAGCCCATCACGCATTGGCACTGAGTCAAGTGTACATAATGCATGGCATTGGAAAAGAAGTATAAAAAGGCAAAATGAAGTGACCCCCCCCCCCCCCACCTTGCTTCATCCAACCCAAAACCATAGTTTCAATGTTACGTGCAGTTGGATGCTGAACCTCTACTGGTGGGGCACAAAGTCAATGCTGGAATTTATCAGTATTTCAGTTCTTGTCCCCGTTTCCTGCTCCTCTCTCTCTGTCTTGACTAATTGTAAGCATCATGGAGCAAGGACTGTCTCTTTCGTGTACCAGTGTACAGTGCTGCGTACACCTTGAACTGCTATAGAGATGTTTAATAGTAAGTAACAGTTGTAGTGGCGGACATCGTACAGTTAAGAAGGACACTATACCGTGACCGACAAGTGACAGACTCATTTCTTCAGAAACTCAGAGCCTTCTAGTTTTCCTCTCCCACACCGTGACTAAATGTGGAATTTAAAGTCCTGCTTTCTCACCTGAATATTTAGCACCATGAGACAGGAGGGAAGAAAACAGGGCCGACCTCAGATCTCACGCATGAACGCCTAACACAAAACGTGCTCCTCCTGGCTAGATCAAGGCTTCCCAAATCTGTCCTGGGGATCCCATTGCCAGCTGGGTTTTCAGGATATCCACAATGATTAATGCATGACATAAATCTGCATACATTGGAAACTTAGTATATGCCTAGTCATTGTGAATGTCCCGAAAACCTGAGCGACTGTGGAGTGGAGTCGCTAAGATATTGTGTGTGGTTTGTGCTTCCAGCGCAGCCTATGACAGAAGCTGGGCTGGAGCTCACTGGGTGCTCCCTCCTGACTTGCATCTTTAGGGTTTGGGGGATGGGAGGGGGAGGGGTCCAGGGGGTGGCGGGGAGCGTATTTAGATGGCGGCGTGAAAGGTCTTGGTGGCAGCAGGACATTACGATCCAGGGAAGAGACTTGTAGAGATGGGGGAGAGGTTCAGCAGTGGATCATGAGACATTTATGAGTTTCAGGGAGGAGATGTGGGGTGAGGATGCAAGGGCCGCTAGGGCATCAGTTACATTTGGAGTACTTATTTATTTATTTTTTTGGGGGGGGGGGGACACACTTTCCCAGCAGCACTTATCCGGATATCTTTTGAAGATATCCGGATAAGTAACAAGTTATCCGGCCTAACAAGGTGGGATAGTCAGTTATAAAATTAAAAATTGGCTAAATTAGACAGGTAAATTAACTCTTCCCTGAATCTCCCTGGTTTGCTTCTTTATCTGGTTAAATTAATGATTTATCTGGCTATAATTTAGACAAAAAAAGTGACTGAATACAGCAAAAAATTTCCATTTAGATGGATGACTTGTGAGTTTTCTGTCTAAACGATTTTTGAATATTGGCCTCCACGTTTTTCACCTCTTAGGAAGCCATCTAAGGTGGTGGAATCCACAGATCGTCAGCAAAAAACCCTGAAAAATACCTCTGAGATGAACCTTAAAGCCATGTTCTTTCAACCCTCTCCCCCCACCCCCAACCCACTTATCAATCCAGAGGCAGGCAAATTCCTCCTTGCACATTTGTCCAGCCTTTGCTATAAATGCATAGAGAAGGAAGACTCAGGGCACAATTAAAATGTCATTGTCGGGAAATAGAGCCCAAGCAAGTTACAGAATACACCATGGAGCAGGAAACAGTAGGAAGGAGAAAGAAAGAAAGAACTGAGTGAGCAACAATGGAGGAATTTGACAAAAATAACTTTTTTTTTCTGGGAAAGCAAAATACCCTTTATGCTGTGTAGTATTGTTATTTAATCCTCTCTTCTAGCTTAAAACTACAAGGAGTTCAAGATGTTACTATGGAAACAGCACAGAGCTTTAGGTCCCCATTCTAGTCTTTACTTTTTTTTTTTTTCCCTGAGTTATTGTGTTAAAGGCCTTTTTTTTTTTGCAGCACAAAATTTCCTTTCTGTGTTGCAGGATGAAAATGACATCTGAGTTTTCTGGAAACATGTCTTTTTCCAAGACCGGGGGAGCTGCTTAACACGGCGGCGGAATCAGATCTGTTTGATTCCTAGCAAGCCTGTCAGCTTGTTCGCGTGGCAAGAAACACACACCTGTCACTGCCAGCGTGAGCACGAAGTCGCCCCCCCTTACAATAATCAGATGCCTGGCACTTCCTGAGCTGGAGGGGGGGAAGCTGTGCGCTGCGGCTCCTTTCCGCTCGCACCGTCAAGCTGGGAGCTCAATTATAGCAATCTTCATCCAGCCCGTCCAAGGAGCCCGAAGTTGAAAGTCACGTTCAGGCAGTCCCCAGTATGCTTGTTATTGAAATTCAGAGTTTTCATTAAAAAAAAAAAAAAAAGGTTATAATAAGAGAGTCTCAGTGGATTTCCCTCACCTGATGTTGGCATTGATTTTACCACAAGGATCCCATTAGAATGCAGATTTTGGACTGCAGTGATGGCAGGCACTTGTAGCAGAGAGAACAACAGTCTTGTAAGCCATGGCTTTCTTCTTTTTATTTTAAAAAGGATGACAATAGGGAATGGGGAAGCAGATCCTCAAGTTATCTTTCCATATTACAAGGCGTGATTTCCCTTAAGAACTTCATCTCAAATATATCTTCCATATTTAGATAATTAAAGAGATGCAATGTTTGTGTCTGTAAATGTTTGACAGTATAAAATGTAAGATATTTATCTGGGGGACATAAGAACATAAGAACATGCCATACTGGATCAGACCAAGGGTCCATCAAGCCCAGCATCCTGTTTCCAACAGTGGCCAATCCAGGCTACAAGTACCTAGCAAGTACCTACCTAGCAAGTACCTAAAAACTAAGTCTATTCCATGTTACCGTTGCTAGTAATAGCGGTGGCTATTTTCTAAGTCAACTTAATTAATAGCAGGTAATGGACTTCTCCTCTAAGAACTTATCCAGTCCTTTTTTAAACCCAGCTACACTAACTGCACTAACCACATCCCCTGGCAACAAATTTCACAGTTTAATTGTGCGTTGATTGAAAAAGAACTTTCTCCGATTAGTGTTACATGTGCTACTTGCTAACTTCATGGAGTGCCTCCTAGTCCTTCTATTATCCGAAAGATAATATTCAAAAGCCATTTAGACAGATAATGTAATAGTTATCCATCTAAAGGGCTTACACAGCTATATTTAGCATTTAGCCAGAGAAGATGGGGGCATTCCTGGGGTGGGGAGTAAGCATTCTGGGGAGGAACTGACTTAACCTGTTAAGTTAACCAGCTAACTCCAGTATTCAAATTTAGCCAGTTAAACCAAACAGCTAACTCTGGTCACGTCATAGGGCTATCCTAAAGTTAGCCGGATATACTTATCAAACTAGCTTTAAGATAGCTGGGTAGGTTTATCCGACTAACTAGTCAAGCCACTCAGCAGCTGAATGTGAACTCCTAGTATATTGCAAAATGTTCATTTTCAGGCTACTTTTAATGTAGTAATATAATATTATTTTGTTGTTTTCTGGGATTGATACTGTAATAGCAATTGTGAATGGTTTTGTATTAACGTAATCTTTGCAAACTGGCATAACATATATTTTTAGACTTTTTTCACAAGTTACTCATGCCCATGTGTTTTCAGGCCTAACCTCAAGTTCCATACTGCATTAGCCAGAAAATTGCTTAAAACTAGACAAAGAGACAAGAACTGTGTATCCCTGACAAGTACATAATGAAATCACATTCCATTGAGAAACACTTAGCATTCATTAAATTCAGTCTTATTGTTGCTTTCTGCAACTTATATTACTCGGTGATTCTTCATTTTAATTCATTGGTGGTGTATATACAAGCTCACGGGAGAGAAAATTCCACAGCACAATCATCCTAACTCTTAAGTTACTTCTTTTTTAAAAACAAATATTTCCTTTTGTGCAGCCTCCATAGTACTGTATTCAGGTAAGCATATTTTAAAACAGTTCCACATAATATGAATTGCTAGAAATAATACCACCAAGGCCTTCTCTAGAGGCCAATGTACTAAGTTGTGTGGGACTTTGCTAAACTTTGCATACTATTTTGTTTTTAGCTCATGCTATTTGGCTGTCTGGAACCATATGGAAATAAAGGCAGTAGCAAAATAGCACACAGAGTTTCCCTATTGGTTTTATCACAAAATGCTTAATTACATCTCCCTGAGGTACAGTTAATTTTTATTTTTTTTTGCGATATAGTGTTTGTAAAGCATTTTTCATGTGTAGTGTAACTGTATTTTCATAACCAACGAAGCCATTGTGTGACTGAGAACATTCATCCTTGATGTGTACCTGTACTGCAGGCTTCTGCGCTGCACAGGGTGATGAAGAGAGATGGAGGAAGATAGGTATTGAACTTGGTTTGTGGGCCCTTGGGTCATGGAGAGAGCTGAGTCCACCCACAGGGAGGAGCCCTGTGGGGACTCTCTACGACAGGTGGAGTCTCAGCAGTGATGGACACAGGAGTCAGAGATATATTTATTATACAGCAAAGAGAAACCCGAGGAGCTGGTTTGTAAACTCGGTCCTGGAGTAGGAAGACCTGAGAGAGATTCTCCGGTAGTGGTCCGCAGAGCGGGGTAACCCAGGAAATACTTGCTTCTTGGTAATTCTTGTGCGTGGTAGCTCCTGTAGTGGTCCGCAGCGCGAGGTAGGCCAGAGATAGATGTTGGCAGCAGGCACAAGACAGCGTGGATACGGTTGTGGTCCGCAGAGCAGGGTAACCTGAGGATCCGCACAGCGAGAGAGAAGCAGAGTTGTAGATCAGGTCTAGTACTCACTCCGTGGTGTTGCAGTAGAAATATCGTTGTAGCAGCAGTGGAGACCCAGAGCAGGAACACTGAAGGGTCATCCGTAGAAGTAGCAAGAGGTACTCACAAAGCTGGTGAAGGTGAGACTCGCAGAGAAGGCTCTCTGAGGAGCGGATAGCCCTGAGTGCAGCAAGGCCCCCGAAGAGCGGGTACCAGAGTCACTCAGTCTGGAACGCAGGAACATCGAGGTGAAGCGTCTCTAAGAAAAAGGAATTGAGCAAGGTGGAATCCAAAAGAGAAAGGAATTAGGCAGGAAGAATCCTTGCTAACTCGAACAATGAGAAACAGGAAGGAGTTTAAATATCCCTCCCTGGGATGACATCATCAATGGGGCCGGCCCAGGGTTCCCGCCCTGGGCCCTTTAAAGACGTCCTGGAGATGCACGTGCGTGCATCTAGGGAAGTCCAGGAGGCAGGGCTTTTGCATGTCGGCGGCATCCCTGCCGCGGTTCGAGGCCTCTCGCCTATGATGTAGGCCCGGGAAAGAAGTGAAGCACTGCGGGTAGTTCCCGCAGCCTGTAGCGAGCCTGGAGGACAGTCCGGAGGGCAGGTGAGCACAGCCAGTCGCGGTGCCTGCAGCTGACCAGCGTAACAATAGGAACCTGGAGAAAGGAAAAGTGGAACATGAAAGGAACCTGCAGAGATTTGAGAACCATGTCACAGTAACCTGCTTTATCAATTGTCTCCTTCTGTCTCTTATTTATATTATTTATGAGGTTTTACTGTATTTTGATTTTATTGCTACTTGTATGTATTACTAACATAATTAAGTTTAGATTTTATTTAGTTTTATTGCTTGCCTTGTTTTTAATGTATTTATATTTACTAATAATTTATTTAATTTTATGTTTTACTTATTGCTTTATATTATTGTATTTATGTGAACCGTTGTGATGGCTCTCCCAAACGTAAATAAATATGTAAATAAATAAATAAATAAAATGAACCAGGGGATGGGGTAGAGAATTATCTGGGGGGAGGGGGAGATTATGATGAGACAAATGGAGGGGGTAGAGAAGAACCTGGGTGGGGTGGGAGATAACGGGATAGAGAAGAAACTGAGGAAGATGATGGGAGGAAGAGGCAGAGAAGTAAATGGAGAAGCAAGGAAAGTGAATAAGGCGGGTGGATGATTACAAGGCTCTGGTGTGTGAAATGCTTCTGTGTGACTGTGAGACACTTTGCTTGGGTGAGTGTGTGTCAGAATCAAAGAGATTTTCTCCATTTGCACACGTTGTATTTGTTTCAGTAGATAAGTTAATTAGGGAGGTTGAAATATTTTATTCAGTTTGTATAATAAATAAATTCCAGTATGAAGCAGGCACATCGGTTCCATTAAAAGTTGACTAATATGCTGTGAATATGTGAATGTGTTAAGCTCTGATTTTCGCATTTTGCGTGTGTTTGATGTTTCTTCAGAACTAGGTCATTAAAATTCTCATCCAGTCCGTACAGTGATTTGAGATGTTCAATGTGGCTCTTCTCATAAAAAATTTGGGGACCGCTATGCTACACCATCTGAGTTACTGCCACAAGAATTCACATAGCCATGTTAGAAGTCTTACAGTTAAACCTGGTGTCCTCTAATCTACTTGTTTCAAGGTATGTCTTTTTTTTTTTTTTTTTTTAATTATTATTCAGTAGCGTGTCTATAATTTTGCCCACTACCAAAATTAGGGTCTGATATAGTAAGCTGTTTTCCCATAAACAGAGAATGTTAAATGGCCTTCTTAGATTGTTAAATCTGAGATTATCTAGTACCTGCCTCTTGCTTTATTAATTTCAAATCACTTATAGTCAGCTGATAAGAATAATACCTGTCTACAATCACTCAGAACCCTCCCTGTCTCTAACACAGGGGGGGGGGGGTTTCGGGACCATGTGGGCGGGCACAGAGCTCCTGCGGATTTTGTACCAGTCCTCAAGGGGAAAATACACATCTACTTTCCAGTTGCCCAAGGAAAGCATCTGCGCAGATCTGCACCATTTCTATTTTGCAGGTTCTTTTCCAGGCCACAGCTATGCATATTGAAGTTTCTCCTGGCCTAATCATGCCTGGGACCATTGTATTTATTTATTTAATTTGTTAAACCTTTATTTACAATTTCTCCTCTACCATTTTAAACCAAAAGCAATTTACAATAAAACATTCATATAATTAAAATAGAAACATCACATCTGACACTTCAATATAAGCCTTTAAAATCGCTTACCTGCTAAACAATTTAGATATACTCAACTTTTAAATCATCACTTTCACTTAAAACTTTATTGGTGGTTCACTAAAAGCCTGCTGAAATAGCCAAGTTTTGAGTCCCTTTTTCATCAGCCAGTAACCTCAGTATTTCAGGCATTTTATTGCACAGAAATCACTTTTTCCCTTACTTCTCCCAAGTGTGCTTGTTGGATAGTAGGGATCGGTAAAAAACCCCTATTCACCGCATGGAGATTCCTAGGTGGAGTATAAAGGTGCAATCTAGTTCTCAGCCAGGAAGCATCTCCTTTATAAATAATAATAATGAAGTAAAGAAAGTACTTTGCATTGAATCCTGTATTGTATTGGTAACCCGTGCAATTTATTCAGAACTGGATGTTATATGATCATATTTACATGTAGCTGAAATAATTCTTGCTGCACAATTCTGTAATAACTGAAGAGGCTTAATAATCTTATTTGGGACCCCAAGTAGCAATGACTTACAATAATCTAGGCCTGAGAAGATCATGCTTTGAAGCACTAACCTGAAATCATCTACATCCAAGAATGGCTTAAGTCTCCTTCCTTAGTATTCTAAGTTTGCAATAACTAGATTTAACCACATTTTTTGTGTGCACTCCTTCGGTGCGTGGCACCTATGATGTCGCTGCTCTCCTTTTCTCCTGGAGCCCTGGTTACATCAGTGGGTGAAACATGGAGTCCAGCCAGGGAAAAGGGGGATGCTTCAACTATTTCCCAAGGCTAGTCAGCACGCAGAGCTTTCAGGTAGGAGGCAAGCTGATGGTATTAGCAGGTCAGGCAGTGTTACAATTCTACTGCCTGTGGCGTCACTGCTCCCCTTTTCTCCCGGCGCCCTGATGATGTCAATGGGCGGGGGCGTGGATCCAGCCGGGGAAGAGGGGGGTGCCATCTCCACAAAAATGCAGGTGAAAGTGGGTGTGTTGTGATACCACATATGCCCCACTTGTACCTGGATACAGGTTGGGAGGCTTTCAAAAAACTCTTTATACCCAAGTAAAATGGCTTATGAAGATTGCCTTCATAAACACTTACAGACCTGTGAGGGGGTACAGTCAGCATTTTCTTGAGCAATTTTGTATTTGGGATCTACTCCAGCAGATGGTTAAACACTTTATTAACTACTTCTTCCTCTGCTCCTGTGTGCTGCCGTAGGCACATCATCGCCTCTTTTTCTGTAGATATTGAGCAAAAGATCTTGAGCAAGATTTCTGCCTTCTGCTGGTCCCAGTTCATGCGATCCTCACGTTCTCCTTTTAGCTTTACTATTCCCACCTTTTGACTTTTCATCTCTCTCTAATATCTTTAAATAAGGTTTTAGCTCTTTTTTTATTGTGGAGTTATTTTCTTCAGTCTTTCAGTCTTTGCTGCACTAAATGATTTCCCTGCTGCCTTTGTTTTTCTTGATAATTTTGCCTGCCCACCTGCTCCTGTGGCTACTTTTTATATTTCCTGAATGATAGCTCTTACCACTTCTGCTGCCTCCTTAGGGAACAATATTACTCAATTTTGTCTTTTCCCCTTGCTAATCTGCCTTATATTCATATGTTTGTCTTCTGTTTGCTCCATTTTTATTTATTTTTTTGCTATCCATTGTCCCTTTGTACAATTCCTGATGAGAATTCCTCAACACAATCACTCATCAACTTGAAGTTAGCCCTCCTGCAAATATGAATTTGTTCAGATCTGATCTTGAACCACAAATGCAATGATCACTAAATCCTTTGCATTCCCCTACCACGAGGTCACTGCCACTGTCTCCCAAACTCCCATTGTATACTAGATCCAGTATCATAGCCCCACCTTTTCAACTAGATATTGGAGGAAAATCCTTAGTTGGTGCTGCAGTAGGTAGACTCCATTCCACATCTGGTTAATTGAAGTCTACAAGCAACATTCTCTCATTTATGTGCCATCCTTATGAAGTCTTTCCTGATGTCAAAACCTCTTTTCACTATGTGCCTTTGTAGAGTACAAAACTTGGGTTTTTCCAGACCTCCGTAATTCAGCTTCTTCCTGCTTTCTCTGTATTTCAGTGGTTACTATTATATCCCTAATATAAAGGGCTACTCTCCCCTATTTTCTCTATTTTGTCTCTTCTGAAAAGAAAAGACTATAATCCTAATTTCCATTACATAAAGTCTTGGTGATTGAAATCACACTAAAGTCTATCTCTCTTATGGTGAGAGCCGATGCAAGCCTATTTGGCACCCTAGGCAAACCTTGAAAGATTCACTCTCCCATTGGCAGCAGCTCCAGGACAGTGTTTCCTCCTACCCACGGCAGTAGCTCCAGAATACTGCTCCCTTCTTTGGCAGTATTGTCTCTGATATAGCACCCTTCCGGCCCTCATGCTGTTGGGAATTTTCTGTCCCCAAAATCTTGGCATTCTAGGCGACTGCCTAGTTTGCTTAACAGAAGTACTGGCCCTGCTTATGGTGATCTCTAGGTCAATGTTTTTGTTAACAAGACAGTGAGTATTTGCACACAAGACCCTCCACTCTTTTGCTCAATTTACTTTTGATGTCTTCTTATTTTTGCTTTACTTATTTCACTGGCATTCCCTCTTCCACTTCTGTTTGCTTCCTCTCAGGTAGCCTTATTGCATGGTTGATTTGATCCAGTTTACCTTGTTTGTGTTTGCTTGTGGTGGAGAGCAATTTGTCCTTCTCTCATGCGTAATTTAAATGCTAGTCCTGATAGGATTTGATTGGTAGGATGGCTAAGAACCACAATATCTTTCCTAAATAGATGCAAGTTGTCACCTCTTATCTTCCCCAATAAACCCAAAACTTTCTTCGCTGAACCAGTCTTTCAACCATGAATTAAAGTTCTTTGTGAGAACAATTTTGCATACTTCCTAGTTGTATACAGATTTAAATGTCCAAGATCTCTCCCTAGGACTCTGAACTATGCCTGAACTTTTTCTAACCTGTTCTAAAGGCACAGTGATATTCAGTTAAACTCTCATTTGCATTTCCCTAACTAATATCTGGATCTTCTGTCCATCTCTATAAGCTTTGGCATCTAGAAGGCACCTAATATGCCGTGCCACATTGTTATTTTCCTTCGCTACACTTCTCACTATAAAGGCTATTAGAAGTGGCCGATTCCTCCACTGGGTATTCCTGCCAATTATGTTGGGGGTCCTTGCTATGGTGAACATCCTCATCAACTTTAATATCTATTTTGGATGTTCCATGGCTGCTCCTACACCACTAATAAGGAACAGGACACAGGTAACGTTTGTTTTGCATATTAGTTCACCATTAATCTACATTACTAAAAAAAAACTCCCCTCCTTTTCTTTTGGGCAACTTACGTGCCAGTGATACTGGATTATGTGACTGTGAGTGGTTCCGCAAAACACATACTAATAGTAATTTTACCCTTTCACCTGGAAAGTTATACACAGATAGGGAAGCATCTCATTTAAAAAAAAAAAAAAAAAAGCTTCTCTGAATCTTCCAGCCCCACAGCCATTGCTTTGTATCATTATCCTCATCCTTCAATTCATTAGCCCAGGAATTCCAAAAGTAACAGCACAGATTGTTTTCATCTGAAGAGCAGGCACAGCAGAAGTTCCCGCTCCCACTCGGGGATCAGCATTTATATAACAAGAACAGGAAACGAAACAAGAACAGGAAGCAAGGTAGTTAGAAGAGAGAGAGGAGCCAATTTGGAGTTTAGGGTGCTATAGAAAAATAGCTATAGATTTATTATTATTATTAATATTATTATCAGGTCCTCTACTGATCAGCACACAGGGTCCAACCAAAAGAGGTACAAGAACAACACAATGCAGAGAAAATGGCTGACATTCCTTAATCAAAATGGAGTTTTTGCTTCTGAGAAATTAAAGGTGAATTTTCAAAGGCTTACTCGCATAAAAAAGGCCCATATACGTGTGTATGTGGCCCGATCATGCATAATGAGTATTTTAAAAGGGGCCGCATATGCAAGCAAAGGTATATGTGTGTTGGATATGTTGGGGGCAGGTATACAACATATTTAGGTATTTTAAAAGCGAAGTATATGTGAACATGATCCAACTTATGTGTGTTCATTTATTACTGCTCCTTTATGTACCAAAGTGCAAACTTCCCTTTTGATTTTTTACTTGGTATTTGATGTGTTAGCTTCTCCAGGTGAGTGGACACAGAAGCAGGCTAGGGGGTGGGAGGGAGTGTACCAAGGACAGACTGGGACATACTGGGGCCAAATTGAGTCATACGGGGGCGGGGGGGTGTCACTTGGACACACAGGGTCATACAAGAGGGGGATGGGAGTGAGGATACCTGGGATAGACTGCACCATTCTGGGTGATATCTGGAACATGTTGGTTTACACTGAGGATTACTGGAACAAACTGGAGAATAACTGGGGCATACAGGGATATAAAGGAGGGTGGGAGTGTGTGTTACTGAGACCTAAGGGGGGGGGGGGAGTCAGTAGTGAAGATAACTTTTCAAAATAACTCTAATTGGGTTAAGGAGGGAGAGAACAGAGGAAGAGGAGGTGTTACCACCTACAGAGAGTCTACAAGATTAGGGCACAGTTTTTGGATCTCTCAGAGGAGCAAGTCATGTGCAGGTTCAGGTCCAACAAGGAAATCATACTGTGCCTATGCCAGTAGTTAGAGCAGGACCTGCAACCTACCACCCAAAGGGGCCACACCTTACCAGAAGAGCTAAGTCAGGAGGAATTGCAGGGGATATATCACCAGAGTCAATGGCAGGCTATATAAGAAAGGAAAACTCTGATACAAAGAAATTTTAGAAGGTGAATGTGCATTTATTTACATGGTGTACTCTGTGGGGTAGATTTTCAAAAAACGCGAATAGGCGTACTTTTGCTGGCGCATCAGGCACAAGCAAAAGTACGCTGGATTTTAGTAGATACGCGCGGAGCCGCGCATATCCACTAAAATCCTGGATCGGCGCGCGCAAGGCTATGAATTCTGTATAGCCGGCGCGCGCCGAGCCGCGCAGCCTACCCCCATTCCCTCCAAGGCCGCTCCGAAATCGGAGCGGCCTTGGAGGGAATCCTCTAACGCCCTCCCCTCACCTTCCCCTCCCTTCCTCTACCTAACCCACCCGCCCGGCCCTGTCTACAACCCCCCCTTACCTTTCTCCGGGGATTTACGCCTCCCGGAGAGAGAAGTAAATCCCCACGCGCCAGCGGGCCTGTTGCGCGCTGGGACGCGACCTGGGGACGGGTACGGAGGGCGCGGCCACGCCCCCGGACTGCCCCGGGCCGTAGCCATGCCCCCGCACCCGCCCCCAAAACACTGCCGACACGCCCCCTAAACGCCGCGACGACCGGGCCCGCCCCCGACACGCCCCCCTCGGAGAACCCCGGGACTTACGCGAGTCCCGGGGCTCTGCGTGCGCCGGTGAGCCTATGTAAAATAGGCTCACCGGTGCGCAGGGCCCTGCTCGCCTAAATCCGCCCGGTTTTGGGCGGATTTAGGCGAGCAGGGCTCTGAAAATCCGCCCCTGTGTGAATATGTTACAACTGTTGCTGCCCGATGTCTCCACTCCGCCCTCCTTACCTCTTTGGCGAATCCTCCCGCGGTTGATGGACATCTGGCTGCCGCGGCGTCTGCCTGCCGTCCTCTCCGGTGTCCCCGGTCCGGCTTGGGCGTTGCATCCCGCCATGTTATTCAGCTGCCATAGGGTGCACGCACCGCGCGGCCCTGCTTCTTATTCCTTCTTTGGCGCGAACCTCAGTTGCGTCCCCCTGTGATGACGTCACGCATACCGGATACAAATGTCTACTCTGCTAGCTATTCGAGTTAGCAAGGTGATGGGACTCCTTACAGATGGGATTCGCTCTTTCCATAACTAGCTACTCTGTCTCTCCTTAATTAGACTTACTCTATCGGGGTATCCGCTCCTCAGGGGTCTCTCTCTTCTTCAGGTTGCTGTCTGGAACCGGTACTCGCTCCTCGAGGGCCCATGTTCCTGGACTCGCTGCCTGAGCTCGCTGCCTGAGCTCACTTCTGCTTAGAAGAAACCGCTGCCTACACCATCAGTGAGTTACCATCTAAATTCTCTCAGAGCTGTTCCCTGGAACCAGGTACTCGCTCCTCGAGGGCCTGCCTCTATTCCAGCTTTTGTGTTACCTTCCAGGAGAAACCGCTGTGTGAGTATCAACCAAGGAGGCTCTATACCAGAACCCTGTGTATGCTCCACTGTACTCATTATCTCAGTTTCTCTCCACTATAGCACAGCTATTGAGTGATCGCTGTTCCAGTGTCCTGAGGGACTACAAGCCCAGCCGGGCTTCATCTCTACTCACTACTGCCACCTCTGGTGGCTTCTCAACTCTGTTTAATAAAAGATAATTCTGTGTTGTGTGTCCTAAAGCTGAGCCTGACCTGTGGCCCCTCACGGGACTCCCCGCCGTGGGCATGGTCATCTGCCACAGTGTCCAAGGGTCTACCCAAAACCTTACAAACAATAACAGAATAATATATTACATGGCATTTGTGCTTCTTGGGTCACCCTCTCTTTCAGGGTGGGAGAAGCTCAGGTGCCTTTGTACAATTCTGGCACTCCTCCACAGTGGTATCCTGTTGCAGCTGATGCTGCCCTCGGAGGGCACAGGACCTAAGATCAGTGGAGCATCAATGGAGCTAATGGAGGGGCCTGCAGTGCTCAGAGTCAGCTGAGATGTGCTGGCAGCCTTTCCTCCTCAGTCACCTGTTCCCTCAGAGAGGTGGGAGCATCTCTCAGTGGTAGTGGCAATGAGTAATGATGCAGGCTGCATGGGCAGAGGTGCTAGTGGCATATGAGAAGGTGGTAGAATGATGAGGCAGTGGTGGAGACATACATAGGCTCAGACAATGGGGCAGGTTGAGCGTCGGCCTGGGGAGACACCATCAGCCTGGTGCAGCTACAAAGGCTGGTAGAGTCTGCATCCAAGAAGCCATAAAATAGTATGGAGGTGGTGGGGGCTGTGGCTGGCAGGGGGCGCATCCTCTGCAGCATCTCGCTCCAAACTTCATTCTGGGGCTCCATTGCTTCTAGAATGCCCTCTTGCTCCTGCTGAACTCTCTGGATCTCCTGCCTCAGGCCCTGCATCTCAGTTCTGCCATCTCCTCTACTATTTGGTCATTCAGTTGTATTAAGTGGTTCTCTACTGGTGTGACCAGCATCTCCTCTTCTTAAGGAGAGACAAAGTTCTCCTCTGCAAAGCTGTGCTCCTCCTGGCCAACTGCAAGCTGCTGGAGATATGGTGTACATGATAGTGTAGCAGTCACCTGGGCCTTCATCATAGGCTGTTTCTGCTCAGAGGCTAAGTGTTCCTCTGCAGCTTCCCAATCCTCTTCACTGCTCTCGTCAGGGCTAGGAGGTAGCCCCCGAGAGCGCTGCCTTGCCCGTCAGTGACCACTGGGTCCTGGTCCATCTGAATTCTCTTGTGGTTGACCCTCCCCTGGAAAAAGGAAGAGTGTACGTGCGTTTAATGTACATTCAATATGGCTTGTTCTCTTCACAGACACTGGAACTGATTCTCTGCCTGGCAGAACAGCTCCCTGGGTCCATATCTAGCACCCCTAGCTGCACCATGAACTATATAGAATGCATTCCTATGTGACTATTGCTGGTCTGAGTGCCCTCAGTAGGACAGAGATTTCTTCAGATGTAGCCTGTCAGCTGTCAGCATTGTGGTAGTATGCAAATGATGTGCAGCACTCCCCCACTGGTGGCAGTATAGGGGAGGTATCTTCTAAGAGGAGGGCCTGAGCAGGGTTGACGAGAAAGTTTATAGCTATGGACTTATGGGAAGTGAAGAAGAGTGCACACAGAAAGAGGGTCCAAATAGCCGAGGACTAGTGTATAAGGAAGTACAGATAGGGCTTTCATGCCTAGGAATGGTCACAAGATTTAGAGTCTGATTCCACTCCAAGCAGCCCTCGGCTATAAGGAAAGTGAACATAACATGATTAAAGTGAACTATCATCTACTATGGGAGCCCTGGATGGAAGTGGTACCTATCCCAAAGACCTGACCAGTGAAGTGAATCTGGAGGTGGCAAGACAAAGGGATATTGTTGATTCTGTGGGAATAATAGAGACTGTGGCTACACTAGGCAGAAACGTTTCTAGATTAAAAACAGTTTACAAGCCAGGCTAGCCAGTATGAGCATGGAGAGGGGTTGGTTTTTGCTGTGCATTTCTCAGACACCCGTATTAAGGATGGTAGGCCTTCAATTTCTGTAGTAAAGGAAAGAGAGCATTTCTTTTCAGTGACATCTGGAGCCTATGAGACATGGAGATAACTTAGCTGACCTTTAGTTTCAGTAGCAGCAGCTTCCAGTGAATGCAGCTCCTATCGGCACATCTATATCACACCTCTTCTCTATTGTAAAGTGTACAGATGCAGAAAGGGACACCTCATGTGTGCTCTTTATCTCCATATGCTATGATTTTGTTAAAGGGATACTTAATTGTTACTTTATGTAATAAACTTCTGCTTGTGGCTTAGCAGCATTCACAACTGGTGCCCTGGGGGGAGGGGGGGGGGGGGAAGTGGTACATATACATTTTAACCTCAGATTTGAGGTCTCTCTTAACTGGCAGCTATTTTAGTGATGCAAGGTTAACACAATAGGAACCAAATCCAAATGCTTGATGTAAGAGTAGATAAAAGGGGGTTAATAACGAGTGAGCAAACCTGCATGGCAAGCGACATGTGCGGGTCAGAAAGGTTTGGCTATAGGATGTCCATAAAGGGACTTTACTGTTCTGGAAAATAAACCATAGTATGTAATAGATAATGGACACACACAGCCAAAGTAAATATAAACTTTTAAAGCTTTTATGAAATGATTTAAAAATTAGCAACTTTAAAAAAAACGACCTACAATATAAAAAGTAAAATGGCAAATTACTAGAAGAAAAGGAGCTTCAACCTGTATCATAGCGAAAGCACTCTGACAAACCTCATTTACCTTTTCCACCTAACCTCTACAATTTTGTAAAATAACCTTAATTGTGTTTTTTTTTATTTCTTCAAGTATAATTACTTCTCCCCACAAAATGTTTTCTTTTCCTTAGCTTAACTTACAGAAACATAGAAATGACGGCAGAAAAGGACCAGTGGTCCCATGGCAGTATCTGTCTCACCGTGCAGCTTACCCCCGTGGATCAGGCAGTGCTGCTTGACGTGCTTTGCTTATGGACTTGGCCGTAGAAGCAGTCCTGTGTTTTTTCCTTAATGTCTGCGCAGCAGTACCCCAGACTGTAAAAAAAAAAAAAAAAAAAAAAGACACGGCTCGTATCGGTTGCATCTAAATCCAAATTTCTCTTTCCTTTCCTCCCCCCACACCCCTCCTTCGAAACAGAGAGTGATGTTGCAGATGCATTAACAGCATCCAGGCTTACTGGTTAAGGGTAGTAATACCATGCCTTCTGTTAACAGTAGTAACTGCTGCTCTGTGCTAGTTAAACACCCACCCCCCTCATGCTTATCAGTTCTGCAGATCGTAAACCTCCTTGGTTGCTGTCTGAATCCAATTCCCTTTTTTCCTGCCTTTGAAGCAGAGAGCAATGTTGGAGTTACATCATAAGTATCAAGGCCTAGTGGTTAAGGCGAGTAACCGCCACACCAGCAAGTTAACTCATGCACGCTTTCATCGTTTCCTTTAGGACTTGGCTGTTGAAGCAGTCCTGTGCTTTTTCCCTTATGTCCACATAACAGTATCCTGCTCAATTGTCCCAATTCATAAACTCGAGTACTTACAAGACCCACAACGGGACATTGACAATGTTTCACCACCTACAAGCACCTTCTTCATGGCACGAATCTCAAAAACTTCATAACGGCCTATCTGGGCTCTGCTTAGCAAAAAAAAAAAAAAATGGGACAGGGATGGAAAAAGCTAGGGATCAAATTATATACATTTTAAAAAAGGTCCCGAGTCAGGTCACTCTGTGGTGGCCTCATGTTGATGAGCTTATAAGCTGCTTTGAGGCATTCAAGTCTCAGCAAGTCACCCAACTATAGCTACCAGACTCCTGAGTTCCTCTCATCTCCTTCACCATCATTTGCTCTCGCCAAAACATGCTGAGACACCAACTCATTGCCTGGAGCTGGCGCTCCAGACACTAAACCAGGTTCTGGAGCTACTGGAAGGGTAGCAAATGGTGGCAGGAAGGATAGACGGGGTCTGAGCCTCCCTCAGCCAACAAATGCTGGCCAGCTTGAGCCCCAAAATTCTTAAATACTGGATCATAAAGGGAGGGAGGCTCTACTAAGATGGGAAGAGGGATGGGGAGGGTACCTTGGGGGGGGGGGAGTGCTGGACTGCCACTGCTGGATCCCCTCCTGGTGGTGGTGGAGGGGATTTCTCTGGTTGCTGCTGCTGCTCCCCAGTGCTGGCATTGGCTGAAGGAGTTCAGCCTCCTTCGTCTTCTTCAACCTCTCTTCAGCATCCTCCTCCTCAGATGATGATGAGGAGTTATCATCTGTGAAAAGAACAGAAAATGTGTATCACATTGTGTTCTTCCATACTCCAGGCTGTGATGTGCAAGATCATACAGGCAGTTAGAGGGAATTCCTTTTCTGTGAGACATGTAGGTATAGGGCTCCTAGCTATGGGACACCCAAGTCATATAGGTGATGGCAAGACCATAGAATGGTTACTTGAAATATGGAAGCTTCAGTTCAGCAGTATTTTACTAGATGGTATCTTGTTTGTGATATTTATTTATTTATTTTTAATTTTTATATACCGATGTTCCTGTGTAGGATACATATCGCACTGGTTTACATATAAACTGAACAATCGCCGTGAGGCGGATACAAGGAACATGAGGTATAATGAACAAAAAGGCAACAAAGAACATTTGGTACAATAGAAATATACTAAGGTATAATAAAAACATAGGGCTATAAAGGATGAAACCTCAAAATTATACTGAGGTATAATATAAACATAGGGCTATATAGGATGAAACCTCAAAATAAACTTAGGGGAATGCCATGATAATGGGAAATACTGGAGTAACTGATGGATAACCGGTAGAGCTGAATCAGCTAGCGGGCGGTTACTGTGGGAGGATTATCTCTCCACGAAGGCCTGGCTGAATAGCCATGTTTTCAGCTTCTTTTTAAAAACCAGGGGGCAAGGTTCTTGGCGGAGGGAGGGAGTTCCAAAGGGGGGGACCAGTTGTGGACAGGGCACTCTTCCTTAATGAAGTTTTAGCAGGAGGGGTGTAAAGAGTGTCTTTGTATGCTCTTCTGATCAGTCTGTTTGAGATGTGTGGCCGTAGTTGGAAAGTTAGATTGAGGGGGGCGATATTGTGAAGGGCTTTATGGATCATCATGAGGGCTTTGAAGAGAATCCTGAATTTGACTGGTAACCAGTGAAGGTTCTGAAGGATGGGGGTGATGTGATCTCTTTTGTTGGCGTTGGTAAGTATCCTGACAGTCGCATTCTGGACCATCTGTAAGGGTTTAATGGTGTTAGCCGGTAGACCCAGAAGAAGGGAGTTGCAGTAATCAACTTTTGACAAGATGATTGATTGGAGCACCAAGCGGAAGTCCCGGAGGTGTAGGAGTGGTTTTAGTTTTCTGAGTACTTGCAATTTGTAAAAGCATTCCTTGGAGGTGTTATTGACAATTTTTTTCAAGTTAATCTGGTTGTCAAGCAGAACACCCAGGTCTCTCACGTGTGGTGCATGATTAAATGGAATTTTGGATAGTTGGGAGGAGCTGGGTGAGTTGAGAGGAATGTTGTTGTTGTCTTGAGCTATTAGAAGGATCTCTGTCTTGTTGGTATTGAGGACAAGGTTGAGACTAGTGAGAAGTCGGTTGATGGCCTGGAGGCAACTATTCCAATGGGAGCATGTTTTGTGAAGGGACTCTGTGATAGGGATGAGGATCTGAATGTCGTCCGTATAGAGGTAGTGAGTTAAGTTTAGATTGGTGAGTAGATGGCAGAGCGGGAGGAGGTAGATGTTGAATAGGGTGGGTGAGAGAGATGATCCCTGGGAGACTCCCAAGTTGGATCTGACTGGATGTGATCCTTTATTATTGATCCTCACTTTGAAGAACATGTTTTCTAGGCAGGATTTGAACCAATTGAATGCAGTGCCCTTGATGCCAATGTCTGCAAGTCACTGTAATAGAATAGTATGGTTCACGGTGTCAAAGGCTGCGGATAGATCCAGAAGAGCAAGAAGATATGGTTGACCTTTTTCCAAGTTTAGGAGGATGGTGTCCGAGAGGGAGGATAGTAATGATTCCATGTTTAGTGACTTACGGAAGCCAAATTGTGTTGGGGCGAGAATATCATTTTCTTCCAGGTATTCAGATAGCTGTTTGTTTACGATTTTTTCCATGAGTTTGGCGATCATGGGCAAATTTGCTATTGCGTGGAAGTTGGCTGGGTCTGATGGTGATAGGTTGGGTTTTATTAGTAGAGGTTTCAACATTGCGAGCTTGAGTTGGTCTGGGACAAGCCCTTGAGCAAGAGAGCAGTTTATGACTTCTGCTATAGGCTTGGCGATGATATTCGAAATGGTGAAGAGCAGGTTGGACGGTATGTGGTCTAAGGGGTGTGAAGAGGGTTTAATTTTCTTGAGGATATTTTCTATTTCAAGAGAAGACGTGGACTCAAAGGAGACCAGAGATGAGTTTTGTTAATGACAGGAGGGGGGTGAGAGGGGGCAGCGGAATGGGTGCCGTGAGGGGCGCTATGAGGGTGGCAATTTTTTTCTCAAAGAAGTCTGCCAATTCTATGGCTTTACTGGTAGCTTGGTCGTCTGGAATGAGAGGAGTGGATGGTTTGGTGAGGGCTGATATGTAGGAGAAAAGAGCTTTGGAATCGAAGATGAAGTGATGGATCTTTTTTGAGAAAAATTCTCTCTTTGTTCTGTTGATGACATTCCTGTAGGCATTTAGGCATGATTTGTAGGCCGCTAAGGTTGTGGTGGAGGGATTTTTGTGCCAACTATGTTCGTGACTTCTGAGATCCTGCTTGAGGGACTTCAATTCAGGTGTGAACCATGGTTTCCTGTTGTCCCTATCTGGATGAAGTGTTTTTGTGATCGATGGGCAGGTTTGTTTGGCTACTTTGCTGGTGATGTTGGTCCAGGAGGAGGTCGCCGTGTTGGCAGAGAGGTCTAATTGAGCTAATTCATTGGAGAGTTGTGTACTAAGGAGTTCTCTGGAGCAGGGTTTCCTGAAAGTTACCGAGGTTATAGGGAAAGCCTGGGGAGGGTGATCCTTGATCTCTAGGGCCATGGAGATGATCTGGTGATCCGACCATGGGACTGGAGAGCAAATTGGATTGGCTGCTAGCGAGATGCCCTCATTTATGAAAATGAGGTCTAATGTGTGGCCTGCTTTGTGGGTTGGACTGTTGACAATTTGTCTGAATCCCAAATGGCTGAGTGCGGTGAGTAAGGTTTTGCAGATCAAAGAGAGTGGCCGGGCGTCCACATACAGGTTAAAGTCTCCCATCAGGATGGCTGGTTTGTCCGCATTGAAGTGCTTTGCAATGAGTTCAATGACCGGAGAAGGATCGGAATCTAGTGTTCCTGGAGGGGTGTAAATTAGGCCGATTTGAAGAAACCTTGATTTAAAGAAGGCGAATTCTGTGAATTTGGAGGTTGATTCTGTGTCAGTGTATGTAGGGTTGGGTAGTGGTCAAGGGCCATAGTGCAGCAGATAGTGTAGGGGTGTTTCTAAGATAAGGGAAAATACTACAAGTGGTAAGAATTTTAGGAGTGGGGTTTGAACAATCTACAGAATTTCCATCTAAGCCTGAGGATGCTTTCTGAAAACGTTTCACAACCTTGCTGCCCATGACTCAGAGAAATGCCAAGGTCTTTTGAATGCTCCCAGGTGCATGAGCCCTTTGTGCTGCAGTCTAGTTGACGTAGGCTTGAGGGTGAACCCCCAAGGCCTACACCAGCAGCTGGCGAATGTGCCCTTTAGCGGGACAGTACGTAGCTTCAACTTTACCAGTCACCTTCCCCGCAGGTTGAGCCATTGTGTTCTCGTAGCTGGCAAGACTTAAGTAGGTTCCTAGGGCAATGAAGATAACTGAAATCCAAAGGCACAATGAGGTAAGGGCAGGCAGCAGACTAATGGAGTCAGAGACAGGCCAAGGTAGGGGTAAGCAGTTAGCAAATGTGGTAAAGGTCCAGGCAAAAGGTCAAGATCCGGAAAGTCAGGTCAAAGGTGGATGAAGATACACTGAAGACACTGGACAAGACGGTTAGGACAAGGGTGCATATAGATTCCCTACCATGACCTTCAGCATGTGAAGCATTTCTCAATACTCTGTCTGCCTTGGGTTGGGAATAGATTTTAAAGAATGCTATACACAAGGCTGAACATACCCTTGATTTAATATTTATCAATAATGATATTGCAGAATGTACTCCTGCTCCTTGGTCTGATCACAGACTAATATAAGCTATTATATCCTTTAAATCTAACCCTTCTGCTGTCCTGGATCATGAGTTGAATGTCTCATCGTAAACTCGACTTATCAGCTGCCTTCGATACGGTAGACCACCAGATTTTAATTCGCTGGTTGTCTGAAATTGGTCTTAGTGGCATCACTCTACAATGGTTTGACTCTTATTTAGAGAATCGATCTTTTCAATTGAAAACTGGCAACTCAATATCCCAAAAAATTAGTTTGGATTCTGGCGTACCACAAGGATTATCTTATCTGTCATCCTTTTCAATATTTATATGTTACCTTTGTGTCAAGTGTTAGCTGGTTTAGGGATCACACATTATTTATATTCTGACGACATTCAATTTCTGGTACCAATTAAAGACAGGATTGATAATACTCTGAAATTAGTTGGGATTTATATTTCTGCAATTAAACAATTATTAGTTCATATGAAATTGGTTTTGAACCTAAATAAAAGTGAGATTATATTATTAAATAGAAAACTGAGTTTAAATAACTCTTTCTTTTTTCAAATGGATTCTACTGAAATTAAATTTGTCACCTACACACGAGACCTGGGAATAATAATTGATAGCGATCTGAATATGAGAAAGCATATCAGTAGAAAAATTAGAGATGGATATAATAAACTTCTTACATTAAGATGATTAAAACCTTTTTTCACTCTAATTTTCATACTGTACTTCAGTCATTATTATTTTCAAACTTAGATTATTTAAACTCCATTGTACTTGGCCTTTCGGGAAGTACCATAAGACCATTGCAACTTTTGCAGAATGCTACATCTAGGGTCTTAACTGGAAGTAGAAGGTTCGATCACATCATGCCAATTTCGATTTCACTGCATTGGTTACCAGTTAAATTTAGAATTGATTTTTTTTTTTTTTAAATTTATACTTTATTTGATTTCTCATACATTTTACAATGAAAAGAAAACAAGTAAAATTGGCTTCTAATACATCAAATTCAAAACTAGGAAAACAATATCTATTCCTCATTTCCCATAACTAAGTCCACTTTATGAGGAGCTTACAGTAAAAAGAAAAAAAATATAAGAAAATAATCATACATTTATGAACATCTCAGGAGAATATACACTTTTATAACCAGTATACAATATATCCATATTCACGATTACAACTCCTCAACTACTTTTATCCTTAAGAAAAAGTTCTAGATGGGAAGGATCAAGGAAAACAAACTTGTTTTTGTGTAGTGTTATAATACACTTACACGGGAATTTGAGAAAGAAGGTGGCTCCAATAGCCAACACTTGCTGTCTCATCAAAAGAAATTGTTTCCTTCTCATCTGAGTACTTCTTGATACATCAGGGAAAACCTGAACTATCTTACCACAGAACAAGAAACTTTTATTTTTAAAATATTTTTGCAAGACTAGATTTTTGTCCTGTTCAGCAACAAAGGTAACTATCAAGGTTGCCCTTGTTGGAATATTATCTTCAGAGGCCTCTAAGAATGATGTTAGATTAGGGCTATTATCAACTAACACATCTATCCCACCTTCTGGGGCTAAACCTTCTCTCCTGGAATTGGGTAAATAATATATCTTAGAAATAAGAATTTCAGATGTAATACTCAATATCTCTTTGACATATTTTTTAAATAGTTCTTGCGGCGATAACAATCTGGTAACAGGAAAATTTAAAAAACATAAATTTTTCCTCCGCATATCATTTTCTAACCCTTCCAGATTTTTATATATAACCAGAGTATCTTTGATGAAAGTAGTCCCAGTTGTCTGTAAAGCTGTTACCTGAGAGTTCATAGCAGTATTAGCGATTTCAATCTGTTCTATTCTTTTCCTGTGGTCGTTCAGTTCCCCTTTTATCTCACTAGAGAAAACAGTAGCTTGGGCCATGGATTGGGATAGCCTCCTTTCCATGTTTGTAATCTCTTTCCAGATGTCTACTAGAGATATATTCTCTGGATCTGGTGCAGCCATTCCCTCCTCCTCACCTTCAATACTGTCTGCAACCTGTTCCAGGGGATCCTTATCTCTGTCTTTAGTTGTTACCACCTCACCTGTGTTAGGGGTATCTAAAACATTTACCCCAACACTTCCTGAGGTGCTTATGGATATCTGGTGGTGGGCAGGACTAGCTGAAGCCCCAGACGATAAAGATACATTTTGAGGAGCCTCCACAGAGGTATGACTCACCCTTCACACCAAGTGTAAGTCCATCAGTCCTCTTTGTTCTTTTGCCACCGGTGTAGATGTTAATACCTTCATTTTCCGCTTCTTCCCCATTTAAATGAAGGATTCTTCCTCCTCAAAATTTTTCTCCAGGGGCGCGCCCCTTTGGCGCGCGGCTTCGGCTGCGCGCCGGCGGCTGCGCGCCACTGCTCTGCAGTTTAAATGCAGTCAGCTGGCGTCGGGTAGTGATGACGTCGGGTGGGGCGGGAGACAGCTCTCGTAGCTCACCGGCACAGTCCCGTTTGCCCTCGCTCCCTTTCAGGTGCGGTTCTCCTCCTCTAAGGCTCCCAAATACTGCTGCTGCTCTGCAGTTTAAATGCAGTCAGCTGGCGTCGGGTAGTGATGACGTCGGGTGGGGCGGGAGACAGCTCTCGTAGCTCACCGGCACAGTCCCGTTTGCCCTCGCTCCCTTTCAGGTGCGGTTCTCCTCCTCTAAGGCTCCCAAATTCTTCTGCTGCTCTGCAGTTTAAATGCAGTCAGCTGGCGTCGGGTAGTGATGACGTCGGGTGGGGCAGGAGACAGCTCTCGTAGCTCACCGGCACAGTCCCATTTGCCCTCGCTCCCTTTCAGGTGCGGTTCTCCTCCTCTAAGGCTCCCAAATACTGCTGCTGCTCTGCAGTTTAAATGCAGTCAGCTGGCGTCGGGTAGTGATGACGTCGGGTGGGGCGGGAGACAGCTCTCATAGCTCACCGGCACAGTCCCGTTTGCCCTCGCTCCCTTTCAGGTGCGGTTCTCCTCCTCTAAGGCTCCCCAAATTTAGAATTGATTTTAAAGTTCTCTGTCTTTTACATAAATGTATTCATGGTGAAAAAAATAGAATGACCTAATGCTGTATTGCATCTTTATACCCCTCAAAGAAATAAAAGATAATCTAATAAAGGTCTTCTGGTGGTACCCTCCATGAGTACGGCCCATCTTAGTGAAGTTAGGGAGAGAGCTATATCAATTGCAGGTCCCAAATTATGGAAATCCTTGCCAATAGATTTGAGGCTGCAGGCAAATTTTATGATTTTTAAAAAACATTTAAAAACATGGTTATTTAAAAAAGCTTTTGAGGATAGTGAATAATCTGATAATAACGTGGCATGAATGCTTTTTTATTGAATCTGACAAACAAGGAATAATCTGATTTCAAGGTGGTATGGTTGTTTTTCATCGAATTTGATAAGAGGCACATTTTTTAATAGTATTTTCATTTCTTTTAGTTTTACCTATTACTCCTATAACTTTGTTTTATTTTCATAACTTATTTGTTTTATTATGATATTTTATTGCATTTTTAATTTTAGAATTACTTGATTTTATTTCTCTATTGTAAACCTTTGTGATAGAATATGGAACAATGGTATATAAAAGTTTTAAATAAATAAATAAAGGAGAGACTGGACTAGGAAGGCTAGAGAAGACAAGGCTGGATGAGTATAAAGAAAACAGGAACCAGGAATTCTAGGCAACATGTATTACAAGGCAGGAGACCTATTGTTGAGGTGAGGTAATGCTGTGATGCCCTTGCTTTAATAGGCTGGTTGACCTGATGTCATCGGAGGGCACCGCTCAGTGTTTTCCACCATGGTACCCATATAATATGCACACCTAAGGAGGTTCTAGGACAGGCCCTTCTTTCCTCCCGTCCTGCATTTACCAAACTGAATTGCACAAGACTAAGAACCTTCAGCTGCTATGCTCCCAAAATCTGGAATGAGGTTTCTTTACCCATCTGCCAGGCATCAAACTACTTCACTTTCTGGAAGAAAGCCAAGGCATGGCTATTCAACCCAGCCAGCTCATTAGGAATATTAAACATTTTCCCATACTTGTTCTTTATGGCACTCAGTGTACTACATTTAAACATGTCTAAGTCTTAATGCCTCGATATTGCTCCATGGTGAGACCACACCTTGAATACTGTGTACAATTCTGTGTACAATTCTGGTCACCGCATTTCAAAAAAGATATAGTTGTGATGGAGAAGGTACAGAGAAGGGCAACCAAAATGATAAAGGGGTTGGAACAGCTCCCCTATGAGGAAAGGCTGAAGAGGTTAGGGCTGTTCACTTGGAGAAGAGACGGCTGAGGGGGGATATGATAGAGGTCTTTAAGATCATGAGAGGTCTTGAACGAGTAGATGTGACTCAGTTATTTACATTTTCAGATAATAGAAGGACTAGGGGGCATTCCATGAAGTTAGCAAGTAGCACATTTAAGAATAATTGGAGAAAAATCTTTTTCATTCAACGCACAATAAAGCTCTGGAATTTGTTGCCAGAGGATGTGGTTAGTGCAGTTAGTGTAGCTGGGTTCAAAAAAGGTTTGTATAAGTTCTTGGAGGAGATGTCCATTAATAGCTATTAATCAAGTTTACTTAGGGAATAGCCACTGCTATTAATTGCATCAGTAGCATGGGATCTTCTTAGTGTTTGGGTAATTGTCAGGTTCTTGTGGCCTGGTTTGGCCTCTGTTGGAAACAGGATGCTGGGCTTGTTGGACCCTTGGTCTGGCCCAGCATGGCAATTTCTTATGTTCTTATGTAATCCACTTTGAGACCAAACCTGGCAAAAAGCAGAATATCAAATGTTCATAAATAAATAAAATTAATAAATAATAGCAATTATTATTCTTCAGCAGGTGTCCCAGACTGAAGGATGAGCATCATAAGCTAAGTATGGAAGAGGTAGGAATTAACGACTATCAAGAGAGAAGAAGGCAGGAGAAGAGTACAAAGAAAAAGTGGAACAAGCAGAATGTGGCCCTGGGATTTTACTTACTGAAAAGTCTTTGCCTGGTTTCCCATCCAGGACTTTTCAGCAGGATTTTATATAATTTGCAAACATTTCAGGATCCCTTGTTCTGTTTTTCCTTACAATCTGTGATTCTTTCTCGCTGTTTAACATCATGCCCTTGGGGGGGGGGGGGGCACTTTTGTATTTGGTGATATAAGAGGAGTGTTGTGAATTTTGCTATGTGCATCCTGATGACTTTTGTATTGGAACCAAAATATTGGGGAGCACAATGTTTTGTTGTTTTCTGTTAAACATGTCTAACTGTTAGGGGTGTGCAGGGAAATAAATTTCAATTCAGCTTATTTCGATTTGGTTGCCATTTTTTATTTGTTTTGTTTGGTTTCGGTTCCCAAGTTCATTTGTTTCTTTCATTACGTCTTTTCATTCATTTCCATTAAAGTTAACAGGGAAACAATGCATTTTATTGTGGAACCTAATAATGAAACTAGCAGGCAGGCATCAGCAGCAATGGGAACGGCACTTCAAGTCTCCAAGAATGGGGTAAAATTGGCCCCAATAGTGGCATGAACAGAGTAAAACACCTGGAGAAGGGCAAAACAGAGCAAACTGAGTCATGAACCGTGAGAGGTCAAACTGAGTCAAGGAACCGTGAGAGGGGCAAAGCATCACAAACAGTGATTGGGTCACTCCAAGGAGCCATGAGAGAAGCAAAGGGCACCAACAACAATAGCAGTAACACCCCATGGCACTGACAGATGGGCAAAGAAGCATAAATAATAGCATGGAGACTCCAAGGCATCAAGGAGGGGCATAAGACATTAACAGTGGCATGAAACCCCCAAGGCACCAAAAAAGGAGCAAAGGCCACCAACAACAAAGGCATTAACACTCAGTGGAACCAAGATAGGAACAAAGCAGCATAGACAGTGGAATGAAATCCCCAAGGCACCAAAAAAAGCAGCAAAAGTAGCAAATGAACATCCCAAGGTACCAAAAGAGGAGCAAAAAGCACCAACAACAGTAGTGTGATCCTATGGTACCTAAAGAGAGGGAAAACAGCACAAAGAGTGGCATAAAGTGAAGGGTATGATAGCAAGCATAGTGGCATCAACATCCCAAGGTATAGAGTGAGGGGTGGAACAGCAAGAATTATTAAGGCCTGTATTCAGCAACCTGGCACGCGGACAAGTTATCTGGCGAAAGTTAATCACCTGACTTGTCCTGGATTTTCAGTGGAAAAAAGGTCCTGCTGAATATATTTGCCTAAAGTTCACAAAGGCTTTTTTCCCATTCTGTGTCTATGGGAAAATACCTTGATGAATCAGGCCCTATGCTTGAATACAACTGGATAGGATTTAAAGTTATCCGGCCTTGAGTGACCAGATAACTTGTCACTTAATTGTATATATTCAAAGATATCTGGTTAAATAGCACTGTTTAAAAAAATTAGTTTGGGCTTGTGACCCAATTCCTACCCCCCATCCCCAATACTTCATAAATGGCCCTGCAGGGTTGAGCCATTCCAAATCCCCCACTCACCAAAAAACCCTCAAAAACTGATTAATAATATTTTTAAATCCCAGGTCACCCCCTTCCTAATTCCATAATAAATGACCCTACTGACCTTTCTTCTTTCCCCCTCCCAGTCCCAAGCCAATCCTTTCCCCACCCACCAGATACCATTAGATATGAGGTTCCCTCTGCCAGGATCACTCGGAAATGCAATCCCAGCTGCTTCCATTGTTGCTATGAGAACACTGGTTGCATTGCTTAGCAACACTGGTAGCTTATGCTTCAACTGTTACTTTGCTTAGCAATGAAGAGAGTGGCCTGGAGGAGGAGCAAGCTGGACAAAAACAATGGCCCACAACACAGCAAGATGCTAAACCAGGAGAAAGGCAGGCTATGAGGAGCAGTGAGCAGCAGCAGCAAGCCTCCAAGATCCCAAGACATCCAGAGAGAGGGACATGGTTTTCACTAGAAATAAATATAAATAAATACAAAATAAATATTGAAAATTGCCCCATATGAAGGGATGCTCGAAGTAATGATGATGTCATGACATGCGCCTGCCAGCTAGGATAGTTGAGTTGAAAATGTGCTGAAACGTGATTTGTCCTGCTCCTTTCTTGTCCCCATCCCCAATCAGCTCTACTCTGTCTCGTCTCAAATCCACGAAATGCATTGCATTCTTTCCCCCATAAACTTTAATGGGACTGAACCAAAGGAGACGAAAAGGATTTGAATTTTTCAGAGGACTGTATCTATTCGGTTCAATTGACTCAGTCTGAACTGAAAATCAACTCATTCATATAATCTGAATGTACATCTCTACTAGCTTATGTCTGATGTACTTGTGCTTTTCTTGATTCAGCAGTGCTAAAAATACACATGGAGTATTACAGAATGAATAAAAAGAAAGAAGGAAAGAGATGTGAAAGGGTGGGATAATTGGGAATAATATACAGGTGGGGGACACTAATCTGAGTGTGGACATTTAGGAAGAAAGCACAAAGAAGTATAAAAGGAAAATTGAAATTACTGATTTATCTGCTGGGTAATGGTATCAGGAATGTCCCTGGTTACTGGGAATGAAATCTTTACTCTTGGCTCCTTTAGAAAGAGAAGCTATTTTGCTAGCCTTGAGCTTTAAGGTAGCCCTGACCTGAGAATTTTCCAATATAATATCAAGATTTCTTTACTACAAAAATAAACATTATGTAAACTTTCTGGTTTCCACACACAAAAAAAATCAATACCTCTTTAATTAAATAATGAATATTACTGAAACATGGAGGGGAAGGGAATCTGCTTACGTATGCAATTAGTAATAAATGCAGAAAAGTGTTTCTAACTTGCCTTGCCATTGACTTTTTTTTTCTTTTTAATAAGGGGATGTCATACAATAATTGATAAGGTCGAAGAAAAGGTGCCACGAAGGGAGAACTATCTGCAGCTATCCAGTGACAAACACACATGCTAAATGTCAAATACTGTATGAAAAAAAATTCAAAATATTAAAGGAAGTAATCATGGTGAGAAGCCTTGGGTTAATGTCATTGTCTCTCCATCCCTGGAGGGCACGGGTCCCCACAGTTGATTCAGATCAATCACTCAAAGCTAATATGACTGCAATGGCACTTGAGTGCACAAGAACAAGGTAGTGGTATTCTGCCCAGTATAATAATTTCCCAAATATACAGCAGCATAGGTTCATGTCCAGTACACAATATCAACCATTTGTGATATTACATGTACATGTAAAAACCCTGATTTGTACACAGAGGCAGAATTATTTTAAGGAGTGCACAGTTACCATTTTGAAAATGATTTTTCAGGGGAGGGGCCCACTATCATGGCAACACCTCCCCACGATAGTGGGATCCCTTTAGGCCTGAATATCAGAGATAGTAGTACAACTTATCCGGCTACCGTAACTCCTTCCTGAAATGCCCCCAGAACACTGCTAAATTATGCAGCTAAATTTTAGTTGGATAATAAGATAAATCAGCTAAAATTTAGCTGGATGTGATCCCAAATATTAATTTAGCCAGAGAACTTCCAGGTTTTCTGTCTAAATGCCTCTGAATATGGACATCTCTAAATCCATGAGAGCTATTCCACTGAATCATTCTGTAGTAAGAGGACAAAGGTGCAAACGCACACGATACACAAATAAGTCTAAACAGACAGGTTCACAAAGTATTGTTTATTTTACACCTACATTTATTGATTTATGAACATTTCTATATCGCCCGCTCCAGTGGTCACAGTTATTTACAAAAATAGAACTTAACATACATAATTAAAATAGCCATACATGCGAATTAAGACACGATTGATGCTACAAAGGTAAGGTAACAAGAAGTCAGTAACTGAGGATTAATCTGGACCAATACAGATACTTTTGATGGTAAAACAGACAATGCATCCGGGCTGAAATCTGGCACACTTGTTCTCTCGAAAATGCCAAACACAGGATATACCATAAATGCACACAGAGCCCTATATACACTTATATCGATAGCCACACACTTACACTGAACTAGCCTCCTTTAAATTTCTGCAAAGCTTTATACTTCCTCTAAGGAATTATTTGCATGCAAACTGAGGGGTGACAGGGCAGGTAATGGGAGATCTCAATCAGCGAAAGGAGAATGTTTTATTGGAGACTGCTCAAGTAGTTAATGACTGTCTAACACATTGTCACTCAAAGGTCAATTGAGATTACATAGGTTCCAATTTTAAACTCATTCAGCAATCCTTCTTTTAATACAGAAAATGTTCCCGATGCCCTCTCTAATTGTAATTTATGGCGAAAACATCAAAAGGAAACAGTTTGTGGGTTCTTTTTTTTATTTTTTTTAATTAGATATGTTATTTAGAAAAATGTTTTGTATTCATAGAGTGTTTCAGAAAGTGTCCAAAACTCCCAAACTACTTGTATTATTCAAGAAGTTCCTTCAGATATTTCTTTCCCATTTGATTACTCTGAGAGAAACACAGAAGATATTGGCAGATAAGGACCACTTGATGTAACCAGGCCCATCCCACATCCTACTTAATCTCTGCTTCTCTACCTACCATGACTTGCTACTACTGCTCCTTTGTCTCTGCCCCAAGCAATGCTATTTCTGCTGGAAATCTGTTCCAGGTGCTCCCTATTTTCTCATTAAAGAAGTATTTTCTCACATTTTTGAGTCTCCCTTCGTTTGAGGGCCAAGTTTCAAAAATGGTGGGCAGAATCAGAACTTCTGTCTGCAATCCAAAAGAGAAATGAGTGAACAACATGGTGACTGCTCTAAGTTCAATTTCTCTTTCACTTTCAGCTTAAAACAATAGTGCTTCGCCTTGATTGGTCCTCTTCCTTCCTTGCCCCTTCTCACCCAAGCTCTACTCTGGTTTAAAGAGAAAAGAACAGCAATGTTTCTTGCCCTATACACTATAATTGACCCAAAACAAATGAAACTAAAATTTTCAGCGTCACCATCCATTTGTTTTGGAAGCAACAAATCAAATAAAAAATGAACTCATTCATCCTGCTTTAGACATTTGTTTCAAATGAATGCACATTCCTATTGTCTCATAGACATTGTGATATAAGAAAAGCTCGGTGCAGTATGAAAATACCCTAAAATAGAAGGGAAAATCAAGCTTTCAGCAGATTCTCAAATGTCTCAAACCTCTAAAATGATGAAAGACAGTAGAAAAAGCTAACAAAGGTATAGGAAATAAAAAGGAGATAGTTTAAAATGTTGTTTTAAATCATTTCTCATAGTAAAAAGAAGATATATAATTCTTTGTACAAATAGGGTAGCATTAAAATAATCAACTATGTAAAAAAAAGAAATATTCAAATAAATGTTTTGCATAGCATAAATCATAAGTTCGTGGAAAAGACAGAGGTCGTGGCAAGGTTATCAAGTCTAAAGAGAAAAAGTAAAACAAAAATAATTAGGAAACGAGATCATGTAAAACTCCCAGCATATGCTGAGCAAAAAAGAACAACTGTCAGACAGAAGAGATAATACATTTCTTTACATATCAAGAACAGAAGAATCCTCAGAGGAGACAGAATGATTACTACATGCAGTAGTCATTTTCACTGAAAATGTATCCTTCTGGGCAGGATCATATAAAAGATATGTGTTCCCTGTATAAATAATCTTGTATTTGGCTATGTAGTATGAAGGAAAAACCATGCCACTCTCTAGAACGTGTTCTCAAAATCTCAGAAAACACCTCTTTCTGGCTTGCCTTGCATGAGCAGCGACAAGAAGTATCCTGATCTAATGGCCAAGGAATCCTACACCTTTTCCGAGAAAAACAAAATTTGGGATATAGTTAACAAATCAAAAGTAATCAAAATAGAAGAAATAAAAAAGATTGCTGTTGAAATATCAATGTATAGATGATTCTTTAGTTATAATTTCATAGAAATGTCAAAGAAACTAAAGGGTCTAGTTAATGCATATTGACCCATAAGTCCACTTAATATTAATTCAGACTTAAGAGACCTATGCACTGACCTTTACTGTGCAGGTTAAAGCTCTCTTGAATATTCCTCAGGTGAGTTCTGCAAGATTAAAAAGGTCCAAGAAGAGGTTAGCAATGAGCATGCAAGTATGTTCATGAAAATGAAGGAATGTCATATGCAAATAAGAGTTTTGTGTTTGTATATGATAAATAACATGGTATGCTCACCCTCCACATTATTTACCAAGCACTCGCTAACTGAAAACCATTTAATACCTGACTTAGATTAGTGTTATCTTACCAATATGAGCATTTTATTAACTGAGAGGAAACTATATTGCATGATGACACTAAACCAAGCATGATTTTGTTTGGTCTCAGCTAGCTGGGCCTGAAAAATGAAGGCCATGGACAGGAGAAATCATTGAGCACCTGTATTCATAGACCCTAGAAGATGAATAAATTTGATTACTCTTCTGTTTGCCAAAACAAAACCCAGATGAAATCCGCACATATATTTTCTCAGACAAAACAGTGACACATCTAGGGATGTGCATCCTCAAATTTTCAGTTTGTTTCATTTTGTCATTTCAAGGGGTTTTTTTTCTTTTTATTCAGATTGTTTAATGTTTTTTTGGTTTGGTTCATTTTCCTCCAGCAATGAAGTACAAAGTTTAACTGTATATTGAATGAAAAAGGATTTTTTCCGATTTGTTTTAAATGTGCTACTTACTAACTTCATGGAGTGTCCACTAGTCTTTGTATTTTTTGAAAGAATAAATAACCAATTTATATTTTCCATGTTAATCCAATCATGATTTTATAGACTTCTATCATATTTCCTCCTAGCCATCTTTTCTCCAAGCTGTAACCCTAACCTCCTTTAGCCTTTCCTCATAAGGGAGCCATTTTTTTCCCTTTATCATTTTGGTTGTCTTTCTCTGTACCTTTTCCAGTGCAACTATATCTTTTTTGAGAATTGCACACAGTATTCTAGGTGCAATCTCACCATAGAGCAATACAAAGGTATTATGACATTCTCCATGTTATTGTCCATTCCTTCCCTAATAATTCCTAACACTCTGCTTTTTTGACCACTACCACATACTGAGCTGAGGATTTCAAAGTATTGTCCACTATGAATCCCAGATCCTTTTCCTGTGTAGTAACGCCTAATGTAGCACCTAGCATTGTGTAACTACAGTGAAGGTTACTTGTCCTTATGTGCGTCACTTTGCACTTGTCCACATTAAATTTCATCTGCCATTTGAATGTCCAATCTTCCAGCCTTGTTAGCTCCTCTTGCGATTTTTTACAATTCACTTGTGATTTAACAACTTGGAATAATTTGCACCTCACTCACTGTTCCCCTTTCCAAATAATTTATAAATATATTAAACAGCACCAGTCCCAAAACAGATCCCTGAGGCATGCCACTGTTTACCTTTCTCCATGAGAAAACTGACCATTTAATCCTACTCTCTGGGGTGGATTTTAAAAGCCCTGGGCGCAGGCGCACCTATTTTGCATAGGCCGCCGGCGTGCGTAAAGCCCCAGGATGCATGTAAGTCCCGGGGTTTTCTAAAAGGGGCCGGAGCGACGGCCGGAGCGACGCGGCGTTTCGGGGGCGGCAACGCGGGCGTGGTTTCGGCCCGGGGGTGTTCCGGGGGCGTGGCTGCGGCCTCCGGACCAGCCCCTGGGACCGGAACACGGAGCGGGGCTGCCGGCCGGCGTGCGCAAAGTTACGCCTGCTGAAAGCAGGCGTAACTTTGCCGACAAAGGTGGGGGGGGGGTTTAGATAGGGCCGGGGGGGGTGGGTTAGGTAGGGGAAGGGAGGGGAAGATGGGGGGAGGGCGAAGGAAAGTTCCCTCCGAGGCCGCTCCGAAATTGGAGCGGCCTCGGAGGAAACAGGCAGCGCGCGCTGGGCTCGGCGCGCGCAGGTTGCACAAATGTGCACCCCCTTCTGCTCGCGCGACCCCGGATTTTATAAGATACGCGCGTATCTTATAAAATCCAGCGTACTTTTGTTCGCGCCTGGTGCGCGAACAAAAGTACGCGATCACGCAAATTTTTAAAATCTACCCCTCTGTTTCTTATCTTTCAAGCAGTTTGCAGTTCACAATAGGTCATTGCCTCCTATCCCATGACTTTTTAATTTTCTCAGGAATCTTTCATGGAGGACTTTGTTAAATGACTTTTGACAATCCAAATACAGTATATTCACCAGCTCACCATTATCCATATGTTTATTAATCACTTCAAAAAAATTTTATCTGATTGGTGAGGCAAGATTTCCTTTATATAAATCCATGCTGGCTGTGTCACATTAAACCAGGTTGCTCTCTATGTGCTGTGATTTTGTTCTTTAGAATTGTTTCCACTTCTTATCTTCATTATTGCCACCACAGCATTTTTTTTGGGGGGGGGGGGGCTCTTTGAAATTTGCCCCAGCATATTACAAATGGGTGTACCCCAATGATTCACCCTTTCTGATGTTCTCTTCAATATTTACTTTTTTTCCATCTGTCAGGACCAGTTTAGGAGTCTACATAAAATTTACACTGTTGATAAACAATTTTATTTTCCATCAAATCCTTTGTTCAGGACACTTTGTCCAGAATTTTTGTCTTGCAATGATCAGCATTTGGCTTGCCCTCAACAAAGTAGTTCTTAATTTGAACAAGATTGAAATAATCTTTTTTTATCCTGCTTTCCTATGGCTGAGATGCCCCTCTCACAGACCTTTAAGAAACTAAAAATCCCTATTATGTCTAGGAAGCTCACCTTTTGTGGAACTTGAAGCCTTTTCTTAATGAAGCATGCTTGAGAGCCGCAATTCAAGCTTTAATAATCTCACTAACAGATTATTGCAATGTTTTATTTCTTGGTTTATCACATTCCATTCTGAGAACATTACAGTTGATTCATAATGTGGCTGCCCACTTGATAACCGGGGTGTCTTTAGGGAACATATCAAGTTGGTGTTGGCAAACTTGCACTGGCTTTCCATTGATTGGAGAATCAAGTTTAAAGTATTGACCTTTTTTCAAAGCTATCGATTGGCACCTTGGAGTTCCAATGCTCTACTGAAAATCCAATGTCCTTGTATTCTTCGCTCTTCCTTTCAAAATTTGCTAATATTCCTTCCATCAAATTGATTTATCTTATATAAGAACATAAGATATGCCGTACTGGGTCAGACCAAGGGTCCATCAAGCCTAACATCCTGTGTCCAACAGTAGCCAATCCAAGTCACAAGTATCTGGTAAGTACCAAAACATTAAAAAGATCCCAAGCTACTATTCCTTACTGATTAATAGCAGTTTATGGACTTCTCCTCTAGGAACTTATCCAAATCTTTTTTAAACCCAGTTACACTAACTGCCACAACCACATCCTCTGGCAATGAATTCCAGAGCTTAACTATGCATCGAGTGAAAAAGAATTTTCTCCAATTCGTTTTAAATGAGCTACTTGCCAACTTCATGGAATGCCCCCGAGTCCTTCTATTATCTGAGAGAGTAAAAAACTGATTTACATTAACTTGTTCAAGTCCTTTCATGATTTTGTAGCCCTCTATCATATCCCCCTCAATCGTCTCTTCTCCAAACTGAGCAACCCTAACTTCTTTAGCCTTTCCTCAAAGGGAAGCCGTTCCATACTCCTTTTCATTTTGGTCACCCTTCTCTGCACTTTCCTCAGCGTAACTAACCTTTTTGCAACCAGAATTGCACACAGTATTCAAGGTGTGGTCTCACCATGGAGCTATACAGAGGCATTATGTCATTTTCCGTTTTATTCACCATTCCCTTCCTAATAATTCCTAACATTCTGTTCACTTTTTTGACTGCCGCAGCACAATGAGCCCACGATCTCAATGTATTATCCATTTGTAGAGTTGCGCAAACAAATGTTTGGGGTAGCAAGCTCTCTTCTCTAGAATTGGCTTCCAGAGGAGATGAAGAATGTATCATTGTTAGTCCACTTTAGGAAGCAATTAAAAGCTTATCTGTTTAGTCAGGCATTCAACAATTAACTGTTCCAATTGAAGAGGGGGGGGGGTAGACTGATGAGTTGATTATCTGAACTGGCCTTAATGGTAAATGTAAAGTATATCAAAAGTTACACCTGTATAGCGAACTGCTGTGTTAAACAAAAACAATCAAGAGCTGACGCTCTGTCGCTCTGCAATTCAATAAACCTTTGAATGAATAGTATATATGTTGTGAATGAATTTTAATAAAGTAAATACCTACACTGTCTGTGGTGAAAACATTTTTTGTGTGTATAAATTTTTTTAAAAAATATTTTTTGGAGTCAGAGAAAGGTTTCATACAAAGTGTAGGTGCCCCGCACCTCCGTAAGGTGAGCTTATAATCATCAACCTTCCTCCTCCTCCTCGGTAAACTTTAAATAATTTTTTGAAAATTTTCTATATAAACTTGTGTTGTCCCTAGCAACACATGAAAAACTCTTCCGTGGCAGTGCTATTTTTAAATGCGTGACCGCAAAGGTTAATCCCCTATGCTCAACGAGAATGTCAATAAAAGGTAAAAAACAGACTTCCCGGATTCAGGTTGGTGTGTCCATCTTCTTGTACATTATCCCAACATGTTTCAGACGAAATGCCTTTCCTCAGGGGGTTGGATGTTTCCCAAAACCAACTTCACGGAGTCTGCAGCCCTCTCCTCGACGCTTTCTCCAAAGCCTTCCCGGCGATCGACAGAGACAGATCGCCAAGTGGCACACGTTTATTGCTTTGGAGAAAGCGTCGAGGAGAGGGCTGCAGACTCCGTGAAGTTGGTTTTGGGAAACATCCAACCCCCTGAGGAAAGGCATTTCGTCTGAAACATGTTGGGATAATGTACAAGAAGATGGACACACCAACCTGAATCCGGGAAGTCTGTTTTTTACCTTTTATTGACATTCTCGTTGAGCATAGGGGATTAACCTTTGCGGTCACGCATTTAAAAATAGCACTGCCACGGAAGAGTTTTTCATGTGTTGCTAGGGACAACACAAGTTTATATAGAAAATTTTCAAAAAATTATTTAAAGTTTACCGAGGAGGAGGAGGAAGGTTGATGATTATAAGCTCACCTTACGGAGGTGCGGGGCACCTACACTTTGTATGAAACCTTTCTCTGACTCCAAAAAATATTTTTTAAAAAAATTTATACACACAAAAAATGTTTTCACCACAGACAGTGTAGGTATTTACTTTATTAAAATTCATTCACAACATATATACTATTCATTCAAAGGTTTATTGAATTGCAGAGCGACAGAGCGTCAGCTCTTGATTGTTTTTGCTTAATGGTAAATGGGCATTACTGCCCACTATTAAGCCATCTTGGAACAGAAGCACAGTAGCTAAGCTGCTATAGCATTCTTCACCTTTGCTCGATTTTACTAGCCTATACCATGAGGTCCCACTCAGCCATTTATTTTTAGTTTGTTCAATGTCCTGTTTTGTATTTATGTTGATATATTTTTGTGTATGTTTCTTTTGTTAGCCACTGAGATTTGATGATCAACAATTATGTTAATTGGCAAGCAAACATTATTATTCTTGAGTTGTATATGACATTAAAACATAAAAGAAGACATTTTGTTTTTTCAGTGTGCTGTTATGTCCCATTATAGTCTTCTAGATATTTTGTCAAATTTTGAGGGGATGCATTGTTAAGTTCAATAACTAAATGGAGGCTGTAATAAAACTATGAATAAATTAACAAAGTAGAGATTTTTAAATGAATAACAAAAAGTCTGACTTGCCCTAAAAGAAGTGAGCAAATGGAATGGATAGAAATGATCCTCAGTCTGAAATTTTTATTAAATACCTTACATGAGTAAGGATTTGCTTTTTCTGCCTACGACAAGTCGATGCTTTTCATTATTGTTTGGTGTACAACATAATTATGATAATATATGTATTAGCTGAATGCAATTTGTTTTTACATGTCCTTCAGCCAACAGTCCATCTCTCAACCAGTTAATGGATCCAGTGCCCAGTTTTTAGACGGGTATATGTCATGGATTCCAAGCAGAAGGGCATTTTCTGCCAGAGCTGTACAAAGGCCTCTTGGATTTTCCAGATGAATGCTCTGTTACTGTGCTGTGCCTCCCCTCTTTAGAGCACCTCCTAATCCCAACAGGTACAGGAAGAGTTTAGAAATGCCAATTTGTACAACCCCCCTCCCCCTTGGAATTTGAGGAGGATATTAGGGTCAACACCCCTGCAGTAGTTAATTATCATTGGCAAGTCTCTCCACTGCTTCATGTTGATCTTAGCTCTCATGCATCCCTTTCCCATTAAATGTAGCATCATCTCTGGAAGAATGACCCCCCCCCCCCAACCCCCCATTGTGAGTCCCTAATGTTATATACTCTGTATATAACAAAAGAACATGGATTCAATTAATTTACTTGTTAATAAGAAGGTTTGCTATAGTAGAATTTGGCAGGTATAATTAACACTGTATGAGGTTTACCTTGAGGGAATAGACTTCAGTTTGTCATAACCAAGATATATTACAAAGAGCTATAATAAAGAGGGACAACTGTATTTCATTCCATACGGCCTGAGCACTGCATACTGTATACTGCCTTCCAATCAGATAATGCACCAGTGGGAGTCTTTAGAATGAAAGATGAAATTTTAAAATTTTAATGAACTAATTCTGATACTAATGAGGGCAACATATTACCTTTGAGTACTATTGAAACATAAAACCAGACTGCCTCAGAATGAGAGAGTAACCCAAACCTTTCCCTACAGAAAGGCATGTGTGAGTGCCATATGTGTGCAAATACCAAGGCATGCATGCATTTCAGAGGGATCCTGGGTGATGTGGGACACCACCCAGGATGGCACCGTAAAGACCAGGAAATAAAATAGTCCGGGCTCACATCAAACGATTGATGGTAAAATAAACAAGGAAGGTTTTACATGGATTTTCTAATACTTTCCATTGTGGACCCTTTGGAAATCATGTCACCCTTGTTGTGCTCTACTCTCTCCCCCCCCCCACCTCCCCCTGCCCGCCCTCCCATTCCAAATTTGGACCTCATTATGAATTTCTACAGAAGTTGTTCTGCCTCCGAATTAAAGACAGCAGATGAATTGAACCAGCCCCTGAGTATCATTTTTAATATGAATTAAAGATTGCTAAAAAAAAAAAAAAAAAATTGATATAACATTAAAGCTCAACTGTATTTGAAAGAAACAGCGAAGAAAGAGCCACAACAATGTTAATATTGCAGAGAGCAGACAAACATAGACTCACCGCGCAGCAGCTGCTGATCCTGAAGGGCAGAGATCACTTCCTTAGTGGGCACTCACAAAGCTGAAATTTATCCCAAACGAAGTGGGATCACTGATCACAACTTTCGCTTGCAATGACGTTTCTGCTGCCAAACGTGCAGAAGCAGCCTGCCAGTGACTTTATCAGACCATCCCACTGTGGCACAGTTGCAGATGTAAATTTTAATTGTATCTGATTTCCAGTTTCCAAGCAGGTTGCATCATGCATGTGACTGGTTGCTTTAGTTTTGGTTTTTTTTTAAATGAGAGGTCCAGGCTCGTGAGGTCTAAGTATAATCATTCAGGCAAGTGTTCACGTTCACTGGATGGATCAAATGTAACTAGGAAAAAGACACAATACCCCGATTTCTAAATGTTATGCTTTGTCAGTTGATGCAGTAGTTAGCATTCAATTTGGCAAGCATGTGTAACACGACCCTTCCTGGCACTCTCCAAACAAACTCTATCCCTCTTATGGTCTTCATTGGTCTACAAACCAGACCCAAAAATTTAAAAATGTGGAAGTAAAAGGAACTCACACCCCAAAATATACAGATAGGTGCTGCTGGGCCATTTTGACAGTAACAAACGTTTGAGTTCTGAATTTCGAAATTGCCGTGTTTATTGTCCTTGCCAACTCAGCGAATGTGAAACACGATTCGTGTCAGGGAACTACCAACATCTGTATTAACTGTTTGGAGCAACGTTTGCCTCCTTTAAATTTGGATTTTGTGAACCTTATTTGATGTTTTGGACAGTCTCATTTCTTTTCACCCACACTTGATTTTTATTATTGAATTGAATTTATTTATTTATTTATTTATCTATTTATTTGCTTTTATATATCGAAGTATAGCTTGCTGCCTTCACTCCGGTTTACAGGATAACAACTTATTACATTTAATAACAGTAGAACCATGTAATATTTTAGAACTGATCATCTTAAAACAGATTGTTAAACAATAGTACTGAACGAGGTATTACAGTGGACAATCAGGTATTGATTAACATGTCGTATACAAACTTGTGAACTTCATCAATCGCTGGGAGAGTTTAAAATATGTTTTACTTGGGCACTTCATCAAACACTGGGAGAGTTTAAATTTCTCTTACTTCGGTAAAGTTGGAACTGAAGGTATATGGTGAACCACCCCCCTTTTTTTGGTACCTACGAAATAGACATATAAATTATGCAGCCTTTCCAAGCGTGCAAAGTATAGTCTTAGGGAAACCTTCACTGGTTGGACGTGGTAAGACATGGAGATGGTTAAGCATTAAGCAATGCCCTCTTCCTCCTCTGCATGGGACTGCAGGAAGACAGTTTATGCTGTAGTTGACCAAGCTGTTTACTTTCTTTAGACATCATCTCCAGTCTAATCACTGAGTGATGCAAAAGATGAAAAGCATTCAATGGACAGTGGGATGCATCATGGTTGCCAGCGTTATTTTTGATGGTAATATTGGCACTATATGTTGAGAAATGAGCTGGAAGTTGGTAGCTGTCATTTGTTTTTGTTTAGTGCTGTCCAGAAATTGGAATTCATATCACTTTGTGTGCATTTTAGTCGAATTCTATGAAAACCTAAGCTCTTATCTTTCTCTCTGCTTGTAGTAGGCATTATATATGTGCCTCTCTCTCTCTCTCTCTTTCATGCTCTTTCTTTGTTTATCCCTGCTGGTGGTGGGTAATACTTGGAGGTGGGATTATCCTTCTCTCTTTCCCTCTTCCTTTGTCCATCGCTTTTAGCCTCTGTGAATCTTTCCCTTTTCCTGTGTCTCTTTCATTCCCCCGCACGAGTCTCTCTCTCTCTGTCTCTCTCTCTCTAATGGTTTTCCTTTAAGAGAGCGATTTTAAGAGTCCCCGGGCTGCGAGCTCTTTTACAAAGTGAAACTCCCTACGTAGACCAGCTTCCCCGTGAAAATCCACCAGCATGCAAGCTTTGCAGCTTGTGCAAATGACATGCCAGAAACTACCCACAGTGATTTCACAATGAAATAGCTGCCATATACTTTCCCTCCTGACTTAACCCTGCTCGCCCTCTGTGCACTGCATTGTGAAGCAGCTCATTTACTTTTGTGTGTGTATGTGTGTGTGTGAGGGGGGATTTTCCAAAGCCATTTTTATGCAGGTAAACATATATTTACCCATGTAAAAACCTTGAAACCTTGTCCTGCCCATAAGGCTTTTCTCTCTTTTTCCAGGTCTCCCTTTCTTCTCTGTAAACCATTTTGGAATTCTTATTGAAAATCGATATATCAAAATGAAGATTACTATCTCTATTGCCATCTCAGTCTCCTAACACTTTTACTTAACTTCTTTTTCTCATCATCTCTCTTCCATTCCTCTCTTGTGCTTGGTTTTCTCGTTCTATATGCAATAGTCAAATCTCATTCCTTCTCTCTCTCTTTCTGTCTTGTGCATCTGATTTTTGTATGGCTTCTTTGTCTCTCCCTGGGATGTGCTTTTTAGTCCATATGTGTGTGCGTGCACGGGGTGGACTTCCCAATAGGTAAAGTAATGGCCACACCATTGGAAATCCACCCTGCCACTGAGGTGCCACTCCTGGACGGCCCCCTCAACATCAATGGGGATACCCCCCACCCTACCCCAGTCTGCTTGCTGATTCATAGGAGGATCCTCCCCCCCCCCCCCCCCCCAGCCAGCGGGAGCCACCAGCTGAACTCATACCTTAGAAAAGCTTGTGGATTAAATCCACCTCTGTGTGTGCCTGTTTCGTTTCTTTCATGTTAGCGATGTGTATGTCTGTCTCCTTGCCGGTTATATATCTAAACGCTGCGGCTGCTTGATTCCCACCTCGAGAATCTCAACCAGTGGTTTTCCCCTGTCTGCCACAGGTTTGTTACCCGTGTTTCAGTTTCTCTCTCTTTGCTCTGATACACCTGCTTCTCTATCGGCCCATCTCTCTCTTCCCTGTGTTCGCCTGTAGCTGCCTCGTCACTTTCCTCTTGCTCTCCTCCCAGAGATATGACCGTCTCTCTATCTGCCTGTCTCTCCTCTCTGGCAGCAGGGCAGGAAGACAACTCAGACCCTCTTTCCCTTTATGCTTATGAAGCACCTGGGACTGATCCGCTACCTCTTCAGCTCTGCAGCAATCTCGATTAGCGCTGGGCTCCCCTGCTAAGTCCATCCAGGCGCAGCATGCTTTCTGAAGCTTTTTTTTGTGTGTGTGTGTGTGTCTTCACGAGCACAAACTGGCGGCTGATGAAGGCACATTAAAAACACAGCTTCCAGTCCTCATCATGCAGCTGCCACCTGAGAGCTCTGCAATGCTCTGCACCAGTCCATTAGCCAAGAAAGACCAATCGGAAGCTACTAATACAGTCTTTATCTTTAGGATAAAGAGGATCATTTGCATAGATACTGTTAATCAGTTTGATTAGAATGTGTAATAGGAAATCTGTATGCACCCCATTAGAACCATTCATGGAAGTCACCTTCCACAAAAACATCACAGTGCTATACAAGAGACACACACATTAAGAACATAACAACATAAGATGCGCCATGTTGGGGCCAGCATTCTGTCTCTGACAGTAGTCAATCCGGGTCGCTTGGAAGTACCCAGCAGATCCCAAACAGTAAATCCATTCCTTGTTTCTCACTCCCAGGTTTAGGCAGTGGCTTTCCTAAGTCCACCAGACTACTAATTGCCAAGAATGTCCCCACTACATTCAGGGCATTTCTTGGCAACTGTTTGTTAAGAGTATCTAATGAGATTGTGATACTGTATAATGCTGATGACTGAAAGCTTGAAAGATTTATTGAACAACTGAAGTAACTTCTGAAAACCCTAGGGCAAGAGCTGGTTGTTCAGATCCAAAAAAGCCACTGTGGGGTTTTGGTTTTGTTGGTTTGTTAAACCTGAGATATTTTCCCTTAAATGAGGGAAATTGGGGGTAGCTGCCGAAAATGACATTTTTTCCATTCTGTTAATGGAATGTTGCCCAGCAATCTAAATACAAATCACAGAAAATAATCTTAAAGGTACATTTTAAAAGCTGAGCACTCACCAACATCTGGAAATGGGCGTGCATGTAGCACATGACTTGTGTCCACCCAATTTTATAAGCTGCCCACATGTGTGCACATCACGATGTGCGAATATCTCGTATCGTAGAAAAAAGGAGCAGAATGTGGGTGGGCCGTGGCTGTTCTGGGATGGGGCCAAGTGATGTATGCACAAGTACCTATGTGCTTGGGTGCGTGCCCAGGTATAGTTGAGAGTAAAGTTACTTATGCTGTGGAGGTGATGTAAGTCTAAATTAAAAACTTTCCTGGTATCTCTGAAGTATTTAAGGGGTCTGGGATGACTAGGGGGAATGCAAAGAAGTGGGAGGAGGGTGCTTAGAGGACCTAACTCTAGAATGGGTAAACTGGTAGATGAACTGGTGAAACTGGTCATCGGCTGGATATGCGTCTTGTCATAAAATTCCCTCACTTGAGCATGCGTAAGCCAGCTTACACTGCTGAGTGTGCATAAGCTTAAAATTAGGCTCATGTATACGTGTGCCTAGGCTATTTTATAACATGCAGGCATATACCAACGCGCATGATATATAATCATTGCATATATGGCCACACGCCCATTTGAATGGATTTCCCAATGCATAGAATTATACCCTAATGTGGAAATTTCCAATGCATAGTGATATATCTTAACAAGCAAAAATTCCTTGTTGCTGATCCTTCCAGTGGTATGCCTGTGCTCTGTGAAAAACTAATCATCACTCAACAGATTTCAGGCTGACCAGATCCTCTTTGGCCTACCGAATGATGGCCTAGTCTGAAGCCATGGGAAAGCACATACACTGACCCATATCATGGATGAGGGCCCTCTGACTAAGTATGATGATGACCTGAACACAAGTTATTAGCCACTTGACTTTTTGAGTTTTGAGTTGGCTTATGGTACTGGAAAGAGCAGAGACCTCGTTAAAACTTCCTGCCAAGCAACTAAATCAAAGTTGCAAAATTATATTAAGGAAAGAATTGTGATTCCTAAATTAGTCAGCTTGGATATGTGGGATTAAGTGACAACAAACAAGTTGCAGGTGATACCATTTTATATGGACTAACAATACATCTATTGCACATTTTTCAGCGTTATCTCTCTTCATCAAGTCAGGGAAGAGAGTTTTAATAGCGCAAAGTCATCTACAACGTAGGCTGCCTACAGATGACTGTGCTGTTTCTTCATTGACCTGATGAAGACAGGATGATTTTCAAAAGCTTGTCATTGATGAATTAAGTTGGTGCAATAAAAAGGTGTCATCTACAATTTGTTTGTCGACTCTTAATTCCACAAACATATTAAGATACTGTACACAATGAGAAATGGAGATGCCTTAGACATGGTATAGAAAAGCTAATGATGTATTTAATTTATTATGCATTATATGTTAAGAAGTTACACACAGATGAACTTGGACACAATGTATAATGAGATCCACTTTAGCTAGATAAATAATTTGGTACAATTTTGAAATGATATTCTGTTAGACCAACATGTAGCAAATTTTCAATTTATCATGACATAAATCTCAATCCGATATTCACCGAAGGGTCCTGTGAAGCTTGAACAATTGTCTCACAGCAGGGGAGATGATCCAGGAAGAGATCAAAGGAAACAAATAAAGACCATTTATCTTGTTCTGATGAAAACCAATTATTAAAGCTTTAATGCTTTGCCAAAGTATGTCAGCAAACAGGTCTCCTGCAAAAGTGATTGTGCTTAATAAACGTAAAATTGTTGCTTCTCTTCCCTTCAGGTTGACCTCTCAGCATCAACTCCATGGGATGTGGGCAGTTTTGCTCAGGAGGTTATGTTTACAGAGCCCTCCTCCTCCTCCTCCACTTGCCACCCCCGCCACCCTTCCTCTCCCATCCCAGGAAAGCTATCCTCAAAAAGGCTTCTGCACTCTCCTCTCTCAGCAAAGCAGAATGACTTTTGGCAGTCTCTCATTTGTTTTTCTTCCGAGGATATCTGAAGCTTTTCATTTGGTCTCATGCCAAAGGCCGCCCATAATCTAGGCTTGCTATCAACGGCGGGGGTAATGCAGCAGAACTGACATGCCAATCATTTTCTCTTTGGGGTCCTGTCGGTTTTACAAAGGGCAGAGACTTTGCCAGATATCTTAAGTAATTAAGCAGTACAGTGTGTCGGTGTGCGCGCTGGAGAGAGAGAGGGAGAGAGGGAAAGACAGTGCCAGAAAAATGCAGCAAGAGTCTAATTGCAGCATATCTCTACAACAATCTCCAGTTACAACTCCAAAAAGCTACAGTCATCTGAAGATGCAGGTTAAAGCTGCAGGGAGTCTTTTCAGTAATGTGTGATAGATATTTAGGTAGATGGATCCTGGAGCATTTAGAGGAGTACCAACCACAAGTTGAGCACATTCCAAACCAATATTGCAAAATATGATGCAAATAGGCTTAATGGACCTGTATCAAGTGCCAAGAAGGGTTGCTGATGATGATCTCAACGAAGCCCTTGTACAGCAGAAGCATTTTTATATATGATTTGGTTCATCTGTGATATTATTACATTACAGAGGTCAAGGGGAAAGCAAGCCAGACAGGGGGGTGGGGGGAGTCTGAAACGTGGGATTTTTGCAGAATATCCAACTGCTTTGAGGCAGGGAAAGAAGAAAAAAGAGAACATTCTTGATCACTTCTCAGCCATACACACAGTTTGAGCTTTGAGTTAAGGATGGTTCCATTTTGGCCTTCTGTCTGAGACTGAAAAGCTGTAAATTTGGTGGGGGGAGGGTTAATGCTCTGCTATCTGACCTCATCATGGGAACATGATGATATAACAACCATTGCAAAAGCTGGAGAATTAACCCCCTTCTTAAAAATAAAGGAAAGAAAGCAACTTGTTTCAACTACTTGCTTTTAGAATCGTTGCCACCATCATGAATGAAGCTAGTATACACATTGAGTAAGCACAGTAAGGCTGATGCAATACCGTGCACTCAGGCTAGTGCACAGGCTAGCTTAGGGTTGGGCGTGTGTCCATAACCCCTGATGCAAGAAGGGGATCAACAGGTCCAAAACACGCGTCCAAACCAGCGCGTAGCTAACAGCGCTCATCATATGTAAATGTCCGACTCACACATTTTCACTCAAAAATTAACGCCAGCCACAGAGCTGGCATTTAGTCTTGAGGAGCCCCAAAATTTTACAGATAGGCATAAAATACTGCTTTTCTGTGGTTCCTGCGACTTAATATCATGGCATTATTTAGTTGGAGGAACAACAAAAAGCAACAACGTGAAAAAAAAAATTTTTTTTAATATCTTGACGCCAGTGAGGTTAGGAAAATGGATGTTCCTAAAATTTCCCCTAGCGCCTCCTTTTTAATGCAGCGGCTCATTTGCCTACTGCATCACGCCCCTGGGAGAGGTGGATGGGCCCGAGTTAGGAAAATGGGCACTCAATCATGAGCGCCTGTTTTTCCCCACGTGGGTATTGCATCAGCCTGAGTGTAAATAAACACTTTGCAAACTTTCTGTTTTCCACACGCAAAAAATCAATATCTCTCTGTTGAAAGTGTAATTTATTCCTGCAAGCTTGTTGACATATAGTATTCTGGGCTCAACCACAGACAGAGCCCTTTTGCAGACATACAGGCCAACATATTAAATTGCATTAACACTTTCACAAGCATAAATTTGCGTTAAAAATGCCGTTTTAGCATGCAATATCTGCTTTAGGACTTAACAGCACTTTCAATGTGAATCAATTAGCTCATGAAAGCTCTGATGCAAAAGCCTATGTAATCATGAGATACAAACATATGCAAAGCAGCTCATTACCACTTAATGCATAGAAAAATAACATTAACAAGCACAAAAGTGCACACAAAAAATGTAACTACACCAATGGGAGGTATCGTTACCTTTTTGCGTTACCATCTGCGTTAGCACGCTAACGCTGATAAATAAATGAGCAGTTAAAGTGAGCTAATTAATTAATGGCCGTTGTTAGGGAACTTCTGTTGCGTTCATGGACCCTTGGCCCGTGGTGTAAGCGCTTTGCCACCACAAGCCCACGTTTCCCGCAGTTTGATCCCTTGGTCCTCTGCGTGGATGATCCCAGGGAGATGGCGAGAGAGCACGGAGGCAGCCAGTAGACAGGCTCGAGGGGAAAGCCAAGAGTGGAGTCAGATCTAGTCCAGTGGACCAGGCAGGAGTCAGAGGCAGGCAACAGGATGCGTAGTCAGGTCCGTTCCAGAGGTCAGGGGCAGGCAGCAGAATGCGTGGTCAGGTCCAGTCCAGAGGTCAGACAGAAGGAAGTCCGTCTGAGAAAGCAAGGAACAGGCAGGAACTGGAATGAGGAGATCTGGAGCAGAAGCAGGAACCGGAACAGCAACTCTGGAACGCGAGCAAACAAGAACGAGGAGACCCGTTACCAAGGCAAGCTCTGACTGCATGTGCACCCCCCCCCTAGGAGCAGGGGCCAAGCAGGGCGGCTGCGACGGCGTGGGCGGCATGGCGTCGTTCCCTCGCCGCGGCTGGGGGACGGCACCCCTCCACCACGGAGGGGAGAGCGAGGAGCAGTCCGGGTCCGAGCCGGGAGGTGGCAGGACTGCGGTGGCGACCGCCAGGTGTGGCCGAAGAGAGAAGGGCCGCAGCCCGGGCCCGGTGCTGGCAGGTAGGAACAGGCTTCTTGAGACCGGGAGTTGTAACAACTTCAGTACACTGGTCTCATAAATGGATAAGGATAACCCCTTCCTTTATGCCTATAACATTTTGAGTGGGGTACAACTATGGAACCCAAAAAACATCAGATCTCTAAGAGTAGGCACGGTTTGGCCTTTCCAAGTTCATGCTTTTTGCTGCGACTCTGAGCTATTGTGAATCATCGAACCAAGTGGTTCCAGTAAGAAAAGGTTCAAAGCTAGGCAATTTTTGTCGCTCCTGCACCCGAATAGCCTCATATAAGTAGAGCACCTCCTTTCCAATTGGGTCCTAGAGGGAAGAAAACAGTGGCAGCAGCAGCAGTAGTAGTAGTAAGTGAGCAGTATGTTCCATAAAGACAGGAAAACATTTTCTTTTTACAAAAGATGAGGCATTGAAATGATACAAACAAGCTAATCAAGCATTCAGTGGGTACCCAGTGGTCGATACACACTGGCAGCAGTAAGAAATGCTTTCCTCTTATTGCATGCACTTTTAGTGAATATAGTACTGGTGCAAGGTGCAAGCTGGCTCCAGATTTTCAGGACAGTCTGCTCCAGTCCTGGCTTTCCCTCCTGGAGAGAGGCTGTGTGCACATCGTGCTCCTGCAGCAGAGATTTAAAAACCTTTATTTTCACATATTTTGTTTACTTTGCTTTATAATTTTGACATATTTTAGTTCAGTTTGTGTTGAGGCATTAGTCCTCACTTTTATTTAGTGTTTATTTCATTTATTTAGACTTTGATTTGATTTGTTTGTTGGAGAGGAAGGCAGCTCCTCTGCCTTCCCCTGTATACTGACTGCAGCCTCTCTTTCTTTCCCCCATTCACTTTTCTTTGTTTTAGGGTGAAGTTTTATGTAGGCAAGGAAAGTTTTTCAGGGCTTTAATTTTAGGGTGAGTTTTGTTGTAGGCAGGGTTAATTTCAAGGCACATTTCCTTTCTTATTCAACTTTTTAGTTTAGTTGTGCTCTTTCCTTCAGTCTCCCATTGGAGCTGAAGGGAAAGTTTTATTTCAGCTGTTTTGTTTGATTTAGTTATTTATTTTCAACCCTTCCCCCCCAATTACCTTTTTTGATTTAATTTTAGTTTTATAGGTTAATAGAGCAGCAAGCTCTTACCTTTTAATTTTCTTTATTTGATCACTGAGGCTCCTAGAGCACTGGAAGGGGGAGGGCTCAGCTGGGCCACAAGCTCTGAAGCCCGGCTGAGCTCTGATCAGGCACCTGCTGCAGGCCTTCCTGGAGCAGCCAAGGAGCTTTCTTTTCTGTCAGCTTTATTTCCAGGCTTTTTGTACGTCTCACTCCCCCGCGCACTCTCTTTTTAACTTTGGAGCACAGATTCATTAAAAACCACAGTTATTTTATTTTTACACAAAATTAAAAAAAAAATTAAAAAGTCACTCTAAGCAATCCTTCACATCCCTTTTAATTTCAGTAGAGGCTGCTTCGATCCCAGTCCCCATTGCCTATACCTCAATAGAAAGAACAGCCTGGGCAATGGGGAAGACGCAGCCTCAAGCAGGCCCTAAGAAAGCCGGGGGGGAAAGGTGTCAGCTGGAAGTCAATAGCAAAGAAGAACATCTGTGACTTTCTGGCTGGCACCCCAAAAGCTGCAGCAACAACATCAGCCACAGCTGCACCCCCAGCATCTCCTATCGCTGCACCCCCTCAATATGCAGCATCTAACCCAGCAACAGCTAATAATGACATCTCTACTGCCGCTGGGCACAGTACTCCTGTCCCAGCACTGCTATCTGCTGGGCCACAGACCCCTATTTTAGGGGACCCTTTAGTGGCTGACACTACTACGCCAGCCACAGAAAACACCTTTCCTGTCCCAGCTCCTTCCACCACTGAGGGAGCCATTCTGGCCGACACCACCCTTCCTTCCACCTCAGAGGTGGCTGCATCACTGACCAGAGAGACAAGCAGTGTCCCTGCTGCTGCGGAAATTACTAAAACACCTCAGGGCAGCAGCAGGGCACAGTAAGGATAAAGCTCAGAGCCCAAGTTCCTCCCTGATCATTGATTCCACTTCTGCTACAGTCAAACCGCTGCAAAAATGGCCATCCAGGAGGCAACAAGTGGTCGGGGAGGTACCTAAGGACTGCGAGGTCCTGATCCGGGCATTGGTGCACTCCCGCCTTCAAACAGAGTAATATTTTGCTGACACCTTTGCCAGCCATTGGGCACTAAATAATGTGCTCTGCTCATCCCCTGTCCCCCTGGATTAAGTTTTACCCTTCAACATTTGATTTTCCCAGGTGCACTGTATTTCATTTTTGAGTTACAGGCACATTAACCGGTTTATGTTGAATTATAGTTTAGATTGGACTTTTTTCTTGGTTCTCCTATGAGAGATCCAAGGTTGTATGTACTGCTCTGGTTCCACCACCAGGAGGCACTGGACTGTGGCTGATCTAACATAGGCCTGGCTTTACCTCCTAGAGAAAGGCTGTGTTCACATCGTGCTCCTGAGGCAGAGATTTCAAATCCTTTATTTTCATATATTTTCATTTACTTAGCCTTATGATCTTGATATATTTTAGTTCAGTTTGTGTTGAGGCATCAGTCCTTACTGTTATTTAGTGTTTGTCTCATTTCTTTAGATATTTATTTTATTTGTTTGAGGGGAAGGCAGCTCCTCTGCCTTCCCCTATATACTGACTGCAGCCTCTCTTTCCTTCCCCTATTCACTTACACACACTTCTTAGTTTCAGGGTGAAGTTTTATGTAGGCAGGGACAGTTTTTCAGGGCTTTAATTTTAGGGTGAGTTTTGTTGTATACAGGGTTAATTTCAAGGCATATTTCCTTTTTTATTTGCTTTACAGTTTTAAATTCTGTTGTGCTCTTTCCTTCAGCCTCCCATTGGAGCTGAAGGGAGAGTTTTATTTCAGCTGTTTTGTTTGATTTAGTTATTTATTTTCAACCCTTCCCTCATAATTGCCTTTTTTGACTTTATTTTAGTTTTATAACTTAAAAGAGCAGCAAGCTCTTACTTTTTATTTTCTTTATTTAATCACTGGGGCTCCTGGGGCTCTGGGAGGGGGAGGGCTCAGCTTAGCCACAAGCTCAGAAGCCCGGCTGAGCTCTGATCAGACACCTGCTGCAGGCCTTCCAGGAGCAACCAAGGAGATTTCTTTTCTAAGTCAGTTTTATTTCCAGGTTTTTTGTACTTCTCACTCCCCTGTTTACTCTCTTGTTAATTTCAGAGCACAGATTCATTAAAAAATTCAAAGTTACTTTATTTTTACACAATAATTAAAATTAAAAAAAATGTTAAAAAGTCACTCTATAAGCAATCCTACACATCCCTTTTATTTTCAGTAGAGGCTGCTTCAGTCCCAGTCCCCATTGCCATTACCTCAATAGAAAGAACAGCCTGGGCAATGGGGAAGAAGCAGCCTCAAGCAGGTCCTAAGAAAGCTGGGGGGAAAAAAGGTGTCAGCTGGAAGTCAATACCAAAGAAGAACATCTGTGACTTTCTGGCTGGCACCCCAAAAGCTGCAGCAACAACATCAGCCATAGCTGCACCCCCAGCATCTCCTATCGCTGCACCCCCTCAATATGCAGCATCTAACCCAGCAACAGCTAATAATGGCATCTCTGCTGCCGCTGGGCACAATTCTCCTGTCCCTGCACTGCTATCTGCTGGGGCACAGACCCCTATTTTAGGGGACCCTTTAGTGGCTGACACTACTACACCAGCCAGAAAAAACACCATTCCTATCCCAGCTCCTTCCACCACTGAGGTAGCCATTCTGGCCGACACCACCCTTCCTTCCACCTCAGAGGAGGCTGCGTCACTGACCAGAGAGACAAGCGGTGTCTCTGCTGCTGTGAAAATTATTAAAATACCTCAAGCAGCAGCAGGGCACAGTAAGGATAAAGCTCAGAGCCCAAGTTCCTTCCCAGTCATTGCTTCCACTTATCCTGCAGTCAGACTACTGCAAAAATGGCCATCCAGGAGGCAACAAGTGGTCGGGGAGGTACCTAAGGACTGCGAGGTCCTGATCCAGGTATTGGTGCACTCCCGCCTTCAAGCAGAGTAATATTTTGCTGACACCTTTGCCAGCCATTGGGCACTAAATAATGTGCTCTGCTCATCCCCTGTCCCCCTGGATTAAGTTTTACCCTTCAACATTTGATTTTCCCAGGTGCACTGTATTTCATTTTTGAGTTACAGGCACATTAACCGGTTTATGTGGAATTATAGTTTAGATTGGACTTTTTTCTTGGTTCTCCTATGAGAGATCCAAGGTTGTATGTACTGCTCTGGTTCCACCACCAGGAGGCACTGGACTGTGGCTGATCTAACATAGGCCTGGCTTTACCTCCTAGAGAAAGGCTGTGTTCACATCGTGCTCCTGAGACAGAGATTTCAAATCCTTTATTTTCATATATTTTCATTTACTTAGCCTTATAATCTTGATATATTTTAGTTCAGTTTGTGTTGAGGCATTAGTCCTTACTGTTATTTAGTGTTTATTTCATTTATTTAGACTTTTATTTTATTTGTTTGAGGGGAAGCCAGCTCCTCTGCATTCCCCTATATACTAACTGCAGCCTCTCTTTCCTTCCCCCATTCACTTACACACACACTTTTCTTAGTTTCAGGGTGAAGTTTTATGTAGGCAGGGACAGTTTTTCAGGGCTTTAATTTTAGGGTGAGTTTTGTTGTATACAGGGTTAATTTCAAGGCATATTTCCTTTTTTATTTGCTTTACAGTTTTAAATTCTGTTGTGCTCTTTCCTTCAGCCTCCCATTGGAGCTGAAGGGAGAGTTTTATTTCAGCTGTTTTGTTTGATTTAGTTATTTATTTTCAACCCTTCCCTCATAATTGCCTTTTTTGACTTTATTTTAGTTTTATAACTTAAAAGAGCAGCAAGCTCTTACTTTTTATTTTCTTTATTTAATCACTGGGGCTCCTGGTGCTCTGGGAGGGGGAGGGCTCAGCTTAGCCACAAGCTCAGAAGCCCGGCTGAGCTCTGATCAGACACCTGCTGCAGGCCTTCCCGGAGCAGCCAAGGAGATTTCTTTTCTAAGTCAGTTTTATTTCCAGGTTTTTTGTACTTCTCACTCCCCTGTTTACTCTCTTGTTAATTTCAGAGCACAGATTCATTAAAAAATTCAAAGTTACTTTATTTTTACACAATAATTAAAATTAAAAAAAATGTTAAAAAGTCACTCTATAAGCAATCCTACACATCCCTTTTATTTTCAGTAGAGGCTGCTTCAGTCCCAGTCCCCATTGCCATTACCTCAATAGAAAGAACAGCCTGGGCAATGGGGAAGAAGCAGCCTCAAGCAGGTCCTAAGAAAGCTGGGGGGAAAAAAGGTGTCAGCTGGAAGTCAATACCAAAGAAGAACATCTGTGACTTTCTGGCTGGCACCCCAAAAGCTGCAGCAACAACATCAGCCATAGCTGCACCCCCAGCATCTCCTATCGCTGCACCCCCTCAATATGCAGCATCTAACCCAGCAACAGCTAATAATGACATCTCTGCTGCCGCTGGGCACAATACTCCTGTCCCAGCACTGCTATCTGCTGGGCCATAGACCCCTATTTTAGGGGACCCTTTAGTGGCTGACACTACTACACCAGCCAGAAAAAACACTATTCCTATCCCAGCTCCTTCCACCACTGAGGTAGCCATTCTGGCCGACACCACCCTTCCTTCCACCTCAGAGGTGGCTGCGTCACTGACCAGAGAGACAAGCGGTGTCCCTGCTGCTGTGGAAATTATTAAAATACCTCAAGCAGCAGCAGGGCACAGTAAGGATAAAGCTCAGAGCCCAAGTTCCTTCCCAGTCATTGCTTCCACTTATCCTGCAGTCAAACTACTGCAAAAATGGCCATCCAGGAGGCAACAAGTGGTCGGGGAGGTACCTAAGGACTGCGAGGTCCTGATCCAGGCATTGGTGCACTCCCACCTTCAAGCAGAGTAATATTTTGCTGACACCTTTGCCAGCCATTGGGCACTAAATAATGTGCTCTGCTCATCCCCTGTCCCCCTGGATTAAGTTTTACCCTTCAACATTTGATTTTCCCAGGTGCACTGTATTTCATTTTTGAGTTACAGGCACATTAACCGGTTTATGTGGAATTATAGTTTAGAATCGACTTTTTTCTTGGTTCTCCTATGAGGGATCCAAGGTTGTATGTACTGCTCTGGTTCCACCACCAGGAGGCACTGGACTGTGGCTGATCTAATATAGGCCTGGCTTTACCTCCTAGAGAAAGGCTGTGTTCACATCGTGCTCCTGAGACAGAGATTTCAAATCCTTTATTTTCATATATTTTCATTTACTTAGCCTTATGATCTTGATATATTTTAGTTAAGTTTGTGTTGAGGCATCAGTCCTTACTTTTATTTAGTGCTTATTTCATGTATTTAGACTCTCTTCCCTTCCCCCATTCACTTTTCTTTGTTTTAGGGTGAAGTTTTATGTAGGCAGGGACAGTTTTTAGGGCTTTAATTTTAGGGTGAGTTTTGTTGTAGGTAGGGTTAATTTCAAGGCACATTTCCTTTCTTATTCAACTTTATAGTTTTGTTGTGTTCTTTCCTTCAGCCTCCCATTGGAGCTGAAGGGAGAGTTTTATTTCAGCTGTTTTGTTTAATTTAGTTATTTATTTTCAACCCTTCCCCCCAATTGCCTTTTTTGATTTAATTTTAGTTTTATAGGTTAATAGAGCAGCAAGCTCTTACCTTTCAATTTTCTTTATTTGATCACTGAGGCTCCTAGAGCACTGGAAGGGGGAGGGCTCAGCTGGGCCACAAGCTCTGAAGCCCGGCTGAGCTCTGATCAGGCACCTGCTGCAGGCCTTCCTGGAGCAGCCAAGGAGCTTTCTTTTCTGTCAGCTTTATTTCCAGGCTTTTTGTACTTCTCACTCCCCTGTGCACTCTCTTTTTAACTTTGGAGCACAGATTCATTAAAAACCAGTTATTTTATTTTTACACAATAATTAAAATTTAAAAAAAAATGTAAAAAGTCACTCTTTAAGCAATTCTTCACATCCCTTTTATTTTCAGTAGAAGCTGCTTCGATCCTAGTCCCCATTGCCTATACCTCAATAGAAAGAACAGCCTGGGCAATGGGGAAGAAGCAGCCTCAAGCAGGCCCTAAGAAAGCCGGGGGGGGGGGGGGGAAGGTGTCAGCTGGAAGTCAATACCAAAGAAGAACATCTGTGACTTTCTGGCTGGCAGCCCAAAAGCTGCAGCAATAACATCAGCCACAGCTGCACCCCCAGCATCTCCTATCGCTGCACCCCCTCAATATGCAGCATCTAACCCAGCAACAGCTAATAATGACATCTCTGCTGCCGCTGGGAACAATACTCCTGTCCCAGCACTGCTATCTGCTGGGCCACAGACCCCTATTTTAGGGGACCATTTAGTGGCTGACACTACTACGCCAGCCACAGAAAACACCATTCCTATCCCAGCTCCTTCCCCCACTGAGGTAGCCATTCTGGCCGACACCACCCTTCCTTCCACCTCAGAGGTGGCTGCGTTGCGGGCCAGAGAGACAAGTGGTGTCCCTGCTGCTGCAGAAATTACTAAAACACCTCAGGGCAGCAGCAGGGCACAGTAAGGATAAAGCTCAGAGCCCAAGTTCCTCCCTGGTCATTACTTCCACTTCTGCTGCAGTCAAATCACCTCAAACAAGATCCTATGCAGGGGTGGTGTCAGGTGCAACAGCTGGTGACTCTGCTGGGAGGGTTGTAAGACGAGCACAACAGCCAGGATCAGGTAGTGGGGCCCCATACCCAATACAAAATGTTACCTACTCCTTCCATGGGCTAACCCAGAGGCAGGGGGTAAGGTGTCCAGCAATGGGAGGGGCAACTATCAAAGACAACATCATGGCACTGGCCAACATGGTGGGTCCTGCAGCCATTGTGGCGGCAGCAGGATGTATGGAAAAATAGTATTTTTCGTCTGTACGTTGGTCGCCACACATAAGGAAATTGTAAAGGGCATAGTGATGGAAGGGGTTTTTGTACCAGTTGAGCCTCTGGAGGTCCCCAGAATCAAGGTGGTGCTATCAAATGTGCCACCCTATATATGTGAGGCAGTAATAATGGGTCACCTGCACACCCTAGGGGAGGTTTGCTTTCCTATCACTGTATTACCCTGGGATGCAGGCATAGGACTATACGTCACGACCTGTCCTATAGACTGCAGGTGCCCATGAAGCTGCCTCAGGGGGCAGCTCCTTTTTTTATCCCACATGAGGGGGCCCCACACACTATCTACTACAGCACAGAGGAGGTGAGGTGCTTCCTGTGCCGGGAAGTGGGGCATACCCTCAAAGTATGCCCCAAGGCAAAGAAAGTCAATAAGTTGTTGCCTCCGAGCTGCCTCCTCATATATAGCTGCTACTAGCACCTTGGAAGCTGCAAAGCCCTCCACCTCAAACTCCACCTATACTTATGGGAGCCAAGGTCCTAGCATCCCTACCCTCTGCTAAGGCCTGCCCAATTGACAACTCTCGGGCCTCCCCCTCCACTGCCAAAATTGCAGATGTCCATCACCCCAACATTACTGCCAGTGCCAAGGAACAGCAGGCCTTGATAGGGGGGGCCTCTAAAACCATCTCAGAGGTCCCCAGGAACATCATAGCCAGACCCCCTACTGCCAAACATGGCAATAAGTTGACAACTTCCTCTAGCATGGCAAAAAATGCTACAAAGAAAATCAACAGGGCATGCCAGAGTAATGGTGAAAATGCCATCTCTCTATTCTTCATCCTAAAGAGGCCTCACCCCAGTACTGTTGAGGCAGCTACCCCTGCAAATAAAACCTCACAGGGAACAGCCTTGGATGAGAATGAGGCAGCCATCCCTGCAGAATCCATCTCAAAGGGGACTGGTGCCTATGAGTATGTGGCAGTCACCCCCACAAATTCTAACTTGCAGGGAATTGCCTCAGATAAACTGGCAACCACCCCTGTGAAATCCAACTTGCAGGGGTGGTTGCCAGTTTATTTGAGGCAATTGGGAATGTGGCACTCACCCCTGTGAATTTCATCATGCAGAGGATTGCATCTCATGACAATGTGGCTACCACCCCAAAAGCAACAACTATCAGCAGAGGATTTAGCTGCCCCCCAATTTCAGCAGGGGGGATGGGGATGGCCTCTAGAGATTCAGCCCCTGCCAAAAAGATAATGGAGTGCCTTAAGGAAGGAGAACAAATGACTTCCCTGTCAATATCCACATCTGAGTCCACCTCTATGGAGGAAGCATTGAACCCTCTTGATCCCTTCCATGTCACTTCTTCCCTTGACAAGACCTCTGCTGGAGGAGAAATAAAGATTGGAAAGAGGGAAAGGGAGGAGCCAGGGATGGACTGGGAGTCGGGTAAGTGCACAGGAGAGAAAAAGCCTGCTCCCAAAGGGAGGAGGAGGATGTTAGTCCCTTATGGGACAAGGGGCTCAGAATCAGACTCTGAGAATCCAGGCCCAATTACCAGCAACGTCCTGGAGCACTAAAACATCAGACCCCAAAGCAGTTACACCATTAGAGGCCCGATCCCCGAAACATCAGCTCTCGTGGGCAGAGCAAGTCCCCAAGTAGATCTCCTTTGGTGAGATCCCCCCTCCACCATCGTGCCTCGGGGGGTGTGTGTGTGAAAAATCCTCCTCCTGGCGGAACTGCAGAGGAAACCCCTTGCCCCTCTCTCCAACCACCATCAGCTGGCCCATAGACCTCTGAATCCTGTGCTGCTGAAGAGGAGAGGGAGAGCCCCTTGGGGTTACCACCTGGCCAGGATAGAGAGCCAGGTCTGACCCCAGTCACAGACACCGAGGTTGAGGCAATCAGTGAGGCAGATTTGGCCTCAGGGGAGCAGAGCCGGTGACAATGGCTGAGGAAGAGGGCTTTCCAGACTATTAGTAACCCTGTACTTGGTAATGGAGACTGGCTCCGCTGAAACTCCAAGGGAGAGGAAGCAACACCTGCAATCTCCTTAAAGGTTGCTCCTCCTCTCACTAGCCATTCTCCTGAGGTCCCAGTAACGGTGACCATAACCCCTCCGGAGGAGCTCCTAGAGAAGGGTGCCTGTCACTCTGCTGAAAGCTTTCTGCCCAGCTCCAGAGGCGCCATACAAAGCACCTCCAGTTTCCATCGCTGGGTGTCCACAGATCCCTCATAGTCAGAGACACCATCTTGAGGCAGTGAGGAACCAATTAAGATAAAGCTGAGGAGGAAGTCTCTCCCTGATCTTGAGGAGAGCTTTGAAATCCTCAGCAGTTGGGAGGCAAGGGATGATGAGCAGTCAGATGATGAATCTGTAGGTAGTGAAGAGCCTGCAGACTCTGAGGCTCCTGTCATCCCAAAGCAGGAGGTCCTTCAATTTCTGGAAGGAACCCTACATCTCAGAAAGAAGGAGCGCTTGGTGTTGGAGAAGTGGCCAGATGCAGAGTTGCTGTGGCAATCGGTCTGGGCCATTCTCCAAGCCAATCATCGGGCCAAACTGTACAGGGCGGCTGAACATGTCCACCTCCGTAAATTCTTCAACAGCCTCAAGCTCCTCAAGTAAGGACTTGAGAATAACATTGACAGAGGATGGTTTAAGTGTAGGCACACTCAATGTCAACAGCTATAGGGTGGGGTTTCAGAGATTCCAGGTACTCAGCTTCCTACAAGGGGAGAAGTATGCTGTGAGCTTCCTCCAAGAGACCCACACCACTCCGGCAGATAAGGGCTGGAGTGGAGTGGAGTGGAAGTGTCTTATTTAACCACCTTTCAGCCTGACGTGCTTTATGTGAAGGCCGCTATGCCAGGAAGACTGCTGCATGCCAGGGTCTGGCTTGAGTGCGGAATCATTAATTTTGTTAACATATATGCACTGAGCACAGGGCCCAGAAGGCAGCAGTTCTTCAGCAGATGTTAATCTATCTTGACAGCTCGGATGTCGACAAAGGCATGGTGCTCGGGGGTGATTTTAACTGTATCCTCGAGGCCCTGGACAGGAACAGTCAGAAACCACACCAGGACTTGTCGGCTGTCCTGAAAGAGTTAGTCTGCTGCTTCTCCCTGGTTGACGTCTGGCAAGAACACCACCCTGAATCCTCCGTCACCTTCACCTTTGTCAGTGTGAGAGATGGGGTGATGTCCCAATCCTGAATTGACAGGCTCTATATATCTAACCACCTGATGTCATGAACCCGGTCTAGTGCCATTAGATTGGTGCCATTCACAGATCATAATGTGGTGACTGTGATGGTAGGGTTAGAGTCAGCGGAGCCCCGAGCAGCCTATTGATATTTTAACAACAATTTACTGGAGGACCTGGGCTTTGTGACATTGGTTCAGGAATTTTGGGATGACTGGTATGGCTATGAGGCAGATTTCTCCTCATTGAGTTAGTGGTGGAACATGGGGAAGGTCAGTCTCAAGATCCTCTGTCAGGAGTATGCCAGAGGCACCAGCAGGAGGCACAATGCTGGGATCAAGTATCTAGAGGGGGAAGTGCTCAACCTTGAGAAGTGCCTACTTGCGCTTGGGGACCAAGGTCTATAGAGCCTGTACATTGAGAAGAAGTGCACCCTCCGGGACCTAATCACACGTTGGAACCGAGGGGCTTACATCAGGTCATGTATCCAAATCCTTCAGGAGATGGATCATGGCTCTGATTTTGGTACCTCTGATTTTGGTACCTTGAACTGTTATAATTTTATATTTATAGTTATTTATATATATATATATATATATATATATATATACATATATATATAGGTTATAGTATGTAAATCAATACCCCCCTCCAGTGTATTTCTTCCTTGGTTTTGTTAAGTGCTGCGCCCTAAAGTTAACTGTATTTATCTGTTCCTTGTAAGGGCTTCGCCCATAAAGTTCATGTTTTACTGTGAACCGATGCGATGTGCGAACGGACATCGGTATATAAGAGACATTAAATAAATAAATAAATAAATAAATAAATAAATAAATAAATGGCTCTCTCGTCTTCTACAGGTTGGAGAAGAGAGGGACCAAGAAGCAGATAACATGCCTGCTGTCTGTGGATGGGTCTCTCCTTAATGATCCAGAGAGTATTCGATCCAGAGCTAGAGAATTCTACTCGATGCTCTTCTCTCCGGATCCCACCAACCTGAACACCTGCAGAGTTTTATAAGAGGGGCTTCCCACGGCCAGTCAGGATGACAGGGAATGTGGATGCACCTGCTGGTCTCACCAGGCTCTCTGAAGCCCTAGGTCTGATGCCCTACAATAAGTTTGGGCATCAATGGGCTGACCTTGGAGTTCTATCATCACTTCTGGAGTGAGCTAGGGCCTGACCTCTTGAGGGTCCTAGATAAAGCTCTTGATAATGGGTGGTTACCGTTGTCATGCTGCTGCGCAGTGCTAACATTGATACCTAAGAAGGGGGACCTGCGTGACTTGAAGAACTGGCGCCCAGTCTCGCTGCTCAGCACAGACAATAAAATCATAACCAAAGCCATCTCACTGCAGCTTAAGTCTATGCTAGCCAACATGATTCACGCCAATCAATCCCACATGATCCTGGACCGGACCATATTTGATAACATCTATTTGATCTGGGATCTGATCCATCTCACTTACAGGACTGGTCCGCCAATTGCCCTTCTCACTCTAAACCAAGAGAAGGTATTTGACAGGGTGGATCATGGATACCTAATGGAAACCCTGCTGGCATTTGGTTTTGGCCCCACACTTCATGGATTTTCTCCAACTCCTATACAGTTCTGCAGAGTGCCTCATGAAGGTCAATTGGTTCCTAACAGCACCTCTGGCATTCAGGCGAGGAGTATGTCAAGGGTGTCCCTTGTCGGGACAAATGTATGCACTAGCCATTGAACCTTTTCTGTACCTCCTATGTAGAAGGCTCACCGGGCTGGTGCTGCAGGAGCCCAAGATTCAGGTGACTCTTTTGGCATATGCCAACAACGTATTTCTATTGGCCCGAGACCCGGTTGATCTAGTGAGGATGGAGCTTCTGCGAGGATCAACTGGGCCAAATGTTCCAGGCTTTTAGTAGGAAGGCAGGTGGATACACTCCCCAAAGCTTTTCGTCATCTAGCTTGGAGTGGGGAGATGTTGCAATACCTAGGAGTGCCACCTGTCAACTGGTGTGAGCTGGAAGACAAGCTAGGCGCTCGCCTGAGGTCATGGATGGTTCTGCTCAAGTTGCTATGCCTCAGGGGAAGGGCCTTGGTGATCAACCAGCTAGTGGTAAGCATGCTTTGGCATCGGTTGAGTACCCTTAGTCCGATCCCTGAATTCTTGGCCCGGACACAGAGGAGGTTGCTAGATTTCTTCTGGGTTAGGAGGCACTGGGTCTTTACTGGTGTTCTGTGCCTCCCACTGGGAGAGGAAGGGCAGAATCTGGTATGTATCCAAAGCCATGTCTGAACTTTCTACCTCCAGACCCTGCAGAGACTCTTTTATGCAGACCTACCTCCACAGTGATGCTTGCTGGCTTGTTACTATCTTCGCCAGTTGTGCAACCTGCAATATGACTGGCAGCTTTTTTGTACTTATCCAAGAGGTTATGGCTGAAACCTCTGGAGGCTGCCAGTCTTTTATCAAGATCTGATTAAAGCCTGTAACTTGATCTCCGTGACCAGAGAAGCCCCGGCGGCCATAAGCATGGAGTTTCTAACTAAACCTCTACTCTTCAACCCATGCCTGGGTGCGAGCATGCTCGACTCCTCCATGGTTCACCATCAGCTATTGCTGGCTGGGATCACAAAGGTCTGGGATCTCTTGGATTACGATAAATGCGAGTGGGGGACACCAGAGACCCTAGCCCATCTCATGGGTATTGCAACTCTTTGTGTCACCCATCGTCTGCTCCAGGAGATCAGGAACACCATAACACCTGATCACCACTCCTTCCTTAAGGGGGGTTCTGCAGACCGGACGACCCCACCAGACTCCGAGCCCCTGCATCTGGATCTGTTAATCAGTTGCATGTTCCATGAACCCCCTCAGCCTCCTCACCCAGACAACCCATCCAGGTAGCCTGATTTCATCCCGGCACGTTTCTGCACCGTGCCGAGGTGCAAGATCTACTCACTCGTGCTACACATCATGAATTTCCTTGCCCTCATCTCCTGTCCAGATACCATTTGGCGGGATGATGTTCTACCATCTGAGGGTGAGAAGCTCTGCTGGGGATCTTTCTATTCCCAGTATATTCCAAGGCTCACTGGGGATCTGAGCTGGAGAATTTTGCATGGTGTCCTCAGCACGGGTGCATTTTTAGCCCATTTCACGGACTCCTCACCGTCCTGTCCCTTTTTTGGGATATCAGAGTCCATCTTTCATGTTTACTTCTTTTGTGCCAGACTGCAGCCCCTTTTTATTTTCCTCAAAAACCTTCTGCAGTTCTGGCTTCATTTCTTTCTCCGCATGTTTATTTTTAGACACACCATGTCCCGGACCCCAGCTCATAGAGAATGGGATCTCCTCAACAACCTCCTCCTGGCCCTTGCAAAAATGGTCATCCACAAGACCAGGTGGCAACAACTGGATGGGGAGGTACCCATGGACTGCAAGGTCCTATTCCGGGCATTGGGGCACTCCCGCCTTCGAGTAGAGCACTATTTCGCTGTCTCTACTGGCTCAGTTGACACCTTCGCCAGCCAGTGGGCATTAAATAATGTGCTCTGTTCAACCCTGTTCCCCCAGATTATATTTTACACTTCAACATTTGATTTACCCCGCTGCACTTTATTTCTTTTTTGAGTTTCAGGCACATTAACCGGTTTATCTTGAATTTTAGTTTAAATTGGTCTTTTTCCTGGATTCTCCTTTAAGGGATCCAAGGTTGCACGTACTTCTCTGGTACCACCACCAGGTGGCACCAGACTGTGGCCAATCTAAAATAGGCCTAGTTTTACCCTATTGCATGCTGGGACTTATTCTGATTTCCCTATTGCATTCCCTAAGAAAATCAAGGCTATAAGTACCTGCATCAGGGCAGTAAAACCAGGACTGGATCAACCTGTCCTGAAAATCTGGAGGCAGTTGGCCACCCTATGCCAGGTGCCAGAGTAACTTCATTTAGAAAGCACTGAGGGGGCAGCAGGGAAAACTGTCCCTCCACCCCACCGCAAATATTCCCCATCTTGGTCTGGCTTCAAAAATCACGTCTGGAATGAAGAGGACGGTGCACAGATTTCATACTTATTGAGCGATCTGTTTACTAGTGCATTAATTCAGGCATTTCAAACGTGTTAATGCGCATTAATGGCAGCACTGCATGCTTATAGTAATATTAATACAAAACCTCCCCCCCCCCATCCCTTTAATGTGAGCAAAATGTTAATGAGCTGCATAACATTCAAATTTATGCAGAGAAGCTCATGAATTGCTTTACACAAATAGTATTAGCATCATTAATACAAAAGGTTAACTACACTTCAAGAGTCGGGCTAATGCATCTTCTCACTTCTGTACTCACTCTACCACCGTGTGTTTAAAGGGCCCACAGTGGCCAGTGTGAACAACCCTCCCTCCCCTTGGACTCCCTCTAAAGTACCATTTTTGACCCAAAGTCCCCCCCCCCCCCCCCCCCCCCGGCCACAAGTGAATAGAGATCCCTCTTTTGGACAAGCAAGTCACCCCTTCCCACCACACACAATTCCCTTAGCTTTTCCTCCCCCCCCAAAAAAAGCTTTAAAAGGAATCTAAGCTATGAGGGTGGTAATTTTGCACCCATGGGAAGGATCTAGCTACCGAGCTATAGAGTTAGGCGCTTAGATTCTGCTAAAAACACGCTGCCGTGTGCTCAAATTCAGATAAAAAGATAATTGGGGCAACATGTCTACCTTCCACAGGTAACATGTTAGAGAAGAATGAGTAGCCCTGCCACACAGTGGTATGCTCTGTTTGACTCCTAACTGCTTGCATTATAGTCTTTTAACTCTTACTCATCAACAGCTTCATCTATAATCTTCTTTTTTTTTTTTTTTTTTTTTAAATGTTCAACCCTTTTGAACTCTATCAATGCCAACACACTCAACAGAGCTTACTAATTCGTCTTCCCCTGGCTCCCCTATTTCCCTACAGACCCAGTTTTACAACAGGACCAGCCATCACTCTTTCATTAAAGACACTGACAATGTAATCAGTTGCTATAGCAACATGTAGATTTCTTTTTTAAATAATATCTAATGTTGGCAAACTTGTTATAATTACCCATTGATGCCTGTGAAATGTCAGGCAAAAGGCAGGGATGTGAATTTATGTTTTAATTTATCTGCCTCCTCATTTAGTTTTAAAATAAATACTTGGTACCTAAATTATATTCAACATGTTTTTAATTAAAACTCCATTCAACAATCACGTTGGATAGGCGAGATATTAAAGCATATCTTGACGTGACAATAGGAGTCCTATATTCTTAAGAAAGGCTCCGTTCTCCAGTCTCTAATCACTCCTCGTGCAGTTACCCCTGCTGCTCTGGTTCTCTCTCTCTTTCTCTCTCTCATTTCACCTAAACCATCTTTCTCTCTCTCTCTGGCTCTTTCCACTTCTTCCACGCTCATGCATTCATTTGATTCTATTCATAAACTGAGAAAGAGAAGGAAACGAAAAATTAAAGATAGAGTGAGGCCATTTTCAAAGTTTTTTTAAATGGGGGTAAAGCTGGGTTACCCTCGTAAAAATGCTTTTTGGAAACCGCTCTTCCCCCAGTGCAGTCGGGGTGCAGAAATGTTTTGAAATAGCAACACATTTTGGGGAGGGGGGGGGTGGAGGCAATTGGCTTTGCTACAATGAAAATTCAAAGCACACAAGTTACTTTGTACCCCCAAGGTGAGTGCTGGGTGGATTTTCAAAGGAAAACTCTCCAATTGAAAATAAGCTGGCAGGTCCTGCAACCCCTAAAAGGAGTCTGAAAATTGTCCCCAGTACATCCAGGAATGATACTTGGGACTCCACTGGAGGTGTAGGGAGTCTCGTTCCCCTCCCTCCGCCCCATCACATACACAGTCACTAACTATCACCTCCCTTCCTTAGGTACAGCAGACGGCTCGGGTGAATCAGACATAAGTCAGAGGGTGCAACACTCTTCAGACTCACCATTTGCTCCTTCCTATTGCAGCCAGAAAAATAATTGTAATTATGAACATAAGATATGCCAGACTGGGTCAGACCAAGGGTCCATCAAGCCCAGCATCCTGTTTCCAACAGTGGCCAATCCAGGTCACAAGTACCTGGCAATTACCCAAACATTAAATAAATCTCAAGTTACTGTTAGATTTTTCTTCTAGGAACTTTTCCAAACCTTTTTTAAATCTAGAACTTAACTATGTACGGAGTGAAAAATAATTTTCTTTGATTTATTTTAAATGAGCTACTTGCTAACTTTATGGAGTGCCCCCTAGTCCTCCCATTACCCGAGACAGTAAATAACCGATTTACATTAACTTGTTTAAGTCCTTTCATGATTTTGTAGATCTCTATCATATCCCCCCTCAGTCGTCTCTTCTCCAAGCTGAACAGCCCTAACCTCTTTAGCCTTGCCTCATAAGGCAGCTGTTCCATGTCCCTTATCATTTTGGTCGCCCTTCTCTGCACTTTCTCCAGTGCAACTATATCTTTTTTGAGATGTGACGACCAGAATTGCACACAGTATTCAAGGTGCGGTCTCATCATGGAGCGACACAGAGGCATTATGACATCCCTTGTTTTATTTGCCATTCCCATCCTAATAATTGCTAACATTCTGTTTGCTTTTTAGATTGCCACAGCACACTGAGCGATGATTTCAATGTATTATCCACTATGACACCTAGATCTCTTTCCTGGCTGGTAACTCCTAAGATGGAACCTAACATTGTGTAATTATAGCATGGGTTATTTTTCCCTATATGCATCACTTTGCACTTGCCCACATTAAATTTCGTCTGCCATTTGGAAGTTCAATCTTCCAGTCTCACAAGGTCCTCCTGCAATTTATCACAATCCACTTGAGATGTAACTACTCTGCATAATTTTGTGGTCATCCACAAATTTGATCACCTCACTCATCGTGCCCCTTTCCAAATCATTTATAAACATATTACAAAGCACCGGTCCAAGTACAGATCCCTGAGGCACTCCACTGTTTACCTTTTTCCACTGTGAAAACAGACCATTTAATCCTACTCTCTGTTTCCTGTCTTTTAATCAGCTTGCAATGCACAAAAGGACATCGCCTCCTATCCCATGACTTTTTCATTTTCTTAGAAGCCTCTCATGCGGAACTTTGTCAAACGCCTTCTAAAAATCCAAATATACCACATCTACCGGTTCACCTTTATCCACCTTTATCCACATTTATTCATTATTTCAAAAAAGTGTAGGAGATTTGTGAGGCCAGACTTCCCTTGAGTAAATCCATACTGGCAGTGTCCCATTAAACCATGTCTATCTAAATGTTTTGTGGTTTTATTCTTTATAACAGTTTCCACGATTTTTGCTGGGACTGAAGTCAGGCTCACCAGTCTATAGTTTCCCAGATCATCCCTGGAGCATTTTTTTAAATATTGGAGTTACAGTGGCCATCTTCCAATCTTCAGGTACATTGGATGATTTTAATGATAGGTTACAAATTAATTGAAATAGGTCTGAAATTTCATTTTTTAGTTCTTTCAGAACCCTGAGATATATACCATCCGCTCCAGGTGATTTACTACTCTTCAGTTTGCCACCGTGATTTGGTTCAGACTTTCTTCCTTTGGAGATGCTAGAAGGTTTTAGGATCAGGTTCTCTCTCCCCTCCAGCTTCTCCAGGCTGATGAAACTGATTTATGCAGTTTAGTTCCAGATACTGTACCACAGCAGCACTTCAGTTGACTGGTTGATATGTCCTTGTAGGGATGGCAGCCTGGCCTCTCACAGGAATTCATGTATTCTTGCATGTCTCCCCTTTCAAAGTCTAGATCAACCATCTAGCAGTGCTCACATTCCCAGTACAATAGGAAAATTGGAAAATTTAAATCTCCATAATTCTTCATGCAAGCATTCATTTCTGAAAATGGAGATGTTATTTCAAAGGCCTTGGCCCCCTATTTCCAGGAGACCTCAACTGAAGGAGGAAGGCAAGTCAGAAAATAATTTTTCATGTCAATGTCTCCTGACTGAGGCTAGAAATAGAAGTGAAGCCCTATCTAAACTGACTTATGCTTCCCGAGCCTTAGAACTGCACAACACGGGAAAGCAAATTATAGAGCATATCTAGCCTGCAGAGAGTTCTACCAACTAAGACTGCATTAGCACCCAGACCTACTAGGCTTGTGCCCCCCCCCCCCCCACACACACACACACATCTTCCTATCCCCTCTGTGTGTATTTCTGATATCTCTCTACCCCAGACCTCCAGCCTTCCTGTTCCCTACTATAGACTTTCAATTTTTCCTGCTGAGAACTCCTTTTCCTCTGCACTCCAACCCCAAAAAAGAACTTCCATCTCTACTGCTGCCATATCTTGATCTCCTAGCTAGGGCAGCAATGGTAGCAGTAACTGCAGAAATTAATTCATCTTATGCTGACCGCCTCAGTGACTCTGCCCCTACAGGCATCCACCTGGGAGGAGGAGCCTGTGAGCACAGGCTGACTCATCTCCGCACTTATCCCACCTGCCATGACCAGGTCCATGAGCTCAGGTCAGAATCGATGGAGGCTAACTAGTAAAGAATCAGAGTGAGTCAAAGTTTGTGGAAGTTAAGGTGCACAGGAAAGGCATCTAAGGTATAGGTGAGTCATTTAACATATAGAGGGATGGGGGAAGGCAAGAAGAAGGGGGATGATTCCAGGTTTGAGGAGGTGAGGAGATGGAGCAGAAGGGGAAGGATTCTAGATTGAGTGGAAGGAAGTTCAAGAAAGGAGCACCAATTCCAGGTTCACATTTGGGGAAGAGGGGAATTCACATGCCAGTAGTGCCTAGAGCCATCAAAAATCTAAATCCACTGCTGACAGATCAGGGAAGCACCCACAAGCAAGCAGAGCACAAAGTCCATCTTTAGCAGCTTGTATATTACTGTGATATAAAATCTTGAAAACAGAGAGGTCCATATTTAAAGCCATTTAGCCTGATAACTCATGTTGGAACTTTTTGAATATCAGATCACTTGGTTGGCTGTGAAGTGGTGGGTGGCTCTGGCAACTCTAGGAACTGTGAGATGAGGAGGGAGGTTGGAGGAGGAGGTTCCGGGGAGGGTGGGGTAAGGATAAGGAAGAGGTTATTTATCATTTAAAATTATTCAATTAATATTGGTAGTTGAAATGGTTAACTTTTTTTTTTTTTTTTTTTAAACAGTCTTCACATTCTTAGTAAATAAACTTCTTCAGAGGGTAACAATAGCACAGACAGTACATTTAGCAGGTGATGAATCAGTATTCCATTTATGAAATTCAGCACTTTTCACACAGCTCCAGGAGTTTACTTCTTGCAAGGATTTCTATTAGGATTAGGCTTTCCTAAAGATTATCTCTCTGCTAAACCTTTTGAAATCCAGTGGTAAGGCGTCTCTGCAGAGACTCTCGGTGTTTCCCTCTCTGCACCACACTGCCATCTTCCATCTACTAGACCCCAATGTGTTGTGATTCTGCTTGTAATGCAGCCTCCCAACCACCAGAGGTCCTCCGGGAGCTGCACCTACCCTCTTTTTAGTTTTAGTCTCGGTGACCTCATGACTCGGCAAATCCCTGCCTATTTAGCCCTACCTCCGTCTACACTCAGGGCCTTGTCATTGAGTCTGCTCGCCTCCTTGCTTGGCCCCCATCTATGTATATTTTGTGGCTTTTCTAAGCCACAAGCTTGCTCTGTGGCTTCCCTATCCCTTCCTGTCCCAAGCCTTGCTCCCTGGCTCCTAAGTCTCCTGTCTCAAGCTTGCCAGAATTAGTAACCTCTGTTTTGTTCCACTGTACCATTGTTCCACCCCTGATCTTGGTTCCTGCCTGATCTCCAGACTCACCGGACATCAACCTACAGCCGTGCAGCCTGCTTCAACAGCTCTGCCTGACTTCTGTCTCCAGCCCTGCACCATGTATCCCTAAGCCTGTTCAGCTTCACCTGAGTTCGTTCCTCTCCATTCCGGACTCCAGTCCAGCTTTCACCTTAGGTCTCCTCCCTTGTTTAAGTCCTGCCGGCCACCAGAATCCAAGTGCTCAACCTGTGGGGAAGGTGGCTGGTATAGGCCAAAGAACCCTTAGTTTACTCTGCCTCTGGAGCCCTGGACTATTCCCGTGGAGGTTCCCTAGCCGAGCTGGGTCCTCAACCCTAATACAACGGCTAGTGATCTTGTTTCCAACTTGATTCTCATGCTACTAGATCTTATTGTTTGTAGCAGATGGGAACTTTCAGATATGTGCCGTAAGTGAGCCACTCTCTCCTTCTCCTTGTACTCAGTGGGCGGCTAACTGGGATTTCAGGAAACTTCTAAGAATCCCGAACTGATCATCTCTAGTAGCAGAGAGGAGTTCTCTCCCTATTCCTCTTGCAGAAACAAAAAGCTTTAGTTGTCTTGGAAGAGAGCTCCTGCTCTCATCTCCTCCCTGTAAATTCCCCAGTAGAGATCTCTCTGCCGGAACTCACAGGCTCCCACCTCTGTCTGTAGTTTCTCATGGAACTCTCTGGAAACTCTATAGGGATTCTCTGTATCCCCTTCTAAGAACATTCCATTTTCTTCCAAAACCAAGGCTTGCTTTTAGGATCTGTATTTGGGACATTAATTTAATAAGAAATGCAATGGAGTCCCTTCAGTTGTTTTTTTTTTCTCTCCTAGATATTGCACCATTCATGGAGACCGATGCAGAAAGGTGCGCATCGCACAATGCATAGTTTAACCCTCAGGTGTGTCAAAGTTTTTTATGTGCAAACTCAACTGCCAATGCAGCAAGGAGTTTTGTGCACAAAGACTGTGCGTACACAATTGTGTGTTTAAGTTAGCGCTAACGCAAAGAAATCCCATGCTAACGCTAATGATGGCATTAGGTATCACTAGCCACTTCAGAGAGGTGTGCTCACTTATCTCCTGTTTTCTTAGCTTTGGAAACTTAACTCATAGTCCTAAGGGGATGAAAGTACCCAGGGTTGATGTTGGTCTATGGCAGAAGCTAGACTTTCAGTGCCAGGATCTCTAGTAAGAATTTTATGTATAGAAAACCTGCTTTCACAGAAAGCATTTTTTTTGTGTGCATGAATCTTATTTTATGCATGGAAAACATCATTTGCGCTTATAAACCATGTTTTCTATGCACTAAACCTTTTTTGTGTGCACATCTTCTGGTTTGTATGCATTTTTTAACTCCCAAAAACCAATAAATCTTAATGCTGTTGATACAACTTCAACTTTGCTCTCTGCTTCAATGGCAGGAGGTAACTGGGAATTGGATTCAAACAGCAACCATCAAGGGCCCTGACTTTAATAGTCTGGGAAACTGATAATTATGAAGGTGGCTTGAACAGCCAGTTGTACTACTATATTTATTTATTTATTTATTTTTAATTTTTATATACCGAAGTTCTTGTAAGAACTACAAATCACTCCGGTTTACATAAAACGATGAAATGCCCATAGTTTATAAGTTTATAAACTATAAGTTTGCTGGGCACACTGGATGGACTATTTGGTCCTTTTCTGCCGTCATTTCTATGTTTCTATTTTTCAGTGCATTAGCATACAATTAGCTTACTGCAGCGGGAGTTAAATAAATTTAGCATATGTATTAGGAAATTGTGCTAAATTTCAGTGCACAGTTTTAATGCTCAGCTTTTTGTATTTGCCCCATAGAGAGCTCAGTATATACTTTATTCCGAACCAACCTAATGAGTTTCTGGCTAAAGGTTTTCTTTGCTTCTAAGAATCTAATGTCCTATTACTGCAAGAAATTATGATACATTTTATTACATTTCTTTGCATTTACAGTAAAAACCCCTGTTGCAACCAATAGCATCCTCCCTAGTCAGGGTTATCGGGATCCCAACACCACCTCCCTTGCCAGCTTAGTGGGATGTTGCTACTTCCTCCTCTGCTATGCCCTTCAGGATACCACCTCCTCCTCTCTCACCGGGCATGTTAGGATGCCATTGCCTTCTTCCTTGCCAGTCAAATGGGATGCCGTTGCCTCTTTCCCCACTGGCCCCATCAGGATGTCTCTGCTTCCTCTCCCACCAGGTCTGGTGGGACACTACCCTCTCCTTCCCTGCCAGGATGGGCAGTATGCTACCAGGCCTGTCTCCTCCCCTACTAGGTTATGAATACAAGACAAACCACATTTCCCCCCAAAAATACTGTTGCCGTAAATTCAAACCAATGCAGTAGTTTGTAGATTAGGTATGCAACAGATTATCACGACAATACATTTGGTCAAATATCACAGAAATATTAACAGAGTCATCGCACGTTAATGCGTACATGCCATAATGTTAGAGCAATGGCACTACCATAAACATTCGGGAGCCAAGTTACTAAGAGCCACAATCACTTAGAGGTGAATTTTCAAGGCATCATTAGCCTGAAAATTAGGTAATTTGCAACATTGTGAGCTATTCAAAATTGCTCCCTTTATCTCTAATACAGTCAAAGGTGAGTGATCCATCATGCAAGAGTGATAATAGATGAACACAGCAACCAAGAGGTGGATATATGTCTAGATAACTAGGATTATATATGAGGAAGAAGAAACATGATTGGTTAATTTTAATTGCAAACTAAATGAACAGATAATACCCAATAACACTTAGCTCAATACTTAAAACGTAGCTGGTGAAAGATTTAAATCCTTAGAGCTGCTTTCATATTCACTTGTAAAAATACACTATGGTGGGCGTTGAGCCTCAAACTAGTGTGAGCACAGGGATAGGTATAATCATGTACCAGTGTGAGTTCAATCTAAAGAGAATCTTCTTTGAAATATTTTCTTGCATATAACAACCAGTTCGAACAATGATGGCTATAAACAGGACTCTGTAAAAGTTACATCAAGCTGTGAAAATGTTTCATACACTGTATGGGCGGTGGAGGAGAAGCGAATCACACATAAATATATGATGCCAGGGAAGAGGTGTGTCACCTAAAAGTTAATGATATGCAGAAAACAAGTACATAACAATTGTCTAGAAGACTGTATAGAGAGTTTAATGAAATATCATCAAACTTCAAAAATCAAAATCAAGACAGCAAGCATGAAAAAGACCTAAGTATGGTTAAATAGTTTAGTTTATAATTCTGCAGGGCATTGCACAAAGCATTTATATTCATATTACAGTGCGGTCTTGGAATTGCTTTATATGCAAGAAAAATTAAAAAAAAAAAAATTCTCTTTAATTTGAACTCACACTGGTACATGATTATACCTATCCCTGTGTTCACAGTAGTTTGAAACTCAACACTCACCATAGTGTATTTTTATAGGTGAATATGATACCAATTTTAATTGCAAACATTTTGAAGCCACACAGACAACATAGTTATAATCTAAGTCTTCCTCTATAATAGTCAACTTTATGGCGCATTTAAAATCTCTTTCAGAATCTGAAAACCCAGATGCAGGAATAGTACAGCCAACAAAGGCATTTTATTTTTAACCTACTAGACTGAGGCATGAAGGGGAAATACAGATGGAAGGCAGAGTCCAGAACTGTACAGCAAAGATTTTTGTTTAGTATAGTGAAGAAAAAAGCTTCCATGTTACTAATAAAACAAAATGAAAATTGGAACTTTTGGCCTATGTTTTTTTTATTTCCATTTAGAATAAACAGAACTTCTAGAATCCACAGGGAGATTGGAAACTTATATGCAGAGTATAGCCCATAGCCTACAATCTTTCTTGTTTCTCTTTACCATTGCCAACAATCTCACTGGTCTCATTTTCAATCGAGCTTTGCCATAAGCGCAAAATTGGAGAATTCCCTTTCCAGAACACACTGAATCTCTTTCTCTCTCAAGACTGTCTTCCAAAGCCTATGGTCAGACATCTTTTCCAGCCTGAGTTTCATGCTGAGAGTTACAAGTATCCTTTTTCCAAAAACAAGGTGATACAAATAATATTTTAAAAAACAACAAAAAAGTATAATCTAGGTCTGCCAACTTTTCCGTCATGATGGACCTATGACACTGCTTTGATGTCATTATATTGCATTATGTGTGTCATTATGTCGTCATAACTGCATGATGCATGCAATATTTTATTAATGACAAAAATGAGATTGTGAGATGGTGCTGAGATGAGAAGGATATTGGCAAAAATAGAATGCTTTCATATTCCTGCATAATTATTTTAGAGAATATTTTATGCACATTTCTGAGGTATGATTGCAAAGAACAGAAGATCCTATTTTGATGAGAAATATATATTTATCTATATCTATAGATACTACATAAAAGGCTTGCATTATATCAGTCAGTCAGTCATACTGTTGTGTCTATGTTTGGCCACCAGCTGGTGCCTGGAACAGTGGAAGGTACATTGTGTAAAAACAATCTGCTCCATCTACAAAGCCCTGCCTGTCAGGCTTACACACACACACGCTCCCCCCCCCAGGCACATCCATAGGCACAGGCAGGTAGAGGCACACACACACTCAGGCTCAGGCATACACACACTCGGGCACACAAACACATATATACGCACATGCAGACACACACACAGGCGCCACAATAACGCACATAGGCAGGCCGAAACACCCATACATAGGGCTGGATTTAGGATTTGGGCACCCTTAGACAGTACTGGAGAATGGCAGGCACGGATTTAGGATTTTGCATGTTCCAAGGCACTTTTGGTGCTTTTAACCCCCACCTCTAGTAAGAGTCTGTTGCAGGGTAGCAGAAGGCTATTCTGTGCTGGATGATGGGTATAATGGGTGCCTATAGACAAATCTAGGGCAGGAGAGTGGGGAGTGGGAGACCCTGGAGATCAGTGGGTGAAGTCCCTCTACCTCCACTCCCCTTCAGAGTCCCGGAGTACCCTAGCAGTGCCCCTTTGAAGTGGGATTGCTACAGCAGGCTCCTCCTTGGCACAGTTGCACTTCTCTTAGGCCTGGGTATTTGGCACCTTCAAAATTTGATGCCCTAGGCAATTGCCTGTGTTGCCTATGCCTAAATCCTGGCCTGCCCTCACAGAGGCACAGACCCACCCTCTCAGACACACATGGGGTAGATTTTCAAAGGCTTGGGCGCGTAAGATACGCGCGCAACCCCCGAAAACCTACCCCTGCCTCCCCCTGCGCGTGCCGAGCAAGCCCCGGGACGCGTGTATGTCCCGGGGCTTGCAAAAAGGGGCGGGGCGTGGGCTGTCCTGGGGGCAGGGTGTGGCCTGAGCCTCCAGGCACAGCGGGCCGGCCGGCGTAACTTCTTCAACAAAGGTAAGGGGGGGGGGTTCTAGGTAGGGCGGGAGGGCGGGTTAGGTAGGGGAAGGGAGGGGAAGGGGCGGAGGGTGGAGGGAACGGAGGCAGGCCGTGCGGCTCGGCGCGCGCAAGTTGTACAATTGTGCACCCCGTTGCGCGCGCCGACCCTGGATTTTATATCATGCGCGCGGCTGCGCACGCATGTTATTTATTTATTTATTTATTTAAAATTTTTATATACCGGCATTCATGATACAATCACATCATGCCGGTTTACATAGAACAGGGGTGTACAAAGAACAAATGAGTAACCTATTAGTGAGGAGGAAGCAGTTACAAATAACAAGGTACTAGAACTGGGAGTAGAGAAGAAAGGGAGAGGATAACATTAGATAAAGATATTTATAACATCGAGCGTAGATTTGTTCACGCCGGGTTGCACAAACAAATCTGCGCCCGCGTGCAGGTTTTAAAATCTGCCCCATAGGTTGTTATAGACTAGACTACCTGAGTAACACCTGGAACATTTTGCTAATAGATATATAGATAGATAGATAGATATTAGGAATAAGTGATCTGGGCCCAATTACATAATCACATCTCTCCTCTTTGGGTTCAAACACTACGAATTCAGAAGTTTCCTTAAAACATCATAGTCAACAGCTAGACTGAAGTCTAATCTCACATAACTATTATGGGGAAAACTTTGAGGGCCTCTGATGCATAGTGCATCTTCTTGTATCTATAACAGCTAGCGTGTGGGGGCTCAATGGGGAAGGTGGCGGATGAATCAATGATTCCCCTCCACTTATATTTGCATCCCACCTTCCAGTGCGTCCTATCCTCCTGTGCCATTATTAGATTGTGTTTGCTGTTTGTCTTGCAGAACAACACAGAAAACACAAGCCAATTAAACAATCGAATTTAGGAAGAAACACAAGTGCTGCTTTTTCTAACAATGGGAAAGTAAGTGGTAGCAATAAATCTGAAGTAATATATATAGAGAGAGAGAGATTGTACACAGTGGAGAGGTTTGAACTAAAACAGGAAAACCAAAAAATAAATTGTTTTGTCATACTTCTGCAAGTGCCCAAGCTGCCAAGTGACATCCAAGGCTGCCCGTGCTGGAATATAATAAAGATGAACATTTGGTAAGGCCAAAAGTGACAGATCCCAGAGTCTACTTGAAGAAATAGCCTTACAGATTTGAAAATGGAAAAGTCTTCCTCTCCTTTCCCCTGAAAGATAAAATTATGTGCATACACATCCCTATTTCAAACACCGGTTAAGAAGCCAAAAGCATTGAAGCAATCTACAGAAGGATAAAGAGCTTCCACGAGAAGTCCAATCAATGCAGGGAGGTGGACCTAATTCTGTCGTCCCCCCCCCCCCCCCCCCCCCCCCCCCCCCCCCCCATGGGCTTCTAGCCCTGTTTTCTTGAAAGGAAAATGTACTGAATCAGATCCCAAAAAAATTGAGGGTGCAGGATATTTTTTTTTTTTGCGGCATCAGATTAATTCATAACATAAATAAATAAATTCAACTACACCAGCAATTACAATTCGTACAAAAACAACTTCGTTCTCTGCTTATAAGTTTCCTCTTCTCTTTCATCCCTCTTCCTGCTGACATGCCCCCGGTGCTACATTGATTGTCTCGGCTTTTCCTTTCCCTTCCATCCCAGCTTCCCTTCCCATGGATCTTAACACCCCCCCCCCCGGTAATTCAACTCTCTACACAGGACAAAAGTTTCTGCTAGGATTTTGAAAGGCAGATCAATGGCAATTACAGATTGCCAAAGCCCAGAATCTATGAACTACCTCATTCCAGGCTGGCATTTAACAACTAATTAGGGAATACTTTATTACTGTCTGCCTATTACCAATCAATAACTCATGTCAGACCAATTGCTTTCCTTCCTATCGCTCATCCTTGATAAGTGATCTCTTTAGTTTTGTTTCACCCTTTCTTTCTCCATCTCTTGCTTTCTCGTTCCACCCAGATGTGTGTGTGTGTTTGCGTGCGTATGTACATATACACATACACATTTGTATAATGAAAGAGAGAGAAAAAAATGAATCAAAACATAAGCACTTAGCAAAAGTCAAACAGAACAAAAACTATTCAGGAAGCTAATGAAAATGTCCCAAAAATGGATTAAAAAAAAGAAAAAAAAAGTAAAAAACAAAACAAGTAATTTCACAAACCCTTGTCAGTATCAATAGGGCACGCTCAGAAGATCTGGCGAGATGAAAATAGTGGAAGTGATTATTTTATCTATTTACTAATTAACATTTATTTCCTGTCGTTTTGAATCTGAAATTCACTCACAGCAGTTTACAGTCCATTAGGATAGCATTGAATGAGCAAAAGGCCATTTGTATCTTTACAATAGTGTAAACAATTTTAAAGGTAGCAGCAATTAGACATTTCGATTTGGCATTGAAAGTCACTCGACAAATACTAAGTTTAGACTTGTCATGGAAATACTCTGGATTTAATTCTTAAAAATGGATGCATGAAGCAGCGTGTCTGAGCAGCATGTCTCAGGCATTTGAGATGATCCCGGGCAGTGACTTGTAGTCTTCTCTCAATATCTTTATGCTTAGGGTTTGGGCATTAAAGGCCTGACAGGAAGTTGGGATTCAGTGGTAAGAAGTGCCCAGTTACCTGCTGAGAACTCCTCTCTCTCCAGCAACTTGAATTAACCAGTTTAATAAAAAGGTATGACAATGCAGACACACTAATCAGTATTCAGAAAGAAATTTGTAGGGGGATAGGAGAGACATGGTAATCTATCTCATTAAAATGCATTTATGTGGGGAAAGCTTTAGAAAAGCCAACATGTAAGATGGCGTTGTCTTAGGCAAACGTCTGCAACCTGAGGGAGAGTTGGCAACTCTAATTTGTAATTTTCAACATCTGGTTGGTAATTTAAGCAGGGCTTCCCTCTTTCTTATAAATGAGTTGTATCAGTTTGTTTTTGCCCTGTTGCATGCATAGATATACACGTCTGATTTCCCTAAAAAAGTGAGCCTATTATTGACAAAATTTAAAACTGATATGTTGTAACAGAGAGAAATTCATATAGCATGCAAGGTGAAACCTCAGGAATCTGCCCTAGAATATCACAACATAGCCAACGGCATTCCTGGCTGGGCAGTCTGAACTAGTTCAGTTCATAGTTAAGCCAGTGTACATGAACAGCAGAAAAGAAGAAGTCCGGAATATATTTCCTGCTTCCTGGCCTGTCTTTTAGTATATATCTTGCAATGTAAATGACTGCTGTCACTGCCATACAAATAATCTCTAATATTTTTCTCTGCAAATCAAAGGAGACAAAGTGACGCTGAGCAGAAATAGCACAGCAAATAATTGCAGTAAAATAAAAGCATGCTGCTGGTTTACAGAACAATTTTTAAATCTGGAAGGGAACCCAACATTCTAGCATTCGCTCATTGCTGAGGTATAATTGCAAAATGCGCACGCTACTGAGCTCAGGAGGGGAACTGGGAAGCTACAATGCAGCAACTGCAAAAATTCATGTAAGAGACAGGGCTCACGGGCCCCTTGCTAATTTTCTTCTGTTTCTGCTGCCTGAAGAAATTTGATGGCAGTTAGGTTTAGGACTAGGTCATGCTTCTTTCAGTTCTGGGCCCCACAGGGCCCCTTCTGGTGTAAGTCCCCCAGGAATTTGCCCTGGTTGCCCTCCCGCCATTCCAGTCTTGCCTGCAATATACACTGACACAACTTGCTCCAGCTTTTTAAAATTTTATTTTACATTTATGTTGTCTGTCTGTCCACTCGTTCATCCATGTGTCTATATCAATGTATCAGGGATGCTCTGTGTGGAAAGATTTAGATGAAATTTGGTAGAAGAACTAGAAGGTCAAAGTTTCTCTTTCCAAATCTCAGCCAAAGATGTCCTGTGGAAATGTTTTAGTGCATGCGTACTGACAGATGGACAGACGGAGTGATGTTAATAGCTACTTTTCTGACCAAACGAGTCTAAAGTTGATCAAAATTAAAAGTGTGGTTGGTGCTCTGAAAAGGTTCTCTCCCTTGTGAGGTTGCATTGGTTTGCTGGTCTTACCGCATCTGCGATGGGCTTAGACCTACTCCTAGCTACGCTATTTGGTAGATGGCGAACTTCTCATGCTAGCTCGTGGGAGCATAAGGAGCTGCTTAGCTTTTGCTCCCACTTTTGAAGACAAGCTCCTGCCTGCCCCCAAGCCCAGCCTTCCTCTCTATCTCTACATTCCTTCCCCCACCTGAGAAGGCCAGCCTTCAGCCTTCAGCACAAGAAGAGGTAAAATTACGTGGATAACTTTACTTGCATACTTACCAGTTATGCGCTCCGCTAAATACAGCCGGAAAAAGTCCAGGTTCTTCGGATAACTTTAGGACCACTCTCTGGTGTGGCTAGATGTGCCCAGATAACTTGGCTGGGTAACAGTGAACACTGGTTTATTCAGATTAGTTAACCCTGCCTCCAAGAATGCCTCCAATGTAACTGGGTAAGTGTTATCTGGCTGAAACTTTACCCAGATAAATCAATGGCAGTCAGAAGGGCAAAAAATTCAAATCCTGTGGTTTGTCCTGCTAAGTCCAAATTTAGCCGGACGAAACTGCTATGATTATAGATTTCTTGATGTTTAGCACTGATTTTCATCACTGGGCACTTAACTTAGACTCATTTTGGTCACAAAATACTTCAGTTTAATAAAAGCATCAAGAAGTGTATAAGCTTCGTTACCAGCATAAATTAAGGCTTTCCTCCCCTTTTGTGTCTGTGGGAAAAAGCTTTAGTGAACCAGGTACTTAGGTTCCTAAATCTAGATAAATTAATGCATATATGGTCTGCATTTGGATACCTAAAATTCCGTGACTGAGCAATTAATGAAAATTCATCCTTCTGCCTTTTCTTAGGGAACTACAAATTCATAGATGCAATGGGGATAAAACCAGGACTGGCTCCGTCTTTCTCTTATGACTTGGAACTGGTTAGCGACCCTGGCCCTCACTCTTAAACTTAGAATTTCTGTGAAACCAGAAAAAACTTGAAGGATACATACTCAAAGGCTTTCGCGTTCATTCCGTCTGGCTGCCCTGGCATGGAGAGAATAGAGAAGCCATCACAGGAGCTCACAGCAGCAAAGGTGAATGCATGCAGTAATTATCATGTTTGTTCAAAGGCCACTAGGCTTTTATTATTGAAATTTCTCTAGCTGGAAGCTGCAGAGAAGGTCATTATTTTTCCATTTTCGTGTCAACCAAATGTTTGTCAATTTAATCAGTGCTTATTGGAGAATTATGAAAGGATTAGAAAGTTGATTTTTGATTATTTGGATTTTAGTCGCTGGTTCAAAACAATTTCTGTTGCTCCCCCCTCTCTCCCCTGCATAACCTTGTTCTAATGCAGCCAGTACTTACACAAGCTCTTCCTCACCGCTCTAGCCAATTCAGGCAAGCTCTCACTGACAGGCCAATACAGTACAGTGCACTCTGAAGGAGCGCACTGTTAACCTGCCTTTGGACGCGCGTTTTCCCTTACCCCTTATTCAGTAAGGGGAGGAAAATGCGCGTCCAACCTGCGGCACCTAATAGCACCCTCAACATGCAAATGCATGTTGATGGCTCTATTAGGTATGCCCGCACGATACAGTAAGTAAAATGTGCAGCCAAGCCACACATTTTACTTTAAGAAATTAGCGCCTACCTTTGGGTAGGCGCTAGTTTCTGCCGGCACTGGGAAAGTGCACAGAAAAGCAGTAAAAACTGCTTTTCTGTGCAACCTCCGACTTAATATCATGGCGATATTAAGTCGGAGGTCCCGAAGAGTAAAAAAAGTTTAAAAAAAAAAAAATTAAAATGGGCCGGCGGCTGTCAGGCTGAAAATTGGACGCTCAATTTTGCCGACGTCCGGTTTCCGAACCCGTGGCTGTCAGCGGGCTCGAGAACCGATGCCGGCAAAACTGAGCGTTGGCTGTCAAACCCGCTGACAGCCGCCGCTCCGGGCTAAAAGGAGGCGCTATGGGTGCGCTAGTGTCCCTAGCACCTCCTTTTGCCTGTTTCTACCGCACCACCTAATTTGAATACTGAATCGCGCGCACCGGCGATAAGCATGGGGGTAACCTACAAGGCGCAGCAGATACTACTGTAAACTTGCTGGGCAGACTGGATGGACCATTTGGTCCTTTTCTGCTGTCATTTCTATGTTTCTATGTTTTAGCAGTAAAATATCGTAGGATATAATGGAAATGACGACACCTTTTTATAGGGGGGGGAGGTAGAGGGAAGAAAAAGGTTTTATCATGCGACAGTGGCCATTATCATGGACGATAAAATTAGGCCTTCTCTCTTACAGACCTACACAGCCCTTCTGGGCCCATAAAAACACCTTTGGTTACCTGCCCTGGCTTCCTAAAGGGGAAGTCTACTAGTAGTGGGATTCTAGGTGCTTCGGGCTGCTGAACAACAAGAACTATAACCGGCAAGGGAGGTTCAAATACCTCCTAGGGAAATACCCACACCAGAGCCAGAGCCACTTGCCATGCCAGTGGAGTGCCCTGGCCCACAGCAGGGCTTGCCATGCAAGAAGGCATGTTGGCGATACAGGGAACGCATCTTTCATCCACAAACCACATCGCTGGGTATGCCAGAGGAACATGTGGTTATGAGGTATTGCCCCAGCTCTCAGGTTCTCATGGACTTATATCAAGAACGCAGAGAGGCTCTGGATTCAGTCACGGAAAGTTCCCGTGCTTTACTGGGCTTCACCAAACTATCGTGCAGCCTGCATTTCGTGGCATCTGGCTCCTTCTAAACAACAGTCGGGGTCATCGGGGGAATGTCACAAACCTCTTTTTCCGCTCTGTCTGGGCCAGGTCATAACAGCTGTATGTGGCCGCCTTTAATTGGTACATCAGATTCCCTCGTGAAAGGCAGGACTTGCTGGATTTGAAGAGAAGGTTTTATGCCATTGCCCACTTTCCTAATGTTCTTGGAGTTATTGACTGCACTCACATAGCCATCATCCCACCCTGTCGCAGGTAGGAGATCTACCGCAGCAGGAAGCTCTTCCATTCCATCAATGAGCAAGTGGTCTGTGAGGCTGAAATGCGCATATTTGATGTGGTCACAGGTATCCGAGAGTTGCGCACAATTCTGTTATACTTAGGCAATCTGGCCTGTTTGATAATTTTGAAGACTGTCTCTACAGTGACGGTTGGCTCCTAGATAAGAGCGATGCTTCTTTCTATAATCCTTCTCCAACTATGTGTTTATAGCAAACGGCAGTGACACGGGAGGCTGTTGGGGATGTGACTGCAAGGGTTACATGACAAGTGGCTTGCACAGTTAGGTCTACATGCCATAGTGCTAGGGCCCGGCTTTCTCACTCCGTGCCACAGAGACCTGCTAATGTTTCGTGCCCAAACAGTGCACTTGCTGCAAAGGTCCGTGTGACCAGGCGCTACAGATTTTCTGGCCATTCAAATCCTCCCTTTTGCAGCTGGTGAAAAGTAACTTGCCAACCAAACTTTTTTGTGTCCACAGTGCAGGGACTCCCAGGTCTGGTGTACCCTGTTAATGCTCCATCGGCCATGATGTCAACCACAGTTTGTCTTGATCATCACATGGGTTAGATAGAAGCTGGGGGCTATGCAATGTGGCCCTATCATAGTCACTGTCTCATGTCAGACAAAAGGGTATCTGGAGGGCATACTGCAGAACAGCCAGGGACATGCACAATCATACCATGTGGTTGCTGTCTTTCTGCAATTAGTGTGTAGCAATTGTGATGGAGGAGTCCTAGAAACGGGTAGAGATTGCTTTGTTGTGAATGACATGGACACTTTGTGTAGGAACCCCCACATGCAGTTTTCCATTCAGGAAGATCTGACACTGCAGAAGCAGGTGCTATTGCCTTCATCTAGTGTCACAGTAATAGATGGCATGGACTTTGGGTTTGGAAAAGACTTTTAAGGCTCATGTCAAGCTAGAGTTTAGTTTCTAGTGTCTTATAGCATGCTGTGGAGTGGCAGCAATATCACAAAGTCACGGTGCTTTGAATGATGTAGCTGTTCTCCCTTTGCCGCAGCAGATTCTCTTAGGGATGGCACACCATCAAGCAAAGCTGGACCATGCTACATTTAGATAAGCAAACAAACAACTCTCATGAGGGCTTGGGGAGGCTAGACCACTATGGTGGTCTGACTAAATGAAGGTTGGAAATAGGATAATGTCATGCATTTACAGGGGAGCCACCAATGATGATGGCGGTGGCTCCCCTGTTGAGGGAAGGGTAAATTCCTCCAGATTTGGAGTTACATAGAGCTCTTCTCCGTTTCTTTCATAGAGATGAGTTGCTGAGCCTGATCTCTCAGACTTTGAAGACCCTTGGAGTGGCTGGGGGTGACTCCTCAGGGATGCAAAAGGAGGACCCCAGGCTTTATGTTTCTTTCCCATCTCAGATGCGATTCAAGAGTTGACTGACCTAGAATGGAGTGCGCTAGAAGAAACCTTTGAAGGGGGGGGGGTGCGCCTCGGCGGGATTATAACCCTTGGATCCACAGGCCAGAGAGTAGTTGCATTTCCTGAAGGTGGGTGCTTTGGTGTATTCTGTCACAAAACGAACTACCATCCCAGTGGAGGGAGGTGCAACTCTTAGGATGCTCAGGATAGGAGAATTCAGGCTATCCTAAGCAAGCCTTTGAGGCTGTGGCGATGAACTTGCAAATTGCTTCTTGTTGTGCCCTGGTAGTTGGAGCTACCTTGCATCTTTCTCAAGAATCTGGCAGTGCCATTTCAGATAGCAGGCCTATGGTAAAACCGGAGGCTGCCTTCTTAGCTGATGTGGGCTGTGACTTGGTTTGCAGAGCCACCAGGATGAGATCTAGTTTGGGATGTTTTTATGGATGGGGAGATGTTGATTAGTGGCCAGCAGAGCGGAAAGTGGTATGGTTTTGTGATAAAAGGTGTGGTGTATGGCAGAGGTTTTCAACTGTCCTTGAACATCCCTAGCCAGTTGTATTTTCAGAATATCTGCAATTAATGTGCATGAGAGAGATTTGCATGGAGTAGAGTTAGTGCATGCAAATCTCTCTCATACATATTCATTTAACCATAAACGCCCTGGTTTATGGCTAAGAAGGCCAAATCAATGAATTGTGAGGGAGTAGGGATGTGTTTTCATTTGAAAAGAAACAGGAAATATTACCAAAATTTCCTGTTTCGTTTCATTTAATTTTGTTTACAAAATGCAACAAAAGAAAAATTAATGAAATTTCTTGTGTCTTTCATGTCATTTTCCTCACTGATCAGCCACCAGTCCGAGCCCAGCCTCCCCACTATTCTATGCTCCCCTTTACAGTCGCTGGACTTTATTTGGTGGGGGAGAAGGGATCCGGTTTTGGGGGGGGGGGGGGGGGTGTTTTTTACATTCATATTGGTTTTCATTTCAAATAAAATAAAACAAGAGAAATCACAAATGAAATGAAAAACCAAATAAATTTTAAAAAAATATGTAAATGTGCAGTCCTATCAGGAAAGACGTGTTGCCTAGAGCTGATATAAGGGTGGGAAATTCAAAAGGATTCAGAGCAATTTTCATACTGATTCTACCATAAAATTTGTGCAAACTTACAGGCAGGATATTTTATTTCAGTGTATCTCTGTTTACCCAATCTTAATTGGATAACATTATTTCTAATTACTTAGATCGCAGAGCCATTTGGGTCAGGAACTATGTTGCAATGTTTTGACCTTGTAAAATGATTATATTATCACCTCATCTGTTCAATAAATTTCCATTACTATCAGCTTGCCTTAGCATAAAGTTATGAAGCATAGCCAATAGTTCATTTTTATATTTAACAATAACAGTACACAGTAGAAGAAAAATTGTAGCAATCAGTAGGATGTGTTGCTTGTTGATCTCCCACCTTCCTTGAACCTTTTTTTTTACCCCAAAACTGTATATTTGTGAGCCTGACATTGAATAACTGTGAAGATATAACCTGATAAATATATCTGATTATCTTTATTTATTTATTTAAGATATTTCTAGACCGCAGCATCCAATTTTCTGGGCGGCTTATAATAAAGCAGACATAAAAATAACAACCGTACAAGACAAATGTGTTGAACTGTAAGACTATTAAAACAAATATTAGAATGACTTCTTGCTGTTAAACACATAGAAACAAAATTAAACATAGAGAGGATAAATTTAAAACAGCAGCATGTGTGCAAGTACATATAAACAAAATTAAACATAGGGAGGATAACTCTAAAACAGTAGCATGCTGCATATGAGCACATGGCAATCTACTCCTGTATATTATAATCTGCGCTTATATCATATGTGTCAGTAATAAAATACACATAAATGTACCTAGCAACCTGTACGTAAATACCTATTGCACTTATCCGGATAGGTTTCGACTTATCCGGCTAGATTGCAGCTTTGCAGCTAACTAGCCAGATAATTCTTAAAAGCACTACTTATTCGGCTAAGTCAGACAGCTGAAAAAGTCTTAAATAGTGCTACTTACCGGATAAATAGCTCTATTTGAGACATCCATTTATCTTACTGACGGGGCCATTTTTCAAAACACGATGGGCGTTATCGCATGAGTTAGGTCCTTAGCGCACGCGATATCGCCCTAACGTATGCGAAAACGACCACATTGCAATGATAACATTTAAATGAGGAAAATGGGAGGGGTTTGGGCAGGTTTTTAAAAATGTTGGGCCCGGTTGCGCTGCGGGCAATAACGTTATACACATTATCGCTGGTAGTAGCGCCGGAAATAACTACACCTTCTGCAGGGGCGTTATGGAGATGATGGTGTGCGCCGTGGCTCCAACTGTGGCGGGTGAAACGCACCGCTGCGATGCGACCGGGTGACAACTATCTTCCTCCCCCCCCCCCCCCACCCCTTTTCTGGCTGCGGCTCCTCATTCCGCTATATTTAAGGCGGAATGAAAAATCTAGGCCTTAGCTGGATAAGCAGCACTTTCAGACTTATTCATCTAAGTAGCAGCTTTGCCACTATTTATCCGGATAAGTGGCACACAACTACTATACCTGTGTATTTTTATTTCCAACTATAAAAATGTACTCCTGGAGATTTTTTCTGTGTAATATACATGCATTTACCCACCCCCATAAGCTGGGTTTTAGGAAGCCAAAATGCTCTTGTCAACACCACATGTGCAACCATTCATTCACCTCCTTAACGTGAGTTGTTCTGCCTCGCTATCTGCTTCACTCTCTCTCCCAGAGCCACAAATTCACTTTTGATATGTTCCAGGGATACTTAGCAGTATCATTTGCGCCATAATGGATGAGCAGCATTGGATAACTGTACGCGTAAAGATTCTCAGCAATCTCTGTGTGACGTCTCAGATCCTGGCACCTGCCAGACAGCACACCTCCCCGGACATTATGCCTGGTTGGCAGATTCACCAACCACCACTACCCTTTGCTTCCTTAGACACGGTGGTTGCTGATCCTGCAGCTTTGGAGTACACAAGCTTAGGTCCTTCCTCATCCAGGGATATCTACACATTCTTAACTTGCTTGGAAGGGCGGGAGAAGGAGAGTGATGCTGCTATTCTCTTCTTGGATAGAGATAATGGTAATGGTAAGGGCCCGCTCCTACATTACTTCTAAGAGACGGCGAGTAATTTAGCACCTCTTATAAGATGAAGTTTACAGTGTTCTGCAATGAATTCCTCCATTTCTCAAAATCTAATCAACCCCATGCCATTAACAGCAATCCGAAACTGCATCCAGATGTTCTAGTGAGAAGCCTCATCTATAGTTGTGGAGTGCTCATCGTAACAAAAAAAAAAAAAAAGAAAACCTAGATCACCACCAAAACCTCACCTCGAGTTACTAGTTGCCCCTCCTACAGTGGTATACAAAGTTGACTAATATGTGTGCCTCTCTCCTTCCCTCCCTGCCTAAAACAGGATTTTGGATTTTTAGCACAAATCCCATTTCAGGCATATCGCACAGCATAACTCCAGGAAAAAAGGTGTAGTTATTTCCGGCTTTAAAACCCACAATAAAGTGATTTACGCTATCGACCGCAATGCTAAGCACGCCTCATTTTAATTTACTCTGCCCTAATTGCCCATACAGGAAAAATTTTAAAATGTGCATACGTGTCTCGCGATGGGTTATTTATCGCAGGCGTTACGGAGTTATCAATGGCGTTAGGGCCCTAACGCGATTTGATAAATGACCCTGTTGGATTGTGAGCCCACAGGGGGACAGGGAAAAGCTACAGTCCCTGATTGTCATCCTCTTTGAAGTGCCTGTGCAGCTGAATGTAAAACAAACAAATTAAATAATTAAAACCAAAAATGAATTGTCTCCTTTGCTGTGCTCTAGTTTTACCACTGGAGCTTGGAGGAGAGTCCTGCTCATTTCTTGTGAGGTACTCTGGTCAGGACATCTTATATAATAAGAAGTTCCACCCGGAGCTTTTCAGGATGCCTGTGTGTGTATGTGTGGTCTACATATATATGCATGGATAATCAATACCCCTTGAGCATTCTTGAGTTGCTCCCTGACATGGCCTGAATATTTGCTGTGGATAAACCAAAAAATGATTAGGGATACATTGACATCGGTCATGTCTTCTTTTCTTTTGTAAAATAGGTTAAAAAAAAAAAAAAAAGGTTAATGCACAAAAAAATGGGGAACATATCTGGGTGCTGCCAGCTTTACTGTGATGCACTAGAGTACAAAATTAGTTATAAAAACTGTTTTGCATGGAAATGAATTGAATCTTCTTCTGGTGAAGCATCAGAGTGGGATAAGAACCCATCACTGCTCAAAATAAGGAATGAATAATTTGCTTCTCCTCATATTGCTCTAAGCTTGCATGTCTCGCAAACAATCTTTAGGGAGGATGGCATGTTTGATGGCATGGTTTGTTTTCTTTTAAACGAAGGCAGCAAAGAATCGTCGCCTTTAAGCACTAGAGCAAATTTAATAACTAGAAACATTTGTCAGTTCAAATAACTTGATTATCAATGTGATAATAAAAAAAAAAAGAACACAAAAGATTTTTCTTAATCTTTTCAGAAAATTGACAGCTTATTCTGCCTGTTCCACACAATGAGAAGAAAAAAAAATGAGTGATATAGGGAGATGTGTGGGGGGGTGGGGGGGGGAGAGGAGAGGGAGAGAGCTCGTGCGGTGAGTGAGTGATGGATGTAGATCCATGTACAGTATATATCCAGCTATAATTAACTTAATCTCTCTATCAGTGGGTACATCATATTAACACCGGGGAGCAGAGGGAGGCTGATAGATTGTGCCTAATGTACCTCCGCTTAACAAACTGGCAGGCCTAATGGCTCTGTGAATAAAGGAGATCGTCATGAAGGGGCAATTAAGGGAAAAGGTGGGGGCTGGAATTTCCTCCAAGGACCAAATGTAATAAATAAGATGTCAACTCTGGGAGTCCGAGGGACAGTTCCAAGGGCTGGGGTTGTGCGGTCTACGTGTTTGCACACAGAGAGAAAGAGAGTAACTCGGGCAAGGAAAATTGCAAAGATTCTATTTCCTTTGATTATACTTCTTTTTTTTTTTTACTAATTAATCACCAGGCCTCTGCTTTGTGCCCCATCTCTCCTAATTTTTTCCTTCCTTTTCATCTGTTATTGTGCAAAAATTTCCCACTGCATTTAACCTAGTGCAAAGCCTATGGCATATAGGGCGACTTGCACCTCATTAGGAAGAATCCTACGTTTTTCAAAAGAAGCACTGGAGGCGTGTGTGCGTGTACATTGAATACTGAGAGATGAGAGAAGGTGGTGGGTCAGTATATAAGAAGCTGGAACTAGGAGTTCTGGGTCTCTGCTCTGCTCTCTGTCACTCAAAGCAAGACATGTTACAAGGACCATTGCATGAGTGAGTGTGTGCATGCACCTCCACAGTGGGGCTGACTTTGAACCCACTGTGCCACCTGTTATGTATGGAATGGTAATATCCTTGATACTCTTGTCCTCATTTGGATTTTGGGACTTCGTTCTGTCTTCGTTCTCTTCTTACCTCTCCCACTGCACTTCTACTGTAAGATCAGGTGGATCCTCCTCTAATCCCTGTGCCTCAGGGCTCTATCTTGGGACCCCCTCAGTGCTCTGATCACCTCCCACGGCTATTAGTGCTTTCGTTATCCTGATGACTCCCAGATCTACTCCTCTACACTATAAATGTCACCAGGAATCCAATCCCAAATCTCATCCTGCTTGTCTGACATTGCCTCCTGGATGTCCGATCACCACTTTAAACTTACTATGGCCAAGAGAGAATGTCTCATCCCCCCCCCCCCCCCCCCCCCCCCAAATCTACCTCCCTCAACCTATCCTATTTCTATGGATAATATTGTCAGTCTTCTTGTCCCCTCAGCCTGTAACCTTGGAGTCAACCTCTACTCCTTTCTCTCCATGCACATCCAAAACACTGTTAAAAAGCATCATTTCTTTCTCTATAGAACATCAGCAAAATCTATCCCTTCCTTTCTGAACACATTTCTAAAACCGTTATCTACACTCTCATCACCTCCCTCTTATATTACTGCAACCTGTTCCTCATAGGTCTTCCACTGAATCATCTCTCGCCACTAAAATCTATTCAAAACTCAGCTGTGTAACTTATCTCTGCCAATGTCGCTACACCAATATAACCCCTCAAATCACTACATTGTCTCCCTGTCTAATTTCCCATAACATTCATGCTTCTCTTACTCCCCTACAAGAGCCTTCACTCTGCAGCTCCTTATTACCTCTCCTCCCGTATCTCTCCCTACACTGCTCCTCGTGAACTCCATTCATCAGGCAAGTCACTCTTATCTATGCCCTTCTCATCCATTGCCAATTCCAGACTCCATGCTTTCCACCTGGCTGCTCCAAATGCCTGGAACACACTTCTTGATTCAGTGGGTCATGCATCTTTTCTGGCTGCTTTTAAATCTTAACCCCTGGATCTGCTGACCAGATGTTGTTGATCTTAACCATTTTCCATAATAAATGATACTCTCTAAGTCTATTTGTCCAGTTTGTCTTTCTTGAATAGACTGTAAGCTGTACTGGGCAGGGACTCTCTCCTAGGTGTATGTGTACAGCACTGTGTGTGTCTAATTGTGCAATAGAAGTGTTATGTAGCAGTAGCAGTAACATAGTTCAGCCACCATGGGTAATGGGTCTGACAGCACTAGAAAGTTACATTGCAATCTTCTCTCACTTATCACTTTGACAGCTAAAGTGTGTTTAATTCTAAAATTTGTATACGTTTTCCTTCTCAGAATATGTCACTTAGCAGTGTTGAATGTTCACAAGTCGAAATGCATTGCTTTGGAGATATCAATGATAGTAATTCATTAACAATGAAAGAAAAATATGTTGAGTCCTGGAGCCAGGGTGGCAAGCATTAGCTAATAACCTACCTTTAAAACTGAATTCGAAAACACAGGTACCAGCGTCAAGAAAAAATATTTATGTTGCAGTCATGTGTGTGACTTCACAACTATGGATGTGCATAAACGTTTCACACTAAAAACCAAACAGTTCAAACTCAAGAGTGCTTGACCCTTGTGAATTATTTGTCCTTTCCACCCTAAGCATATTATAAATTAATCAACTGATTTTGCATTCAGATTTCCACTGTTCATGCAAGAATTACCAAAAACTCACCAAATTATCAAATTCAGTGCTCAAGAAGTTTGTGACCTACTCTGGACCACTACCAGATAACCTGAAAACAACTGCGTAGCCAGGAAAATTTGTAGCAACCCTCCCCCTCCCCCAGAAAAAAACAAATACATTTTTTAATCTGTTTTCAGGTCTGTTGCTCACAATTACAACATTCCTTGTGGCACAGGACAACCAAGTCATATGCATCAAGCAGACATTTAAACAGAGCATGACATACTATAAAATGCAGCCCAGATGCCTTCCTGCACTGTACACTGCTTTTCTCTATGCCAGACACACAGTTTTTGAAGGACTATGCCCACCTGAAATGCTAGCTGTCTAACTACCATGATCTCTCTCTGACAAGCCTTTCCTTCTCTGGCTGCTCTATGCCTCTCTGGCAGTCACCTGCATTTTACAGGATCATAAGATATGCTATCTTGGGTCGGACCAAGGGCCCATCAAGCCCAGTATCCTGTTTCCAACAGTGGCCATTGCCAATCCAAGTCACAAGTACCCAGCAAGTACCTAAACATTGGATAAATCACAAGCTATTATTATTAATTACCGTAATGGCAGTTTATGGATTTTTCCCTCTAAGAACTTATTCAAACCTTTTTTTAACTCACTTACACTAACTGCTATAACCACATCCTCTGACAAAGAATTCCAGAGCTTAACTATGCGCTCAGTGAAAAATAATTTTCTTCGATTTGTTTTAAATGAGCTACTTGCTAAACCCTTTTTAAATATAGGGGTTACATTGGCCATCTTCCAATCTTCAGGTACCTCAGATGATTTTAATGATAGGTTACAAATGAACTGAAATAGGTCTGAAATTTCATTTTTTAGTTCTTTCAGAATCCTGGGGTGTATACCATCCAGTCCAGGTGATTTACTACTCTTCAGTTTGTCAATTAGTCCTACCACATCTTCCAGGTTCACCGTGATATGGTTCTGTTGATCTGAATCATCGCCCATGAAAACCGTCTCCGGAATGGATATCTCCCCAACATCCTCTTCAGTAACCATCAAAGCAAATAAATCATTTAATCTTTCCTCAATGGCCTTTTCTTCTGTAAGTGCCTTTTTAACACCTTGATCATCCAAGGGTCCAACCAAGTCCCTCGCAGGCTTTCTGCTTCAGATATATTTAAAAAAGTTTTTATTGTGAGTTTTTTTGCCTGTGTTGCCAACTTCTTTTCAAATTCTCTCTTAGCCTGCCTTATCAATGTCTTACATTTAACTTGTCAATCCTTATGCTTTATCCTATTTTCTTTTGATGGATCCTTCTTCCAATTTTTGAAAGAAGATCTTTTGGCTAAAATAGCCTCTTTCACCTCACCTTTTAACCATGCCGGTAATCATTTTGCCTTCCTTCCACCTTTCTTAATGTGTGGAATACATCTGGACTGTGCTTCTAGGATGGTATTTTTAATAATGTCCATGCCTTTTGCATACTTTTTACCTTTGTAGCTGCACCTTTCAGTTTTTTTCTATTTTTCTCATTTTATCAAAGTTTCCCTTTTGAAAGTTTAGTGCTAGAACTGAGGATTTACATACTGTCCCCCTTCCAGTCATTAATTCAAGCAGTTTCTGCTTGTTTTACGAGAGTTCTTGTTCTTCTAAGTAACACCAAAATTAATCTCATCTGGATCTCCCAACCAGCTTCTTGTTCCTCTTGTTAATACCGTCTTCCTGTCTGATTTCAATTATAAACCTCTGGAAATCACCTTCCCACCAGCTCCCTATTTCTTCTCCTCTTTGGAACTATGACACCCTGGACCTTCTGCTTCCTGTTTCCCTTGGAACTACAACTCCCAGTGGTCTCCTATTTCCTGTTTGCTCCCGTCTCCGACATTCTACTTTCACCCCATCGGTGCTTTTCCAGGCTCTGTAAGCAGCTCTCCTTTGCATAGAGCTAAAACCCATATGGCAAATGATAGCTAGAGAATATAAGCAGGGCTGGTGCAAGGGAATTAAACATCCTAGGTGACTCTTCAGCGTTGCACCCTCCCCCATCCACCCTCACACATGCTCACCCCCAACTAATTTTTTTAAGTTAATACTGTGCATTAGTATGAATAAAAATTCAGCATTTATAATTACAGATTTATTTTACATGAAAAAGAAGAATGTGATACTAATTGTAATGTGGTAGGTGATGGCAGAAAAAAAGCAAATAACCCATCCGCTCTGCCCAGCTATGCCACATTGCTACGGATATATCCCAGATGGCAGTTGTAGAAGCAGAGGCATTGCCAGGTATTTAAAAGACTCGGGTCTTTAGTCCAAAGGGGCCCTCTCTTGAAATTCTGATAATTAAATTCAGCAATCCTATAATAAGCCCCCTCCTCGCCACCCATCTGAGAGGAAGCCTGTAAAAACACAGAACGGAGCGTAGCACTTCCTGCTGGCCTTATAACGTGACCAGCAATGCCGGCAAACACGCTGGAAGAAGCAAGGGGATACACCCTACTGCTGATTCTTACATGTTCCTCACCCAGGGGTGCTCACCAGCTCTCTTTCACAACATTATTTAACCCTCCACCCAGAGTGGGCAAATAGAATTTTCTCAATAAATTTTGTTTTCTTGCTTCATTCTTTTTTTCTTTTAATTTGTTTTGTTTCTTTAAAATTAAAAAAAAACAAAAACAAAGGAAATTTAAAAGGGAAAGAAAGAGAAAACAAATGGAGAAAAAAAAATGTTGGGGGAAAAAAAAATAAAACCCTTCCAGGCCTCCCCTGCAGTCTAGGCTATCATCTTACCGTATTTGTCTTTTTCTTCCCTGGGCAGGAACAATGCCTGTTCCCTCCTGCCCCCACCACTTACAAGTGGTACTAGAAGACCAAGGCTGGTGCCATTGTTGATTTCCTCCCTACAAAACAGGGGGCCTGTTACAATGTCTGCTCCAACCCACCCCTTCCTGCCCCCCTGGCAAAAGGCTGCACCTGCAGGGTGTGGGTGGGTGGGGAATGACAGGAGCAGAGGGGCTGAGCCTCTTCTCTCTGTGTCCTTTCCCCCTCCTCTCCTATTCCCTGCAGCTTGGGAAAAGAGAGGGGAAACCACAGGAGGGGAGATTTTATTTTAATCATTCTGTATAGCACTTTGGCAACACATATAGAACCAGGGAAGCCAGGATTTGAATCCTACTCTGCCATAGACAGTCAAGGTGACCTTGGGCAAGTCACTTCAACCTCCGTTGCCTCAGGTACCAATCTAGAGCCTGATTTTACTACGACTTTTCTCCCATTCTGAGTCTACAGAAAAAATGCTTAGTAAATGAGGCCCTAAGATTGTTAAATTCCTTGGGTAAGGGAAATAACCACTGTAGTTGCAACCTGTCTTGAGCTCAGATCTGGGAAAAGGTTTGCAATTAAATCTAAAACCCAAATCCAGTGTGCTCTGTCTGCTGTACTCTCTCTCCCCCCCTTCTCTCGTGATCCCTGCAGCACAGGCTAAGCACTCAGAACAAAGCTGAAAACACAAATTACTTAAAAACACATTAAATCTAAAACACAAAAATAAACAAATCCACAGTGAAAAGCAATACTTGGTAGGGCTGCTTACATTCACCTGAGCAATTGGACAGAAGAAGTCAGCAAACACTGGATGTTTCAGGAAGTAGTGTCAGGGACTTAGGTGAGAGAAATCTTCCCTCTGAGCCAGTATAGAGCCAAGGGTAGAATATCTGAAGAAACTGAAACGAAAAAAATAAATTAGGAAAGCAAAATGTCAGGCAGAGGAAAGGATTGCCAAAGAGGTTAAACAAGGAAACAAAACATTTTTGAGATACATCAGTGGAAAGAGAAGTCCAGAGGCATACTGAGCTTAAGAGATGACATGGATCAGTATATGGAGGAGGACATTGAAATAACACAAATATTAAACAAATACTTCAGTTCAGTGTTCACCACAGAAAACCCAGGAGATGGACTATCTCTGGTTAACAAGACTGGATGGAAGTGTAATAGACAACAAACCATTTACAGAAGAAATTATGGGGTAGATTTTAAAAGAAGTGCGCGCGCTACCCGGCGCGCGCACATGTACTCCCGATGTAATAATATACGCACGCATGTTATAAAATCAGGGGTTGTGCCCGCAAGGGGATGCACAATTGTGCACTTTGCACGCGCAGAGCCATGTAGTCTTCCCCCATTCCCTTCCCCCCAACCCTACTCTAACACCCCGAAAAATTGTATTATACCTGCCGGCACGTGATCCTTCGACACAGCGGCAATGGCTGCTGTGTCGGAGGCCTTTGGGCCCGCCCCCTTCTCACCCCTTTTTGCAAGCCCCGGGACTTAGGCATGTCCCGGGGTTTTACGCACTTTGCCGGGCCTTTATAAAATAGGCCCGGCATGTGTAACCTTTTTAAAAACCAGCCCTATGTGGGAAGAGCTAGGAAAAATAAAAGTGGAGAAAACCATGGGGCTGGACGAAATTCACCCAAGGGTGCTGAAAGACCTCAGAGATTTGCTGGCGAGTCCACTAAGTCCTGTTCAATAAGTCACTAGATGGTGCCAAAAGATTGGAGAAGGGCAGTGGTGGCACCTCTACACAAGAGTGGAAGCAGAGAAGGTGGCTGGAGATAACAGGCCGATTAGCCTCACCTCGGTGGTGGTGGGCAAGTTAATGGAGAAACTATTGAAGGAAAGGACAGTAAACTATCTAGAATCCAGGGGGTTGCTCAATCTGAGACAACATGGGTTCACCAGAGGGAGGCCCTGTCTGACAAATTTGATAGATTTCATTGACTGTGTGACTAATGACTAAGGAATTGAACCAAGGAAGGGCACTGGATGTGATCTATTTGGACTTTAGCAAAGCCTTTGATACGGTCCCACACAGAAGACTTATAAACAAAATGAGAAGTTTAGGGCTGAGTGACAAGATGGTGATGTCAATTGCAAACTGACTGATGGATAGAAGACAGTGAATGGAACCTACTCTGAAGAGAGAAAGGTGTTAAGTGGTGTGCCTCAGGGATCGGTGTTCGGACTTGTGCTATTCAATATTTTTGTGAGCAATATAAAGGAAAGGATAGTAGGTAAAATCTGCCTATTCACAGATGATATTAAAATCTGCAAGAGGGTGGATACCCTGGAAGGGGTGGAGAGAATGAGAAGTGATTTAAGAAAGATCGAGGAGTGGCCCGAAACATGGCAGCTGAGATTCAATACAAAGAAGTGCAGGGTCATGCATCTGGGGTATGGCAACCCTAAGGAATTGTATGTATTGGGAGGTGAAGAGCTGATGTGTATGGAAGAAGAGAGGGACCTTGGGATCATAGTGTCTAGCGATCTGAAGATGGGAAAACAGTGTAACAAGGCGAAAGCTAAAGCTAGACAAATGTTGGGCTGCATAGAAAGAGGAACATCTAGAAGGAAAAAAGAGGTATTAATCCCCTTATAGAGGTCCTCGGTGAGGCCCGACCTGAAGTACTGTGTTCAGTTCTGGAGTCTGTATCTCAAGGGGGACAGAGATATGATGGAGGCGGTTCAAAAAAAGGCGACCAGAATGATGGAAGGTTTCCATCATAGAACCTATGAGACAGGTTGAAGACTCTAAATATGTATACTTTGGAAGAAAGGAGGCACAGAGGGGACATAATACAGACCTTCAGATACATGAAAGGTTTAAACGATCCACAATTAAAAACAAACCTCTTCTACTTGAAAGATAAAAAGACAACAAGAGGTCATGATATGAAATTCCTGGGAGGAAAACTCAAATTGAATATCAGGAAATATTTCTTCACAGAGAGGATGGTGGACACCTGGAACGTCCTTCCAGAGCAAATGGTGAGAATGAAGACAGTAAAGGACTTCAAAAAGGCCTGGGACAGTCTCTGTGGATCTCTAAGGTGCTAGTTCCAAGAGACATGGGGATTAGCAGTAACAACAGTGAGGGAGAAATCAGTAAAGGGAATGGGATCGATTCTGTGGATTTCTAAGGAGCTAAAACTAAGAGACATGGGAGGTCGCAGTAAAATAAATACATAAATGAAAAAAAAAAATTAAATTGAACATGTAACCATAATAGCAAAGAAAGAGCCCAAACTAAGGGTCTGTGAATCCAATTTCAAATAATGGGCCATCTGGTCTTTTTCTGCCTTCAGTTTCTATGTTTTTATGTTTCTATAAGAACCAGTGTTGCACTGGGGGAGGGCACTATGTTACAGGGATCTGGATTAGATGTTAGTGAATTACAATTTTCTGCTCCTATACTGATATCAGAAACAAGATATTTTAAAGGTTGTGATATAATTTATTGGATCAGCAAATAAAAAAAGAATAGATAAAACATTTACCTCAAGTCTTACCTTTTCTGTGACTGTTAAAAATTCCCTGGAGCATATCACAAGTCTAAAGCTGCTGATCTTGGTGTCACAGGCACGTTTCAAACACAGGTTGTGCAATCCAGCAGCTACAAATTCCATCTGCAGGAAGAATTTAATAAAGCTTAGGAAAAATCTCCCCTTTTGTTTGATATATGCTGTGAATAATAGAGACAGTAATTGGACTGGTAATACCAAGCAGAACATATTCTATTTATACACACCGTGCTACAATCCAATCTATGAATAAGGAGGAATCAACTTGACCACTGTTAAAAATAGCAAATTTTATTGTGTCCTGGTGAAGGGGGGTCCAAGTGCACAAACAGCAGATGAAGTGTGAGATCGCTCAAGCCCGCTGCACATCTGGCCATAGTTGGGAACATCAGCCCCTAAAAGTCTAAAAGGGAGGGAAGGCTCTTATGTATTTCTGTGTGTATTGAACTAATGCACAGATATGTAAAATAAGATAATGTTATCTTGTTTCTCTGTTTAGCACTTACTGCTTGTGATTGGACAAGAGGGGTTTTGATGTCATAAGAGTCACCTTGTTTCTTTATCTCTGTTGGATGTTTTCAGGTTTCACTTCTGATCTGCCCTGCATCTGTGCTGCAGCTTCTAAAGAGAATAGGCTTTCTTGTTTTGCATAGGTATTTTCCTTCTCAAATAAGTACTAAACTGTTTTCTTTGGTGTGTGTGCATTTTGCTCTGCTGGACTACTTACTTTGAACACAAAGGTTGAACCACAGACTCCAACACTGGGTTATGGGCCCAGACACCTTTTATGGACTGTAACAGGTCTTAAACACAGAATATGTTTTAGCCATGCCAGAAAGTTGCATTAAAAAAAAAAAAGGTGTTGTGCAACACAGCGCAGGCTAAAATAGAAGGTCTTGTGATGCTAGAAATGGAAAATCCTATCCTGCATGGTCAACCAAGATGCAAAACTCTTCAGCAAAATGGATGCATTGGAAAAGGTTGCCCCAGCTGAAACAGAGGTTAAGCAGCACTGGGGAAGGCATGAAACCAAGCTTAAAGCAGAAATCATCCTGCATGTAAGTGATACCTACAGATAAGGAGATGTGGCAAACACTTAAGGAGACATTTTCACAGGTGTCAGTTTCCACGTCTATAATTTCCCAAAGATTGTTAAGCACAAAGCTAACAGAAGAGAGGAAACTGTCTACCCATGTGTCAGAGTTTGTATCAGTGCAAAAGACTCTTAAAAATAATGATGCCAACCTGTCAGAAGAAAGCTCATAACGTTTTTAAAGCAGAAACAAGAGATGTGTGATATGTAAGAAGAAAGGGCATGGAAATAGGCATTGCAAACTCAATAAAGGCCCTGTTAGAACTGTTTCTACCAGCAAAAACCCCAAAACCCTTTGAAGAAGCAAAGGGGAAGGGAAGCTTCCACTCTGCTGTAAGGTAGAAAAACAGGTAAAAAAAAAAAAAAGAATATATCATTGATGATGTTAGCAGATAAATGCTTATTAAAAATAATAAACAGCCCAAATGAAGATAACAAGCAAAAGGCTTACTTGGATTCAGGTGCCTCATTCCAATATGTGTGCAATGAAAGTGCATTTACAGGTTTAGGCAAAAGCTACAAAGAAGAGATTTGCCTTGCAGATGGCAGGTCTGTTGAAGGAAAGGGAAAAGTTAAAATCCAGATAAGCTTCTTAACTGATGAGGGGGGGAAGAGAAGAGAAACAAACTGCAATGCAGGACTGACTTGGGAATCATGCTGGGATAGGCACTAGGGACTAAAGGTTATAGAATCCTGGATCTCAAAACAAAAAATGTAAACATATGCAGTGTGGCATATTTTGACGAAAAAGAAAGGATGAATCACTGAGCCTCGAATCTGAAATAAAAAGTAAGATCCACCAGCAGCACCTGGCTCTACCCAGTAAGAGGGCAAGAAAGGGCTATGGAGCAAGAGGCTGATGGTGACGATATGCAAGCAGAGACATGTACATCTCCAGTGATAATGACCTCCCAGAAGAAGGTGCAGGGCTCGGTGCAGTCATGCCATTCACACCTGCCTAAAAATGGTTCCAGGTCTTATCAGGCTACAAACTGTTCATTTCATGCCAGGTCAAGCAGGGGTGGTTTTACCAATAGGCAGAGTAGGCATGCCTGTGGGCTTCAATTTGGCTGTTTGAGACACTTGTTTTACATTAATCAGCCATGGTGTCTTGTAGGGAGAAGGGTAGCCAGCTATCTTCATGCCTAATGACAACCAGGGGTATAAATTCTTTGTTAAGGACAAGACAAAATGATTCATCCAAAATTAGCTAGAAAAAGCTTTTGAGACTGTTGGGTAACTCATCTACTTCATAGTTGTATCCTGTTCTACAGTGATAGCTTCGACAAATTCATCCTAATTTTTCACAGTCAGATATTACCCATGTACTGTGTGCAGTGAATAAATACAGGTTAGATTATTGTAAGTAACATGAGTTACCCCCCAAAAGTAGTATATTGTTGCTACTGATCTACAGCATTGCACCAGTGAAGGCAACAATTGATTTTAAGGTGTTGATTATTGTAATTAAACTTTTAAGGAGTAAGGGCCAGATTATCTAATCCAAAAGCATGTTCCTGGCTGAACTTTATATTCTCAGCCTGTGTCCGAGGAAGTGAAATTATCTGTAACTCACAATCATTTCTTTTCTCGCACAGTTCCATTTCTTTGGAACAAGCTGCCACAGTGTTTATGCTAATTAGGAGACCTAGTGTCTTTTGGACAACAGTTGAAATCATGGCACTTTTTCATTTAAACTGGATACCATGGGCAATTCAGCTAAATTATCCAGATAATTTAGATGGAATATTCAAGGGTGTGGCTGTACTACCGAATATATTCAGATAAATCAAAGGTATAACTTAGGACTGCCTCACTATATGGCGTGATGGAGCCGAATAACACTGAATATTGGCATTATTCAGTTCCACCTTGGAATTCCCCTAATTTATGCAGCTAAGTTTTTATCTGGATAAAACCTTTATCCTAATAAAAACTTAGCTGGATAAATCAGCAGCAGTGAATGCAGCGAAAGTTTCAAATCCCATGGTTTGGCCAGCTATGTCCGAACTTAGCTGGGCAAACCACTTTGAATATGAACTTCTGTGTTGGCAATTTTATTTTATTTATTGTGAGTTTGAAGGGTTGTAGAGGTACCTTGCCTCTGTGACCATTGTTGAGTTGGATGCCAAGAAAGGGGTTATTCCCACTTTGAACCATTGAATGGGTGCCTAATTTTAGAGGATGGGGTTCCTTTTTGGCTTGTGAAAATGTATTTAGGTGAGAATTTTGTCTTATTATAGATGATTCCATTGGGGAAAGGTAGTTTTGGAAGAACTGGATTGGGTGAGTTTTATGGGTGATTGTTGCTGTGACTGTGCCTATTGTATACTATTTTATGTGTTGCTTTTATTGTATTATATTTGTATTTATTTATTTTTGTTCTGGATGCTAACAAGAACATCTCTATAACCAATGGGAAGTCAGTATATGATATTCAACATCCAAGCCTATATGTTGCAATTGCCATTGGGACAGGAATATCTCAGTTACTTTGAAGGCCTGATTATAAAAAGAGGCCTTCACTTACTTTCCAATGTTTACATGCAGGTTATCTTTCTTAGGGACTCAGGCAAGGGATTCCAGAGTAATGGGCCCACTACTGAAAATATTCATTCTTGAGACTCAGCAAGCCTGACTAGGTACATTGAAGGAACATCAAGCAAAGTATGATATCAGTGATCAGGGAAATTTGCACATCCTTCGTACTGTGCATAGGCAGTTGAAGGCCTCATCCTTCATTGCCTTATGAATGATTGTAAGAATTTTGCCTTGCAAAAGGACTGATAAGAAAACTAATTATTGAAATGAATCTCTTGGTGAACCTAAACCTGGAACTAGAAATAGGTTGTTATTTAATCTTATTTTATTTTTATTAATCATGCGTAGAGTGGGTGCCATTTAACATTATGCATGATCAAAATATGATTTTTGATCATGAGCCTAACTGAAATTTTCTGATACTTTGTCTTTTGTTATGTTAATTTTCTGTATCTGATAGAGGACTCCGCCACAGGCAACAGTTGTGTCTATGGGAAAAATGTATAGTACATCTGGCTCTTAATGTTTGGCACATTTAAAACTAATTGGAGAAAGTTCTTTTTCACTCAATGCACAATTAAACTCTGGAATTTGTTTCGAGAGGATGTGGTTAGTGCAGTTAGTATAGCTGTGTTTAAAAAAGGATTGGATAAGTTCTTGGAGGAGAAGTCCATTACCTGCTATTAATTAAGTTGACTTAGAAAATAGCCACTGCTATTACTGGCAACAGTAACATGGAATAGACTTAGTTTTTGGGTCCTTGCCAGGTTCTTATGGCCTGGATTGGCCACTGTTGGAAACAGGATGCTGGGCTTGATGGACCCTTGGTCTGACCCAGTATGGCATGTTCTTATTACCTATTTCTCTGTCCAAATTGCCCCAGGACAATTAATTAGGAATGTTCAAGTCCCTTTGCTGGCCAATAGTAAAAGGGAAGCTTCAATCAGAGTTGAAGCTTGAACAATTTCATTGATGTATCTGAGTGTTGGCCTCCAGAGGTGGGGCACCAGGTCCCTGCTAGCCTGCATGGCACTGCCCAGGGTTGCTAGAAATGGCAGAGTTCCTACAGCCATGTTGATCCTGGATTGGTGAACTGGATTCTTTTTAGGATGTGATAGCTTTAATTGGACCAACAGAATTATCCAAAGACATTATTGTACATGAGCTTTTGACCACACATAGGCGCTTTCTTCAAATGTAATCATCTGAGGAAGGTACCAATGTGGTCGCAAAAGCTTAGGAACTCTGTCATCTTTGGATTTATCTTGTGCCATTGTAAGAGAAGCATCATCTCATGGTGAATGTGACAACAGCACCAACACAAGACAACATCTCATGTTTAAACTGAGGAAAACACTATTCGGTTTTACAGTATATTTAAACTCATGACATTTATGATGTTAAAATAAAGGTGGTCATCATGTTGAGATTTAGATACATAAGTTTCTACCCGTTAAATCAAAATATATCTACATTATTATCATCCAGTTCATCCATTCTGTGGGGAATATAATGCCCCAAAGCAGAGTATGGTTCTGTGCTTCATGACCTGGATTGATTTGTGTAATACGTTTCCCTTTCCTGTCAATACAAGGCACAATTGTTTATGATAGTACTAATAACAGCACTGCCTTCTTTCTAGTCCTCAAACACTACCGTAGAACCCTGCATTTTTGTTACATCCTTCTGCATTGCAGCTGCATGTCAGGTTAAGAACTTCAGGGAGTTTGTTATAACAGCTTTCAAATCTCACTCTCTCTCTCTCTTTACCCTCTTTCACCGTTCTTTTCCCTCTCCCCCTCCCATCTGCATAAGCTTCTGCACCTTCACTGTTACCAGATGTTGCTGTAATGAGTCAAAGCTCCCTGTTAGCATTTTGGATATGAACCTCTGTGCTGAATTCACCTGCCTTCAGGAAGGCAAAAAGGATGGCGAGGTGAGAAATGTTTGCATGCTGAGATATTATTTTAGGTTATCTGTAGCACTCATAGCCAGTGAAGGGCAAGGTTGAGGTTGTAAGGAAGAATGGAGCCCTTCTCCCCTGAAAGTTTCTAATGGAATTGCTATTACCGCAGCCATAAGTGCCTTCTGCTCCCTATCTTGCTGACCGCTTGCGAACTCAAAAGCACATTCTGAGGGCTACATGCATATGTGCAGGGCTTGCATTATAATTTTTGGGTGGGGAAGAGGGTCAACTTAACTGAGAAGATTTAGTCCTGGATCACTTGTTTTTAGCAGCTTCGATGAAAAAGGAACTCTGAGAAGGCGGTCTGTGTGTGGGGAGGAGAGGATGGAGGTATCTGGCTGCTATGGCTGCTACGTCCTTTCACCGTGACTCGCTCTTGAAGGTATATTCTCAAGTCTGCCATTGATTCTTTTAAACCTTTCCATCATATAATAATAATAATAATAATTTCCGAAATGAAATTTCCAAACCACACAAAAAAAAAAAAAAAAGGATTTCAGATTGCCCTGGCAAAATCTCATTCATCTTCCAAGGGGCACTCCCACATCTTAATTCAATAGTGTGAGCTAGGTCTTAGTCAAACTGGAATGGACATTCCAAGGTGTGCCCCTAAATTGTGCCTCAATCACCCTGATTCTTGGGCTTTTCTTTCTTTTTCATAGCCTGTCCAAACCTTCCTAATGCTCCAAATCCTGTCCACTGCTTCCCAGCTCTCTCTCTTGGTTTTAATTTGTGCTGTTCCTCGCATCGGCATTGAATCTCTTGTTTGTCTTCATGATTATATGTTGTAGGAATGAATGCAGATTGTACTTTGGCTAAGTGTTCCTTAAATAGTTCCTATGTTCCCATAATAGTTTTTTTTTTTTTCCCCTGGATTATAGTCAACTTCAATCAACTTTCTTTTTTAACTTTTCAGTCTATGTTTTAGAGGCCTGTAAATTTAAAGTTTTATCTAGGTTACCCACCCGATGCTATCTATTCAGTGACATTTCTGTGGTTGTTTAACACTGGTATCTCACCAACAAGCATTAAAACTTATCTACCAGGCAAATATACAGCACTAGGCACTGCAAATTTGTCAAAGGTACAGCCACAATATGAATGTCAAATTCCCTTATATTTACTATTTCTTTTTCATAGTAAAATAAAAATAATGGCAGAAAAGGACCAAACGGTCCATCTAGTCTGCCCAGCAAGCTTATGGTAGCATCAGCTGTGCCATACATGTCACCCCCAAAATTTGTTTCCCAAACCATCAAAGTCACGGCCCTTGTTGGCTGCTGTCCGAGTCCAATTCCCCATTAACTCTTGCCATTGAAGCAGAGAGCAATGTTGGAGTTGCATCACAATTATAAGGCTTATTGGTTAAGAATAGTAAGCGCCACATCAGCTAGTTACCAACATGTTTATTTGTTCCCCAAACCATAAAAGCCGGGGTCCTCGTTGGTTGCTGTCTGAATTCAGTTTCCCTTTTCTCACTGCCGTTGAAGCAGAGAGCAATGATGGAGCTGCATTAACAGTATCAAGGCTTAATTGTTAAGAGTAGCAACTGCCACACCAGCAAGTTACCCCCAGTTACTCCCATGCACTCTTTTCTTTATTTCCAGCCTCTACTTTTTAAGGACCACATTGTTTATCCCATGCCCTTTTGAATTCCTTGACTGTTTTCGTCTTCACCACCTCTTCCAGAAGGGCATTCAGGACATTCAACACCATGAAGAAATATTTCCTGACATTGGTTCTGAGTCGTCCTCCCTGGAGTTTCATTTCATTACCCCTAGTTCTATTGATTTCTTTCCAATGGAAAAGGTTTGACTTGTGCATCATTAAAACCGTTCAGGTACCGGAAGGTCTATATCATATCTCCCCTGCTCCTCCTCTCTTCCAGCTTATACATATTCAGATCCTTCAGCCTCTCCTCATAAATCTTCCATTGCTGACCTCTTACCATTTTGGTTGCCCTTCTTTGGACTGCCTTCATTCTGTCTTTATTCCTTTTAGATACAGGCTCCAGAACTGAACGTAGTACTCCAGGTGAGGCTTCACCAAGGTCCTGTACAAGGGCATTATCACCTCCTTTTTCTTACTGGTTATTCCTCTGTCCATGCAGCCCAGTATTCTTCTGGCTTTAGCTATCACCTTGTCTTATTGCTTCGCCATCTTCAGATTATCAGACACTATCACCCCAAGGTCCCTCTCCCAGACCATGCACATCAGTCTTTCACCATCCATCACACGCAGCTCTTTTGGATTGCTGCACCCCAGATGCATGACTCTACACTTCTTGGCATTGAATCCCAGCTGCCAAATCTTTGTCCACTCTTCAAGTTTTCTTAAATCACTATTTCAATCTCTCTACTCCTTCAGACATGCCCAATCTGTTGTAGATCTTAGTATCATCTGCAAATAGACAAACTTTACCTTCTATCCCTTCCGCCAGGTTGCTCACAAAGATATTGAAAACATCAAAACCTTTTTTACTTACTGTAAGTAATTAAGTAAGTCAGGCTCAATACTCATTTGTATTGAGCCTGACTCATTAGGAGAGTCTCATGTATATTTCTCAGATTGGAAGTCTTGTGTACTATTATTATTATTGTTAGTTCTACAACAAAAGGGTTTCTCTGAGTCTCCACATGAGAATTGGCATCACACATACACTGCAAATGGTGTCCCGCTCTACAGCCTCGCTCATTCCTCACATCGTTGGTCTATCTCTCACTCTCCAAAGCCTGAATTATTTCACTATGGCCTTTCATATTTCCTACATTTGGACCCTTTGAACATGGCAGCTTTTCAGTTTCCTTCATAAAAGGACTTATTTCTTTATCATTACATTTTCCAAAACTCTTGTCTTCTTATTTCTTGCTCCACAGTTTATACAGGGAGTAAGGGATCTGGTGCCTTTGGTGTAGCCACTAATAAAAAAAAAAATGAGAGAGGCAAGTTACGATGTGAGTACCTGTAACTGAGTCCTAATTTATCTTCTCTTCCAATGAGTTTGAAAGGCATTTCATTTGAATTTCAACCACTTACAATAAATATTTGTGAAGCTCAAGGTTTACACTTCAAAGTAATTTGAGGGCAAGTTAAATAAGGACTCCAATATGCACTGCTCTTCAAACAGCACCTAAAGCCCTAGCTATGGAAATCAACCTAAAAGCACTAGCCAAGAAGCCCTAAACAGTCAACACAAAGAAAGAGGATGGGGGAACCAACAACAAAGCATTTGGGATTCTTTTCACTAAGCAGCTTTTTAAAATCACCACTTACAGGCCTAGCAGGGTCTCCCTTACCCATTCTTGAAGGTCACCAGGGGATGTGCTGTAGTCTCCTTTTCTGTCCATATGGAAGAACCTAGAGATGGTGGCTAAATGGTGATCACCATATGCTTTTTTACCCAACTATGTGTGAAAAGCTATAACCACATCAAAATCTCATTTAAAGAGACATGCAGTACCATGAACAAGGGCAGCACTCATGAAATGAAACGTTAACGTGATTTGGTTCAGAGAATTCTGTGATACGTTTTGTTAACTTGCTCTAATCACTAATCACTCCTCCTGTTTACATTATACCATGCTAGCTAATGATAATCCTCTCACAAAATATCATCGTGTGGTTAAAATTAATATGTATCCTTACTGTGTGGGCCATGGATCGGTGATTCCCAGCCTCAGTGCAGGAGCTGGCTTGTGAGCTGTGAAATATGTAGAAGAGGTTTAGAGATGAAGCTCTCCAAGGAATACTCAGTTAGAGAAATGTGAAATGAACAGCATGATAAATGAACCACAGTGTGTTGATGTTTTTGAAACTGTGATGTGTCATATAGTCTGAAAGTCCAAGGATTTGCAGATTTGCAATATGTAAATAATTTTACCTTTTAAATTAAAAATAACCTTTCTGGAAGTTTTATTGTCTAGCAATTGTATTTTATGGTGATGGATTGCAAGATTTTGCCATTGCCCTTGTGTGGGTCCTTGTGGCAGAATCAGACTCGTAGAAGAAAATATGAGCTCCAAGTTGACTGTGAATCTGGTTTGCAATAGCTGTAAACTAAATGATGACCTTTAAGGTGGAGTATAATAACTCTCTTCAGTGGTAGAATATGGTCACTAAAAGGAGAAGACACTGAGGAGAAATAAAAGAGTGAAAGAAGCCCAGAAGGAGAGGGAGCTTGGGGAAAGCTCCACAAACACTCTCAGCATAGGGAAAGGAAAAAGAGAAGAGTGAGCAAGGGAAACTAAGAGCTCCTTAGGGAAAGCAGCGAAGGCATTGCATGTTCCTAGCATTATTGTTCTAGGATGCAGTTGAAAAGATAAATATGGTAGTAGGGTTACTGAGAAAGGTTGCTGTGTTGAGTATAGAGAATGATAGCTAGCTTCTCCTAAACCAGGGGTGACCAATGCTAGGTCCTCAAGAACCACTAACAGGTCGGGTTTACAGGATGAATTTGCATGAGAGAGATTTGCATTCACTGCCTCCATTGTTTGCAATTATATATATATATCATGTGATAGGGTGTCCAATTCTGACCCTAAATAGTAGCTATGCCTCTTACAAAAATGGCAGCAGTGGCCTCAGTTGGAACGAGTGCCTTCAATTTATATCAGGTGTCTCTACCAGACGTAATCCCTCTTGTGAGGTCAGTGTAATGTGTTAGGGAAGAATGATTCTCTGCATTGGGTAGGGTCCTGTGAAGTTTGTATAACCTCTGCCCCCATGTGATGCAAAGGGCAGAAAGAGAGAGAACTTGAATTCTGCAGGGTAGCTACTTCCCCATGAAGTGATGCCAGTGGGCCTTATCCCTCCTCAGGGAAGGTGGCTGGGACCTAGAGAAGAGATTAGCCAGGCCTTACTGGGAGGAAAGTAAAAGGACTCCAGGAGAGGAGAGAGCCTAGTTTTGCAAGATGTGCTGAGAGAAGTGTTCCTGTGAAAGTTCGGAGGAGCCCCAAGAAGAAGGGATGTCTTAAGAGACAGGATGGGAGGTTTCAGGAAGGTCATAAGGAGTTCCTGATCGAGTACACTCATCAGGCAAAAGCTCTCCTGAAGATACCAAAGAAAACCTGTTCCAGATAAAAGGTACTTAGAGGGCCTAGTTAGGAAAAGTATCTTCCCTAAGAGCTTACCTTTTGGAAAAGGTAGTGGAGTTGTGGAAAGAGATTAAGATCTGTTTTTGGGACTTTTTTGGGGTGCACTATCCACTGGTGTACTGTTTGGACTTTGTTTTACCCATCAGTTTATGCCATCAGTTACAGTAAAGGATGTTATTTTTGAAGAACAGCCTTGAAGTCCATGTGTTGGTTTTTTTGTGACATTTTGCTTGAATGGTATGCAGGAAGGTCTCCTGTATGTAGAAGAAATCCTAACGGCCTCGAAAAGTAAATCCATTCCCCCTGTGCGGAACCCCAGGAGGCCATGGGGATCTTGCATGGTCTGTGACCATCCCTGTGTGCCCCCATGCCCATGAGCTGACCAGGACAGGGGCTACATTCATTATGGATATTTTGAAAATCAGGCCTTTTTGTAGTTCTTGAGGACCAGAGTTGGCCATCCTTGGCCTTGAACAGATACTTGTTAGAATTCAAGAGGAACCTAATCTAGATGGAATTTGTTGAGGCAAGGACTCACTTTGCATTGTTTTGTTTTATGAACTGTTGCAACTGTAAATAAGCTATCACCTACTTAAGAAAAAAAAAATTAAACACTGTTTTAATTTGTGGAATCTTTGAGCTTTATTCATTAAAGATTTGTTTCCCCATAGACACAAAATGGAGAAGTCCTTTTTGAATAAGACCCTGGGTTGGTTTATATTACTAACTAGGAGGTTTGGAAGCAAGCAAGAGCCCAAGAGAAAGCTACTGACAGGGTCAAAATGAGTAACTTTGACACACTTTGACATTGAACACTGCCTAATTCCTTTGCACCTCATTTCCTACTTGCCAGTAACTGCGTACTTGGGACGAACAAGCTGAGATATAAAAGGGTGCACAGTTTTCTACCATTGGATCACATAGTTGTATCCCTGTTTCTTCTCTAGTTTGCTCAATCCCCTCAAGTGGGAGATGAGGACAAGGGAGAAGTCACCACCCATTATGCAGATGTCCACAAACAATCTGTCGGCACCCTCAGAAAACTCTAAAGGAATACGAGGCTACCTAGAAACTAGAATGGGGAGGTAGAGGGAACTATCCACAACTCTTTAGCAATCTGGGCTGTACATAATTAAGACAAAACCATCACTGGCAGAAGAAGACTGCTGGGTGCCAAGCTGTGGCTTACCTCAGGATGTGCTGGGATGTTAAGTTTGTTTCGCTCAGCAGACCCTGGCAGATGTTTGCTGTTCTGCATGCTTCTGAGAAGGGCTGGATGATGGAGTGCTCTCTGCATGCAGCGAAGGAGCAGGAGGCAGCATGTGGCAGGTAAACACACGGAGAGGTTACTGTGCACGGAAGCCATCATTAACTTTAATTAGTGCTCTGAGGTAGCCAAAGACTATTAACATATCTATTTCTCTAATCAAAGCAAAAGGGAATGGGAAAGCAGCCAAAAGTGAATTTTTACTTCCCAAAAAGCCTCTCTTATAAGATTCTGTTTATTTGCTTCTTAAATCTCTTCATAATTTTGCCAAATTTGAAAGGCCAAATTAGGTGCAGCTTAGGCAGAGAAAGGGAGCGAGAAGAATATGAGGCTCCAAGAGCACTAGAGACAGATTAAATACAATTTGGGGCATTTTAGAAGCACATTTTAAGCAAAATGTGGGGCACGTTGAGCTTTGCCCTCTGCAGACTCCTGTAAAAAAGGTGCAAAAATATATCTGCAGCAAAAGCCACAAAAATGAGCTTTTCCACCTTCGGAGAAAAGCTGGAGAATAAATGTCTTCCATGAAATGTTTCACAGTAGAACCTAATGAGAAAAGTAGCGTAATGCTTGATGGGAGCGGACCTTTTCCTTAAATTCTCCTGAAAATGCCCGATTAATTATCTGACTAAAGAATACAATAAATAAATCTGTATGCATCATCTTGTATACAAAGACAGCAGAAGGTTTCTCCAGTGAGAATGGGTTGCTAGGCAGGCCAGGAACTATATTATTATTTATTAATGTAGTGATACGCCCAGTTGGCTGCACTCGGGGTGCTATAATGCAGGGATTCCTTCAGTGGCAGGGAGCCCTACTTCCTGGGCCCTCAGCATAGACATGGTCCATGCTCACTTGATGCCAAGAGATGAGGCTGGAGGACCAAAAAATTCCCAGAATAATAAAAATAATACACACATCCTCTCTCTCTCTTTCTCCAAAATCCCAAGAAAACAACTTAACTACTTGGTGTTCAAAACAAAAGTTTACTTCAGTTTGTAAATTAATATCCAAGCCAGGATGGTGAATATCAAGAGGACAATAAGAGTAAAATATGTCATTGTCCCTGTATCCATGCCTCTTCTCCTTATAGGTCTTTGCTCCCTTGCACCTTCATCCATATCAAGTAGTCCTTCCCCTCTTAGGGTAGGATAACCCCTTTGTAATGTTTAACACTGGAAAAAAGTTGGAAAAATCCCCCAAAATCCAATAAAACAGTCTCTCAAAAATCAAGCGCACTCCAGCCGATCTTTCTGAGATGTTAAAAAATTCCAGATCGCTTCATCTCTTGTTTTAGTCCTTTGCTAGATGCGAAAGAAAATCCATATCCAGTCTGTCCAGGGACCGGGGTGAATCTGAACTGTAGACACGTGCGAACTGAAGTCTCAAAATAGCCCCCAAATCCTCTAAACCTCAAAACTGCTTCCTTGGTTTCCTCTACCATCAAGCAGAGAAGCCCTCTCTCCTCCTTGTCAGTCTACTTGGGGGATGGCAAAGACCCAAGTCCCATGTTCTGGGGGAAATTCATAGTCCCCTTAAGCCATCCCACAAAAAGGTAAGGATAAGTGCAAAAGAGAATCCCCAAAATTTGCCCACTTCTACTATGCTAAAAAAAATAAAATAAATAAGGCAATAGCTCGGTAACAGGCAAAGCCGGGGCACATTAACTAGCATATATTTCAATTGTTTATGCTTATATATATGTGCATTTTATTGTGTATTTGAATATATATATAACAAGCCCTTAATGTAGGCTCCATGTCACTAGTGTACTGTCCTTGAAGAAATTCTGGATGAAGGATTCCTCTGTTTTGGTGAGGGTTAATGGTATAAGACATCTTGGTGGTACTGCAAGACTGCTCCAGGATGATTATTAAGAATATAAGAAATTGCCATGCTGGGTCAGACCAAGCCCAGCATCCTGTTTCCAACAGAGGCCAAAACCAGGCCACAAGAACCTGGCAATTACCCAAACACTAAGAAGATCCCATGCTACTGATGCAATTAATAGCAGTGATTATTCCCTAAGTAAAATTGATTAATAGCTATTAATGGACTTCTCCTCCAAGAACTTATCCAAACCTTTTTGAACCCAACTACACTAACTGCACTAACCACATCCTCTGGCAACAAATTCCAGAGCTTTATTGTGCATTGAGTGAAAAAGAATTATCTCCGATTAGTCTTAAATGTGCTACTTGCTAACTTCATGGAATGCCCCCTAGTCTTTCTATTATTTGAAAGTGTAAATAACCGAGTCACATCTACTCATTCAAGACCTCTCATGATCTTAAAGATCTCTATCATATCCCCCCTCAGCCGTCTCTTCTCCAAGCTGAACAGCCCTAATCTCTTCAGTCTTTCATCATAGGGGAGCTGTTCCATCCCCTTTATCATTTTGATTGCCCTTCTCTGTACCTTCTCCATCGCAACTATATCTTTTTTGAGATGCGGTGACCAGAACTGTACACAGTATTCAAGGTGCGGTCTCACCATGGAGTGATACAGAGGCATTATGACATTTTCCGTTCTATTAACCATTCCCTTCTTAATAATTCTTAACATTCTATTTGCTTTTTTGACTGCTGCAGTACACTGAGCCGACAATTTTAAAGTATTATCCACTATGATGCCTAGATCTTTTTCCTGGGTGGTAGCTCCTAATATGGAACCTAACATCGTGTAACTACAGCAAGGGTTATTTTTCCCTATATGCAACATCTTGCACTTGTCCACATTAAATTTCATCTGCCATTTGGATGCCCAATCTTCCAGTCTTGCAAGGTCCTCCTGTAATGTATCACAGTCTGCTTGTGATTTAACTACTCTGAATAATTTTGTATCATCCGCAAATTTGATATTGTCCGTGGAAATTTCCTGTAAAGATGAAGCTGAATAGATTGTTGATATTTCTGAATTTTTGATTTAAAAAGCTTTGGCTTTAAGCAAAAGGACTGATGCAGATACTTCTTCTGACTTTATAATGGAATACAGGAACCCATCCTCAAGTGAAATGTCAGGTGATGGTATTCAGCCACGGACAGAAATGGTTGTGTCTCATGGTGAATATAACATTAAAACATTGTAATAATCAGTAGAATACTATAGTCATTAGCAAGTGAACTAAATAGCATGACTTCAAATGTCTTGATGTCGAGAAAAAGTCATTTTCCCTATTTTACAGGGCAAAATGCAAGCTCTGCCCCTGAGGCTGGTCCAATACATTAGTGCTTCTCACCCCAGTACTCAGGGCACACCTAACCAGTCAGGTTTTCAGGATATCCAGAATGAATATGCATGAGATAGATTTGCATGCATGCGTGTGGCTATCCTGAAAACCTGACTGGCTAGATGTGCCCTGAGGACTGAGTTGAGAAATGCTGCACTACATATCTGCTTGACCATTATTATCATAGAATTCACATAGAGATTGGTGCTTAACTGCCAAAAAAGGACTCAGACCCGTCATGAGTCATACACACATATATATATTATATTACTGTATAAACTGCATTGAGTGGTACTCAGGTGGACCAGAAGGTTGGTATATAAACATCATCTTAGATTATATTTATTTATTTATTTATTTATTTAAAAACTTTTCTATACCGTCGCTAAGTTATATACCATCGCAACGGTTTACAAATAGGCACATAGACTAAGGTAAGTAAATGTAGGATATCGTACATTCTAACAGGTGCCAATAAAGTTCGGTTACAATTTCATAAATAAAATCATTATTTGAGTAATGTTGGTCAAGTCCAGGTGTATTATTGAGTTACTATCTCTTTGAGATATTACTTCTTAAATGTAGGATTGAGTAAATTCATTCTCATCTGCATTACCCTGTACTTTCATTCTCTACCCTCCACACTCTTTAGTGAAGGCTTTTTTAAAGAGCCATGTTTTTAAATTTTTCTTAAAAGTTTTGAGATTATTCTGTAATCTGAGTTCGGGGGGCATCGTGTTCCATAGTATGGGCCCAGCCAATGATAAAGCCCTTTCTCTCACTTGGGTTAATTTTGCTGACTTTACTGAAGGGATTGTTAGTAGTGCTTTGTTTGCTGAGCGGAGGGTTTTTTGTGGAACGTAAGGCTGTGTTTAGCCAGTCTGCTTCTTTATCATATATTAGTTTGTGTATGGTGCATAAGGCCTTGTATTTTATCCTGTATTCGATAGGTAACCAATGTAAGTCTGCTAGAGTTTTGGTTATATGGTCCCTCCTCTTTTTTCCCATCAGTATTCTGGCTGCAGTATTTTGAAGTATCTGGAGTGGTCGTATCGATGTGCTTGGGAGTCCTAGTAAGAGTGCATTGCAGTAGTCAGTGCTGGAAAAGATAAGTGTTTGCAATACTGTTCTGAAGTGGGCAGGTGTGAGTAATGGTTTCAATCTTCTGAGGACCATAAGTTTTGCGTAGCCTTCTCTTACTTTTATAGATATGTGTTGCTTCAGGTTGATTTTGTTTTTACCTTGAGCAGTTAAATTTTTTCTTTTGGGGCGGTGTGTCTCCAGATGGGTTTGTTTTGCACATACCTTGGCAGGAATGAACTTCATTTCTAAGCCAAGATATTTTGGGAATGATCTCAATCTCTCAACTTTACTGCTAATGCCTTTCTTAGTACTGGCATTGTGCCAAAGAAAGCTTCATTTTGGAGTTCATAGGGTGTAATCTTTACAGGCAACTTGGAAATTCTTCTTAATCAGGCCAGTGGCACCCAGCATAATTAGGACTATTTCTGTACCTTTCTGCCACATTTTCTTGGTCTCTAATTGCATCTCTTAGTACTTAAGGATCTTTGCTTTCTCCATATGATCCACAGAATAGTCGCTGGGCACCGTCACCTCTATCGGCAAAGTCGTTCATGTGTTTTTCTCCTTCACCACAATATTCAGTTTTCTAGCATCGATCTTACTGCTGGTGGGAATAGGAATGTCTCAGGATATTCACAACTTCTTAATCTCTTTATTCTTATTCTATTAGGTCTGTGCTCCTAGTGCTTTTCTGGTACATAGACATTATGGTGTTTACACACTTTCCAATGAATAAGCCGTGCTTCCTTGTTGTGCCTTTCTATGTACAGGTCTTCTGACATCAGCATGTCACAAACATCAATGAGATGTGTAACCATTTCCAGTTCTGTTCCTCAGGATCTGCATTTGTCTGTTTTACCATTGTTATCTATGCTGGCTATAAACCATCTTATCTGTAGTCCACTATCCTATGCTGCAGTTTATTAATCTCTCATGAAAAGATTTGTATGTATGATGGTTCAGGAATTGCAAGCTGATTAATAGCTTGCATCTTATTCTGATCTGTTAAGGCTCTTTTCAATATCAGCTTCACTCTCTTATAGTACTCTTTACTGATCTTATCTCTCAGCACTTTATGGTGAATTTTTCCTCCTTCCTCTACTAGATATTTCTCGTAGATAAAGCATTGGGTGTCTCTGCTCAACAGGTTTTTTTGTTATCTGTGATATTAATTTGCTGGTTTTATTTATTTATTTATTTTTGGATTGTGGTATCAACATAACAGGGTCATTCATCAAAATGTGTTATGGCATTAACGCCCGCAATAATGGCATAACACGTGTGTTAACGCCATAATGCACACAATAATTGCTGTACCGCATAGTGCAAATGCAAATTTTTGAAAGGGTTGGGATCAGGGAGGGGTTTGGGCTGGATAAATGAAAATGAGGGGCATTATCGCACTGTGTGATAGCGGGTGTCGGAAATAACGACACATTTTTTCCTGGCATTGAGCTGTGCAATATGCCCGAAACAGCCATAAAGCAATTTGCAATAAAGATTGCAAATTGCATTTCAGCCATTTCTGGGCTTGGGGAGAGGAGAAGAGTAGATAGAGAGAGAGAGAGAGCCTCTGGGGAAGCCTTCACAGTATTCAACTATTTATATCACAATGGGAGGGCCCTCATAGAGTCCATCAAGCTAGGGTGAGAGAACATTGTAGAAATATCATTGTAAGTTCTCATCCACAACAGGGTCCCTTAGAGCTCTTCAATAAAATACACAATTATTGTCCTAACTCTGGCCTCAGGAGCATCCCACACTCCCAGAAATCAGAAGCATTTCCCAAACTTCAGCCTTATTTTTTAGAAAATAAGTATTACCATGCTGGGTCAGACAAAAGTCGATCGAGCCCAGCATCCTGTCTCTGACAGTGGCCGATGCAGGTCGCAGGTACCTGGCAGAATCTTATAAAGTAGATCTAATTCCTTCTACTCACTCCCAGGGATAGCAGTGGCTTTCTTTAGTCAACTTGGCTAATGATGTTATGGACTTTTTATCCAGGAGCTTGTCCAAACCTCTTTTAAATGTACCTTACAACACTCAGTCTGCAAACAGAGAAATGTAGGTCTCAGATATAAACATCACCTGTCCATAGAAGGTCTGTTTAACAGTACTTTATATCTTGGTGTGCATTTTTCTCCATTTGTTGCTTTCCTCATCACTATCTTTTGCATTATTTGTAGCTAACTGGAAGAGCAAAATTCGATGTCCTCACTTACTGGACCCTAGCTGTAGCCCTTCCCAAATTTGTGACAGCATTGGAAAGGAAGCTGGAGTACGAGATAAGACGGAATGGGAACCCTTGCAAAGAGCTGACCATAAAGACAAAAGTTCAGGCCTGCGCAGAATATTTCCCACCTTTTTTTTGCATAAGGTATTTCAGGGGACTGTAACAGAGAATGATCCGTAATAAATTATCTTCTGGCATTGCTTCACAGTGGGACACCTTAAGGAGCTCACACAACTATCAGGTCTAAAGATCTGGTTTATTGGATTTCATATCTGCATGTGTACAAAACATCTCTTGTAGCTCTTAGTGTATGATCTATTATGTCCAGGATCTAGAAAAAGCTCCTAAGTTTTGTTTTTTTAATAGATTTCTGGCTCTCCATATAACCCCACCCTCCACTCTCTCCAGCTTATCTGAAACGCTCATGCATCACACTGGCAAAGAACAGGCCTTTGCCAAATCTCCAACGTTCACATATCACACTGTTTGGCAGGGTTTTGTTACATTATGTTTTGTTGATATGCTGCGTTTCCTGTAATGGTTGCCATAAAAATAAGTCTACACGCTCACTGACTTGTGCCCATTATCTTCTTCCTTCTGGTGCCTCCTGCTGGTTCATTCAGAGACTGATCTATCCCATACCCATCATTGCTGTGACCCCCTCAGAATCACAGAAAGAAAGAGGAACAGAAGGGGAATGGGGAGATTAATATGTAATTGGGTTTTTTTTTTAATATTATTTAAATCTAATTGTTTTTGTTGGTTTGCTGATTACACTGACATTTTCTTTAAAGGTCAGAAAGGAACATCGAGCCTTCGTGTGAACCAAGAAAAGCTTACTGATTACTGCAGTCTGATGAAGGCAGCACCCTGGACAAACCAAGCGACCTTTGGCACCACTGGACATCCATAATGGGAATAAGAACTGTGAATCTGAGCAGCTGAGAACATAGTCTCTCATCTCTTTCCCAATCGGGGCTCCGGTTAGCTCAGTGCAAAGACGGTAAGCGGTTGACTCTCAGGACTTTAATTCAACCCATTTTTTTTTCCTTCCTTCCTGTAAAAAAAATGTGACTCTTGTTCCGAGGCTCACTTGGAAAACGGGGTTTGCTCGCTTCCAGTTGGAACTAATGCATCTCCTAACCAGGTTAAGCAGGAATTAGATTAGCAATTTGCCACTTAAGTCGAAGTCTAAGGATTGCACGGAAAACAAAGTGTGACAGGCTAAAGAGAGACCCTGTCGCTGGAGATTGATCACTCAACTAATGTGCAGAGGCAGCAGGACCTTTATAACACAATAACCTATCTTTTGATATTGACACTATCACAAGTCCTTAACCTCGCAATAACTCATTGGCAAAATGCTAAAATTGTTGAACTCTGGGAAAGAGAGAAAAAACAAATGGTATGGAAAGAAAAAAAAGATGACATGAATGATTTTTAGCTCGCTGAGTTTTCAAGATTTGTTGTTTCTTTGGAAGACATGATAACTAAAAGAACAAAAAAATAATTAAGCAGGAGAATGATACAGAGTAACTCGATGGGACTGTGTTCATTTGTTTGCAATGAATCTAAAAATTATCTGATGAAGACTTCAGTCCAGAAAGCAATTTCTCTGCTATCAGTTTTAGTTATTAATTTAATCGGGATAGAGGCCAAGACTTGGTTGCATAAAGTTGTCAGATGCTCAGGGCCAGTACCATATTTGACGCGCTAGGTGAACTTTCAGACATTCACACCTTCCCCAACTTACCTTGGAGGCAGCTTCAGCACAGCGCTCCCTCCTAGCAGCGGCAGTGACTCCAACACAGTGCTCCGTTATTTGACAGTATTAGCTTTGACACAGCACCTCTCTGGGCCTCGTGATGGTAGGATTCTACCACCCTCAAAATCTTGGCATGCTAGGTAACCGCCTAGTTTGTCTAGTGAAAGCACCGGCCCTGTAGATGTATGAAACCTACACTACAATGTAGCACAGTAGATGACAGCAGAAAAATACTCATTGCCCCATCCAGTCTGCCCAGTTATTCCTGTGTACATTTCAAGGACACGGTATATCCCAGCTGCCAGCCACAGACGCTGGACCAATTGCAGGAATCCATTCCTTAAACAAGTCGTTCTTGTTTACTTCATTGGATAGATGACCAAACAAGATCTTATCCTTAACCACCCCCACCCTCCCTACCCACTCACCTATATATTCTCACCAAGCTTTTGTGATAATCTAACAGTTTCCAAAACTAGTGAAGGTGTTGCCCAAAAACCTGGCCTCCTGTGTCCCTGTGGCCTTGCTGGACAACAGTATACCACAAACCTGCCAGGCCTCTGGGCAGCTATAGCCTGCCGGAACCAACCTGGCTGTTCTATGGCCATCAGCTATTACTAGGTCATACTACCTTTCTCTGCCCCTTATCACCGCCCCTCTTGTGAGAGTGGATAGGTTATTTGCAATACTGCAGCCTCCCAATGCTGTTCCTACTGCTGTCCTAATATGCCATCCTTAAGACAATACCTGGTAGCAACAAAATATTTAAAAAAAATGTGTATTACAAAAAAGGGCAGGGAACACAGGACATGGCTTCTTGCTTTTTACCTTCATGGATGGCCATTTGAAAATGTGTTTAGCTCTGGTAATATGATATTGCATTAAGTAAAATCAAATTACACCCAATCAGCTGGTCAATACTCTTCATTCTAAATGCATAATTGCGTTATTAATATCACCAACGTGGAGGGAAGTGCTTTGCCTGTAGGGTCTTTAGCAGCATCTTATTCAGTAGGTTACAGTTACCTCCTTCCTCCACTTGCACTACTATAATTCAGGCTGCCCCTGGGTCATGTTACCAGCTGCCAACAAAAAGCAGCCATGACATTTTCCATGTGCACAGGGCATCTCTAAGCTAACTGGATTCCTGTGCCGAATCTGAAATCGGCATCCCCTGCCTTCACTCATACCACCACCTGTAACCTCTTCAGGGATCATTCCTATACTTGTCCTCTTCCCCCCCAACAAATCCCCTCCCCCATGCGATCCCTACCCAATCCTCTAGTCCTCCACCTCCACTAAGACAAGTTTATATTTTTACCACCATCAACTCCTGTCCTGCCCCCACCAAGATCCCCTCCCATTAGATAACATCAATGAAGCCAAATGCAGAATAAGGGCCCATAAACTAGAAATATGCAGACCTACAGTAAACTGAAATGGAAACCCTAAGAAGCCAGACTTTGAACAGTGCAGCACTGGAGAAAAAAAATTAGAAATGAATTTCCTCCTTTATTGTGGAAAATACAAAGATATCAGAAATGCACATTTCCAAAACTGACATATTCCTATCATTAATCTGAAAATAAAATGCTGTTCTGCTTGGAGGAGAGATGGCTGAGAGAGGGATCGATGAGATCTACAAAATCATGAGAGGACTAGAATGGGTAAATGTGAAACAGTTGTTTATTCTTTCAGAAGGACTAGGGGGCACTCCATGAAATTAGCAAGTAGCACATTTAAAACAAACTGGAGAAAATTATTTTTAATCAACGCATGCCAGAGGATGTGGTTAGGGCAGTTAGTGCAGCTGCGTTTAAAAAGAAGTTTGGACAAGTTCTTGGAAAAGAGGTCCATAAACTGCTATTAGTCAAGTTGACTAAGGGATCGATTTTAAGACCTGCACATGCGTCCATATACGCACGATTTCCAGCGCATGCACATGAATGTGGCTATTTTCTAACGCGTGCATGTGCGGGTAGTTGGCCTTCTCCACGTGCGGGGGGAGGGGAAAATTTAAAAGCCTACGTGCGGCAATGGGAGTAGGGCTTCCCCAGTTCCCTCCCAGTCCGATCCAATTAAGGAGCAGACTGGAGGGAACTTCCCTATACCCCTGCCTAACCTTCCTACCCTTTCCCCTCTCCTCCCTGATCATTAGGCACTTTCCTGCTGAAGTACACGCTGGCGCCCGGCCGGCCCGTGCAACCTACTACTGCTCCGGAGAGCAGTTAAGTATCGAAACAAAAAATAAAGTTAGTTAGACGGGTTTCAGGGGACGGGGACGATAAGGGAAAAGGGAAGCAAGTTAGCGAGCTAGGGGGTTTAGGAAGTTCCCTCCCAGTCCAGTCCTGGGAAGGAACTGAAGAAAGACCCTATCGCATCATTGCACGCTTCTTAGAAAATTTACCCGTGTGCACATGCGCGCACCGATATAATATGCGGATGTCGACGCGCATGTTATAAAATCAGCACGTCCATGTGCGCACGCATGTTTTAACATTTACCTTTAGATGCCCAGGAACCAGAATTTGTAAACTCACAGTTCCAATACTTACAAAAACTGTTAACTTACACTAGCTGGCAAACAAACTAAAGAAATCTCTTACTACTCCTAGCTTGTTTTTTATTTTAATTCATAGCCCAACATACACACTAAAAGAAATTATTTACCTCTCCCAGCTTTTAATCAAGGCACACACTCTAAAAATTAATATACCCCATGGCTTTACCACTCTCTAAATTTTTAAGTCCCAGTATTACCCACCAAGGGGTACTTGCTGATACTCTTCAGCCACCAGCAAAATCTTCTGCTCTCAATATTCCCTCTTGTCTTGGAATGAATTATAGACTATATGTAGACATTTAGTTTTTTCCTGTGTTGTCTTGTTGATCCTCCATCACGTCTTTTAATAATTAAAATCTGGTTGTCCCACAACCCATTGTTATTTAACATAGCAAAAACAGAGATCATGATCTTTGAGAGAATTCCTGCTCTTGATAAACTTTTGATGTTCATGTTTGAGGCTTGTGAGATACCTATAGTGTCCCAAGTTAAGAGTTTTGAAATCATTTTAGATTCTAGATTAACCATGCGTCCTCAAGTAAATACAGTTGTTAAAGTTACGTTCTACAGGTTAAAAATGCTTTGCAGATTGAAATCTTTACCTGAACCATCTGATTTCTGGTTGATCTTACAAGCTCTTGTTTTTACAGGGTTTGATTACTGCAATTCCTTTTATCATGGGCTGCCTTTGTCCACTTTACAAGTTCAAGAGATTGCGCGTAATTCTTCTGCTTGCATCCTGACTGGTACAAGGCGTAAGCAACAATATCACTCTTGTCTTTTATGATTTACACTGGCTTCCAGTTGTAAGAATTAAATATAAAACTGCCACTATTATCTATAAGCTTTTGGAGAATTTGAATTCTCCATAGATGAGTGCCCTCTTGAAAATCTATAACCTCCCCCCCCCCCCCCCCCCCCTGTGTGTGTGCTTTGTTCTGCACAGTCATGGCTATTGACAGTTCCCTCAATTAAACTGGCACATCTTGATGGAATTCACGAAAGGGCATTTTCTATTGTAGGACCAGTCTACTGGAACGTCTTACGTAACAATTGAGAAATATGTTCTGTATTAAGACCTTTAAGAATTTATTGAAAATTCACTTGTTTCAGTTTGCATTTAACCTTGAGGTTACTTGAGACTTAGTGTAGATGGCTTTTCATTTCATTATTGTTACTTTATTTCATTTTGTTCCATGCATTTTATGTGTACACTGAACTGAGGTTAAGCAGAATATATATCTTTTAAATAAATAAAAATAAGTATGTTAGGAGGAAAAGGAGAGGGGTAAGGTGCTCTGGGCACACCCCAATTTTATTTCTTTATAAACTTTTCTATACTGTCGTATGGAACAAGTCATCACAACGGTTTACAAACAAGAATGATAATGAAGAAAATTGCAATCTGTAAAACAATAAAATAAGACTAAAATTCAATAAAAATAATTATTTAAACAGAAAAAATCTAAAAATATAACATAGTATAATATAAAGACACTGATTAATTAAATTAAAATATCTAAGTACCAGCCATAAAATTCCTAAGAGCACTATAAAATAACAATTAAGGTAAAATAACAAATGTAAATACTTATTAACATTAATAAATAAATAAAACTAATGGTCAATAAAAGTGGTCAAAACTAAACCCAATAATAACATAATTAATAGTGCAGTATAGGTGGAATAAATTGTGGATAGATAGTGTCTGTATGCAATTGAGGAATAATAAAAACAGAAGCGAATAGTGTTCTGTGGCAGTTTGAGGTTGGATCTAAATTTTTCAAGGAATACGTTCCTGATCAGCCCATAGGGGTGCTTGCAGGTAACATTTTGGAGGGATTTCTGAAGAAAGGGAGAGTAGGAGGCTCCTTGCTTTGCTAGAGGTCTAGAACGGGTAGATGTGAATCGGTTATTTACTCTTTCGGATAGTAGAAAGACTAGGGGGCACTCCATGAAGTTAGCATGGGGCACATTTAAAACTAATCGGAGAAAGTTCTTTTTTACTCAACGCACAATTAAACTCTGGAATTTGTTGCCAGAGAATGTGGTTAGTGCAGTTAGTATAGCTGTGTTTAAAAAAGGATTGGATAAGTTCTTGGAGGAGAAGTCCATTACCTGCTATTAAGTTCACTTAGAGAATAGCCACTGCCATTAGCAATGGTTACATGGAATAGACTTAGTTTTTGGGTACTTGCCAGGTTCTTATGGCCTGGATTGGCCACTGTTGGGAACAGGATGCTGGGCTTGATGGACCTTTGGTCTGACCCAGTATGGCATTTTCTTATGTTCTTAGAGATTTGTTTTTTTCAAGTGATTTATGGAAATTGAAGGGACTGGTTTGTATCTGGCATGCCTGAAGCTGTAGAAGGCAAAAACCAAGAGGAAGAGGGCAGCTGGATTTTCTCCAGTTTGTGTTTGAATCAAGAGTAGAGGGCTGGGAGATCTAAGGAAGAAAGAAGTAAGCATCTTGTTTGGGGTGTTCTACCCTGTACATTGTCTGGTGTTTCTGCATCTCAGAAGAAAGGAGAGAATAGTACTTCTAAGTATCTATGAGAGAAGGCAAGACACAAGGAGATTCTGGTACACGAGCACTCCAAAGGAGTCATGGATAGATCACTAGGGTAGCCTGAGAGGATATCTAGTCAAGGGAGGCTCTTACATTTCTTTCTTTTTTTTCTAAACATATTCTTTTTATTATTAGAAGAATCAGAAGTACATTGCAATAACAACAAACAACCAACCTTTCCTCCTAGACAGATATGTTATAATATGTAACCATGAATATAAATTCTCAATAAGTCCTAAGTTCCATGTTATCAATCCATCATATAGTATTAGAGGTGCATCCATTCCTTCCATGTTGGCTACAAAAGAATGAGTATTCAATTTGTAATTGTATATTTTCCGGTATCAAAGTCAAAATGTTCCTAGATTTAACAGAAGAGTTTATTTAGCATAGGAGCCAATCATCAATGGAATAGATTTTGCTTCAAAACATAATAAATCTACCATTTTTATATGCCACTTATCAAGCGTTGCAGGTCTGGTGTTAACGATTTCACCAGAATACACTATTTCCCAATTAAGCATCAATTATATAGAAATATCTGACCATAGTCGTCATGACATTCAGGAGAATGCAAACCCAGTAAGCAGACCATCCCCAAAATGCTAAAGATTGATCCAGTCAAGCAGATACTTTTCTACTATCATTCTAAAAATGATTAATATAAGAACTTTGCCATAAACCACATACAAGGGTAGCATCACACATTTTACATTTTAAACATTCCTTGTGATCTGTAATACCCATTTTATAGGTCTGAGAAGAGGAAATTATAATTTTATGCATTATTCTTAATTGCATTTCTCTCATAGATACTGAACATATTCGTTTATATTTTTTTTTATTACAGGTACACATGGCATCTTCAGAAATTTGGATCTGAAGATCAACACTCCATTGTATGGTAAGTGAGGATATCAGATTTTATGATTGAATAGAATATAAAAATCTGTATAATGTTGACAAAGAATACTTTCCCTGTGTGCATACATGAACATAATGCTGAAAAGCCCCAGAATTATATATATATATATATATATATATATATATATTAGATCACAGATCAAATGTTTTCTTCACATAGTTATAAATCTGTAGATATATTAAATAATTACTTTGATGAAAATTTAAATGGTCAAAACAGAAACTAAAAGGATATACAGTTTTAGTCTGTAAATAAATAAAAGATTGATGTGCACTTCTAATGCTCTATATTTAAAATGCAAAGTCCCAGAGATTCATCATTTTGCTATAAATATAGCAAAATGATGAATTTTCCTGATACTGCATAGGTATTTACCATAACGTGCATGACATGTTATTTTCACATTGCACACAAGAGAAAGAGAAGGAGAGACTGACTTTGTAGAGGCTAACAAAAAAGTGAATTATTTATAGCACTGTAAGAGGGGGCACTAGTAACTCGGGGTGAGGTTTGTGGGGTGAGGTGGTTTTTGGGGGGCAGTTTTACATGCATAGTCATATGTACAACTAGCACAGTTTACCATCAGTGATTTGGAGAAATGAAAGGTAAAAGAAGAGTAGATTTGTACCAGTGGATTGCAGCTAGGTAGAGAGTGAATCAAGCTAGGTAGAGAGAACATGCGGTATGTATCATGTGCGTTATCACAGGCATAAGGGCCCTCTCCTCAAATATTTCCAGACATATCGGGTGGCTTTAACACATAAGTGACTAGCAAGATGAAACAGGATTTGGTAACATGAGGCATGTAAGGTAAACTTTGGAGAGAGAGGTGACACCAATCCCATGTCCATAGTTACATCAGTAAATATAGTTTTACCCACAGTCCAATCAGTACCCGTGTCGTAGCAAACAAGCAACATTATAAAAACATATGTTTAGAAATCCAAATCCTCCTTGTTCTTTGGAAATCATTAATTTACTTCTTGCCAAACTGGCTCTTTTCCCACGCCATATAAATGTAGACCAGTTTCTAAAAATCAGTTGTAAATCTCATCTCTTCAAAATCAAAGGGATCATCTGCACAATATATAAGAGCTTAGGGAGAAGCATCATTTTGAGCAAAGCTATCCATCCCATAAGGGAGACAGGGAAATGCATCCAGCTCTGTGTTTTCAATTGAAATTCCCTAATAAGTGGAGGCAATTCAAAGCATACTACTGTGAAAGGTCTCTGTGAATTTTTAAACCTTAATATATGTGTGTAAACCAACCATTTTAAAGGAAACTGGTGCCAAGTGTCTTTCAACGAACCTGTTAAATCTAAAGCTTCAGGTTTATCTAAATTAAGGGTAAACCTGAAAAACTCCCATTTTCAGTAAATGAATCTAAAACTTTCTGCAAGTACTTTGGAGCTTCTGATAAAAATAATAAAGTGTCATCAGCAAAAAAACAGTATGCTACGACAGTCAAAAATGAAAACAGAATTATTAAGAAAGGAATGGTGAATAAAATGGAAAATGTCATAATGCCTCTGTATCGCTCCATGGTGAGACCGCACCTTGAATACTGTGTACAATTCTGGTCACCGCATCTCAAAAAAGATATAGTTGCATTGGAGAAGGTACAGAGAAGGGCAACCGAAATGATAAAGGGGATGGAAATGCTCCCCTATGAGGAAAAGCTAAAGAAGTTATTGCTGTTCAGCTTGGAGAAGAGATGGATGAAGGGGGATATGATAGAGGTCTTTAAAATCATGAGAGGTCTAGAATGGGTAAAGGTAAATCGGTTATTTACTCTTTCAGATAATAGAAGGACTAGGGGGCACTCCATGAAGTTAGTAAGCAGTATATTTAAAACAAATTAGAGAATATTTGTTTTCACTCAGAGCACAATTAAGCTCTGGAATTTGTTGCCAGAGGATGTGGTTAGGGCAGTTAGTGTAGCTGGGTTTAAAAACGGTTTGGATAAGTTCTTGGAGGAGAAGTCCATTTTAAATCAAGCTGACTTAAGGAATAACCACTGTTATTATCGGCATCAGTAGCTTGGGATCTACTTAGTGTTTAGGTAATTGCCAGGTACTTGTGACATGGACTGGCCATTGTTGGAAACAGCATGCTGGGCTTAATGGACCCTAGTTCTGACCCAGTATGTCAACTTCTTAGGTTCTTGTGTTCTTAACAATGTTTTATGAAGGGGGGAGGGGTTGTATTAGATTCCTCCTCTTCAGATGCCAATCATTCTAGTTCCTCTACCAAGGGTTCCAGAGGCAATATGAATAATAGTGGTGAGAGTGAGCAACCCTGCCTTTTCCCTGTGCTAAAGAAAATGGTTCAGACAGTATATTGATAACCTGGATTCTACCCTCAGGATTTGAATAGAACAGCTGAAAATAATTGAAATAAAAATCGTTGCAAACACTTTCTCCCTGTGTCAAAGCCACTCAAGGTGTCTTATATATATATATATGCCAGATTTCCAATAGGGCTAATACTTTTTGAATATTATTATTCACTGCACTTTGATCATGGAGAAATCCCACTTCACCCTTAAATATATTCAACCCTTTTAAATTTCTAAGTCTATTCACCAACACCCTTGCATATAACTAAATATCAAAGTTTAATAGCAAAATGGGTCTATAAAATGTTTCCAATTGAGGATTTTTCCTTGGTTAAGGGAGCACCACAATATTGGTAGATCTAAGAAAAGAAGGCATTTTTCCCTTGTTTGCCATAGTTTCAAACAATACTTTTATTTATTTATTTATTTATTTATTTATTTATTTAGCACTTTTATATACCGATATTCATGTAACAAGTTACAAATCACTTCGGTTTACATTATAACGATAACCATAGCATAAAATGCATTACATTAAACAAGGATGAACAAACTTGGATCAATAGAACTGGGTTTAACAGAGAAAATAAGTAGAAGAGCTTTAGCCGGCAAGCCGGATGCTAACTTAGGTGTCGGGCCAGGTGTCTAAGAAGATGACACTGGGAATAGGTACTAAGGAGGAGAATTTGTTGGATCGTCTGTACAATGAGCGGCTTGCTAGAGATGAAGGTCTACTAGCGAACAGCAAAAGGTTCAACGGGACATCTGAGTTAAGAGAAGGCTTGGTTGAACAACCAGGTCTTGAGTCTTTTTTTTAAAGGTGATCGGAGGGAGCGAGTTTTTTTTAAAGATGATCTGGAGGGTGCAAGTTCCATTGAGTTGGGCCAGAGGTGGAGAGAGCTCTCTTCCTTAATGAGGTTTTAATGGGGGGGGGGAGGGCCTGGAGGGTGTCTCTATATGCTGATCTCACCGTTCTGGAGGGTATGCGAGGCTGAAGTGGGATCTTGAGATCCAGTGGGGTGATGTTGTGAATGGCTTTGTGAATGATCGTTAGAACTTTGTACAAGATTCTGAATTTGATTGGGAGCCAGTGCAGGTTTCGCAGAATGGGTGTAATATGGTCTCTTTTGTTGGCCTTGGTCAGAATCCTTGCTGAGGCATTTTGTAACATCTGTAAAGGTTTGATGGTATTAGCAGGGAGGCCGAGCAAAAGAGAGTTGCAATAATCAATTTTTGAGAAGATGATTGCTTGGAGAACTGTCCGGAAATCTTGGAAGTGGAGGAGAGGTCTCAACCGTTTCAAGACTTGAAGTTTAAAAAAGCAATCCTTTGTGGTGTTATTAATGAAACTTTTGCAGTTCAGTTGATTATCCATGATGACTCCTAGGTTTCTGACTTGGGGGGAGAAAACTGGTTGAATAGCGGGGTGTGTGTTGGTCACTGAGTAATTTCCGTCTTGGGTGATGAGGAGGAGCTCCATCTTGTTGGTATTCAAGATCAGGTTGAGGCTTGTTAGAAGGTTGTTTATGGATTGAAGGCAGGAGTTCCAGAATTCCAGGGTAAACTCGGGATCACCAATTGATGCAAACCTTTATAAAATTGGCCTGTCAAATCATCTGGACAGGTAATTTAAGCAATGATAGAAATGAAACATAGAAATGATGGCAGAAAAGGACCAACTGGTCCATCCAGTCTGCCCAGCAAGCTTATGGTAGTATCTGCTGCGCTGTGCAAATCACCCCCATACTTATCAGTTTCCCAAATCGTAAAAGTCAGGGCCCTTGTTGGTTGTTGTCTGTCCAATTCCCCGTTACCTTTTGCCATTGAAGCAGAGAACAATGATGGAGTTGCATCAACAGTCTGAAGGCTTATTGGCTAAGGGGTAGTAACCACCACACTAGCAAATTACTCCCATGCCCTCTTTTCTTCATTTCCATTCTCTAGCCTTTAGGGATCCACAATATTTAGCCCATGCCCTTTTGAATTCTTTCACTGTTTTTGTCTTTATCATCTTCTCCGGAAGGGCATTGTAGGCATCCCCCACTCTCTCTGTAAACAAATATTTGCTGATATTGTTTCTGAGTTATCCTTCCTGGAGTTTCATTTCATGACCCATAGTTCTACTGATTTCTTTCCAAAGGAAAAATTTGTTAATTGTGCATCATTAAAACCTTTCAGGTATCTGAAGGTCTGTATCATATCTCCCCTGTACTTCCTCTCCTCCAGTGTATGCATATTTAGGACCTTCAACCTTTTCTCATAAGTCATTTGATGGAGACCCCCGCCACCATTTTGGTCGCCCTTCTCTGGACTGCCTCCATCCTTTCTCTGTCCCTTTTGAGATACAGTCTTCAGAACTGAATGCAGTACTCTAGGTGAGGCCTCACCAAGGACCTGTACAAGGGAATTATCACCTCCTTTTTCTTACTGGTTATTTCTCTCTATATGCAGCACAGCATTCTGGCTTTAGCTATCACCTTGTCACATTGCTTCGCCTTCTTCAGATCGCTAGACACTATCACCCCAAGATTCCTCTCTTGGTCCGTGCACAACAGCCTTTCATCCCCATCACATACAGCTCTTTTGGATTACCCCACCCCCGATGAATGACTCTGCACTTCTTGGCATTGAACCCAGCTGCCATATCTTCAACCACTCTTCAAGCTTCCTTAAATCATGTTTCATTCTCTCTGCTCTTTCCGGCATGTCCACACTATTGTAGATCATAGTATCATCTGAAAATAGACAAACTTTACCTTTTATCCCTTCTACAATGTCACTCATAAAGATATTGAACAGAACTGGTCCCAGCACTGATCCTTGTGGCACTCCGCTTTACACTGTTCTCTCTTCAGAGTAGGTTGCATTTACCATTACATGCTGTCTTCTATCTGTCAACTAGTTTGTAATCCATGCCACTTCCTTGGCTCTCACTTCAAAGCTTCTCATTTTATTCACAAGCCGCCTATTTGGAACCGTATCAAAAGCTTTGCTGAAATCCAAGAAGATCACATGAACGCTCTTCTGATATGACCTGACTGATTTCCTCATTCTGAATAAGTTCATTCAATTTATTTAATTGGGCTGGCATAACATGAGGTAATTTACTACTTCTTAAAAATGACTCTCTTATATAATCATTGCTTTGGTCTGCAGAGTATAAGGTTTGATAATAAATCCTAAATGCTTAACATATACTCTCAGAAAATGTACATATGTTCCCCTGCTCACTCTGTATCGCTATTGTAAAAGATGCATTACATCTAGATTTTACCAAGGTTGCCAGCATTTTCCCTGCCTTGTTGCCATGCAGAATTTGTGTTTCAATGATTCTAGGGAATGATTAGCATGTTCATGGAGCTTATCGTTCAGTAGTTGTTGGGTGGTCCAAAATTTCTCCCTTAGTGTAACATCTGACAGTGGAATCAATGGTTTTTGTAATACCTGTGTTATTTCCATCAACTCAAAAATATTCCTATCCAGCTGTTTTTTCTTAGCAATAAAATAATGAATGACATCACCCCACAAAACTACTTTAGTTGATTCCCAAAATAAGACAGGGTAGTCAGTATGAGCAGCATTATGACCACTAAACTCCAACCATTTCTTTTTGAGGAAGGGAATAAAAGCTTTATCTTGAGTCATCCATATGGGCATTCTCCAATATGAATATGAGACAGATAGACTGAATCTATCTAAGCTACATGTAACAGGGCAATAATAAAAAATCACTAACATTTCAATGGTAGAGAATTGAAGTTGCACAAATAATTGCTTAGATACTAATAAGTAGTCAATTCTCATTTTGGTATCATGTGCTCTGGCTATGTGAGTAAACTCTATGTCTCCTGGGTGGAGGATTCTCTAGGTGTTTAATAGATGTAAGGTATCGCAAAGAAAGGGTATCTCTTTAGTGATCCCCAATGGTTTAGAGGATGTGCGAGATTGCTTGTCCAAGAAGGTAACTACACAATTAAAATCCCCTCCAGTGATCAGAGGCGTCTCTCCTTAGAGGACAAGCTAATTATAGGTTTCGTAAAAAAGGGGTGATCATATTTATTTGGTGTTTATATAGATGCCAGGATGGTAGTCTTACCAAATAAAGCTCCCTTTATTACCACATAACGGCCCTCCGGATCAGATATCATCTTCTCTAAACAAAAAGAGATACTTCTATGCAATATAATGGCTACTCCTCACTTTATAGAAGTACCATGGGCAGCAAATACTTGTGACACCCATTTTAATATCTGTTTCTTGAAGGAAACCTATCTTGCAATTCAAGTTATTTAAATGAGAAAGAACTTTTTCTCATTTCGCTGGGGTCCCCATGCCTGCTACTTTCCAAGTGATAAACTTAATAAAACTTCTCATCATAGTATAGATTGTATAACCTTATGAATGACTGTAGTAGGAAGGAAGCTGAAAAATTTACAAAGCAGAATAGGCCACATCCCTAAAAATACATGCAATCAGGAACATCATCATCTTATCACTCTTTGCCTAGCATATAAAAAGCAGCACACATACCAACCAATCCAAGTAACACCCTAATTAGGGCCAGAGTCAATTCCATGTGTAAGGCACCACCCACCCTATTATAGGGAAACTGTTCATCAGAAAATCACAGTAATGTCAATATTAAAAGAAAAGTAAATCAAAAGTCCAAAATTCCATTTTAAAAAGGGTCAAAGCAAAGCAAAAGGAACAGTTAAGTCTCCACAATCCCATCAAAAGACATAATGAGGTACCAAAAATTGCGAGGTCTGCTGAGAAAGTCACGTCGCAAAATTCTTTGCAACTCTCCTAAAAGAAAAATATGGCCAACTATTCTCGGCATGTGAAATTGTGGAGATCTACATATAAAATGCCTCAAATCCAGAAAAAATAGACTATCAAATTTTGCAAATCTTTGCTGTCTAAACAAGCAGATCCATAATGGAAGAAAGAGAAAATAAAAAGCATACAAATGGAAAAAAATAATATAACAAACACAATCAATGGCAACAAATGCTGCTCTGTCAAAAATCCAATATAAAAGACATTACTCAGCAGCGAACACAGCTGACTCATTTGGCATACCTCAGATTTCACTAACTCAGGCATTCCCTCCGGTTAGCTGAGTCACAAAGCTCTTCACCATATCCACAATTTTTAAAAGTCATGCCGCTCTCTGGTTTGCCATATGCATAACCTCGCAGGGTACTAAAGAGTAAATGTTATCGTTTTCTGCACGAGCTGGTAGCGTAAAGGAGTAACTTGCTCTGTTTGAGCATTACTCAAGCTGAATAATTCTGGAATATTAGGATCTTTTTGTTTTTATTCTGCAGATCTTTCTTTTTATAATATACCTGCAAGATAATCGGCCAAATTTTAAGAGGCCCGCACATGCCAATACTGGGGGTTATGCGCAGGGCCGGGCCCAGTGCTCACCATGTACATTTTCTTGATATGCGCTGAAGTGCTGGCCTAAAGAAAGGGGCGGGCTGAGGGGGTGGGGGCGGGATATTGCCATTAGATGCTGTGCCGAGGAAATGCGCGCCAGCAGCCGGCCGATGCGCAGAGTTTACTTCTGCTCCAGAGGAGCAGTAAGTATTAAAATAAAAAATAGGGGATAGCTAGAGTAGATTTAGGGGTCGGGGAGGCAAGGGGAAAAGGTAGGAAGGGTAGGGTTAGGGTTGTTCCCTCCCAGTCCGCTCCCACAAACTGGTGGACTAATTAGTAAAACTGGGAATGTCCTTCACGTGAGATGCATTAAAATCTGCTTACCTGAGCGCATTAAAGCCAACAAAGTCCTAAGGAAGATATGCAAAATACATTTACTCGCGTAACCACTTAAAATTTAGGAGCGCACACATGCGAGGTAGGTATATTTTAAATCACCGGCACACAACTGCGCTCATGATTTAAAATTTCAGTGTATGTCCGCCTGCACATCCATACACACATGATTGTGTGTATGGATGTGCATTGTCAAATTCTGTAAGTATTGATGACATTGTCGACTTTCAATGCTTATGCCTTTTTATGTGTGCGGCATTGTTTCATTTTATTTAATTTATAACCCACTTTTCAATCCCTAAAGCAGAGCTTTCCAAACTTTTCATGTTGGTGACACACTTTTTAGACAAACATAATTTCACGACACGGTAATTCAGTCTACTAGTAAACCAGAGGTTAAAGGTTAAACGAACGAAACATATTTCGACAATTTATGTATGTTTCCTTAAATATATACATAAATAAAATGTTTCACGACACAACCTATCTCATGAAAACCTTAAATTTATATTAAAAATATATATTCCAAGATTCATGTTATTGTTATAATTTATGAGAAACAATAATAAAACAAATTGTCTGGCCCCCACACACTCATATCTCTCCCCCCAGCACATGTCTGGCCCCCACACACTCATATCTCTCCCCCTCAAACACATGTCTGTCCCCCCAGCACGTTTGCCCCCCACTCACTCATCTCTCTCCCCCCAGCACATGTCTGGCCCCCACACTCATGTACCTTGTCTTTTTGATTGTTGCCAGTTAAGTGCTTCACTCCCTTCCATGATCACCAGACACTGATGCTTGCAGTCAGTACTCCTCATGGCCAGGCCTCATCGGCAGCAGCAGCAGCCAATGCAAGGATGGCTGGGCTCGTTCCACCCACCAAGCCCCCCCAAAAAACGCGATTGACAGCAAAAATCGCCCAACAATAAGCACCCCATAAACTGAAAAAAAAAAGTGAATCTCTAGAAAAAAAAAAGCCCAAACTCGCATCAGAGTTGACCGGGCTTGCGCGACACACCTGCACACTGCAGGCGACACACTAACGTGTCCCGACACACAGTTTGGAAAGCTCTGCCCTAAAGTAAGGCACAATGACTTTCACATAGAGGCGGACTGAGACATGTTGGCGCCCAGTACAGGCTAGTATTTTGGTGCTTCCTTGCCTGGTAGTTTGGTGCCATCCTCCATACAAAAAGATTTATCTATTGGGTGGTGCTCCGGGCGATTGCCTGGTTAGTCCACCCCTTAAATCAGCTCTAGTTTCACATAATAATAATGTAACAATCCATTATAGCATAAGAAACATCAAATAAATAACAGATAAATAAGCAAAATCAATATACAAAAATAGCAGCAATAAATGAATAAATAATAACAATAGTAATGCAAACATCACAAAGCTTGTGCCTTCACTTCAATTGTGTCTTCCAATATTGGTCTCAGCAGCTTCGTCATTCCTTTCTGAGCAATTCGTAGACCAAGCCACAGAAAAATGTAACATTACTAAATTAACAAGCATGGAGAATTAATTCTACCCCATCACTGGGGAAGCCATAAAAGCAGAAATCTCAAATTAAGTGAACAGTTATGGTATGAAATAAAAGCAAATAGGACTGGAGCATGAGCTAGCAGACCAAGTCAAAGAATCATTTTTAAGCATAAGATATTCTCTCTCGCTCGCTCGCTCTACATCTCTCCGCATTATTTTAGCAATTGAATAAAAGACATCTAATAAGATGGGAAAGGAGTAACATATTTTCATTAACTGAAGATAACTGTATTCATTATCCATAATGAATAAATTTGTTTAGTACATGAGTATATAAATTTTAATCAGAAAAAATAAATATTAAAAACCTTGTTAAAAGATCATTATGGTGAAAATGTAAGCATGTGAAGGTCAAGTTCAGAATTATGGATGCTTTAGTATCTATAAGAGTGTATTTGTAGAGCACTGCATATCTTTGGTATGTGTTGTACAAATGGGCCCTGATATTGAAAAAACGCTGAGTGTTACTTGCTGGATAAGCAGCAATATTAAGACTTATCCTGCTAAGTTAACTGGATACATTAGACCTGCTCCATGGCAGGTCTAAACTTAGCCAGATAAAATGTATCCAGCTAAGAAGCAGCAATTACTGGGATATTTGGCAGTATAGTAGTGCTGCCAAATATCTCATGTAAGTTAGCTGGATAAGTCTGAATATCTACCTTAAGATTTATAGTAATTTGTTTGCACTGTTCCCTACATCAGCAATGACATCACATATGGTCTATGCCAAGGGTCAGCAACCCCTGGCAGGGTGCCAAAATTCCCCACATCTACTTTAAGATGATGGGAGTGCCAGACCAATAAACCAAGGAGGGGGAATGGGCTAGAGTTAGAATCTCACTCTTTACCTGTCTGTGTCTCAAGACTCACTCAGCTCTCGCTCTCTCAACACCCCTGTCAATCTTGCACCTTTCACTCTCTCACTGCCTGTATACCTGAAAACCTTTGATTTTCCGTCATCCATTATTATGGATTTACTTGGTTTAGGAAAGGAGGGAGTATGCACACAAACTTCCTCCTCTTTCATACACACACTCACATGTTTGCTCACACACACACTCATTCTCACTTCTCTCATTCTCCCACATACATTCTCTACACACATGTTCACTCACTCTCCCTTCTCTCCTTTTTCCACACACACATTCACGCTCATTCACATGCCCACTCACACTCTCTCACACACACTTGCCCATTTATACTCAAACATATGCCCAAACAATCTTACATGCCTACTCATTCTCACACACACACATGCTCACATAATCACTTTTCTTTCCCTCACACACACACACACACACACACACACACACATATTCTCCCTCACTCTAATATACATGCTCACTCATTCTCTCTCTCTCTCACCATCCTGAGCCCACCAGCAGCAGTAGAAGTAGCAGCCTCCTCCCTCAGGTCTATGGGCCAATGGGACTTCTCCTCTTTCCTAACCCAGATGGCCCCCTAAAAGGTGGACCTTCTAAGTGGTCTGGTGTTCAGGGCACATTATTCTTGGTTTTGGCGATGTCCTCTAAAAAGAAACTGGTCAATTTTAAGAAATTTTCTTATGCTAAAGTGACCATTGAGGAGAGAAGCGAGGTCAACATGGAGAACAGACCAGGCCATGCTGCATCAGAAATAGGCCGAGGTAATGTCGGGGACTCTATCACCTTGGCAGCTGGCGACATACCTATGAGGGTTGAATTCTGGAGCTGGTTTTGTGAGCTGCATAGCAATAAGAAAGCGATTAAAACTGACATTTTAGGTACAGTCGCAGATTTAAATGAAGAGATGGTGGAAACTGGAAGATGCATCAAGGAATCTGAAAACCAGTTAGACGCTCACATAGATAAATTGGGAATGCTGAACAGTTTGCATCAGGATATGAAAAAGAAATGGTTCTTTATAAGATAGAAGATTTAGAGAATCAATCACGGAGATTCAAGCTGAGACTCGAGGGGTACTGGAGACCCCTGAGTATGTGGACACCATGCAGGTAGCAATAAACATTTGCAAATAAATATTGGGAGCGGGGAGCTCTTCCGGTGGCATGGAGGGTGAGAATATTGAGCTTAAATGCGCTTAACAAGTGCTGGGCCCACAGGTTGCTAATAGGTTGTGGGATATCCTTATATGCTTTCACAAGTTTGCCGCGAAAGAGAAGATATTGAAAGCAGCCCAGCAAGCATCCAGAATAACATGGAAAGGGCTCAACATATCGATATTTGATGACCTGTCAGCTGGTACACTCCGAAAGAGACAAGAGATGAGAGAGATCACCCGTGTATTGCAGAGAGAAAAAAAATCAAGTATCATTGATTGTTCCCCTTTGGCCTGGTTTTCACCCTGAATAGGCAACTTCCGAATCAGATCTGCTGAGGAAGCAGAGACCATTCTAAGGTCAGTGGGATTTTCTGTGACTACTACAACTGGCCCTGCTGACAAGATGGCACTTGAGTTGCATGAGGAACAGCTGAACTAGCAGAAAATTGGCAAAGGTGGCAAGTGACTGTGGAGCCACGCCGGATGAGCCACTTCCTCGAGAGAATACTAACATCTAAACCATCATGGAGTTTTATTTTTGGTGATCCTACTCACCAGATTCAGGCTATGTCTATATAAAGTTGGGACTTTTTAAAATATGGAATTAGTTTGTCATATTATTAGTATTCTTCTATTGGTTTCATGGTGATATATTGGGTAAAGGAGTGAGGAGTGACGGGATAGGAGGGAGTGTGAGAACAGAATGAGTGCAGGGATAGGAGGAAGTGTGATATGAGAGAGGGAAATGAAAGGGATGAGAGGGGTATGTGAATCGATCAGTGACTAGAGAAGGGTTAAGTCCTTTACTTAATGTGTCTAAGAATGGTGCTGGATCAGTCCTCTGCATCATGTCTCTCACCCGAATCGTCATATGCCCCACCCCCCCATGTCCCTCTCCAGCCTTCTCTTTTCATCTATCTCACGCCCCGCTCCATTAGCCCCCTCCATCAGTCCCTCTCCACTTCCCCATCAGCCCATTCCCCTAGCCATCAGCCCATCTTCAATAGCCCCTTCTCCTCTCCATCAGCCCCATCTCAGTCGGCCTTCTCAACAGCTATCCATGAGCTCTCAAACTCCTCAGACCTCCTCCATTAGCTTCTTCTTCCTTTCTTTCAGTATCACTGCCTACCTTGCCTAGTTCAGCCACAGCTACATATAGCACAGAGTGTGATACGCAGCCACTCTGTGCATCCTTGCTACTGTTCCCACTCTTCTAGAGCACGCTTTTTATTTGTAATGTTTAGAACAAAATAAAATGATTGAACAAATGTTAGGATATAAACACCTAATTTAGATTAGACCATAACTTTGATCCACCGGTTAAATATTCTTAAATCGAAAATAAAACTATTTCTCATGTATGCCTAAGTCCTTGACCAGTAAAGGGAATCCAAAGATGAAAAAAAAATTAAAACGCAAAAAAGTGACTGCTAGGCTTAAATGTAAATGAATCTATAACATTCTTCTAATTAGGTTAATAGTTAACTCCCAAATTAAAGTCCCAGAAATGCTGACCGTACAGATATTAATCAAACATACAATTTCAGACCTCCAGTAATGGCATGGAAGAGTCGTCCAAACCAGAAGCTGCAGTTTCATTTTTCTTATTAATTTAAAGGAGGCAATTTGTACTTGCCTGCCCAGGAGCAAGGTCCATGGGTACCTTTGCTAGGAGTGTGGATGGAAAACATAATTTCATTTGGGCTTTCATTTCATTTTTCTATTGCATTTTTTTCCATTTTATTTTGTTCTTGTTTTACCACATGCTAAAAGGAAACACATCTTTGTTGTTTGTGTGTGCGTGTTTTGTATTGGAAATGACAGAAAACTAAACAATTTCCGTTCATATTTCCCTATCATTTTAAAACAGCACATCCCTAACTTTTGTACTCAGCTACCTTGTGGCTAATTTTCAAAGGCTCATTGTCCTTCCAAAACTAGCTACAAGGTACATGGGTACAAGAGTACCCATAGACCTTGCAGCTACTGTTTCTGAGGGGCAGGTACACACACAAAAAAATGTGCATAGATTTGAGAATCAAATCTGCATACTTATTTTCACTTCTCTGCTTCCACTCACAGGCCATTTTCTTGCTGGTAAAATATGTTCCCTTTGTTTCAATAGACAAGTATATTTTTTCACTCTGAGGGATGGAATTATCACCTTCATATATGTAGCCTCTAGGCCCCCTACCCCACTGAAAAAACCCCCAAAAACCAGTTCCTTCCAGTGATTCAAACTTTAAATATTGATACCTCATCTTACCCCATCAAAATGCTTAAATGAGGCAGGAGGAAACCTCAGGTGCTCCTGCCTCACCTGCTGGAATGCAAAAAGGACTTTGGCTGGTGCTCTAGCCAGTACCATTTTGTTATGCAGAGGTAGTTCCATAAAACTATGTGGCACTGGCTAAAGGGCCAGTCAGCACCATTTCTACATACCAACAGGCAGGACAGGAGCATCTGGGGATCGCTCCTGTACCATTTAGGCATTTTTGACCCATGGATGGGGTATGATGAGTTTGGGGAAGAGGGACTGGATGAGTACCCAGTGCAAGGATATTAGGCATTCTAGGCAAAAAAAACAACTTACAGCCCTCCCTCACTCATTTATAATAACAGATTTTACATAAAAAAGGACAAAGTATAGTCTTGAGGTCAAAATATTACAATGTAACATTGCTGTGGTGCCAATCAGAAAATCCTTTAAAAAAAAAAACACTTGGACTCCATATGGTATTAGGCTTAGGGGCAGATTTTCAAAGGCTACGCGCATAACCCGAGAAAATTTGCCCATGCGTGTGCAAGCCCCGGGACGCACATATGTCCCGGGGCTTGCGAAAGAGGGCTGTCCGGGGGCGTGGCCGTGGGCGTGGTGGTGGTTCGGGGGTGGGGTCAAGTACTCCGGCACAGCGACCTGTGCCGGGACATGGAGCGCCGGCAGCCGGCCAGCGCATGCAAGTTACGCCCGCCTCGGGCAGGCGTAACATTTGCAGCAAAGGTGGTGGGGGGGGGGGGGGATTTAGTTAGGGGTGGGGGGGGGGGGAGCCGGAAAAAAAGTTCCCTCCAAGGCCGCTCCGATTTCGGAGCGGCCTTGGAGGGAACGGGGAAAGCCATCGGGGCTCCCCTCGGGCTCAGCGCATGCAAGGTGCACATGTGTGCACCCCCTTGTGCACGCCGAGCCCGGATTTTATAACATGCGCACCAGATGTGCTGCACCATGCAATTGCATGTTTTTCACATCTACTAGAGCCAGGCCTGGTTGCTAACGCTCTGGTTCTTCATCTCCTGGCTACTACTGGTTTGAATGCTGCCAGTAACTTCCCCGATAGGACAACCACTTCACTCATTTCCCATAGTCTCTTACAACTTACAACAATTTACTTCATCGGGAATCACAAGATTCATATCTTAATTTTTCATTCCCATCGTTGTTTCCTATAGTATTTTGCCTTATAAAGGTTTTTCAGCAAATTTAAATGAAGCAGTGTAATGACTGAAGGGTAGGGTAGGCAAGCAAATTTTGCCTTCTTGTCCTAAGTTTGAGCTGATACCAGGTGTTTGTGGTATCAGGAGGTCACATCTAAATGGGATAATGAGAGTCATACATCTTACAATGAAGCTGATAATATGTTACGCAATTCTGAACAGAAGTTGGTCTGGAATTCTGAGGGCTTTTTTTCTTTAACGTGGCATGTAATTCAACAAAGTTGACAAATAACGTCCTGCCAGGACCCAAATTTAGGAGACTTCAGTACTAAATAACCAGATGGCTAAAAGAACTCCATTCCTGTTTGATCATTCTCATCCCTGGGATATGTACACTTTGCTATGGAGACAAAAGCACTGTAAATCCTCTCAAGCTCTGGGGTGTGAAAGTTAAAAATAAATGGACTGTGTAGCTTCAGGCAGTTTATCTTTGAATAACTGAAATATAAAGTTTTTGGAAGCTGTGAAAAAGAATGCTTTCATAGCTGTCATGCTAATCAAATGTAAAATAACAGATAAAGTTAAGAAAACAAGAACTACTACAGTAGGAAAATAAAAGCCACACTTATTCCAAAAAGTTGTTGTTCAAAAATAAAGGCTTTACTTTTATTTATTTATTTTTACGCTTTTATAGACCGTCGTTTAAGTGTTAACCATCACAACGGTTTATAGTAAGGCACCCAATAAATTGCAATATAAAAATTAAAAGTGCCATCCTATAACATCTTGTGTTCATAAGAACGTAAGAACTTGCCATGTTGGGTCAGACCAAGGGACCATCAAGCCCAGCATCCTGTTTCCAACAGTGGCCAATCCAGGTCCCAAGTACCTGGTAGGATCCCAAGGGGTAGATAGATTCCAAGCTGCTTATCTCTACTTCATAATGGTTAATGGACTTTTCCTCTAGGAACTTTGTCCAAACCTTTTTTTAAACGCAGCTACACTATTAGGTTTCACCACACCCTCTGGCAACAAATCCCAGAGCTTAATGATGTGTTGAGTGACCTTGAATCCATAAATCAAGGGTCCTCAAGAGCCAAAAAACAGGTCTGGTTTTCAGAATATGCACAATGAATATGCATGAGATAGATTTGCATATAATGCAGGCAAATGCTGGATCAGACCAAGAGTCGATAGAGCCCAGCATCCCATCAACAGTGGTCAGTCGGGGGGTACAAGTACCCACAGGTCCCAAATACTTGCTCTTTTTTCTTGTATCTCACTCCCAGTGATAAGCAACGGATTTTCCAGATCTACCTGGCTAATAAGTGGTTAAGCACTTTTCTTTCTAGAACTTGTCCCACCCTCTTTTGAATCCCCAAAAGTTGTCCTGACTTCATTCTCTGGCATCAGATTCCCTAGCTTGATTGTGCGCCGAGTGAAAAAAACCAAACTTCCTATAATTTGTTTTAAATCTACCGGTTGCTAGTTTCATGGAGTGTCCCCTAGTCCTAGGGTTGTTGAAAGGGTAAATAACTATCCCCTATTTACTTGTTTCACCCCACTCATGATTTTACAAATCTCAGTCATATCCCCTTCTCAGTCATCTCTTCTCCAAGCTAAAGAGCCCTAATCTGTTTAGTCTTTTGCCATAATGGAGCTTTTCCATCTCCTTTTCCTTCTCTGTATCTTTTCTATGTCCACTATAGGTTTCGTTTTAGATGATATGACCAGAACTGCACACTATACTCAAGGTATGGACTCAGTCTTGTTCACTAGTTGACTAGAGAAACCAGTACTCTTACCTTCTCAGATCAAGTAAGTGACCCTTGTAAACTCAAAATTCTAAAATTAGCAAATACCATCATTTACAAGCTCACAGAATTAATCCAAAATCTATTTTCCCTGAGCAAACACAAATTATTAACACTAGCAAGCAAAATCTTTTACCACTCAGAGGATTAACCAAAGTCTATTTTCTCTGAACAAACACAATTATTAAAACTAGCAAATACTAACTTTTACTGGCTCGCATACTTAATCCAAAAACTATTTCCCCTGAAGGCAAACAAATACTAACCTTAAAAAGAAGCGGCACTAAAAAGAAGCAGTAATAATTTAACCCTCTAAGAAATGTTTTCTCAAGATTTAAGTGCTCTTTCCTAGCGAGTCAGCACTAGCAGGTGAAGGTTCTAGAGCCAGCATTCCCTCTCAACTCACTAAGCTCAGTCATTGCATGAAGAGCTCTTGGCTGGGAGCTAAGCACCAGGGCTCCTTCCTGAACACTATCAGGAGCCCTATGTCAAGCCACTAGGTGTCACCATGGGCTTCCTCTGCCCAAAGGTTGTGAATGCTGCCTCCAAAGCATCTACAACCCTGGCTGATCTGGGAAAACCTGACCCAAGAACTGAACCCAGGTCCTGCTCATGGCAGTTCACAGCACTGCCACTGAACTACCAATCCAGCCAGTGCTCTCTTTTTTAATGTATTTTCTATTATTTATAGTTTTGAACTAGTTAAGGGATTATTTGCTATGGTGTGATAAAACAGCACATTTCCACACTGTTTACCATATGAAAATTTCCGCAGAATATACTAAACAGTGGTACCTGAGTGCCTCATTTTAGTAAATCCTGTGATAATGTTCCATGTGTTGCCATGACTGGGGGAAATCATGTGTTCCAGGCCTCAGCAATGCATGATGGCAAGGCCCCCATGCTGGTCCAGCCATCTTAAAAAGGCCACAGGGCCCTGTAAGAGCTCCTCCAAACTCTTCCCCCTTTAAAAATTCCCTGGTAACCCATTGTACCACATCCTCCTACCCCCCGTCCTGGCCTCTGTTGTTAAAAATTAAAAAGTAGATGATCGGAGATCCAAAATGGCTGCTAGCAGCTAGTCACTGTGTTCCTCTCCTCATGGACCTATTATCATTAAACTTTTCAGTATGGGTTGGAAAAGAAAAGCAAGATTTGGTGCTTTCCAGGCAGCTCCTCTAACGTCTTCACCAAGAGGACCGATGGATGCCCACGTACTCCAGGGGATGATGCCATTGGGAAGTTTACCTCTCCAGGATAATTTGTTTCACTCAGCCTAGCAGCTTGGACGCCGCCGCTGGATCCTGCTGGCAGTAGGAATTTCCCCTCACCACTTCTTCACGATGCGGCTGTGGCTCCCTTCGAGGTGGGGGAACACGGTGCAAAGTGTTGCTGCTGCAATGATGAGGCTGTGCCAGCACAGAGGGAAGGATTCTGGTGGTTCAAATGGGATGGTCGCAGGAGCTGGCCAGACTACTTCGAGCGCTCAAGATTGGCAAGGAAGCTTCAGAATGGTGAGGCCATCTCAATTCCATTTGAGTCCAGTAGGGAAGCTATAGAAGGTTTGGGCAAAGCTACTATTTCTCAGGTTTCACCCTTAATCATAAATAATCATGCTTTTGATGCATGTCTATCTGCATTAGAAAATTCTGAAGCTGAAATGGGCCAACAAATTCCTGAAGCTGGTTAATGTATCTGAAATCAGATCTCTCCAGGGACAGCTTGTCCAAAAGTAACATTTTTTGTCTAATAAAGGGGAGAATTTTTTGCGGCGCAGGAATTTGCGCTTTATACATTTTCCACAGATTCTTCTGGTTTCCGCTAAAGATATGTGTTGGAAATCCTTAGGACTCCTGAAGCTGCACTACCAACTTTTGCTCGGATTTGCTACCTTCCGCCTCCTGAGACTAAAATTAATAGACTTCAAGGACTTTATACGATATCTGATAATTCTTTGGATGTTACTGCTATATTGGAGACATCTGATATGGCCATGGCTAAACCTTCTACATTGCTGTTTACTTTGCTATTAGATTCTGACAGAGATTGGCTTCTCAAGATGTAGTTCAGACATCGGGGTCTTAATATTTTTGCAGTGCAAGATTATGCCTTTTCCTGACATTGCTAGACCAACTCAGAGGAAATGGAGGCAGCTTCTTTTGTTGAGGCCTAGAAGTATTACAATTAGGAGCACAGTTTTTTCTTACTTCCCCTTGCAAATGTTGTGTTAAATAGAATGGTAGTATGTTATGTTTTCTTTGAGTCCAAACAACTTTCCTTTCTACAGGCCGGTAAATTTGTATGCTCGGATCCTCCTGCTACTGTACCTGATGCGCAAGTGTGAGTGGCGTTTCTATTTGTAACCCTCAGAGCTAGCAATCATGCCCCTTTAATTACTTGGAATATTTCATATCTTATTGGATTGCATTCTTGGATCTTCCTAAATTGTGGACTTGATCGTGTGAGCTGATGTATAATTATTCTTGTTCTATTATTCTTATTGCTTTGGAGGGGGGGGGGGGGGGTTTCATACCAGCCTGAAATTTTCTTTTTCAAGTTTATTGTGAGACTTGTATTTTTAAATAGTTTAAATAAAAAGTATAAATGTGTTTTTTTTAAAGTAGTAACCTACAATTGCGTTTAACCCCCGGCTTGCAAACCCCATCCCTTATAGAGGTTGTCCCCCCCATCCCCTTGTCAACTTTACCATAGATCCCTAGGGTCGTTTTAAGGAGTAGAAGCAATCCCTACTCACTTCTGCCCCACTGGTGTCCTGGCTGATGTGTGGGGCAAAGGGGAGCCTAGGGTCAGCTAGTGCCATTTTGTTGTACAGCACTGGCCAGGCAGGACTGACTTGGATTGCTTTCATTATTTTATGGGCCATGGAGCTCTACAATAAGGCTTCAGAAGGTATCTGGGTGGGGGGGGAAGCTGTAATCTCTGGAGAAGGCAGACAAGAGAGAAAAGGAGGGTTGAAAAGGAGTTGGGGTTTGCAGACTGGGGGTCTTAATTGTGGGTTACTATTTTTAAACTTTTAATTATTGAGTGGCCAGGAGGGGGATAAAGAGGATGTAGCACCCCAGGCCACAAAGGAAATTTTACAGGGGATGTGTGGGTCGGTGGGTAGCTTCAGGAGCATCATCAGGCATCTCAGACTAGCAATGCTTGAGGTGTAGTTAACTTTCTCACAGTAGTAGCATGGCCACCAAGTTTTGTTTTTTTTTGCAAACCATGTTAATTTGTTGCCATAGTAATGAGCTCCTTTGCATGCATTTCCATGTGATACACCTCATTACTTTTTACTCGCAGTGCTCCAGATTTATTTTTTTTTGCTAAGCTGCAAAATCGCCAACTAACTCACAGAGTCAAATACCATGCGTTATTTGGATAATAACTCACAGGATTGGCTAATACCATCAGTTATTGCAGCTTCACAGCTTAGTGAGGTCTGGCTATTCCACTAGAACTGCGTTTCCCAGCCCTCTCCTGGAGGCAAAGCTAACCAGTCAGGTTTCAGAATATCCTTAAGGGACATGTGTAAGATAATTAGCATGCATTGGACACTCAAATGTATGCTAATTTCTCATGCTTATTCATTGTGGAAAACCCGACTGGATAGGTGTATCTCCAGGAGAGAGCTGGGAAACACTGCACTACGACACAACAGGGCCTTGGTGAGGCCCCACCTGGAGTACTGTGTTCAGTTCTGGAGACCATATCTCCAAAGAGACAGAGATAGGATGGAGGCGATCCAGAGAAGGGCGACCAAAAAGGTGGATGGTCTTCATAAAATGGCTTATGAGGAGAGATTAAGGAACCTAAGTATGTACACCCTGGAGGAGAGGAGGAACAGAGGCGATATGATACAGACTTTCAGATATTTAAAAGGTTTTAATGATTCATGGTCAACAACAAACCTTTTACAATGGAAAAAAATCAGTAGAACTAGGGGTCACGATTTGAAGCTCCAGGGAGGAAGACTCAGAACCAATGTCAGGAAGTATTTCTTCACGGAGAGGGTGGTGGATGCCTGGAATGCCCTTCCAGAGGAAGTGGTGAAGACTAAAACTATGAAAGATTTCAAAGTGGCGTGGGATAAACACTGTGGATCCATAAAGGATAGAGGATGGGAATGAAGAATAGAGCCATGGGGATGGCTTGCTGGAATGTTAACTACTGCCTGGTGATTACTACCCTTACTCAAAAAAATCCCTTGCATGGTTAATGCAACCCCAACATTGCTCTCTGCTTCATCGGCAAAGGGAAATGTGGAAAAGAGGATTTGCATTCAGATAACAACCAAAAAGGACTGAACTTCACAATCTGGGTAAACAAATAAACGTGGGGGTAGCTTGCTTATTACGGCGGTTACTACCCTAAACCAATTAAGCCTGAAACATCACTTTGAATGCATACACAGCGTTGCTCTCTGCTTCTACGACAGGGGGTACTGTGGAAAAGAGGATTAGCATTCAGACAACAACCAACAAGGACTAAACTTCATAATCTGGGTAAACAAATAAGCATGGGGATAGCTTGCTTATTACGGCTGTTACTACCCTAAACCAATTAAGCCTGATACATCATTTTGAATACATATACAGTGCTGCTCTCTGCTTCTACGGCAGGGGGAAAAGTGGAAAACAGGATTTACATTCAGGCAACAACCAACAAGGACAGAACTTCACAATCTGGGTAAACAATTGTGGGAGTAGTTGCTTATTACGGCGATTAATACCCTAAACCAATTAAGCCTGATACATCACTTTGAAAGCATATACAGCGTTGCTATCTGCTTCAACAATAGGGGAAGTGAGGAAAACAGGATTTACATTCAGACATCATCTAACAAGGCATCGATCTGTGCAATCTGGGTAAACAAGCATTGGGGTAACTTGCTTGATGTGGCTGTTACAACCCTTAACCATGAGCCTTATGCTCACCTTTGATGCAACTCCAACATTTCTCTTTGCATCAATGACAGGGGATGGCACGAAATTTGAATCAAACAGTTACCAACAAGAGCCCTGAAGTTGGTGGTTGGTGAAACAGATAAGTATGGGAAAATAAGTGTGGAAGCTTGCTGGGCTGATTGGTCTTTTTCTGCCGTCATTTCTATGTTTCTATGTAACACTGTCAATGGAAGATTTATTTAGTACATCCCTGTTCCTGATCTTTCTGTTGGTGTTTTGTTACGAGCAAGGCTGACACAAAGGCAAACAACAAGGGGTAGATATTGCTAGGAGTGTGCAGGGAACAGTTTTTCCATTTTGTATTGTTTTTTCGTTTTATTTTTTTTTTTAATTCATGTTTTGGTTTTAAGGGACGGTAACTTTGAAACCGGTGCATGGGCCCAATTTGCATATGTGTGTCGGTCCATACCCAGGGACGTGGTGGGCGTATGCATGGGTGACCAAATCCCATTTCTACCGCGGAAATTGGGGGATTTTAAAAGGGGCGTGCACCCCCACATTCCCAGTTTACCAGTTCATCCACCAGTTCACCAAGTTAACAGCTAGGCCCTCCAATCCCCCATCCTGGTTCGAAAGTCTATACTCCCTCCTGTTACTCCAGACATTTTAAACCCTTCAAAAAAGGCTTGATCCTTTTATTTTATAACTTATACGTCATCCATAGCAGAAGTAAAGTTACATGGTGGGGACCTCTGCGTGCACCAGGGTGCGTAAGTATTTACGGGCGCATCTCTTGACTAGGCCCCGAAACGCCCACGCCCCACCCAGACCACACCCATACCCAGTCCCTTTTTGGAAACTTTTGAGTTGTATGCGCAGCGGCATTTACTCACGTGTATGGGTGCTTTTTAAAATACAGTTGGCACACATGAGCCCAACTTCTTTGTGCATCCCCCTTTGAATGGCTTTTTTTTTGTTTCATTTACAGAATCAAAATAAACACATTATACAAAAAGAAATAAATAAAACAAAAAAATAAAAATAAATACAAACAAAAAAATTACAAATTTCTTAAAACCACAGGATGAGGTGGGCCCTGAAGAGTAGGATTGCAGTGGTACACTGAGCAGTTAGGAAGTGAAATGGGATGATAGGGAATTGAATTTATGACTGTATTAATTAACAATTGATGGTGTATTGAGTTGCCAAATATGCAGCACATTAAACCGTACCTGTCAGTGCTCATCAAAATCTTCTGAGTGTGGGGCGAGGGAGGTGTCAAAACCCAATGAAAAACAAAAACAAGGAACCCAAATAGAAAATTTACAACTGTTGCTTGTTAGGAATGAGGCTCATTCATGTCCAGGCAGACTTGGTGATTCCTTATATCTGGGACCCCATTTATTCCATAGTTTCTCCCCTTAATTTTCCGCTTCATCCAGTCTAAGGTCTCGATGTGGACAAATATCACTCACTTTGATCCTCAAGACTTTGACAGGCTACGAAAGAAAAACAGAGGCACAGAGAGGGATAAGGAGGGGGCAACAGGGAAGAGAATGAAAAGCAATACATACTGTATAAATAATCTGAACTGGAAAGGGAATGGGCAGTAACCATTAACAAGGGATTCCTTGATCTAAGGTGCTGGACCACACCCATATTATGTGAGGATGGAGGAAGAGAGGAGGACAGAAGATTTTAATTCAAATAGAAAAATATCCTTTCTTTGAACCGGCATTTTTAATTGCATTGTACACAGTCAGGCCTTACTGAATCCCTTTAAAATCTTTTTGCCTCCATCTCCCGTATTGATTATGGGGCAGAGAGGTGAACATCATAAGAGTGACACGAAGAGAAATTATAGAGGCTGAAGACCAGAAGACTGGACCTGTAGGAACAAATAAACAGGCTGCAGCTGCAGAACTGGAAGGATGCATGGACTGAGGGAAGTGAAATACGGATCAGCAAAGGAAGGGGGAAAAAAAAAAAGAGGAAGAGAGAAGCGGAATGGTACCCAAAGAAGGAGGGAGAGAAGGAAATAGAGACAGAAAGAGAGATTTTTTTTTCCATATGTCACGAAGGCTGCCTGTCATATCTTGAACTGCCTGCCATTCTCGTTGTAAGCCCATATTTGAACATGTTCTTCCTAAGCTGACAAATGTCAGGGAGAGACAGAGAATCACCTCGGCTTCCTCAGTGAGGCGATGAGCCCATGTTACATCATATTAGCCCATTTTTTTCCTGTCTGTACATGGAGGGGGGGTTTGCTCCTGGCAGCTCTTTTAATTAGTTTTTTTTTTTTTTTTTATTGTGCTTGTCAGTTAGGGGAGCTCATGGAGCTGACATGGAAGGCATCAATCACAGTGACAGATGTGACACAGCCAAAGAGCGCCGGTGTATCCATCACCAGCAGTACAGTGTGTTACAGTACTGTGTCCCTCAGCTTCCCATCCCATGCACCGTCCCACACGTCGGCACTCATCTCGGCTTCCTCCCTTCTCTTTGAAAGTGAGATATCTAGGAAATATATAAAAAAAAAAAAAGATCTAGAGGATTACAGAAGGAATCTGCCAGTAGATACCAAAATGAAATATCAACAGTTGGGGCAACCCATAAGCATATTAAAAAAAAAACCCATGCACTTGCAATATTTTTATAAAGAGACAGTAGCTAAAAATGAGAGTAAGACAAGATTGCTACAACTAGTAGCATCTATAACACAGAAAAAAAAACCAGTTTGAGATGGTGGTCATAATGCTGGTACAACATCGGAGCCTTATTTTCTATGGCTGCTAAGTTCCAGATTCTTTTCGTCCCTTTTATTTTGCTGGGGATGATTCCACAGTGCAGGTGCTGCTTTTATTTTGCTTGCTGTTAGTATCTGGGATTATTCATTTTCTCAGGAGGCTGATAGGGGAATCTCAGGCCAGAGGTGAAGTAAAAAAAGAACTGAAGAATCAAGCTTAATTGCATGCCAGTAACATTTTGTATTAAATTCTCTGTCTTTGTCCGATATTTCTGGATTCGCATAGCCTCCTCTCAAAGACGGGGAAAAGGTGCAAGGGACACACCACAGCCCTTCCAGCAGAGACTCGAGAATGAATTATCCATGCGCTCAGGCCTCAGTGATGTTCAAGAAACCTTGCAGAGAAGTTTGTACACGGATTCTCTAATCAAAACGGAAATAGAAGATTTTGAAAAAAGATGTCTTGTTCTCTTCCCAGGAATTACCTGTCAGGGCTAAACCGAAATCTCAGCAGCAGGCAGACCATTTATTCTAAGAAAAACCATGGTGCTTCCTAACACCTATATTTTTGTAAGGTGCCTAATGTATATAAATGGCCATGAAGTTATACTTCTAGACATGGGGCAGAGTAAATTAACCATAGTGAAAATAGCTCAGGGAATATATATATCTATCATAAATATACCCTGCTTCGGCTTGAAATGCCTAGCTTCAATGCATCAGTCTGCAAACAGATCAAGTCCATAAATTAGAAGGATTCAGTAGTACAGTGAATTGGCATAAAGAAGAGCACAGAAGTACTTCTTAACCCTCTCCTCACCTGGCCAGTCTGGTTTTCAGGATATCACAATGAATATAGATGAGATATACAATATTTGTAAACAATATTTCATGCATATTCGTTGAGGGTATCCTGAAATCCATACTGATAATGTGGGTCTTAAGGACTGAGTTGAAAAACATTGATGTGCAGCACAATCTCTGTGAGTCTTTTTGTCCAGTTAACCTACAAAGCAAACAAGAGGGCAGACCTCAGGAGGAGGATCCTACACGATGTCCATCCGCAGGAAGGCGGCAGTGTATTTTGGTTCATTCACTTTAGGGGAGAGGGGGAGCAGGTAGAAGGGAGGAATCTAAATAGAAACCTGCAATTTTGAGAAAAATGTTGCTGGCAAAGTGAGGATTTCAAGATGGCCACCATTGTGAACGGGGATAGGAGGATCAATTGGCAAACGAATCCTTAGGGGACTGAGTATCATGGACATCCACCCCATTAACTCTTATCTGGAGACACCAGTTCACGTACAATATACTAAAGACACACTCAGTTATATGTGACAGAATGATACAAAACTGAAGCCTTCCATTCAGTAATGACACAGAATAAAATATGGGGCACTGAGTGGATGAGAGAAGTCCTGATGGCATTGGGAAGGGTAAAGAAGGAATTTTCTCAAAAATAAATTAAAAAAGACAACTCATTTTCTTCTTTTTCACTCTATATTATTTGCAGCCTGGATTGGAATCACAATGAAACCTTTGATATGAACATTCTGGAGGCAAAAGCCTGTGGGGATACGACGAGTGAGGTGATCAAATGTGCAGCTGACATAAAATTCATCAGAGTAGTTAAATTACAAGCAAATTGTGATAAATTGCAGGAGGACCTTGTGAAGCTGGAAGATTGGGTGTGCAAATGCCAGATTAAATTTAATGTGGATAAGTGCAAGGTGATGCATAGAGGGAAAAATAACCCATGCTATAGGTACACAATGTTAGGTTCCATATTAGGACCTACCGCCCAGGAAAAAGTTCTGGGCATCATAGTTAATTACATTGAAATACTTTACAATCCCTCATTTTCTCAAACCTGGATTACTGTAATTCATTACTTCTAGGTCTTCCGACTAATTACCTAAAACTCCTGCAACTTCTGCAAAATGCCGCAGCTAGACTATTGTCTGGAGCAAGAAAATTTGACCACATCACCCCAATACTGATGGCTCTGCAGTGGCTTCCTTTATAGTCATTATAAAGTTCTAACAATAATATTCAGTAATATTAACCTGAATAACAACGATCTGCTAGGAATAACTTTTAAACCTCACAACCCCCCGCGGGACCCTCAGAATAAAGGCCTCCTCGAAATCCCGAACTTAAGAGACTCTCAGATGAGACGCTCACTAGAGATAGAGTGATTTCAATTGCTGGCCCAAAACTTTGGAATTCCATGCCAGAAGAACTTAGAACATTAACAGATAAAAAGAAATTCAAAAGTGATTTAAAAACTTGGCGATTCAAAAATGTCTTCCACGTGTCAGGAACAACCTGTGCCCCATGACTCAGATATCCTACATATATTTCAGGTACAATAACCCCCCCTTGAAAACCCCTATAATCCAGCTCTGTCTTCATGTTTGATATCTACTGTTGTATTACTTTTGTTTCTATGAATGTTTTCCATCTTGTAAAACATATTATATTTTGTATGTGATTAGTGCAGTTAGTGTAGCTGGGTTCAAAAAAGGATTGGAAAAGTTCTTGGAGGAGAAGTCCATTCACGGCTATTAATCAAGTTTACTTAGGGAATAGCCACTGCTATTAATTGCATCAGTCGCATGGGAACTTCTTAGTGTTTGGGTAATTGCCAGGTTCTTGTGGTCTGGTTTTGGCCTCTGTTGGAAACAGGATGCTGGGCTTGATGGACCCTTGATCTGACCCAGCATGGCAATTTCTTATGTTCTTATGTATGTTTTAAATGTAAACCGTTATGACATAGTGATTCTCACATGGAATGATGGTATATAAAACATTTAAATAAATACATAAATTGAAATTGTCGGCTCAGTGTGCTGTGGTGATCAAAAAAAGCAAACAAAATGCTAGGAATTATTAGGAAGGGAACGGCAAATAAAACGGAGGATGTCATAATGCCTTTCTATCACTCCATGGTGAGACCGCAATTCTGGTCACTGCATCTCAAAAAAATATAGTTGCACTGGAGAAAGTACAGAGAAGGGCAACCAAAATGGTAAAGAGCATGGAACAAATCCCTTATGAGAGGTTAGGGCTGTTCAGTTTGGAGAAGAGACAGCTGAGAAGGGGATATGATAAAGGTCTATAAAATCGTGAAACATCTTGCATGGGTAAATATGAATCAGTTATTTACTATCTCAGATAGTACAAGGACTACTGGGCACTCCATGAAGTTAGCAAGTAGCACATTTAAAACAAATCAGAGCAAATTCTTTTTCACTCAATGCACAATTAAGCTCTGGAATTCGTCGCCAGAGGACATGGTTAAGGCAGTTAGTATAGCTGGGTTTAAAAAAGGTTTGCATAAGTTCCTGGAGGACAAATCCATAAACTGCTATTAATCAAGAAGGAATAGCCATTTCTTGTTGCCAGCATTAGTAGCTTGGGATCTATTTAATGTTTGGGTACTTGCCAGGTACTTGTGACTTAGATTGGCCATTGTTGGAAACAGGATGCTGGGCTTCATGGACCTTTGATAGGCGTATTTTATGTTCTTATATGGAAAAATAAACATGGGCCCTCATATTGTCAATTAAAGGTGCATAGACCACATTGACGGAAACCAGCGTTAGATGATGATAGATTATTTTGGTGCCCCTTTCCTTACTTGGAAGACAGGTTAATCCTTCCCATTTGATGTTACTGTAGTAACCACTGTGACTCATGGAATCAATACTAACAAAGAGGTTTTTAAGATCTTCGTCATTTTTTCCTTTGGTTTAATTAGAATAATGAAATTCTATGTCTAATAGAAGAAAGTTGGGAGAAAGGAGAGTTTAATTGTCAAGAGGATGGCAAGTTTGAGTGTACGGGCTGGCAGCCATATGGAGGCAGCAAAATGAAGTTGGTGAATGACAGCCTGTCCCTGTGGCATTATCATTAATTCCAAGAGCAGAGACGTGATTGATGTGTCAGCTTCCCTGCCTCTTGGAGTCTCAGGCTGATGGATCCACATCGCTGCTGCTACTGCTGAGAAAGAAACGCAGCTAGGAAAGAAGGCAGGAGGAAGAAAGAGACGGGGATGAAGAGGACAGGAAAAATGAACCCCAGGAGGGGGATAGGGAAATGTAAAATCACAGAATGGTAATAAGGCGGCCTTCTTAAAACCTGTCATCAATGGGGTATCTTTACCCTTTGCTTCTTATCAAGTTGTTATGATAACACAGGACGTTTTGCTTTAGCTTTAATCACCATTGGGTTGTTCTATGATCTCGTTCATCCAAAGTAAAAGAAATATGTAATTTTGGCTGAGGAAGCAGTGCTAACATTGTTTTAAGGAATAGACTGTACCTTGCTTTCACTTTCATCTCCTTCCTTAAAACTACTCTACTGTTCCTCCATGAATTTTAAATCTTACAAGTGTTTCCATCTGGCTTCACTGTTTCTGCTAGCTCCTTCTACTAGAAGAAAACCCTAATAGAGATTTACAGAAGCAGCAGCAATCTGGATTCACAAACAGTATTTGTCTATCTTGTCATGCAGTCCTGCTTCCGACTGAATTTTCTGCAACCCAAAGTTGCTGCAGAGAGATTTAAAAAAACTAACCACATCAGACCAGTCTCACTGTCATGCAAAATAAAGTCCTTCCCGACACGCTGCAGAGTGATTACTCAAGTACTCTTGCTCAGTGCATCCATATTATTTGCCAAGCCTATTTTTTTTCCTAGTTGATATGCTAAATAACTCCTCTGTTTATAGGATCAGATATTAATTGATGTTCTATCCAGAAGGACTCAATAATCCAGCTCATGTCTATGTCAAGCCACTGGAACAATATCATTCAGCAAAAGATCTCCTTATCAAATACAGGGGGCGGCCCGGAAATGGGGCACACCAACAGTTGTTCTCATAGCATCTACCCTGTTATATAAATGCATCCACCCTCCAAGGGCCTTATTTTGGGGAAACAGAAAAGAGGAAGACCTCTATTTGAAAATGAAGCCCTCTTTGATGTTCACATCGAACGGCAGTTTTCCTGAAATGGGCGCCTTCTTGTCTTTCACTCTCTCTGCTCCACAAATGCAGTCTTTTTTAAGCCACTAGCCAAAGCCTTCACCCTCCTCTGGTCATCCTCTGGGCAACGAGAAGTTCCTTCCTCGCAGGTAAATTTTAAAAAGGAGCCCGCCTGCGCGTGGATGCGGGCGCATGCGCCAAAGCAAAAAGTACTTTGTATCGCTTGCACACGTATATTTTGTGGTGCCACGTGCGCGCGTATATTGACGTAGGTCTGCACGCGTTCCGTGCAGGCACGCGCAGCTTTGAGGGCGGGAATTCCTGTTCCTGGGCGCAACTTGCCAAAATGCCAGCACGAGCCAGGCAGCCCAGTTTCACCGCCAGAGACGAGGCCCATCTGGCATCCCTGGTGGCGGCTGAGGAGGGACACCCGTTTCCAGTGCCAGGCCAGGAGGAATCTGTGGCAGATAAAGGAGGGCCTGGAGGGAGCTGCAGCTTTTGTTTAACCAGCAGGCCTCATAACATTGGGAGTAAGTTGAATATGGTTATTGTGATTATCTCAGCTAGTGCCTAAGGGGGACTCTGGTGAGGTGTCAAGATATGGTTATGCCTGGGGGGGGGGGTGCGCAAGTGGCCCCCATATAGACTTATATTAAATGGGTAGGTATGGAGAATATAATGGTTTAACCTGACTTTAGTACTGTAACCCCACCCCGGTGTGCCGGTCTAGCACAGGTGAGGTCATAAAGTTATTTATACTCTTCAGGGCAGGAACCCTGACTAGATCTTGCACCTCCTCTACTTCCCAAGGTGTGGATTCTCTGGACTGGGGGAAGAAAGGAGTCCTTAACCGTCCCAGTGTGACAGGGGTGGTTTCCTTACACATTCCCTTGTGTTTCTCCTAGGAAGGATGCTGGGCACAGTGAGGGTAGAAATAAATACGCTGGAGCCACTTGGTTAGTGTCCAAACTAAAAGGCTTTCCTGTTGAGCACTGAGAGTGAATGTCACAAAACTCAAGCTGCAGCTGCACAGACGTCTCTCTTCAGTTCCTTTATGGCCTCTTCCCTCCATCTGAGCAGGACTCACTTCTATCAGGGCAGGGGAAACATCCACTCTCTTGGTTTAATGTGAAGTGGAGCTCCCAGATGGGCAGGGTCTTTAGGATGGTCAAAACCCCTTCCAAGCTGATAAAAATAGCAAGGAGAGTAAATCCTCTCTCTCTCTCTGCCCAGGGTGGTGAAGACCGGTTGGGTGTCCCCTGTGATGTTGTTTCCTTTACTCACAGTTAGCAGATCTTCAGGATCTCCTTGATCTGACAGAGTCCTGTTAGTACTCCCTTTAGATACTTGATGGAAAGGACCCCTCTTTGAAACAAGCAGTTCTCTTGTTTCTAGCAGGAAGGAAGGGTCAGCCAAAAAAAATCTTCTTCCTGGATCTTCTACCCAAAGTGTTCTTTACCCAAAAAGGAACAGAAACTAACAGCACAGTCCCCTCCTCACAGCAGGTCTCCGCCACTTCGGGGGTGAATCTTCCCTATCCCTGGGCGGTTTACACGCAGGGTTCCCCAATCCCTATGTGTAAGACAGGCCCAGGAGTCCAATGAGGCTCCCAATATAAATCTCAAAACCCTAAACTTAGACCCAGAGGAAACCAGACAGGTTGTGTACTGGAAGAGGAAATCTCTTCCCACCCTGGTCAGGACCAAAAGCCGGGGTTAGCCTGCCTTTACTGACTGGGCCTGTAAAACAACAAAATTTAAAGTCTCTCTAGCTCCTTACTCTCTGAAAAACCTAAAGGATTGCCTCCCAAGCTGTAGCAAGGGCTCGGTTATATATCGTTTCAGGTGGGCTGGTCATTCCATACCCCGCAGAAGAAGAGGCTGCATTTTGAATGGATCCTCCCTTCATTCTAACCAATTCTCTCTCTCTCTCTCTCTAGCTGAACAAAGGGCTCAACCAGGTCCTACTGGTGATGTGACCAGAGGGTCTGTCACACCAGCATGGATGTTCATTGCTTTACTATAGCAAACAAAAACGAGAGGCAAATCAAAAAGATTTTTTCAAAAAATATATCTAACAAAAAAAAACAAAATAAAATTTTATTCAAAAAGAAGATTTCAAAAGCTTATCCACTGTAAATAAAAGCACTATAATCACCAACAAAAATATCTTTGTATCAGAGTGTTCCTTTCCTGTATAGCCTGTCTTTGACTGTGCAGATGTATAATTTGCAGTTCCTCCTGACTGAGCTCCTGTTCCTCTTCCTCTTCCTCTGTATTCTCTGGCTGTCCCTCTGGAGGAGGCAGGCATCTGGTTTTGGTCAAGTTATGTAGCATACAGCAGGCTAGGATGATCTGACAGACTTTGGGTGGGTTGTAGAGAGGGCATCCCCCAGATCTGTAGAGACAGCAGAAGTGTGTTTTAATTAGGCCGAAGGTTCTCTCGATGACTGCTCTGATCTTCCGTTAGGCCCTGCTGTATCGCACCTTTGCTGCACTCTGTGGGGTGGCCACAGGGATTATGAGCCATGTTCTGAGGGGATATCCTCTGTTACCTGTAAGGGTAACAGCAGAACAGTTATATAGCTTTCAGGTTGGACTGGACATTATGGGCTTAGGCTAGGTTGGAGCTCAATGTCGGGGGAGGCTAACTGCCAAGAGATGTGGGACCACCCCTGGTGAGGCTGGTTGGGATATGGCGTTATCAATAGATTGATTCCTACCAGACCCCCGTGATGTGTCCTTCCTGGAAGCAGTCATGAATTGCTGACTGCAAGAGGATGTAGGCATCGTGACTGGATCCAGGAAACTTGAGAACAACATCCAGGAGGAGACCATTTGCATTGCAGACCACCTGCATATTGAGGGAGTGGAAAGCCCTTCCAATGGCTTCATCTCCCCCTGGTACCCTTATAGGGATGTGTGTGCAATCGATCGCCCTCAGGACTGAGGGAAAGATAAAAATCCTGCATCATTTGTTCTTGCTGCTGTTTGTTCTGAGGGAAGGAGATATACTGGCATGTTCTCCTTAGCAAGGCGCCCAGTATCTGATCGATGCACATGGAGGTGGCAGACTGGCTTATGCCGGCTGTGACCTCGAGAGCTTGCAAGGTGCCTGTAGCAAAAAATTGCTAAGGCAGTGGTAATCTTAAGATGGGCGGGCAAGGCATGGGCCCCTCTGGCTGCTGGGTTGTAGGTCCGCCTCTAACTGCTGGCATAGATACTGTATGGTTTCCTTATGAAACTGAACCTACGCATGACTTCCTTCTCTGACAGATTACCTCCATCTCCTCCTCTCATCCCTATCTCTTCTGCGCCTTAAAGCCATGAGTACCCATACAGTGATTATAGTCATTTTGAGAGGAAAATGTGTTCCCGGCTCTCAATGTGACAACAACTCCCCCCTCAAACACACCTTCGTGAATGCCCCCCCCCCCCCCATGGCAGTTCCTGCCTCCAATGGGCAATAGAAGGTGGCCCTAAAAATGGCAAGACGCTAAGCGAAAGTATCTCTGGCAGCCATGCACGTAAACCCCTTGTAGCAATTTCGCATGCATAAATATCAGTGCATAGGTGGAATTTAAAATATGTCATTACACGCGTACATATAGCCACACCACTAAAACCCCCTTCTTCTATGTGCGAAGTGTTACGCGAGCACACACATATATGTGTGCATATAGTTCATGCGCATACTTTGCGTGGCCCACATATGTGCGTATGTGGCTGTTTTTTACGTGAGCAACGCTTTTAAAATTGAACTGATAAGAGTTCTGTTCGTTTATGTCTAATTAATTCGGTTGTGCAGACTTTCTGTTCTTTCAATTAAACAGGCTATGCCACATATTCTTGCAGACACTGTTTCAAAGTTCTGCCATATTGTGTTATCGCTTCCAAGACGTCTTTTCTTGAATGCGAATAAGCATAAGCTATCCTCTGCCTTTCGCACCTACTTCAGTGCTCTAAAAAAATTAGGCTCTTGACTACAGTGAACTCGCATCGTTTTTAAGCAGGACATTTCCATGATTCTGAACTCCGAAAAAGCTCAGAGGATAAGATACCTCCTCCATCATACTCCCCCCACCTCATTTTTTTTTCCATTTCTCTTCCCCCTAACAACCTTGAATTACTCCGTAATCTCTCCTAGACCCAGTGAAATCCCAGTCGATTTCTCCAAGACTCAGTCTGTATTAATTAGAACAGAATTTCAATTAATGGTCTCCCATTGTAATGGATTTCAGTCCACCTAATTGAACTGAGAAATAATAAAATAATTATTTTTTCAATGGAAATAAGGAACCAAAATACCAATCGCAGTGACAAGTGCCCCTTAGAAAAGCAGTGTGTTTAATCTTCAGCTGTATACCTTCTCTCTTCATAATGTCATTTGTGATGTTAATAACACCAGAAGAGGAAAAGAAATCATTATTTCCCTCTTCACTGTGCTTATTCTCTGCAGTGCTCAGTATACAAGAGATTCTGCAAACTATGTGCCTCCTGAACACTTGCTGAATAATGCCATGGCTAGTAAAAACAACCGGGCAGGGAGTAATGCAGGGACATTAGTAGTCCTCACTTGCTTTAAGTTTATAAAAAGAATAATCTCTGTGTGCAAAAGTAAATGTATTCTTTTCCCAGGTGTTAGGACTGCTCTAGCATTGTAGCAGGGTTTGTACTGTGGGAACAGCAAGGACCGAACCTTCTTTACAATTCAGAATCTACTATACCTGAATAGCCACGGGTAAGAATGAACCAGTAAAGAATTTGTGTACCAAAATAGATTTATTTTGGCAAATTAATCCCATCTACCAATATGTAGACGCAGGGCAAGCTGGACCTAATTGTTTTTCTTTTATGGATTTCTTGGCTGCTTCTTCAGGTAGGTCCTACATTTTGTTAACTTTCCAATCTCTCCTAAGCTTTCTTCTCCCCCCCAAAAGAACTTAAAATGATTTATTCAAGCAATATAGTACATTGGCACTAGTTTCCAACACTTATTCCTGAGCATTAATTCTTGCAAACTAAAAAAAAAAAAAGAGTTCAAATTCAGGTTTTTTAATATGAAGTTTGTCCATCTCTACTCAAGAGATCATGCTGTTTTAAGAAAGATAGGTCTCTATTCTTAGCAGAACAATTAGTTAAAAGAACACGCTTCAAGTGATAAAAATAACAAGCTAAACTGGATTGCACAGAATATGCCTCCCATGTCTCTTATCAGAGATGTGCTGGAGGATACTCCTTTGGGCAGCTGAGATCCCTGCTAAAATATTTCATGACAACAATATATTACTCAGTAGAGCAGAGCTGGTGAAAGTTCCTTGTTAAATAGGTGGAATATCCCAGCTCTTTATCACTTCTAGAGATGTGCAAATCATTTCAAAAATAGAGTTAACGCTGATTTCAAGTTTAAATTCAGGAGCGCCAATGCCCTGCCCAGACCATGTCCATGCCTCGCACCATTTTTGGAACTTTTCATTTGTGCGCATAGTGGTAGATACATGTTTACATGGGCAGCTTTTCAAAATCCGCTTGTGTGCGCCGTTCTGACTTGTGCGCATATTTCACGGTTTTGGCGAGTGCTGGGCTTTTAAAATTCACCTTTAATTAATTTCAGCGTGAGCCGAAAAAATGTATTAATTTATTTGTTTCAGTTTAATCATTTGTTTTCCATTAAAATCAATGGGGGAAGCAATGCATCCTATTTTGGACTTTAAAATTGGGGTTTAATATCCAAGTTTAATGAAACTTGCAGGCAGACATCAGCAGCAGAGGGAGGAGAACTCCAAGACAGTGGGGTAAAGTGATATCAAGAGTGGCATGAATAGCTCAAGGCACCATTACAGGGGCAAAGCAGCACCAGCAGTAGCAAGAATACCTCAGTGCATCTTGAGAGAAGAAAAGAACACCAATAGTGGCATGAATACACCAAGAGACCAAAAGAGGAGTAAAGGGCACCAATAAACAGTGACATGAACTCCCAAAGGCACCTTGAGAGCGGCAAAGCAACACCAATGGTGGCATGAACACCCCAAGACACCAAAATAATAACAAAGGGAACTGTGAGGGAGTATACCGGAAACTTCCTCAACCCACCTTACAGGACCGGCCACAATTATCTATCCCAGTCCTCCTTAAGGATCAGCCCCACGAGGGCAAGACTCCCCTCATCATACTATAAGGAATCAGGGTCCAAAAGGATAGACAGGCCCTGGGAGCAGGCAGGAAGCTTCTCTATGAGAATACCTGCTATGTGTGATGCCTCTGTGCCCCCCTGAACATTAGATGAGCTGCACTATTTGTTTGTTTTGCTTTGCATTTCGTTTTTCCATTGTAAATAGATTGCACAAAAGAGAACAGCCATAGTCTGGCCTCCTTATTCCTTCTGGCTATTTCCAAGCCGCTATCGCCCAAGTCACTACAGGAGCCAACAATAATGGCATAAAAAGGGGAACAACTGGCACCAACAATGGTGGCATAAAGATCTCGCAGCACCAGTGATCCAAAGCCAAAGAAAATTCTGGAGAGAAGGTTCATAGCAGTTCTGATGTCCAAGTCAGACCAGGGTACAGGGCAAAAGACTAATAGTATCATCCAGAAGCCAGACAATAGTGAACTTATTATTCCTGGGCAGACAAAATCAGAGAAATTCTCTGAAGGAGATATGTAATGGTCATGATGTAGCTTGCCTATGGCATCAATGGAAGCAGAGACTAGGAAGGCCAAGTATGGAGATTGACATCCCCTTTGCTGTGCTTGTGCTTTACTCCAATGCAACAAGACCATCCAGCACAAATTATCTTTCCATTTGTAGGGTGGAGGAAATGTGGCAAAAGACGACTGCTTCCTTTATGCCACTCATGTGCCCAAGTTCTTCAGACTGAGGCTCAGACCTTGAATAGTGTTAGGCCAGCATGGCCTATGGTTCATTGAGAACAGGTCTTCATCTAAGGCTAAATACTGACTAAGACCAATAATTAGTACCATAAGGGAATTTGTAAAGAACTTAGAGTCCAAAGGGCATGAAACCATTAGAGGTAAATGGATAAGATCCATATAGTATGCCCAGAGGATTCAAACAGATGGTGTGGTTGGTCGGATTGGGATGGAAGATTGCCTGTGTCATGACTAACTAATCCCGGCACCCACAGTAAAGGGCAAAGTAGTAGGCGTGGAGACAAAAACATTGCAAGGCACCCAAAGAGAGGCAAAGCAGAAGGAGCAGTGGTGATGAGCAAGATAGCAAGTTGAGTGGAATCAACACTCCAAGGGGCCAAGATGTACCAATACTGGTATAAACACCCCCAAGGGACTTTGAGAGGTGCAGTAAGATTGTAAATCATTAGATTGGTATCACATGACCAATAGTCAGTAAGTACCATAAGGGAATTTGAAAGGAACGTTAAAGGCAGCAGAAGCAAAGGCACAACAAGAGGTGCAAAGCAGTAGAAGCTCTGGTGTCAAAAGCCCAAACCATAGGCGCAGAGCAATGCAGAAGGAAGAGTGGCATCAATATCCTAAGGCATAGAGTGTGAGGGGTAAAGCATTAAAAGGAGTGGCAGGGAGACCACATGGCACAGATCACAGAGTAAGACAACAAGAAAAGTGGCTTCAGCACCTCAAAGCACAGAGTGCAGAACAAGGCAGGAAGCACAGTGGCATCAATAGCCCCAGACAATGAGTGCGGGCTATGGCAGGACAAAGAATGTCATCAAAACCCCAAAATATCAAAAGAGAGGCAAAAGGCACCAACACCAGTGGCATTAACAATCCACAGCACCGAGGGAGAGGCAAAGCAGCAAGAACAATGGCATGAACACCCTCAGACACTGTGAGAGGAGCAAAGAGTTCCCCAAGGCACCGTAAGAAAGGTAGGGACAGACCAGACAGTAACAGTGGCAGAACAAGACGTCAAGGCACTGAACTAGGAGAGAGGAAAGGCATGAGAACATAGAGCAGCAGTGGCCAAAATAGGCAAGCTAGCAACAATAGTACAACAATTCTGCAATACACTGAAACAGGAGAGAGGCAGGGTGGGAGGGCATGCCAGGAAGCCCATGCAAGAGTGGCAACTGAGAACGATGCATCAAGGCACTGAGGGCAAAATGTGTGGGCATTTGTTCAGTGTAACTGTGTACTACTTAGTATAGGGTGGGTATCACATGCCTCCTGGATGTTGTCCTGGAGGGCACTTTGTAACTTGGAGCTAAAAGGTTCAGGAGCCACTTAATTACTGCATTCTCCATCACCTGCAAGAGCTTGTCATCCAGAGCAATGACGTCCCTGATGCACCTTGTCAACACCTTTGATTCTGCCTTCCTCTTACCCCAGGATGGTGATGTGGAACACCATTCCATGGTGGCATGTCGCTCATGTGCACCTGGGAGCTGCTTGCTTGACACTTCACTGGAGAAGGGGCTGGAGGGATCACCATGGGATACAGGCTTGCCATTTGCTGTAGTTTTCCTGATCCTGATGCTGCTGCTGCTGCTTTGAGTGGAAGATGGAAGTCCCCAGACTAGTACTGGTGGCCTCCCCTTAAACCAACACTAACAAGTGTTCTTACTTGGAACTGATTATGGAGGACAGTGGTAGGACGAGGTTTAAAGGATCAAAGACATGAAAAAGAGGGGAGATGTGGTGTTGGGTTGTGTATAGGTTTAATATGCTTATCTAACCAAAATGAAAAAAATCTGAACTGGGCAACTAGATGGGCCATCATTTATTATTGTGTAAAATTGGCTGAAATAGTTCTGAAATATTTTGAAAAATTCATACAAAATGCTGATTTATCTTAAAGGTTCACTTTGCATTGGTGCATTATTACCATCACTTGCAGAGATATTTTTCTACAAGAAACAAATTATATATGTTTTGCAAAAACTGCAATAATTTAAAAATTGAAAGGGGCCAATGCACAAAACACTTTATCCAGAGAAACAAAATGAAAATAAACCTTAGTAGCATGTCTCAGTCTCCAGGTTTCTCCCAGCTGTCATTAAGCCTAAGACCACATTAATTTTACAGATGTCTAAAATATACACCAGATTATTTAGACTTGTGCATTCATGTTTATTATTACTAGTAATACAGTATCTTCAAAGAGGAAAGCACTGCAGAAATGAAAGGAAATTAAAAAAGGCAATTTCTAAGATATAAGATATCCGATTGAAAAAGGCCAGCACTATGACTATTCCAATATGGCTTGTCTGTCAAGGAAATATAATAATTTAAGAGTAATATCAGTCTTCATTGGCAGCAGATAAAATAGTGAATCTTTCTGGGAAGGTTGCATTCATCTGCATAATTCTCCCAGCTACCTCTGTGGTCAACTCTGGAGGTCATCTCACCCCATCCGGACTTCATCTGGTGCCGCCCTTCATATGAGAAAGAAGGCGTTCCTTGCAAGGCTAATGGAGACCTACTTTCCAGAAAGTGTATTGCACCCTCGCGTATGCATGGATCCCAAAAAAATATTCTTCTGGCAGAAACCCCCTTGGGCCGCCTGAGGTGTACTGAAAAGTTGGCCTAGATAGGACACTAAAAAGAAAATTATTAGAGAGGGACAAACAAAGACGTACACACACATATACAATCATGGTGGTCTCATAATCCTTCTCCACTTTGGAAAGTAGGTTAAAAATGCCATGAACTGGGCATTTCCAGACATGTGGCATTTTAAGCTGTTAGAGACTTTGCCAGAAGTTAGCCCTTAATGCATAACTTCTGTATATAAGATAATGAGAGAGAGCTCAGTTTCTAAGATATTTGCCTAGAAACAATTATGTAAATAAGGAGTTTCCAGATTAAATCTCAGCAAAGAGGACCCAGACTTTCAAAATGGATAAAATGAGTACCATTTGTAACTTGGTCATAGTTGTTTTTCAATTTGTTTGTAAAAAGACTGTGGATAAAATGTTATTCCTCTCCCATAAAATGAGATGGCCCCCAAATTTGGAAGAGATTATTTACTAATAAAGGAATCCTTTTGCCTAGCCCCTGGGTGGAGTGAGAAAGCTGAGATGTGTACTTCTTTGGAGGTTGTGATTCTTTTTACTGGACCAGCCTAAGGTTTACCTAAAATGCTTCCTTTCTTCAAATGTATTCCCTCTCACTCCTCCAATCATCGACAGCAATCTGCATCTCAACCTCTTCAAATCTTCCAACTTATCCAGCCCTTTTCTGTCCCAGATGTCCAGCTCTCAGTTTCTCAGCCCTTCAAGCTCTTCATCTACCTCTGGTTCTCATCCATGCGAGCTCTCCACTTCCCTGTCTCTTATCCCAATCCAGTCCTCTATCTCTCATCTCGCTATGCTCTCCAGATCCCTCTGCTTCTTACCAGTCTCAGCTCTCCATCTCCTTGTCTTTTATCCCCTTCCAGCCTCTAGCTTCATCTGCTTCATCCCATTCCAGTCCTTCAGCTTCATAAGAACATAAGATATGCCATACTGGGTCAGACCAAGGAACTATCAAGCCCAGTATCCTGATTCCAACAATGGCCAATCCAGGTCATAAGTACCTGGCAATTACCCAAACATTAAATTAATAGATCCCAAGCTACTAATCCTTACTGATTAATAGTTTATGGACTTCTGCTCTAGGAACTTTTTTAAACCCAGCTATACTAACTGTCGTAACCACATCCTCAATTTATAATTAAGGATGTGTCATAACCACATCCTTAATTATGCATTGAGGAAAAAAAGAATGTTCTCCAAATTTTCTCCTATTTGTTTTAAATGAGCTACTTGCTAATTTCATGGAGTGACCACTAGTCTTCCTCTTTCTCCCTCCCAGCCCCACAAATCTATCTGTCCTCCCCTTCTGGACTTTGACAGCACTTCTTCCAAAAAATGGGCTGAAATTAGATTACAGAGATTGTGAAAGGGCTTATCTATGGCACCACTCAGCTAATGACTGTCTTGTGGCTCTTCCTCACTATGCTACTGCCAGGCCAGTGACTCCTCTGTTATATTTGTCTTGCTCCAACAGCTCAACAACGTAAAGATTCTCAGGACCCTCAGATTATGACTCACTAACTTGGCTTTTGATTGGCCGCGTCAGATTACATATCTTATTACTCAGCCTACATGATCATCCTGTGGCAAGAAGGGACTGTTGGCATTACTGCAGACCCTGCGACCCATGGACCAGCAGAGCACAGTTAGGACTGACTAAATCCTGCTCTCCAGCTAGTTCCTTCCCCATCTTAACTGAGCAGCATAATGTTCAGAACACTTACCTTTGTGTGGCTGTGAAGGGGTATATACAAGAGAACCCCGGAATATCTGGCCCAGTGTACTTTATGCCCCAGACAACAGGGTATCCTGATCTGGGAGGAGGCCCCTGGGAAAGTGTATTTCTAGCCAGGCCCAGGAGGGAAGTGGAGTTCCCAGGGAAAGAAGAAACATAGAGAAGGCCCAGGTCATGTTATGGTTTTAATATTTCTATGTTTATAAACTGTGAAGGTGTGCAGAGCTGTTCCTTTTCCGTTGTATTTTTATTTACTTATTTATTTTTTGCTCATTTATTTATTTAAATTATTTATTGCCTGCCCCTCCAATATTCATAAAAATAAACATAACAACAATATATTTATCTACATTAAAACAAACAACACAAATAAAAAGAGAACATAAATGCCAAAAGCCAAACTAGGAAATTCAGACAGGGAAGGAAACAGAACATCAATCCTGATGAGCTGGAGGGAAACGAAACCTTAAGGAAGGTCTTACTACTGAAAGGCTTCACAGAAAAGATGTGTTTTTAATAGTTTCTTGAATATTTTGGAGTCTCGTGTTAGCCACAATGAAACTGGGAGGAAATTCCAGAAGGGTAAGGTCATGAATAGAAAATGAACATTCACGAGTGGAAGCCAGACGGACAGCCTTAGGGGGAGGAACATCGAGAAGAATCTGCTTGAGGAACATGAGATCCGTGCAAGGGCGTGTATGCGTAAAATGCAGCTAATCCAGAGGGAGCTGATGCTGTAGAGCAAGTTTTGTATAGGAATAGCTTTGCATTTAATACAGGTATAAATTGATAACTAATGAAGTTGCTTTAAAATAGGTGTGATACGGTTTCAGATGGGAGTGCCGGTGAGAAAGCGGGCAGCAGAGTTCTGAATTATCTGAAGTGCACAGAGAGAAATTTGTGGAAGGCCGGCATAGAAAGGGTTACAGTAATCAACAGATGGGAAAAGAAGAACTTGAAATACAGTACAGAAGGTGTCTGGTAGTCACGTGGGTTTTAAGTGCCTGAGTATTCTGAGTTTGAAAAAAAGAATTTTTAACAACAGATTTAATCTAAGGAATTATGGCAACATTAGAATCAAGAATTACTTTCTAAGTCACGAACGAAAGAAGAAATTGGAATGGTTACGCCCAAAAGATCTACTGAGTCTGGCATGAAATGAGGAGGATGACATCCCAGAACAAGGATATTGGTTCTGGAGAGATTTAATGAAAGCCAGTTTGCAGAAAGCCAGCAATGTATGCTTTGAAAGCATATAGTAGAAAAATGAAGAGTGGCAGACCAAGAAGAATATAGAGGGGAAAAGAACGGTATGTCATTGGCATACATTTTGAAAGAAACACCAAGTTGCCCAGAAGATGACAGAGAGGAGTCAGATAGACATTGGAAAGGGCAGCGGATAGTGCAGAACCTTGAGGGACTCCTGAAGTGATAGGGCTCCAAGATGAAGTGAAGCCATTGAATGAGACATAGGAGGAAAACCAGGAGAGAACAAAACCTGTCACACCAACTTCAGAGATGTGAGATAACAATATAGTGTGATCCAGGGTGTCAAAAACTGAACAGATGTCAGGTAAGAAAAGAATATAGCAAGTGCCAGAATCGAAACTACGGTGAACAGTGTCAAGACTAGAAAGCAAGAAGGATTTGATGCTGTGATAGTGACGGAAACCAAACTGATTCTGGCCCAGAATGGAATGTTCATAAAAAAATAGAGAACTGCTTCAATACTGCACATTCAATTATTTTGGAAAGAAAACAAAGTGATAGTGGCTGAGATGGGTGCTATTTCAGTACAGCAATATTTTAGAAGAGCAGTGGCGCATAGATCTAAAGAACATGAGGAGCTATTAGCTGTTATAATTTGAGTAATATCATTTGAATGTATCGCTGTAAAAGTTTCCCACAAGGGTACTGCTGGGTTTACGGGTATGACAATAGGGCGGGCCGCAGGAAAAGAACTGCAAATAGATTGAGCTTTAGTTTTGAAAAAGGAGATAAAAGCTGCTGCTATACTGGCAGAGTTTCCTGGCTCTGGGAGAGGAGGACTAGTGTGAGGGTACTGGTTAAGGGATTTGACAATGTGAAATAGTTCACAACAATTGTTGCCAGATTTCATAGTTCAGTAAGTCAAGTGTTGACGTTTAGCAGAGTTAACAGCTAAACGGTAGTCGTCGTATAAATAAAAGTGCATGAAAGTCCAGCCAGAGCTTAGTCTGTATCTCTTCTCTGACCATTATGATTGCACACAGTGCCACAGTAGCCCTTTTCACAGAAAGGCAATATATGTACAAGTAGGGCTTGATTCCTCAAGGTCTTTTCCTATTGGCATAGAGGAGGCAGTTTCCAGATTGTCTGCATTGGGACAAAGTCTATAAGTACTCTTTACCTATGGATTTGGTACCAAGTGTGAAAGAGGAAAGATGCATGTGCTTTCACTTTGAAACTTACCATAGGTACCAAGTAGACTTGGACTTTTACACTTCTTTTTTGTGTGGGTACTTTTTCCATGGAAAATAAAGTGCATAAATTTGAAAATGCAATCTGCTAGCTTTATTTTTCTCCCATGTCTTCCCTGAGAATGCCTCTTCTAAATGTATCTAAAAGTCCACGTGAAACTTTCAGCTACCTTGAGATCTGGTGATTTTCAGATGGCCAATTTAAGTGGGAAAATTGATATTTACCTGCATGAATGTCTTTGAAAATTGCCCTCAGAATAGGATAAAAACCTTAATGAATCAGGCCCATGGTTTACATGCAATACCAACAAAATTCAGAGAGTAATAGAAATATAAAATGCAAATAGTTATCCTTAGTCTCATAAGGTCAACATAACCTGTCCCGGTGACCCCACAGCCAGTTGGGTTTTCAGAATTCACACCTTAGATAGGCCTGAGATAAGTCTGCATAGACTTGGGTGTCTTATGTATTCAAATTTATCTCATACATATTCATGGTGGGTATCCTGAAAACTTGATTGGCACTGAGGTCACCTTGACAGCTTTAGGAAATCCCTGGACCATCATCAGAAATGACCAAACTTAAGACTTTTATACTCTGCCTATACTGTGCACATAGTACCCACAAACTCCAGCCTTCCCTCAGTCTCACACATGCACATAGAGCCCATGCACGCACAATGCATTCTTCTGCCTTATTACTTCAATAATTTATGAAGCATGCTGTTAAACCCTCTGTGAGAGACTGTGACTCTAGCCATTAGCTAAAGGCTGAAGGGTTTCTTAATCAATCATTATTAATAATAATAACCATCAAACATCAGTCCTTGTAAATACAATAAAAGTAAATCTTACTGCAGCATACTGGAAGGCTCTTATTACAGTAACAAGACGAGCTCTGCAAGCCTACTCAGGGAATTAACTGTTTGTCAGACAAACCATTCAGTTCAATGAATGAACCAGCTGACCTGTCCACCTCTAATCTCATGCGAGCCACCTTTCACCTCCCTCCGGCTAACATCTTTCACCTCGTCTCACCTAGCACACTTGGCTGAGGTGCCTGCTACCTTTCCTGCCACCCAAAAATGCGGGAGTATGGTGTGCCAACCCTCTACTGTCCTTAAAAAAAAGCATTCTACTAGGGCATGTCCAATCCAGAGAGAGGCTGAACAGCAAAACAGACTTTATTAACAGAATTTCACTACTCAAGGTACACCAGTGAGGAAACAATCATTATGCTCTAGGTCTACTGTACATAATCATTTCTGGTGAACAGATTTTATAAAAATTATTATTGTAATAACCAGCATAAATATTATGTGATGCTGGTGATTACATAGTCTGCATTCTTTATTTACATAGCATTAGTGTACCCAGTTGGCAAGTTTACTGTGTTCCTGCCCCCAAAAGCTTACATCTAAGAGGGTCATTTACTAAGCATTTTTCCCATAGACACAAAATGGGAGAAAGTTTAGTAAATATCCCCCTACGATTGAGCTCAGAAAGGTCAGGTGGCCTGCTCTTGCTTTTAAAGGGTCAGATGTGCTATGGGAAAATTGCTTAGCGCATCTTGACCACCATGAGCAATGGCTGGTGTGACTGAACCAGACTCCCCAGGCTTACTATTCTGTTGATGTCTTATCACCTCTCTTAGCTTAATTTATGATTCAAACAGTTATGAAAACCCACAAAAAGGTAGCTGCCCATCTAAAGACAGTAATAACAGAATTTTTAACAGAATTCTGTGACAGATAAAGGAGCATCAGAAGAAGGACTGCTGGTTGAAACCACATACTTTTGTAATACTTTACATCTTCAAGCAGACCATTTTTTTTTTTTTACATTTTATTTACCAAGAAAAGGTGTTCAAACATCGTGCAGAGCCTTTGTCCAGCTGCAAAAAAAAAAATGCGCTGAATACGTCCCTACTGATGTTAGGCCAGAATCCACTTGTGTTTGCCGGCAATACTGCCCTTGCCGCCAGAAACCGTCCATGCAAGAAAGCCTTCTTCTTCGGGCGCTCGTTTTATCCGCACAACTCTAAAGGCATACGGTTGCCAGGAAATCCCAACACCAGCCTGATGTTTCGGCTTTTGTCTGCCTCAGGGGAAAAAACAAAACTCGATGTTCTTTAAGAATCAATACTCCAAACCTCAAGAGATAATCATCGCAGCTATCTTGCTTTGATTATAAAATAATTTTACCTACCATTCCAAAGATTTACATTAGTGCTATCCATGTATAGGAAAGAAGGGTGTCTTACCAAGCGCCGGTGTTCACTTTGGGATGGCTTACCAGGGAGCTTAACCCTCACGTTGTACATTCCCTGCCCTAAGGTGGTTCCCTGGCATTCTCTCCCCTTCCCATCACAGTCTTGGTCTGGCTCCGATTTCCCATAAATTTCACGGCCACTGCTGAACATAGTAAAATATCTGTTTTGCTCTCTGACTGTGGACTGCTCAGCATGCCAGAAGCCCAGGGAGCAGGTGTGGCTCAGGGACAGCAATACATTCCTTGAAACGCAAAAGAGCATCCTTCATAAAGGCACGCACGCAGAAGGCCCTTGAACTGTGAACTCCTCTGTCTCCGTCCGCTGCTGTTATGCCTTCATTTTGCATCAGGAGCTGGCTAAGAAGAGGTGGTTGTTAGTCACCGCTGAGAGAAGGGTTCCCGTGTACGACGGTTTCTTCAGTGCTTAACGTAGCCTCTTTAACTGTCAGCTGCTAGCAGGCTTTGACCAGGTTAACTAGCTCCTTTCCATAGAAAGATGAACATTTGATCAGATGAATGACAACTACAGAGCCTGACTTTGTATCTGGCCTGCATGCAAAGCTATGCAGCTCTGTGTATCAGCGTACGAGAATGAGTATGTGTTTCTGCAAGTGAGAGAAAGGAGTATATGTAAGCGTATTGGCAAATTTTGTGTGCATGCGTGTATGCTCTGTATAATATACATACCATAAAATGTCTGTGCATATTGTGTGTTTTTTCTGATTTCAGTATGTGAGTGTACAGGACATATGTATGCTGTATACAGTACACTGACTCTATACAGACTGTTGAATAGTCACAGATTCCTGCATACACCTATGGGTATCTCCATTATATGGCATAGAGCCCTATGAGAAAAGCACTAAGCCCAGTGCTTAGAATAATAGGTTTGTAAACCAGGGTTTAAATCCCACTTTTCTCACTGTTACTCCTTGTGACCTTGACCATGAGCAAGTCATTTTATCTCCCATTGCTTCAGATACCCACTCAGATTACAAGATCTTTGAGACAGGGACTTATACGTGAGTACATTTCAGCATTGTTTAGTGCTGCATACATCCAGTAGCACTATAAAAATAAGGAGCAAATAAAAATGGAGGCAGATTCATATAAAAAAAAAACACAGTAAAAGAAAAGTTTTATCATGCTACTCAGTACAATTTTAATGTACATATTAAATCAGGACTTCATGCACTATGCAATATATTTTTCTATGGACCTGCTAATAATGCCCTCACTACCATAGAACATAGAAACATAATGGCAGAAAAGGACCTCACGGCCCATTTAGTCTGCCCATCCACACCATTTTCTCAACTCTACAACCCCTACCACACCCTCGGAGATCCCATGCTTTCTTCAATACAGATATGTTCTTGTCTCCACCACCTGCACTGGAACGCTGTTCCATGGATCCATTACTTTGTCTGTAAAGAAATATTTCCTTAGAATTTTCCTGAGTCTACCCCTTTCAGTCTCATCCAATGACTCTTTGTTCCAGAACCTGCTTTTCATTGAAAGAAGCCCACCTCTTATGCATTGATACCTTGGAGATATTTAAATAAATATATATTTATTTATGTATTTATAAACATTTCTATACTGTCTTTCACAACAGGAATTGTCCAAAATGATTTACAAATTACCAAAGAAAAAAACAGGAGATTATGACTAAAAAATAATTAAAATGAGAACTAAAATAAAATAAAAATCATATAGAAATAAACATAACAATAAAAATGTATTTTGTCATATCTCCCCATCCCATCTTTCCTCTAGAATATGCAGTACATGTTTAGATCTTTATCCATATGCTTTACAACAAAGACTACTGACCATTTTACCGTAGTAGCCTCCCTCTGGACTGACTCCATCCAGTTTAGAATGTTTGGTCTCCAGAATTGTCCACAGTATTCCAAATGTGATTGCTCCAGGGACTTTTCCAGAGGCAAGTATCACCTCCCATTTTTAGCTGACCATTCCTCTCCCTATGCACTCAAGCATCTTTCTGGTTTTTGCTTTCATCTTATCCACCTGTTTGGCCACCTTGAGAATATCAGATACAATTAGCCCCAGCTCTTACTCTTGCTTGGTGCTTGGAAGAATTTCATCCCCTATACTAAACCGCTTCCTTGGGTTTTTGTAGTCCAAATGAATGTCTCTTTAATTGTTAGCATTAAATCTTAGCCGCCATCCTCAAGTTTGCTAGATCCCTCCTCATGGTTTCTGCATGGGTGTATATAGCAGGAGGCAATGTTGGCAGATTGATGTGGCTGTATTACTGTCCAGCAAGGTGATAAGAAGAAAACAAGGGAAAGAAAGAGAAAACACAATCTAATGACAAAGCAGGACACAGAGTAATCATGTTGGTACCAGCAGGTGCTAATCCAACACGGAGAAAATTAGGGGCAGATAAAGAAAACACAACCTAATGCGACAATAGGTTATGGAATAACTGGGTTGGTGCCAGTAGATTTGTGGTGGTTAGGTTCCATCCAACAATGCCATGGAAATCTAGGAGACTGCACTCAACGCATAATAAAGCTCTGGAATTTGTTGCCAGAGGATGTGGTTAGTGCAGTTAGTGTAGCTGGGTTCAAAAAAGGTTTGAATAAGTTCTTGGAGGAGAAGTCCATTAATGGCTATTAATCAAGTTTACTTAGGGAAGAGCCACTGCTATTAATTGCATCAGTAGCATGGGATCTTCTTAGTTTTTGGGTACTTGCCCCAGGTACTTGTAGCCTGGATTGGCCACTGTTGGAACAGGATGCTGGGCTTGATGGACCCTTGGTCTGACCCATCATGGCAATTTCTTGTGTTCTTATGTATGTTTAGGCAGCAGCCTTATAGCTTTTATAGCTATTTCGATGATTAAAAAGCTTAACAGTATTTCTGATTTTCTTTTATATTCTACCTTTCATGATTGGTCAGCAATTATTATTAAGCGGATTAGATTCAGGTTCAGGCCATACCACAGAATGGCTCCTGCCATACCTGAGACAGTCGTCAAAGTGATGTCACGTCTGTGCCAACTTCCAGGCAGGCAGCACCATTTTTAAAGAATTCCACAGGGCAGGAACTATGGGCATTGATCCTGTCCCTTTTTTTTTGGTGATTCCCCCTCAATGGAAGGGAAGTTGGGGCAGTCCTTTGGCAAAGGGGGTCGGAGGGATCAGACCCAGGCTCTGAAGCTAGTTTTGTCAGTAGAAGAGGGGTCATAGGGGTCCATCTGGGTCCCCAAGTCTTTGCTTTAAGGGGCAGGAGAGTGGTGGAAACCCTTGAGGAATACTTTTTTTTTTTTTTTACAAAAAACAAAAATACCCCAAACTTTTCTAGTATTTTTGTGAGTCATTTTCAGTTTGCTCCATTCAAAATGAACCATAAATAGCCTCATTCATCATGTTCTACACATTAATTTCAAACAAATCACATCCCTACTAGATGGGCCAATTGGTATTTTTCTCCCATCATCTACTCTGTCTGTTACTATGTTGGGTGTCGGTGATTGATTCCCACTCATCAAAGAATTGCTCAGTGGCAATGAATGATTTGCCTAGGTGGAAAAACACATTTTTTCTAATGTTGAACTTCTAAATCAGAGTATTGGATTTCTGTTAGACTTTGTAGTATCTGTGGGAAATTTGCTGTATCATGTTTGATGAATTTTTCCTTCAAGAAATTGGCAAAAATCTGAACATTTTTCCCAGTTTGAACTAGGCTGAAATTCCAGTTATTCTCACTCCTTTGTTTATGCCTTACATATGCCCAGTTCCTACATTAATTTAGTTCCTGGGTCTTTGCTGAATCTTTGCAGTAGCTTGACCCTGGAAAGAAGGTAGAAAGCAGCTGGTTTAATTCCCCACAGCTAAGTAATCCATTAAATGAGAGTTCACAAGCTTGCCATGGATGGGAAACAATGTTGTCAGCTAAGCTCTTGCATTATTCACTTTTATTTGTACAAGGTTCTGCAATCGAGGCTCTTCCATTAATATTTGACTACAAGAGAATGCAATTAAAAATGTTCTAGTTGAATAAGCCTCTCACCACTGTGTTACTTAAAGGAAAGTAGAAATAAACCTGCCGAAGTAGTGCAGAAAATAACTTTTTTTTTTTTTTTTTTTCCCTAGTTATTGGTAGCACTGAGCTGGTAGTTTCCCTGCCTGATGAAATTACAAATTATTCAGATAGGTGGGTACACTCTTCCAGAGATTATTGTTTGCAAACCTAAAGTGAAGACTTTCAGGGCGCATCAAAGATGTACCTTGTTTATGTACAGGATTTTACAAGGTCCAAAAGTTACAACAGATTTTAAGTGAAGGAAAGCGAGTGTTTTTACCACCTGTTTTGGTATCTTTTTAATATAGTGAGTGGATTATCTTTTTCCCTCTACCACTTCTAAACTGCTGTCCACCTGGAATTCAAGGAATCTGTGGGAATCTGCAGTTATTCCGAAGTTCTGATGAACTTGACAAGCTTAAATTTTAGGATTAAATAATCGATCTACACTTTTATTCCTAATACAAAATAATGCGGAATTATATAAAAGGGATCAATGTCTGTCCATAGGCATGATAACGCTCCAGAAATGGGTCTGAAATTTACCAAAAATTGTCATGCCTAAAGAAAATATGACTATCTCATAAGATTTCTAAAACCAGAAACATTGAATCTGTAAATGTTTAGAGAACAAAGTCTTCCAAAAGCTTTCCATTGCTTTCTATGGGATACTGTTAAATGCTAGGGAATGCTGACCCGCATTCCATTGCAAAAGCCCTCCCCTTCCCCCGCCTCCCACCCTTCTAGGACCATTGGTACAGAGCAACAAATACAGTCAAAGAAAAATAACTGAAGCATCTAGTGAAAGATGGCAGCAAATAGTGCTTTCAAAGCTACACCCCCCCCCCCCATACACCCAAAATCATACACACACACATACTGCCCCCACCCATACACACACGCCACCCCTAAACTCACCGCCCGCCCCATCACTCCACACACACACACGTATCCACTTGCCACACACCGCACAAACACCTATACCCTATACACATCCACCCACATTCACTCACACACACACACACACTACCTCTAGATACACACATGCACGCCAAACACATTCTCACTGGCACACACCACATGCACAAACGCACCCTACCATATATCTATCCCATCCCTACACAAAAATGTACCCCACGACACATCACCCATATATGCAGCCCTCCCCCCCCCACCACAAACCATACCCATATAACCCAGCACATTCACACCTATACCCTACAGACTCCACTGCCATGATTTCAAATATACCTACCTCGCTTTAAGTATGCTCCTAATTTTAAGCCATTACGTGAGCAAATGTACTTAACGTATCCTCCTTAGGACTTTGCCAGCTTTAACGCGTCGATGTAAGCGGATTTTTAAAAATGCTCGCTTGAGGGATATTCCCAGTTTTCCCAGTGAACTTCACCAGTTTGCCCACTCATTCTCGAGGTCACCCAGACCCCTCTGGTTCTTTATCCTGCATGCTCCCCTATTGATCTGGATCCCTCACCCTTATGTATAAGCCCTAAAATGTGATTTCCATAGACTCGCTCCTCAGAAGCAGCAAGAAATATATATGCGGCCATCAAGCCGCCACGCACTGTAGCCTCTGGTTTTAAAATATGGAGTTACGAGCATAATTGTTGGCTCCACCCTGGAACGCCCATGCTCCGCCCCCCAGCTCTGTCCTTTTTCCGCTCCCTTTTTTAAAACTGCGCACGCATATATATGCACGTAGTTTCTGGCTATTAAAATCTGCGTTGCTCACGTGTGGCCCATATACTTGCATAAGTGGGATTTTTCTTAGCATGAGCGGTGCTTTTAAAATTCAGCCCTTAGTCTCTAATGGGTGAGATCTTCCTAATGTTTCATGTCTGTTTTACCCCCAACTTCCTCTATCCCATCTTTCACTCCTCTGTCAACCCTCAAATACTCCCACTCCTACCCCTATATTTATCTTTCCTTCATCATCCATCCTTCTACTTCCCTTTGTCTCTGTCCCACCTCCACTTTTCCTATCCCTATGTCTCTCTCCTCCTCCTCCTCCTCTCATCCCATCCTTATATCTTTCCCCTTCCCACTTCACTCTGCCTCCTCTTCTTGCACATACTAGATTACATCAAAAAGTGAAACCTTTTATTTACAGAACAAACACGAATCTATACAAACCAATTTTAACACACAGCCTCTTCTATGCTGACTCATAGGATGGTAAGTGGAGAGAAAATAGAGAGGAAAAAAAAGCATAACAAGTACTTCACCCTACAATGGGAATCTTAAACAGAAAGAGAAAACAGACAATATGAGTGGCCCAGGCAGGAAACAGTAGGGATATGCAGAAGAAACATTTGTATTTTGGTTTGTTCATTTGTTTGGTAAGGCAACTCCATTTAGTTTCAAAAAACAAAAAACCTAGCTTCTTCATTTTATTTGTTCATTTGCTTACCATTAAAGTCAATGGGGGAAGCACTGCAACTTGTTTTGGGCTCCAAAATTGTTTGGTTTTTTTTCATCTTGTGGGAAAACTTCATCAGAAGGGGGGAAAGAACTCCGAGGTACTAAAACCATGGCAAAGAGGCCCCCAAAAGTGGCATGAATAGACCTAAGGCACAGTAATGAGGCAAAGGGGTACTAGTAGTGGCAGACGTTCTCCAAGACCCCATCAGAGCAACAAAGAAGCAGCAAGAGTAGGAAGGATACCCCCCAAAAGCTTCAAAAGAGGGCACCAACAACAGTGGCACAAACCCTTAAAGGCAACTTGAGAGGCAACGTGGCATCAATATCCCAAGGCAGCACGAAGGGGGGAATGAAGCAGAAAAGGTAGCAGGAAAAATCCCAAGGGACAAAGCAGCATATAGAGTGGCATCAATACTCTAAGGCACTATGAGAGGTGCAAAGCAGTCCCATCCCCCCCCCCCAGTGGCAAGATTACCTCAAGATGTAGAGCAGGGGTAGGCGATGTCTGCCCTGGAGTGCTACATCCAGGTCTGGTTGTCAAGATATCCATAATGAATATACATGAGGTATATTGGCATGCACTGCATCCATTGCATGCAAATATATCTCATACATATTCACTGCAGATGAATTTGAAAAAACAAACCTGTTTGTGGCGCTCCAGGACCGGAGCTGCCTACCCCTGGTGCAGCGTCTGCTTATGGCAGCAAGGTTGAGTGGTAGAAAGACCTTTTAAGTTTAAGATAAGGGATATAGCAGCAAGGCAGCATGGCATGGGAGATGTCTCCCTTCTTTTTGAAGCACTTGCCACTTGTCAAATTTAGTGCAAGAAATGATCTGTCATCAGTATCACTTTTGTGATCTAGGCTTTTATTACACTCCTTATTTGAACATGATCTTGCTGCTGGCTGGAATTTTGGGTTTCTTGTGAAATTTGCGTTCCGATTGAAACTTTTATCCAATCATGACAATGGTCTCTCTGTTGTGCCTGCATTTCTTCCTACTGACTGAAGTTTTTTGGGGACAGCACACTCAAGTATAACCAAGAAAGAAGAAAGGTTTAACATTTTCCATATGGTCAGCGTTCCATATGTCCTCAGTCACTTGCAGGGGAAGATCTTCCAGTGTGTCTATATTTCCCCAATCACATTTTTAGTGTCTAACTTCTTGCTTCTGAATGGAAGTCGTTTATGTGATCTAGTGCCCACATTAATTGATTTTTATTGGGAAGATGACTCAGAGGTTGCAAGTTTGGTTGATTGACCATCAAAGTTGTATTAAATGGGAAAAATTAGAAGCCAGGCTTGTAGAGCAGTGCAAATTATTTCAGTACACATTTGAAGACCTGGCATTCACAGTACTATGAATGTCCGTGGAGAGGAGCACAGTTTGATACTAATGAGTCAAAGAATGTTGGATCCACACTCTTAATAATAATAATAATAATAATAATAATATTATGTCTAATTATTTATTGTAACCGAACCTTTGACGGCACCTGTTAGAATGTACTATAGTACACTTTCACCTACATTAAGTATGTGTCTACATGTAAACTGTTGAGATGGTATTTAACTTAGCAACGGTATAGAAAAGTTTTAAATAAATAAATAATAATAATAATCAAAGGATTTTATTTCTTGCACACTCCTAAGTTCATGGAAATTTACACAAAAACAAAATCCATAATTTTTGAAACAGACTAGAGCATACTGGAATGTGATCATCCCTGGCACTTTACTGTGGGAAAGGACTTGAACAGATGCTAGCCAGGTGTTGCAAAGGCTTGCTGAAGCAGAAAAGTTTTCAGATGCTTTTTAAAGAGTTTGAGCATTTGATTAATCGAAGATTAACTGGGAGAGTATTCCCCAAGATGGGTCTTGCCACTGAGATCACCCTCTCCCTAGCTTCATTCAAATGTACTAATTTAGGAGAGGGAATCTCTAGCACTGTTTGACTGCTGGAGTGCAGTGCATGCACTGGACGATATAGTTCAAGAACAGAGGCAAGTCCATAAAGCTGCCTCGTTATTCATGTAATGGGTAGCCAGTGAAGTGATTTCAAGACCGATTGTGACGCTGAGTCTTGGTCAGCACCCGGGCCGCTGTGTTCTGAACCACCTGCAGGGCACTGGGAGGAAGGCCCATATAAATGACATTGATATAATCTATAATCCCGACAAAATCAGAGACTGGAGCATGGTGCAAAAATCAGAGGCAGAGACGAATGGTTTTATCCTCCAAGGCAGTTATAGTTAAAAAAAAAAAATGAGGACTTTATTATATTATTAATTTGATATCGAAACACCAGATCGGGTTCATAAATTACTCCCAAGGTTTTGTATTTGACTGACAAGTGGTCTGATACTAGTGCCATTAAACTGAAGATGGAAACTTGGCCGAAGGAAGCTTGCTCAAAATCATTGCTTTGGTCTTACTCATATTTATTCTTAATTGATTATCTATCATCCATTTTTCAATTTCTGACAGACATTGTATAGCCAAGTTTAATGTATCATCCCATGAGATGAAAATGGGCATGAATATTAATGATGTATCATGCATGCAAATTCAATAACCGGCATTCAAACTGAAGAGTAGCTTACAAATAGGAGCCATGTAAATACTGAAAAGTGTAGCTGACTACTCCCAACCCTGTGGTACACCAGATGTTAGTTGAAACCATGGCAATACTGTTATGCCATATCTGACCTGATATTTTCTGCCTTCAAAACGGGATGAAACCACTGATATATTGAATGGGTATGATACTGTTTCACCTTTTGGCATAAATAGGTGGAGTGCCTTTATTTAATATTTTAATATCAATTCAAGATATTTGTTTAATCTCCAACTATAAGTACGGATTAGTTTGACAATGCAGTGAGGTTTTTGGGTTTTTTTATCCAATTGGCTCATTTTTCATATACATGGAGCCAATTGTTTATAATTGGCCAGAATCAGTGGTGCAGACCTGGATTGGTCTATGTGTCCATCAGGGCTAGCCTTTAAATGATTTTATTTGTTTGGTCCAACATTTATTCTACTCCTGTGAGACATAAGTCTGCTTTAATATTTGTGATGATATATAAAAAAAAGATTTGAGTTGATCACTGCAATTATAAAATGATATACGGATATGAATTCACAATTTTATTGATAGAATTGTCCTTTGAAGAAGGTATTCCATGTGCCAAAACACTGTCAGTGTTGGGCAAATATCATCAGATTGACTTCAGATATGGGCGTATATCATCTTTTGCCCTTGAATATGGACATAGAAGATATTGATCTAATGCTGGATTACTTGTTATGATGACCTACTTAAGGTGCACTTATGTTTAAGGAATGCGTTCCTGTTGGATTTATGGCATTTTTGTGAACTTACTCCTATAATTATTTGTGAACTCACCTTTATGACTAGGCAGATACAAATATATTAAAACAAAAACAACCAAAAAACAGTCGTGCCATGGCAAATGTTTACATCTTAGTTAAACACTAAAAATAGCAAATCTTTTATGATAGCATGCACGCACATTTTAACCTTTATTGAAATCTTATTCAGATTTTTCTATAAGCTTTTGTTGCAGCGACACATCACTTTATTTTATCCTTCACTTCCTTCTCGATATTAATAATATACGAAAAACAAAATGTAACAGAAAGATATGGAGCAAGTGAGCCATGGGTATAAAGCACATCTGCATAGAGCTAAAAAAAAAAAAATCACTTTCCATTTCCATAGATTATTTTTCTACAACTTTCAAGGCAGTGAACTTTAGGATAATCTCTTCCTGCCTGGTGTCTCTCTGACTGCTGCTGAGCCCTAGCATCCAACTTTAACTCATAAACTGATGCAGGACTCAGTGGCCGGCGAAGAGGGAAGGAATAGAAAGACATTTTGAATTATGGCAGCCACCCGCTTTATTAAAACAATAGGTTTGGGTCACATCTCCAGCACACGCGTGGCCAGGACTCATCACAAGGGGGTGTGTGGCGCCCGGGACAGTTGAGCCAGCCTGGGGTTCTTTCTCCCCCCCCCCCCCGAAATGCGATCCACTCCCTCCCCCACCCACGTTACTCAAGAGATTCATTGGAATGGCATTGCAGATGCTTACAGTGTGTTCTAGCATCATTTTAGCAAATATGCATTTATCAGTTGTACGCGCACTTCCTCCTCCTTTTCGGTGTCTGAGTCTCTCGTTACCGTGTGTGCTCTGTGCTCCTTAGGTGGGTTGGTGCGGCACTGACTCGAAATGATTCTGCTTCCCTCAACGCTTGCTCTCTTTCCCGTAGGCTGGGCGCATCTCTTTTCTCTGTCCGTGCAACTGCACGCAGTAGCTGCCCTGAATCGCACTGGTTGCCTGCCCTATTCTAGCCTCCTGATGCCGTTCAAGGTCACATTACACCTTCCACTGTTCCAGGCATCACCTGGTGGCCACTAGTAGACATGAAAGTCTGACTGATGTGACTAATTAACTGACTGACTGACAGAAGCCTTTTATATATATGTTTGTCTCTCTCTCTCTCTCCCTGTATATATATATATGTGTGTGTGTGCCAGACCTTCTTGGTCTGGCCAACAGAAGTCACTGACCCTGTAATTTAACACTCTAGTAAGAAACCATCCATATCCTTCAGGCCCTCCCACGTGGAGTATGTTGATTGAATGCCTGAATACTCTCTAGCCCAGCCATTTTAATGCACCGTGGGTTCAGTCTGAAGAAGCAAGGGAAGAGTAAGGATGTTTCAATTTTACACTCTGGTGAGGCCTCCCAGCTTCACCCATAAGGAGTTTCTTTTAGCAGTGATACCTCACAGTGCACTCCCTGCGAGAGGGTCCTTCTTCTAAATTTCAGAGAGATATTTAAGCCTGGTAACTTTTAGGGGCAAAAGGGCTCTCACCAGGGGACCAAAGACCTATCAACCTACTCTAAACCCTAGGTGGGCAAGCGCCAGTGATGGATCCTGCTGCGAGAGACAGTGAAGACAGAAGATGTATCCAGTTTAAACGTTAAAGTATTCGTTGGATTTTAGCAGAGTGGAGAGGGTTGTGGATGCCCCTTCCCCACTGGGATTCAGAGCTGAGAACTTGCCTGATGCTACTGACTTTTCCCCAAGAAACGTTCCCCAGAAATGCAGGATGGAAGGGAGAACAAGAGCCGGGAGTTGCACACACATGGACACCCAGGCACTTTTTCAAAAATCGATCCCATAGTGAATACACTAATACATTTAATGGACCCTAATTGTACACATTCCTACTCCCATAGCAACTTAAAACTTAAATAGAAACTGAACAATTTTAAGATGAAGGTAGTAGACAAGCATCAAGGGGGGGGGGGCCTCCCAGTCTTTTGCATCAAGTGTCATGTATGATTTTTTACCCACCGGTGAGAAATTGTACAGGTGCATCCGATGCAAAAAGCTCCTGTCTCTCAGAGAATGAGTCCAAACTCTGGAGGCTAGAGTGGCAGACCTGGGGGACCTGAAGCAGAGAGATATATAGATGAGACCTTCAGGGATATAGTAGCCAAGTCCCAACTCCAGTCTGCTAGCCCTGGTGCTGCCTTGGGGAAGAAGGTCTCATGATTGGAGAGCATCAACCTGCTGCAGAAAGAAATGATCCTGTAGCAAGGACCTGCTCTCCAGGTGGTGCATTGTCCTCTCAAACCACCTGGAGAGCAGGTCCTTGCTACTGCCCAGGAGACACATAGTTGGTGATTCGATTATTAGGAATATAGACAGCTGAGTGGCTGGTGGGCATAAGGATTGCCTGGTAACATGCCTACCTGCTGCAAAGGTGGTGGACCTCACGTATCGCCTAGATAAGATTTTAGACAGTGCTAGAGAGGAGCCGGCTATCATAGTATATGTGGACACCAATCACATAGGAAAATGTAGGAGGAAGGTTCTGGAAGCCAAATTTAGGCTCTTAGGTAGAAAGCTGAAATCCAGAACCTCCAGGGTAGCATTCTCTGAAATGCTCCCTGTTCCACGCGCAGGTCACCAGAGGCAGGCAGAGTTCCAGAGTTTCAATGCGTGGATGGAGACGATGGTGCAAGGAAGAGAGATTCAATTTTGTAAGGAACTGGGGAACCTTATAGAAACATAGAAATGATGGCAGAAAGGGACAAAACAATCAATCCAGTCTGCCCAGCAATTTTATGGTACCATTAAAAGTATCAGGCTTATTGGTTACGGGTAGTAACAGCCGCATTATCAAGTTACTCCCCCCCCCCCCCCCACTCCTTATTTGTTTATCCCAGACCTTAAAATTTAGTGTCCTTATTGGTCACTGTCTGAATCTGATTCCCCGCCCCCCCCCCCCCCCCCCCATAATTAAAGCAGAGAGCAATACTGGAGTTGTATCAACAGTATGAAGGCTTATTGGTTAAAGGGCAATAAACGCCACACCAGCAAGTTACCCCCATGCACTTTTTTCTTCATTCCCATCCTCTGGCTTTAAGGGATCCACAGTGTTTATCCCATGCCCCTTTGAAATCTTTGACTGTTTTTGTCTTCACCCCTCCTTCAGAAGGGCATTCCAGGCATCCACCACCCTCTCCGTGAAGAAATATTTCCTGACATTGGTTCTGAGTTTCATTTCGTGACCTCCTAGTTCTACTAATTTCTTTCCAATGGAGGTTTGTTGATTGTGCATCATTAAAATATTTCAGGTATATGAACGTCTGTATCATATCTCCCCTGCACCTCTTCTACTCCAGAGTATACCTATTTAGTTCCTTCATCCTCTCCTCATAAGATATTTGATGGACCCCCCCCCCCCCCTCCACCACCACCACCACCACCTCCATTAGTGTCACCCTTACCTGGACATCTTCTCTTGAGATATAGTTTCCAGAACTGAACACAATACTCCAGGTGAGGCCTCGCCATGGACCTGTACAAGGGCATCACCACCTCCTTTTTCTTACTGGCTGTTCCTTTCTCTCTATGCAGCCCAGCATTCTTCTGGCTTTAGCTATCACCTTGTCACATTGATATCACCCCAAGGTCTCTCTCTTGCTCCATGCAGAGCAGCCCTTCACTCCCCATCACATACAGATCTTTTGGATTACTACACGCCAGATACATGACTCTACATTTCTTGGCATTGAATACCAACTGCCATATCTTCGACTACCGTTCAAGCTTCCTTAAATCATGTTTCATTCTCTCTACTCCTTCTGGCATGTCCACTCTGTTGCAGATCTTAGTATCTTCCACAAATAGACAAACTTTACCTTCTATCCCTTCTGCAATATTGCTCACAAAGATATTGAACATAACCGGTCCCAACACCGATCCCTGTGGCACTCCACTTAAAAATGTTCTCTCTTCAAGGTAGGTAGATGTGATATATTTGAAATTTCAGAAGGCATTTGACAAAGTCCCACATGAGAGCCTTCTAAGAAAACTAAAAAGTCATGGGATAGGAAGAGATGTCCTTTTGTGGATTGGAAGCAGGTTAATAGACAAGAAACAGAGAGTAGTGTTAAATGGTCTGTTTTCCAAGTGGAAAAAGGTAGTCAGTGGAGTGCCTCATGGATTTGTACTTTTTAATATATTTATAAATGATTTGAAAAGGGGTACGACAAGTGAGGTGATCAAATTTGCAAATGACTCAAAATTATGACGAGTAGTTAAATCTCAAGTGGATTGTGATAAATTGCAGGAGGACCTTGCAAGACTGGAAGATTGGGCTTCCAAATGGCAGATGAAATTTAACATGGACAAGTGCAAAATGATGCATATAGGGAAAAATAACCCTTGCTGTAGTTACACAATGTTAGGATCTATCTTAGGAGTTACCACCCAGGAAAGAGATCTAGGCATCATAGTGGATAATACATTGAAATCGTTGGCTCAATGTGCTGTAGTGATCAAAAAAACAAACAGAATTTTAGGCATTATTAAGAAGGGAATGGCAAATAAAATGATAGATGTCATAATGCCTCTGGATCGCTCTATAGTGAGACCGCATCTTGAATACTGTGTGCAGTTCTGGTAGCTGCATCTTTAGAAAGATATAGCTGCTCTGAAGAAAGTACAGAGAAGGATGACCAAAATGATAAGGGGCATGGAACATTGCCCTATGAGGAAAGGATAAGGAAGTTAGGGCTGTTTCAGTTTGGAGAAGAGACGACTGAGGGGGGATATGATAGAAGTCTACAAAATCATGAAAGGACTTGAACAAGTTAATGTAAATTGGTTATTTACTCTCTCAGATAATAGAAGGACTAGGGGGCACTCCATGAAGTTGGCAAGTAGCTCATTTAAAACAAATCGAAGAAAATTCTTTTTCACTCAACACATAGTTAAGTACTGGAATTCATTGCCAGAGGATGTGGTTATAGCAGTTAGTGTAACTGGGTTTAAAAAAGGTTTGGATAAGTTCCTAGAGCAAAAATTCATAAACTGCTATTAATTAATAAGCAATAGTAGCTTGAGATTTATTTAATATTTAGGTACTTGCCAGGTGCTTGTGACTTGGATTGGCCACTGTTGGAAACAGTGCTGGGCTTGATGGACCCTTGGTCTGACCCAGTATGGCATATCTTATGTTCTTTAATATTGTTTGGCCCATAAGTGAGAGCTTTCTCGATAAAAAAAAAACAAATCCTTCTCCCCCCACCAGGGATTGAGAGTGAAGTGTGTGATATAACATGCTGGTTGGAGCAATCTCTGAATGAAATAAATTTCTTATGTGCCCTTAGGAGCAACAATACTCCAAAAAAGGGTTTATAGATATATATATAGAGAGAGAGAGAGTGAGAAAGAGAGAGAATAGTTTCAAACAGGTAATTAATACCATAGTTCCATTAATACTTCATTTAAACACACCAATACCATATCTAAAATAATTATTTTTAATAAATTCTTATATTCCACATCCTCTGTTCATTGATCGTTCTGTGCAGATCAGAGAAGTACATTCATAATTAAAATACCAACAATAATTATAAAAAGAGCGCTCTAAACATCGCAGGCACAATATTATCAGCCTGGAAAAGCTTGTTTAAAGAAATATGTTTTGACTTCATGTGTGAATTCTGCTAATGGATTTCCTTAGGCAAACTATTCCATAGGCAATGGAAAACTGATGAAAATGAACGTTGCCTGGTCTCAGCTAACCTTGCCACCCCCCTCCCTGTGAGACGATGCATAGCGAACATCTTGTGAAGATATTACACCTTGCTCTGGAATGTACGAGTCAGACAAACCATAAGATAAACCGGGCCCCAATCCATTCTTGGCCTTAAATGCCGACATTATAATTTTGAACTGGGCCCGAAATTGAGTGATAACCAGTGGAAATAGCACAGTACAGGAGAGATGTGATCTCTGAGATTCAGACCCACGAGGACCTTTAGCAGCCACGTTCTGTAATAGCTGCGGCTTCTTTAATAAACTCAGCGGCAAGCCAATGTTGTATAAAGGCATTCTGACAGTGTCTATTCCAGTAGAACTGATAAGATTTCTTTTTATCTTTTAATTGTTCTTTTTTTCCAATTGTTTCCTAAGGAGGAGGGCTATACAAGTGATTTTGACCATATTAAAATGAGGCAGAATGGTCGCTGACGCATGGGCAAATATTTCCTTTCCTTACGTTGTGGTGACATCACACTGGGAACATGATCAGATCACATTCCCTCTGCCCAATTCCAGATGTTGGTGACAACAGAAAAGTAACTCTACAAACCGGGAAACTCGTGCAGCTTGTAATGAAACTGATCATGTATTAGACGTCTCTCTAAAAAGGGTGGTTTACATGATTTTTCTGAGAGGAGGCCTCTCATTCTTTTTAACATAGAATGAAATTTTAGGAATGTGCTGATGTTTGGTTTGTTTTTCTTTTCATTTCGTGCACATTTAGAGGTGAATTTTAAAAGCCCGACGTGCGCATTAATTAGGGGATGCGCAAAAGAAGTCGGGCCTGCGTGCGCCGAGCGGATTTTAAAAGCTGCCAAGATATGCGCGCAGCTCCCGCAGCACACACATCGCGAACGTTTTCAAAAAGGGGCATGGGCATTTCACGGGGTGAACCTGAGATGTGCACGTGAATACTGATGTGACCCGGTATGCACCGAGCCCCCTGCTGCGTAACTTTGCCTCTGCTATGGATACCGTTTAAGTTAAAATGTAAAGAAAACTAGGCAGATCCACGGGGTTTTATGGGTCAGGGCTAACGGGGGAAGGGGTAGTGAAGGCTAACAAGCCAGGGGTTGGAGAATCTCTTAACTGGGCAAACTGGGTCTGAATTGATAAAACTGGGAATGGCATTGGCACACACCTCTTTTAAAATCCCCCTTTGATTTATGTGGTAGAAGTGGTATTTGATTCTCATTGAGAGATGTAATGCTTATACTCCCATGTTATTCTCACAGTAGCCTGATCATGTTATGCAAATGGCTACTGTCCAGTTTGTAATGGACACATTACAAACTGATGATATCCCCAACTCAGCCCACACCATTTTGAAAGTATAGCTCGATCAGGACAGGAGCAACTGGGGATCACTCCTACCTGCTTTATAAACCACAGATGGGATAAGATGGTCCGGGGGATCTGGAGGGAGAATCTAGGGGATGTTTAGGGATCTTGAGTGTGAGGAGGCAAGTGAAACATGGACCAGACACATTTTGTCTGTTTCCTTTTTTTTAATTTAAATTCTTTTCATTTTTTTCCTCTTTTATTTCATTTTAAATAAATGACATTTTAAAAAAAATATAAAGAAAAAAAACATTTTTGAGAATGCCCTGAGTGCATATTATTACCATTATTATTATTATTCAACATTTACCTAATACCACTGTCTGTTATTTAGTCCTTCTAAATTACATTTCTATATATTTGCAGATGATGTACAGTTGAGATGGTAAAAGAACTAACTTCATGGAATACATTTTTATACGATATAAAGATATGGATGACAGATAATAAATTAATATTTAACCCTGATAAAACCAAAATCATTTATCAGGTAAACAAATTCCACAGGAGAGGAACCCTTCCTTGGTCATAGACGATGATAAAAAGTTTGGGTGTCATTTTTTTAAATGCTAAATTAATATGGAGTCCCATCTCTAGGTTTTCTCAATAACTTTTTTCCATCTTTGTTCAATTCAGTCATTCAGTTGCTTTCTAGATAAGACTAATTTAGCAGTATTGACTCAGGCACTCATCTCACATACGGATTATTATTAAAAAAAAACCCCAACTATGGCATTTAGCAACATATTCAAAATACTTCTGCAACTTCTCACAGGTTCTAAATATGGAGACCATATTATATCAGTGTTGAAGCAACTGCACTGGTTACCAGTTTATTTTAGAGTAATAACCTTTAGAGTACTGGCATTGACTTTTAAAGTGCTCAGTGATTTAGACCTAGTTTAGGAGCTTTTATCAAAATATATTCCCATGCACTCTAAGGACTGCACATGTAGCCCTTTTGGTCATTTATTTATTTATTGCTTTACATTTTTTCTATCATGCTCCTTACCTGTGTTTCTCAGTGTGATGTGCAACAGCAAGAATACATTACAGAACTTCAAGTATAATTAAAATGGATCTAACAAATAACTTAAAATCACCAACAGAGGGGAGAAAAGCAAGACGGCTGACACGCTCTAGTCATACTTCCAGTTTCCTTCAGCTTTCCTTTAAAAGCTCTTTGATATGGGTTAGAGGAAGGGCAAAGCATACAACTTTCCCTCTGATCCGTCCTGCCCCGTATTTGTTGGAGCAATGGATCGTTAGTTGTGAGAGGAGAGATGACTTCTGATCCCTCCATGGATGTGCTGGCCATTGGGGGCCGTGGCTGCAGCAGAGGGGCTTGCTGGCCTCCCAAGCAGGGGAAACATCTCTGAGTCCGAAGGAGAGGAGGAAACCTCATGGCTTGGAAATGTGGATGCAGGGGGGATCTCCTGTCGCCTAGAAATGACATCACTGGTGAGGCCGTCATTGGCAGAATGTCCACAGGAGCTGTGTGTCTGCAGTTCCTGCAGCTTCAGGGACCTTGCTTAATGGAGACTCGAGGAGTGGAGCAGCAAATTATTGAAAATGGCACTCAGAGTGCTGCATAGTGGATATTTCCTCTGCAGAAATTTGAGGTTTTTACTGGCATGGCATGCGATTGAGATTCTGGGTAAGACTCTATCTGGACAGATTATGCAGTTTTCTTCACAATACGGTCCTATGGCAAATAAAATCTCTGGCTTAAACGACAGGATGGCTGATTAGTCAGAGATTATTTGCTACGGAATTAACTATAGATAAAATCCAGTGGGAAAATAGCATGTTAATAAAGGATAATTCTGTTCTACATAAGTTGGAGAATTATGAGAGCATATTAAAATGGAAGAATCTTCGCTTGATTAATTTTCCTAGGTTAGAGAAAATATCTGCTGTAGAAATGTTTAAATGATATCTGCTTGAGACTTTGAAAATTACCCCCGACTCTATGCCATCTCTGATTAGGTATTTATGTACTTTCACCTCCGAGAGAAGCTAAGTCTGAAATCAAATCTTAGTATCTACTATCTTATTGGAGAGTTTTAATCTTACTAGGGGCAGGAATTTATTTGCAATGAAATAGGAAATAAAGATGATTTTTCCTACTTCATTGCATTTTGGGAATAACAAAAAAACAATAGATAAAAACAAAACATTTCGTGTTGTTTTTCCTATCATTTTGTTTTGGGGCAGCCAAAAAAAGCATGTTTAAAAAAATATACCCCAGAATCCCCCCCCCAACCCTTAACATTTATTAAAATATGGAGCCCCTCCCCCCCCTCCCCGAACCTCCCAGAACTGACCAAAAATCCCTGATGGTGCCATTTTGCTAATGGCAGCCGCTGGCCCGGGAGTGGGAGGTCGCTCCCGGGACCCTTGCTAATCCACCAGGTATTTTTGGCGAGTCTTGGGGGAGGGGGTCAGGAGGGTAGGCTGGGGTGGCTCCACCGGTGGGGAGCTGCATATTTTTACAAATGGGAAGGGTTGAGGTGGGTTATGGTTTTTGTTTTGTTTTTTAAACAAAAATGAACTCACAACCCCTCCCCCCCCCCCCCCCCCCATGATCTGGAGGTGGCCTCGAAATAGCCCACCTCCGAAATGATGGGGATGGGGAGAGTGGGACTGATGGAGAGGGGTTGGAGAGGGGGAGAGACTGGCAGAAGGGAGCGAGAGCGGTGTGTGGATGTTGGAAAGGGTGGGAACCTCCTCTGTAGAAGATTCTCTGTCAGCCCCCATCGCCCTCTGCACGTAAAAGGTGGTGGCAGTCAGGGCACGAGCTCTGTGAACAGCGCATGGCCACAGCTCCTTTAGTGGCCCCAATCCATCCTCGAGAGCAGGCTTCCCGTTCAGTATACAAATCTAGGTGTGTGTGTGTGTGTGGGGGGGGGGTCCTGAGATCGCATGCTAACTCGCAGGCTCTGCATCGCCGCCGCCGGGAGGGAGTAGCACAGTCGATGGTTACAAAGGGGCAGCGAAACAGACCCCACTGGCATGCGGCGAAATCCTCTGTTTTTTGCTTCAGCTTTTCCTTGGGTCCCCTCACTGACCTCCTCCCTGGTTTTTCTACTTCAGTTTTACCTCTTCTGCTTTGTTTTCTCTCCTATCCTCGTTTATTTCCTTTTATTCTTTCACCTGTCCTTTATTTTTTCTCGAGTCTCTCTCTTTCCTTCCTTCCTTCTGGATCTCATCTATAGCTTCTTTTTTGTTGCCCTTCATCACTTCCTCCTGTTTCCCTGCTCCCTGATTCGCTCTTCATTCTTCCCTATGACTACTCTGTCCTACCTTGCTGTTCTGATTTTTTTTTTTTCATCCCCGAGTCACAGGCTCTGGACATCCATCGTCATGGTATCAGGCTGCGGAAGGAAAAAAGCTCACATTTTCTTCCAAAGCTTCCTCCGCTGCTCCCTTAGACCATGGCCAGGTTCCCCTGCTCTCCCGCCCCCAGCAGTACATGCAGACGCATCATGCTAGGAGAGCAGGTTCAGCTTTGGATTGTTAATGAAGGGATTTCTCGTATTGCAGCGCTCAGCACTTATGTCAACTGCTGTTACTTATAAATTAACCTCCACTGGAAATACCCTATATGTACTAGTAAAGTAAGTCAATACTTCCCGAGGAGACGTGCTGTGCTAAAATATAATGCGCGCCTTCTGGGCATCTGCCAGAACATATGAGATTCGAAGGCAGTCATGTACAGAAGGGATTTTCGGTGGGCTCCTGGCAGCCTTTGTTAATTATTTTATGGAAACAAAGTGTTACCTCCCCAAGAGGAGCAAAAGCCATTGAAAACCCCTTGATTAAAAATAAATAAATAAATAAATAAATAAATAAAAGGGGTAACACTTCACAGGCCTAAGATAATAACAAGAAGTTCCACGCAGAGCTAACAGCGTTTACTTTCTGGGATGCACATGCACATCTGCACATTATATATAGAACTGAAAAAAAAAAACCCCAACAATATCCCAGTCAGGAAATGGCTCATCTCGGAGGTCCTGACATTCTCTGAAAAGCTGGTGTGAATAGGACAGCAAACGCAAATGTCATTGGGGTGGGAGACAAAGGGTGCATGTGCATGGCAATCTCATAAGTCTTTTTTTTCCCTTTGGAAAGTAGTGTTCGGGTAATTGCCAGGTTCTTGTGATCTTCTTAGTGTTTGGTTAATTGCCAGGTTCTTGTGGCCTGGATTGGCCACTGTTGGAAACAGGATGCTGGGCTTGATGGACCCTTGGTCTGACCCCAGCATGGCAATTTCTTATGTTCTTATGAATCATGAAATTTCAAGCAAATATGAAATTTCAAAACCTCTCTTCAGCAGCAGTAGAATGAATGATCTGGGTAAAATCTTCAAGAGTATCACCATTTGCCACAGTGAGAGCAGCTGAGGCTCTTTCCCTTGCTGAGTCTCATGAGACAGAAACTAGCTGGCTATTAACATTTCAGATCCCCGATACGCGGTCAGTTCCAAACCTTTTCCTCACTACAAGTCAACTGAGTACTACTAAGCAACCGGTCAAAGCTATTTAGGCAGTTCCAATACCTTCAGATTTCCTTTTTAAATGCAATATGTTAATGGTTGAAGATATGGCAGCTGGGATTCAATGCCAAGAAGTGCAGAGTCATGCATCTGCGGTGTGGTAATTCAAAAAATCTATGTGTGATGGGGGGTGAAGGGCTGTTGTGCACGGAGCAAGAGAGGGACCTTGGGGTAATAGTTTGGTGTCTAGTAATCTAAAGATGGTGAAGCAGTGTGACAGCTAAATCCAGAAGAATGCTGGGCTGCATAGAGAGAGAGGAACAGCCAGTAAGAAAAAGGAGGTGGTGAGGCCCTTGTACAGGTCCTTGGTGAGGCCTCACCAGGAGTACTGTGTTCAGTTCTGGAGACCGTATCTAAAAAAGAACAGAGACAGGATGGAGGCGGTCCAGAGAAGGGCGACCAAAATGGTGGTGGTGGGGTCTCCATCAAATGACTTATGAGGAGAGGTTGAAGGACCTAAATATGCATACACTGGAGGAGAGGAAGTACAGGGGAGATATGAGACAGATCTTCAGATACCTGAAAGGTTTTAATGATGCACAATCGACAAACCTTTTCCATTGGAAAGAAATCAGTAGAACTAGAGATCACGTAATGAAACTCCAGGGAGGAAGACTCAGAACCAACGTCAGGAAACATTTCTTCATGGAGAGGGTGGTGGATGCCTGTAATGCCCTTCCAGAAGAGGTGGTGGAGACAAAAACAGTAAAATATTTCAAAGGGGCATGGGATAAACACTGTGGATCCCTTAAAGCCAGAGGATGGGAATGAAGTAAAGAGTGCATGGGGGTAACTTGCTGGTGTGGTGGTTACTGCCCTTAACTAATAAGCCTTCATACGGTTGATACAACTCCATCATTGCTCTCTAACGGCAGGGGGAAAAGGAAAAGGGGAATTGGACTCAGACAGCAACCAACAAGGACATTGAATTTTACAGTCTGGGAAAACAAATAAGCATGAGCGTAACTAGCTGATGTGGCTGCTACTACCCTTAACCAACTTGCTTGATACTTTTCATGTAACTCCAACATTGCTCTCTGCTTCAACAGCAAGAGGTAACAGGGAATTGGACTCAGACAGCAACCAACAAGGGCTCTCACTTTGATGGTCTGGGAAACTGATTAGTATGGGGGGGTGACCTGTATGGCGTGGCAGATACTGCCATAAGTTTGCTGGGGAAACTGGATGGACTGATTAGGTCTTTTTTGCCATCATTTCTATGTAACCTTTTTCTTTTCGCTCAGGTACTACAGGCCATGAGAGCCACAAACCAACCAGATGTTAGAGGTATTCCAATGCGTACACATGAAAGTACTGTGCATAAAAAGGGTCCTCTGCTCCTTGTTAAGGGGGACAAGCGAATCTCTTCTTGGTTTTATCCCTTGGCACACATGGAGATATAATCTTTGCAATCAATGAGGCAAAGCCAGGACTGGATCCGTTTTTTTTTTTGTTTTTTTTTTAACCTATGTCATGGAGCTATATAATCACCCTAACCTGAGATAAGGATAGGATTTAAATTGCACACTATAGCAGAGATTGCTCCATATTAGTTACATTTGGTATTGTAGGCAGGGCTAGGCTCAGCAGTTTCTTGCCTCTTAATTACTAGCAGATATATATATATATATATACACACACGAAAGTGCTGCTCCTATAATGAAGAGAAATCAGAATATCCATCCTCTCTCCTTGCCGCGGTTTATGTCACTGGTAGCAGGTAGGCTAGCCCGGGGCACTTTTCTGCTGACACACACAGCTCCAGGGATGGAAGAAAACCTTGTAAAATAAGTGGGGGGGAAAAAAAAAAAATCTCATGCTCGCTCCCCGCCGTGGCTCTTAAATTGTATGAAACTCAGCTGGCTTCCATTATAATCAGATGGTTACAAAGTAGCCCAGATGAATAAAATAATCATAATAATAATCACAAAGGCTTCTGTAACTTAATTGACACAAGAGGATTCCATCCCAGAATCCTTTGGGAGATTTTTTTTTTTTTTTTAAATGCTTTTTCATTTTCCTGCCTTTCTGTAAGAAGCTGACTTTAAGCAACTCTGCATTATTTTCCCAGAAAGTGTTTGCATAGTTTCTGAGGCCCAGGGGAACGGAGACTGCCCTGTTCTGCACTATCCAGAGGCCGTTTAAACTTTCCGTGTCCCCCTGCGCCTCCCCCTCCTCTCTGGCCCCAGAGCATTCCTTCCGACGCAGCTCAGGCCTGGTTCCCAGTGGCCGCGGTGCTGGGGAGGGCTGGAAGCTGCATCTTTTCCCACCATTTTGCCTTTTTTTTTTTTCCCAGGAAATCTTGGTTTCCCACAGTAATATAAGCAACAGTTTTTTGTTTTGTTTTTTTTTAAACTGTGATCGCTTTGAAATTCCAGCACTTTCAATATCGTCCTGAACCATTTGATTCTGGGACACATTTACAACTTTTCAAAGTTAACCTCAACCTCCCCCGTCCCCATCCAGGTGCTTTTCTAGTAAGTATAGATCAGGGTCCGCATAATAAAGTATTGTACGGACTGCTTAATTCTGTGCTGTAACATACTGCTTTAATTCTTATGCCCAATTAATAAAAGGAGATAAAACCTTCCTTATGTATCTCAGAGACAGACCAGAAAGCAAAGGAGAAATAGGTAAGATGAAGGGAGAAGGTGGCATCGGTGAAGATAAGGACCGGAAAAGGGCAAAAACTTTAAATGAGTTCTTTTGCTCAATAATTGCAGAAGGAGGTAATGAAGATGGATGTTAGGAGGGAAAGTGCATCGATAAAGGGCCATGACTAGAAACCAAATTACAGAGGAGAAGGAGGAGGAGCCTGAAGTACTTAAACTCAAATGAGAGTGGATAAGGCCACCCCAAGATGCTTAGATGGCCTCAAGAAGTTGCCGACTACATTTCTTGAACCTGTGTTCAACTTGCCCTGGAAGAGAGGGGGACCGGAAAACGGCAGAAGTGGCTTCACCGCCTAAAACCGGGAGCAGAACTACAGGCCTGTTATTCCAGGGTCAGCTGTGGGGCAAAAACCCTAGGGAAACCCTCCTGAAGAAAAGGTTTCATGCAGCCCCTTGAAGCATGCTAGCACGCAGGACACCAAACCCCGCTGTTTCACAAAGAGGCGATCCTGTCGGCCAAACTCGAATGAGCTACCCCTTACTATATTTAACAAAAGTGGTGGATCGGGGAAACTGTGCTGGGTACTGCTGCCTACTTGTAAGACCTTTGGCACTGTTAAGCGGGTTGGATAACCCAAGAGCAGGCCGGAAAGTAGTAAATTAAATGGAGAACTGCTCGAGCAGAGGCCACAGAGAGCGGTGAGGAGCAGAGTCTCCCCGTCTGCTTTAAGCAAGTTTGCCAGTGGGGTTTGCACTGTCTACAGGTGATAAGGAGCAGAGCAGACACAGCAGAAAGCTTGCACAAAATGGAAGGGGATTTTGATATGACTGGAAAAACGGTGAAAGATTTGGAAAATGAGCTTCACTGTGGAAACCTACTATTAGTTTCATGGAAGGTCCCTAATCCCAGCTCCACTTGCTAGAGTCCTAAGACTAGGAGACACTTCCTGAAGCTAACTAAGTGCAAATTTAAAAAAAGAAAACATTTTTTTCCCCGCCAACCAGAATTAAACCACCCAGTTTTGCCCTGGCTTTGTTCCTCCTCCTCACTTCAGCCTTGCATAACTTGCCCCACCTCTCCTGACAGCAGCAACATGGAGGGGGGGGGGGTGGGGGGGGCAGCAGAAGAGCTGCACGGGCTGACCCTGTGGGAGCTCTGATTCCTCTCCCCAGTATGAGGAAAGAAAGGGGAAGGGGGTGGGGGGGGGGCCTCACCATTGGGGTCAGCATGCACTGCAGACAGGAGAAGGGTACGGCTACGGTGCAAGTAACTCTTTTATCTCTCCCCGCACTCCTGGTCCTCCCAGGCTCAGATTTACTGTAGCTGCGGGCGTCTGCCTGGGGGCCAGAGTCTGAAGGTGCCAGGCACCACGGTGTGAAGAGGCCAGCTCCTGTTTGGTTTAGGGCCGTGCCCCCCCCCCCCCCCAGTGCTGCCATGCGCTGCAAGCTCCCCGGCTCTCCAGTCCTGCACCTAGGGGGTGCCAATTTCTTAAATCCGGCCCTAGGCCCTGCCTGCTTCTGGTTCCAGGGCCCAGTGCTGCTGCTGCCACTGTTTCTCTTTCTGCCACAGTGGCACACGACTGATAGCATTTGCCGGGAGGCTCTACAGAAGGATCACACAGCCTAGCAGTCCCCCCCCAGGAAACCTGGGCTCTTTGTAACATTGACTCTCCCGTCCCGATGCTCCTCTTGGTTTCACTTTCCCCCTTGTCCGGTACAAAACAGATGCATACACTTGGATGTCAGTTATATTAAAGTTTTATGTTCTCTGATAATAATAACTAGCAAGATCGAGGCAATACTGACAGATATTCAGTTTCTAGATGGACAAGAACACTATACGTTTGCTACAGCAGTTAGCATAGAGCTTGACCTTTGACCCACCGTCCCAGGCAAAGCACAAATCTGGCTGAAATTTAGACTCATGCAGTGCCTTCTTATTAGGCATCTGCTTCTCTATCCAACCAATAAAAAGCATGAACACTGCAAAATAAATACATCTGTGCACTCCATATCACCTCTAGTAAGAGGAAAAGCAGCTATCACTCAACAGTAAAATCTAACGCAGGATCACAACCGCAATTCGATTTCTCTGTTAGTTGGATATAAAATCCAAACTCACTGTCAGCTTTAAAACAGGAATGCAGTAGTTCTGATAAGGGCAACCTACCAGAGTAAGGCATATAAGGCGAGGCATGAACACCCCTACAGACCAAGCAAGATTCACCTGGCAGTCAAACTGTGCCAATTCCGATTTCCGTGTTGCCAAAGTAATTCTAAGTCATGTTCAGCTCAGGCTTTTTAACCCATGCAGGAGATCTCCACCTGACCCTGATCAGCTGTGACAGGCTGATCGACTTCTGGCTTTGTCCCATTGTAATTTGAAATTGAAATTACAAGTCCATAGATGCCAAGGGATGAAATCAGAAACGAATCATCCTGTCAAGACTCCCATTTCAAGACAGAGACTCTTCTTGTTTTTCTGTGAAGAAAGTCAAACAAGCCTGCTCTAGAGATTCACAGCTGAAGTGACCCGAGTTAGTTATGAGCAGGGACTCAATTTTAGCATGGACGCCCATGCTAAAATGAAATGCTTTCATTGGCGCATCCTTCCCAAAAAGCATCCCCTCTCTCCCCTTCATCCTGTGAGAGCCGGACCCTCACACTCCACCTCTCCTTACCCGTGTCTGCCTTCATTGCTGGCCGGTTTCGGTCCAGCGGTTTGGGCCCTGTGGTGCTGGGTGGTCTCACGAGACTACGGGACACCTGCATGGTTCAAACGGTTAAACCTATGCCGGATGACAGAGGAGGCAGATGCAGGCAGGCGCACTCTAGCTTACTGGGAGGGGAGGGAGGTTAGGCAGCCAATGGGGCTTTGGGAGTGAGGACATGGGGCGGGGCATCAGTGGCCATATATGACGGTGTTGCTGGAAGAAGGGCCGAGGAGCTCCTGCGCCTGCTGCTCACTGCTCTTCCAATAGATCATGGAGCCACTGGCCCTGACTCTCAGGGTTTTGCGGGTTGTGGCTCTGACCTGCATTTCGTTTTCTGACAGAAATTGATTGGCACCTTCAGGTTTTTTGGCATGAATTAATTGATAACATGATAAAGCCGGGTGCTGGGTGCCTGGCTGGCTATGAGGAGGGGTTGTGGTAGGGTTATTAATTGCCCTTTTCATTTGAAATTATTAATCAGGAGCTAAAACCTAGAAAAGCATTTAATACAACTGTCTATAGAAATGCTTGGGTGAAGTGCATAAACCTGATACTTAAATTTTGGTAGCAAAGGATTTAGGAATGTGTTTGTTCTGGTTGTCCATTGGGTTCACTTCCTAAATGGGGTTACCTGTATGCTTTAAGTTTCTTGGACAGGCTAATCCAGATCTGGTTTTGCCTCACTGTATCTATGGGTTTGTTGTCCTGTTTTAAATCCATTGCTGCTTCCATTTAGGCCCTCATCAGCTACTACTTTTCTGCAGGAACTGCTGCTGCTGACTGGCTTAGGATAAAAGCATTCTGTTTCCAGCTCTCTCTATCTGTGGCCTATCACATCTGCTGAGTTGATTACAGAGGTGGGATTTGAACTCAGGTTTCCTGCAGGTTTCATATCTCTGGTTCAAGAACCTGCTTTTAACCCTTCCCCACAACCGTAAACTGGAATTTGCAACCTCAGTTTCCCTAAGAGAAACAATTATAAATCCCAGAATGCCATGCGGTTTACATTAAAAACTGGTTTAATTATTTGTTATGATTCGGTCTCTTCTGGTAGCCATATTTTTTTTTACCCTTTCTTAAATGCTTTCCAAACTAGTGGAATAAAGTATTAACTGTTCTAATTTACTACACAATTAAGAAGATAGCCCCAGGATTTTTGTTTCATGATCACTCTCTTCACCGCAGCTGCCACAAGCTATACAATAGCTCCAACTATTGTCTGGGGGTGGGGAAGGGGCTTTTCCCCTGCTCTGTGCTCTGAGTTCTACAACTGGAGATAAGAGCTCAGCTGCCAAATGTGCCTACAAGCTATAACACATCGTTTAGGATTACCCGCTGGGGGGAAGCATTACAGCATCAGGAAGATGTATTGCTGCCTGTTAAAGTACTAGTGGGCCTCTAATGAGCTTTGGTGCAGAGCAGAGAGAAAATGAGTGGAGACCCCCAGAGAGGCAGCCCTGCCCCAGCGATGTCTTTCTTGAGTACTGAAAGTCACTTCTGCTCACTCGCTCCTCTCATGTGCATTCAGAGGGATGCACAAATCTGCGGTCATGTGCTCATGTAGCCACCAGATTGGTAAGAGGTTGCCACGTCGCCCCATGTCAACCAAACAGACTGATCCAGCCTTGGTTTTGCCCTTCGCGTGCGGGGATTTACAGTGCTGGTTTTCGTGGGGAAAATCAGAACGGCAGCTCCATGCTTTCAATGAAGCAAATCCAGGACTGGCTCAGCCTGGTCAGTTGTCCTGAGGTGAGGTTACAAGTATCGGTGGGATTTCTGGTCCATCCTATGTTTTGCCGTGAGCGAGGGGTTCACGACTTCTGGGTGCGTGCACACATGCACAGCTTTACATAGAAACATAGAAACATAGAAATGACGGCAGAAGAAGACCAAATGGCCCATCTAGTCTGCCCAGCAAGCTTCACACATTTTTTTCTCTCATACTTATCTTTTTCTCTTAACTCTTGGTTCTATTTTCCTTCCACCCCCACCATTAATGTAGAGAGCAATGATGGAGCTGCATCCAAGTGAAATACCTAGCTTGATTAGTTAGGGGTAGTAGGGGTAGTAACCGCTGCAATAAGCAAGCTACACCCATGTTTATTCCCTTTACCCAGACTATGTCATACAGCCCCTATTGGTTGTTTTTCCTCTCTCCTGCCGTTGAAGCGGAGAGCCATGCTGGTTATGCATTGAAAGTGAAGTATCAGGCCCTTTAGGTTTAGGGTAGTAACCGCCGTAACAAGCCAGCTACTCCCTGCTTTGTGAGTGCGAATCCTTTTTTTTTTTTTTTTTTCTTCTCCCCTGCAGTTGAAGCTATTCTGGATATGCGTGAAGCCTCAGCTTTTCTTATTCCCCTGCTGTTGAAGCAGAGAGCTATGCTGGAAATGCTTGATGTATCAGCCTTTCTCTAGGGGGAACAGTGGTTGCAAACCTAGAATGGTAACACATACGCTTAAGAATATGGCGTAATGCAGTGTTTCCCATCCAACTCAACACCTGGGCTCTGCTCTCGGCATCCCTCAGCAACAAGAGACCACATGTAGGAGCTCCTTTCTGAGAACACGTATGCTTCTCCTTCCTAGCTAAAGCATGAGCCCTGGAGTGAGAGAATTAACGACAAGCAACATGCAGGTATGTACCTCGATTTGTGCAACACACACAATGCACACAGCACTTCCTTATCTTCTGAGCTGCCACCTTTAGGTACTTCTGGCCTCTGTTTTATCCCCAGGCTGAGTGAGACGGGGAGAGCTTCCAGTGAGCGCTAGATGTGACTCACGCTGTGTGTTGGGAGCAGCCGCAGTGGAGGAGCTCTGGCAGCTACATGCAACAGCCAAGGGAACTGACCGAGCTGGCTGCCGCATCCTACCGACTTGTCCCTTGTCCTGCACTTGTATACAGAGGGGACTGGCTCATTGTGACGGATTCATGTTTGTCTCCTGCCTCCCCGTCCCTTTGCTTTAACATTTGGAAGACAGATTAGATGGGCTTTAAGGGTTTCCCTGGCCCTTCTTCTGGCCATATGAGTTCCTTCTAGGGCTGCGCTGCCTCCTTCATGGAGGATGGTGAGGCGCACAACATTTTTGTTAATTTGGGCGTGCCTTGGGCTTGGAAAGGTTAGGAAACATTGGTCTAGGCCCACTCAAGTCCCCCGTATGGGAACAATGAAAAGCAGAAAAGAGAATATAACACATTTTATACATTTAAATTGTATATTGTTTAACCATTTCTATCCTCTCCTCTCTTCTTCCTTCTCCAAGTTCGGCCACCCCTGTTAAATGTAACTGTACCTTCGGTCACCACAGTTCTAGTTTTTATGTATTTAATGCACTCCCGTTCTATGTAAACCAGCAAGATATGTTTTCATGATTGCCGGTATATAAAAACTCTAAATAAATAAATAAAATAAATAAATTTTAAGGCTCTCCCCAAAATTCCACTGCAAACTATCCATAACCTCCACCAGTATATCTCCAAACCTGGTCAGCTCTCTCCTCCAGAATTACTAATAGCATAATATGAAATGAATTTATAATTGTAAAGGAGTAGGGTTAGAAAAACATAAGTTAACCCAGAATTCGCTAATAAAATGAGCAACACAATAATAATGGGCCTTCAGTTATCCAATTATTGATTAGGTAAATGTCACATCAGGACATCAGGTTCCCCTTTTCCCTCTCCTTCCTTTTCCAGCCCCAAGCTCCAATCTCCATTGCATCTTTCCACATTGCGTCAGATTCCTCTCCCTCATTCGCTCTCTTTTCAGGATCCTCCTTCTTCCACGTTCAGGTTGCTGTCTTACCCATCCTTTCCCCTCCTCTCCCTTCCTCCCTTTTTCCCTTTCCAAAACGTTGACGTTCTGGTCCCTAACGTTTTGCCGTGGAGGTCAGAGCCACAGCAATGACGACAGAAAGGCCCAGGGGGCGGTGCAGGGAGAGGGTGAGAATACACTCCCAGAGGGTTGCTGCTTCAGCTCTGCCTCATTGCGTGCATTTAAATAACATAGTAATGAGGGCAGGGAAGGACCACATGGTCCATCCAGCCTGCCCAGCAAGCTTCTTATGGTAGCATCTGCCCTGCCGTGCAGGTTTCATCCATGTTTCTCTTAAGGGTAGCAAATGTTGTTCCGTGCAGTTATCCCCCCCAAGCCTTATGATAAGCCATGGATCTGCAGCTCTGGTTTTCTTGAGGAAATTAATGGGAAAAATCAGAACTATAAATCCGTGCAGACAATGAAGTAAAACCCAGGACTGGATCTGCCTGGAGTGAGGTGGCAGCCTTAGCTCTCATTTCTTGCAGCTGCTTCTTCTATCCCACATGCACCCTCTCTAAACGGGATAGGACAAAGCCTTAATCTCCATGGGTAAGCCAGGCTCTAGTCTAAATGTACTTTAATTTTAAAACTTTATAATCCACATTTTCAGGAATTGTGTAAAGCGAAGCGCAGCAAAGTAAAACCAACAACAAATTAATCAAAACAATCCATCCAAAGCAGACAGAAAAATAAAATTACAACCATTAAACAATCATAGAATTAATCAAATTATCACACTGTAAATTCCAGCCCCTTCTAAACATAAAATAAAAACCGAAATACAGGTACCTAAATCACCTTAAAAAAAAAAAAAGGCCAGGATTTTAGTTATGGTTGAAAAATTGAATACTCAGAAATCTCTTTCAAACATATGAGGGCTGCTTCTAAAAATGAACCTTCTCTAGTCTTGACTTGCTGAATTATACAAGCAAAAGGAATTACCAATCTCCTAGCCTGACTGGAGCACAATTTGTGAGAGAATCAATAAAACTGCACCTTCTCGCTCAAATAACTTGGACCCATTTGGTTACTAGCACAAAAAAAATCCTATAGTTTGAATTAAATGCAAAGATTTAAAGGCAGCTAAGGTAATGTGACAAGCCAAGGTCCAGCACTTTCTCCAATGTCAACACTGTGTCACAATATGGGCAGCCAGGTTTTGAATGACCTGCAGGCGATAAAACAGTCACTTTGGAAGGCCCAACTAGACTGTATAGCAATAGTCAAGATGGCTTAAAGCCACTGCTTCCATCATCATGTTAATGAAAGCACAGCACTGAATATTGCTCTTCTAAGTAGCCTCAGCCTGGTCTCTTGGCCACAGAATGTCACTGTAGCATTTGACCTTTAAATGGGATGATGAGGAAGAAAAGGACAATAAGGGAAGCTATGCATGATAATTACATGGCAGAGTACCAGATGGCTCCAGGTCATCAAGGGCAGATTGAGCCAGTCCTGCCCCCTTCCCCCCCCCCCCCCCCCCCACACACACACACTCACAAACACTCTCGAGTGCATGCATTGGTGGTAAAAAACAAAAACAAAACTAGAACTGGATCATCTTGCCTCTGGTGGCAGGTGACCCTGCTTTGGTGGACACTGGCAGAGAAGGATTGAGCAGAGACATTGTACAGGGCATAACCACCAAAAGCTAAACACTCAACAATTCCTAGGAAACTAATGTAGCCCCTGCCTAATACTGTACAGGGACCTTCCATATAGTGGCAGCCACATGGGTAAAAACTCCAGGGTAGACATAGGCATGCCCTCCAGGGTGCAGTGGAAGTATGATTGCAGAGAGAGAGGAGAGAAGTAGCAGGAACAGGTAAATCCCATCCCACCCCATCCCTAGCTGGACAGTGCTCCTGGGAAGATTTATAAAGAATAGCCTTGCATGCTTTCTCATCTTTGGAGGAGCTGTCTGAAAGGACTCCAGAAAAGTAAGTCAAGTAGTGCCCTACATAACTCAGATAGTGCTGAAGTTCGGTGCGAGCCCAAAATAGACAGCTTTAAGCCAAGTGAAACCCTTAAGAGGAAGGCGAGAGGGCCAATCTGTTCCAAAGCACAAGGATCAGGCCCCCAAGGTGAAATTCCTCTGTGGCAGCGAGTAGAATCTAGCACAGCTAATGCCTAGGGAGATTGGTTTGGAATTTACTGTATTATCATAGCTTCTCTGCTCCACGCGGAAACCGAGGACTGTTCAACTCACTGCTTCCTGCGGAAGAGAAACCTGCTCAGTCAGCTTTCTCTAATAAATGAAAGTCAGACCTGTTTGGGAACCTCAGCAGCTGAGCACATCTGCATTCACTGAAAGTCAGAGACATGATTTTCCTATGTGACAAAGAGAGGATTTCCACCACACCATCTGATAAGAGAACAGATAGACCAATTGCATAAAGAATCCAACAACCACTCATAAACAATCCCCCTGGTACATGCAGTAGTTTAGAATAGAAATTGATTTTGTTTATTCCTACAGCAGACAAAAAAAGCACAGGACCCTGCACGAAGGCGGCAGAAGGAGCTTCATCTAAGGAACGAGTCCGCGAAGCTACATCAATTTCCCATCCTGGCAGACAGCTACAGACTCGGGCTTTGATTTTTACAGCCTATTTTTGAGTCTGTCATTTCCTACATTGTTGTGAATATTAAAGACTTGCCACCCGGCATTTTTAAAGAGCAACTCCTGAGTCAGACTTTCCTCAGACGCTTATGATTAGGATCTGAAGGAATTTCTGCCAACAAATTGTCACACTTGAAGCAGCATATGGAACAGGCTTTATGAGCTAACCTTGAGCACTTCCCTCAAAGTGCTGCTTCCTAGTGAGTCACGCTTCAGACTAAATATAGAACCGAAGTGCGAGAAATAGATACGCACTGTGCCGTCATGGCTCCTTGCCGTCCCCGTCCTCCTCCGCCACCAGTTGGTGGAATGTGCGGTGGGACCTCAGGTATTCCTCCTCCCGCCTGTCATGGCCTCCCTCAGCCCAAAAGGCATCCAGAAAGTCCAGATGCAGGATGGCAAATGCTCTTGCCTTTTCTTGTTTTAAGCCCGATCAAGGTTCCCTGCAACCCCCTCTCCCCCAACATTTTGTACCAATGCAGGGACAATCAGCCATCCGCCTTATACTCTGTACGTCATTGCTCTTCTGGTTGGTTGTAAACAAACCATTGACCAGAGCAGGGAGACTCACCTGGCTTTCAGTTTTCTTTTTTTTTTTCATGGATTTTTTTTTTTTTTTTAAGCTTGTTAAAATTTCAGGTACCTCTGACTGTTTCTGAAGGGGCTTCCGCCTCAAAGTTAGCCATCCTCTTTCGGGCTGCGCTACCATAACTACCTAGGTGGGAATCCCCACCCCATTCTTTTTTTTTACACTCCCCCCCCCCCCTCTGGCCCAGCCATTGCAGACATAGTCCTCAGCCAGGGCCCACAGATCGCATCTCTCTTTGAACCAGGCTGAACGGGACCCTGAATCTGGCAACCACTAAGGTGCTGCTCGGATGCTGGGACTCCCAGGGGGAGCAGTAAACGCCGCTTCTGAAGCAAGCCTCCAGCCTAGGCAGTCCAAGGAAGAACCCCAGGTCTCTCCCACGGACGGCACAGCGCTGCCGCTGACTTGCTGGACCGGACTCTTTCTGCATGCTTTTCAAATGGAAAAGGGGAAAAGTGCACCACTATCTTTGCAAAACTACTGCTTAAGCTTAATAGCATATATTTATTCAGTCCTACCCAGTAATTTGCCCCAATCCCCTTCAGATTACATTCATTCTTTGCCAGCACAGTGCAGATGTCTGGACAGGCTCATGGTACTGTTAAATGGTTGTTCTTTTGTTTGGTTTATTCAGTTCATAATAATTATTTTTTTCTATCCCTGTATAATCTGACTTTTGCATTACATTATACCCTTGAGTATAACACAGAGCAAACTCATAGCTTTCAGAAAAATAAAATTGCTTTTGCTTTTAAGCATTTCTGAGAGCATGTACTGCAGTTGCACACACCAGGAGAAAGGGTCTCCAGCCTACTGTCACCTGAGTGGCTACTGACAACCTCAGTGCACATCCTCCTGCCTCCAGTTCAGGTCCCACTGCTGCAAAGGCTGTGCAGAATTATACCCCATAGCACCTTTCCTTGGAAAAGGCCGGGATACGACTGGTCAGGCACTGTAGGGCCTCCTATATCATTCCATGCAGTGAGAGACATTTTACTGAGTTATCTGTGAGCTCACCCACCGGCAGTGCTCCCACATCATGTGAGACACTACTGGGGTATCTCTGCCAGCTCACCCACAACTTCTCCTCAACGACAAAAGCTCCCATGGAAGACAATGGGCCTAAACTGCACCAATGACCTGGATTCTTCCCCCGCTGGGGGGAGGGGAGCAAGATTTTCAAGGCCCTTGGAGTTTCTCTGGAGATCATCTTCAAAATCTTCGGTAGTAAGGACAACTACTCTCAGTTGTGATTCACAAATCAAATCCTTTCCTGGCAACCTGATTAAGGAAAAATCGCGGCTAGTTTATGGTCTAGTGTACATTGATTGCAGAAAAACAAAGTCCATTAATAAAGCCCACAATCGATAGCCATGCTGCACATCTCTGGCAGTAGGTAGGTACTCTTGGTCAGGAAAGCCCTCCCGGGTCGATTCTGGATGCAGCTCTTTGAAATCAAGTAGGCAAAAGCAGATAAGCCTCTGACTGATACTCCTCTCAGAGAGCAAATCTATGGGGTTCCCTTTCCTCTGACGCCCGACAAGGATGAATCCCCTCTTTCCAATTCTGTAGAAATCTTTTCTGGGACACATGAGGTAAGGAATTACCTTCCCTCTTCCTTTAACTCTCTTCTCTGGTTCCTCAGCACAAACTTAGGGATCCAACCATGGACCTCAAGTCAAAACCTCCCAAGACCTGAAGGCCTGAGCACTCTGACCATGGATCCCAGCCACTCTCCTAGGACAAGAAGCAGGCAATCTTCTCCCCATGGAGCGACCATCCCAAGAAGAATGATGACCGCTCCCTTTAAAGGGAAGCCTGAGCCGCAAGGGCACACGAGTGTTGTTCAAAGAATGACACCTTCCACTGGGAAGTGTAAGCACTCTGATCTCACCCTCAGGTCCGAGACTGTGAGAAACAGTGCTGGGACACCCCCCCCCCCTTACACAAGACAGTATTGGTGTACCTGGGAGTTTACATGGGCTGTGCTCCTACATCATTACAGACAGAGAAAAACACAACACTTTACTGCTGTATCTGTGAGCACACCCATGGGCAGTGCACCTGCATCATGAGAGACACTTTACTGGAGTATCTGTGAGCTCACCCATGGGCAGTGCACCTGCATCATGAGAGACACTTTACTGGAGTATCTGTGAGCTCACCCATGGGCAGTGCTCCTGTATCATGAGAGACACTTTACTGGAGTATCTGTGAGCTCACCCATGGGCAGTGTTCCTGCATCATGAGAGACACTTTACTGGAGTATCTGTGAGCTCACCCGTGGGCAGTGCTCCTGCATCATGAGAGACACTTTACTGCTGTATCTGTGAGCTCACCCGTGGGCAGTGCTCCTGCATCATGAGAGACACTTTACTGGAGTATCTGTGAGCTCACCCGTGGGCAGTGCTCCTGCATCATGAGAGACACTTTACTGGAGTATCTGTGAGCTCACCCATGGGCAGTGCTCCTGCATCATGAGAGACACTTTACTGGAGTATCTGTGAGCTCACCCATGGGCAGTGCTCCTGCATCATGAGAGACACTTTACTGCTGTATGTGTGAGCTCACCCATGGGCAGTGCTCCTGCATCATGAGAAACACTTTACTGCTGTATCTGTGAGCTCACCCATGGGCAGTGCTCCTGCATCATGAGAAACACTTTACTGCTGTATCTGTGAGCTCACCCATGGGCAGTGCTCCTGCATCATGAGAGACACTTTACTGCTGTATCTGTGAGTTCACCCATGGGCAGTGCTCCTGCATCATGAGAGACACTTTATTTATTTTTTTTATTTTTGGCTTTTATATACCGATCTTCTTGCATTGGATACAAATCAAACCGGTTTACAGTGAAACAACTGAATACTTGCCATGGAGCAAATTACATAGAACAAAAACAGTCAAAAACAGAAAAACAATGAGTAACATAGGTATAGGAGTTAAATTATTTATTTATTTATTTATTTATTTATTTATTTAGCATTTTTATATACCGACTTTCCAATAACAGAATTACTGATCAATTCGGTTTACATTCTAAACAATAACATTGACAGGTAAATGTCTTACAATGAACAGGTCGATATAACTTGGATTAGTATATATGGGGTTAATAACATAAGTAAAAGATACGGTGCCTAATGTAGGCTAAATAAACAGTTGATAGTTATGATACTGGGTTTTGATATTAGACTATATTAGACTATATTAGACTATATTAAATAATATCATATATTATATCATATATCATATATAATATCATATATAATCATATAATCATATAATATCATATAATATCATATATAATAATATCATATATTAGACTATATTAAATAATATCATACAACAAAAACCATAACAATGCAGGAGATGAATCAAGGCTTAAGATTGCACTTTACTGGAGTATCTGTGAGCTCACCCATGGGCAGTAATCCTATATGGACATTTTACTGGAGGGAGCTTTCCACTGTATCTGTGAGCTCTCCCAGGGGCGCTGCTTTTGTTTTGTAAATAAACCCAAAAAATGAACTGAATTTCATTTGTTTTTAGTTTAGTTTAGTTGTCTTATTACACCACCTTTCAAGCTAATATCAAAGCTGTTTTCCTTTCATTTAGTTTAAAATAGCAACCAGTTCCGCTTCACCTCAAGCCCCCACACTAAATCTGCCAATCACCTCCCCCCCCCCCCCCCCCCCACCGATTTGTCCCTACCTTTCCCACTCCAGGTCCTCCCCTTCCCCAGCTGACCCAAGACTGGTGCCAATTTAGAGTACAGACCATAATCCAAACACTTGCCTCGGTTCAGTCAGTGCCATTTTGAATCATAGCACCAGTGGGGAAGGAGGAAATGGGAATTGCTCCTGCTCCCCTTTGGGACCCCCATGGCAATGGGGTAAGAAGCAGGGCTGGGAAGAGATCTTAGGGAAAACCATGGGGAAGTGGGGTTTTTTTGGTGGACAGGTAAAATCCGCTGGAGGTGGGGCTAGCAGCCATGTTTTAGGGTTCACTGCCAGTAGCATGCACCAAAATATATAACGCAACTAAACCTTCCATCCTCCACCCCTGCCCCGCCAACAAAACAAAACCATAAACCCCTGCACACCCCTAACATAGAGTGAGAGAGACTTTGCTGGACTATCTGTCAGTGGGAGTGGGCAGTGGGAGGAGTGTCTGTGCCTTTACTGGGGTGTCTGTGAGTTGCTCTTCGACGATGCTCATATCTGTAAGTAATTCTAGGAAGCACCTCCTGCCGGGAGGTTCTGCTGCTGGAGGTCTGGATGTGTCTCCTCGGTGTTCTTAACGTTATTCTCCATAGCGCTCCGTTTCATTGGCGGTTCCTAGACATCGGAGCAAAATTTGTGCTCCCCTCCCCTCAATGCTCCCCCACCCCACACACACACAAATATACCAAGGCCTATAAAACGACGGGGAAGGAAAACGTGAACGCCGTATGGGGGAAAATGAATTTTTCAGAAAAAAAAATTTGCTACTGGTTTTCTCAGCATTAAAATGTTTTGTTTATTACACTCTCTGTTTCCCCTGAGCTACACTAGCCTTCTCCTCTACTCTATCTGCAGTATAAATATTAAAAATATTATGTTTTCTCCACCAGCCATACCCAATAACATCCTGTTCACTAAACTATTGAGTTTCGCTGGGGGGCAGGATAAGAATGTGCAGATCTAATGACAACATTCATCACCAAGCGAGCATGGAAGAAGGAGAAAAAAAAAAACCCTTCGTGTTTTGTAAATTAGTCATAACGTCTGGCAGCTCAGATCTCACAAAGCACACCAGGGTAGCAATATTACAGTTTATTGAAAACAAAAGAAAAAAAAAGAGAATGAGAGAATGAGAATGAGAGAAACATCACCGCGACAGAATCTCATCTCCAAGCTGCAAAGCCAAATGCTCCTGTGGATACAGTGATTATGATGATGGTTGTGAGATACGGTTAGTGTTCTGCTTGGGAAAAGCGATATCTCAATATCTGAGAATTCAGAGGACTGCTGTGGCTAGACCAACTAGGGGAAAGGCTAGCTCATGGGCTCTGTAGCTCCTGTAATAACAGGCAATTTACAGCGCGACCAAGACCACTGTGAAGTTTGACCATACAAAATGGCACTGGCCAGGTTCAGGTCCAGCCCTGAGCTATTTTGTATGGCAAAAATGTACAGTGGCACCAGCTGTTTATTCAGAGTCAGGAGTAGTTCCGGAGGACTGGAGACGAGCAGATGTGGTTTCTATTCATAAAAGTGGAAGTAAGGAGGAAGCTGGGAACTATAGGCCATTTATTCTGACCTCTGCGGTGAGCAAATTAATGGAATCGCTGCTAAAACAGAAGATAGTGCAGTTTATGGAATCAAATGGATTGCAAGATCTGAGGCAGCATGGTTTTGCCAGAGGTAGATCTTGTCAGAGGAATCTACTGCTGTATCATGAGAGACACCCATGGGCATTGCTTTATTTATTTATTTATTTATTTATTTGTTTGTTTGTTTATTTAAACCTTGGATTCCGAACATATCCGTATGTTCATGGCAGATAACAAGGAGAGTTCTAGATGTAGTGTACTTGGATTTCAGTAAGGCTTTTGACATAGAGTCATATAAGCAACTTATAAATAAATTGAGCATCCTTGGTATGGGCCCTACAGTGACTAACTGGGTTAGAAATTGGTTGAGTGGAAGGTGAGAAAGGATAGTGGTAAATGGAGTTCTCTCCGAGGAGGGGGTGCATTACTAGTGGTGTGCCTCAGCGATTGGTCCTTGGATGAGTTCTTTTCAACATTTGTGTGAGTGACATTGCAGAAGTATTGTCAGGAATAGTTTGTCGTTTTGCTGCTGATACTAAAATTTGCAGCAGGGTGGACAGCCAGAAAGCTATGGAAAACATTAGGAGAGATCTAGTGAAGCTCAAGGAATGGTCTAGAGTCTGGTAGCTAAGAGTGAATTCTAAAAAAATGAAGAGTTATGCATTTAGAGATGCAAACTCCCAAGGAAGAGTGACCGTATTGGGGGTGAAATTATTCTAAGCATGAAAGAAAAGTAGGATCTGGTGGTGATTGTATTTGGTTATCTTAAAGTGGCCAAACAGGTGGATAAAGCAACAGCAAAACCTGAAAGATGCTTGGGCTGCACAGGAAGAGGAGTAGCAGAAAAAGAGAGGTGATATTGCCCTTGTGTAGGTCCCTGGTGAGACTGCACCTTTAAAAGAATATAAACCAGTTAGTCAGTCTAGAAGGTGGCTACAAAAGTGATCTTCTACTTTTCTTTCTAAAGCATATGGGGACAGACTCAAAGATCTAAACATGTATTCCCCAGAGGAAAGTCGAGATAGGGGAGATATACAAACATTTAAATACCTCCAAGGTTTCCAAGCATAGGAGGTGAGCCTTTTTCAATGGAAAGGAGGTTCTACATCATGAGGTCATGGGATAACTCAGGAGTAATCTCAGGAAATATTTCTTTGCAAAGAGGGTAGTGGATGCATGGAACAACCTCCCAGTGGAAGTGGTGGAGACAAAAACAGTATCTGAATTCAAGAAAGCAAGGGATAAATACAGGGGATCTCTAAGAGAGTGATGGGAATTGTAAAGCTAAATCAGTTGGGTGATTGAGCAGGATAGATAGGCCATAAGGTCTTTTTATGCTTCTATAAGAGGAACTGGAGAAACAATTTAAGAATTTTGGGCATTCCTGAGGGAATGTAAGCTGGTGATCTAGTGACATTTATGGCGACATTTCTGCAAAATATACTGGAAATTCAGTTTATTAAAGACTTTGAGACTGAAAAAGCACATAGAGTGCCGTATCAAGTTAATACCAGAAACAAAAAAAAATCATATCCTGAGATTCCCTCAATTATTGGAAAAGGACAGGGGACTTGTACTATGGGGAAGAAAAGAATTTTGATTGTCGTGGATCTAAATAAATTCACAGCACAATAAGGGAAACACTTTCTGGCAATATGAGAGCAACCAAGAAACTTAAAATGAAGGATTGGATTGTTCTGTCCAGTAGGTATGAAAGTCACTATAAATAATAAGACCTTTGAGGATCCTGAAGAACTGCAAAGTTATATTGATTGTCTTTCAAAAAACACAAACAAAAAATATCACTAATTTTATGTATTGTAATCCTGGCTAAGAGAACACATGCCAATTTTATTTTTTGCAATGTTAATCTAAATTCTTGATTGCAGCTAGACTAACTGTACAAAGTCTTTGAGTTCCTGAGAGACTTAGGAAGAATTACAGTGAGTTGGTTCATGTGAAGCTTGTGTAGTTTGAGGATTTCGTGTCTGCAGGCAGATTTGTTACTGTGAAGTCTGATGGTTCGTGATAATTAACCATGAAAACAAAATAGAGTCCTGTAGTACCTGTATACAATGTGAAGATCCTCCATTGAGTTCCTGGAAATTATAATGGGCATGCCAAGAACACACTATCTTACGGCTTCCTGTACAGACCCCACACCATTTTGGCTGCCCTTCTCTGGACCGCCTCCATCCTGTCTCCATCCCTTTTGAGATACGGGCTCCAGCACATAGCACAGCACCAGGGGCGGATTGGCCTATCGGGGGATCAGGCATCCCCCGGTGGGCCGGTCACACTAGTCACGTGGTCTCTCCTGGGCCGGCCTGGGTGGCGAATCCCCAGGCCGGTTTTCATCAGGAATCTGCCGCTGCACAGCACTCCAGGTGAGGCCTCACCAAGGACCTATGTTGGGGCATTATCACCTCCTTTTTCTTACTGGTTATTCCTCTCTCTATGCAGCCCAGCATCCTTCTGGCTTTAGCTATCGCCTTGTCACATTGCTTCACCACCTTCAGATCGCCAGACACTATCACCCCAAGTTCCCTCTCCCAATCCGTGCACATCAGTCTTTCACCCACCATCCTATACAGCTCTTTTGGATTACCACTCCCCAAATGCATGGCACTCCACGTAACATTTTTCTCTTTTTACAGAAGGTTTCATTTACCATTAGACACCATCTCCAGTCAGTCAAGCAATTTGTAATCCACTCCACTACCTTGGCGCCCATTCCCAAGCTTCTCATTTTAATCACGAGCCTCCTGTGCGGGACCGTATCAAACACTTTGCTGAAATCCAGGTAGGTCACATTGCACACTATTCCTTGATCCAATTCTCTAGCCACCTAATCAAAGAAATAAATCTGATTTGTCTGACGGGACCTACCCCTGGTGAATCCATGCTGCCTTGGGTCCAGAAACCCACCTGTTGGTAGATGGTTCACTCTCCTTTCCTTCAGCAGAGTTTTCATTAATTTTCCCACCACCCAGGTGAGGATAAGTGTCCCGTGGTTTCCAGCCTCCTCTCCGCCACCAAGCTTGTGAAGCAGGACCACAACTGCCTCTTCTCAATCTTGTGGTACCACTCCAGTTTCTAGCATTAAACTTTATAATCATCCCCTAAGAAATGCTTTATAAGGGTTCCACTTCATAGCGGGTAAAACCTCACACGAATCACTGAATGAAAAATATTCCACAATTACCCTTTTCACTTGATCTACCAAATATGGATCCCACAGAAACCTAAAAATAAAAGTGCCAAATTAGATGAGGTAGACTTACATCTTCCCAGCTTAAATCTAAGGAGATTCCAGCATAATCTAATATAATGCTATAGATTTCTGCCTGTAATAATGAAGGCATAATCATTTTGACTATCAGCTAGTCTAGTACATATTTGATTAAAAAAAAAAAGAAGAAAAATATATGATCTCCATCTGTATTATGGAAGATCCTTAATAGGTATAAAAACCCTCTCTCCCTCCTGATTAAATCATCTTTAGAGATTTAGTTTGCTTACCTGTTTACCTGTTTGTTTAGATCTAGATGTATTAAGCATTTTTCCCATAAATATAAAATAAAAAAACCCTTAGTACTTTTAGCTTTTATACTGATTGATGTCCATTCCTATAACAATTAGGGGTGGGAACCTTGAAAAAATTCATTGTGCTTTTGTTTTCGTTTCAGGGTTGGGCCATTTTGGGTACACCCCTGTATTGTTTTTGGTTTTTTTTAATTTGTTGTGCTTTTTTGTTTAAAAAAAAAAAAAGCTTTTATCCAAAAATTGAGCCCCCCAACCAGTGGACCCACCCACCCTCCTGATTTCCTCCCCCCCCCCCCCCCCCAGGACTCACCATAAACACTTGGTGGTCTAGCGGGGGAGCCTGGGAGTGACTTCCTGCTCCCAGGCCAGTGGCTGCCCTCTTTCAAAATGTGGCCAGCCACCCTTTGCCCTTAACTTGTGATGGGGACTGCCCAGGGGGTTGGGGTGGGTTCTGGGATTTTTTTTTTCTTTTAAGCTTGCACTTTTTAACCCCTTCCCCCCCCCAAAAAAAAACCCAATAGGAAAAGCATCATGAATTTCATATTTTTTCCTATTGTTTTTTGTTTTTCCCAAAATGCAATGAAATAGCATATACAGATGATATTTCCCATTTCGTTGCAACCGACTTCCCAACCCTAATAACAATAGGTATATCCCCTGAAGAGGAAATATAATTTAAAACAATTTGAAAGAATTCTAGGGAATTTACTGCTAGGACATGTTCACTTACAAAACGTATTTTTACAATACCCATGAGATGCATCATCTGTTACCTACCTCCCTTCAGATCTGATGTTTGAGGAATCAATTTAAGGTTTAAGGATTTTGCAAACAAGAAAGATAGTCACTCCATTTTCAATTTCCCACTGCTGGCAAAAAGGTACATTCCTTGAAACACCTTTTCAATTTTAGAAATTCTTTATAAGACATATGTCTCTCTTGTAAAAATACTACATCAGAGTTCTCCTTATTAACATTATTTTATATCAGCTTTTATTTGGAAGATTCGTCCCATTCATATTCAGAGATATCACTTTTAATTTAGATGCAGGTATCATTCCCATATAAACTTATAGTTCTTGATTTCTATCTAAATCAAATTTCATCCTGGATGATAGAAACACAAATGGTACAACCCTGCTTTAGTATCAGCAACTAACATACACACCAACTGCTTGTGATTTCTGCAGTTTATGTCTCCCAGAACAAATGTGAACCCCTTCTTGCACTGGATCCTACTTGTATAGACCAAGGAGCTATGATAAGTTAATTTATAAGGATAATGAGATTGCCCAATGATTTATGGAGTACCATTCCAATCTGAATCCATCAGAAACTATTTATAATAGTCAGCGTACTAATTCATTTCTCAACATATTGGATCAACCAATTAAATCTGGAGGAAAAAGGTAATTTGGACTCTACTTTTACAGGAAAGAAAATTCAGGAAGACATTACATCTCTAACTCCTTGTAAGTCACTGGGACTGGATGGTTTTACAGTGCTGAGTCTCACACACACACACATACACACACACACACACAACTATAGCAAGATTCAATTTCCCAGAATAAAGATAAGAGCGCCTTTGCCAAGGCATTGGTAGTATTGAAGAAGCCAGGTAGATTCCCGCTGCATACTCTAAATTGCAGGCCAGTTTTATTAGTTAACACAGACTGTAAAATGTATGCTAAGATATTGGCCCAAAGACCAAGCAACGTCATGAGAAGATTGTTCCACATGGATCAGTCACATTTTTTTAACGGGTTGTTATTCCACAGATAAGACAAGTCTATTATGTAATATACCGTAGCAAGCTAAAGAGGTGAGGGCTCCAACTATTGCAAATTATTTATTAGATGCTGAAAGGGCTTTAGATTGGGTGAAGAGGGAGCATTTATTTCAAGCTTTAGACTGATCTGGTTTTGACAAATCTTTTGTTCAAATGATACATTCTATGTATGAGGCCCCTAGAGCAAGGTTATTGGTAAATAATATATTTTTTTTTAGATTCCTTTATTTGGATAGAGGTACTAGACAGGGATGTCCCTTATCTCCACTTTGGTTTAATTAAGCAGTAGAAGCTTTAGCAATTGCTCTTAGACAAACTAAAGAAATTAATTAGCTCAGTATAAATGATATTGAATGTAAATTATCCCTTTATGCATATGATGCATTAATCTATCTAAATTAGTTAAATGTTTCCATTCCTAAACTGTTAGACACCAGTGCCTTTTTTCGCGTTGCAAAATCATATGGGAACTGTTCCTCCCACATTCTCCTTCACCCGCCTCCCTAATATTCATTGTAGAAAGACTCATTTGCTTTCCTTACTGATTTCAGTGGAAACAGGAAGGGATAAAGCAGTAGGGAGAGATATACCATAATGATTTAAAAAAAGACAGTTTCGATTAATATGGGGACATTTGGATGTTTGCTTCAATAAATTTAACATGGTCACTATTGTACTTATAATGGTATGGAGGCAGAGGGGGTCCCCAGGATTGTATTACTGCCCTTACCTCTACCTGAATGTAATCTGCTTTGAAGTGCCTGAAAGGCCTAAAAGAAATTAAATAAATAAATGACGTGAAATGCCAGTGCTAGCAGGTAGTTTTTCTGTAGGTGATGATGCATATCACCATTTGTCAGATGCCTCTATACCTTCTCTCTATTGATGGCCTTACTGCAGTGAATTTATTAAGCAAATGTAGGTCCTTCCTAACTATAGTGTCTGCATACCAGGGTTGTCTTGCACTATTTGCAAATAACATTAAAAAAAAAGCTCTGAAATGTAATTCAGGCCAAAAACAGCCCCTCCCCCCCCCCCAAAAAAAAAAGAACCAAAAAAAAATGTTTGCCCACATATATCCTGTTTATTCAGGATGTAGGCACAGGTGGAATTCCACCTATCTAATAATACAGAGGTTAGTAGAGCAATGGGCACCCATGTCTGTGTATGCTGAGATTGGTGTGAATCACTTGTGGGGTGTCAGGATTGGTTACACAGGTGGTACAAATCTTGAAGCCCTTCATGCATACCACAGAGGATCAGAGTTCAACAACAGCCACACTGTGAGAGGTCATCCCCATAATATCCTAGAGGAGAAGTTACAGGAACTGGGACCGGGACCAGAGGAGTTAGTACTCATGGATTCCTTGTAGCTGCAACTGCAGAATTGATTCAAACCCCTCATCCATGCTGGCCACTCTGTGTGACCCATGGTTGAAGGGCAGTATCACTCTCCAGTCTAACACTAACTTACAGGAAGAAGATGTTGGTGGATAGGGAGCAAGAATGGCAGTGCCAGAGGCAGGAGGAAGTAGGGATGTAGTAGAGGAAAGAGCAGGCTCCCCACACAGTCCTGAACATCAGCAACATTATGAAAGCTACTACTACTACTAATACTACTACTACTTCCCCCACCATTATCCACCAGACCCCTGCCACAGGCCATAGTTTCAGTGGTTGGCAACAAAGACCAGTATCCATCACTAATCCCTCGCCTCCCAGACCTCCCAGACCTTAGCAGAGATCACAATCACACAGTACCTTGGAGAGTCCATTGAGGTCATAGGCACAGACCTGTTGATATTCTAGGCACACAAGCCTGAAACCTGGCTGGACCTCATCAAGTTCAGCTAGCATTTCCTTTCCTGTCCACCAACCAGAATGCCTAATGTACAGGTACTCTGAATGGTAGGGACATCGTGAGTCCGTACTATTCATAGCTGGCACCAGAGTTAACAGAAAAGAGTCTTCCTAAAGATAAAGCTCCCTCTGCTGGGTTTACCTGAATGTCTATGTGAGTGGCAGAACTGGGGGTTCAGCTATACCAAACCATTTACCATACTTTTTGGCCTCAGCACCTTGCTGTGTTGTTGCAGGTGCCACTATCACAACTTCTGCCCAGCTTGCTCCTGGCTGCCCTGTTTTTCTCTTGGTTTTACTAGGGTCTTTTGGTCCCAAAAAGAATAACTTTTTTTTTTTTTAATCCTTCTCCTCCCTTGCTCCTCTCTGGATCCCTTGGGATCCTTTGCCTGGCCTATTCCTCCTGCCCTGCCTCTGGGTCAGCTCCTTGCTGTGCTGTTGCTACCCAGCATGTTCCTCCTGCCCTATGCCTTTTCTCATTACACTGGGATGTTTTGGCCCCAAGAAGAAAAACACAAAGCAAAGAAAAACCTTATCCTTCCTCCTCCTTCTAGGAATGTTTTGGGATTCAGAAGATTTGCTTGTTGTTGCTGCCCACCACCAAGCCTGCTCCTCCTGCCCTGCCTTTCTTCTGGGTCATCACCTTGCTGTGTTGTTGGGCCACGGTTACTGCCTGGCCTACTCCTCTGCCCTGCCTCTCTGTTGGTTCAGCACCTTGCTGTACCGATGCCACTCCACTCTCCACTCTCCACTCTGCACTCTGCGCCGGGGTTGCTGATGTCACGCCTCTTCAGGCTGTACCTTGGTGTGTTCCTGCTATTCCCTGCCATACCCCTCGTTCTATGCCTTGGGGTGTTCATGCTACTGTGCCTGCTGCCATATCTCTCCCTCTATGCCTTGAGATTGCTCATGGCACTGTTTATGCTGCTTTTTCCCTTTCACGGTGCCTTAGGATGTTCATGCCACTCTTGTTGGTGCCCTTTGACAATCATTTGATATATTGGAGTATCCGTTCCCCCCCCCCCCCCCCCCTTGTTTTGGAGCCCTGAGGTATTTGTGTCACTGCTGTTGATCCTTTTTTGCTCTTCTTTTGGTGCCTTGAAGTCTCCATGCCACTATGGTTCTTGTGCCATTCGTTGTGCTGCTTTGCTCTTTTCTCAGTACCTTAAGGTGGTACTGCTTTGACCCTCTCACAGTTCCCTGGGCTCTTCATGCCACCGTTGGTGCCATTTTTCCCTGCTTGTGAAGTCTGCCTGCAAGTTTTCTGAAAGCTGGATAGAAAACCCCCCCAATATTAGAGTGCAAAATAGGATGCATTGCTCTTCCCATTGACTTTAATGGAAACAAATAAACGGTCTTGGAAACCAAAACAAATGAAATATGGCAACCCACCTGAAACCACAAACCGAATCCAAAACCTTTTCTCTGCACATTCCTAATTTCAACGGTTTGACTAACAGCCCCAAACTGCATGGAGACTAAAATCCCTATTAACCCAAGAAAAGAGGAGTGCCCGTGAGTGAACAAAAGGAACCCTTGATAGTAAGAAGAGGATCTGGAAACTGAATGTGTCTCTCCCCCAAACAGAGCAGTCTCTCTAGAAGACTAAAGAAAGTCTGTTAATTAGAGCTTTTCATGCCTTCTGTAGCACCCGATCTTGTGAGCATTTAGAAAAATCTAAATGCATCACCGTTAACTTTTAATATTCTGATAAGTCCCTGTACAGTGCCCTCCTATATCACATTGCTAAGAGGGAGATTTGGAGGCGAGACGAAAGTAATATTATTTTTCCATCGAGATGTTCCCCTTTAACCTAGAGATGCTGGCAAAACCTTTGACTGCGGCAAGAAAATTTCGTGGCAACTGACAGATAGAAGGCCTCTTTTGCCTCAGACAAGAATAAGCCTTGAAGCTACCAGTTTATGAAGGGAACAGCAGCATGCCAAGGTGTTAGCAGGCCTCTCTCTAGCATCCAGGGAGGGCGTCCGGCAGTAAGTGCCGTCAGTTGCTGTGATGAGCCAGAGAATGTAGCTTGCACCTCAGATCCGGGGATCGGTTTACACCCATCATGGATGCATTACCACCTGCTCCGAAAGCTGTATTTAAAACACATGCTTATTACTACTAGGGGATAATTACTGCTAGCATGAGGCCCGTATTGGTGCCAGTAATTTTGTGAGGAGATGCTCTCCACATCTGATGGTGTTTATTCAAAAACAATCACAAATTTAAACTAGTACATGTGGTTCATACCAGCAGGAGCTGGGTAATCATCCTATGGGTTTGTGTTTTTTGGTTTTTTTTTGGCTTCCTGGTATACTTATAAAGTTTCACACGTACAGCCCACATGTAAGTTAACATTGCTAACTAACCTTTATTTTTGTGAGGGTGAGAAGGAACCAACATGTCTCTCTGCTTCTCTAAAATATTGATCTACCTTGGTACATTTCAGGAAAAGATCAGGGTTCTTTCTATTTTCCCTAAAAGTCCCTCCTTTAGGTATTAAGCATTGACATACGGTCAGAGAAAAATGTTCCAAGCCATTTGTCTGGGTAAGTCACCAAGTACCTGAGTGAAGTGGATTGGCTAAAAATTGCTCTTCTCTGCCTGCAAAGTACTCGCCAGCTTTCGCAGCTCGTGCACGATTTGCCGCGTTAAAAAGAGAATGTTCCTGGAGGTTGTGCTTAGGTCAGGGCAGTAAAACATTCGATTTTTTTTTAAATATACGCACGCCATTTTGACCCCGCTCGGCCCCCTTGCCAGAAACAGGAGGTGCAAGGCATGCGAGCAAATTTAGTGCACGCACTTTGCGGCTGCAGATTTTCACGAGAGGAAACATTGCGGGTAGTTTTCCCCTTCGTAAGTTAGTTGCAACGTACCTGGACTAAAACTGTCCGCGTACAGGACAAGCAAACAGAGCAAAACGTGGCACCTTTCCTTCATCACAGGCATTGAATATGAATGCCCTCCTCCCATCAGGCCCACTTTCACGCTTTCCCTGTGAGGTGAGACCTAAGGACCTAAATATGTATGTGCTACTGGAGAGAAGAGGGAAGCAGGACAGGGACACTCAGATACGTCATAGATATAACTACCGTGCAAGAAGCAGGCATTTAGCAGTGAAAAGGAAGTTCTATGACAAGGGAGGGTCATGGTATGAGGCTGAGACAGACTGCAGAAAAACATGCAGGAAGATATCCTCATAGAATGGTAGAAGCATTGGAAAGCATCCCAACAGAGGTGGAAGAGTTGGTATTCAAGAAAGCATGAGGTAAACACAATGAATTCTTAGTTACAGAGGGAGTGAGTCTAGAGCCAGAGACCAAGTAGGGTCTGTGGTACTGCAACAGAAAGGGAACATGGGTAGACTGGATGAGCCTTGTGATCTTTGTCTGCCACCATATTATGGGGGTAATTTGCAATACCATTTACGAGCGTAAAATGGGGGGGTCTGTGTGCATAAGTCAACTTCAGCGTAAACTTACAGAGTGAACTTGCTCTGAAAACACTTAGAGTTGAATTTTAAAAGTGGGACATGCTTTGAAATCGGGAGATGGGTGCACATCTAGCACTGGCACGTGCAAAGTGTGCCACCCTATTTTATAAAGCAGGCAGATGTGTTCAGATTTCACATCAGAAGAAAAAGGGGCGTGGGGTGGGTGGGGCTTGGGCAATCTAGGTTGGGGCCAAGAGCTGTGTGCACAAGTACCTGTGTGCCTGGGCGCATGCCCAGGTCTAAGGCCGCATAATTTAATTTTACCTTTGCAATGGATAAGGTATAAGTAAAAAAAAAAAATACAGGCATATGTGAGGGGTTTGAAGGATCTGGGGTAGCTGGGGGGATTGCAGGTTGTATAACTGTGGGGGGGGGAGGGGTTGGGAGGACCTAGCAGAACACTGAGCAAACTGGTGGATGAACTGGTGAAACTGATTCACAGCTGGACACGTCTGATTTAAAATACAAGCAGTTGCACGGCCGTAATCCGATTTACGGTGCTGGGCGTGTACAAGCTTAAAACCAGGTGCACACATATGTGTGCCTAGGCTATTTTATAACATGCCTGTGTACTGTCTCGAGTAATTGCCTTGGTGCACGCACAAATAACTTGCACAAAGTTACTCCTGCTTTAAGCTTGGGCGTGTCAGCTTAGGCACAGACTTTTGAAAATATAAAGCCAGAGTGTAAGTCCTATTCCTGCCCCCAATTCCTTCCCAGAACATCTATCACTGGTGCACGTTAGAGTACATGCATCGTTGGATTGCACGTGTGCTTTTTTATCCACTGGTCCCTAATTGATTTTTTGAAAGAGCAACTCACGTGCACAAAACTGGGTTTTATGCACATAAAATGCTTTGAAAATCAACCTCACTATGCATTATTTTTAGATTGCTTTTTTTTATTATTATTATTATTATTTATCCATTTCACTTCTATTTCCTTCTTCTTCATTGTTTCTGAGTGCCAAGTTTTTACGATTGATTTCTTCAAGAAATGACTACAAAACTTTAAGAGAGCAGTGATCCAGAAATGGGACAAGGTGGATTGTCTCATTAGACAGATTTATAACTTCCTATTATTCACTTTCTGTCAGTGGCGGGCGGGAGAGGATAGAAGGATAGTCACGTTCCCATCCAGCTGCATTTCCTTGCTTCCTCTGCCTCCCAGCTCTCCCTCTTCTTTCCCATCTCATTGCTTCCTGGGCTACAGGAAGAAGGATCAAAACAGGTCATGAGAAAAATAAAACTGAGAAAGAAACTTACCGACAACATACATTTTCACTCTACTAAATATTCCATTCAAATGGTCTTTATCAGGCAAAGACCTTGAGCCAGTACTTTTGTAGCAGTTCACATACATTTGCAATTTTCAAAGTATGGCATGCATGTTTGCTTAGAGTTGCACCTGCTGATCTGGGCGCAGGTAATTTTGGAGGAAATTTACATGTGTGCTTTTGAATATCCAGAGACGTATGTGCGTTAAGGGGGTAATTTTCAAAGGAGTTACGCGCATAAATGTAACTACTATTGTAGCAATTTTCAAAAGCCATTTACTCACGTAAAGTGCACTTATGCGAATAAATCCTATGGACGATTCAATGGCATATATTGTAGCAATTTTCAAAAGCCCACTTACTCGAGTAAAGTGCATTTACATGCGTAAAACCCAGATTTACGCATGTAAATGCTTTTTAAAATCCGCCCCTATGTGCGTTAAGCTCTGCCCCGGGCACACCTCCACTCAGTCCATGTAAATTTTTGGGCACACCTGACATACACCAATTCATTGGCATGCATAACGGACACGCGGTTTTTCTAACAGAATAACATAGTAATGATGGCAGAAACAGACCAAATGATCTATCCAGTCTGCCCAGCAAGTTTCTTATGGTAGTAACTGCCGCTCCGTGCAGGTTACCCCCAAGCAATTTATTAAGGGTAGTAACTGCCGCTCCGTGCAGGTTACTCCCATGCATTTTGTTAAGGGTAGTAACTAACACCCTATGCTGGTTATCCCTAAGCCTTATGTTAAGGTTAGTAATATTTACAATGCAAACCAAGCAACTGTCCAACCCATAACAAAATTACTGCGAGCAACATTTTTACGGGTGAGGAGGCTTCTTGATAATTCAGACAATGCTGCTTGTGAACGTGCTTTGCTATTGGACTTCACCATAGAAGCAGTCCTGGGCTTTTTCCCTAATGTCTGCGTATCAATACCCCGGGACCGTAGAAAGTCGGGGCCCAGCATTAGCTGTCATCTGAATGCAATTTCTTCAGCCAAAGCCTTTGAAAATTAAATTACTCTACCTAAAAGTTAAAAAAAATAAGAATATATAAATAAATATATACAAGGGAAAATTATTGTCATTCCCTGTCTTCCTGCTCAGGGCTCTGCTTTTGTGTCTAATTCATGTAAAATTGGCCTTTGTCTAGGGCGAATAATATATGCATTTATGTTCAGCCCAAGTGGATGTTATCCATGGACAGGAGCATCCCCAGCTGTCGTTGCTTGGTTCTGATGTCCAGAAGCTCGCTATTCAGAGCACTCCATGCTTTTGCAAATTTTGGAAGCGACGGCATTATTATTACCCCAAGCTGTGAGCTGGAGGTAGAAGGCAGTGGCGAGTGTATCTCGGATAGGCACACATACTCTGCTCATCACATATAAAGCGGTACAGAGAAGGGCGACCAGGAAGGTGGAGGATCTTCATCGGATGACGTACGAGGAGAGATTGAAGAATCTAAATATGTACACCCTGGAGGAAAGGAGGAGCAGAGGTGATATGATACAGACTTTCAGATACTTGAAAGGTTTTAATGATCCAAAGGCAACGACAAACCTTTACCATAAGAAAAAAATCAGCAGAACCAAGGGTCACGATTTGAAGCTCCAGGGAGGAAGATTCAGAACCAATGTCAGGAAGTATTTCTTCACGGAGAGGGTGGTGGATGCCTGGAATGCCCTTCCGGAGGAAGTGGTGAAGACCAGAACTGTGAAGGACTTCAAAGGGGCGTGGGATAAACACTGTGGATCCATAAAGTCAAGAGGCCGCCAATGAAGAGTGGGTGACTCGCCAGAATGATGGCTACTGCCTGGACACAATACCCTTATTCAATAAACATACACATGGTTACTGTGACTCCAACATCACTCTAAGCTTCAACAGAAAGAGGAAATGTGGGAAAAAAGGATTTGCACTCACAAAGCCGGGAGTAGCTGGCTTGTTACGGCGGTTACTACCCCAAACCAAATGTGCTTGATACTTCACTTTCGATGCACATCCAGCATAGCTCTCTGCTCCAACGGCAGGGGAGAAGAAAAACTGATACTTCACGCATACCCAGCATAGCTTCAACGGCAGGGGAGAAGAAAAAAGGATTCACACTCACAAAGCGGGGAGTAGCTGGCTTGTTACGGCGGTTACTACCCCAAACCAAATGTGCCTGATACTTCACTTTAGATGCATATCCAGCATAGCTCTCTGCTTCAACGGCAGGGGAGAAGAAAAACAACCAATAAGGGCTGTATAACATAGTCTGGGTTAAAACAAATAAGCATGGGTGTAGCTTGCTTATTGCGGCGGTTACTACCCCTACTACCCCCTAACTAATCAAGCTAGATATTTCACTTGGATGCAGCTCCATCACTGCTCTCTACATTAATGGTGGGGGAGGAAGGGAAATAGAACCAAGAGCTAAAAGAAACAGATAAGTATGAGAGAAAAAATGTGTGAAGCTTGCTGGGCAGACTGGATGGGCCGTTTGGTCTTCTTCTGCCGTCATTTCTATGTTTCTATGTTTCTATGAAACAATAGGAAAAGGTTTACAATTGAAATTAAGGATTGTGTGGAATAGCAAGCCAGCACCTCCCAATGACCTCTATAGGGGGCTTTCTCACCTCACAGCAAACTCTGCATACAAAAGCTTTACCTTTTTTCAGCCCTGCAGTCACATCTGAAGAAGGAACCTGGGGGGGGGGGGGGTCTCCAAAACTCATGTACTACAACATCGTTTTTTTTGTCGGTCCTTTAAAAGGTATCGCAAGCTACTAGAATTTCATTATTAGCGCCTGATGCATGTTGTACAGTAGTAACAGTGAAGAAAATTAAGCATAAACATGATCTATCAACAGAATCATTTCACTGCACAGTATGTGAGTTACATTCTCAGTTTGGTAGGCATAATTGACTTTGACTCTCTTGTATACAAAAATCAAATATTTGTGAAACACGCTCACAACCCGTTTTTCTTATTCGTGCACTCTGTACTACACACACACACACACACACACACACACACACACACACTTTCTCCAACTTTGGCTCTCTCACATGCACATCTATCCTCACCTCACCTCACCTCAGGATGATGAAGGTTTTTCAATAAACTGAAATGTCGGTGGCCTGGTATATACAGCATTAATATAAATTGTTGTTCTTTTGTTTTTGATTTTGGCGTGCCCAGGAACTTTTCCGTATAACTATGGCGCACTGCCTGCCCTTAGGGGTAGATTTTTATAAGAAGCGCGCGGGCGTACTTTTTGTTCGCACAACCCTGCGCAAACAAGAGTACGCCGGATTTTAATAGGTACGCGCGTATCTTTTAAAATCCGGGGTCGGCACACGCAAAGGGGGTGAACATTTGTCCACCTTGCGCGCGCCGAGCCCTACGTGCGCTGCCCGTTCCCTCGGAGGGAATTTTTTTTTGTTCCCCCCCCCCCCACCACCACCTTTCCCTCCCTTCCCCTACCTAAACCACCCCCCAGCCCTAACTAAATCGCCCCCCCCCCCCCCCACCTTTATTTTAAAAGTTACGCCTGCCCGGGCCGGCTTCCGGCGCGCCAGTCCCCGGCCCGGGAGCAGTTTCGGAGGCCTCGGCCACGCCCCCAGAATGTCCCTGGGCTGGCACCATGCCTCCGACACCCCCCCCCCCCCCAAGCAAAGCCCCGGGACTTACGCGCGTCCCGGGGCATTGCGCGCGCCCAGCCTATGCAACATAGGCTGGGCGCGCGCAGGGGGAGGTTGGGGCCGGTTTTCGGGGGGTACGAGCATATCTTATGCGCGTACCCCTTTGAAAATCTGCACCATCCCAAGGCCTGCCCCTGACAATATGTGTTCCACCTCTGCTTTCTTGGTTTCTAATTATTTACTAGCTAGGAGATCTCATGACGTCTGATATTTGGTTTTGTGCAAAGTAACTCCATTATACCCTTAAATGAAGATTTTAATAAACTAAAGCAAAAAAAAAAGAATACAAATAGTAAAAGAAAATAAGCTTCCAGCACACCCTCTGCTTTAAACAAAATAGTACAGAGGATGGGGGTTTAGAAGCTGCTGACGGTGAGCACAGGGGAGGAACTGACAGGAAACAGAGAGGATTTCTTTCTGATTTCCGGCATCACAATCCCACTCTCTCTTTTAAAACTCTTCTGATTCATGTCGAATCCATAGCTCCCATTTTGTTAGCATCAGGATAAAAAGAGAGGAACATCCATTCCAAGTTCTTGACACCTATTCAAACTACTCACAATGCAGTGTAATATACGTGCGATTCTCTCTCTCTCTCTCTCTGCTGGATAATAAAGGATAAACTGCAATAGTAAAATCTAACATAAAAAAGGAAAAGGTCTGGGTCCCATGAGTAAAGCTTTTGGAAATCTGGATATCTTCTTGCTCTCACGGAGCGGTAAAAGAAACAATCTGTTAAAATATGGCACAGTTTTCCCACAAACAGAGAACAGTTCTGCCTCTCCATGATAAAGTATGTTTCTGAAGTTTTATGAACTGCTGGAGCAGCTCTCTGATTTTATGCACCTTTTTGACAAGAGATAAAAATCTGCTCTCCGCTTCACGCCTGACACTGTATGCATGTCAAGCCACAGAAAATCCAGAAATGAAATGGAATAAGCCATGGTATTTACCTGCAGAAAGGCAATCCTCAGGCAAATAATTGCCTCAGGGAAGCTTATACCTGCTCTAATAGTTACCTCGTGTTTGCTCGAATCCCGATTCAGTGTTTAGCATGAAAGCGGAAATATCTAACGGTATTCAATGGGGCACATGTGTGATCAGAGAAACTCTAGGATATAAGGTCTTATATAAATGCAAATTACAATTATTCATTATACAGCTGTAATTAGAAAAAGTGAAATTATTCAGTTCATTGGAAGTCTAAATAGACCTAACTGCTTAAGCCATGGCGACGGGGAGGCAACTGTGAGAAGAGAGGTTGATGACGTCATGAAAATGCAGTGCGCTCAGTGAGAAAGGGAAGCATACAGCAAATCTGGGGGGGGAGGGTATAATTTGGTACCTTTTTTCTACTTTATTCTCCATCCCCAGACAACTGACCCAGTGTGAGGCGTGCTCCCCGCTGGTTGCTCTCCTCCTGGGAGAGAGGTTGTCTCAGCGGCAAACATTCGTCTTCCCTCCCTTCCAGGGCCTGAGCACATCAGTTCCGCGCCGCGTCCGAGCCCCCGCAGCTCTCGGGAGACCTGACCCCCCCAAAGCTCCTGCACTGCAGTGCACGGGGCTGAGCTAGCGCCACAGAGCCAGTTCAACTGTTATTTTAACAGAGAACACAGATTTTACTTCTGATCCAATTTATAAAAAAACAGTTTAATGGTATCAGTAAGTAACGTGGGAAGGTGGTGGAGATTCTGCCAGTACGGTAACGCCTGGCGTTGGTAATGCATACAACTCTCCCATAGGTGCTGTATCCCAAATGTACATGACATCCAACCTTAGTTTAAAGAAGGGAATAATGAGCAGGAGCAAATTTAAATCTGATTTCATCTAAACTGCGAGGGTTTGGATAATCAGAACTGGACCGTATACCGAATGAGATCATAAGGCTTGCCTTACTGGGTCAGACCAAAGGTCCATCAAGCCCAGTATCCTGTTTCCAACCGTTGCCAATCCAGGTCACAGGTACCTGGCAGGATCCCAACAGGTCTGTTGGTCAGTTTAAACATTTCTGGCTGATTTGGGCTATAGCTATTCAAAATAATACATAAAATACTAATCTTCAAATACTTTGAATAGATGCATCTTCGAGTTCTTAGAAAGCAGAATGGGAGATGCGCATGGCATCTCACCCAGAATTAAATTTATTTAAAGGAAACCAGCTAAGCCGTTGGATAGGGATGATACTTTAATATGTACATTTTCCACACTGCAAAATTGTCTTCCTCAGGCGATGTAGCATTCTTCAAGCACAGTGTCTCACAGAGCTGCGCAGGCCAAAGATTTTCTGTTCGTTTCATTTCAGCTTGTTTCAGTGGATATTTTCATTTCTTTCTGTTTTGTTTTGTTATGGTATTTTTTTGGTTGGTTATATTTTTTTTGCCTCCTCAGATATCCGTGCATGCGTTTCTGCAGCTGCACACACAAAAAAGCTGCTACTACTGATTTCAGTTTGTGAAAAGTGGCTTTTTGATTCCCGCCATGCTGCAGGGCTGCCAAGGAAGTTTAAAACACTCCCAACATTTGGTAGACGAATAAACAAAATCAGCTCTACTCACTTTGAATAACTGAAATTTGCAAATAGTTGCATGAATCTCAAGTGGTCTGAATAAATCTGAATTTAAAAAGAAATTAGTTCAATTTGTGTCAAGTTCTATATGATGCAGGTTACCTATTTTAAGTAAAATATTCATGGCTCCAAACCTGGATCCTAAGAAGAGGCTCATATTTCTCAACCCCCTCTCTCAACCTGCTTATAGCTCTTCTGTCCCTCTTCTCCTTTCTAGCCCTTCTATCAATCTTCCTCATCTCCACTGCACCTCAGTAAGCCTGTCTGTCCTAGACTGCTACTGCTCTCTGGTCCTCCATTGGTTAGACATTCCACAACCAATGGGCTGCAGTAGGAGGCGGGAGCAGAAACTTGGAGACAGGAACACTTCCTTCCTGCCTTCCTTGGCAGCCCTGCAGCCTGGAGCTCTCAGCACACAATGGGGACGATATAATAAGGTGCCCTGAAGCTGCCTGGGTTTGTGTGCACCTGTACGCACATCTGTATGGGCGTTTTCCCATGCAAAGCCCTATACGGGGATGTAATAAGAGGTTTTTGCATGGGGAAAAAGCGCGTACAAACACACTTACAGACCCACGGTTTTTCCTGTGCAAATGCCTGCTAAAGGCATGCAAAGGAGGTGATTAGCTAATCATAGTTGATGCAGGGAGCCACGCTAATGCTAATATGGGTTTTTTAATGCAGATTTTTTTACCCCCACGGTCAGGGAACGAGTTAAGTGTCAGCACTGACTCAGGGGCCTTTCTTCCTCTGCCTCAGACCTTGAGGTACACCTTGGGGGTTTTACAGCCACTCTTCTTGCTGTGCTCCTACCTTTTCAGTTTTTAATAATTGCCAGTACCACTGCTGCCATCTCTGCTGCTCCAAGACAGTCTTGGTACCTTAAGGTGCTTCCTCCACTACTCTGGCTATCTGTGAGGTTCCTTCCAAATCCCCTTCCCATACAGTACTTGCTGACTCTTGGTCTTTCCCTAGCCATCCATTGCTTTTCGCTCTGACTGCATCACTCCTTGGGCCCTTCTCTACCGCTCAATCTTTACAGTTTAGCACCCTACAGCACCAAAACTGGCTACTGGTAGGTTCAACTACATTCCTCCTATCCTACTCCAGCTATCTTCAAGCTTCTGTTCAAACTCCCTTCCCTTATGATACTTGCTGACTCTTACTTTTGCCCTGACCATCCATTGCTTTCCATGCTTCCTGTACCATTCCTTGGGCTTTTGATGTTATTTTTTCTCCACCTCAGTCCTTGATGTACACCTCGGGGCTTACAGCTATTCTTCTTGCTGCATTCCTCTGCTCATATTATGCCATTTTTTAATAATTGCCAGCACCACTACTGCTGTCACTGATATTTTAAGCCACTTTTGGTACCTTAGGGTGCTTCCTCTTCTACTCTGGCTGTCTACAAAGTACCTTTCAAATCCACTTCCCCTATGGTACTTACCAACTCTTGCTCTTGCCCTGGCTATCAAATGCTTTACACATGCCTTACCCACCCAGTTTTCTTCATTTCATGCTCTCTTGAACATTTTCTTCAAACTGGTCCCTGTGATTCTTGCAATTATTGGTCTCATCTGGTATTTAGCCTTCAATGGATTACACCACAGCAAAAGTAAAAGGCTACAGAGATGCAGATCTCAGATCCAGATTTGTGCTCCTCCATCATTACTGCTTCTGAGGATTCACAAGAGGAATTGTGTCCTGCATTTCCTGAATCACAAGATATTAAACAGCTAGTGGCTAAAGAGCATTTGATGCCTCTAGTCACTAGCATCTTAGTCTCCAGTGAAGGCCAACTCCAAGCTTGAACAACCAGTTACTTCACCTAATAACGTCAGGACTCCTCAGGGATTTCCTCTGGCTTCTCCCTCCCTAGGGCTTTCTACCAATTTGGTTGGTGCTTTTTGCCCCTCCTTTGGATCTCTGGGGTGTTCTTGCCACTCTGTGTGGCTGCTTTGTGCCTCTCATGATGCTTTGGGGCCTTCATTCCACTTTTCCCTTGCTCTCACCCTCTATCACTGCCTCTTTTGGTGCTTTGTTCCCCCTTCACGGTACCTTGAGATATTTATGCCACACCTTGTGCTATTTAACCCTCTTGTACAACCTTAAGGATTCATACCACTGTTATTGGCCATGTGGTGATGAGTTTTATCACTGTCTTACTCCTCTGATGGTGCCTTGAACTCCTGCCAGTGCTGGTATTATTTTAATCCATTGTGGGTCCTTGGACACTTCATGTCACTTTTGATGCTACATAGTCTTGATGCATTGGCATGCCATCATCCTTCATATGATATATATCTCCCAGTTTCATTGTAAATGATTAGAAAATTCCAATTTGGGAGCCCAAAATAAGCTACATTACTTCCCTCATTGATTATAATGGTAAACAACTGAACAAATAAAAAGAATAATTTTTTTTCATTTAAAATTAATGGAAGTGCTCTACAAAATGAATGAATGAACTGAAACATAAAAATTGGCCTCTGCACATCTCTAATCTGGGGTTCCATTGAACCCAGACTTCATGCCTACATGGAATAAGACAAATACCATACAATATTACATTTAGTGTCATTCTAATCAGATCCTGTCATCCACGTCTTATTTACATTAAGATGCAACCTATTTAATCTCAACTAGGTTACAATGTTGATGAAACATCTGTCTAGTTCCTCAAGGGCATCAGTTACAATTTGATGTTATTGAAATGTACAGCTGCACATCATCAGCACAGAATTGCTATGAGACCCAAAATACTAAATATCCATTGCTAAAGGAGCCAAGATCAACTCTTAGGAATTGCACATTCTGTCTCACAAGGAAGAGATTGATTTTCTTATCACAACCAGGGTCTTACCCATGGGGAATGACTGAAAACAGCTAAGTACTCATCCTCCAATTTCCAAAATTCATTAATCGTTTTAGAAGGGTCTTATGATTGATGGCTTCAAATGCTTCTTGAGATCCAAGTGGACCAACAGAGTAAATTCACCCTTATCCAATTCTAGAGTGACCAAAGCTGACTCAGTGGGAAATCCTGGTCTAAAACCAGAATAACAACTATCCAGCCAGTGGTACTGATCAAGAAAAAGCTGTAAAAGGACTGCTTTTTCTAAAACTTTTGCTTAGTATGATAAATTAGATATATACCTTTTATTACTTAAGCCTGCTGGGTCTACTGTAGATTTTTTTGAAACATAGAAATGTGGTGGCAGAAAAAGTACATATGGCCATATCTAGTCTGCCCATCCACACTAACTTCTCAGCTCTAGAGGCAGGGTTATACAGGGCAGGGCTTGCTGAGTAATGCAGCCTTCAAGTTGGTGGTTGGAGCAAGTGTGATCATGGCTCAGGCAGGATCCCTGCTGGTGGAGGCCTGCCTACTAGCCAGATTCATTACAGTTTCTTTTTCCTCCTACCTTTATTTTCCTAACAAATACAATATCTCGTTTTACGTTTGCCCTTACAAGATTTTTGCTCATTGCTCTTCATCTTCCAGCTAATGACTCCTTGAGGAACTTGCCCATTTTAACAAAGTTAGTTTACCTGAAGTTCAGAACCCACATCTTTGAATGAACCATCACCGCCTGTGCTGTAATACTGAATCATACCAGTTGATCACTGGATTCTGATGATCATCCACTAGGGCATCATAAACATTTTCCTCATTGATAAGCTCTAGGTCCAATATTGCCCCTCCCAAAAAGGTACCACTGCCAGTTGATGGAACAGTTCTTCCTGCAGGGAATCCAGGATCTCCCTACTTCTAGACAATACCACAGCCAGGATGTCCCAATCGACATTTCACAGATTGAAATCCCCTAGCAATAGCACTTCTCCTTTCATAGTCATTTTGTGAACATCCTCCATTAAATCTTTATCCATTTCTTCTGCCTACTCTATTAATATAAATAGATGTTCCTTCCATCTTTCTAGATTAACCCACAGTGTCTCCTCCTTACCTTGCAAGCCTTGTAGTTCTGTTGCTGTAATATTATTTAGGGATGTGCATTCATTTGAAATGAATGGGTCCTTTATGAGACTCCGTGCTTTCAGCTGTTACACGCCAAAAATTTGGAACAAAGTGCCATTATCTGAGCTTGGATGCATGCTAGGATAAAAGCTAAACCATGGCTTCTAATCCAGGTCTTCTTCCCCTAAAATCCACATCTTCAACCCAACTTCCTGCATCCTCTATGAAGGACTGTGTTATACATAATGGAAACACAACTCGGTCTTGAAACTTCATAAATGAGACTTCCTGTATTGGATCCCAATGTTTTGACTCTAAACTGTTCTATTGCCTCTCTTCATTTCAATTTATTGTAATCCATCTTGAGACCAACTTTGAGAAAAGACAGAATATCAAATGGTCATAAATAAATGCATAAATAAATAAATACAACATTTTTTGTTTAATTTATGCACTCCAAAACAAATGGTAGATGCCCAAAAATATAAACAAAAATGATTCTTTATGTTTCCCATTCAAGTCTATGGCCCATGTAAGAGTGCTGCAGTGAGACTGGAAATGGTAGCAACCACCAATGCCTGTGTAAGGCAGTAGCCAGGATGAAACTGAAGCAGGGGAACTAGGCAAGTTGAAAGGATGGAGGACCAATCAAGGTGAAGCATTGTTGAAACTAGCCTATAGCTAGCATCTGTATCAAGTGACACTGACATCCTCCCACTAAAAGATCTGAGCTTGTGCAAAGAAACTCTTTCTTCTTTGTTGGATTTCACAAGGAAAGGTTTTTCTTTCAGAGAATGAAAGAATATGTTTAAAAAAGGAGAGAGAAGAATTTTGGCATTGACAAAGGGCTTTTTGTTATCTTCACTGCTGCAGTCTCAGTGCTCTCACTGAGAGACAGAGGTACTGCATTAGTGCATTATGTATGTTTACTGGAGCAGGGCAGTAAAAAGCAGTGAACAAAAAGGAATTATTTGTTGTCTCATTCTGACTGTGCACAGTGCACTGCTGTGCTTATCTGCAGAGAAAAACAGATTGCAGTAAAGTGCAACCTTGCTAGATTATGCCCTGACAAGGGATTTTTGTGTATGTGCAAATGGTCAGTGAACAGTGAACATATATACAATGTGTATGTGTGTGTATGTATGAGATGTTTTTGCTTATAGTATGAGGGATAAACTGACAGCAGAGACTGAGTTTGTGTCACTTTCAAGCTGCAAACTGTGCTTGGCAAGTTGGCATTGCTTGCTAAGCATTGAAGTGAACTCAGTCTGTGAACTTGATTGCATGTGACATTCAATCAGTATTAGAGTGGTGCTGATGAGTGCTGTAGTATATCAATAAAGTAGCATTAAAACCCATAGTATCTACTTCAATTATATCATGCCACTGTGATCAAAGGGGAGAGGACGGAATGGCAGGTGTAGAGGACTGAGTTTTGCTACAGACTCATCCCAGCCTGACAGAAGTACAAGCATACTACTAGCAGTGAGAAAAAGGGAATCCTTCCCCTAAACTTAAAAAAGACTTTTTTAATCACAGAAATTCAGAAGTGAAAGCTGGCTTAAGCCATAAGAAATTAAAATTGGGAGAGCATGTGCCACAATCACCAGCTGCTCTCTCTCTCTCTTGCTTTGGAGCTGAAGCAAAAGGCAGGAGAGCCATCTGAAGCTGGCATAAGCAGGGCAGGGGCAAGACAGGGGCAGAAGAAGTGCAACACTCAAAATGAGCATTTCACTCCTCCATTATTACTGCTTCTGGAATAATGGAGGCACTATTTTTCCTTATTCTGAGGAAAAATCATGTCTCAGATTTCCTGAATCAGAGGATATCAAAGAACTAAAGATAATTTGGGATCGCTAGTCAGTAGCATCTTTGACTCCAGCGAGTAAAATAGTAGAGGCAGATGATACTGACAGGGCATTTATACCTCAGTAAAAGGGGAAGACCAATTCTAAGCCTGAATTGCCAGCCCCTTCCCTTAATGATGCCATATGGAAACAACATCAGGCCTCCTTCTGTGATTTCCTCTAGCTTCCCTCACCAAAAGCTTTGTACCAATTTGGTTGATGCCCTTTGTCCCTCATATGGAGCCTTGTGGTGTTCTTGCCACTTTGGTTGGCTGCTCTGCATCTCTCTTGGTGATTCAGTCTTCATGCCACTATTTCTGCTGCTTTGACTCTCTGTTACTGCCTTGGGGCTTTTCATGCCACTTTTGGTGCATTGTTCCTTCTTCATGATGACTTGAGCTGTTGCTACTTTTCCCTTTCATGCTGTCTTGGGGTGGGGGTCATGCCACTGTTGTTGTTGTTGTTGTCCTTTGCCCCTCTTTTAGAGGCTTTGGGTGTTCTGGCCACTCTTGCTTCGGCTTTGCTCCTTTCACAATGCCTTGAGAAAAAGGAAAAACAAAGCTGCTCACTTCATTGCTTCTAACCCATCTGTATGTGCCATATCCTCCATACCCACCTTTAAAGGACTGTCATGTAGTTCAATCTCCGTGATTTCAGGTTTATTATCCAAATCCACTCCAACCCTCAGTCCTGAAACTGGTTCCTTTCCATGCCCCTCCCAAGACCAGCTCTTTTTCCTTATCAGTTGCTCACTGACCTGATGAAATCCACTTCATGGGAGTGCTTCCCTGCCTCCCTTCTACATGTCGGTAGTCAGATGACCTAAGCCTACCTCCGCCTTCTGGGAGATGTATTTTCCAATGATAGTTCTAGTACCTTAAAGGTACCTTCTCTTTTAAAGTAACTTTGCTGTTTTCCCTTCTGTTCTTTGGGGATCAACTGTGATGAGTATCAAGGTATTTTATCACAATAGCTTTGCAAATATTTTCCTTTTTCCCATTTGTATACAAGTGTTTAATGTTTTATTTACCTGAGAGATTATTTACCCATTCCTGATTATCCTAGTTTAAAACCCTCCATACTTAGTAGATTTTCCAATCTGTTCTGAAAGACACTTCGCTCTGTGTTCAATAGGTGGACACCATCTCTGTTCAGGAATTCCATCCCATGGTCCCACATTCATATAATTGATTAGTACATCCCCCAAAATCTTTCAGGGACATGCTCTGCACCCATTCCCCATGCATAATCCTGCTGTGAAGAAAAGAAGAATTTGTGCATATTGCTCATCTGTTAGCATTATAGCAATTATTGGGGTCTCTCCTCTTACTGTAGGGAAAGCACCAGAAGTGACACATTTTCACAACTGAGGAGTGTCTGAAAGAGAAGAGTTCCTTTCCAGTGGAGAAGACTGTAGCCCAAAGGTTCCAAGTATTACATATTACATTCAGTACCTGAATGCAATCTGCTTTGAAGGGCAAGAAAGGCAAAATATAAATCAAATAAATAAAAACAAAATACTTCCAGGAAGGAAAGGATCTTGGTGTTCAACAAGGAGAATCCAAAGATGTATACATAAATAAGAAAATAACATAAGATATGCCATACTGGATCAGACCAAAGGTCCATCAAGCCCAGTATCCTGTTTCTAAAAGTGCCCAATCCAGGTCACAAGTACCTGGCAAGTACCCAATCATTAGATATAATTATCATAATAGCAGTTTATGGATTTTCCTCTAGGAACGTATCCAAACCTTTTTTAAACCCAGTTACATTAACTGCTGCAACCACATCCTCTGGCAATTAATTCCAGAGCTTAACTATTCGCTGAGTGAAAAAGAATTTTCTTCGATTTTGTGGTAAATGAACTACTTGATAACTTCATGGAGTGCCCCCTGGTCCTTCTATTAACTGAGAAAGTAATTAACTGATTTACATTAACCTGTTCAAGTCCTTTCATGATTTTGTATATTATATCCCCCCCTCAGTCATCTCTTCTCCAACCTGAACAGCCCTAACTTCTTTAGCCTTTCCTCATAGGGCAGCCGTTCCATGCCCCTTATCATTTTGGTTGCCCTTCTCTGTACCTTCTCCATCGCAATTATATCCTTTTTGAGATGCGGTGACTAGAATTGTACACAGTATTCAAGGTGCTGTTTCACCATGGAGCCCCAGTAAGGAAAAACCCTATGGGCCTTGAATTAGATACTTCTTTCTCCCCTATGTGAGAACCCTGGCAAGTCTCTGTACCTGCTCTTTGCCATGACTGTCCCAGTGAGCCCCCTATGCCCAAAGCAAGATCGTGGCAGGGTCTACACATGCACTGCCTCCTTTCTGTGCAAATCTTATCTCATGCATATTCATTGTGAAAACCTGACTGACTAGGTGTATCCTAAAGCCTGGGTTAAAAACTACTGGCTTTGAGCACAAAATTTGAAGGAGTCAAATATCTTGGTCAAAAGAAAGCTTGTTCCATGCATCATCGTAGAATTCCAGGGTCTCCCCTCTGTCCTTTTCTCCAATCTTTAGGGGTGAGATATCTCACCCCCCTATCATAAGAACTGTCAAGCATCAGAACATAAGAACATGCCATACTGGGTCAGACCAAGGGTCCATCAAGCCCAGCATCCTGTTTCCAACAGTGGCCAATCCAGGCCATAAGAACCTGGCAAGTACCCAAACACTAAGTCTATTCCATGTTACCGTTGCTAATGGCAGTGGCTATTCTCTAAGTCAACTTAATTAATAGCAGGTAATGGACTTCTCCTCCAAGAACTTATCCAATCCTTTTTTAAACACAGCTATACTAACTGCACTAACCAGATCTTCTGGCAACAAATTCCAGAGTTTAATTGTGCGTTGAGTGAAAAAGAACTTTCTCCGATTAGTTTTAAATGTGCCACTTGCTAACTTCATGGAGTGCCCCCTAGTCCTTCTATTATCTGAAAGAGTAAAAAAACCGATTCACATCTACCCGTTCTAGACCTCTCATGATTTTAAACACCTCTATCATGTCCCCCCCCCCCCCCCTCTCCCCCCCCCCGCCCCCCCCCAATACACACACACATGGTCGGAGATCTGGGATCCTGGTAGAGAGAATTCAGAAAAAAAATACAACAAGGCTTTGCTGATTTCAGCTTATTTGTGACCTGCTTTCTGTTCAGCCTGAAACATGTCAGAGGAAAGTGAGATCCAGAGGGGTAATTAAGGGTGAAGGAAGAGGGAAATCCATCTGAAATTCTTGACTATTACAATTAATAAAATGCACCAACCAGGCATGATCTATATGTAGCTGAATCAATGTCCTGACAAATGAAATTTCAAGGCCATTTTGACAAGTTATTTTTTATCTTTCGTTGTTCAGGAGCAAACATAAAGAAGGTGCTGGGAGAAATGTATTAGTGAAGGTGATCAACCAGGAATGGGATATGAATGGGAAATGAAAAAGGACGGGGGGACAACAAACTCGCAGTGGAATAGGAAGAAGAAACAGCATTATTTGCACCCCTCTTTTAACAGATAAAAAAAGCATTAAATTAAATCTTTTTCTTAGCTGCAACTCCCATTTAGTACACACAGTTGCACTGTTAACATTATAGAGAGTAATTTTAGAATGCCACGCATAGAGGTAAAGTCTGCATATGCTCGTTATGCGTAGACTTTACTGCTAATTTTCAAAGCGATTATACGTGCATAAAGTCACTTTGAAAATGCTGGGGTAAAGTCTCCTAATACAAAAATTGCTCCAGCAGTGCCTAACGTCTGCATGCAAACTTATGTGCAGACTTTTGCAAATCCAGAATCCTTAACCCTGCCCCCAACTCCATCCCCAGACTGTTTACAGTGAGTACATGTAAAAGGAGGCCCATAGTTGGGTTACAAACTACCTTTACATGCCCACTCGATGGAGTTATTTTCAAAGAGCCACTTACATGCTTAAAACTAGGCATCTAAGTGAATTTGAAAATTGCCCCCATAAAGACATGATATAGATTCTCTTCAAATATGGCTTTATGATTCTAAACTCCACACACATATATAACTCACTGATTAGTATAAAAGTAAATGCATACATCTAGGGAGGGTAATTTTCTATAGTATGTGAAAGTCAGCACATATGCACATAAGTCAGCACACCTAAAGTTATGGCCATGTTTTATAAACTTTGTGGTGCAGTCACATAGTTTGCAAAATATGCTTATCTCTGTCCTCAGAGTTATGCATATAGGTTAAATAGTTCACCCATACTCTTTAAACATGGAGAAAAAGTATACATGTATTTTTCATGCGCAGGAAAAAAGTGTGTGCATATTTTCTGCGCTTATCATTTCCGCTTCCGTATGCATGGGAACATTGGCAAAATGGTGCCGAGGGCTCAAAAACCTAACTTCATAGATGGGGATATGAATTATCTCATCCTACTTGTTGTCGGCCATAAGGGCGAGCTTGTGGATGAATAAAGAACTTCTTGCAGGAGTTCACCTCCACTCCACTCCTTACTGTATAGACCTCTAACATATCTCACCTAAGCCATGTCTTCTCCAAGCTGAAGAGTCCTAACCTTTTTAGCCTTTCTTTCTAAGGGAATTATTCCATCCCCTTTATCATCTTGGTCTCCCTTTTCTGTACCTTTTCTAATTCTGCTAGACCTTTCTCGAGATGTGGTGACCAGAACTGCACACAATATTCAAGATGAGATTATACCATGGAGTGATACAGGGGCATTATGATATTCTCTGTTTTATTCTCCATTCCTTTACTAATAATTCCTAGCCTTCTATTTGCTTTCTTGGCTGCTGCTGCACGCTGAGCAGAAGATTTCAACGTATTTTCAACGATGACACCTAGATCCATTTCCTGAATGATGACTCCTAATGTGGAACCTTGCATTGTCTAACTATAATTTGGGTTACTCTTCCCTAAGTGCATCCCTTCGCACTTGTCCACATTAAATTTCATTTCCCATTTGCATGCCCAATTTCCCAACTTCGCAAGGTCCTTGTACAATTTCTCACAATCCTCTTGTGATTTAATAAATTTGAATAATTTTGTGCCATCAGCAAACTTGATCCCCTTACTCATCGTTCCCATTTCTGTAGGTTAGTTAACTAAGCAGTATCCTCAAGCTCAACACAACTCAGATTATAGCAGACAAGTTAACTGTGCAGTATCACCAAGACCAACAGAGTTTAGACTACAGCAGTCTTCCTCAAATACCTTCAGATTCAAGAACGGTATCTGGAACCAGTCACAGTTTTTACAGTCCTCAACTTCAAGGTGGCTAAAGAAAGTAAAAAAAAAATACCATAAACAGTTCTCTCTGTTCATAAATCCAATCTTGTAGCTCTGTAAACCACTTTTAAATTAGGCATTCACTGTTTCACCACCACTCAAGGTAGTCTCAACAGGTTGGATGACTACTACCCTCACATAGCTGTTTGTTTAAAAGGAGACCATACAGCTACCTCAAGTTCAAGTTATAGGAAATAGGAAAAACACTTCAGTGGTGCCAGTCCCGCTTTACAGTCCATATCCTCCACACACACCTCTGAAGGATTGTCATGTAGCTCAATCTCCATGCTCTTAGGTTCATTATCCAAACCTGCTCCAGCCCTCAGTCCTGAAACTGATTCTGTTCCATGCCACTCCCAAGGCTAGCTCTCTTCACTTTTCAGTTGCTCATTGACCTGATCTTGAAGTGCAAATCTATTACAGGCATCAAGGAACTTTCACAGCAAGCTGAGCAAACATGCCTTTCTTAAATGAAAACATTTTTGCTTGCTCTTGGAGGGCTTTTGTGGTCAATTTACTGAACGTACCCTGCTCAAAATCAGACAGCATCACCCATTTCCAAGCCTGTGTGCACTTTTGGTATGAGTCTATCGGTGGATATGAGAACCACAAGAGGGAAGTTGAGTTTGCCTTTCGGCTGTGGATGAATAAAGAACTTCCTGCAGGAGTTCACCTCTAGAAAGCAAGAGAGTAAGAAGTGTCTAACAGTGAACGGATGCAAGGCAGAAGCATGTCCTAGCGGAGAGACTGGTTAACTCTCTTTTGCCTCAGTTCTAGTAATTTTTGTGTCTCGCCTACAGTTAGAAGACTGAGCTCTATTACTGGAGACAGATTCCTAGGTGTGCGAAAATCCTGATCATCCTAGAATTGTGCTCAGCTTGGGAACATGGAAATGACCCAATGTACTCATTTGACTTTGTGTCTTACAAAGAGGCGAAACTGTCAGTAGAAAACCTCTGTACTTTGAATATGATTGTTTATACGTGTTCTTTGTTTTATCTTAATGTATATATTGATGGGTATAATCCATCATGGGCAGTTTTATTGAAAGGGGTTAAGAAAAAAAAATGCATAAATAAAGCATCTGTAAGGAGTGGACCGTAAAGGAGACTGTTTTTGTCTGTTGTCTGAATGGAATCTGAGGGTCCGGCTGAGTTTCAAGATTACAGTCCTGTGCTTCATGTTCCTGAAAGTCAACAGCTTGGTAACCTCAAAAGCTGTGTATGGACTAGTTTTTGCAGAGGTGAAGCACAGTTTTTATGCTGTCTGCCATGTTTTTCCTTCCCCCTGTGGAAAAGACCCCTGGAGACCCTATCTCATATCACTCAAGATCTAAAGGGCTGCATTATATTTTGCCTGTGCGTTAAGAACACATAAACAGATATGTTCAAGCGCCCCTACAGAAGTCCATGAATTTGTTTGTTTACAGTCATTTATAGACTGCTCATGACGAGAATCTCCTGCTGAGCTAGGTACAGTATGACATAAAACATAAAATTACAAGCAGTAAAACATACTTAGATAATAAAACAAAACACATTAAAGCAGATACGCCTTCTTACCACATTCTGTTTATTGCAACATTTCAAAATCATGCATTCAGCCATCACTGAGGTGGAGAGCTTGACACTTAACTTCCTGCATATTTCATTGGTTCATTATCTTGCTGCTAAAGACCTTTTAAATAAAACGTTTTCATTATTATAATTCTAAAATATTTTCAACTTGAAAGATTGATTTTTGTTAGCTTTGTTTTTAAGGTAAGAAACCCAGGGATGATGTTTATGTTTGTACTGATGACCTCCAGGATTAGGCAGTTTTCCCCACCAGGGTATTAACTGCCAGGAAATGCCCTTCCTTTTGCTTATTGTGACATATTTAGTGAGGCACAGGTCTGGGTTCCCACCACGTACACTAAATTGCATCAGGATTTTGTATCAAAACAAATTAATTGGACACCCACATAGTTATAGGTACAGTACTGAACTGTTAAACATGACAACTCTTAGAAAGAAAGAGAGAGACCGTGGTAAATACACTGCTGATTTCAGTATTCTGAACTTTGCTTTATTAGCTGCAGGAGAAATGCAAGTGACAGATCAATAAGTATAATTAGGAGAATCATCTCCCAGCTGGTGAAAGCTGCCGCGGGCTTATTCCTATGAAGGCAGGAAGAAAATAATCATATTAAAGGGACAGCTAGTTAGAATCTCTCTGCTGGATCACAGTCAAGTGGTCTTGGGTGGTTTTGTAGAAAAGCTAAGCAAGGGAATATTTAGCTCTCCAAAGAGTTAGGGTAAAAAAATCCTAAAATTATATTATAATTGGGCCTAGCCTATAAATAACCTAGATTATAAGATCATGTAAGCAGAATTTTTTTGTACCAAGATTATTTCCATCATTAGAGGGCTTTGGAAGGATGTCTTTGGCTGAGATGTAAAATTGGAGTTTATACCATGTACTGTATGACTTTGGTAAGTTCAGCTTCAGATGGAAGTTGCTCATCCAGTGCTCTGGATAATTTTACACCTGCTCTACCTCTGAATATTGAAGTTATCCAGATAAGTTATCCAGCTAAGATAACGCCACCCTGGAATGCCCTGATTTAAACGACATCACTTTGGTGCCGGCTTCAGGGCCACCAGCACCATTCCCGTCATGCAGGGCAGGAGTAAATGGCTTCATTCCTGCCCTTTTCTTATTTTTACCTGGATCCGCAGGAAAGGGGGAAGTTGTGGCCAAGGTAGGATGTCCCTAGCACAATTCTGGGGACAGGAGGGATCGGGGGAGGCTCCAGCTTGGCCCCCCCGTTCAGCCCAGCTGGATAGACCTGGGCTCCAGGATTTGCGTGAAGGGGGGGGGGGGTGTCGGAGGAACCAAGCTCAGTCCTGGCTGGGGCCCAGGGATGGCTTTGGAGGAAGGAAGAGGATGGAAGGGCCTTCAGGAAGCCCATTTTTTTAAAAATACAAAATGAAAAATGACAAAAAGTTATTGTATCTTCATGAGAGGCCATTTTTAGTTAGTCCCAATCAGAAGGAAACAAAAATGGCCTCTTTTGTTACGTTTTGTGCATTTATGCTAAATGAATGCACACCCCCTACTAGAAGGTGTTTTCAGAACCCATGAATATAATACACCAGAGTATGAGCACAAAGAAGCTGATGATTCAAATCTAGCAGAGGGGTCTTTTCTGTTATACCCATAATTCCTTGCAGGATATGTCACAATCCTCTGCCCAGCACTTAACTGTTTTCTGCCAGCAGCCAGAAAGCAACATAAAGGATCTGGTGCTAGAGCCAGCAGAGTTTGGCAGGGAACGAGATGGTTAAGCCGGCGAAGCCTTCCTGATCTCAATACCCTATAGCGTGAAGCCCCCACTGATTAATAGTGCAATGAATTTTCCCCTCAACACAGGCTTCCTTATTCTTCAATTACACACCAAAATCTCAAATACCAGCTCTGTAAAGGGCAACATGGAAATCAATGATTGCCTCGGTACCTCCACCAGCGGCCTGCATGCTCTTTACAGTACATAAAACACAGGAAATAGGGAGAGGGAGGGAGCGCACGGAGAAGGCCGTCACTGGCTTCACCCTTCTCATTCTGAATATGGACCAGGTTAATAGCTCCTGCTTCGGTGGCAGCCTGCTGCTGTGAATGTTTTTGGGGTCAGCTAGCTGGGGTTTATTAATTTCCAGTTGCTGTACAGGCATGTCAGCAGTGAGAGATTTGAGAAGAGGTGCCTTTCTACTGTGACTAAACTTCTGCAGGATGCTGTGTTCTGTGCATTGCTGTTTGCATGGGAACTGTTGGGCTTTGTGCATTGCATACAATATGGGGACAATCTGTAGGGCCTGGATGACTGACATATATCAATGAGTGACAGGGTTTGGGTTCTTTCATTGTTCTTTGATGAAAAGAAATAAATTGAAATTTTGCTCATTCTCAAGGGTCTGAGACTTTTTCCTTATCAGTATGCGGTTATTATTTTAATTCAATTGGATAATTTGAGGGGAAAATTGGATAGGATTTCATAGACATACACTCTATTAATTAACAGATATGGTAGGTTGTTTTAGTCAGGCAGAAGATAGTGAAGGCTTAGGAAAATCTTTATTTAGCCGGTAATCTCTAGGCTCTAAATACCGTGGGCCCCATTCAGACTTTCATAACTGGTACATATTTCCATTAGAGATGAGACAGAGAAGCACCAGAAAAGTTGAATCTGACAATTAGAGTGTCTTTAATTTGTGCCTGTAAGAAAAATGTGTAGCATATATTTGGAAGAGGGATGGCATTGGGTTTGGAGGACTGGAATCTGATTGAAGTGGTATCCTGGGAGAGAGAGGTTAGAGACTGGCTTCCCCTGACTCTGTCAGACTCTGCTCAAGCTGTTTTACCTTCCTGAATCTCTACAAAATATGCTAATCTGACTTTCACAGATTATAAACTATACTTAATTATGAAATGCTGTATTTTAAGTGTAGCGAAGAGCATCTGTTTAAGTGATTGTATTATCTATCTATCTATCTATAAAAATATACAGGGCACGACTAGTAAATGTACAGATTTCATGCTGATTTAAGAGGCAACATACGTTATAACCATTGACTCCTTAAATTGTCTGAAACATTTGGATATATAAATGGGAATATCATCATGGTCGTATTTGGCTGACTATATCTTTTTTTTTTTTTTTTTTTTAGCTATATTTGCCACATGGTCGATGCAAAGCTAATACCAATAGAAGCAAGTTGAACCAGGTGTGACTCCAGTGAGAAAGCAATGACGAGTTGAGGCTGTTATGAAAAGGAAAATCAAGATGGACCAATTAACTCATTCCATCGCTGGCTAATCATTATTATATGGTTTGCTTTTTTTTTTTTTTTATAATGCATGCTAGTTACTAGATATATTTATGCAAAAGAAAAATCTCTACCAATAAGCATTGTTAAAAAATAATTTTTGCTTGCCTTTTAGTATAATTCCCCTGATGAAGCTTTTTATTAGGTGAAACATAGGCCTTTGTTGGGTATGTTTTAAAAAAACTATCTAAATATTTAGGGCATGTTTAGAAAAGATTTTCAAAATATTTATGGTTGATATATCTTGTAAGATACCGTGGCAATTTTGTTGTGCTGTTTTCAACCATTTTATGAAGTGTGATTAGTATGAGTGAGGTATGTATGAAGTGCTGAATATAATTTTAATAAATGTGGGTGGGTGGTTTAATAGCATGCTTGTTGCATGTTAATAACATGGAACTAATAAAGTAATTTGATTTATAATACTTTTTGAAATATATAAGGTATGGTTCAGAGTAGTATTTTGTTTCAATTGCGTATATATCTATATCTATCTAGCTCTCTCTCTCTATATATAGATCCACCAAATTCATGAAAGATTGTTTTACTGCTGGATTTTTTTTCAGCTGCTCACTAAGTAGAAACTACTACTGTTTAATAAATTGTAGAATCTATCATGAAAGTATAGAACAATCACTATACTTACGACTTCCAAAATGTTTTTTGAAGGTGCTCATGAAGCAGAAGCAAAGTTGTACTAGAAGATTAGTGGAGGGAATAGAGACCAATTTACTCTTATTTCTACCCTCCACTCCGCAAACCAGTGGACACATCTTAATATTTTTTAGGCTTAACAAATGTGTTTAGGGCAGAAAGTAAGATGACCTTAACCATTGATCCTATAGAGGTTATCTGTGCCAAAAAACAATTGATATGCTTTAAAACTATGTGGGTAAGTCCACCGTTTTTGGAGGGGGAGATCCTTACTTTAATTTCCTTTCCAAGATCAATACAGTAGACCACAACCTCCTCATCTTCAGACTAAATTACCTGGAAGTGACTGGCTCAGCTCTGGCCTAGTTCACTTCCTTTTAAGTGAATGTACTCAATCAGTAGCCCTAGGAACAGTTGTCTTGGATTCACACACTCTCTCCTGTGGTGTACCACAAGGTTTAATTCTCTCACCCACATTGTTCAAGATTTACATGGATCCTCTTGTCAAATCATCAGAGCCCATCACATCACATACTATTCCTATGCTGACAACATACAATTACTGGTACCACTCAACTCCAACCCAGGCCCAACCATTATCAACCTCAACAACTGCCTAGCATCAACTGCCAGCTGGCTACACCAAAACAAATTTATCTGAAACCTGAAAAATACAAAGATGTTATGGATGGGGAAGTAGGAGCTCAACCACATCATTCCAAATGGGACTCTTGATGGAAAACTCTCACCCTCAGCTCCCAAGTGAGTAGCCTAGGCTTTATCCTAGACTCTGAACTTACCACCAAAGCCGAGATTCAAGAAGTATCCAGAATTGCTTTTTTACTCCTCTGCCAGCTTTGCCACCTGTGACCTTTCTTGGACAACACCTTCATGACCATTATCCAAGCTTTTATAATTTCTTGTCTACAATATTGTATTTCCCTTTACACCCTAACACCCTGAACTGCTGCCTACAACTCATACAAAATGCTGCAGCCCACATGATAATGCTAACAAAAAAATGTGATCATATTACCCCAGTCCTGAATATCCTACACTGGCTCCTGATTCATTACTGACCAAGATTCAAACCTCTAGTCCTAGTCTATAAAACATTTAAAGATATGGCAACAACCTACCTCGAAAGATCTCTCACTCATACTATATACTCACCCTCTAAACTCACTAACTTAAACATGTCTAGTGGTGCCCATTACCAAAAACTATGATCCTCTCTGGAACTGTGAAGAAAACCTTCACAGGCTCAGTGCCAACATTATGAAATTCCTTATTGTTGCACATCAAATTTTCTCCAGATCTCTTATCTTTCATAAAACTGGAGAAAGCATGGCTTTTTTAAACCAATTTGCTACACACCAATAAAACACGCTCTACTAAAGACCATATAAATAACCTTAAACAGTCCTAAAAGGACTATCAACAAAATTGAGATAACAGAAATCCTGAGGTCTATATTCAGTCACTGTCCAGATAGCTGGATAAACTTATCCAACTAACTTTGGAGGTATATTCAATAGTGCAGCCAAAACAAAAGTAAAATAGTAAAATCACAAAATATAATACACCAATCATAATATTAGAACTATAGAAAGAAGAAATATTTCAAAAAGAGCTGATGAACAAATCATCATCCAATAATTAAATTCTAGAAAACAAAGAATTTCCATACTGGGTCACACCAATTGTCCATCGAGCCCAGCATCTTGTTTCCAACAGTGGCTAATCCACGTTACAAGTATCTGGCAAGTACCCAAAACATTACGTAGATCCCATACTTCTAATGCCAGTATTAGCAGTGGCTATTCCCTAACGGCCCGTTTTTTAAAACGCCATGCACGCACTGTGCACATTTTAGAATGGGCCCAGTCATGTGCGTAACCCCTGTTACATGCCAAAGTGCAAGGCCCTGCAAAAGGGGCGGGACAGAGGGCATGCTCTGGGCGGGGCTGGAGGTGGGTTGGGACAGCTCCATTAGCTGCTGTCCCAGGGAAGCGCAGGGCGGCAGCCAGCTGGCACGCGGAGATTACTTCTGCTCCTGGGGAGCAGTATTAAAATTTAAAAATTAGGGATAGGTAGGATTAAGTTTTAGGGGTCATGGAGGAGAGGGGAAGAGGTAGGAAGGGTAGGGTTAGAGATAGGAAAGTTCCAGTCAGCTCCTTAATTGAAGTGGACTGGGAGGGAACTGGGGGGGTGGCCTGATTGTGTCACCACGCATAATTTTCTCATATCCCCCCCTGCGCACAGAGTAGGTAACCCGCCCGCACATGTGCACGCAGACATGAAAATCCAGTGTGCGTGTGTGCGCTGGACATGTATTTTATAACATGTGTGTGCCAATGCGCGCATGTTATAAAATTGGTGCGTCTATGTGCGCACGCCCGTTTTTAAATCGATCCCTATAGTCAACTTGCAGTTAATGGACTTCTCCTCCAAGAACTTATCCAAACCCCAATATTCATTTGCCTCTTCTGTATCTTACAGTGTGACGCCGGCTCCATGCATAAACCTCCAGCATTGTTCACTACTCGCATTCAGATGGCAAGCGAGATCATCATCTTTACAACCTGTGAAGGAAAATTCAATTTAGAGAGAAGCAGAATGCAACTGTGAAGGCGAAACTTTAACAATAACAGGGTTTGTAATTGCTACAGTTATTACAGTTATAAAATTTCCGGAATGTATATTAATACCGCTCTCATTGAGATTAAATTGCTTCAATATATTCTGCCTGCCTACAGAACAGTGTGAAATAAAATATTGAGACTCCTCGAAAATCTGAAAAAGTTATTCCCAAGCTTAAAAGGCTGAAAAGGCAGAAAATTCTGTGAACTAGGTGAGTTTTCAATGGAGGTAGGTAGACTAAAAACATAGGGCCTTATTTTAAAAGTAACTACTTCTTGTTCTGTGTCATTGTAAAAGAAGAAATAAGGGTCAATACATAGATTACAGATGATACCTTTTTCAGGGATTGGTTCCTTCTTGACAGTGCTGTGAATATTTATTTTTTTTAATCTTATTTTTATATTTATGAATTGCACCTTTTAGTGGATCTGAGGCAATTTGCAAGCACATTTGACAAGCGGAATGTAAATCAAATAAATAAATAAGAGATCCACATTTGGTAAGCCGGCGAGTTGACAAGTTGTCCAGCTAAAGTCAGCCGGATAATTTGCCCAGATAGTCAGCGGGATAAAAGTCCTGCTGAATATACTCACCTAAAGTTATCCGGCCACATGTAATTGGATAACTTAGAAACCTAAATGGCTATGTTTTAATATAAAAGGTAAACTAGAAGGGTGGAAGTACTCGCGACTCTCAAAATATAGATTAAATATCAAATACTGTGAATATATCTGGAAGTTTGTGCTGCTGTGACAAGAGTGGAGGGGGTGATTGATCTGTGCATAATTTGTGGTTAACATTTCGCGTGACAAAGCCAGTAATGGACGGTAGACCAGGATGATAACTGTGCGTTCCAACAGCCAAGTGAGCTGTTAAAAGGATTAGTGGCAAGTGTGCTGTCAGATTTGGCTTGCCCCCTGATGAAGCTGCTACGGCGAAACGAGGGCCCTTAGTCAGGAATGTGATCGGCAGCTCCCGCATGAGAAAAAAGAATATGAATGGGAAATGTTACAAGATGTATGCATGATTGCGGAAAGAAACGTGACAACTATGTCTACTTGTTTATAGAAGATTGATATCTGTATTTGGAACATATTCAAGATTTCACATCTGATATAAATGAACCGAAGTGTAATTAATAATATAGAAGTATGTAAGACAGACGCCGTTAGTATAAAACACTAATTAGGGATGATGGTCATTTTTTGTCATGTGACATATCTATATAGAAACAAATGTGAAATAGGTTCAGAGGATACAGAGCAAGTACATTGTAACATTTTTCAGTGTGTTTTGTATATGATTGTGTGATCATTTATATAAACCTCTTTGTATTGTTTTTCTCTGGTTTCCATTCATTATTGACATTGGCACACAAAAAGATTGTTTTTAGTCTGGTATCTCAGACTATTTTATGGTATGAATGTGGAGTGAATGAGTTTGATTTTATGTAGTATTATGGTATATGAATAAAGTGATGTTGTGTTGCAAATTGTTATAGACTCTCAATTAGTGTATTTGATATGTTTTAATGTAACCAGTTAGATTTTTTAGTTATTTGGCCTTGTGATGCTAGATAACCAGATATCTTCCCTGACATGAAAGGAGCCAATCCCCATTCAGTACTAAGTTCTGAATTGGTCTATTTTACCCTACGAGCAGGGACTAACTGAATATTAAGTAGCCAGAGCTGTCAACTCTAGCCACACTTTTTAGCCCAGCAGGAGGAAGTAAGAATCTCTTGTCTTACTATTAGCCTTTCACAGCAACTCACAAATTTTGAATTTGACAGAATTTCACATGTAATGAACTGTGTGGAATTTTATCATTTGCAAAAGAAAAATTGTTTCAAATGGCACTTTAGAAGCAACATTCCTAAATGTAGGGATGATAACTTTAAAACAAGCATATGCATGCCCGTATATGTGTGTATGTGGGCACGAGCACACGTGCGCTGGAATTTAAGTCATCCATGTGTGTTTATTGTATAAAATAAGCCTAGCACACATATGTGTGCTCCTTATTTTAAGCAGTTACCCGAGGAAGTGTTATTCGCGTATCTTTCCTTAGGACTTGTTGGCTTTTATACATGCAAGTGAGCACATTTTAAAACTTGTGTGCATGAATGAAATCACCAGTTTGACCTAGACTGGGCAAAATGGTGGACTACTATCTCGTCAACAAGAGCCCTGTGGTTCTTCAGCCTACCCTTCACCCAGTTCACCCAGACCCCTTACTCAATCAGTTTTAGGCTGTAACAAATTTTCTTCACATTTACACCTGAAAAAGAGCAGAAGTAAATATACACAGAGGTAACAGCCCAATGCACACTGCGTTCACTGGTCTTAAAATAGGGATTTATGAGCATAAATGTTGGTCCCTCCCTGGAATGCCCTGACCCACCACAAATCCACCTCTTTTGTACTCACATTCTGTGGCTTGCACACGCACATATATGTACATAGTTTGCCACTTTCAAAATAAGAGTTGTGTGGCTTCAGACAAGGCCAGAGAACTGAAACATTACTACTATCATCATGCGATACAACACTGATTACATTTTAATTTTATTAGACATATCTGCAGTATTTGACACACTGGGCTACACAATCTTACAGATTTGGAATCTTTTGGAATTACAGATACCATATTTACTCAATCACCCTCAACAAATAAACATTGGTGCACATAATTCAAATTGGTACTTCATTCCTTCAGGTGTCCTACAAAGCTCTTCTCTCTCAGCCTTACTTTTCAATGTATATCTGCTCCCATAATGCCATCTTCTATCTGGGTTGGGCGTAGGTTTCACAATCTATGCCAGTGATATACAATTTTTTATTCCGTATAATGTTTCTTGGCATAACACTATGTCCTTCATCACTCTGTGCATAAATTCTGTGAACATTTGGTTATCTCACAACTGTCTGAAACTGAATACATCAAAACCAGAAATGATTCATTTAACCACTATCCCAGATTCATCTCATTGCCCTCCTAGTATATTGAAAGTTGATGGACATTCTATCTCAATCACACAAAAAGCCAAAACCTTGGTGTAACATTAGATGTAGAGCTGTCCATGACCTATCACGTATCCGCAGTTGTTAAATCCTCATTCTTCAACATTCATTCCTACTACTAAGATAGCTAGACTTTATCTCACTAGAAAGTGTGCTTTTTCTGTTGCTGGGCGTACTCTCTGGAATGCTTTGTCTGATTTTCTCTGCTTAACATCTAGTATTAAAGGGTTTTTAAAAAAAATTTTAAATCACACCTCTTTAAAAAAGCTTTTGGTGACATAGGATGAAAAGGTTTCTGTCAACATAGATTAATATACTGAGGCATGTCCGGAAGTAAATGTTTTTTTTTTCTGTAAAGTTTTCATTGTAAATTTTAAGTTGTTATATTGTTTGATGATTTTATTATTGTTTTAAATGTCCTAAGTAGTTTTATTATCTAACATTGTGAATGTTATATTGTAAACCGCCCCAATCAACATTGTTTGTAGGGCGCGGTATATAAAAAAAATCATAAATAAATATACTTGCATATATGGGCATTTTTACACTAGCAACTCTTTTAACATTTACCTCCTAGGGATTTTGAACACAAAATGCCATTTGTGAAAAATTTGTATTGTTAGTATATTGGCCTCTTAGTGATAAGAAATACAAAAGAAGCTTTGTTAATAAAAGTATCAGTATTTATTTAAAAATGTATATACTATATCATAAGCAAAACTATCAGAGTAGTTAACAAAAAAATATCCATAAAAAATGTAAAACAAACAAATAAAAAACAATCACCCACTTCACTGCTAAATCCTTTACCCCTGCAGATCTACCCATTCAAGCACTAAGAAACAGGAAAGCCTTAATATGGTTCCGGAATTTTTGATAGTTCAGTTCTAACTGCACTGCAGTTGGTAACATATTTACACTTTCGAATAATAGAAGGACTAGGGGGCATTCCATGAAGCTAGCAAGTAGCACATTTAAGACTTATCAGAGAAAATTATTTTTTCACTCAACGCACAATAAAGCTCTGGAATTTGTTGCCAGAAGATGAGGTTAGTGCAGTTAGTGTAGCTGGGTTCAAAAAAAGGTTTGGATATGTTCTTGGAGGAGAAGTCCATTAACGGCTATTAATCAAGTTGACTTAGGGAATAGCCACTGCTATTACTGGCATCAGTAGCATGGGAACTTCTTGGTGTTTGGGTTCTTGCCAGGTTCTTGTGGCCTGGTTTGGCCTCTGTTGGAAACAGGATGCTGGGCTTAAAGGACCTTTGATCTGACCCAGTATGGCAATTTCTTGTGTTCTTATGTGGAGCTAGGCCGGTAAAAGCTCTTTTATGAAAACACTGCAACTGAAATCCATATCCCACTGAAGTTGACAATTGAAAACCCTGCAAAGACCACAAGGCCCGACCTGGAACATACCATTCCATCTTATCATATCATCAAATATAAGGAAATTCTGAGACTAAGAAAACATAACTGAAAGATACAGAAAAAGTACTAATTGTTAGGGATGTGCATTAATTTGAAACAAATGGTTAAAATACAATGAATGGGTCTATTTTTGTTTCATTTGTAAAACATCGAATTGAAAGGAGGATACTCGTGAATTTAAACAAAAATGTTTGTCCCATTCCTTTATGTTTCCCATTCAAGTCCATTGCCCATTCAAGTCTATGAGTGTGCTGAGCAAACAAACATTTGTGGGTCTAACAAACAACTCTTGCCTATATGACATCACAGCATCCTGAAAGTCAAGGCAGGACAAGTTGACAAGGAGACTGGAAGGAGGACATCTTTTCAGCCAGCCTACAGCTGCCATCTAAATGAAGTAATACTGATGTCTTCCCACTGAAAGGTCTGACTATATGCAAGAAACTTTTTATTTGCTCTCTAGCAGTTTGCAGAAAAGAATCTCTTTTCAGAAGTTTTAAAATTTAGGCTTTGGCACTGGTAAAGGATTTTTTCTGAACTTCTCTGCTGAAGTCAGTGGTCTCGCTCACTGTGACAGAAACAGAGAGACAGCAGAGGCACTGCTTTCTGTGTTCACCTGAGGTAGGGTAGGACTAGAGTGGAGTCTGAAACAGTGCCATTGATTTTTCTGTCTCTGTCTGATTCAGCAGGGCAATGAATTTATCTGCAGCTAGACTGAAGAGAAGAAGATCCTTGGTTCCAACGATTGGGACATCAGGTTCCTGTTTGCGCACTTCATTATTCAGACAAGGCAGAGTCAGTAGCATCTTCCATTTGCAAATATTGGTGTGTGCAATCATTACATCACATTTTTCAGGAGAAACCTTTGGTGGTATTCTCCTAAGGCTCCAACATACGGGACAAAATAGTATATACCGCTATGCCTTTAACAGAGAGCATTCTGGAACAGAGAATTATGGTACACAATCCATGTCATAAATGTAACATTTGTGGCAGTACTATATCAGGACATATTTGGGTTGATCCAATTACATATTATAAAACTGAGCATAGAACATTAACTAATTGCACTTCTGATTATGTCATCTATGCCACTTTTTATCCATGTCCAATATATATTGGTCAAACCAAAAGAGCAGTCTACGTACAGCGAGAAGCAGCAGCCCTGTTGTGCAGCACTGCAAGGACCATTCACACTCATTTCAACAACTCAGATGGACTATTATAGAATGTTTACTACCTCATCCTTGGGGAGAAGATAGGGATTCTCATATTAACTACCGCGAACAACATTTGATATGCCATTTACGAACAGTCTCACCCACGGGATTGAATTAAGAATTAGACTGGCAATCTTTATTGTAACCTGAGTAAATTCATTTTGCTTTCTTCATACATTTTTTCTTGGAGCAACTGTAATTTTGAAAATATGCTTTTACCCATTAATGTCTCAATCAAATACAATATTGATATATTTTTAAATCAGATTTATAAAGGTTAGCAGATAGTGAATAAGTATAGATAATATTAACTTTTGTGCATGAATGATTTGTGAGTGCCCCCTCCCCCTGCCTCACTGATTGGTCATCTCACAGGTGACTTCATATTTAAAGATCAAACATTTCTATGTTCCTAGGTAAATGACGTTTAGAAGCAGTGTCAGCAGAAAGGAAAAGAGAATTCAAAAGTTTTCATACTTCTGAGGAAGACCAGCCTCGAAACATGATCCGTGTCAGGTAATACAAAGGACTGAATTCCACACTGCTTGTTCACAAAGGATTGAATTTCGTACCACAAGTTAATTTACTTGTTTTAATAGCAAAAAGAAAAAATTTAAAAAGCTTTTGGGACTCTATGTACACATGGAGAGCTGTTATGATGATTCATGGCACCAACATTATGCTGATGACCATTTTTTATGAGAAAAAAAAACCCCCCATGTGTGCATAATTATTGTTCACTCAAGTTTGTTGTTCATTTATGATTTCCAGTTTCTCATTGGTCTGAACTCGAATAATTTCTAAAGTATTCAGTAATCGCTCACTTGGTAAGGTGTTTTTTGGGCTACTGGCTTAAGGTTTATATGCAAATTATATCCTACACTGCTATACCCCATATCCTACACCTTAGGGATCTTTCTTCCACTCAGTGTTGCTTCCATACCACATTAAGGGTCCTGCCTTGCTGTCATATCCCAGACTCTAATGCCTTGGGGTGTTCTTGCCACTGTGGGGGAGGGGGGGGCTGCTTTGCATCTCTCACGGTGCCTTAATGTGTTGCCGCCACTTTTTGTGCTGCTTTGTCCCTTTATTGGTGTTTTCCCTAACACCTTTTCTGCTTCGTTCCCTCTTCAAAAAAGCAAACAGAATGTTGGGAATTATTAGAAAGGGAATGGTGAATAAAACGGAAAATGTCATAATGCCTCTGTATCGCTCCATGGTGAGACCACACCTTGAATACTGTGTAAAATTCTGGTCGCCGCATCTCAAAAAAGATATAATTGCGATGGAGAAGGTACAGAGAAGGGCGACCAAAATGATAAGGGGAATGGAACAGCTCCCCTATGAGGAAAGACTAAAGAGGTTAGGACTTTTCAGCTTGGAGAAGAGACGACTGAGGGGGGATATGATAGAGGTGTTTAAAATCATGAGAGGTCTAGAACGGGTAGATGTGAATCGGTTATTTACTCTTTCGGATAGTAGAAAGACTAGGGGGCACTCCATGAAGTTAGCATGGGGCACATTTAAAACTAATCGGAGAAAGTTCTTTTTTACTCAACGCACAATTAAACTCTGGAATTTGTTGCCAGACGATGTGGTTAGTGCAGTTAGTGTAGCTGTGTTTAAAAAAGGATTGGATAAGTTCTTGTTGGAGAAGTCCATTACCTGCTATTAAGTTCACTTAGAGAATAGCCACTGACATTAGCAATGGTTACATGGAATGGACTTGGTTTTTGGGTACTTGCCAGGTTCTTATGGCCTGGATTGGCCACTGTTGGAAACAGGATGCTGGGCTTGATGGACCCTTGGTCTGACCCAGTATGGCATTTTCTTATGTTCTTATGTTTGCCTCTCGTGCAGCCTTTGAAGGTTCATGCCACTGTTGCTGATCTCCACTTTTGAAGCCTTGGGTTGCTGCTTCTTTGCTCCACTCATGATGCCTTGAGGACTCCTGCTACCATTTTGCCCCCTTTACGGTGCCTTAGGTCATTTATGCCACTTTGGTGCCACTTTGCCTCAGCCTAGATGCTTTGGATTTCTTTCCCTCTTCTGATGATGTCATCAAGTTTCATTGAACTGAGGAGAAAACCCCAATTTTGAAGCCCAAAATAAGCTACACTGTTTCCCCCATTGACTTTAACGGTAAATGAATGAATTTTTTTTTTTCATTTAAAACAAACTAAACCAATGGAGGTGACCTACAAAATGAATTAACAAACAGATGAAAATGTTGCCTGTGCACATGCCTACTTACATGTCACCTGCTTGATTAAAAAGAATTTGCAAGTGCACCTCGATATGTCTCCTGCTTATATTCCTCCTTACAAGCTCCAGAAAGAAGCTCTCTTTGGCAACTGTTAAGAAGAGAAGTATTAAGAGAGTGACGGTAAATTTGGGAAACTGAGATAATACCCAACAAATCTTGACTTAGGAACATACCTGGGAACCTTTGATTTCCAGGCACCCTTAAATACGCTGGATTGGTGGCTTAGGGAGGGGGGAGGGCAGGATATGCATAATTTACATTCATACATGCACAGTAACACACTCACTTTCACACACATAATATGCTCATTCTTACACGCTCACTCTCACTTTTCATTCTCTCTCACACATTCTAACTTGTTCATTTACACTTTTACTCCTCTCATTTCCCCACATAACTCTCTCTCACAAACATGCTAATTCACTCACTTCTCTCTATCTTCCACACACAGATGCCCACTCACTTTCATACCCATGTTCACTCACACTCACGTCTTTCCCTCCCACCCATCCATATATATGCCCATGCTCACTCAATTCTATTCCTTCTACACAAACCCATGTACACTCGCTCACTCATTCTCACAGACATGCTCACTCCTTCTCTCCCACTTCCCCTGCCTAGCAGCAGTCTCTTCCTTTAGGCCAACACAGCTGACTGCTTTCCTCCTTCTTCTCTGCTGCGGCAGCAGACGTTGCCAGTTTCTTCTTCTATAGGTTCAAGGCCCGACACTGCACCTATTGCTTCTTCAGTCACATGGGCCTGATGCTGCTCCTTCTTCCAATGTGTCTGACTCTCCTGTTCCTTCCTGCCTGCATTCCTTCTTCTTCTTCTTCCCAGACCCATGCGCGCAGCCCTTGGAGTTTTCTAGTGTTGGTCCGCAGACCCCGGCAATCCCTGTAGAATTCCGGAATCTCTGGGCCAGATGTGGGGGGTTCCCAGGTGTGCTTATGAATGAGGTTCATGGCAAGGGCAAAACAAACAAATCTTTTTGGAGACACGACGAGGTCCATATTGCATAAGCTGGCAAGTGAGAAAGTTAACTGGGTTAAGTTGTCCAGATAACTTAGAGCAGGTATTTGTCTGACCAGACCACCTGATTAATTATGCCTGGGCAAAGTGAAACTGTGCCTCAGGAATGCACCTAGCATTGCCTTTTTTTTTTTTTTTACCCAGGCAAACTTGGTGCAGGCAATGAGTTGCCCAGACACAATTTTTTTGCCGGGGAGCGGGAGGCTGCATTACTCCAAAAGTTGGCCGAACCAACCTTTTGAATATCGAATTCAATGCAGACAGCCTGCAGTGCACAACAAAGAGCAGAGCACACAGTGCTCACCCAACACAGAGCAGAGCAGGCCTACAACAACATGCACAGTATGCAGTGCTCAGCTCACGGTATCCAGCACAGAGAGCTCAGCACGCAGGACACAGAATACAGCAAAATACAGCACAGAATGCAACCTTCATCAACACAGAGGAAGAAGATGTTGATTTGTTTTTTCTCTTTTTCTTTTTGCAAGCATTCAATAGTCATTTGTGTAATTGCTCACAATCCCAGAAGCCAGATGCATAATGTATGATTCCCATCTTTCTTGCGTGTAGTTCCATTATTATACGGAGCTCTTCTAAAAGCAGAGATGATAAACTCCCGCCCTTCTACCCACTGTGCTATGGGATGGCAAGAGGCATTGCAAAGCTTTTCTTTGTTTGTTGTACAGTGGGGCAATGTGAGACAGAACCCTTTTGGATCCATCACATCTTTGTCCAGGGCCCATATTGCAATGTACTAATCCCTCATTAGATATATAACTGATGGATTCTTTCCAGTTGCAACTGTATTTAGTTTCTCAAAATGATTTGTTGGGTGACCATGCTAAGGTCAGGAAGAGAGCAAGAGAAGAACCTTAACTGTTGAAATGATTGTCCAGACAGTCACAGATTTTTAACTACTGCGTGGCTTCAGTTTCTCCCAGCAAATTACTCTACAAAACCTTCAAATGCCATAGAGTAGAAATACAGTAATCATTTTACCATCAGCTTTAAATCGAGAGTCAGCTTGTGGCAGCATGAAATTTGGAATCTATATTTAAAGGAAGCCAGTGCACCATCCTGTGTGCATATGTGGGTATACGTGAGACATGTGCACACTTCAGTTTTGCTGCTTTTATACACTGACCATGAGACACGCCTGTTCTTGCTCTTGAGGGAATATTGGGGGTAACATTCTAGCACTTGTATTAATACTCCCTGCCCTTGTCCAACCCTGAGGGAGGGAGGTTCCAATAATAATCCTCCTGCCTACTTGTAGACACTTGCCAGGGGACTTGTACTGCAACAAGCAGCTGCACAGAAAGGTTAACGCGACCCTTGTCGTACTTCTTGTTTGCTCTAAAAGGGCTCCTGAGAGCAATGGGATTTTGAGCTATAACCATAGCATATCTGAAAAAGTCCCAAAAAGAATGAACGTGGATATGTACAAATCAATGAGTTGAGGCTAGCGCTGTTACTGTGTGCTGTAGGATTGCAAGTCTCGGGATGCAAATGGTGAATCTAACGTGCTTGCGGCATTGTAGTGTATTTGCTTGCGCATTCATATATTGTTATTGAATTCACAAGAATTCTGAATGCAATTTACATTTAGGGGACAATTTTCAAGCTGTCTACAGAACACCAATGCAGTCTGACTTTTAGCTGTATTGCAGGAATGCAGTTTTCAGACAGTCGATTAATGTGGGTAAAACACTTTGAACCTGCACAAACTGCTTTGAAAATTATTCTCCTTGTGAACTTAACATTAACTTGTCTGTGAGTATACCATTACTAGGGATTAAAATCGTCAGAGGGATAGCCCAGTTAGTCTGGTGTAGCCAAAATGACAAGAGGTGAGTAGCACCTTACAGACCACCTGAGCTTTCGAGGACCAGATCATCAGATTCAATTGTTTCATCTGACATGGAAAGCTCATGCCTCAATAAGACAGCAACTTTCATACCGGTGCATGGACAGACGTGAACGCAGTCGTGGGCCCGCACCCAGGGTCGCTGCTATTTTATAACCTAAGTACATATATGCGCGCATGTTATAAAATAGCCTGGCTGTGCACCTGTGCCTGAAAATGCCACTTCTATCATGTGAGAGGGGGGATTTTAAAAGACGCCTTTAGCCGTTTTCCCAGTTCGTTCCCAGGTCGCCCAGTTAAGGGATAGGGCTTCCAAACCCCCCTAGTTTAATAGCCTATCTTCTCCTTTGTTAGCCCTGACCCTTAAAACCTCGCTGATTTGCCTATATGTTTTTGGTTTTACTACTTACATACCATCCATGGCAGAAGTAAAGTTACGTGGCAGGGGACCCTAACGCTCGCCAGGGCACGTAAGCATTTGCACACTAATTTCAAGTTTAAATCCAGGAACGCCCATCGGCAAGTAAGCATGTATCCGGGCGGCTTTTAAAATCCGCTTGCAACATGCCAGCCCAACATATTTGTGCAATCCCCTATTAGATGCTTGCGTCAGGCTTTTAAAATTCGCCTTTCAGTTTTTTAGTCTATAAGATGTCACCCGCTTCTTGTCCTTTTTACTACTAGGGATGTGCGTTTGTTTGAAATGAATAGGCGAAATGCAACAAACGAGACTGTTTTTGACTCATTTGTGGACCTCCACAATGAATGGGGGGTGCACAAGAATTAAACAAAAATGTGTTTTTCATGGGTCTATGTTTCCCATTCAAGTCTCTGGCCCATTGAAAGCGCTGCAGTTAGACTGGTAAGTATAGCAACCAAGAAAGTCCTGCGTGAGGTAGTAAGCATGACAAAGCCAAGGCAGGAGAAGAGGGCAAGTAGACAGGGCAGAGGACAATTCGAGGTCAAGCTGCCCTGCTTTCCATGATGCACCTTTGGGGTCTTGCTGCCATCTGCTTTGCCACCTTCTCTCTTATACCACCTTGGTGATCTTGTTACTACTCAGACTTGCTGCCATCCCTCAGACTCTACGCTTTAGGGGTCTTAATTCCCCTCTGCCTTGTGCTATACCCCTTATGCTACACTTGGAGGCCACTCTGCCTAGCTGCCATGCCCCTTGACATTACACTTATGGGCAGGGCTGGTGCAAGAGGATTAGGTATCCTAGGCACCTTCTGCTTTGTGCCAACAACCCCCCCCCCCCCCGGTCGTGCCCCCCACCCCCACCCCGGTCGTAGCCCCGACTCCCTACCTCTTGTGAGCGGTGGTGGCAAAGAGGATGGGGATTTGAATCTCCCCTCTTCTTTGCCGCCGCTCGCATCCCCTAATGTTTGGCGCCCTAGGCCCAGGCCTAGCTCGCCTGGTGCTTCCGCCGGCCCTGCTTGGGGGTCTTCCTGTCGTTTTATCTTGCTGCTGCTACTATTATTATTATTACTATTACTATTACTATTACTCTGAGAGTCTTGCTGCCGCTCTTCCTTGCTGCTATACCCCTTGTGCTACACCTTCGTATCTTTCTGCCACTCCGCCCTGCTGCCATACCCCAGACTGTACACCTTGGGGTGTTCTTGCCACCGTGGGTAGTTGCTTTGCAACCCTCATGGTGCTTGGGGGTCTGTGGTGCCTTGTCCCTCTGTCAGTGCCTGGGGTTCTTTCTTCCTCCTTTGCAGCTTTGCTCCCCCCTTCGCGGTGCCTTAGGGTGTTCAGGCCATTCTTGCTACCACTTTGCCCCCTTGTGTTGCCTTCGGGAGCTCGTGCCACTGTTATTGGTGCTCTCCTTTGAAGCCTTGGCGTATTCTTGCCAGTCATGCTGTTGTTTTGCTCCTCTCAAGGCCTTGTCCTTGATCCCCTCAATTAAGGAGGCAAGGCTTGTGTCTACACGACAACGCGCTTTATCTGTTGTTGGTTCTACGTTATGGAACAGTTTAGCTGCTGAGATTTCAACTGTAGTGGACACGAAAATTTTCAAAAGAAATTGAAACGTTACTTGTTCGAGTTGGCATACGCATAATTTTTTTGCTTTATTTGGTATCTAAGTACATTTTAACAAAGTTTGTAGTCATGTTTTTTTGTGTATTTTGTAATGTTTATGTGACTGTTACTCGTGTACTATGGCTGGCTGCTGTGATAGGTGGGTTATAAGAAATTTTAAATAAATAATAAGCCTAGATTTGGGCCAGTAAACCCTAAAACTCCAGGTCAAGACCTGCAAGCTCCCAATTTTGCACATCTACAAACACATACAGCTTCCTGTTAGGACTTGTTCAAATGTGTTCCAGTTATATATCCAGTTATATATTGCTCTCAGGGGTGCTTTTAGAACAGCCAAGAAGCCCAGGAGGGGTCATGTTAACCTTTCTGTACAGCTGCTTGTTGCAATATATATCCCCCGGCACATCTGTGAAAGCAGACGGGATGTACAGTATATTTGTCAAAACAACCCCCAAACAGAAATGCTAGATGTGGGGGCAAATCCCCTCTCCCCTTAGAGAGAAGCCCAATTAGCATGGAAAGTATGCAGCCCGATCTAATATTCTACTTCACTGTTTGCAAATAATGTACCCATTAACATTCATTAGCTTTTTAAATAATACCTGCTGGCACTTCAGAGCAGGGAGGGACAGTTCCGCTTCTGAAAATCAATCACACTGTGAGAACTAATTGTGCATTTTCCACATTCACACAGGTTTTTTATTAGCAAATGCAATACCAGAGATTCCGTTAGCCTGCAAGAGATCTAGAGCATTTGCACCCATGTGTATGTGCTTTGTGTACATCTGTGTTGGTATACATAGTTTAAAGACCTGGCTATTTCTGAGACATTGTGGAGTTATAGCGTCATAGGTAGAAGTAACGAATGGAATTGATATTAGCCCTGATTATACAGTGCAATTCGGAAAGGCATCTTGAGAAGTTTGGCTTTTTTTATTTTTAGTTTTTTATGCCTCTTTTTTACGTTTGTAAATCGTATCTTATGACTTTGCAGTATAAAAGTGACCGTACAAATAAATAAATAGATATGTCGGTATATACAGTATATATATATATGCATAGTGCTGGTATGTGTATATGTACGTATGTGAGTGAGTAGATATCACCGAGTATGAAAATCAGTGTGTGAGGGTGCATATATGGTTATGTGGAATGCAAGTCATGGTTGTTTCTACAAGGACAGACAAGCACATATATAGAACTGTACAATTTCAAAGGGTTTACTCATAGAAAATTAGCATATAGTCACATAGTTACATACATGGTATTTTATAAACATCAAAAATAAGCGCGTACTTTCAGTTTCATGCCCACATTTCTGTGCACAAAAGAAGGGGCGGTGTAGGAGAATTCCAGGGCAGGGCTGCTGTCTGATATTTCTAGCTGGGAAATCTGGGTGAACCGGGGGGAGTTCAGCTTGAAGTACTAGGAGGGTCTCGGTGAACAAGAGACAGACTGAGTGAATTGGCAGAGATTTCAGCAAACTTGAGTTTAAATATGCATGCACAAGTGGACTTTCTGCAAGGCTGGGATGCAAGTATGAATATTCATAAGATTCTTGCTTCTTTAGAAAGCTGTGGCAACAAATACCATCCATGTTGCTAAGCCTGGACACAGATAAAGTGTTTGATAGCCTGGATTGGGACTTTATGCTCTAGATATTGCAAGCCTTTGGGATAATGGGTTATTTTGTTCAAGTAGTGCGAACCTTGTACAGTGACCCTATAGCGCATGTAATAGTTTTTGGTTATGTTAACTGAATTCCAGTTAAGTAGAGATATGAGGCAAAGCTGCCCGCTTCCACCCTTATTATTTATTTTATCTTTTGAACCACTTATTCAGAAGATTCAGGATAATGCTTCAATTAAGGAGGTGCCAATTGGGATACAGCCATCCAAATTTTTTAAATTGGCGGTGTTCGCCGCTGATATTTGTTTCATATGGTTGATTATTTAATGCAAATTTCCCCTTGTTATTCACACCCTCATTTATTCATTTGTTAACTTGTGTTATTTGTTCAATGTAAAGTGCCATGCCTGGCGTTTGTTTGTGTTACACTGTAAACCGATGTGATATCCTGGATGAATGTCGGTATATAAAAATTTTAAATAAATAAATAAATAAATGGTTGACCCGCAGGCCTCCTTATAAGAATTATTGCAGGATGTTACTCAATACAGAAAATTAGCGTATTTGAAATTGAATATGGATAAATGTGAAGTGTTGCCCACAGTGGATTAGGTACAGCAGGAGTGGGAGGGGTGTTTTCCAAAGCAGTAGATCATGGACTCTTTTACTTATTTATGAATTATATTACATAAAGACCCAGAGCAGCCATTTCGGGTACATTTCCAAAAACATAGGTCAACAGAAACAATGTTGAGGCGTTGGAAAGATTTCCCTCTGCCTTGGCAGATAGGGTAAATCTATATCAAATGACTGTATTGCCTAAGAGGCTATATATGTTCCATACTGTCCCTTGCTACATAACGAAGGGAGAGATCTGCACCCACTAGAGGGTCTAATACAGAAATATTTGTGGAAAAATGCAAAGCCATGGGATGCGTTAGCAAAGTTAACGCATGAATGGGAAAGTGGGGGCTTGGGATTGGCGGATCTGAAAGTATATGTTACATGTAATTTACGATATGGAGCAGATTGGTTGCTGGGTAACCACTTTTACACCCCTGTCCAGTTGGAGAGCAGTTTATTTGCCCCAGCAGGGCTAGGCTATATTTTACATTCTAGGCTCTCTCTGCTGTTGGCTCAGCTTAAGCATAGTCCTTTAGTACTCCCATTATTATCTTGGCGACACCTGGGTTAGTTATTAAAGTTGGATGGATCTGTTTCTCAGATCTTACCACTGACTGGAAATCATGCATTTTTTTGCCAGGAATTTATCATAAGGTTTTTGTCTTATGGGTTTCAAGGGGGCTGAAGGTAATTGTACAATTTTTGATGGTGAAGGGAGTCATGAAGATTTACCAAGAGATGGTAGCAGAATAAGACCTTGATAATAAACATTTTTTCACTTATCTACAAACGAGACACTACATTCAGTTTCTTAGAGGTCAAGACTGGGATAGCAAAAATAGGTTAAATTTATCAGAGATATTTGATGTGGAGGACCCATCCCACCACTCTATATCATATTTCTATTGTAAGCTAAGCAAAACCAAATCAAATGTAAACTTTGAGAATCAATTGGGGAGCTGGAAATTAGAGTTGGATATAGAACTCACAGATACCCAATATCAACAACAGTGCTTTAGGTGTTTGGAATATAAAATGAAAATTGCTATGTGTGATACATGTATTAAATGTAAAATGTCTCCTGGAACCCTAGGACACCAATTTTGGGGGTTGCTCTTTTTGGATACTTCTCATAAAATGCATTCATCAGGTTACTGGTTTATTATTACCGCTGCAGGTGAAAGTACTGCTCTTTGGATAATTTACAAGGGGTGGCTATAAGTCACAAATAGGTGTGACTGTGGATTTGAAAAGTGTTGTATTAGCTAAAAAGGTTATTCTGCTATGTTGGTTGGGGGAAGATCCCCCAAATTTAACGCAACAACGAAATAACATACATTTTATGTGTGTTAATGAGAAATATGTAGAAAGGATGGATCTGATGAAGTGAAAGAGAATTTTTCTTCAGGTTTGGGTCCTCTATTTGCAATCCTTGCCACTTAGGGTGAGACATATAGTCCTTAATGATTATTGTAGTGCTTCTCTGGGTTAAGGGATAGATGTACTTCTAATGGTCATTTATCAATTGAAGACTCTTCATAATGGTTGCAAGGGATGGGGAAGGGGGGATACAATCTGCTGGGGGTTATTAATTTAATTTGCATATATGGGCATTGGGAAGTGTAAACCAATGAACCTGATAGTGTTTGTGTACTGGGTTTGACAGTATTAAACATTATAAACATAAAATATACCTGCCTCCGCGTAGTAATCACAGTTTATACATGTTATATTTTTTTCATACATAAATTATATATGTTTATATTTATAAAATGGGTAGAGAAAGTACATGCTTTCAATGCATTGCAAATATTTGTGCATACTGAAAATGCGCATGTGCTTTCGGAACTGAATAACATGGATTTATACAACTGTGCGACTCCCGCTGCACAGTTTTATAAAATATTAGGATAAATCTCTGTGCATCCACTTACTCATGCAAATACAGTAACGAAAATAGGTTTGAGAGTTATCCTCAAACTGTATATCATATGCTATAAGTCTGGCAGAAGACCATGCACACATCTATCTCCGTAGTTAAAAGAATTATATAAGGCTGGCAGGTCACTGCCTCCTTACAATAGTACCAGTTCAAACTATTTAATTAAAAATTACATCAACCCAGGATTGTAATAGAAGGCCTGCTCTGGGGGCCTGCTTTTTTGAATGCGCCTTCAAGAGCACCTGAGAATCTAAGCAGTCATCCCTCTTTTATCTAGCATGGCGGTAGGCACCTCCAGTTCTTGAGTGCCACAAGTTCATTGGGTTTTTATGATATCGAGAATAAATATGCATGCGATACATTTGCATGGAGTGGAGGCAGGCATGCAAATGCATCTCATATCATGAAAACCTAATCGACTTATGGCACCCAAGGATTGACATTGTCTATCCCTATCTAGAGTATTATTTTCCTTTATGTTTGGTCTTGGCGGCTTTCTCTGGTTCCTTTTTCTATCAGAATTATCCTTCAGGCCACTGAAGCTTTGAACCTTCTGCTGTCTTCGCCAATCATCCTAATTCTAAGAAGAGATCCATAGAATTCAAGGAGTCACTGGAGGCAAGAATGCCCAGTTTTCTATGTGTTCTCACGCCAGGAGCTTTCTCGGATTTACTGTTTGAGTACTGTTTGTTTTCTTAACTTTGCAGTGTGATGTGCTGGGGTTCAGTGACTGAGTTGGGTTCCCTGGTTGACCATTCAATCAATACTATTTTGGAAAGAGGTAGTTATGGTTTCAGTTATAGTTGCAATCTGCCTAGGAGAATAAGGATTGTTGCTGGGTCCATTGTAATGTACTTAGAGAAAGGGGAACTTGTCATCTAAATCACCTAAACCAGCTTGATTCTTTGATGATGACTCTCCTGAATATCTTTGCAAATCATGGCATGATAGTTGATTAATGTACAGATTTGTTAGTTATCATTGAAACTTGGATTCAGGATGCTGATGGGTTTTATCTCTCTCAATTATTACTCCTAGAATATTCATTTTTTTCAACAACTCTGAATGGATAAGTAGGAGTGAGGGGTGTGTGGCTAAAGTTTTTCTTGACTTCTTCCCTCTAAGAAATCTTTCTGTTGATCAGTTGTTAGGGTTTGATTGTCTTTTTTTTTCACTCAGACATCCTCTAGATTAGACATCCTTTTAGTATATTGTGCGCCTTAGGACTCTGAAAAGTGCTTTCATGGTTAATTGGAAAAGATTATCATTTCACCTAGCACTCAAGTGCATAGTTTAGTCGTTCTATCTTCACAGAAATGTTAGACTATATTGCTTTCCTGTATTATTAGCAATGTATGCTGACTTTGTTTATATATTATGCTGCTACCTCATGAGGGTAGGAAAAACATTGCATCAACATTTATTGTATTTTGCCTAACAAAGAAATGTGTAAACTGTGCTCTGATTGGGCAAGATGCAGGGTATTCTGGGAGATGTACTTCAATGTGTTAGGGCCCTCTATTTTTTGTGAACAGCTCTCAGAAAAGTCTATAGCCCCAGTCTTGTCCATCTGTCATTCCAAAGCGTACAGAAGGCGTTGATTTTAACAATAAAAACAAGTGGCATATTCTAAGGACTCATAACAGCTGTTAACAGCTCAGAGTCTCTGAGACAGTTTTTCTTATTTCCATTTCATCATATAGTAAGTCTTATGCTTTCCAGTTATTGTTTTTTCGATAAATGTTTCAGAAGTTAACGTGTCTTTATACATCAAGCTGTTTGGTTACCTATCTGTGTAGCTGTGCAGCGTCATGTGCGGCAAGAACAGAATATTGGGAGTCATCTTGGATTCTACTTTGCTGATGAAGGTGTTGTGGGAGTCTCAGTTTAGTGGACCCTTGGGCCGACCTGCTGGAGACTAGGAATAGTTGGTCACTGTCTCTAATGGAAAGCAGGCCGGGAGGCAGATGTTCAGGCGGGACTTAGATGCTCTTCACCCTGGAAGCTGGTACTCCCCTGGGAGGAGCCCGAAGGAGCCCAACCGCTGGGACTTAGGAGGCTTCACCCTCGGAAGCCGATGCCCCCCCGGGAGAAGCCCGTAGGGGCCCGGCCGCTGGGACTTAGGCGGGTCATGGATCAGGACAGGTAACTGGAACCAGACTAGGACAGTAGCAATACTGTAACTGGGTACGGGTTCTGGAACCAGGCAGGAACTGTAGCAAGACTCGGGTACTGGAACCAGGCAGGAACTGCAGCAGGTAAACAGGAACCAGGCAGGTACTGTAGCAAGCAGACAGGAACCAAGCAGGTACTGTAGCAAGCAGACAGGAACCAAGCAGGTACTGTAGCAAGCAGGCAGGAATCAAGCAGGTACTGTAGCAGGCAAACAGGAACCAAGCTGGTACTGTAACAGGAAAGCAGGAACCAAGCTGGTACTGTAACAGGAAAGCAGGAACCAAGCAGGTACTGTAGCAGGCAAACAGGAACCAAGCTGGTACTGTAACAGGAAAGCAGGAACCAAGCTGGTACTGTAGCAGAAACGGAGCGATGAAGCCAAGCAAGTCACTCCGGGGCACAGCGCAACAGGAAACCGGAAAGCTAACCCGTTGCAAGGCGAGGACTGAATGGCTGCAGCCGGCTTATCAAGGCCGCGGCGTCTGACGTCAGGAACTGGGCGGAGTCACCACTGGCGGGAAACAGGCTAGAAAGGCGCCCAAGTGGCGCGGCCGCGCGCCTAGAAGCCGGGCGTCCTCAGGCACCTTCGCAGCGGCGCAGCCCCAGCGGGGAAGCCAGGGCTCCGGAGGCGGGAGCAGGTCCGGGAACAAGAAGGTAAGGGCCTGGCCGCGGTGCTCGCGGCCAGGACTGCAACAGAAGGCGCATATTTCTTCTGTCACCAAGAGCATGTTTTTTCAGTTGCAAAAGTTTTGCCAACTTAATCCCAGTCTAGATAATTGTGGTCTTAGCTATTGTGCTTCATGCCCTGATTTCCTCTCAATTAGATTATTGCTATTCCTTGTATATTGAATCTACCCAGAAACGCATCTGGAGACTCCTGCTGATCCAAAATGTAAAAACTAGACTTCTTACTGAATCCAAGTTCTGTGAAAGTATTTCTCCCATATTTAAAGAGCTACCTTGTCAACCTATTGCTGTCCCAGTCCAATTAAACATTTTTATTCTTGCTTTTAAGGCCTGTTTATTTATTTTCAATTTCCTTTTGATTGGTTGTTTTGTCAAAAACCTTTCTCTGTAGTAAAATCAACTTGTATGTGGAAGCAAGGTTTCTCCTTTATTGTATCTTATCTGTGAACTTAATTTTCCAAAGAAACACACTTATCTGAGTACTTGTTTATCTTTTGAAAATTGATTAAACCTGTTTCTTTCTGCAGGCCTTTTATCTTTTACTGTTTTTATGAATCCTCTGCTGTTTTACTTTTTATGTTATTATTTTATGCATTATGTTATAGCTTTTTTATGTTTTTGAAATTTTGAGATTTTTTTTTTTTAATTGCTATATTATTTATTCCTGTTGAGCCTCATCTCGAGTTTTTGAGAAAATGTGGGTTATGATTGATTAATTAATTGAGTGATTGACATTTCTTCTAAGACTCCACAATCATATAGATAAGCTTACAATGTAATTTTCAAAGGAAAATGTAAATGTAACATACTATCGTAGCAATTTTCAAAAGCCCATTTACCTATGTTAAGTGCACTTAACGCGGATTAAACCTATTGACAATTCAATGGCATTTATTGTAGCAATTTTCAAAGGTTACACTATCTGGGAAGGAAGACAGTACCATACAAAAGGTCGTGTCTGTGAGGGGCCCCCCAAATCAGGCAACCACAACTTCGAATCCCAGTATCCCCATATCAGTCCTGACACCCCAAACCACCCCCCAAATGCAGCCTCCTCCTCTGTAAGAAATACCCTCCCCACCCTCTGTACTCACCCCAGCCAGATCCCCTATCCTGCCCCACCCACTGTCATGGCACTTCCGCCTCAGAGGGTGCTGTCGTAGTCATAGTGAAAATGACTACAGGCAAGCCCCCAACACCACTGCATCCTCCCTCATAGCCCTGGGAAAAACCGTGTCAGACTGCCTTTCCCAGGACCTGCACAAGCCAAGCCAGCCTGCCTTCGGAACACCCTACGCATACACATGACTATTGCACGTGCAGAAAGCTGTGCGTCTGAAAACGCATGAGAGTGAGCCCAGCCCCCACTGCATCTTAGCAATGCAGCATTTGTGCCCCTTGATACCTCTGCTCCCGAATGAACAATCCACCTCAATTCCACCTGCCAGCCCCCCCACCCATCCCTCTGCACCCCAGTACAACAAAACCTGCCACCAACCACTGCTCCATTCCCGCTGATGCTTCCACAGCTTTCTCAATGTCCCAGCCTAATATCAGAAGCACTGAGCCACCTCAACATTTGCTCATGTGCCTTTCCTGATCTACCTCCCGTCCCCTGGCAACCGCATCCAGGTAACCTCTGCCCCCCCCCCCCCCCAAATTAGACCCACTGCACTCCAAGTCAGGCCATGAGAAAAAGGCAAGTCCTCAACCACCTCAGAACAGCCCCGAACCTATATTCCCACAAAGTTGGAAGCTCAAACTGATCCAGCAGCCTGACACCATTGATCCCCAATAGCTCCCCAACTAACCAGCAGACCCCTGTGAGCCTTTTCTGCCCAAAAGGACCACCAGCCCACCCAGTAAATACATCTGCCTGGTGCCTGATGAGCCAGGCAAAGCAGAAATGCCTAAGGGCTATCCCATTTTTGTAGCAGGAAATTTTCAAACTCAAACCTGACTCCCCAGGACTTCCAGCAAACCAGCAGTACCCATCTGTCCCTGGTTATAACCAATCTGCCAGGAAGCAAGTGAACATTGTCTCCCTCATTCCCCCATCCTGGAATCATGGAGAGAGTGGTACGGGCCACGCTCAGCACCATGTTCGTTGTGGCAGCCTAGACTGGACTCGCCATCCGCCCAATTAGTTAGCAACTCTTCAGATCGTTGCTTTCTGAGCCTCTGTTTCAAAGGAGCAAACACTAAGTAGTAGAGTCTGTTTCTTATTGGATCTTGGGCTCCATATCAATAGAAATGGACCTCACTCTGTTACTAGAATTCCTTTTGGATCTTTAAATCAATAAGATAATATATGATAAAGGACAATATTAGACAAAGGAGTTTGTCCTTATGCTTACATTGTCACTCTTTTCCCCTGGAAACGATGGTGTAGTCTCCACTACTCACTATCACTGCTGTGTCTGAAATTAAATTGCACAGCTTACGTCTAAACTGAGGTGCACTGGCAGAGCTATGTTGATGCCCAGGGCAAGAATGGTAAAGGAAGCGGCAGCTTTACTGAGGTAAGATGGTAGAATTGTGCAGTGTTGAATAGCATCAAGGTCAAAACTGGATGTAGGTACTCAATTTCTGGAAGCATGGAGGATGCTGCAGGTCATGGCTAGTGTATTAACAGAGCAGTGTGAGGTCTTGGAACTAGAATAATGTGTTCTACAGGTCAGGGTTAAGGTGCTTTAGCAGAGCTGAAAAACCCTCACTGTGCTTAGCTGTACCAATCTCTCACTGTTACTGAAACGCACCTAGAATTTAGAAAAAAAAAATACAGACAGAAAAGATTTCCAGCCTCATTTGCAGGTTCCTGGTCTTCTAGTTTTCTTGTCTCTTTGAGTCCCTCTGTCATGCCTCAGCAGCTCTCTCCATCATAGCCTGTTTTAAGTGACTGGTGCTCTCTGTGTGGACACAGGTACCTGCAGATGTCATAACCTCTCAAATGCAGATGGAGGACAGACCTGGTAATTTAATGTACCGGCAGTGCAGGGTCGCACTTAAGAATTGAACTGAATTTAGTAGGTGCCAGTTCTTCCTGTCTGGGTCAGTGCTACCAGGTGTATATGGTATATAATACCTAGATACGTTTTAAAGGACAAGCATTTCTTCTGAATTTCTAAAGGTCTAGCTATATAAACTGCATCTTGTAAATGCATGATTCATAAAGGTTCATATGCTGAATGGCTGTATATACCAATTATTTTTGTTTTGGTTCAGTTTGGTTTGTTTCGGGGTGGGGTTATTTTTGTTGTTCTTTTCATTTTTTTAATTCACTTTGTTTTCCCGTTTTTGTGCATGCAATGTGCAACTTGTACAATTTGTGTGCATATAACATTCTTTTTGCATGCACCGTTGGCATTTTATGTACACAGATGACATCATTTGAATATTCAGCCACAGTCGGCAGCTGCCACTTAGCCAGAAAACTATTTATCCTTCTAAAACGATAGCTGGCTTTGTGGGGGGGGGGGGGGGGGCAGGAAGCAGGGAGTTTTCCTGGTCAAAGCTGCTTATCCAGCTAAGTTAGAGGATCATTTATCAAATTGCGTTACGGCCTTATAGCGCGCGATAAATACTGCATCGCAAAATGCGTATTGAAATTTAAAATTTGTATTTGAGTGGGAGGAGTAAATGGAAAAGAAGGTCAGTTAACGTGCCGTGGAATAGAGTAATGCACAGCAATGCCAAATGGTTTTTATTGCAAATGCAGATTCGGGGGGGGGCGGGGGGAGAGAGAGAGGGAGCGAGCACCTCTGTGGAGGCTCACATATAAGTTAACTTTTGATACCACTGTAAGAGTGGGGCATTATGAACTCGGGATGAGGTTTGGGGAGGTGGGGGTAGGTTTTGGGGGGCAGTTTTACATGCACAGTCATAGGTACAAACAGCACAGTTGCCATCAGTGAAGATTTACTGTCATTTGGAGTGAAGAAAGGTAAAAGAAGAGTAGATTCGTGCAATGTTCTGTCTACCTAGTTTGATGCACTCTCTTCCTCGCTGCAATCAATGCACGTTTCATAAAATCTGCATATCTGTACTCCACAGCATATGCGAACACATGCAATGCATTGAAACCATATAGATCAAAGGCCTGAATGCATTTATTTTTCCTAAATATTTCAAAAATTCATCCCTGTAAGTTTATTTAATTACTCGGCCTTTTTTTTTTTCAGCTGGTTGGAGAATATTATTGTGCATGCATAGACACCTTTTTGTGCCTGTTTCATCTCTGCTGGGCTTTGTGGATGCTGTCTTCAAAGTATTTTTGTGTGGAAAAGCATTCTTCACATTCTTTTTTGCTTTCTGCATGATGAATATTGACTGTTTTTTAATTAATTGCTGGCTAATGTATCATCTTCTTTTATGGTTTTTATGTGTTTGGTAGTTGTTATTAAGAGAGAAATATTTGGTTAGATTTAATTTTAAAAAGTATTTTTGTTGAATAAGTTACATTTGTTTGATTAAGTTGTGCTCGCCACTTGTATTTGTTTATGTGATAAATGTTTGTTCTTCAGCCATTTTGCAGTTTAATTGCAGAAATCTCAAAAGGTTTGGTGTATGTTCATTGCTGATACTAAAACTATTTTATAGGCTTGAGTTCAATCATCTGAAACAAAATTAGATTTAAGTATGGGTGTATGGAAATCAAGAACAGTAAATTTATGTGGGAATAGGGTCTGTGTCTAAATTAAATGCAGTGTCTCCGAATGTGAATGGGATAAATCACCCAATTAAAAATAAAATTTGAAATTATATTAATAAGGAGAACTCTGATGTTGTATTAGTACAAGAAATGCATCTCTCTTATAATGAATCTGCAGAATTGAAAGAGTGTGCCTTTTTTGCCACTAGTGGGAAGAGAAACATGGCGTGACTATCTTCGTTAAACAATCAGCCAACCTTAAACTAATTTCTCAAGCAATGAATATTAAAGGATGGCTGTTACAGGTGTGACCAGCTCTAGGCACAGAAAACATATTTTTATTTATTTATTTTATTTAAAAACTTTTACATACCGATGTTCATAGGCATATCACATCGGTTTACAGATAACAGGAGGAAAGAGAAGTATAAAGTTACATGTAACAGGGGTCTGGAAAACCTTGTGTATACTGCATTTAACAGTATATATAGAAGTCCGGCTCTCAAAAAATACCTACATGAAGCCAACAAAAGCAAAAGCAAATTAATATTAAAAATTAGGATGATTAATAAACTTTATATCACATTGGTCCGCTAAACTTGGGGGGGGAACCAAGAAGGTAAAAAAGTAAAAGCAAAGCATTATTTTTATAAGTGCTGTATATGCAAGTCAACAGTGGATTCCTTGTAATTCTTTCAAGGGTCTGCAAATATTATTTCCTCTTCAGGAGACATCCCTGTTATTATGGGAGGGGGGCTTCAATCAGCTTCTAGCTTCCGTATTTACAGAGGTAATCTCGATATAAAGCATATTGAGCCCCTCTGTGGCTAAAAGGGGCAGAAAAACCCCATTTGAAAAACTGGCCCTCCCCAGCAAGTTAAAAATAGAGACACTGCTTACAGAGCACATATGGTTAAATGCCCAAACAAGGAAGGGGAGGTAGGAAAGACTGAGATCTAGGGAGACAAAGTAGTCTTGTACACACCAAATGGAGCCCCCATTCCTGTGGCTGGCCGCATTTTCAAAGGAAAACCTTGAGTGGGGTTTCCTTTTAAAAACAGTCCTGTGCGTTGAATGTACCCATGGGACTACAAGCCCCAAGCGAGGTTTCAAAATTGCCCTTGCTCTGTGGCCTATGCATTAAAACTCTCGCCATTAATTTTTTAAGTCACCATTAGTGTAATCCTCACCAGGACAGGGGACATAAAATGTGAAAGGCTCTGGCACCTGAATGAGCTGAGTGCCAGTCCCTCGGGAATAGTTCAGTGGGGAAGTGAGTCAAGCAGATGGTGTAGTGGATGGACCTGGGGCCCCAGAATCCAGGAGGATATGCAAGAGGACCGAGCTGGATAGGAAGCTTAAGAGAATCCCCTCTAGGACTCTCCTCGGACTGCTATTTCCCTTGCACCAGAAAGATGTACCTCACTCCACAAATATATTCAAACAAACTCCATCAGAGTGTATAACATTAGATTGATAGATTACTCTGATCAGAGCATTAAAGCTTGCCCAACCAGGCTGAGATGGTTATAGAGGGGAAAAAAAAAAAAAAAGAAAGGGTTAAAGGTACTAAATCACCCTCCACATACACTCATCAGCAAAAAATATCTTTATTGAGGAATACACCAGAAAAATACAAATCAGACAGAAAATTCTGTTTTTGTCATCTTATACTTTTCACAGTCCCATGACTTTCCCTCAACATTAATTCCAGTTCCAAAATGGGGCCAGATAGCCTCTCCGACCCAGAATCCTCTCCAGGATTTCTTTGTGATGGAACAGGGATCCTTGTTAGGAGACACATTACGTTAGCAGGCATGCTAACACATAAAACTGCAGCATCTTTGCACTAATCTGTGTGCTAAATAGCATGAGGCCGCTGTAAAAGTAAGCATGGCCAGGCCTCGTTTCCTCCTGTCTTCACTGTGAACCTGCTTGAAAGTAAGCCTGGCACAGGAGGCTGTAGTCAGTGCTGAAGGCAAAAGCAGGAGAGCATCTGGACCTTAGGAGAGGAAATCAAAGAAGAGACTTCCTGGAAAGGGAAAAACCAATGAAAAACATGTGCCTCAGATCCAGTATCTTCTAAGTAGGAGACAGGAGGTAGTTTAACCAGCCCTAGCATATCCATCCTACTAATTCCAGAGTAGAAAATCAGCCAGCCCTGAGTCAGGACACTGGCATCTGACCATCCATCCTCTCTGGGCATCCTGTACTGTAGGAGCAGCAATGGCCTAGTGACAGCTGTTAATGCTGAAGCCTCAGAAGGCCTGCAGTTGTCTTTGGGCAGACTAACCTCAGCAAGAACAGCAATGGTCATTGCCCAAGTCTAGCAAAGCAAGTTTAGGCAACCAACAGCACCATCATTGGCCTCATCCTAGGAAATTAATCCCCCCATCAGCTCCATCCATGTGATGTAGGAGAGGCTATTTCAGAAGGCCATGGACCACAGATGGAAAGGCTGGAGTGGAGCAACCAATCTTGGATAAGGAGTCTCCTATTGAGCACTGCATCTAGTTCCCACTAGAGGCTTTCAGTGAGGGAATTACAGCTCAGTTGAAGCAGCCTTGTCTCCATTGCTGTACCTGTCTTGCAGACTGCTCATATCATCTGAGACAATGCAATGCAATGTTATTTTAGCATGTACACAGTTTAGCATCCATGCTAGGTCTATCATACATTACATGATATTTTTTGTGCATGCAAAATATCCTAAAAGATTAATTTTAAAAGAGATGTGCATGCATAAAATAGTAGCTATGCTGTTGGAGTCATTTTTTGTTACTTTTGCTGAGGATGTATATAGAGGTTAGGCTATATGGATTCAGATTTTTCACCCAGACACAGTTTGAAGGCCATAGACCAACCTCTAAGTGAACTCCTATTTACTTATCTTGCACTGTGAAATATTTCCGAACAGGCAAGAGTCCATTTGTTTAGTTATTCCACTAAGTCTATAATGAGAAAACCAGCAATTAACTTATACTAAAGCCTGAGAGAGAGAGAATGAAGGCCGCACAGCTGTGCCTGAAATTTGATAAGAACTCAGAGGGAGGGAACACCACTTTTTCCACAAGGGTTTGTAGTGTAGAAGGAGAGACAGCGAGAGAGGCAGAGAGAGAGAGGGGAGAGTACAGATTGATCCTTTGGAAACATATAAGCCTTCTGTATGTACTAGCAATTGTTATTATCTACCATTACTTCTGTACGATCTGATTTTATTTGTTCTATCCCCCTATTGCTCAAATAAACTTACTTTCTTACCTGGAACTGTGATGAACTGAATCAAAGTTTGTGTGTGGCTCTTTGTGTTGGGAATTAGCTCCTGGGTTCAAGCCTCCAGGTATAATCCCAGTAATTGTGTGTTTATATGGGATAAGCCCCCCAGGTCAGAGCCCCTGGGCAGGATACCAGTGTGCATAGTCTGAACCCATAACATATGCATGCGCGAGTAGCACTTATTCACGCTAGGGCTATTTTATAAACCTCACACATAAAAGCTCAAGTACCGGTGCACAAATAACTTTGCTCGTGCAAAAAAGGGGGTGGATTAAGGATGGGTTGGGGCGTTCTGGGGCGAGGCCAAATTTATACGCACAAATTGCGATTTTATAACCTGTGAATGCAGCACATGTATGCCTGTTACCTAAGCATATTTACTTCTGCCATTTATCAGATGTAAATCAGAATAAAACTTTTTATAGCCAAATACTGACAGGGTAGGGATCTTGGTAAACTGGGGGGGGGGGGGGGGGATAGACTGGTTAAACTGATGTACTAGCTGTAAAACTGGGAAATTCCTGCACATGCACGTTAGAAAATGTGCTCACTTGTGCGTGTATAAGCCAACGAAGCCTAAGAAAATACGCAAATTTCTATGCCTCGTGTAACTGCTTAAAATTAGGAATACCCATCCATGCAAATAGGTGCATTTTATATAATGCAAACACACTTGCATGAACGATATAAAATTCATACGTATATAAGTGCACATGTGCTCATTTTAAAGTTAATGTCTATGGGCTTTTGAAAATTGCTATGCTACATGCTACTTGTAAACATGTAAATCCTTTAAAAAATTACCTCCTAAGTTTGTACCTGGGAGACCTAGGGTAAGTCATTTTCAGACAGCCAGTTTATATGGGTAAAATGCTTTGTATCCATGTAAATTGCTTTGAAAATTGCCCTCTGAATGACTCATTCGAGGTTTAATCCACTGTTAAATGGAGGCTTTCAAAGTAATTCCTAGGGGAGTGATTATAAACTGGGAAGAATAAGCTAAGGAAGCAGGACCTGCACAGTTTGGAAAGAGAAATCAAACGCAGAGAGAATCAACTCAACAGGAAAAAGAACACTTTATTTTTCACAATTTCAGAAGCTAAATGCAAATATAAAACCACTTGTAGTCAACAGGTAGGCAAATCAATTTGCTTACAGAAAGGTAGGTGTTATTCAGAAAGTAATAAAAGGGGTCACTTTGACACTTATTAGTATAATAAAAAGAAAGAAGCAGTACAGAAAGAATTCAAGCTGTTCCATCATACCATGGTTAATTTATTTATAAGCATAATGAGATTGTCCAATAATATCTGGAGTACTGCTCTAATCTGAATTAATCAGAAATTATATATAATATTGAGTATATTAATGCATTTCTTAATACACTGGATCCCTAATAACAGTAAGGATAGTTCCTTTCTAGAAATACATAGCTGGTGGAATGCCATCTGTTTACCTTACAAATATTAAGCTATTGCAGCCAAAATATATAGACATCCATATTCAAAGGGGTTTGTCTGAATAACTCAAAGGTTACCCAGACAAATCCTGAGGTTTAAATTTCCAGCCCATCTACCTGAATAAATTTTATCGAGGAAAGTCAAAACACAAATAAAATTTATCTGGATAGGTTAGAGGTGTCCAAAATGCCTATGACTTCAGTAATTTAAGATAACTTAGCTTCAATATTTAGAGTTAGCCAAGGTACATATCTGACTAAGTCTGGATGTGCCTCAGAGCAGTCCTAAATAAGGATGGGCATTTGAGAGAAGTGAAATAGGAAATAAGGTGAAATTTCCTATTTCGTTTTGGGTTGTTTTGAAAATGGAACAAGTTAAATTCTGATGAAATTTCATTGGAATTTTGTTTTGTTTTGAAAACTGATTAAAAAAAAAAAAAAAAGTAGCCAGTCAGGCCTAGGCCCAAAGCCGGAGCTTCACATAGGGAATAGGCTGAAACCCACAGCAGGGTTCCCGGCTTACGTCCAAGCGTGACTCTGGTGCCTCGGCCTAGGCCTCACCTAAGCATAGGTCCAAGCATGACGCCGGGAGCTTAGTCTCTGGCCCAGTACCGGGGCCTCAGCTGAGACCTATTACATGCTGTGCTTTCAATGCATTTCCCTATAGCTTTTCATAGCAAAACCAAGACTGTCAATCTCTGCTTATATGGGAGTAATACCAGGACTGGATTAACATGTGCTATAAATCTGGATCCTGTTGGGAAATCTAGTCTGCAGTGACTCTGAAACTGGTAAGGCTGTGGGGTCAGCTGTGTCTTGGCACACCCATGTGACAGTGATCTTACCCAGTACTGGTGTATTCTCATGCACACGTTTCTTAACTACAGAATGAGGCAGCAAATAGTGAAATCTGTCAGTGACACCTTAGTCTGTCTACCTGTACCTTTAGGCTGTGCCTTTAAGCTTCATAGCTATGTGAGATTTCACAGCAAGTCACACAGCACTAGCTAGGCCACAAACTGTTGTGCCACATATGCATCTTTTACTGTCACTATCAGGCAGAACGCATTATGGCAGCCACATGTCATTGATGTAATCTTTACTTTCACAACTGTTTCTCAAATGCAGTCTACTGCTCCATTGTCCACACGAATCCTGAGTAGGCACGCGTGTTTTCTGTTACACAGTGACCTACACGGAGAAGCCGTGAGAGAAAGAAAGATGATAGCGAGGAGTTGCAGCAGCTAACAGTCTACTGGCCTCCCTTCCCTGTAAGGGGATGTGGTAGGTGAGGCCTATCATGCAAAGCAGCGTTGTATAAGGTTTTGGCAAAGCTGGATGCCACTTAGCGTGGTGTCTGCAGCTGGTGCAGGGACACATGGGGGATCAGGAGGGAAATCAGGTACTGTATCCATTCGTAATTCATGGTGTTGAGCGATGTTATGGAAGAACACAGCAGAGCAGCACTATATCTGCAACTTTGGGTTGGTCCTACATTAAAGCTCCACACTTCTTGTCCAAACAGCGAAAGCGACTTTTGAGAACTCCGAAGGTGCATTCGATGACACAGCGGGTAGCACATAAGGCCTCGTTCTACCTCATCTCTGCCAGCATGTTGGGAATGGCAACAGGGGTGAGAAGCCAGGTTCTGCAACCGTACCCAGAATCTCCTGCGGCAAATACGGATTTAAGCCATCAGTCATAGCATTGTCACTTGCATATCTGGCTGGCTCACCACAGCAACCTTTAAGACTGTATAAGGTAGCCTGTGATTTCACTAGCCTGAGTGCATATCACATTGTTTTCACTAGCCTGAGTGCATATCACATTGTTCTGGGGCAGTATATGTGCAGGATAGCAGTAGGCTAAAGTAGCTCAGCACTACTAAATCACATCTGGGTATTACAACAATTGCATGCCAGTCCCTTGCAACTGAGCTAAGGCAAGTGGTGTGTAGCAGGCTGCCAACCTTGAAGCAATACATAAGAGCGGCCAAAAGGGTACCTCATGGTGTGAATGTGAATGTCCCTGCCTGCTGTGCAGTATGTTCTCCATAAAAAAAACCAGTTTGTGAGGCCCGACACATGGAATATGCCAGGCCACCAACATGCATAGTTCACTGCTTCTGCTTGAGGTGGGTGAGAGTCAAGTCAAAGTGTGGTCAACAATGTGGTTGATGCCTCTACTAAGGGCCACACATGATCGTGCAGTACCAGCAGTGTGCACCGCAAGCTTGTCAGTAACCAGTGAGTTTGAAATAGCTCACAATGTGATGATAGGAGCAAGGCCATTTTGCAAATAAATACATTGCAAGTGTATGGTGCCTGCCCACACACCAAGCTTTAGAGCCGGTGCATTATTTGTTTTCTCAAGATTTGTAAGCCTCTGCAACATGGGGAGAAAAATCCAGACCCTGGGGCAATGGCCTTCAGATGTAACTGTGCAAGCCACTTGTCATGGCAGTGATGCTTTACATTCTCCCCCCCCCCCCACCCTCCCCCATGTCCGTGCCATTTGCCACAAACACATTACCAGAGATGGAATATAGAAAGAAGTGTCTATCTTACCTACGAGCCAACTGTCATTGTACAGGCCACCCTCAAAATTTTCAAAGAGCCCCGATTGGCTAAGTATAAAGGAATCATGCACAGTTACTGGGTAACTGGCCACCACATCAAGGATGTGCATTTGAGCGTCACAGACCACTTGCACATCGATGGAGTGGAAGAGCTTTCTGTTGCGGTACATCTTCTCCTGTCACGGGGTGGAATGATGGTCACGTGAGTGCTGTCGATAGCTCCCAGAACATTGGGAAAGTGTGTGAAGGCATAAAAGCCTCTCTTCAAGTCCATCAAGTCCTGCCAGTCTTGAGGAAATGCTATGTAGTGATTAATGTGGTCAGAGACTGCTGTGATGACCTGGTCCAGACAGCATGAAAAAGTGGTTTGGGACATTCACCCACGAACCCTAATGTTGTTTGGAAGGATCCACTTGCCATGAAGTGGCCAACAGTTTGGTGAGGCCAAGCACAGCGTGGAACCTTTCGGTGACCGGATCCAAATCCCCTCAGATTTCTTCATACAAATTCTAGGATAGCCCTAGAGCTGAGGCGATACCTGAAAGCCGCATAGTCCTCTGGCATGCCCAGAAGGAAGTTTGTGGAGGAAAGATGCGCTCCCTGTATCTCCTACACCATGGCCGTCTGCATGCCAGGCACTGCCCAGGGCCCATGGCTGGGCCTCTGGTGCAGGGACTTCCCTAGGAGGGCTTGGAACTGGCCTTGCCTGTTCTTGATGTTGTTGAGGTTCTGCTTGTTGTCATCTGCGGTGAGCCTCCCAAAGCATCCAGTATTCCCCAACCATTAAACTTGCCACAAACATTATGGCTTAAGGAAGATAGACCAGGTAAGAACAGGTATTTTTATTGGAGCAGGAAGGCCTGGTAGGTGTGTCCATGATCATTCCTCTCTTTATCGCTGGCAATAATCATTGCGATAACACCCACGATCTGCGATATTGGCCACGATAAATACTTTTTCCACTGTACTGCAAAAAATAAAAATAGGTGTAGTTATTTCCAGTGTTAAATCCTGCGATATTGTGCATTGCTCTATCGCATTTCCATTTTCTCTGCCCATTTTACTCTGCAGTATTTCATGCAAATTGAAAAATGACCCTGTTAGCCAGTTAACTCAACTTCTTCCAATTACGCCCCTGTTGTACAACCTGATCTATGTGCTGGTATCTGCTATTTTGACTGGTCCAGTAAAAGATATCATACGTCAGCCACCACATTATGGTAGAGTTGCTTCAATCTTCTGTGTAGTTGATGCAATCATATGTTATCAAATAATTTTATTGATGGACATATGGATATGCAATAAAACTATCCAAACTGGAATCATAGGTACTAAATCTTCAAATCTATGTAAAATTATTGCCTTCTGTTTATTGTTCTCTCCTAGCTAGTAGAAGTTCTCCCCAGGGAAGAAATGTGACTCTGCCAAAGATGCACAACAGTGACACCTTCCGACTTGGTCTTGCTGCATTGGCATTTTGCTCTATTCCAGGCAGATCAGCTTGATTTAGCTGTCTGAGAAAGGTAGAAATTTAAGCCTTACAGACCGTTTTCATCAGCATGTAAAGATAATCTGCTTATGAGTTACTTATCTGTTTTGAAATGTGGTCATTTTGTTTCTCACATTTTTATACCATTTTCCTCCCCAAGGACTCAAAACGACACTAAAATTAGTTACAAATAAATAGAGCAATATCTCAAACAGTAATAACAAATTACAGTCAAAATATAGCAGTCATCTAACACAACAATACAGTAACATCCCAGCAACTCCAATCTCTGCCCCCCTCTTTCACAACAGGGCAGGGTTTAACTAATCATTCCCACTCGCCAAAAATAAAAACAATTTCCCTCAAACCCTCTAAATCACCAGCAAAGGAGCTATTGTGTTAATAACTGGCAGGTATTCTTTTACTTCCTGTTTCTCTTTGCACATAGAACAATTTTCTGGTTGATTTCTATGATAGGAAGCTGGGTTCCTGAATCCTAGACATTACTAATGGATCTTTAGGGACATGGTTAGAGTCGTGGCAGCAGCATTCCCTTATCTCAGAGCACAACATGGAAGAATAGATCCCGGGTCACTGTCACTAACTTACTTCCTCCTACGGCCCTCCTTCTGACCTCCGTTCCTTAGGTAAACTGCTCATACCTGTGCCCTTCTCCATTGCCAGCTCTCGACCGTGCTTTCCACCATGCTACACCAAAGGTCTAGAACAAAATTTTTTGAGCTGGTGAATCCTGCTCTCATTCCAGCCATAATCGATTGCCAGCTAAAAACCCCTAATCTTTTTGAGGTTGCTTTTAAATTTTAAAGCCTTGCTCTTCCGGATCTTAGTATTCTCGATTTTAACCATGTTCACTGTGATAAGAACATTCCTTGAAATCTCCTTTTTGTTTCGACTATGGGTCTTGGCCAGATTTTATGCTCCAAGAAGAAGGGAACCCTTCTCATATGTGTAGAAATGATAAGTAGTAGTAATAGTGCAGTGGTATTAACTCTCAGCCCTCAAGGGCAGCCAACAGGTCAGATCTTTAGGATATCCTTAATGAACATGCATGGGATCGATTTGCATGCATGCTGCCTCCAGTGTATGCAAATCTATTGAATGCATATTCATTAGGGATATCCCGAAAACCCATCCTGTTGACGACCCTTGAGGGCTGGAAGTGACTACCATTGTAATAGCATCTTCAGCCACAATAAGTCTTTTCCTGTTTCCTTCCACTAACTTTTAACCTAAAATTAGAGCTGGAGGAACAATAATTTGTGCCTCTCAACTGATTGAAAGCAACGTAAGTTACAGGGTCAAATAAAGATGGCATGCTTTTGTCATATAATAACAACAAGCTGATGGTTCATTATGAAAAGTGTTAGGGCAGAATCTGACTCATGTATCAATCAATGTACAGGAGCTACTTTGGAGGATGTGATTTCAGTTTATTGGAACTAAAGGTTGCTGGAAAGAGCGATTGCTGTAAAATAGACCTGATTATTGCATTTACAGACTGCTTAAGCCAAAACAGCCACGAGGCTCAGTACAAAAGAACAAAACAATTAAATTACTGTATCAAAATTAACAAGGCTGCCAGCCAACCGAATCGAGCAAAAAAAATCTGAGACAGAGCTAGCAAAAATACCAAATTATAACAACAAATAAACCAAAAACAAAACACCAGTGACTGAGCAATGAAAAAACAAAAATATTTTCAGTTTTGTCTGGATGAATGCCAAATGTTGTAGGATTTGATCACAAAAGGAAGGGGACTGAAGAGAAGGGATCAGGCATAGAGAAAGATTTTCTGCCAGTATGTACATAAGATAACATGAGATAACATTGTATTCTTAACAAGCCTTTTAACAGCCCTGGTGCCAGTTTTGAATGATGTCCCCTGTCATTGACAAGACATGTTCACTGGGCACATTGATTGGCAGATAAGAAAGAAAATGCTGAACCACCTTGGCTAAGTCTGACCAGACTGCGAACCTGTGTGCCCAATATGCCAGCGGATCTGTTTCCATGTCCTCGATGGACTCTGTTAGCGTGTGACAGAAATTTCCACTGAGATCATCTTTGCTGGAGTGGGGCAAGGGTCTCTGTTGCCAGCTGCCTTTTTGTGATGGCTTTTGTCAGGAAAGACAATTCTGTGGAGTCAATGTGGTTGTAGCATATTGAGGTAAAAGAGGAAGTAATAGCTAACAGGATGCTGCTCATTCTGCTCTGCTCTGTGGGGGTGGCTGCTGTTTCCTGCACTATATCCCTACTGTAGCTCTGCCTCTGTCACTCCTGTTCATGCAACCCAGCCACCAGTATCTCCTTCATGTAAATGAGATGTTGGGACTAGAGGCTGAGACTCTCTTTAATCTGTGGATCTCAAACCATGACAAGCATTTAAGTATTGTTTTTCTGTCAGAGGTTTCAGTCTGCTTCCATTCCCTCTTGCTCATGGAAACCCACTAACTTTTTCTCCAGAATATTTACTTATGGGGTTGACTAAGCCCAGGATGGTGCTTCTGGTACCCTGATCCTCTGGGGCATCCTTAAAGGTCTTCAGGATTTGTATGAGCTGCCTCATGACTACTCAAACATGATACCCTGGGGGCAATCCACACCTATCTCCATTTCCAGAGACAGGTCATGAAGGGCTGCCTGCTGCTCCATTAATATCTGCCACATCAGATAGTTAGAATTCCATTGGGTGCTGAAATCTTGAATTGGATGTTTATGAGGCATCCCAAATTCTTCTGGGGCAGTGAGGCCACTAAATGTGCACTAGTCCTTTATTTCATTTCATTTAATTTAATCGCTTATGTATTAATTATGTATTAATCGCTTACCACATGATAGGTCTAAGCGATTTACAGTAAAACATACATAAAATAGTTTGATAACATCAAATAAAAAGAAAATAACAATAATAATGTCTTCATAGGCAACACAAAAACAACATAACAAAACAAAAAAAAACGCTCCTCGGAGGTAGTCTGTATGGGGCTACATGTTTACACAGATTTATTCTGTACAGTGTTTGAAAGCTTAAACGTGCAAAAGTGCAGGGTTATCAGTTGTGGTCTGGGCAAGCCTGGGCAAAGGATATCGCGGGGAAGACTCTTTGGCATAGCTCTTTCCTCTAAGGGGATGTTCAGAGTGGGTTTTTTAATTTTTAAATAAAGATTAAAGGTTTATCCTATTTCCTGAACTAGGAAAATTCCAGATAGTGTTTTAGGACAGCCCCGGTGAGTGTGTGCATTGTGTGTGAGTGGCAAGCATGAAGCTGGACCAATGATTGAAGTTTTGAATCTGGTGGGTCCAAGCCACTGAGAGAGAGAGAGAGAAAAAGGAGAACTGGTGCTTCACCCAGAAGCACTGCTGGAGGTGTGCAAGAGGATTACCAGTGAGAAAGATCATACGAGAGTACCATCTGCTCTCTTGGATTTAGAAAGGAGATGCAGAAGTCTAGGACTACAGTGGGAGATTTCTCTGAGGAACTGTGTTGGGGGGGGGGGGGGGGGGGTTTGGCTAGGCCTAGGGGAGAGGCTGCAGCTGGCCATTTCTTCACAGACTAGCACTGGCTCCAAAGGTCTGGGGGGGGGGGGGTGCACTGTCTTCATAGCTGCTCCAGAAGGGAAGTGTCTGAAATCCTAACATCTTCTAAGGAGTGAGCAACAATTTAAGATTTCTGAGTCAGAAAAAGACAACTATCCAGCTGCCCCCCACCCCCCCACCCCACCCCGGTTCATAAGTGAGAAAGAAAGAGTCTGAGAGGTAAAAGAAGTGAGGTGTGTGGAGAGGATTTGCGAGGGATCTTCTGTGGCGAAAAAGTGAGTAAGATCAGAAGTTGTGTAAAGGTGAACCGGGCCTTGTGTGCGATGGGAGTAACCTCTGCAAATACTGAGCACAGGGGAGGTGAACCGGGCTTTCCAAAGACTCGGGAGTAACCTACAGCTCAAAGGATACCAGTGAGAAAGAGTAAGAGTTTGGGACTGATTTTTTTTGTGATTTAAACAAAATGGCAAGTGATATGATTAGGATTCTGGACTGTGGAATAACTACAAATCTGTTTTGTTCGCTCTTTTTATTGAACCAATAAAGTTAGTTATTTTTGGAGCACAAGAGACTTGTGGACAGTGGAATCTTTATACATGTGTCTTCCCTCAGTTTGGCCTAACAGGACGTCCGGCCCCCAGCCTGCCCCCTGCGAGACGGTACACCCCACCCTGGGTGAGTGCACCCAATGCTCCCCAGGGCTGGGAAGGTGGCCCCCTTGGCACAGGGGTTTCCCTTCTTCTCACAGAGAAGCTGCCCACCCTTCACACGACGATGAAAATGCCAAATATTTTCAGAACTGAAATCCCGTAGCCCTTGGGTCCTATCCCCAGGGCATCCCTCATTTACCAGGGGCAGCAAGTGTGCAAAGCAAGGGATCCCTTCACAGCCCTCATCTTCCAATGCCCATTATCGTATGTGCACCACTTTCTGTCACAAAAAGCCCGCATGAAGATTACTGCGTCTCTGGTCAAGCTGCCCACCACCCAGCATCTTTCTTATGGCTCTTAAGATATTGCACGAGGTAGGGGGCTTATCCAGCACCTGGGTGTGCACCTGTACCCAATGCTTGGTCCCTGCCTGCCCCAGCCTCTGCCGGCTCCAACCAATGCGGTCAAGGAGGCCAGGTATGTGAAACGCTCACCCCGGTCCAGCTGTCGCTGGTGAAATGCACGCTATTTCCCCTATACCTTGGCCAGCTGTGCCCTGCGTGTGACTGTAGCAGCGATTGTACAGGGTGGGGATATCCTATCTAGTAAATGTAGTACTGGAGGGAATTTTGATAACTGGGGGGCTAAGAGGTGCAGCAGATGCTTGAAGCCCAGGTCCTCTGCAGGGACTGGTCACTCAGGGCCGTCGTGTCCTCGATGCACCTCGTCACTGCTTTGGATGCTGCCTGCTTCTTTCCCCGGGGCAGGGACGGCACGGGTCACCATTCCGTTTCCCGTTTGGTGGTTTGCCACTGCAGATAACGTAGCAGGGGGGCTCCCGGCCCCGCCACACGACTGGTGGAAGGCGCCGTGGGGGTCAGCTTGAGGAAAAATCTTCCCCTTTTCAAACGGGGGGTCCCCAGGCTAGCGCTGCCTCCCTCCCCTGATGCCAATGCTAGCCGGTGGTGTTTCTGTAGATGATGCTGCATACCGGGGTTTGTCGGTATCTTCAGTGAATGCATTCAGCAAAACGAGGGTCCTCCTTCACTTTAGAATGCCTCCAGACCAAGGATGTCTTTACTTGATCTCTCTACTTGGGGGGGCTTTGCTGCTACTAGCACTGGGGATGAGGTTGAGGGTTGGCCAGGAAAATCGCTCCGACAGATTCCCTGCCCCCATGAGCTTGAAGGGGATCAGGGAAGAAAGGCCACAGAGCTCCCTGAGAGTTTCTGTCCTGATCCAGGTTAGACCTGTGAGGCCGATTCATTTCTAGCTTTGCCCCATTGCATATAGGGATTTGTAGTTCTTCCTTTTCTTGAAAAATCAGAACGTCTGGACTCTAAATGGAATAGGACAAAAACAGACTTGGCTCTGATTGACCTGGGTCAGGTGGGAATCAAGCTCCATGTCAAAAGGAGTAGCTTAGGAAACTGGGACTATAAATGCAGTGGGAATAAAGACAGGACTGGCTCAGTCTATCCCTTGACCCAGAGCTGGGGCTTCCTGTGGGAGCATCCATTTCAAGAGCATGTGGAGGAGAGCGAGGCCTTCCTCAGGATAGAGCAGGGTGATAGCCACCTTCAGTGCAAAACTATCTCAATCTAGGAGCTCTTAAATTTGCTCCTACTCTGCTGGCAATGGATTTACTGGCACTTCAAACCATAAAGGCTGCAAATAACTTACTCGCAGTGCAATGGACTGCATTTTTCCAAGGACAAACTCCCTCTCTTGGACTTCCAGAGCAGGGCTTGTCCTGGGGACCCTCCGTATCCATACATATGTAGCCACAATAAATATGCATGAAGTTAATGTGCATAGACTCTGCAAACACTTAGGGGCAGATTTTTAAAAAGTACGCCAGATTTTAAAAGATACACGGGTAGCCGCGTGTATCTTTTAAAATCCGGGGTCAGCGCGCACAAGGCTGTGCAAAATCGGCAGCCTGCGCACGCCGAGCCACGCAGCCTGCCTCCGTTCCCTCCGAGGCCGCTCCAAAATCGGAGCAGCCTCGGAGAGAACCTTCTTTCCGGCTCCGCCCACCTTCCCTTTCCTTCCCCTAACTAACACACCCCACGGCCCTAATTCCCCCCCCACACACACTTTATTTCAAAAGTTACGCCTGCCCGCCATGTTCTGGTCCAGGGGCTGGTCCGGAGGCCACGTCCACGCCCCCGGAACGGAACCACGCCCCCGGCCCAGCCCCTGGAACGCCCCCCAATGACGCGCCGGCTGTGACACGCCCCTGACATGCCCCCCAGGAAAGCCCTGGGACTTACGCGCGTCCCGGGGCTTGCGCGCGCCTCCGAGCCTATGCAACATAGGCTCGGCGCACGCAGGGGTGGAAGGGGCAGCTTTTCGGGGGTTCCGTGTGTATCTTACGCGCGTACCCCTTTGAAAATCTGCCCCGTAGAGAGCAGCCCTTGCTCATTGTGGGGCTGATACTGTGCGCAGTGGCTAGCGCAGGCGTAACACGTGATTGAATGAGTGTTTTGGACGTGCGTCCATAACCCTCGATGCAATACGGGGGATTAGTGCATCCAAAGCGTGTGCCCAAACCGCCGTGTACCTAATAGCGCTCGCCACGTGAAAATCCCATGTAGATGAAGCTATTAGCTAATCCCCACAATGCGCCCATTTCAACGCGGCTAATTTTACGCCAGCCCGGGGCTGCCGTAAAGGTATTGCCACGCTCAAGGGTGCATTGAAAAAAAAAAAGAAAATCCTGCTTTTTGTGATTCCTTCTAATAGTATCGTAGAGACACTAAGTAGGAGGAACGAAATAAAGCAGATTTAGTTAAAAAAAAAAATTTTGGGCGTCCAATACACACACAAGATACATGGTCCAGGCTGTGTATCTTGAGCATGTATATGCCGATAGCGTGAAAAAATAGATGGCCATAGATTGAGTGTTCCTTTTCCCAACTTGAACTCACAGCCCTGTACGCCAGATGCCAAAAAGGAGCTAGGGACCCACAATTTTCTCTAGTGCCTCCTTGTTAGTGCAACTCCTAATTTAAATTTTGCATTGCATGCCCAGGAGAGGTGTCTGGGTGCGCGTTAGGGAAACGGGCACTCAACACTGAGCACCCGTTTTTTGGGCATAAATATTGCATCGGCCCCCCCTATGGGACAGTAGGTTGAGACATACAGGGTAGCGAGCTTAGCGGTGCTGCCATCAAGATTCTTGCCTGCTCATCTGTTTCTCAGGATTGCCCGCAGCGTGCGCTTTACCCTCCCACCCTGTTGGTCCTACGGAAGATGCCAGAACTAAAAGCAGAAATGACCACTGAAGATTGCCTGGAACCCCAAATCCTCAGTATATCTAGGAGTCACATTGCAGGGGAGTGCGGTTAAATTGCTGGGAAAGCCTGCATTAGGTCTTATATTATATCCTAGTTGGGGAAGGTCGTCCTATATGGACTCATCATAATAGCAGCTATGGAAATTAAAAGCAGGGTTATCTTTAATTATTCCTCTATTAATCTTCTGTGATCTTAAATTCTCTGGAGAAAGAAAATATTGTTAGTCCACTTATCATGTGGGATGCCCCGTTTTGTTTCTTGCTATGGTACAAGGAAGTCTCAGAGAGTTCTGAGCTCAAGTGAACTTGGGGGAAATAGATATCAGTGCTCTGTTGTGTTTAATTGTCTATATTGTTTGACATTTTATATTTGAAATGGCTTGTTAATTGGCTATATCAGTTACCTTTCTTACTTCATTTGAGAGTCCCCTGAAAAAAAACCAACATATTATGTGTTACTGCTTGTTTTAGTATATTATTTGACTATTGTATGAGGTAAAGACTCCACAGCACCATCTACTGTCCAAACTTATTTTGGTGTTTCACAATTATTATTGCCTGTTGTCTAAAAGAATGTTTCCTCCCTTAAGAACTTAAGTAAACTATTTTGTTCTCTTTATTCAAGTTGTGGTAACTGATTCCAGAAAGAGGACTGAGTAAGCACGGTGCCCTTTTTTATGAGTGTGGCCGTGCTTTCCATTACGTGCTCCAGGATACGCAGCACTTCTGGGTGGAGGCCCTGCCACTCTAGAGCCTTCCTTTTTATACTGAGCTCAGCAGAGCCACGCGGGGCAGGAGTGCTCAGACTTCACTGTCATCATCATTACTAGGAAACGTGGGATCCTGACTGCCGGGCACTGACCCGGCACCCCATCAGGGCCATGCAGGCAAAACTGGGCTTCGTGCAGGCGTAGGCAGCGTACAGCGGTCTCTCCTGGAGGCGTTGCAAACAAGGGGTAACCCCCAAAAAAAGGCAAGACATCTGGAAGAAAGGAGGCATGAGCCAGAGAAAAGAGGGAGTAGCATTAAGAATGAGAGAAATGCTAGAAAAGGAAAAACATATTCGGAGAAATACAGAAGATGGCACTAGGTATGCGTTTCCTCTTTTATTTATTTTCTTTTACCCTACATCTGAGTCAGCGGATTTAACCAAACCTAGTAATAAATAGCCACTCTGTGAGTACAAAACCTTCTATCCCTAATACATTCCTGCAGAGATCGGCCTGTGCTACCTTGTACTTCATGATTTTGCCAACACTCTAATAACCGGATAGCTTTTACCTTTTCTATTCCCATTAGAATTTACCTCCAATAATGAGGGCTCCACTTTTCTAATTTATAAAGTCCCTAAGACATTCTGTACCTCCTTGTTTTCTGCAATATCTTTTTTTTTTTCATGTAATAATATGAGCAGAATTCAACCTGAGTCCCAGAATGCAGTAGGGGCTATTGCTGTGCAAGCAGCATAAAGCTGTCAGAGTAATATTACTTCCAGTGCAGCAGTCTAAAATGCGATATAACATTGATCTCTTAAATGAATGTGTTTCCTTTTCACCCACCCAAACTGCAGACTGGAGCAGAGCAAGCCAGTTAAACAGCTGAGATGCACTGGATGGCCAGTGGCCAGCAAGCATGGACTTTGGCCCGGCACATACTAGTGGCCTTCGCTTTAGAATGTACCATGCAGGACTTCACATATCTCCTGCTGAGATATTAGCAGGGAGAAAGCTTCAGATACAGAGAGGTCTAAAAACTTAGACGGGGGGGGGGGGGGACACACCATATTCACTTGGCAGTCCTCCAGCGTAGCCCGCTCGGCTCACTTGTTTGCGAGTTGCTGCTGACTCAGCACTCACCCACTTCCTACTAACACTCAGTGCTTGGCATTCACATGGATCTCAGTGTTCTTGGACTTACTACCTTAGAATTCAGCCCCTATTCAAGTACTGCTCGCATAGTATCTGCACACAGCATTCAGCTTCTAGGGTCCAACATTCACCTATTACTCTATAGGTACTTGGTGCTCACTCACTGATCTCACAGCACCTACATTCAATCACTACTCAGATAGTACTCTTAAGCACTTTATTTACTAAGACTAATCTCTCATTCTATGTCTATGGGAAAATGTTTAGTCAATAGGGACCTAAGTCTTCAATATTCACTACTCACGGAGTATGCACTACTCTCATAATGCTCTGTCAGAACTCAATACTCATTCACTACTGATATTGCTTTCAGAACTCATTTACTACTTGGGGTGCTTATGCATTACTCATTCAATACTCATGGTGCTCTCTGTGCATGGCATGCCATCCCACAGCTCTCTCAGGATTCAGTGCTTGCTACATTCACCTTGCGCTCTCACAGTTCAGCATCCATTCGGCACTCCAGTGCCTCACTCTCCCAGACCTCTTGCCACCCTCCTGGAGCTCATTATTCCACTTGTGCTCTTACAATGCCCTCTCTGAGCCCAGTATGCCCAGTGCCACTCAGTTAGGACTAACACGCAACTCTTCCTCAGCACATAATAAGCATTCATACAGTACTAATTCAAGGAAAAGCATTATTGCACAACACCAAAAAGTGTTCTACTTAACACATATTGTATTGATAAATGCATTTAAGGTGACCTCTGTTGTTGTGAATACCTAAAGCTACTGCATATTTCCTAAAGCTGAATTCTATTAAATGGAGAAAAAGCTCTAGAATAGCAAATAATTTCTGAATACAAATGGACTAATGTGTCATGAAAGCCTTATTTGTAAGTACACTTTTGTCCTCTACTTCTCTTAATGCCAAATGCACAGAGATCATAGTTCAGAATTTCATTATGGGCAATATATTGGGGGGTCGTCATTTTCCGTTTTCCTTTTCTTTTCCCTTAGAATTTCTCAATGTTTATTATATCAAACACAGAAGAAAAAAAAATCATTGGAAGCTCTCGCTGAAGTTCTCCCACTTTTGTGCATAATAATGAACTCTGATCAATTGCTGGGAAAAAAAACAAAATAAAAACTGAAGGGCCCTAACAAGATAACTGCAGGAGTGATTTAAGCATAATACACTGGAATGAAATGTGTTCAGGACACAGGTTCCTTAGGGTGGGACTCTCCCTCCACGAGCACAATGAACTTTTTTGTGTCAGACAGAATTTCATTATAAAGAGGTTACATTGTACGTTTCATTAACAGTCCAGCATTCTTTTCAAAGCTAAACGCTATTGTCTTTGGAGCACAAGGAAACATGTCCTTCCGAACGGCTTCTTTCTTTCACCAAGAGCTCCTCTATTACCTGAGCTATACTGGCATTGTGGAAGCACTCATTATCGCTGCAGCTGCCAAGCAAATCAGAGACATTACAGTGTCATTTTTATGCATGCACAATAGACACACGCTACGAGGTCACTCTTTTAATAGCATACCTTGGTTCCCTAATGCTGTAAGATCACACACAGGGACCAGTGTGGCATTTCTGAGGTTTAGGTCCTAATTATAAAATTAGGCTTAGGCAAAGCTGGCCTCTGACTGGCTAGCACGGAGCCTAGCCCCGTGGTGCTGTGTTGTAACAGCATCACTGGTCTTTTGGCATGTTTGCTGAAGGACTAATCAATAGCAAGGCAGCTTTCATAAATCCTTAATAGCATTCCCAATGTTACGGCACTCTGAGTCAGATTTAGAGTAAAAAACCTAACTACACGGTGCCAGCTATGCTCACAAAAATCTTGGCTTTCCGCCTTCATTATAAGGAAAAATTCAGTAGTCATTCTACAATATACATTAAGATTTGAAAAAACAACTTTGCTTTTCTTTTGGATGTTAATCCTCCTTAGTACCTTTTCTCCATCTTCAAATTCCTTCTTGGTTGTCCCCTACCCCTCCCCCTTTCTACTAACCTTTTCTCCTTCCACCTTCTTTCACTGTTTTCATGACTAGATCTCAGCTTTGTTCTGCTAGTTCTTTCTCTTCTGTATTCTCTTGTGCTTTCAATCTGTTTCTTTTTCTGCATTTGCTATTTTTTTTCTCTCCAGGATGGCCTTGATTTATCAAGATCCACAGTATTTTCTACTTTCCTACAAGATTCAAATCTTCTAAAAAGAATATTGACATGTTCCTCTCTTTCATTCTGTCTCCTCTTAACCTTTCTCTCTCTTCTATTGGAGATCCTGATGTCTTCAAATCCTTTGTAATCTGTGCAGCTTCAGAGAAGCTTTCAAATTATTGGCCAATTTTCTTCTCTATCTTGCCAAGGTTCTCATCTGTAGCTGTCAGATCCTTGAATTCCTTCCAATCAGGCTTCAGACCTGCCCACGCCTTCAAATATTTCCTGCAATTTTTCGACCATTTCCACCTGACAATCCCTTTTGCTCTCCTAATTCTACTTAATTTTACACTACATTTGACACTGTTGATCATCCTATTCTTACTTTTCCTTGTTGGGTTTCTCTGGCCTGCTCTACAATTGGTTCACTCTCTATCTCTTGAACTGCCTTTTGAGGTCTTGGCTAACAATCCCTATTCTGATGTTTCCTCACTGTCTATGGTTGTTTCGCAAGATTTGAAGGGTCATCTGCAATTCTGTGTCTATATTCATAATCTGGGATTCTTCATTTCTTGCTATAGCTGCTGTCACCAACCATTGTGTTGCCCGATACCCTATTTCTGGAGAATGGATATGCTCTCACTTATTAATGCTGAACCCATCCATGACTGAAATTATCTATTTTTATCTGCCACTACTTTTCACCCACCATCTGGTTTTCTATTTGTGGTAAAGGCCTCATTATCTGGCATGCATGGGGTATAGGCTGCCAGTTAATCAATTATGCTGGCTATCGGAGAGTCTTCCCCTCCTGCATCTTGCAAAAAACAGGTGGGGGGGGGGGGAGGGTTGATGTTGGAGTGGGCAGAACAGTGAAAAGCTACTCTGTTGCTAATCCAATCCCTCTCCTCACTCACTCAATGCTTCTTTCTCTTTACATTTGCATACCTCTTCTATCTTTTGCTACATCAACTACCAACAGTTTAATATTCATAAAACCCGTTCCTTTCAAGACTCAGATATTATAAAAGCCTCTTGCCTGTTCTCCCTGAAACCTCATTGTGACTCCTATAATGCCTTTAGAATTCTGCTGCTAAGCTTATCTATCACCTGCCCCAACACATACATTTGTCTTTTATTATTATTTGAGTTTTTTTGTTGGTTTGTTTTTTTTTACTCTTTTTGCCTCCATCATCTTTGTTAAGACCATTCCATGCATCCACTACCCTTTCCTGTACAGCAATATTTCCTAATGTTACTTCTCCAACTGTCTCCTTTTGATCCTCATTTCATGGCCTAGAACTTCCTTTCCACTGAAAAAAAAATGCTTAATTCTTATGCATTATTTAAGTCACTGCAGTAGAATGAGAATAAACAAGCCTGGATACAAAGGTTTCAAACTCTTTATTATTATGATTGTCAAGTAGAAATCCTTGGTGTACTGGAGAGCAGTGGTTCTCAACTCTTTTTTCCCATACCTAACGGATGATACTCGCATGTATGACACACTGCACACAGAACCATCATATCACATAACAACCCTCCACCTCCTACACCACTGCCCTCCAAAAATAGGTACAGAGCAGAACCAGTACATTTCCCCATACAGTTCACCACAGAAAAATATTCTGGCATACCCAAGGACTCAAATAACCCTACCTATGAAAAGATGGCCCTACATCACCAGTGCATTTCCTAATGGGGGAAACCCAACAAATAAAACTGCTATGATCTCTATATCGGTGTTTCCCAACCATTGTGCCATGGCAAACTGGTGTGGCTTTAGACCTGATCAGGTGTGCCACGAAAAAAAAAGTCACCACTGCCTGATGCTCCGATCCAGGCTAGCACCTGGGTTCTGTTCTCAGCACCTCGTAGCAAGAAGAGACATCGGCGGTGACTCTTAAAAGTGTAGGAGGTCTTTCCTGAGAATATGTGCAATCATACATGCATCTACTCCATGGCTATAGGAGGAGCTCCATAGTAATGAATAGGTAGCATGCAGGGCACGGATAGCTGTCTCCCACTTTCCTACTTTGTCTTTCCCACCTCCTTGTCTTTCCTCTCTTGAGCCTCCATTGGGTCCTTTCAGCCTCTCTTATGTCCAGAGTAAATGAGACGGGAACAGCATGTACTGAGGACTGGATGTGACTCACTTAGAGTGTTGGGAGCAGCAGTAATGGAGAAGATATGGCAGCCAAGGTAACTAACCCAGCCAGCTGCCCATACCACACTAACAGTTCTCTTCTGCACTTGTGAATACATAGAGAGTTGGTCTATTGCAGTGTTTCCCAACCCCCTCCTGGAGACACACCTAAGCAGTTGAGTTTTCAGGATATCCATAATGAATATAAATGAGATAAATTCACATACAGTGGAGACCCCAGGATATGCAAAATAATCTCATGCATATTCATTTTGGCAATCCTGAAACCCAATTGACTAGGTGTAGGAGTGCCTCCCTTAGAGGGTTGGGAAACACTCGTCTATTTTGATGAGCTCATGTGTATCTCTGATCCCTCTCTCACTTTGTTTTAAAATTTGGAAGAGACAGATGAAGCTTTTAGTGCTTCCTTAGTGCTTCTTTTGGCCATATGAGCACTCTCCTGTCCTTGCTGCCTACTCTGTGGCGATCAGTGTACCACACAACGTTTTTGTGCATGTACCCGTGCCATTGGGCTTGAAAAGGCTGCAAAATGCTTATGTTTCACTGTTCTTGGGATGGCCCCACAAGTGGCTGCACTCACCCTGGGACTGGCGGGCCTTGATGCAGCAGGGTGCCGCTGGGTGCCATGGCACGGCAAGACACCACCAGGATCACTGCATCTGGACTTCCTCTAGGCATGTGCATACCTGAAGCTCGTTCTTTTAAAGGGCCCACATTGGGAAAAGCCCATGGTGTCCTTGGATAATGTCTTAACTCTTCAACATATAAAAGGGCTCTCCCAACATTCTTCATTGCCTCAGAAAAAGGTTGCCTGTCCAGTCTTCAGTCTTCCTTCAGTCTTCAGCCCTGCTCCACATCTGCCTTCAGCTTCAGTCTTGCTCTAAGCCTGTCTTCATCTTCAGCCTTCCCTGGCCTTGTCTGGATCCCAGCCTTAGCCTGCTCCTTGGATCTGACCATAATCCCAGCCCCCTTGGACCTTGTCATAGCTTGGCCCATGCCAAGTCATTTGCCCATTGTTGGCACATACCTTAGGGCTCTGCCCTCAAGGTTGTGTCAATTATGCTATAGCAAGAGGGGCTCATGCTTACATCACTCGCAACAGGTTTCTGAAGCCATGAGCTTGGTGAACGTGTCCTTGCTACGGGCCATTGCTGCATTGGCCACCCTGATGCAAGAATAAAAAACCAAATTGAATGGTCTCCTAAACAGGTTCATGAACAGACTCAGCAGCAACTTAATCAAGTAAATAGGTTACTACAGATCTTGTATCAGCACCTAGATATGATCCAAGCGCAACTTCCAGCCTCAGCTCCAGTACCAGCTCTGGTGAACTCTGCACTGGCACTCATTTTGACTGGGGAATCCATGATACAGCTCCCACCACCTCCGAGGTATAGTGGTGAACCTAAGGAGTGCAGAGGGTTCCTCAATGATTGCAAGATGCATTTCAAATTACAGCTGGCTCATTTTTTTCTGATCGTGTCAAGATTACATATATCCTCTCCCTGTTGGACAGTCCCGCTTTTGCATGGGCTTGGGAACAGAAATTTGGATAACTTCATAAAACAATTTCCTCTGATCTATGACCAACTCAGGTGTGTCTTGTCTGCTGCCATAGAACTTCTCACTTAGTTGGCGAGTATGCCATGGAATTTCATACCTTGATTTCTGAACTCAGGTGGGGCAAAGATAGCCAAACAACCATTTTTTGGCAAGAATTATCCAGGAGAATAAAAGACGAACATCAGCTAGGGATATTCCCCCATCCCTAGAAGCAGTTATTACTTTGGCTATTCAAATAGATCTGAGATTCCAGGACCAAGCTCAAGAGAAGAAGACCCCCTCCCATCGGACCACGTCTGTGGCTTCCAAGTCTCTGAATCTCTCGGAGTCTGCCCCAGAACCTCCGAGGGTTGTTGCCTTTGAAGAGCCCATGCAATTGGGTAATACCCCACTTTCAATAGATGAAAAACAAAGGCAAATACTGCGTAATCTCCGCCTCTACTGTGCGGCACAATGACATTTTGTCAGTTGGTGTCCCGAGAAATCAGAAAACTCCGTAAAAAGAAGTCTAGTTGAGAGGGCAATTTTTCACCATTCTGCTTCCCCTCCATAATTGATGGTATGTGTGTCCCTCACCTCAGAAGAACACTCAGTTTAAATTGAAGCTTTGAAAGACTCCAGAGCCAGGGGCAACTTTATCTAGGACTCTGTTACACCAATGCAACTGTCCAACTACCAGCTTGTCCCCTTCTTGTGTTATTTCTTATGTCTATGGAGAACTCTTACCTGGTCATGTGACTGTGGCCACATTGCCTATCAATGTACAGATAGGGTCTACCTAAGGCATCTAGTCCTCTTATTGTTGGATTACCCTGGCTCAGACTCCATCAGTGGTCTATTGACTGGAGCACCTTACAGATTATCCACTTGAGTCCATCCTGCCTTGTCCTTATCTCTTGGAACTCCACCCCAGACCACCGTGCCTGAAGTACCAGATCTACCACTTTAGTATACATCCTATTCCAGCTTATGTTATGAGACATGTCCAGAGCTGTAGCGTCTTACAATTTGGCTGACCAAACCTCTGAATTCTGTTGCTGTGGGGTAAAGGCCACTACCAAAATAGCAGAGACTGTCCCCATTCAACACGATAGTTTTGGAACCTACAACTCATGTTTTTGTCCTTCCGAAGGAGCCTTGTTGGTAGAACAGAATCAGGCTGCAAATATTTTCTTCAGTTCAACCTTGTTTTAGACATAATGTGAAACCCCCAAAGTCCCTGATGGTAAAGAAGTACCTTCAATGTCTCCCCATAAGCAGAAGAAAAGAGGCTTGAGGAGGGGGGCTCCGTTACATTTTGCCACTCAAAACATGGTGAACTTATTCTCTACACTTTTTGTTGAATTTTAGTATTCATCTTAATGAGATTGATCATTTGGGCTAGTGCAAGGATAATGTAAGTGCCAAAGAGTCAGAAACCAGTCTGGCTTTCTGATAGCCACAGAGATACTGTGCTAATTTAAATATGAATGGGCTGCATTTGCATGCTTTCATGAGCATAATAAACCAGACCTGTTTGCAGCCTTCATGGACTAGGAGTGACTATTTCTGACTACTGCCATGTCCAGTGCAGTCTAGCACTCTACAGCTCTGCAAAAGCCCTCTGCTACCAAGTGACTGATCTAGGTTTGATTCCTGACTCAAGTGGCTTATGCCAACTGAAGGAAAAGATTGCCACTGTGGTCTAACTCCACTGACACTCACAATATTAGCTCCACAAGTAGATTTTTCCTTTCCTCTAATGTCTGAAGAATAAGGAGTAATCCCTCAAACAGTCTGCGTGTGCAGTGCAGGCTAACAAACAATTTAATGTCACTAGTTAACAAATACTGAATTGCCTGGTTTACTAAACAACTTGCATACTTTTGACCAAGTGGAATAGTGAATAATGCAAGTCTTCAATTTTCTGTAAGACTCTCAAGGGCTTACCAGTCCTTTTTAGTGCCTCTGTTATTCTAAACTTGCAAAATTCATTGGATTTAATGGCGGGAAGATACCTTAAAGCAGAAAGTACCTTAAGACAATAGTACTTTCATTGACATACACCATCTATTGCTGCTCAAATGTGTAGCCAAACTGAGAAACCAAAGCTTGCCTCTCAGGAACAAATTATTACAATTTCAACTGAGCAGACTCAACATATTGGCCGTGCAGCAATAAGACGAACCTTTCTAATGCAATTATAATTTAGTTATCTTCATGAGATTATGCTGCTCCTGCTGCTGACTGTATTAAGAAGAGCGTACAGCATGGCTTTCTGCGGCCAGCATGGGCTCTCTACGAGCATACACCAGGAAAACTAGCCTCGCACTATTAAAGCAAATGAACAGAATACAAGTGTCACAGAGAGAGAACTATGATCATCTTTCACAGTAGTACATCATTTTCACCCCTGCTGATTCTCAACCCTACAGTCTTACCTTTCTCCTACTTCTCTACTCTGAGTGGAAGGGAGGTCCAGGATGGCATTGTGCTGAAACATCCCTGCAATCTGAGTCACTACAAGTGCAACCTCTGTTTTCATTCTGCCTTGACTAGATGGGTCTTACAGTCCTTATCTGCTATCAGATTCTCTGTTTCTGTGTCAGACACATTAACAATGAAAGGTCTACACCCCACCTTTCCCTGTGCTGCTAGTAAAAGTGCAGTGAATATCCCTTTAGCAGTTCATTCATTTATGGTCTTGGCACCTTTGCACTTCTGGTGCTTCCCCCGTCCTGGCAAAGGAAGAACAAGTATCAAATAATTAAGGATTCTACACACAAAGCTGATCAAATGAATGTCTGAAGGCCTGTCATGAAAGCAAGATGCTGCATCACAAGGGACTAAGCCAAGGAGTATAAAATTTGAAGTAAATAGGACTGGCTGATGATTCTGATATCTTTCATTAGATCCTGATATTAACAATATAAGAAGGATCACAATGCATTAGAAATACTTACAGCCCCGATTACTCCAGCACAAAATCACTACCCTGAAAATACTAACTTTTGTGTCCAGTATATTATGTATGTGCCCAGTTCCCTTCATTAGACAGGCATTTTATGGCATTTCTCTGTCCATAAAAATGACAGTAGGGTTTAAGCACAATTAGCAACATAGAATACAAGGAGTATCATCACGTCAAACAAAAATAGTATTGCTTTTATGACCCAAATAAAGAACAGAACGTGGAGCAGCTGAGGAGAAAGCAGTAGAAGGAATAGGCACATTATGACCCCGCTGGCTGGAGTAGGAGCAGCTGCCAGGCTCACGCCTCCACTCTGTCGTTCTGGCGTTTTCATGCTCTTATGCCCAGGCTCCCTGGGATGCAATCATCAGCTCCGAACTTCTCTTGCTTTCCCCTGCAGCTGGAGCTGCTTCCGTCCCATTTGCCCCAGGAAGCTGGGGATTGTGGTCAGCTGAGCTACTGCAGCCTCTCTTCCCTCACGGTGCTATACTGGGGGTGCAATCACTCTCTGCTGTTTGTGGCAGTGCAAAGATTCCTTCTCCATTTCAGGCTCCATTTCAGGCTGTCACCTTCTATGGCACCAATGCCAAATCCATTCTCCTTTTCCTTAACAATCCTAGGCCACAAAACTCATTGACCCAGTCCTGCAGTAGCCATATAATTTTTGATGGGTCAGCCTGGTGGGGGCGGGGGGAGGGGGTTAGAGTGCATGGCCCACCACTGTTGCTGCTGCTGTTAGTGGGGCTGATGTAATAAGCTGTGCTGAGCCTACCATGGGTTTTTACTCTGGTTTTGGCATGAGTTTTTTGGCACTAATCTAAAAATCTGGCATGTAATATGGGATGCTGAAAAAATCCACGCTAAGATAAAAAAAACTCTCCAGGGAAGACCAGAGACTTCCTTGAGGGCCTCCAGTGGCAGACTTGCCCTCCCTGAGGCTGACCTGGGACCTGCCAACCATGACCACAAGTTCCCCCCTTCTCCACCACCCAAAAGGTGCTGGAGGACTGGAAAATACCCCAACTCTCACTTACCCCCATCTGCAGGGGTCCAGAGGGGCAGGAGTGATGCCCATTCCCCTCCTGCCTTGAGAATGTCAAGAAGAAAAGGTTTTGTATTGGTCAGCCCTAAGAATGGCGCCATTGCATGATGTTAAAATGGCAATGCCAACCCAGTACGGCTGTACAAGAAAATGGCACCAGCCCTGAGAAGTTGCCATTTTGATGTCACCCTAAGGCTCCGAGCTATTTTGACATCATACAATACACAATAGCACCATTCTCAGGGCTGACTTTTCTTGCTGACAACCTCAAGAAAAGAAGGGAGTGGGCATCCCTCCTGCCCCTCTGGATGCCCACAGATGGGGTAAGTAGGGGCCAGGGTGGTTCCAAGCCCATGGACCTTTTGGGGGAGGATGAGAAGACACAGGAGGGCCTGAAGAGGCTGTTTTGGGGGATTTTTGTTTTTAATGTTTATTCCATTTCTGTAGATAAACAGTAACTAAATAAACATTATGGGGTCGATTTTAAGACCCACGCACATGCATCCATGTGTGCACAATTCCCGGCGTGCACATATGGATGCACCAATTTTATAACATGCGCACGCCAGCATGCAGGTGCTATAAAATCCAATGACTGCGCATACATGTGCGCTGATTTTTAAAATCCACACGTGCATGTGCGGGCGGCGTGCCACTCATGCACACGGGAGGGTGATTTTAAAACCTATGGACGGCGATACAATCAGCCAGTCCCCAGTTCCCTCCCAGTCTGGTCCAATTAAGGAGCTGCAGGTAGGGGGAGTGGTCTAGGAGGGGTGCGCTCCCCTGGGCCACCCCTTCAGCAGGCCTGGCACTTCGGCGTGTAATGGGGGTTACGTGCGTGACCGGGCTTGTTGTAAAATACACATGGTGCGCGCAAGGCCTGGCCACATGCGTGGCCCTTTTACAATTGGGCCGTAAATGAGATGAAACTCAGGAGAAAACTGAAATGAAAACTTTGAGGCTGCACATCCCCATTGAGCACTACTCCCCCTACCTGCTCCAGTGGTAACCATTTCAGAGTAATGAGCACAAGTGGTCACAGGTACATGCAGGGAACCCTATCTTTCTTGTGTGGCTGTCATAGACCAAGAAGAATGTGGGACCAGTAGATCTAGAAATAGCAGTGCCTCCTGCCTATTTCCTGGCTACAGGCTACAGCCGTATTTCTTGAAAATATGTATCTATTATTCTACACATTAAGGTCTCCTTCCTAGTGGCTTCTAGACACAGATATCTATACAAACCAGAGAAAATCAGGGCTGGTGGCAACTGTCAGATATCCTGCATAAGGAAGGAATTGGGATGCAGAGAAGCTAAATTTTATTTTTGGTTTATTTGTTTTATACATCACCTCCATTAGTTTGGTTCATTTCAAATGAACAAAAGAATGTCTTTTATTTGTTCCATTTGTTTTTTGTTTTCTCAATAAAGTCAATGGGGGAAGCAATGTAGCCTATTTTAAGCTTGAAACTTGGGGGTTTCTAATCAATGCTAATGAAACATTTGAGTAGACATCATCAGAAGGGGAAGAGAACTCCAAAGCACCAGCAATGTAGCCTATTTTAAGCTTGAAACTTGGAGTTTTCCAATCAATGCTAATGAAACATTTGAGTAGACATCATCAGAAGGGGAAGAGAACTCCACAGCACCAACACTGTAGCAAAGTTACCCAAAAGTGGGGTGAATAGCCTAAATCATTGTAAAGGGGCAAGAGGGTACCAACAGTGGCAAGAGTGCTCCTAGAAACCATGAAAAGAGCAAAGCAGCAGCAAGAATGGCAAGTATGCCCCAAGGCTTCAAAGGAGAGCACCAATAACAGTGGCAAGAACCCCTAAAAGCTGCACAAGAGGGGCAAAGTGGCATCAAGAATGGCATGAACATCGTAAGGTACCATGAAGGGGGAATGAAGCAGCAAAGACAGCATAAAAAAGTCCAAGGCACTGAAAGAGGGACAGAGCAGTACAAAGAGTGGCTTGACACAATGAGAGGTGCAGAGCAGCCACCCACAGAGGCAAAATCATCCCAAGGTGTAGAGTCTAGGGTATGGCAGAGAGGCAGAACAACCCCCAAGGTGTAGCATAAGGGATAAGCTTATCCCTTAAGTATTTTTCCACAAGTATAATCATCTCAGTCCGATCTGGACTTCAGTGTAATGTGCAATGTTCTGTTCCTTATATCTTTATTTTACACACCTGCTCTTATTCTCCCACTGATACTTAGTTATTATGTTTTACGTAGTTAATGAATTAATTTATATATATCATCAGGTTGTATTTAAATACTAATATTTAGTCTCCTGTACCTCAGTTTTTTGTAACCTCTGTTCTATGTAATGCTCTCATCTGACAATCAGTTTCATTGTAAACCATTGTGATTTGTATTTTTTACACGAACGTCGGTATATAAAAGTTCAAAATAAATAAATAAATATAGCAGGAAGGCAGAGGGGCAGCAAGACCCCCAGTGTTGCATCAAGACTATAGCATTATGACCCCTAAGGTGTAGTATAAGTGGTATAGTAGAAAGGCAGAGTAGTGGCAAGAACCTCACGGTGTAACATAAGGGTACAGTAGCAGGGCAGAACAGCAGCTAGACCTCCAAGGTAGAAGACTGCTAAGGTGATACAGTAGGAGAATTAGCAGCAAGACAGACTGGCAGCAAGTCCCCAAGGTGGCAGCAAGGCAAAGTGGCAGCAAGACTCCCAAGCTGCACTTATTTTATGTATTTATTTTAAGACTTTATATACTGCCAAGCCATAGTTCTCGGCACCTTACAATAAAACACACATAAAACATTGAAGCAAATAATACAAAACAGAAAATATCCCTTGGCACAGAAAGGGAATGGTAATCGTTTAACAAGTCAATGTCTTCAATAATTTCTTGAAGGATTTAGTACCTTCAAGCATGCAAAACTCCACAGGCACATGCCGAACTGAGGGAACCTCAAGTAAGCCTCTTTGCAATGAACACAAAATTCCTGAAGGACAGAAACATGCAACAGATACACCAAAAGAGAAAATAATCCTTTAAATAATTAAACATCAATTGTAATTAGATTATACAAATATATGTAAATCATATAGTACAAATTCAAATATTGTCATACCTATACACCTTAAAAACTCCTATCATACATTACCAACACTCATTACAAATCCTATATAACATTCACTCCTTCACACATACTATTAAAAGGTAACAATGTACCAATATTGATCTTACAAAGTTACTATGTTACAATATAGCTCACGCTTCAATCTACTATAGTATTCAAATAAATCAACAGGTCAAATATAAGAAGAAGCTCTTCGTGAGCTATTAACTATTTATTATGGGACAAAATGTGCAAAATTAACCATGGAAATTCTTTTGTATCTAAGAAGTATGTACTTCAAATCTCTACTAAATTCGTCCACCGGATTTTTCATATGCTTGATCTTCCACTTATTCGTATCAGACTTTCTTTTTTTGCATTAATCCCATTAAAGAGATCCTCTACTAAAACTCTCCTCTATTCATACGGGGAGATCTTCTCAATAATCCCAACAAAGAATTCTTCATTTTGCTCTCTCCAATGAGGGCTTCATCAGGGGAAAATTTAAATTTCTTATCCCTGTTTATCTATGTTATGATCTCTTTCTCATTTATAAGCCGATACCTTCTAAGTCAGGGGTGGGCAATTCCGGTCCTCGAGGGCTGCAAACCAGTCGGGTTTTCAGGATATCCTCCCCGTTATGCCCACAATCACCCAATACCTATTAGGCTAACTACTTAGCCGCTGTCACTTTGCCAGATAAGTCTTTACTTAATCCAGTTTAAGTAGAGCTGAATATTGGCCTCATACAGTCTAACTTGTTTATACGAAGGAACATCAAGCAGGTCTCAAAGATCGTGCCAGCTGATAAATCTTGAAAGCAGAATTCAGACACTTTGGGGAAATCCACTCATAGCCTTAGAAATTAACAATAAAAAATATCACTCTCAGACTAATGATGTAGCTTTTGGAAAATAAGAGTTATATGGGTCCAGAGCTGTCCCACAGCAACAATCCCAGCACTGGATTTTTTAAAACGTATTTATTTTTTTTCCCTGCTTTCGATAGAAATGTTTCCTTTCCACCCAGTCCAAATTTTTAACCTATCTCTTCCTTTAATTTAAATGCTTGGGTTAACCACTCATAACATGTCTGAGGTGCAGCCTCTGTCTGCCCAATTACCAGCACTATTCTTCCTTATAAGCCCCATGCAAATATTTTGGAATACCTAAATCCTAACCTGCAGGTACTGTTGCCAGTCTAGGCATCTGCACCTACCTTCTAGTTTTTTGGGTTTTGTTTTTTTCCAGATCTTGCAGTGCTTCCAATGTTCCCTATTTGGAAAGGACATGACCTGTTTGGGGGGGGGGGGGGGGGGGGGAAAGCACAACCATTTTGCTACTTTAATGCATTTTAGTGAGGGATTACAGCGTCTTCCTCTCATTGACTCTATAACGCTGCACAAGCCACCTCTCTCCTGGCCCCCAGCAACCACTGCTGTTCCATGACTGAGCTCTCGCACAGCTCTGCCGGCACACGCTGGCCATGACCCGCCGCATCCCTCCCTCCCTCTCCCCTCCCTTCCACCTCGCACCAGGCCCCCCCCCCCCCACCCCACTCAGTCCTCCTGATATTTTTTCCCCATTACTGGGCTTTTTAAGCTTTTCTTTCTTGAGCTGGCCTGTCCCCGCTCATTTTCAGCATCACAGCTTGGATCAGCAAGCTGGACCCCCGGGGTTTCCCTCCGTGGCAGGGAGGCCTGGAATTGCTTCCTTACCAGCCTTCGTCTTTCGCCACAATTCCATCTGTACTTCACGCACACACGAAACTGTGTGGATTAAAATATACCGTCATAAAATAATTCCAATTATAAATGAAAGTAGCACAAACCTAGTGGATATTTGAAACAGCGACAACTGGTCTGTGGCTCTGGACCTCTGTTTTCTAATGGTTTTTCCTCCTGAGCTACCAGCCCCAAACTAATATGCCAATTTAGCGAGTAGCACTTTAATCTAGCTTTGACTTTATTGCATGTTGCCTCCTTTTTTAAATTTTATCTTCATAATTACATCCATGTCAGATCAAGTAATACTCCTGAAAAAGAAATAAACAGTCAGAGGAAATGTATGCAATACATTTTTAAAAAATGAAGAAAAAAAAACATCTAGCACTGCTCACTTAAGGGGTAATTTTCAAAGGAGTTAGGTGCGTAAATGTAACATGCTATCGGAGCAGTTTTCAAAAGCCATTTACTCCAGTAAAGTGCACTTACACGAGTAAATCCTATGGACAATTCAATGGCATCTACTGTAGCAATTTTCATAAGCTCACTTATAGGGGTAAAGTGCATTTCCTCATGTAAAACTCAGTAAATGCTTTTTTAAAAATCAGGCCCTAAGTCCACAATCAAAGGGGGAATCCTTGTCAAAAACCTTGCATAATTCCACACTGAGGAAAATACAAAAGCATTCATCAAGACATCATCTAAACAGGGTAACAACGTCATCTTCCAATCCTGATGATTCAGTGAGAGAGGCTTCAGCTCATCCTTAGCAGACAGAAACATCAAAAGTTGGGGAGGATCAAGAAAAACATACTTATTCATTTGGTACTTTGCTATATGTTTACATGGATATTTAAGGAAAAAGAGGACCTCAATTCTTCATAGGCTAGGCCTCCTCAGAAGAAATAGTTTATGATTTTTATTTCTAGTTCTTGGAGATGTCTAGGAACATCCTAACACTACGATTGAAAAAGGTAACATTTTCCAGTTTAAGAAACATAATCCATTAGCCACTCTCCGACATAATTTAATGCTATGGAAACCAAAAGAGGTGCAGAGACTTCTGACTCGCCCCCTGATTTTTCGGAAAAGCTTGTTGAGCTCAGAGTTATCCATTTCTTGATGTGAATCTGAAAGTTGATCAACTCCTGACATTTTCTTAATTACAGGAACATAATACATTTTTGCTCAAGGATAGATTTGTCTGGTAAAACTCTTCAGCACTTCAAGCATACCTTGGAATGGCTTGAATAATTTTCAAGCCTTTCCAGCTTCCTTGAAATTAATAGGTTGTCCTTAACCAGCATGGCTTGTTTAATTCTTACACGCCACAGCATTATTTTCTACTTGCTCTAAATGAGTTATAATCATCTTCAAACTGTGGACATATGTTCTCTAAGTTTTCATAACATTTTTCTGAGGAGATATCACGCAGTTGCCCAAAGATTGGCCCATGTCAACTACAGCTTCCCAAACTGGCTCCAGATGTATTTCCTTCAGGCCCTGAAATACATATGGTTTTGTTAAGGAGTTATAGAAACATAGGAACGCAATGACAGAATGCGTGGCCTTATCTAGTCTGCCCATCCTCCCAACTAATTTATCTTTACAATGCCCCATTACTCCCTCAGAGAGCCGACATGTTTATCCCACGTTTTCCTGAATTCAGATGCCGTTTTTGTCTCCACCACCTCCATGGGGAGGGCCGTTCCATGCGTCCTCCACCCTCTGTGTAAAAAAATATTGCGTAAGATTACTCCTGAATCTACCTCGCGCTCTCCGTTGTCTTCTTCTTTTATCTACCTTCCACACTCCCCATCCCCATTTGTCAGGTCCTGGCAACAGCCGGTTCACTCACCAGCAGAGGGCTGGAGGGTAAGTTGCCTATTCCCACCAGCAGGGGTCACTGTGGTACTAACTGTCACCATCACTGCCACTCAGGGTTTGAGCTCATCGCTTTCCATGACGCATCTATTGTCGTTTTATATCTGTATTTACTACGAGTGAGTACTGTAACCCATTCGGGGTGTTTTTTTTGGTAGGATGGCTGAAATATCAATTAAATAAATCATAAATAAGCATTTGAGCCCTGTCAGCCCGATGGACAATGTTCCAACCCATTGTATTCTGGCTCCAGTAGGATGGGTGTTTTTTGGTTGTTGCTCTGTTAAATGCACAGAGGAAAAGAAACATAGCAAGTGCTAAAACGAACAGACATAAAAGCAGAAAGGCTGCATCGGGTCCACAGCTCTGCTGTTTTGACATTTCAACGGTTAAAATAACACTGTCCAAACAGGCAAATGTGATTCCTCCCTGTACCTACCAAGTTATGACCCTGCTCCCTCCCCCTTCACCTGCCCCTCCCCCGCTCCTTCTCCTCCGCATCCAAAACTGCTCTTTCTTCCTTTATGAAAGGCAAACATTGGGAACTACACCACCAGCCCTCCTTCTTGCTTCCCCTGGTATCAATCCGGAGCTGACATTTACCCACATTCAGAAGGTCGGCTAATATCAAAGGTTACGGACAGGCCCCGGGGCTGCAGAATCTCGGAGTGCGTGCGCCGCCTCGCTGAAAAGGGGCAGACAAGGGAGATGAACAGAAAGCAAATACAAAATTAAATTCAATAGACCTGACACGACTTGGGAGCGGAAGGGCTGCAAGGAGTCACTTTCCGCGGCACGACGCCTTTTAGCTTTAGACAAAGGAGATGGATGTCGTGCAGGGAAGCTGGGGCTGGTGATGGGTGCTGCATGCACACTTGGAGGCTGGCAGCCTGCCAAGGTTACACTTTGATTTAGCCCAGGCAAACGGATGGATAAGCGGAGGTTGCTCGGCCATGAGGAAACGGTTTTCGAGAGGACACAGCACACCGTGCCCTGCAGAAGCATGCAAACGAGGAGCGGAAGGCGTTACACTGTAACTGAGGATGGGCACATTTAAATGACTATTTTAGGCCGGGAGTGGTTAGGTTTTACATCGCGTATGATCTACCTGAAAGGGAAAAAAAGGCCTAAAAACAAAACAAGGGGGTCAGGATATCAGGCTCGGAGAGGGTACACCCAGGCAGGGCCCACTTTTGGAGTGTGTGAGCTTCGCACACAGGGCACCGGGCATTAGGAGGTGCCTTTCCAATTTGGCTGCCGGGCTGAGGAAGAGACGCAGTCCCTCTTCCAGTAGGGCCCGTAGAGCCGGAAAAAGATTTCTGCCGCTTCCCACCAGTCCCGTCCCCCCCCCCCCCGCAGGGTGAACAAGAAACGCTGCTGAGTGCCCCTCATGTCTCTGCGGCCCACAGAGCTGAAGTCCTGCTGCTGCCCTCACCAATGGAAGAGAGCGGCGCTGGGGGTCCGGCACTTCTAAACGCTGCTTCTGGTGCAGGGGTGAGGGACACGGTTTCATTTTTACACACAGAGCGCCGGTTAGACTAGAGCTTACCCTGGCCTCGGGAGCGATGTCAGAAAATATCTTTCACCTAGAAAGGGCTGCGGATGAATGAAACACCCGGAGTAAAAGGAGGAGGACAAAATCCCCTCCTCCCGAAGTGACTCGACATGTAAAATATGTAAAACCTAAAAACCTAAAATCCCCTCCTCCCGAAGTGACTCGACTTTAAGCCTTTAAGGCTGAAAAAGAAACAAAAAGTAAGTTGGTTACACTTATTCACATATTTAACATGTCGAGTCGCTTCGGGAGGAGGGGATTTTAGGTTTTCAATATTTTACATGTCCAGTCGCTTCGGGAGGAGGGGATTTTAGGTTTTTAGGTTTTCTTTTGGGGGAAAGTTTGCCGTCTACCCTTACCCCTGCCTCTAATGCAGGGGTAGGGGTAGGCGGTAAATTAGCAGGTTAAACGCGTGGCTAAACTGCAGGTTAAAAAGGCGATAATCGGGATGCACGTTACTGTATGGGAGAGAATAGCTAATCCGATCATTTACATCTCATATACATGCCGCGGGCGGAAGGGGTTACTCGTTGATTTAAAGAGGCGGTAAGAATGGGTTAAAGGGGATAGTGAATCGCGGGTTGGACTAACGCGGCCAAATTGTGAGTAGAAGGCGGGTTAGAAGCAGGGTAACCGCGGCCGCACTTTACTGTATTGACCTGTAAGTGTTACAGGTCAATACAGTAAAGTGATAGCCCCTCCCCCAAGGGGAGGGGCTATCACTTGATGATACTCCATAGGCGGAGTTAGTGATCTGCTGTGGTAGTTCCCACAGAGCGGCAGTTGATAATTCCACTCTGTTAGTGTAAAAATGAACACTTAGTAATATGGTGAATCCCTGGGCCGATGGCAGATGACGGTGCCCTCAAGTGGAGATCTTGAGAGGAACCACCGGCTAGGCTGGAGTATGAAATGAACACAAATAGCTCTTTTTTAGACTGGAAGCTGGACCACCAGAGGTGGCAGTAGAGAGTCAATGTGTCTGGTAAGGCTGAAGTCCTTCTGATACTGGAATATAATCTCTGGGTCGCTGAGCTGTAGAGAGAGACTAGAAGGAGTGAGTAGACAGGGTATACTGGATACAAGATGGCACACTCACAATAGTAGATGTCTGCAGTGGTCTCTATGCCACAGAGAGTCTTCGGTATATTCAGGAACAGAAGCCGTAGACAAACACTGGTTCCTCTAAACAGTCTGTAATAAGAACTCACAATAGCTGTATATGAAATGGCTTCTAGAGTAGAAGAGAGTCTGTAAAGGATTCCAGGAACATGGGCCCTCGTGGAGCGAGTAACGGTTCCTATCTGCAATCTTGCCAATGTAACTCTTGATCTCTGTACCTGCGATTGCGTCTTGGACCGAAGGGAGTCTTCAGAGCTATAGGAATGTAGGCCCTTGAGGAGCGAGTACCGATTCCCTATGTACAATAGAACTCACTGTGTTCACGGTCGCGATCGCTTCCAGGCAATGAGGAGTCTTCTGAGCATTCTGGCAAGCTGAAATAAAAAATAGAGAGAGCGGAGCCCCCGAGGAGCGGGTACTCCTGAAAATACAATAGCAGAGTAGCTTGGTTGAATCGTAACTAGCAGAGATAGATTCGAGTCCTTGCTAACTCGTTAGAGGTTAGCAAACAAAGACCTTTTAAAGTGCAACTGGATGACGTCACTACGGGGGGACACCCCCGAGGTTCGCGCCCTTACTGGTACAAAGTCTGGAGCGTGCGCCCCCCTACGTCATTAGGAACATGGCAGGTCCGTAAGGTCAAACCAGCTCAGAGGTTCCGACGAGCTGTGCCAGAAGAACTCCGCATTAGCAACTGTCACACCTGGAGGGAGTCGCCGCCGAAGTAGAGAGGGTGAAGCGAGGGCGAGAGACAGGCACGAACGCAACACTAAGTCAGCTTTATTTCCAGGTTTTTTGTACTCCCTGTGCACTCTCTTTTTAATTTTGGAGGAGAGAATCATTTAAACCTTCACAGTTACTTTATTTTTGCACATTTAATTATTAGAAATAAAAAATCATTTTTAAAAGTCCTCTTTAAGCAATCCTTCACATCCCTTTTATTTTCAGTAGAGGCTGCTTCGATCCTAGTCCCCATTGCCTACACCTCAATAGAAAGAACAGCCTGGGCAATGGGGAAGAAGCAGCCTCAAGCAGGTCCTAAGAAAGGTGGGGGGAGGAGGTGTCAGCTGGAAGTCAATACCAAAGAAGAAATCTGTGACTTTCTGGCTGGCACCCCAAAAGCTGCAGCAACAACAGCCACAGCTGCTCCCCCAGCATCTCCTATCGCTGCACCCCCTCAATATGCAGCATCTAACCCAGCAACAGCTAATAATGACATCTCTGCTGCTGCTGGGCACAATACTCCTGTCCCTGCACTGCTATCTGCTGGGTACAGATCCTTTAGTGGCTGACACTACTACGCCAGCCATTGAAAACACCTTTCCTGCTCCAGCTCCTTCCACCACTGAGGGAGCCATTCTGGCTGACAGTACTCTTGCTTCCACCTCAGAGGTGGCTGCGTCGCCGGCCAGAGAGAAAAGCGGTGTCCCTGCTGCTGTGGAAATTACTAAAACACCTCAGGGCAGCAGCAGGACACAGTAAGGATAAAGCTCAGAGCCCATGTTCCTCCCCAGTCATTGCTTCCACTTCTGCTGCAGTCAAACTGCTGCAAAAATGGCCATCCAGGAGGCAACAAGAGGTCAGGGAGGTACCTAAGGACTGCGAGGTCCTGATCCAGGCATTGGTGCACTCCCGCCTTCAAGCAGAGTAATATTTTGCTGACACCTTTGCCAGCCATTGGGCACTAAATAATGTGCTCTGCTCATCCCCTGTCCCCCTGGATTATGTTTTACCCTTCAACATTTGATTTTCCCAGGTGCACTGTATTTCATTTTTGAGTTACAGGCACATTAACCGGTTTATGTTGAATTATAGTTTAGATTGGACTTTTTTCTTGGTTCTCCTATGAGGGATCCAAGGTTGTATGTACTGCTCTGGTTCCACCACCAGGAGGCACTGGACTGTGGCTGATCTAACATAGGCCTGGCTTTACCTCCTAGAGAAAGGCTGTGTTCACATCGTGCTCCTGAGGCAGAGATTTCAAATCCTTTATTTTCATACATTTTCATTTATTTAGCCTTATAATCTTGATATATTATAGTTCAGTTTGTGTTGAGGCACTAGTCCTCACTTTTATTTAGTGTTTGTCTCATTTCTTTAGATATTTATTTGATTTGTTTGAGGGGAAGCCAGCTCCTCTGCATTCCCCTATATACTGACTGCAACCTCTCTTCCCTTCCCCCATTCACTTACACAAACACTTTTAGTTTCAGGGTGAAGTTATATTTAGGCAGGTACAGTGTTTGAGAGCTTTAGTTTTAGGGTGAGTTTTGTAGTAGGCAGGGTTAATTTCAAAGCACATTTTCTTTCTTATCTGCTTTACAGTTTTAAGTTCTGTTGTGCTCTTTCCTTCAGTCTCCCATTGGAGCTGAAGGGAGAGTTTTAGTTCAACTTTTTTGTTTGATTTAGTTATTTAATTTCAACCCTTCCCCCATAATTGCCTTTTTTGATTTTATTTTAATTTTACAATTTAAAAGAGCAGCAAGCTCTTCCCTTTTTATTTAATCACTGGGGCTCCTGGAGATCTGGGAGGGGGAGGGCTCAGCTGCTCAGCCGGGCCACAAGCTTCGAAGCCCGGCTGAGCTCTGATGAGACACCTGCTGCAGACCTTCCCGGAGCAGCCAAGGAGCTTTCTTTTCTAAGTCAGCTTTATTTCCTGTTGTTTTGTACTTCTCACTCCCCTGTGTACTCTCTTTTTAATTTTGGAGAAGAGAATCATTTAAAACTTCACAGTTATTTTATTTTTGCATATTTAATTATTAGAAATAAAAATAAAAACATCCTCTTTAAGCAATCCTTCACATTCCTTTTATTTTCAGTAGAGGCTGCTTCGATCCCAGTCCCCATTGCCTACACCTCAATAGAAAGAACAGCCTGGGCAATGGGGAAGAAGCAGCCTCAAGCAGGCCCTAAGAAAGGTGGGGGGAAAAAAGGTGTCAGCTGGAAGTCAATAGCAAAGAAGAACATCTGTGACTTTCTGGCTGGCACCCCAAAAGCTGCAGCAATAACATCAGCCACAGCTGCACCCCCAGCATCTCCTATCGCTGCACCCCCTCAATATGCAACATCTAACCCAGCAACAGCTAATAATGACATCTCTGCTGCCGCTGGGCACAATACTCCTGTCCCTGCACTGCTATCTGCTGGGTACAGATCCTTTAGTGGCTGACACTACTACGCCAGCCATTGAAAACACCTTTCCTGTCCCAGCTCCTTCCATCACTGAGGTAGTCATTCTGGCCGACGGGACCTCTCCTTCTACTTCAGAGGTGGCTGTGTTGCCAGCCAGAGAGACAAGCGGTGTCCCTGCTGCTGCGGAAATTACTAAAACACCTGAGGGCAGTAGCAGGGCACAGTAAGGATAAAGCTCAGAGCCCAAGTTCCTTCCTGGTCATTGCTTCCACTTCTGCTACAGTCAAACCGCTGCAAAAATGGCCATCCAGGAGGCAACAAGAGGTCGGGGAGGTACCTAAGGCCTGCGAGGTTCTGATCCAGGCATTGGTGCACTCCCGCCTTCAAGCAGAGTAATATTTTGCTGACACCTTTGCCAGCCATTGGGCACTAAATAATGTGCTCTGCTCATCCCCTGTCCCCCCTGGATTAAGTTTTACCCTTCAACATTTGATTTTCCCAGGTGCACTGTATTTCATTTTTTAGTTACAGGCACATTAACCGGTTTATGTTGAATTATAGTTTAGATTGGACTTTTTTCTTGGTTGTCCTATGAGGGATCCAAGGTTGTATGTACTGCTCTGGTTCCACCACCAGGAGGCACTGGACTGTGGCTGATCTAACATAGGCCTGGCTTTACCTCCTAGAGAAAGGCTGTGTTCACATCGTGCTCCTGAGGCAGAGATTTCAAATCCTTTATTTTCATATATTTTCATTTACTTAGCCTTATGATCTTGATATATTATAGTTCAGTTTGTGTTGAGGCATCAGTCCTTACTGTTATTTAGTGTTTGATCATTTCTTTAGACATTTATTTGATTTGTTTGAGGGGAAGGCAGCTCCTCTGCATTCCCCTATATACTGACTGCAACCTCTCTTCCCTTCCCCCATTCACTTACACACACTTTTAGTTTCAGGGTGAAGTTATATTTAGGCAGGGACAGTGTTTGAGGGCTTTAGTTTTAGGGTGAATTTTGTTGTAGGCAGGGTTAATTTCAAAGCACATTTTCTTTATTATCTGCTTTACAGTTTTAAGTTCTGTTGTGCTCTTTCCTCCAGTCTCCCATTGGAGCTGAAGGGAGAGTTTTAGTTCAACTTTTTTGTTTGATTTAGTTATTTAATTTCAACCCTTCCCCCATAATTACCTCTTTTGATTTTATTTTAGTTTTATAAGTTAATAGAGCAGCAAGCTCTTACCCTTTTATTTTCTTTATTTAATCATTAAGGCTCTGGAAGGGGGAGGGCTCAGCTGCTCAGCCAGGCCACAAGCTCTGAAGCCCGGCTGAGCTAATCAGACACCTGCTGCAACAACCCTCCCGGTAGAGCAAGGAGCCAAGCTCATTTTTTTTTTTTTCAAGTAAGTTTCAGCTTCAGTTTTCTTTTTTAACACTCAATTCCCTGTGCAGTCCCTCTTTAATTTTTTCAAAGCACAGATTATTTTTGAATTAGATGTTCACATTTATTTAATTTATTTATATATTTAATTTAAAAAAATCACATTTAAACAGACTCCTTCAATTCCTTTTTTTATTTTATTAGAGACTGCTGCAAACCAAGACCCATATGTCTATACCTCAATTGAAAGAACAACCTGGGCAATGGGGAAGAAGCAGGCTCACGCAGGCCCTAAGAAAGCCGGGGGGGGGGGAAGGTGTCAGATGGAAGTCAATACCAAAGAAGAACATCTGTGACTTTTGGGCTGGCACCCCAAAAACTGCAGCAGCAACACCAGCTGCAGCCCCAGTGTCTCCTATTACTGCACCCCCTCAATATGCAGCATCTAACCTAGCAGCAGCTAATAATGACATCTCTGCTGCCGCTGGGCACAATACTCCTGTCCCTGCACTGCTATCTGCTGGGGCAGAGACCCTTTTTTTGGGAGGACCCTATAGCGGCTGACACTAAAGGGTCCCCCTACTTCAAACACCACTGCAAGTATCATTCCTGCTTCAGCTTCACCCAACATTGAAGCAGCCACTCTGGCCGACAGTACCCTTCCCTCCACCTCAGAGGTGACTGTGTTGGTTGGCTAGGGCCAGTGCAAGGGGATTATTTATTTATTTTTATTTTTTCTATACCGACATTCCTGTACAAAAATACAAATCATATCGGTTATAGGCACTCTAGGCACCTTTCTGCCTTGCGCCACTCCCTCCCCCCCCCCCCCCCCCCAAACTTCTACATCTTGCGAGCGGCAGCAGCGGCAAAGAGAAGAGATCTAATCGCCCCTCCTTTTTGCCGCCGCTGCTCACGGCCCCACATGGGGGCGCACCCCCCCAGAGGTGCATGCAGGGGAGAAAACCAGGACTGGATCAACCTGTCCTGAGAATTTGGAACCGGTTGGCAACCCTACTCCTATCAAGAAGCCAGAGTTCAGCTGCTCTGCGCAAGCTGGAGAATTAGCTGGAGCTAGGCTGAGCCCTGCAGGCCTTGCTGGAAGTTGGCTGCGTTATGCTGTGAATAAACATGTCTTTTGGAAGAACAGGCTGAGAGTGTGCTGCTTTATCTGATAACAGAGTGTTATGTCTCTCTCTGTACAGCACTGCATATATCTGGTTAGCACAATAGTACTAATAATTATCCTGTATCTAGACATTAATGTTAGTTGTTCAGCTCTTCATACTTCTGGTATGGTTGGTAGTACAAGAGTAGTCGTATTAGCTGTGTCTTTTGTCTACTTGACTGGCAGTGTTCTCTTTTGATACGTTAGCTGAAAAAGGATTAATTGTTACCCTATGCCACAGACAGTTCTGCACAGGAACAGAATCAGAAAAGCCATTTACTTCACAGATCTCGGACTCCCCCTGTTCCTTCCACGTCTGCCTCTCCCTCCCCTTCTGAGGCAGCTAATTTTACAGCTGACCGCATTATCATTTCCTTCCGCAACTTTCCTAATAATTTTAATTAACACCCTGCTCCGCACATACCTTGTGGGTAGCGCACTGTTTTTTGTTCGAAGAGCAGGCTGCTCACCAGAGACAATCCATCTCGTGGGACTCATATTTCACTATTAAAGGCTGAGCCCCGTTTATGAATACAAGGGGAATACACACCCATCTCTTAAAATTAAAAAAAATAAAAAAAAATCTACCACCACCACATGGGACCAGACTGGCTAGCGTGCTACAAGCTTGGGTGTTCAGATGCGAGCCTGACTACGGCAGCACCTTCCTTGCCTGGACAAGGTTGCTCCGTCTCCCATCCTCCGCAGAGAATCAGAGAAGTGAAATAATGATGATGTCTGCAGAATCACCAATGCCACACCTAACCTTTTCATTTCAGGCTGAACACAATGGCTTTGAATAGCGCTTTGCTAAGCCGTTGATATTTTCTTATCTAAGGACGACAAAGAAGGGAGAGAGAGAGGGGGGGGGGGGTGGCAGAAAGAGCTTGCAACGGCGCTAAATGTCATAACACCATCCCGGTGTCTTGGAGACGGCACAGCAGAAAGGTCGAGAAGCACCATAGCGGCTGGTAGATTTAAATAAAGCTTAAAGGCCCCCCCCCCCCCCCCCAGTATGATAGATGGCAGGCTGATGAGACAGCTCCAGACGTTCGCCGTTTTGCCACGGACAGCGGCGGCGTCGGCGTCCTCCCTACAGCGGGCCCGGGTGGGCGCCGCTCCGCTGTCGCTCGTTAGGAAAGATGTTCCTCATTCCAGATCAGAAGCCTTTGGCCTCCCAGCAGGGTTTCCGCGTCACTGTCGTTTGTCAGTTTGAAAAGGGCTTAAGTGCTTAACTGTCACTCGGCAATAGGGCCTCAAAGGCTTATTGGGCACACTTCCTCCTTCTCTCCACTACAAATTAAGACAATTATAATTTCTTCAGCGCCCCGCATCCATCTCCTAACCGGGGACAAGGATGGTGGGATAAGCCTCGGTCCATCCCTACCCAGCCATCACGCTTAGTGCCCTCTTTACCGAGAGCAAGGATAGTGAAATAAGTAAGGATGGGAGTAGCTTCCAACTGATATACGAGAGGGAGGTTGAAAGGGGAATTATTGCTATTGTATGGGCTGCAAATCTCCGAGCCAACAATTCTTCTCTGTAACTTTCTTGGGGGCCGATGTGTACTAACCCATGAGTGAGTTCATGGAAATAAGCCAGTGCAAGTTTTTCTCGCAAAACCAGCTCATTCAAATATTATTCCAAGGCAATTCATTCCTTTTTTTTTTTTTTTTTGTGGTAAATGTAAAAAATCATTGACTTTATTGTAAAAAAAAAACAAAAAAACAAAATTTCCCTGAGGTGAGCTTAACTGTCACACAAAAATGTGATTTTGTACATTTTTTTTTCGTGCAAAGTGTAGTTACCTAAACATTTGTAATGAGTTGCTTTGCATAATTTTGCAGCTCATTACTTATTTTGCATTGATTTTGTGTTGCGCTTTGCAAAAGATAAATTATATGTGAAAAAAAATGACAAATAGCACGCATAAAATTTTGCAAATTAAATTGCACACTTTATTTGTCTTTTTTTTTTAATGCAGTAGCACTTTTGCAAAGTGCAAGGCAGTACATCGGTTTCTTTCTCTTTAATAAAGAATAAGTCTCATACAGCACATGTTCTCCAACCAATGAGAGAGGCTATTCCTTGATACATGACGAAATTACTAAGCATCACTCAGGTACTTGGTACATAAGCAAAGGAGGATTGATACATGTTTCACACACACAAATATACATTAACTTTCCCCTACCCAGGAGCAAAGCTTGTGAAATAAACCATAGGAAAGCAAAGGTAAAAGAGAAAGGGATGATGTTTTGAGGAAGTGAGAATAGGCCTCACGGCGCCTGCTTTAGCTCGGTGGCATCCTGTGTGAGCACAGGGAACAATGGCCTCCATGACTGGGAATGCTGTCCTACCCAGAGTGCCTCCCCTCCAAAACCATGGCAGTGCCTGCTCTCCATGGCTGGGCAGAGGTTACCCCTGAATCCCTAGGGTTAGCAATGCCCCTTAAAAGCTGCTGCCCTGTTCCTGTCTGCAGCCACAAAAGACACACACACCACTCAAGCCATCCCCAGGGGGGCCCAGAGAATGGAAATCTCAGAGGATCAGCAACTCAGCCTGTTAGGTAAAATGCAGAAAACAGTGTTTTGGGGAGGGATATGCTTTTCCCTCCTCCTCGTTTCCCCTCTAATGACTCAACAAGAAGATCTTTCATGATAAGCAGGGGCAGAGGCTTAAAAAGATTGCAAGCCTAGGAGACGGCAGACTATAGACAGGTCTTGCTATCTTTATCTGTTGTCACATTCTGCTTCGTTATAAGGCCCTGGAGGAAAGGAGACAAAATGGGTATAAAATGACATTTTACCATGGAAAGAAGCAACAAATCGCATCCACACCTGCTGCTGCCACTTATAACTCTCCTAATTCCCCTCATCAAGCGCAAAGAGTTGGTGAACAGGCCCTCTGGGCCCCTTGGGACAACCAGAACTTTTGTTTTCCTGCACATCACTGCACTCCTCTAGCAGTCTGACCTACCATCCCCCATTAAATGCGATGTCTATGGGGTAAAGCAAGCATTGAACCAGAGCTTGCCCACCTTTCAGTTATTTACTGCTCCTCTTCCCGACCCTTCTCACCCCACCCACCTCCAACAAACAAATCAAACTATGAAACCTTTGCCGGTCTGGGGATCCCTCTGCAATGCCTGGAACCCAGGGGGAAACTGTCTCCGAAGCATGTACACGAATTAAATAAATTCGCATTTCTCCCTCTCCCTCTCTCTCTCTCTGTGTTTTTCCATTTTATTTATTTATTTAAAAAAATTAAAAAAAAAAAAGAGAGAGAGAGAGAGAAAGCTCCATCCCTCCCATCATCGCCGTAGGTTCCGCGGGTTATAATCAAATCATAACTTTTATTAAAGTTGAGATTACTTTTTAATGGAATCAATTTATTATGCGTTTCGTTTCCCATTGCTGCCGTTTTGCCGCCTCTCTTCTCGTCTATGCTGGGTGCCCTGGGGCGTCTCCATCCTAGGCTCCAGCTCACAGCCCCAGCTCTCAATATTGTCTCTGCCGCTGACCTAATAGCACCTCTGGCTGTACAGAGGAGGGGAGAAAAAAAAAATTCAGATCTTATCGTTTGACATTCATGGTTTCCCCCCAGAGAGATGAAGAGAGCAGAAAAGAAATATTTGTGCCAATAATGTCCTTTTTTTTTTTTATAATGCAATTTTCAGCAAGCTGAAGGGGAAAAAAAATGGATTTCATTTCTTTTGCGCCCCCTCCCCCCTTCTACTCCCATTTTTCTCGCACCCTCCCCTTTCCAAACCCCCTACTTACTCAGGAGAACTTTCCCGGAATAAAAACACTTATTTTCTGCCCTTGCTTGCAAAAAATCTGACGGAAATGTCACTGATGTTAGCAGGGAAGTGTTTTCAAATGTATTTTGCAAAATACATTATAGTTCGAAATGAATCTGTGGTATAGAAGGGGAGGGGGGATGGGTGTCTGGGAAAACAGATGAAGAGCAGCGGCTTCATGCCGAAGGGTTCCTGGAGCTTTCACAAAGGCAGTGCACATAACAATGACCAACTTAAATATTAGCACTGTGCAGTATCTTCACAGAACCTGTAGAGCACCACTATAGCCAGCACACTATGCTATACTGAAAGGTGCAGCTGCAAAGGTTAAAAGTGTTCAACAGGCATGGACACTTTTTAAAAATACAATCCTAGAGGCGCAGTCCATATGTATTCCACACATTAAAAAAGGTGGAAGGAAGGAAAAACGATTACCATCATGGTTAAAAGGTGAGGTGAAAGAGGCTATTTTAGCCAAAAAAAACATCCTTCAAAAATTGGAAGAAGGATCCATCTGAAGAAAATAGGATAAAACATAAGCATTGTCAAGTTAAGTGTAAAACATTGATAAGACAGGTGAAAAGAGAATTTGAAATGAAGTTGGCCATAGAGGCAAAAACTCATAATAAAAACTTTTTAAAATATATCCAAAGCAAGAAACCTGTGAAGGAGTCGGTTGGACCATTAGATGACCGAGGGGTTAAAGGAGCTCTTAGGGAAGATAAGGCCATTACAGAAAGACTAAATGAATTCTTTGCTCCGTGTTTACTAATGAGGATGTTGGGGAGATACCAGTTCCGGAGATGGTTTTCAGGGGTGATGAGTCAGATGAACTGAACGAAATCACTATGAACCTGGAAGATGTAGTAGGCCAGATTGACAAACTAAGGAGTAGCAAATCACCTGGACCGGTTGGTATGCATTCTAGGGTACTAAAGGAACTAAAAAATGAAATTTCTGATCTATTAGTTAAAATTTATAACCTATCATTAAAATCATCCATTGTACCTGAAGACTGGAGGGTGGCCAATGCAACCCCAGTATTTAAAAAAGGCTCCAGGGACAATCTGGGTAACTATAGACCAGTGAGCCTGACTTCAGTGCCAGGAAAAATAGTGGAAACTATTCTCAAGATCAAAATCGTAGAGCATATAGAAAGACATGGTTTAATGGAACACAGTCAACATGGATTTACCCAAGGGAAGTCTTGCCTAACAAATCTGCTCCATTTTTTTGAATGGGTTAATAAACATGTGGATAAATGTGAACCAGTAGATGTAGTGTATTTGGATTTTCAGAAGGCGTTTGACAAAGTCCCTCATGAGAGGCTTCTAAGAAAACTAAAAAGTCATGGGATAGGAGGCGATGTCCTTTCGTGGATTACAAGCTGGTTAAAAGACAGGAAACAGAGAGTAGGATTAAATGGTCAATTTTCTCAGTGGAAAAGGGTAGTGAAGTGCCTCAGGGATCTGTTCTTGGACCGGTGGTTTTCAATATATATATATATAAAAGATCTGGAAAGGAATACGACGAGTGAGGTTATCAAATTTGCGGATGATACAAAATTATTCATAGTAGTTAAATCACAAGCGGATTGTGATACATTACAGGAGGACCTTGCAAGACTGAAAGATTGGGCATCGAAATGGTAGATGAAATTTAATGTGGACAATTTTCCCTATATGCAAGGGTGTTGCATATAGGGAAAAATAACTCTTGCTGTAGTTACACGATGTTAGGTTCCATATTAGGAGCTACCATCCAAGAAAAAGATCTAGGCATCATAGTAGATAATACTTTAAAATTGTCGGCTCAGTGTGCTGCAGCAGTCAAAAAAGCAAATAGAATGTTAGGAATTATTAGGAAGGGAATGGTTAATAAAACGGAAAATGTCATAATGCCTCTATATTGCTCCATGGTGCGACCGCAGCTTGAATTCTGTGTACAATTCTAGTCGCCGCATCTCAGAAAAGATATAATTGCGATGGAGAAGGTACAGAGAAGGGCAACCAAAATGATAAAGGGTATGGAACAGCTCCCCTATGAGGAAAGGCTGAAGAGGTTAGGGCTGTTCAGCTTGGAGAAGAGATGGCTGAGGAGGGATATAATAGAGGTCTTTAAGATCATGAGAGGTCTTGAACGAGTAGATGTGAATTGGTTATTTACACTTTTGAATAATAGAAGGACTAGAGGGCATTCCATGAAGTTAGCAAGTAGCACATTTAAGACTAAGAGAAAATTCTTTTTCACTCAATGCACAATAAACCTCTGCAATTTGTTGCCAGAGGATGTGGTTAGTGCAGTTAGTGTAGCTGGGTTCAAAAAAGGTTTGGATAAGTTCTTGGAGGAGAAGTCCATTAACTGCTATTAATCAAGTTTACTTAGGAAATAGCCACTGCTATTAATTGTATCAGTAGCATGGGATCTTCTTAGTTTTTGGGTAATTGCCAGGTTCTTGTGGCCTGGTTTGGCCTCTGTTGGAAACAGGATGCTGTGCTTGATGGAGCCTTGGTCTGACCCAGCATGGCAGTTTCTCATGTTCTTATGTTCTATCTACAGGAGCGCAGTTGGTTATCCTCCATACACCAGTGTATCAGAGTGTGTTATCTCCACCCTAGCAATAATGATGCTACCATTATATGGGGAGACCTGGATGGTGGGGCTGATGCTACCATGAGCTTGCTGGGCAGACTGGATGGACCGTTTGGTCTTTTTCTGCCATCATTTCTATGTTTCTATGTTTCATACTCCTCATATCCTTACTCCCATTCTCCTCAGCCACATACACACAGCCTTCCACCCCCACCCTAGTCATAAGCACGCACTATGCAAAACAGCAAGCAAATATTTTAAGATAAATTGATATGCACCTTATTAAACTGAATGCACCTATAAACATGTCAAAAATTTTAACTCATGTGGTGAAAACCCAAATAAACACCTATTTTCAGTACCCACCAAATACACTTAATTGCCTGAAAAATAACTTCTAGATTTGCAATTCATAAATCCCTAGGATCAGAAACCTTAGTTATAACAATTGTACCATGATAGCTCTGAATATGTTATACCCACTATACCAGTAAAATTATCTTCTCTACCGTAGCCCACCACTGTATCTTATCATTACTACACCAGCACAATGTGATATGCTGTTCTCACAACTAGAGGTATTTCATTATTATTTTCTTAATAGCCTTATGGCGCACAGAGTCCAATTTAAGTTTTCTTGCCGTGTTTAGATAGTGTCACAAAATCTACACAGTATGTTTGCTGCCAATATGTGAACCGATGCTACAAGAAAGTTCAAATCTGTATTTTCCAGCTTTTATGGCACAGTTCTGCATAGTCTTTTACTCATTCTAATGTATGGTAAAACATTCTGAGTACTTAATGTGCACTGTGTGGGGTTGGAGAGATGCAGAAATATGGCGTGAGATATTAAAATGGAATTCAAAATCAGCACTTAGCGGAGAAGGGGGAGTCGTTAGATTCTTCTGTATTTTTTTTTTTTTTAATTTATTCAGAAGTAGGTGCAGGTCAGAAAATGAACCGGAAAATAGAGGAAGTCAGAGTAAGCATGTTTTATTTGGGATAAATGAGGACTTTTATGCAAGAACCATAGCTGGCTCTTCCATTAGGCAGACTTAGGGAATTGCCTCAGGTAAGCAGCTTTGTGGATGGCACCAGGGGCTTCACTGTATGTGAGCATAGAGAGCTCTACCTAATGACTCTATTGGCCAGTGCACCAAATATCCAACTACAGCCCCTTTTTCCCAGGCACTGGACAGAGCTGATCAAAGCAAAGAAGAGCCACTCTGCTCCTTAATCCAGTCCTTCCCCTCTCGTTGTTTCCCCTCTTCCCTCGTGATCTGTAGGGAACTGGAGGGGAGGGGGCCGAGGCTGGGGCGGTTAAGAGTTCAATTTTTGTCTGCATATTTCTGCTTATAATTTGAAATCACTTGTTCTTTCTTTGGTGAGGGTTTTTTCTGTCTGCACAATATGTGACCAACATGAGGTATTCAGCTAATATGCAGTTTCGGCATAGTCCTGCTTGTTCGGTTTTCCCAGCAGAAGGTGCATTGCTATAATAAATTTGGATTTTAGCCCACCTTTTCCAAATAATGCTCAAATTGGCTTACAGGAATTTTAGAATTTGGATACAAGCCACTTCCCCCAAAGAGCTTATAATAAGGGAGAAAAACTTTCAAACACATTCTCATGAGCCAATACACTCACAAATATGGGCTCACGCATACGTACACACCTATTTTATAATCTGCATGTACAGGTATGCACAGATTATAAAACACACATTTTGTTTTAGAAAACATACTTTTGCACATAAGTTTTTGAAAATTCATTCTTAAGTGGATATCTAAGGCAATGGGAGATAAAGCAACTTGTATCATTTGGATTTGAAGCTTGCTTTCCCTCGTTCTCAGTCCATTGCGTTAAACACTAGGTCACTTCTTTTCCCTGTTGGGAAGAATAATAATGATGTTCTGGGACCCAGTGTAATATTTGTTTGGCTGCCCTTTGTTTGGGAGGTAGTATTGTTTTGGTATGGCAGGCTTGCTATAATTGGGCAAAAAGACATTTGGTAGGGTTTTGTGTTACTTCACAACATGCCTAGAAATAGAGGGGGGGGGGGGGGGTATGTGTTACTGTTGAGGTTACTCAAGAATTTGACATTTTTTGTATGGTGAGTACTAAGGGGAAACCTCCTGGTCCTGCCCGGTCAGCCAGTCATGTCAGAGACTACCTTCATGTATTTATTGATTTTCGGGGGTTTTTTGCAGTCTGCCCCTATGTGACAAAGTGTACCGACAACTCTCTCATTCTACCTTAAGAAGCCCGGCTCAGGGTTTTAACCCAGTCCTCCTTAAGGGAGAATGCCGCAAGGGATTCTGGGTGATCCCTTCACCCTACCAGAAGAACCCAGGCCTAGAAAGGTTTGGGGAGGCCCCAGGGAGCTGGAAGGGATCTCACAGTACACCTGTACCCAGTTTGTCTACCTGATTTGTGCCTGACACAAGGTGAGCTGCTATTTTGGTTTCTGTAATTTTGAAGCAGTGTAAATATATACTTGCACCAGAATTAAGTTAGTCAAGTCTCGTTGCATTCCTTGGCTATTCCTGAGGCCGCGGCTGGCCTGAATATGCCACACCCCCACAAATCACCGATGACACATTCATTACAATGTCACCTAATTTCTGAAACATAACTGTACAGTATATAATATATACACACCCACACCAAAGTTTAACATTTAAAAGTAAGGGCACAATTTTCAAACCTATGCATGTTGGTTAGTCATAGCTACTTTTACCTGCCGACACTGAGGTAGCTCTCAAAGGAAAACCGTGAACAGACTTTCTGTTTGAAACTTGTATAACTTTTATGCACTTTTAGGGTGAATAATTTTCAAAATACTCTTTTATCCGGGTAAATCAGAAAAGGCTTTCCATTTATGTGCTGTTTTTTTTTTTTTGTTTGTTTGGTTTTTTTATAAGATTGCTCTGAGAGGGATGGTGGTAGAGTCATCATGATTGCTGAATTTAATTATCACAATCTTGGTGAGTGGGCGGATGGGTCTGAAAGTAAACTGTGGCTGCAACACTAAAGGTTTGCCTATGCTGATACCCTTGTATTGGCTCTGATAGTAATGTGCTTAATAATTACATTTTTTTTTCTATCTTTATAGCAGCTTATCAGAAATAATATGTGAAATTCTATTACCTAAAAACACATTTGTTTACATGGACACGTGGTGTTGGCTCCTGGTCCAGTATTTCCCAGAAAGCTACTTAGTTTTAAATAACCAGGTTCCACTTCTTCTGAGGCCAAGATCTCTCAAAAGAAAGTGCCTCTGTGTCTGTGCGTTCCTTTTACAGTGAGATGACACCAGAGTCTGAATAGTATTTTTCTGTAGTGAGTGGTAAGGATATGTGTCCTGGTTCTCTGCATCCTATGTTGCAGGAGCTTCTGTGAACTTATTGTAGAACTTGAGGTGCAGGGTTTATGTTTGGGATTCTGTCCTATCCTGTAAACACCCCAGATTTCATTCCTAAGAAAAAGAACTTTATTGACTGAGGCTCTTGAATAATTTTAGTGGTAGCTTCACTAGACGGTTTAAACTAGTCGGAGGTTTCTTTGTTGCGTATGAGGTCCTTCTGACTAGAGACGGCATTGACACGCATGCCCAGCACCTCGAAACAGTGGGGCAAAATGTTTGTCGTGGTGCCTCCTGCTTTATGAGCTGGTGTGTCCTTTCTCCGTATGAGCGGTGGTGAGAGGTGGGTGTGGAGAGAGCTGTGGGACCCCCCCCCCCCCCGGCCAGGATTAAACTAACTGGGTGGTTTCCCTGTTACATACAGGTCATACAGGATGATGCTCTGATGACAGCTGCTTGGAAATGCAGAACGGAGATCATTTAAAATTGAATATTTAAAAGTGCGATGTCCGATTATGTGTTGTTACAGAATTGTTCTGGGGAAAGGGGGGGAAGCTGTTGATCATGACGAGTCGATTATCAAAATCTCAGGGGGAGGGAAGGGAAGAGCTTATTGGCCTGTGCCCCTGCCATAAGTCTCCACTTGATCCTTGACTTTCTCTTGACTTCTTTGAAATTAAGGATCCTCGTTGCTTATTCTATGCCTTCCTGAATTCTGTTTTTCCTCCACTGTCTTTAGTGGAAGGAAGTTGCATGCATTCCATCACTCATTCCATGAATAAATATTTTCTAATGTTCCTCCTGAGCCTACCTCCATTGAAAAAGGTTTGCTTCTTGTGCCTCACTCTTACCTTTGAGGTTTATGAATGTCTCAATCATATCTTCTCCAGGGTACCCGTATTTCGCTTCTTGTCTCATCTCAGTATCAGAATGAGCTCTTCTTCCAGAAATGTCTCCTAGAACTATAAATCAAGAAAACAGAGGATTTCTATTAGTGGCTCAGGGGCTCTGCACAAACCCTTGGAGGGCCTCAGTGAGACCTTTTTGCACAACTGATGTTTTTAGAATGGTGGCACAGAATATAGTGCCTGGGCATCTTGGCTGGGCAAGGGGGGTTAAGCAGCAGAAAAGCGCAAACAATTCTCAAACCAGACGAATTTCAGATTGGTTTTATGGTTTGAGGGAATTTTCTGATTTTTTTTTCCCCAATCCGTTGGAAAAATTAAGCAGACTTTTTGCCTGCGGATTTGAAGAAAATTCTAAGGAAATCGGCATAATAAAAAAAAAAAATACCCACTTAATTCTAATTTCCCAAAATTTCAAAACAGATTAAAAAATTTTCATCAAAAGGTTTTGTTGAGCCAGTTCAATGAAACCACACTTTTGGGTTTTTTTTTCAGATTTGTCAAACTTGTTTTATGAACCGGAAAAGAAACTCTCACAGAGAGTAAGCACATAATACCATAGTGTAAAGCACCCGAGAGGCATGGGCTGGCCTCAGCTGGTACCCGGGGGAGCTCCAGAGACAGCAGGACGAGCTCTGTTCTCCCTTCTGCTTTTTCTCTACTGGCTGTGGCTGTATCAGGTGTTGCATGTGTGTGTGTGCAGGCGTTTCCCTGCTCTGATTGGTCCAGCAGGAACAACTATCCCTGCACCATCTTGGGCTATATTCCCTGCTGGCTCATAGTTGGTTTGATTCCAGCCCTTCATGTTCCTGTTCCTCCTTACCCTTGTCACGCCCATGTTCCTGGCTCCTTAATCTAGCCCTTGCCTGCCGTGAGTTTCTGTTTCCTGGATTTCTTGGACTCTGTATTTCTTGACCTTGTCTTGTTTTCCTTGGACTGCCTTTTGTTTCCTGATATTCAGGTACGGTGAAATTAAACTATCTTTGCTCAGCCTCTTGTTTCTAGGCCGGGTTTGGCAGATGTTCTCGGGGGGATCCGCAATTAATGGGTGCTGCCCATGTGCCAGCCTGGGCATTCCCTAACAGCATCGTTTATCTGGAAAGGTCTGGACGAAGACCATTCCGAATAATGGATTTTTCCAGATAAAGGGAGTTTTCTAGTAAGAGAAATTCAGATATTACAGACCATATGAAGCCAACCAGTTTTCAGTAAACTTACCTACTCTCACGAGCAGAAGTAAATTCTGCACGCCAGCCTAGTCCAGGTAAACCAACCTGACTCATTTTTTTATTTTTTGGGGGGGTTTCTGGGGCAATCAGGCTTTTGCTGGCTTAGAAAGTTAGCCGAATAAGTTAGCTAACTTTGGTGGGATATTCAGCAGCACAGCCACACCACTGCATATCCCTGACTATCCGGTTAACTACTCTATGGCACAGCCAGAGTTAGTTGGATAAGTTATCCAGCTAACGCTAAACATTGGAGATAGCCAGGTAACTTATTCAGCTAACTTAATACTGTCCTGCAACACCCCGCTGTTATCTGGCTAAAATTTAGTCAGAGAAGTGCCCAAAATATTCAAAGGTTGGCAGTTAGTCAGGTAACACAAGTTATCTAGCTATAAATGCTTTTGAATATGGATGCCGTTGTAAATGCGGGAGTAAACTTTGTGTCTTAGACTGATTCAAAGTTGTTTGTGGATCATAGATGCTTGGAAGGAAAGAGAAAACACTGGTTTTATCTGGGATCCACATTCTCCCTGCCCCGTGATTACTCACCTATATATAGGGCTTTGTTTTTTTTGCAAGCACTTGAGAATATTGGCAATTTTGTTTCTCCTCTGCGTTAACCCCTGGGAAATGACGGGGGGGGGGGGGACTGAATCGGGGAGCAGAGTAACTCTTCTCTGCTCTGTTCTGCCCGATCTGTGCCAGGGAAGGGGCTGGAGGAGGAGGAGGGCTATTCTCTGCAGGGCACTGGCCCTGTATGCAGTGACCAGGGATAATTACAGAACAGCCCCAGCGCCCGGTAATTATCCATACTATCGACCATTTTGTATCCCGTAATTTTAATTACTGTTATTAGCACTTATGTGTGTTTCTCCTTTATTGCCCTTTTAACCACTTTATGTATCATGAACACACGTACAAATTTCGTCATGACAATAGATTTCCTGAATTTAAATCTAAGAAAAGTATCATTAGGGGGGAGAGAGAGCAGACAAGAGAGAAATGCGCCAGTGGGGGAAGGAGGGGAAAAGGAAAGAGACAAACGCCAGTGCCTCCCCCCTCTATCAATCTCATTCCCTTGCTGGTGCTTTTCCCATGCCGTAACGATGGCAGAGGACGCGCCAGCAGACAAAAGCACTGCCTACTTACGCCGCCTGTTGGGAGGAGGGAGGGAGGACAATGTTGTGACTGCAGCAGGTTGCAGGGAGTGGGGGCCTTTCTGGGTGGGGGAGTACCAGACAATTGCCCCAGTTTCCCCCACTCTTAGTATCGGCACCTTTCTTTCCAGAAATAAAACAACTGCTTAAAAAGAATTTTTGTTGCTCAGAGGCCTGGTTTCTTGCAGCTTCACCCAGTTAGAGAGAAAGGTCCCTGTTCTCAGTTCAGTTCCACATTTCATCTCATTTTCCCCAAAGGCTTTTATTGGGTGTGTCGACCTGATTGTAAGCTATGCGGAGAGGGGACTGTCTCCTATGTGTATCTGTACAGCGCGGCTTGCATCTGGCAGAAATGACCAACAGTACTAGTAGCAATAGAAGCAATTGTGCTTTCTAATCATACTGGTGTTTTTGGCAGCAGCCTCCTCCAAATGATTACGTTTGCCCATTGTTTTAATGCCCTCACAATCACCTCGGGACAGCTAAATGTATCTGGCAATAAAGCCTGCCGCTGCTTAACCTACACACTGGACACACTGTAAATAGTCTAATGTAATGCATCATTGATTACTTATCAATCAAGGTTTGTCTCTGAAGCACTGACACCACATCCGTAATGGTCCATGTGTGACAGGTGGTTATAAATGGGAAATCTCTCTCGATCACTGACCACCACTTATTTTTGAGAAGTGAGTGGAGAAATAAGGGTACTGTCTCTGAGCAAGGAGAATGAACGGTGTGTAGCCACGTGGGCTTTTCCATTTTTTTTTTCCTTACATTTTGGACCAGATTTACGTTTCGGGCAAGAATAGTGCAAAAAACTCCACGTCTTAGTTTGCTTGCACAGTTTTGAAATGGTGCATCTTTGGCCCAAGTGTTTAATTTTCTCCAGTTTCTGGAAAAAGAAAATCATTTCAGAGGAAAAAAAAAAAATTGCAGAAGCAAAATCTGCAGAAAGCAGTGTTGAACTTTTGCCTGATTCTGAACCCACTCCTCCCGCTTAGGCTGAGAGCTTGAGCTATTTGTAAATTTTCTTCACCCACTGTTTGCTTGTTAAGGCCTAGAGATAGCCCCTTGCTACTCCTCCTTCCCCTTAGGCATTGCCTATTTCTGATGCATTACGATGGGAGATTAAGACAACGCCTCCAAACCAATCCTCTTAACACTGGCATGCATGCAAACCACATCCAGTTTCAGTGTAAGATGTATTTCTAGCAGTGACCACCAAACAAAATCGGAAGACTTAGCAAGCATCTGTCTCCAGTGATGCATCCCTTCTACGTCAACCATTAATTCTAATTAGAACGGTCCTGTTGACTTTTAGGGAGAAGAGACTGGGTTCAGCAAGCCTGCGGTGTAATTTATCAGGCGTTACAACAGTGCAGAGCCATTTGCCTTTTGTATGCTGCCATCATTACTCCTGTACAGCCTCACCCTCCCTTCCCAGATGATCTGTCAGAAAATTTACTGGTTGGCTGACTCTGAATTTGTTAAATATGAAAGTAGAAAAGGTTGATGGAGAGCGGCTCTTCAGAAAAGAGACACTGCCAGGCCCCACAATTCATGCCCTGCATATGGCTGCTCTTTAACTCTCTGTCTGTCTAATAAACTTACTCTGAGAGCCCCACTGGCCGGAAATATCTTTGCCCTCATCAGCTGCTGTTCTAATCCCCTTTTTATATTCAAGACTTTTTTCACAGCTGTAAGAGAGAAAATATATGGGGCTGGGCTGAGTGGCTGCAGCTGCTAAGCCTCAGAGCAAAGGAAATCTATTTTATAGTGCAGAAGTGCATTGCAAGAAGACTGCGCAGTCTGCTGGTGTCTAGAAAAATGGAAGCGGGAATCACAACTCCTAGCTTATAATTCCAGCTCATTCCTTGGTTTTGCTGAGTTAGCCTTGTTTACCGACTGGAAATGGAAATCATAAAAAAAACAAACCTTGTTTTGTTCTCTATGCCAGAAGCTTTCAGGCACTGTAGAAGCACTCACAGATTGTTCATAGGCAGCCAACCCACTTTCCAAGGAATTGTGTTGTGTAGTGTCCTGAATCTTACATGCGTAAAAACGCTGGAGGTCCATAGTCAAAAGCATTTAGCTGGATAACTTGTGAGTTATCCATCTAAATGAAGATTAGGACCCTTAACAAGCTAAATTCTAGCTGAATAATAACTTAGCCAGCTAGAATTTAGCCGGATAAGTTAGGGGCGTTACGGGGCATAACTGGAAGGAGTTGAGTTAGCCGGATAAATTATCAGCCTGTAGACCTGTCATAAAGTTACCTCGATAAACTTATCTGGCTTACTTTAAGATAGGCGGGATATATTCAGCAGTGCGGTCACACCACTGAATACATGGGCTAGCTAGCCGAACTGCACAATGCTGAATATGAATCTCATTCATGTCATACCAAAATCTATCAGTGGGCATGATATTCTTCTGTCCCACTTATTTGGTTGAGGTTGTCTCTTCCCTTCCTCACCCCTCATCATTGCCGCTGCAGGAAAGGGGCAATAATCAGCCTCTGCACCGTCTGTGCTTACCTTTAACCCATGAGTTTGTTAGTTTTCCCTTCATTATTACCTATTTTAAAAAAAATTACGTGCAGAGAATTTGTACCTGCATTCTGTGTAATTTTTCAGTCAGAAACAATGTACCTAGTTACAAAACTACTGCATTGTCGCTTGGCCCACCTTCAAAACAATGCGGTCAGAATTACTTGCATGCAGGTAATTTTGTCCACATTGAGGGTTGTCAATTTATTTATTTATTTATTTATTTAATTTCTTTTCCTATACCGATGCTCAAGACTAGGTCTTATCGTACCGGTTTACAATGTAACTGAGGGGAAACCAATTAACATCAAGGTAGAAAGTAAAGTTACAATAATCAAAGCCCCCATTTCCGTGGATAAAACACTGCTTTACCCGTGAAAACATCTTGGATTATTGCCTTTCCCATGTGAGTATCCCTCCAACAGAAGGGCCCAACTGGAGCGAACCAGTTTCAACAAACAAAGGAGCATCACAGAATATGGGCAACAGGGGCAGATGAAATTTAATGTGGATAAGTGCAAGGTGATGCATATAGGGAAAAATAACCCATGCTATAATTACACAATGTTGGGTTCCATATTAGGTGCTACAACCCAAGAAAGAGATCTAGGTGTCATAGTGGACAACACATTGAAATCGTCGGTGCAGTGTGCTGCGGCAGTCAAAAAAGCAAACAGAATGTTGGGAATTATTAGAAAAGGAATGATGAATAAAACGGAAAATGTCATAATGCCTCTGTATCGCTCCATGGTGAGACCGCACCTTGAATACTGTGTACAATTCTGGTCGCCGCATCTCAAAAAAGATATAATTGCGATGGAGAAGGTACAGAGAAGGGCTACCAAAATGATAAAGGGAATGGAACAACTCCCCTATGAGGAAAGACTAAAGAGGTTAGGACTTTTCAGCTTGGAGAAGAGACGACTGAGGGGGGATATGATAGAGGTGTTTAAAATCATGAGAGGTCTAGAACGGGTAGATGTGAATCGGTTATTTACTCTTTCGGATAGTAGAAAGACTAGGGGGCACTCCACGAAGTTAGCATGGGGCACATTTAAAACTAATCGGAGAAAGTTCTTTTTTACTCAACGCACAATTAAACTCTGGAATTTGTTGCCAGAGAATGTGGTTCGTGCAGTTAGTATAGCTGTGTTTAAAAAAGGATTGGATAAGTTCTTGGAGGAGAAGTCCATTACCTGCTATTAAGTTCACTTAGAGAATAGCCACCGCCATTAGCAATGGTTACATGGAATAGACTTAGTTTTTGGGTACTTGCCAGGTTCTTGTGGCCTGGATTGGCCACTGTTGGAAACAGGATGCTGGGCTTGATGGACCCTTGGTCTGACCCAGTATGGCATTTTCTTATGTTCTTATGTTCTTATGAACCCGCAGAGACCAGAACCGAGTCAACCTGTTAGAGCCGACTTGGATCAGGTGGCAACCCCTAAACTGTCATAAGGCTGCAGTCACCTGCACTTTGCAAAAAAAGTCACAGCTATCTATATATAGGGGGATATTTTCAGTCCCCATCCCCTCCTCCCCGTATAGCTTGTAGGTCCATGGAATAAACTCCCTGCCGAGTTTCTCATTGAAAATGTCCTGCTTAGTTAGCTTGGGTACATCGGGACCTGAAAGGTTTGCAGGTACAAATGTGGAAGAAACTCCCTGTACTTTGCTGGGATAGCATCAGCCCTGGCTTCACTCCTTTTCCCCACACTTTATTGGGTGGAGGGGGGCAATTTTGAAAGGGGCTTTCTCTGACTATCCTTTTGAAAGGGATCCCCAAAATGTATAACTGTAAACAATAAGAAATTTGTTTTCTTTTTCTTTCCACTTCAAGCAATGCTAGTGGGTTTCTGAGGCTTCATCCTAGAAATGGGGCTCCTGAAATACTATGACTATAAATTATTGTGGTGCTGTTTGAATATACAATACTTCCCACGTTAATAATAATTATTTTCTTTCTTTGGCTTTTAATTTCAGCAGGAATTAACTGTAAGAGGTTTGGCACAGTTAGCGTTAATTGGCACTGGAACAAATGAATCCATGTTAATGAGCTCGCCTGATGAACGAAATGTTACTCAAAAATGAGCAAATAATTGCCTCCTCTCTATTAATGTCTGCATCTCACCAAGAGTCTGACAAGTAGAAGTGCTGTCAACCAGCCAAAACTCATCCATCAGAAAACCTGAACAAGAATCAAAAAATGGTTCTACTCTGTAATCTTCCAAAGCTCCTTCTTTGCTTACTGTCTCTCCAGTGGTCACTGTGGCTACAGTGGTAACTCCAAAGTTCTCCTTGATGGTGATTCTTCATACAGAACCTGATCTTGGAGTTATCGTGGATAATATGTTGAAATTCTCAGCAGTCAAAAAAGGAAAGAGAAGTTTAGGAATTATTTGGAAAGTAATGAAGAATAAAATGAATACCATAATGCCTCTGTATCGACGCATGGTTTTCACCACACCTTGAGTATTATGTGCAGTTCTGGTTGCCTCATCTCAAAAAAGATATAGAGGAACTAGAAAAGGTATAGAGAAGAACAAAAAAAATGATAAAGGTGATAGAGCATCTCCTTGTGATGAAAGGCGAAACAGGTTATGTCTCTTCAGCTTGGAGAAAAGACGACTGAGAAGAGGATATGATATAGGCTTATAAAATCATGAGTGGGGTGGAACAGGCAAATAGGGAACAGTAATCTATCCTTTCCAATACTAAGACTAGAGGATACTCCATGAAACTAACAGATAGCAAATTTAAAACAATTTAGAGAATGTTTTCACTCAATGTAATATTAATTTTAAAAGTGCTTTGGACAAGTCCATAAATTAAAAGTTCATAAACCATTATTAACTAGGTAGACTTGGGAAAGCTCTAGGAGTGAGCAATATAAAGAACAGATCTACTCTTTGAGATCTTCTGGGTACATCTGGATTGGTCACTGTCAAAAACATGATGCTGGGCTCAATAGACCTTTGATCTGACCCAAGTTGGGAAATCTTGTGTTCTTAGGGCTGAAAAGGATTTTAGTGGGCTAAATGCATAACACTTAATGGGACATTTTCAAAGTGCCCATGTTGAAACAAAGTCCTACATACTTTTTACCTGCAAACATTTCAATGCAGGTGCATGCTTCTCCTTTGAAAATTGCCACAGGAAGAAAGTACAGTGCTCCCTTACACCTACATTTTCTGTGTGTATTTCTCCTCCCCCTGACCTAAAAAATGGAAAAGGAATCCAAATGAAGAAAACAGGAAACAGGCAATTTAAATGTAAAACATTGATAAGGAAGACAAAGACAGAATTCAAAAAGAAGCTTGCTGTGGAAGCAAAAACTCATAGTAAAAAACGTTTTTGGGCACATTTGAAGCAAAAAGCCTGCAAGGGAGTCAGTTGGACCATTAGATGATTGAGGGGTAAAAGGCAGGCTAAGAAAGGACAAGGCCATAATGGAGAGATTGAATGAATTCTTTGCTTTGGTCTTTACTGAGGAAGATGTTAGAAGTGATATTTAAAGATAATGATTCAGAGGAAATGAAACAAACCTCAGTGAACCTGGAAGATATATTAGGGCAAATTGACAAACTAAAGAGTCACAAATCACCTGGACCAGATGGTATACATGCCAGAGTACAGAAAGAACTGAAAGATGAAATTGCAGACCTACTGTTGATGATCTGTAAACTTATCATTAAAATCTGCTACTGTACTTGATTGGAAGGTGGCCAATGTAACGCTGGTTTTTTAAAAGGGTTCCAGGGGTGATATGGGGAAAGTACAGACTGATGAGCCTGACAGTGCTGAGAAAAATAGATGAAAACATTCTAAAGAATAAATTATTGAACATATAGATAGACATAGATTAATGGGATAAAGTCAACATGGATTTTGCCAAGGGAAGTCTTGCCTCACCAATTTACATTTTATGAAAGTATGAATAAACATGTAGATAGATAAAGGTGAGCCAGTTGATACAGTGTATCTGGATTTTCATAAAGCGTTTGACACAGCCCCTCATGAGAGACACATGAAATTTTAAAAAAATCATGGGATAGGAGGCAGTGTTCTGTTGTGGATTGAGAATTAGTTAAAAGATAGAAAACAGAGACTAGGGCTAAATGGTCAGTTTCTCAATGGAGAAAGGTGAATAGGGGAGTGCCCTAGGGATTTGTACTAGGACTGCTTCTTTTTTAACTATAACCCCAGCCCAGTTTGCCTTATCATGCACAGGCGGGGCCATAAAAGAACTTGTTTTGACTCTTTGGGGCTGGAACCTTACCAGGCTAGCTTGAACACAATCTTTTACTTCCAGGGCCTGGATTCTTTGTCGAGTGGTGGGGAGGATTAATTCCAAGGCCCCGAGTGCTAAGGGTGATCCTTGATGTCCTTGTTTTCATCCCTGGGAGAGTGGTACCTGTATGTCCTAATGCGTGCTGAGTATGCCAAATAAAAGCACCGGAGCTACTGTGTTAGGATCCAAAAATAAAGTCTTTACTGTTGAAAAATGTACATAGAATGGCACGGCACGCATTCCTCAGCACTACAGAGTCTTTTACTTTTACAATCTCTTTCCTTGAAGTGTGCAGGAATCTTTGACACCAGAACCAATTGTGGAGTTCCTTATGAAATACGGTGTGTGCAGGATTATTTGAAATTTTGAAAGGTAGTAAAAGCAGCTTTGTTTAATCAAGCTTATTAGTATACATATTATAATTTGTTTCTAATGTTATATTTTGTTTTTAAACTTTGATATATACTGTTTTATTTTGTGTGTTAATTTTAATGTGTGTGTATGTTATAATCCGTTTTGAACTTTTTGGAATTAACGTAATAAAAAATGGTAAATAAATTGGTAAATAAACCAGGGACACTTTTGCCCTCTAGGGCTTGGAAAAATAGAGTCCCTAGGTAGGCAGGGTATCCCTTTGATGAGCAGGACACCCCTTCTAAACTAGCAAAAATATAATGTTATTGTCTCTGCAAAGAGAGCTAAATTTTCTCTCCCCCCTGGTGTATGAAGACACCTAATGGGCAGCCTCCATTATCTCAAAGTTCTCTTTATTCACAGTTAGATAGTCTTCTACATTTCTTTGGTTCTTACATAGTCTCTTTGGTTCTTCTCTCTGGATCCCTGATGGGAAGGATCTCTTTGAAGCAAGCAGCTTTCTTTTGCTTCAGACAGGAAGGGAAGGGCAGCCAAAACTTCCTCCTGAATCTTGAAATCAAACTTTTCCCCTTCAACCGAATGCAACACCGGAGTTCCTCCTTGCATCTAGTCCCTGACCCTTCCTCGTGGAGGGTGTGCAGGGCAGGGTCTTCCATCACCTGCACAGCCCCAGACACAGGATTGCCCCATGCGCTGAGCCCAGGTGGTGGGCAGGCTCTCACAAGCCTCCTACTGCTTAAAGTTGTAAACCCAAAAAATATACTCACAGGAAAAATCCTAACCAGCCAAGGAGTGGACTGGATAAGGAAACCCCCTCCCGGCCCTAGTCAGTCTCCCCAGGCAGGGTTTGCCTGGCTCCTCAGACTTGGTCCTGAAAAACAACTTAAGTTAAAGCTCTTCTCTACCTCTTTATTCTTAGCAAACCATTAGGGACTACCTCCCGAGCTTTCTGTAGAGAAGTGCTATACAGACCCTCACGTGGGGAAGCTATTCCAGACCTCTGAAAGGGAGGGGGTGGCATTTGAATGGTTTTACTCTCCCTTTCACTAACCTGCACGCTTGCTCACCCAGGCCTTAATGCTAACAGACAACGGGGTCTGTTACATTACATACTCCATAAATGAATCCGATATGGGATCAAATTCACAAAATTATTCAAAGCTGTTAAATCACAAAAGAATTGTGAGAAATGGCAAGTGGATCTTGCAACAGAGGGAGACTGGGCATCCGAATGGCAAATGGCATTTAATGTGAACAAGTGCAAAAGTGATGCATGTAGGGAAGAGCAACCCAAATTTTAGCTAGACCAAAGTAAGGTTCCACATTGGGCGTCACGATCCAGGAAAAGGATCTAAGCATCATCCTGGGTAATATGTTGAAATTCTCTGCTTGGCAGCAAAGAAAGCAAATAGAGTGCTAGGGATTATTAAGAAAGGAATGGAGAATAAAAAAGAGAATATCATAATGCCTCTGTATTGCTCCACAGTGCGACCACACCTTCTAAGTATTGTGTACAGTTCTGGTCACCACATCTCAAAAAAGATATGGCAGAATAAGAAAAGGTACAGGGCAGGGTGACCAACATGATAAAGGGGATGGAACAATCCCCCTATGAGGAAAGGCTAAAGAGGTTAGGGCTCTTCTCTTTGGAGAAGAGACAGCTGAGGGGAGATGTAATAGAAGTCTATAAAATAATGAGTGGAGTAGAACAGGTAAAAATGAATCAATTGTTTACTCTTTCAAGAAGTATAAAGACTAAGGGACATTCAATAAGTTATTAGCTGATACATTTAAGACAAATAGGAGAAAATAAACTCAACGCATAATTAAACTTTGGAATTTGTTGCCGGAGGATGTGGTGAAGGCTGTTTGTGCAATTGGGTTTAAAAAAGATTTAGACAAATTCCTGGAAGAAAAGTCCATAACCCCTTATCAAGGTGGGCTTGGGAAAAATCCACTGCTTATCCTTTAGATAAGCAGCATGGAATCCTGCCAGGTACTTGTGACCTGGATTGGAAACAGGATACTGGGCTTGATGGACCTTTATTCTGACCCAGTATGACAAATCTTATATTCTTAAACCCAAATTGTCAATGGCTCATGCATGTAAAATCCAGGGGTTACACACGTGGCTGGGCCGAGTACGCGCTGAGCGCATTTTAGAAAGGGCCTGACCATGCACGTAATCCCCCGATGCATGCAGAGGTGCCGGGCTGTCGAAAAGAGGCGGGCCAGGGGGTGAGGTCTGGGCGGGGAGGGGGCCGGCCGGGACAGTGGCCATTAAGCCCTGTCCCAGGGAAGCGTTTGCTTCTTTTAAAATTGACCCCTTATGTTCTAAGCACACCCCTAGGAATGCCTCTTTTTGATGTGGCTAAATGCCCACACATCTGGACGGCTGTGGGGTGTGGAAGTTACTTCTGCTCCAAAGGAGAGCAGTAAGTATAAAAACAAAAAATTTGGGGATAACTAGGGTTGGTTTAGGGGTCAGTGAGGAGGGGGTAAAAGGAAGAAAGGGTAGGTAGGGGTATAGGAAAGTTCCCTCCCAGTCTGCTCCTTAATTGGAGCAGACTGGGAGGGAACTGGGGAAGGCCCTGTTGCTTCGCCATGTGTGTCTTTAAAAAATTCCCCAGTTGCGTGCACTAGAGGACACCCGCCTGCACACGCATGTGCAGATATTAAAATTTGGTGCGCATATGCACACGGGAACTGTATTGTATAACATGAACATGCCGGCGCGCACATGTTACAAAATAGCCGCGTGTGTCCATGTGCGCTTTTTGTAAAACGACCCCTAGCGTTCTAAGCACGCCCCTAGGAATGCTTCCTTTTGATGTGCCTAAACGCCCCCACATTGGGCGATGATGTGCACAAATTTTTAGCCACATTGAGGGAGGGCAATTTCAGACAGCCGAGTGACGTGGGTAAAACACTTTTCACCCGCGTAAATCCACATTCCCATGACCATTTCCCAGAGTTGTTACCTCTGGCTGGAAAAGGAACTGTGAGGTGCTGGGGCGAAACAGAAGCAAATTAGAGGAATGTGATTTCCCCCCTGAAAAATAAAGGAATGAAAGAGGCTTCTGTTTAATAAAATATTAAAAGTGCTTTTTTTTTTTTTTTCCCTGACAAAATTATGCAATGAAAAACCCCAGCTGTCTTTAACTCTGCAGACTGAACATCACTTAATGTTGTGAAAAATGCATAAATGTCAAACTCTGAATCCTCAGTCTGCACAGCAGAAATATGCTTTGATTTGACAGTGATTGGCACCAGGACAGCAGCCTCCTAACAATGACAATGCTTTGCCGCCCAGCAAAGACGGAGGGTGTAGAGAACGGCGTGGAGAAGCCTTTTACCTGCACCCCCCCTATGGCTGCTGCTTTAGGCCGTGACTGATGGTACCTGAAAGGACTCCCAGGCAACTGAGTGCTGCAGCAGTGGGACCCTGTATACAGTGAAACCCATCGCAAGAGGCCAAGACAGGTCCATTCGGAGGGAGGCTTTCACTTATGTCTGTGCTCCTGAAATTTAAAAAACAAAAAAACCTGTTAAATCGGATTGAAAAGCTCAGAAAGGGCCTTGCACCGTCTGCAGTTGGGCAGGGTCAGCGAGGGTCGGTCGTACCACACAGGCGTCACGGTCACTCCCAGGGAGGAAGGGAAGATGACTGCTGTTACTGCGGCCGGCCCTCTTGGCCAGTGAAGGCACACGTGTTGGCTGGGGATTCTGTCTGGGGTGAGAGTACACAGAGGGTGGGGGAAGGGGAGTATAAATTGAATTCAGAGACAGAAGTTTGAAAAAAAAAATTGAGACGATCCAGTAGCAAAAGATCAGCTTGCTGCCAAAAATGTTTTCAGCCTACTGTTCTCTCTTGGCTGTCAGACGGCACATGGGATCCACACACACCTGTCCAGGTAAAGGTCTGCATTAAATAATATGTAATCCCTTGGTTAATGTCCCTTCTCAGGATCCCAAAGACTTTTAAGCTGTTATAGATCTCTTCTGATGCTAGGTCAAATCTGATGACCAAACTTCCCTGCTGGGGGGAAGGGGAGATTATCCTCTAGGTCCTTAGCGTTGTTCAAAAGTTAATGGAGCATCCCAGTCATTTCAACATTAACGTCTTGTATACAGCAGTAATAATCACAGTGGAAGCTGATTTGGTTTCCAGCTTCACTTTTACTGATTAAAGATAGAAATTGATGAAAATATTCAGTTACAAGCTCCAGTTATTTACAGTCCACTGACAGCTTTAGTTCTCTTAATAAATCTGTGACTTTAAGCTTCCAATTGACTTCACTAGTTAGTGATGGCAATTGATTTCTTTATTCCTTAACCATTCCAATTTATGGGCCAGTTTTGGAACCTCCTCTCAGAATTTGGTGGATAGGATGGTAATTCTCAATTTAGATGTACAACAGTGAAGTCCCATGTTTCATACCTTTTGTCTAGTTATAGAAATGACAACAGAAAAGGACCAAATGATCCACTCAGTCTGCCCAGAAAGCTTATGCCAGGATCTGCTGCACTGTGCAGGTTACCCCCCATTGCTTATCACTTTCCCAGACCATAAAAGTCAGGGCCCTCGTTGGATGCTGTTTGAATCAAATTTCCCTTAACCATTGCCGTGGAAGCAGAGAACAATGTTGAAGTTGCATCAAAGGTATCGGACTTAATGATTAAGGGTAGTAAGCACCGCATCAGCAAGTTACCCCCATATTCATTACTTCCTTTGTTGCTACCAGGATGTCACCTTTTCGCTCATGCCTTCAACATCTTAGTGATGTGGATGAGATCTACTCTAGATGGGTGCCACAGATGATCGTCACCAACTCCTTCCTCCCAGGAATGAACTTAGATCCTTTCCTCCACTAGGACACACATTAGTCCACCCTTGCTCTCTGGAAGAGAGAAACAGCTCCTTCTAGATGACATAAACTGAGCCCCATGGGCCCTAGAGTACTCAGGCACAATAAGAAAAAAGTAAAATCTTAACGAGGGGTAATCAAAAATAGAAAGAGGAAGGCTGGAATAACTTCCTTCCCTAAAACCAAAAAGGTTCTCAAAAAGACACGGTAGAGTTAGGCAAAGGCACCCTTTCTGCTTTCCTAAACCCAGATCTCATCACTAGGGACCTAAGCATCTTTTCCTAACAAAACAAACAAAACCAGGAGCCAGCATAGCAGCAACAAGCTGTCCCTGCAAGGGATAATGTAATAAGGCACTCCCTAAGGTACTGGCAGGGATTTATATAGTCTGGGGACTCACCATTCTTGTCTCCCACATGGGGGCGCTGCTGCTTCTGTTCCTCCTCATGCAATAAGGCAATCTTCTTAGTAGAAACCCATGGAGGTTCTCTAAAAATATATAATTTTTTTTTTCGCTTAAATGCTATGGTTATTTGACCCATGTGGAAAAGGACAGGAAGAAGGACATAGAGAATAGATATTAAGCATGAACATTCAGACTTTAGCAGATTCCACTTACCTAATCTGAGCATGCTCTCACTTGTTCTTTGCTATTTTATATATTTATTTTCCTCACGCCTTTTCCTTAGTAACTCATTACATCCTAAATGTTACTCATCTTAAGCTCACATATACATCATTCAGCAAGTACCTATTTGGCTCCAGCCTGTGCACTACATCTGGCAAAAGCGATATCATGCATGCACTCTGTCTTATCTCTGTAACAGAACTAGGTTAGACTTCTTATAAGATGCGCCAAGCTGGGTCAGAGCAAAGGTCCATCAAGCCCAGCACTCTGCATCAGTGGCCAGTCCGGGCTACAGGCACCTGGCAGGATCCTAAACAGTGAATCCATTCCTTGTTGCACACTCCCAGGGCTTAGCAATGGCTTTCCCACATCTGTGTGGCACTGGCTAATAATGGACTTTTCCTCCAGGAACTTGTTCAAACCTCTATTAAACCCAGCGACACTAAATAACCACATCATCTGGCGGCAAAGTCCATATCCATAGCTTGATTGGTGTTGGGTGAAAAATACTTTCTCAGATTGTTTTAAATCTGCTACTCCTTAGTTTAATGGACTATCCCCTAGCCTTAGTAGTATTTGAAAGGACAAATATAAACATTCCATAATTACCTATTCTACCCCACTCTATCATATCCCTTCTCAGTTATGTCTTCTCCAAGCTGAAAAACCCTAATTTATTTAGTAATTCCTCGTAGGAGAACTGTTTCATGCCCTTTAACATTTTGGTAGCCCTTCTCTGTACCTTTTCAGTTTCTGCTATGTCTGTTTTTGAGATCGGGTGACCAGAACTGCACACAGTACTCAGGGTACAGTCACACTATGCACTGATACAGAGGCATTATGGTATTAACTGTTTTATTCTCCATACCTTTCCAAATAATCCCTAACATTCTATTTGCTTTTTTTTTTTTTTGTCTCTCTGCCATTGCACGCTGAGCTAAGGATTTCAATGTATGATCCACAATGACTCTGAGATTCTTTTCCTGAATGGTAGCTCCTAACATGTAACCCAGCATGGTGTATCTATAGTTAGGATTATTTTTCCCCTACATGCATCACTTTGCACATCCACATTAAAATTCAGCTGCCATTTTGATGCCCAGTCCCCCAATCTTGCAAGGTCTGCCTGCAACACTTCACAATCCGCTCATGTTTTACCAACTTGGTAAAATGTTGTGTCATTTTCAGATTTGATCATCTCACTCATTGCTCCCTTTTCTAGGTCATTTATGAATGAACAGCATTGGTCCCAGTACAGATCTTTGGGGGGACATCCACTGCAGTTGTAGCAACTGGTCGTCCCTTACAAGGAACTTAATGACAGGAGAACATGAAGCCTTGGCATGAAAGCCTGGGCTTTATTTCCCATACTTCTGATATTTCTGCCTAGGTTTTAGGTTTGAGATCATTTTGGAAAGCATGTTCTGAGGGGGGTCAAGTCATTCCCAGGGGAGACAGAGGACAAAGAGACTCTAGGAATAGCGTCCCTTCTAGACTGGATAGATGGCTAGGAAATAAGGGAGAGTTTTGATGAAAATGAAACTCATTTTGTGAACAGAGGAGTTCTTTACTGACCGCACAGCATTTTGCCAAGAAATCGTCTCTGCTATTTTTATACGTGAGATAGCTGGTAAGTGTTACTATAGAACTTGCTGCATGAATTCATCTTTGATGTGCCCTGGACTAATGGACTTGGCTGTTATTGTAGGCATTCCAGGAAAAGCTCTGTTTGACGAAACCTTGACCATGTGTGCTTTCTTAGTGGTTTTTTTCTTTTCCTTCTACTTACAGGAATTGTTGGTATAGTAGAAAGTTATGCAGACTTGAACTTGATGCTCTCCTTCCCCATTCTTCTCAACCTGTGACTACTAATCAATGTTCAGTAATATTTCCGTCATCTCAAGTAACTGTAATAATATTTCCGGAGCACAGTCCCAGTCAAGTCTAGGGAGGTGATCGAGTTGTTTAAGAGAGTGACTCATCCTGTGAAAATGAGTCGAGATGTGACTTTGGTGATCTCTTCCTCCCCCCTGATATTTGTGTCCACTTGTTCTAATACCAATGTTTTCCTTGGCATGGCTGCATACCTTCTCCCTGGTGACCTCTTCCCCCTTCTCCTCCCCTAGTATCGCCTTTCTATTCCTGACCTGCTGATTTCAGTCCTATTCCCCAGCAGCATTCCTCCTCCCCCTCATATTTGCGTTCTCCTCCCCTCACACTGATGCCCTGCTCTTCTCCTGCCATTGATACCTATTGATAAATAAATTGGTGCTCTCCTCCTCGTCTGATATTGGTGCTCACTGCTGAAGGAGGACATGGGCCTGCCAGTCAGTTCCCTGGTTCCTACTTTTTCAGCACAGTCACACTGCATTCTGAGATTTTTAGGCCTATAGCAAGTCCAAAATGCCTCAGGATAGGAGAATCCCGTAACTGCCGCAGATCTTTCTTCCCAGTGATCAGCAGCTAATTCAGATGTATGTGTTTCTCTGCAATGAGAGAGAGAAATATAACTAGAAAATAAATGGAGAAAAAAACAAGACAGATTTCTGCAAATATATGTCAACCAAAAAGACCTCATTGTAATGGAAAATGAAAAACTGACAAAACATAATGCATCTATATTAGGAATACTACACTGCATATTTCACTTAAAAGCATTTTATAAAATGTTTAATGCAGTAATATTATCTTCACGGACAAATTTCATTTCAGATCTGTTCCATAGCCATATAAAGGATGGAGTATTAATTACATATGATTTGACGGTTCTGGCTCTTATTGTATAGAAATTATTATCCTATACAGTTTGGGCAAGAAGGATGTGTGAGATCATAAGCCTGAGGCCTACACTGTTATCTGTTCAAATGTGAGTTAACACTCTTCTCATACAGTCCTCAGAAACAAATAGAATATACCTTGAGGAAGACATTATATTTCATGTAACTTACTCAGGGGAAGGTTTCCTAAATGATCTTAGGGTTCTTTGTATAAGTGGTTGATCAGGTGATGTAGTGGACCTCAGGTGGAAGGTACTTAACATTATGGGTGACAGCACTGTAGCAGCATTGGGATTTATTAGTCAAGACCCGAGATTACTGTGGACGACACCAAAAGCTATGGTTCTAAAGCTGGTTTGACTTTAATTTACAGATGACACTATTAACAAGTTGCTTCACAGGCATATTTGAGTATTAGGGATGTGCATTCATTTGAAACAAATGGGAAAAATACAACAAATGATTTTATTTTTGTTTCATTTGTGGATCTCCAAAACAAATGGAGGGGTCCCATAAATAAAAGAAAAATTTCAAGTATTTGGTATATTGAAATCTATGGCTGTGTACTGGTGAGCAAAAACAAATATATATATATATATATATATATATATATATATATATATATATATATATATATATATGGTAATTATAGCAATCAACTGTTGCCTGTATGACATCATAGCTTTATCAGAGCTGAGGCAGGACAAGTTGGCAAGGAGACCAGACAGAGGATAAATAACAGTTCAGAATCTTTTTAACTAGCCTATAGCTGCTATCTGACCTACTACAAAGCTCTGTATTTTCTCTCTAGCAGTTGTTAGGGAAGGATGTGTGCTGAGAAGCTCTCTCAGAGTTTAAAAAAAAAGCTAGAAAAAGTTGGATTTGGCACTGGTAAAGGGTTGTTAATTATCTTATCTTTTACAGTGGTCTCACTCACTGTGCCAATAAGACACTACTGGGGTCAGGATAGGAGAGCAGAGATTGTAACAGTGCTAGTGAATTTTTATCTCTGTCTTGGTCTGAGTGCTTGAAATAGAACAGCAGTGAGGACAGCACACTGGCAGACTGAAGAGAAGAAGAGTTTTTCCAGGTTGCCAGTCTTTTGGGTTCTGTTTAACTAACAGGTTTTTTCTGTTTGGAAAAGGAGTCAGTCAGCACTGAGTGCACATATAGGGGCAGATTTTATAAATCTGCGCACACGCGTACTTTTGTTCGCGCACCAGGCGCGAACAAGAGTACGTGGGATTTTAATAGATACGCGCGTATCCATTAAAATCCGGGGTCGGCGCGCGCAAGGCTGCCCAAAATCGGCAGCCTGCGCGCGCTGAGCCGCGCAGCCTGCCTCCGTTCCCTCCGAGGCCGCTCCAAAATCGGAGAGGCCTCGGAGGTTAGGGAGAACCTGTGTTTTGCTCACTGTAGTAAGGATATCAGTCAAGGGAAGCAAGTGAAGCATCTGACAAATGCTGGTATGTTGCATCACGAGCAGAAGCAGCACCCACTAGCACTGGCATCAGTACAAGCACGGGGACACCTTTTGCCACTCCAAGTAAAAGTCAGAGGCAAGTGGTTGAAAGGAGGAAGACTTTTCCCAAGCTGTTCTCATGGTTACTTCCAGCAGTAAGGTAGCAGGCCAGCAGAACCTGCCATTAGTCCCCAGTGAGTGGCAACCCATCATAGGGTGGTGATCCATATCACTGTGCTGGGGCAAGAGTCATACAACATCCAAAGTAGTAATGAGGCAAACTTTGAAAATGATTGTCCTAGATGATCAGCCCCTGCAGATAATGGGAGAATTTGGGCTTTATGTGTCTGCTGTTCGTGTTAAGCCCCCAATTGCAAATTCCTCTTCAGGACCTTATTTAGTAGACAGGCTAACCCCACCCTGTACAGCCAGTGCCATGCTCCATGCAGGCAGAGAAAAGTAGTATCTGGATCAGTGTGAATGCTATATATGTTTACCTCTCCCTGATGGCACACTTGTGGGACCTGCCTGAGGCAGGGGAAGCCAGTAACTCTAGTAGGGACCGAGCATCAGCGTGTAGTGGGCTGTGCTGCATACCCAGTTGATGGAAAGCTGCCATACCTAATGCCATAAGAAAGATGCTAGAGGGTTGGCAGCTAGACAGGAGATGCAGGAGCCTTCAGGTAGGTTTCTTTGTGACGGACAGTAGGAAAAACATGCTAAGGGCAGTAGAAGATGAGGGTTTTCAGGTTATCTGTTGCTTTGTACACTTGCTGCACTAGCAGTGAGGGAAGCCCTGGGTTGGGGTGCAAGGACAACAGGAATCAATTCCTGAAGAACCTAATAGAGCGATGCAGGAAAACAGTGGGCATTTCCATTAAATCGTGAAGAGTGGGCAGCTTCTCCATGAGAAGCAGAAAGAATTCAGGATGCCTCATAAGCGTCTAATTCAAGATGCTGGCACCCACTGGAACTCCAGCTATAAGATGCCGCAGAGGTTAGTGGAGCAGCATACACCCCTTCGTGATCTGTCTCTGGAAACAGAGATTGTTGTGGATTGCCCCTGGGGCATTATGATTGGGTTGTGATGAGGCAGTTGATACAAATCCTGACGCCCTTCAAGGAGGCTCCCAGTTCCAGAAGTGCCACCCTGGGCGAGGTCATCCCTAGAGTAAATATTCTGGAGGCAACATTAGAGGATTTCTGTGAGCAAGAGGGAATGTAAGCAGAGGAGTTGCCATTTGTGGACTCCTTGTAGTAGCAGCAGCAGCAGGTGCAGGAGAGAGAGTGAAACCTCTCACAGAAAACAATACATGCAAGCTTGCCAGTTTGTGATCCTCAGGTGAATGGGGGCTTTGCCCTCTAATTTTAGCGTCTCACATCTATGTGTGGACAGTATAAGGAAAAAATGAAAAGTTTACCTCGTTGGGTGGGGTTGGCCCCATGCCTTCTGGAGGGTGCATCCTGGAACAGTCTGAAGCCAGGAGAGATAAGGGCAGCCATCAAAACTGTCTCCATTACTTCAGAAACAGTAATCATTGTCGAATGTAATGGAGGACGTTTCGCAAAACAGGTTATTAAACAGTTAGTGGATAAAGAGCATTTGGTGCCTCTAGTCAGTAGCATCTTAGTCTCCAGATAAGACCAATTCCAAGCCCAAACAACCAACTCTTTCAGCTAATGATACCATACAGAAATGACATCAAGCTTCTTCCAGGGATCTCTTGTGGCTTTTCCCTGCCTGGGACTTTCTACCAGTTTGATTGGTGCCCTTTGCCCCAGATTTGGAAATGTAGGGTATTCTCTACACTATAAGTGACTGCTTTTTGCCTCTCATGATGCTTTGGGGGTTTCATGCCATTCTTTCACATGCTTTTGTACCCTCTATTGCTGCCTTGAGAGGTATTATGCCTCTTGGCACTTTGTTTTCCCCTTCATGATGCCTTGAGTTCTTCATGTCACACTTGGTGCCTCTTTGCCTCTCTTGTACAGCCTTTGGGGGAGGAGGGGGTTCATGCCACTGTTGTTGGGGCCCTTCGCCCCACTTTTGCAGCCTTTGGGTGATCGGGTCTTCATGCCACTTTGACACATTGACATAGTCTTCATGCATTGACATGCCTTCATCAATCTGACGATGTCTACTCAACAGTTTAATTAGAAATGATTAGAAAATCCCATCTGCAAATCCAAAATAGGCTGCATTGCTTGCCCCATTGACTATAATAGAAATAATAAATGAACAACACATTTTTTTTCGTTTGAAGCAAAACTAACGAATGACCGTGAGCTATGAATCAAAATGAATTTTTGACTCTGCACATGCATATTCAGTGCACGGTTTATGGACAGCTATGCTGAGCATTGGGGCATAGGGTTCATAAGAGCCAATGGGGAGATTCCTGGGTGATTTCCCAACATTTTATAAGGCACAAGAATTTGAATGTGAGCTTCCTAATCTTGGCTACCCTAGGGTTTCTCCCAATCATAGGCAAATTTACAGTAGGGTTCAATCCCTTAAAGAGTAGTATTCGTAGGATGATCCTCTTCTTACTCACTGCTACCTTTTTCCCATCAGATGATACTTCTCTTCAGGATGGGAAAAATTCATCATCTTCCCAGCAGCTCAAGGCTTCACCAGGAGAAGGACATTTTTCTCCAGCTATAAATCTGTCAGGCTTTTTGTATTTCTTCTGTCTTCACTACAGCTGCACACACACAAGCAACCCCAACTTCAGTCTCATACAACAATTACATTAGTTCTTTCTAGATGTCTAAAGCATACTCACAACATTCAGTGGGACACTATCACTAGGCCTCAAGATACATGGGTTCACACTGTCTGGGACATACAAAGTAGCACAGATGTAACATTCATATTTATTGGTGCTTTATATATTTCAAGTGAATTTCAAAAGTGAAAACATGTTCTTTTCATACCTTTGCACCCTGCCAAGTCTTGCTTTGTAGAATGGTTTGATTGCCATTATACTGGTAACAGCAGCACGACAGCATGCCACACAACATGTGGTTCACTTCAGAATATTAAGTGATTTAATAACCAGTGCTTTATAAAATCTATACTATAATTTACAGGGTGTATGTACAAGCACCATCTTAGGCAGATAGTATGGCTATGCATTTGTTTTAAACAAAAATTGCACATCCAAGCAGAAAAAGACCATTTTTAGTTTGTTCCAAATTAAACAAACTGAAAATGGCCTTGGTTAGAAATACCTGAACATTTTGGGATATTTTTGTTTTGTTTTTAATTGGTCTCCCTGGCCCCCTGGGCCCTGGTACACTTTCAGGGGTTTCCTGGGGTTCCCTAAGGCCTCCCCAGATCCCCAACCGATAACCTGGAGCTCAGACTTACCCTGGCTGGGCTGAGCCCAGCCAGGGCCTCTCCAGTCCCCTCCAACCCTCCCCATCCTTACCTACCCCTTCCACGAGGGGTCCTGAATAGAGAAAAGAGTAGGAGTTTTTGGGTACTTGCCAGGTTCTTATGGCCTGGATTGGCCACTGTTGGAAAGAGGATGCTGGGCTTGGTCTGACCCAGTATGGCATTTTCTTATGTTCTTTCTTATGTTCTTAGGAGTAATGCTAACTTGCACCTGCCTCATTGGTGTCTCTTTAAAAATGGTTCCAGCTGGCCCTGAGACTGGTGCCATAGTGACATCAAAATGGTGCTAGTCTCAGGACTGGTTGCTGCAGTTTTGTAGTAGGGCCATATACTTACATGGCTATATGTTCCACAGTCTTGCAACGTCCTCTTGCATGGTGTTTTAACTATTTTAAATAATTTTGTGTCATTGCAAATATGATCACCAAACTTGTTGCTCCCTTTTCCAGATTGTTAATGAATAAATTAAGCAATGCTGGTCCTAGTGTGGATCCCAGGAGCACTCCACTATTTCTCTCTTCATGGGGAAAATTGTCCATTTAGTCCTACTCTTTATTTTGTATCTTTTAACCAGTTCACATGGTTAAAAGATATAAACCTTCAATCCCATGACTTTTTTAATTTCCTAAGGTTTCTCTCTTAACTAACTTTATCAAATGCCTTCTGAAAATCCAGAAACATTATATCAACTTGCTCACCCTTATCTACAGGCTTATATACACCTTCAAAGAATTCAAACAGATTAGAAAGGCAGGGCTTCCCTTTGCTAGACCCATGGTGGCACTTTTCCGTAAGCCATGTTTATTTGTATGACCAATAATATTGTTCTTAATAATAGCTTCCACCATCATACTTCAAAGCAAACTCTTGACATAGTGTTTCGGTGAGAGTCCACTTGCATCAAGGTCTATTCCTGAGTGTCCGCATATTTTTTATAGGACTGGTGCCGGCTATGTTTGGAAATTGAGATGCCAGTCCTATGAAAAATATGAGGGCACTCAGGAATAGCCCCTGATGCGGGCAGACACTCGTTAAAACATGGAAATGTCAGGCATTTGATTTGGACTCCATCTGACTATGCAACCACAATTGTATCATCATCTAATGACTTATAGCCACAGAGACCTGGGGCATCATTGAAACAAAATAAAAGATAAATGGTTTTTACTTAGAAGTGATTTTACTTGCATATATAAAACAAAAATGAGAGAGACTTTGATTTCTTAGACAAGACTATTGGATTATATATTTCAACAAAACTGGTACATGATTAAATCAAGTGCTATTATCCAACCAGTTTATGGCAGAACAAGCACATATTATGATACCAGAAATTAAAAAGCGAAGTAAGACAGCTGGTGTCTTATTATGCTGTTCCTGATTTTTATAGATGCATTTATTTTAAAATCTGATTCTTGAGACAGATACATACATGCTGTAGAAACTAGAAATGGAGTATATGTAATTATGAATTAAACTAAAATGGAAGCCATGATGACCCCTGCAGTTGTAAAATGGAGGCCATTGAGATGAAACCTATTATTGATCTTCATATAGAGCAATCTATCTTCACCTTGCAATTTAGCTGGTAAAATGGGCATAAACTTGCTGAGCTCTGTGACCTTGACAAACTTTATATCTAATTGAGAGGCCCATTTCAGTTGACCCAATGTCTTTGAACACATGTCATCATTTACATGAAATCTATGGGCATGTGTCAGCTAGGAAGAAGCTGTGTTGGAAGCCACTTTCACTAATCCTATGCCTGTGGATTATCCAATCAAAATATTGAGTTTTTGATCCTATGTATATGCATGAAGTCTTGATGAAAGCCAGAAGAAGAAGCCTTACAGGTGGCTGAATAACAACTTGATCTTCAAGCTTGAGCTCCTTGCTCAGCCCAGCCCTGGTCTGCTAACTTTGGAGTAGCTGGCAAATCATCCTTGCATGTGCCTTTGCAGGCCAAACTAACATTTGTTCCTGTCTGAGTATAAGTTACAGAGCCATCTGTAAGTACTCTGGGATTGCCACCCTGGTAATGTATCAACTTGTTGCTTTTTAGCCAAGGGTACAGCTGGCTGCCCTCCATTCTGAGTGTGGACCCCAACCAGACCTTGAGAAGGATGACTGGGATTGCAACGGGAGAGTAAGTGAGATTGAGATTGACCAGACATCTTTCGCACTCCTGATGAGCATATGGTTGGTTAGTTACTAATCTTATGCTGGTTATTTAGACTGCATTGTGTCTTTAAAGTGTAAATTGAATTAGGGGCAGACATGGCATGTTTTCAGAGCATTAGTACAAGTATGATTATTGTGCCAAACATTAAAGATAAAATGTCTATCATATCTAAAACCATTGTGTGTCTTAAGCTGCTAAAATAAAATCCCTATAATCTACCTCAGCGCAAAATGTCTTGATCTCTTTATTTGAACTTGGCTCATGTATTATCTGTATCTGATATCTAAACGTCGGGTTAACAGTCAGATTATATTCCTTGTACTACCATCCTCCTTAACTACAAGGGAGAACATATTTTTTTGCTTATGTATCTCAGCCCCTCCTCTCTACCTGCAGGAGATGCTTTGCAGGGTGGTATTATCTATAAATTAAACTTTCCCTGCAGAAGGGTAGGATTGCAGGGAAAGATAGTGAAGTCGTTCCCTCATTGTGTCCATCACTATTGACATCATACTCCTTGGCACCATAACAGGAAGGGAGCCCCTGTGTGACCTTGAGGGGAAAGGATCACAATGGAAGTACAGCACTTGGCCCAACTGGTCTGCCATCTTTCCCCTGCCTACCCTACTATATCTCCTATCATCTCCCATCTCCTGCTCTTACTCTTTGTATTTGCCCCAGGCATTCTTAAATCCTGTTACTGTAAGGGTAGCTAAAAGAGGAATGATAGCAAAGATGAGTCAGGTTGGTTTCTTAGGTTCAAGTGCTTTTCAGTACTATTTTATTAAAAAGTGTAACTAACTCTAATCCGTCTTGCTTTCAAACAAGTCTCTACAGGCAAATCAAGTAGTCTGATTCTTCAGTGATGTTTTAGCATCTACAAAATACATGTAGCAATGCCCTTGCCCTGTATCAGGCCTGCCTTGGTTCTCAGGCATAACTGATCCACAGAGTGAAGGTAGCCGCTCTTCACCCACAACATTTGTGTGCCTTCAAACTCTGTATAAACAGATAAGCACTTTAGCAATTCTCTTTCCAAATGGTTTAACATTAAAAACCGGAAATTCTCAGTGTACAATATATAGTGACCATCTCATCTGGTCAACATGGAGATGTAGTCTTGCTCTTTCAGAACTGTAACAAATGCATTGAAACAAAACTCAGGACTGGATCAGTATCCTCCATTGACTAGGATGATTTTGTAATCCTAGTGCACCATGCCTCCAGCTAGCACTCCTCCTCCATAGCAGCATTTCTGAATCAGTGTGCCATCAAAGCTGATAGAGATTTGCCTGATAGATATAGACTAGCTCCTGGGCTCTGCCCTCAGTACCTCATAGTGAAAAGAAACACCAGTAGTGGCTCATAAGTATTCAGGAACTCCTTTCTGAGAACGTGTGTAGCCAAACATGCCTCTCTCTCCTTCCTAACTACAGCATGAGACCTGGAATATGCGAATTAACGGGCAGGAGTCAGGGTATGGATATCCAGGTCCTGCTTTGTGCAAAACCTCCTCCTCTTCTTCCTGAGCTTTGAGGTCCTTTTAGCCTCTGTCTTAGCCTTAGGCTGAGTAAGATGGGGAGAGCCTGCACTGAGCACTGGATATGACTCACTGAGTGCTGGGAGCAGCAGCAGTGGAAGAGCTCTGGCAGTCAAGATAACTAACTTCCCAGCTGCCCATACTACATTGATTTTTCTCTTCTCTTGCATTTTTATATAAAGGGAGCTGGTTCATTGTGATGGATTCATGTGTGTCTCTACCTCCCCCCCCCCCCCCCCCCATTTTTAAATTTTGAAGAGAGAATGGTGGGCAGTGCTTTCCTAGCTCTTCTTCTGCCAGATGAGTCCTCCTGTTGTCCACGGTGCCTGCTCCGTGGAGGCCGGTGTGCCACACATTTTTTATTAATGCAGGTGTGTCGGGCTTGAAAAACTTGGGAAGCAGTGCTCCGTACAGTCCCCAAGCTGCGTCTGCCCTATAACCCACTGATTACGTCCTCAGAAACACCTACCATTTGGCGGAAGATCTAAAATTGTTCTCTTCTCAGGGATCCATCCCTCAGACCCATCTGAACACAGGGTTATTCAGCCAACGTGAATGATAATTACGGTAGCTCTTCTGCATGGCAGTCTTTCATACAGATAATAAATGGCTTCTCTCTCTGGAGCTAAATTGCCCTTCTTTTAACATTTCACTGTCTTTAATACCAGAATTGTACCCAGCTTTAACTCCCTCAGTGCAGAGTTTATCTACCCTGTCGCACATGACTTTGGTTACTTCCCCTTCCGACGGGGAGGCAATCCCAGGCATCCACCACCCTTCCTTTCAGTAAATATTTTCCTTTCATTTGCTGTGAGAGCCTCCCAACTTCAGATCATGACCTCTTGACCTTGCGCGTCTTTGTCTGTAGAAAATGCTGTCTCCTTGCACACTTCATTGGAGCCCGCTTAATGCTTGAATGCTTCTATTATATTGCCCTGGGTCCTTTCTTCCTCCAGAGAGTAGCGTTTGAACTCCTTAATGTGGACTCTTAAATGTTTATTCCCTGCTGCCCCCCCCCCCCCCCCAACTCTTTCCCAGATTCTTCCTCCCCTAAGTTCAAAGACCACGAAAAGTAAGTCGGCATTTATTATATATTTAACTTGTTTGCAATAAAGACAAATGTTGCTTGAACAACAGGAAAAGAACTTGTTAAAGGGCAAAATGGTATCAACTGAGCTAACATGGCATTACATTAAAAAAAAAAAAAAAATCTGTAATTGATTGTTCGATGGCCAACCTGGGAAAAATCTTCTAAAAACCTGTCGGCAATAAGTGCCATTATAACTTGGTGACTTCTCTTGGAGACCCCACAAGCTGAGAGTGTATAAAAATTTAATTAGAAGATAATAGAGGCTGACCTTTGGCTTCCCCCCTGTAAGGCCATTAAAGGTTGGAAAGGAAAAGAATCAAATATGATTAGACAATATAGGCATGTTCTCCTTACAACAAGAGACAATTAGTGAGCTTCTACACACTGGTCTTTCACTCTCTCTCTCTCTCCCTCCCTCTCTCTCCCTCTTTCTGTCCTAAAGACAGCAGTGGAGAAAGCGAAAATGCCAAGAAAATATATACAGCAAGATCCTAACTGCTTCCACTTCTTTTCCTTTTCATCTCAGAAAGTAGAGAAATGCCAGGCACCTTGGTCGGAGGAAATGGGAGCGAGGCCTGGAGAGAATGATTCATTTGAATAGGGAAAGTCATTGCTCGTGGTGGTAGGGTAGGGGAAAGAAATCTGGATGGCTACTGGGCAAACACCCCCTAATACAGAGAATTATTTCTTACTGTCATTCCCAACCCTTCTTATCTACTAATCTTTCATTAAGCTGAGTTGGTAGGACCTTCCACCTCCCTCCTTAAGTCACCTCTCATTCCCACTCACCTGATCTTGATTGCCAGGATACACGTCTTACCGCCTGATCGTATTTGCTTTCACCTAGATGCACCCCAATCCAGAAGGATACACTTCCCTTCCACTATTTTCAAGGCTACCCTTCAGCACCAGAACATAACGTCTACTTTCTCTGACTCAACTCTCAGCTGTATCCACTAGCAAGGGTGCAGCTCCTCTCAGTTGTCATTACTTATTACCGACAGCATGTTTTCTCAGCTGCATTCACTCACGAGGATTTCCCTCCACTCAGTTATGCCCACTCAGGACCTGCCTCCCCATGGCTGTACCAGTTTACAAGGACCCACCCTCCCACAGCTGTATCAGCTTACAAATACGCCTCCCCCTCATCCGAACCAGTTTTACAGGGACATGCTTTTTAAAACTGTATCCATTCACTGGAAAGTACTTCATTTTAGCCGACTCCCAATCCTCCAGCAATACTTTCGCTTTCCACCTGATTCCACTCCCTTGAACGTTCCAGCTCCACGAGGATCTTATCCACCAAATACTCTTGATTCTCCTGCCTTTCTCCCCAGAGATGTTACAGTAATAAAAAAGCAGGTATTCAGCTGGAGTTTATGAGGCAATAATATCTCTGAGCCTATTGCCTCCCATTTTACTGTTAGCCAGGGAATCGTACTGCAAGCAAAACCCAATGATTCACCGCGTCAAGGCACATTTAATCCAGTGAAAGGAAAAAGAAAAATTATTTTAATAAAAAAACAGAATTGTGTTTCTCCATATCACTCATAAAGTTTACTCAGAAATGCAATGTGCTGTACCACCTACAGCCTCCATTAAAAGGAGAAAATAACTGTTATTGCACCTAGTCAAACTGATATGCACACTATATAATGTGTGTGTGTGTGTGTATATATATAAAAAATGCTGATATATATATATAAGTGTTTCTGTGTGGTCTGTGCTCTTTATATACATATATAAATGTTTTCTATATAGTTAGAAAAACATAAGTAAAGAAAATATACATATATATATCTTACTGTATTAGAGGAAAGTTGCCCCACATCTACAAAGCGGATGCTAATTGAGTTCTACCCCTCCCTGTACTCTTCAGCTCCACCCCACTCTCCAGCTCCACTCCTCTGTATGGGAATTGAGCTCAACCCCTATCTTTTCCTGTACTCTTCAGGTCTGTTCAACTCTCTCTGTATTGACCAGTCCACTCTCTACTACCACATATGGAAATTGAGCGCTGCCCCTCTTCTGGCTGCACTCTCCAGCTCCACCCCCCCCTCCCCCCCTCTCTCTCTGATTAGTCTAGGGGTAGCTATTAACTCCAGTCCTCAAGAGCCATAGACAGGTCTGATTGTCAAGATATACAAATGTGCATGCATGAAAGAGATTAGTATCAAACAGAAGCAGTGCATGCAAATCTCTCTCATGCATATTCATTGGGGATATCCTGAAAACCAGGCCTGTTTGTGACTGTTGAGGACCAGAGTTGGCCACCCCTGGAATAATCAATCTGTTCTCTATTTCCACACAGTACACCCAAACTTAGCTGCACTCTCTACTATTACACATCTTAATTATCTTTCAACACTTCACATTATTTCCCCATCCTTGGACAAGCTTTTGCTACTAGTATATACAGACAGATAGATAGATAGATAGATAGATAGACTGATTGATTGATTTTACATTCAGTTTAAACTGAACGCTGTAAATTTGCTTTGGTGTTAGAAGCAGCCAAGCTTCAATCAGAAAGCTGAGGGCTAATGGCAAGAAGCCTAAACCATTGAGCTATCCCTCATTTGCATTCTGAATATCGCTATAGGCTAAGACTATCATCTTCTGCTACCCTGGCTGAAAGAAGTTTGGAAAGGTGTATATTCTGTTTTTGAGTACACGGGAAATTCCAAATGCATTTTCTGTTCCATTCTGCCCCTTCAGAGAAGGGCACAGTCTCCCCTTATCGTGCTCTGGTCAGATCTAATAAATTGTGCATTGTTGCTATGATCAGTTTAACTACTCCATCCCTTAGGCGTTGTGGGAACAGTCTGATGTTTATGGATAATAAGGATCTGGATCTCTTCCTTTTGATGTGTACTCGTTGGCCTTGAGCTAATCACTACTGGGGGGGGGGGAGACAATTTGGTTGCATTGGGGTTTTTTTTATTAGATTGTATTACTGTTTTCAGTTGTTTGTATTACCCTCTTGTTATACCTCACTTTGAATACATCATAATAAAGCAGGTCATAAATTTAAATAATAATATTAATTCTACCCTCACAGGGGCATACCCAGAGCCAAATTTTTGTGGGGTGCTCAAGGTTTATATACATGGGCACGGTGCTAGCCCCCCCCCCCCCCCCCCCCCGTATCCTATGTGTGCCTGCATGGCAGTGTCTACAAAACCATTCAATTTCTGACAACACTCTGTATCTTCTGTCTTCTTCTCATTCTCTCCTTGCCCTGGCTGACTCTCCCTTTCCCTCTATGGTTATGGCACCTACTTTATTTAAGCTGCTGAAGAGTAATTATGTAAATAGGCTTCCACTGAAGACAGGTGTTCCTGAGCTTTTAAGATTCTGAGAGAATGGGGGATGAACACTTACCAAAACGAAACAGGAAAGCCTTTGACATCCTCAAGTATTTACAGATCTTGCCCAAGGGCAGCCTTGTTTCCTTATTCGAGTTAACCTTCTTAAAGTCACAGGGGATTACGGACTGGTAGTGATTCCAATACAGCTGCACCTTTAAGGGCTGACTCAGATGTGACATGACCCTGCTGGTAGGGAAGGGGACTTGAGCCAAAAGTGAGGTGGCACAGAACCGCCTCCCTACCCCCACCCCTGAGGTCCCCTCCATAGCTACACCTCAGTCACAGGCCCTTGATTGGCCTCCTGTAACACCGTTTTTGATTGGAAGAACTACTTATTTCCTGGTTGAGCCCATGTGTCCTTCCAGGGGCAATAACTCAGCGTGGGCTTGCTTTTCTGCATCTGCTCCAAAATTGTATTTCCTGTCTGATTTAGATCCTTGCCTGTGCTTAACTTCTTCCTGCTTCCATCAGCCTTTCTTTGCCTAATCCATGTGGACTGTCTTCTTGATATGACCTTAAACCCTTGGTTTTTAACACCGTTTTTCTCCATCCAGGCTGGTATTTTAGATTCTACACATTCTCTCAACTGCACGGCCCTCGTGTGATCAAGCACAGATGACCTGCAGGCACTTATATTACTTTCATTAAAACTGCATGTACAACAGACATCATTGGCAAATCCATTTACAGAAATAAAGGCACCAGCAGTCTGTGCAGTTGGTTTCAGGCCCCTGTGATTCTTGATCCAGTCTTGATAGTCTCAGAGATGATTTCTTTGGTTTCATTCATTATGCAAGCATATGCTCTACACTGTCAATCACAGCTTTCCAGAGGTAAAAACGACTTGTTATATGGAAAATGGGCTTTGAAGGTACTGGAACCTAAAGACATCTTAGTACACTAAGAAAATGGACAAAATGTCAGAGTGAATCAGAGAAGAGTCAAAGACTTCCAGCGCCCCTGCAGAACAAATGGCATCAACTGTGTTTCATCAGCGAAAAGACGTTGGTTTTGTGGTTTGTTATTTTATTGCTTTTTTTTTTTTTTTTAATAACAATTTATTGGAAGTGAACTTTTACATAAATAAATTAAGAAAACAGCAATAAACATTAATAGGGCCCCGGGTTTAAACAAAGGCATTTATTTATTTATTTAATTAAGATTTTTATGTACCGCATTCTATTTTGTAACCCGAAGCGGATCACAATACATAATTAAATACATTCAACATAATGACATATTACTCATAAAAATAAACAAAAAAATGAATCACTATACCCTGCAACAGAGAGTCTAGGACAGCTAATTATGAGGAAAGCAGGATTATGTGAGCGTATAATGTTCGGGGTCCAAAAATTTCAGGAATTATGATTTGTCGGGAGTCCAGAGCACCTGTCAAAAGCCCCTTTAAACAGGAAAGTCTTTAGAACTTTTTTTTAAAAGTCCTTTTGATCAGAGATCTCCCACCGAGGATATGGAATGGAATTCCAGAGTTTAGGTCCAGCACCAGAGAAAGCCTAGGGGAGGGAATATCCAGTAAAGTTTGTTGTTAGCTGATCAGAGTGGTCAAGAGCGGTACTTAGCCAAATTGAATCTTCATTACATAATGGTTTAAATATGAGCATTACAAGATAAAATCTGCAGCATGAATTCATATCACCCTTTTACTGTTCTTGTCCCTCTGTCTCATGCCTGTAAGAATTCATGCTGCAAAGGTTTGAATTATTTGTCAAGGGTGAGTAATATTTAGTGGTATACTTGGATATAAGAGTTACAGTAATCTAAATTATTTAAGACCAAAGAATGCAATACCAGGCGGAAATCTTGAGATTCAAGGAGAGGTTTTCAGATGTTTTAGTAAATGCAATTTATAGAAGGGAAATTTAACTATGGAAAAGATATGAGCTTGCGTTGAGAGATTGGAGTCAATTATTATTCCCAGGCTCTTTGCTTTGTGGACAATATGGGTACAGTGACCTTAGAAGTCTAATGAATCAGGAATCGTAGATGATGGCGATAACAGTAATATTTCGGTTTTTGCAATGTTACATTTTTGTCTATTATATGACAACCAATGTTGCACATAATTTAAGCATAAATAAACTATATCGAAAGTATCAGGCCAGGATGTATTGTATGGGACAGGAAATCGTATATAATCTGCGTATATTTTGTAAGTTGAACCTAGACAAGTGAGTGACGGAGGGGAGGTAAGTAAATATTAAAGACAGTGGTGTAGAGGGCAGAGCCCTGGGGGACATCAGAAGATATCAAATTTGAGCTTATAGAGCCTATCTTAACTTGTGCTCTTCCAGATAGGTATGAGGAAAACCAACTAAAGACAGAACCAGAGATCCTCAGTGATTATGGCTGCATAAGAAGCATGTCGTGATCTATACTGTTGAAAGCTGAAGTTATGTCTATTAGAGAACAGTATGTAATCAGTGTTACATTACCACAGATAATGGTATCAAATAGGGAATATAATAATGTTTCTGTACTGAGCCCATGTTGCAGGTGGTCGAAAATATTGTGATCAATGATAAAGTCAGTTATTTGATTTAGAACTACAGATTCACTAATTTTAGCAAGTTCAGGGAAAGAAGATATTGGGTGAATTTTGGAGAAGTCTGAGGAGTCTTCAGATTTTTTTTTTAAGATGGGTGTAACAGATGCATGCTTTAAAGATATGGGTAAAGACTCAGCTGAAAGGGATACGTTTTACGATGTTAGCTTTATGCTGTGAGATATCATCTCTAACTATTGGTAGGTCAAGGGTCCGGTGCTCAGGATGATTATTTCATTTTGGTTAAGACAAGACGAATTGTATCTGCTGAGATCGGTGCAAAGGCATCCGAATATGTTTCAGAGATGGGATGGTAGGGATAATAGGGAGAGGAAGGTGTGAAAAGTTATTAGAGATTTTTACGGTTTTGTCAGAGAAGAATGAGGCTAATTGATTGCAATGGTCTGGAGAGAAAGATTTGACAGGAGGGTTACAAGCAGTCGTTAGAGATTTTACAATATTAAATAAGCATGGTTTCTACAAGCTTTTTGGATGAATAAAAGTTCTGTTTTGTAATGTCAATTTGTTTTTTATACTTATTCATATAATAAGCGTGTTTTCTTGGTGGTAATTAGCCCATCAGCGTTCTAGGTGTCTTGGTGACTGTTTTGTACCCCTTAATTGGAGGGGCATGTTGTGTTTTGCAGCCCGCAGGAAAATCCCGCAAGCCACGCTACTTACCCCGACACCGGGCTTCAGCTGTACTTCTGACATGGCGGGATGTCGCTGTGATTGCTGCCTCACGGTGGCTCTCCTTAAGTGTGTGTGCAACCGATGGCCATTCATTTAAAGGTCTCATGGCAGGAAAAGGCCTTGAGATGACCTGCTGATGACATCATCATCCCTAGCCCTATATAAGGGCTCTTAAGATGCTTTTCCTCGCCTCAGCAACAGGTCCAGCTACTCTGTAGTGCATGTTGCCAGCCTGATCCTGTCTTGTCTGCCCAGCCTGACCCAGTTCCTCTTCGGCCTTTTGTTCTCCCAATGTTTAGGATGGATATCTGGTATTGACCTCTGCTTGGACCCTCACCTCATCTGATAGCCGCCTTCTTCTGACTCCTGCTTGGATCTCATCTCAACTGATAGCTGCCTGCCTTTGCTCTGGCCTGGCCCCAGAATCTGCTATTTTGCCTGTTTCCAGAGACCCTTGCCTAAGTCCTGCCGGCCCCAGCACCCAAAGGCTCAACCCGAGGAAAACGAGGGCTGGTATAGGTGAAGCCTCACTCAGCCTCTGCCATGCCTGGGTCCACCTCCTGGCAGTGAGAACCTGCGGGGCCTCTCCCCACAGGTAGGGCCAATCTCACCTCAGTTTAAGAGTCCATAAATGCAACAGGGCAACAGGAATGTACAGGTTTTAAAGGGTGATTTTGTCCAAAGCTGCTGTTAGAGTAGCATCCCAGTCGTTAACTGCTTGTTCAATGTTATCAAGTTGCAAGTTGGATATCATAGGCATTAAAGTATCCTTAAAGTTTTCAGGGTCAGCATGGACTCTATGATGATGTTCATTAAGTTCAGGATTTGTGTTATGGTGGCCAGTATTAATAGTATAGCTGAAGGAAATTAAATGGTGGTCATACCAAGGTATCAGAGTATGTGAGAGATTTAAAGAAGGAAGGTGCAGTAGGTTGGATATGTGAAGACTAGATCTAAGTATGTCCCTATTTGTGAGTGGTAAAGTTCACTAGTTGTTCCCAGCCAAGTCCTGACATGGCATCAAGGTTAGGATAGATAAAGACAGGGGAAGGACATCAAGAGGGTAGATGCAGCCAACAGAAGATTTTTTGGCTTGGGTTGTACATAATAATAATACAAATTCTGGGGGTTCTTTTGACAGACATTAGTGCATTTGATTCTTAGGAGACTGTATTTTCCCTGGCCTGTAAGCAGCAATATATTCACCATTAGAAAGAGTATCAGCTTTAATGAAAGGAGAAAGAATTGAGAAGGGACTGCATATTGTAGAAAAAGATTAAACTGACAAATTATAGGAAACACTAAAACCATGAGTTAGAAACATGTACAAACCTGGAGACAATCTGACGCATGCACTGGGAAAGAAAACCAAGGGATAGAAGATGAACCGGGCAGAGTATGTTTGATAGTCTCAAGATGGTCATACAAAGGGGTGGTGCCCTTTGGTGTGCCCCTTCGGAGTTCCATAGAAGCACCTGTCAGAGGTATCGAGTGGTGTCTCTTAGCCCAGTGCCCAGATGACATCAGAGGGGGCGGGGTTTCAAGTCCCACCTGGCCAAGAGGCGCTGCAGGAGAATGGCGAACAGGCAGCAAGGTCAGAAACGGCACAGCAGGCTCCCACAATGTTACAAGGAGCTGATCCGAAGCAGGCAAGGTGGTAGAAACTCTGGCATCAAGCAGTGCCTCTTAGCTCAGTTCCCACATGATGATGGAGGGGACAGGGTTTCAGAGATATTGAAAAAACTTAGATATAAAAGCTGAGTGTTTTGTGCTGCCTGTCACAAATCTTCAGAGACAGACTGAATAAAGATATTTGAGCATGGAAGCGGTAGGGTTACAATAGAAAATATACTAACCATCTCCACATCACCCACTGATTTGTCTACAAAGACTGATTTCACTCATGTCCATGAGCACCATTTATCAACTGCTCAGAGGCCTCACTATATGTACCCCTGTCTCAAGGCAGGAATAATTCAAGTGCCTAAGACTGCTACCAGCAAGTACTCTTTGGGTACCCAAAGACTACAAGCTCTCTGGGGAAGGTACTCATTACACCTGTATGCAATTCATTGTAAACTGCCCTACTTTAAGATACTATACAAATACTGAAATAATAATAATTTCTATAGGTGTTTTTTAAACATTTGTTAATTTTCATTCCAACTTGTCAAAACTGTTTCAATATAGCCTTGTTTTATGTGCTTCCTCACTGTATGCATATATAAACCCCGATATCCTAGAAAAGAAATGGGAAACCTATAGTCCTTGGGAACATTTAATCCAGCCTGCAGCGGCGATTTGGGTCCTGGTCTGCAGCAGTGGCAGAGGTACAGTGGCTGCTCCCCCCCCCCCCCCGGCTGCTCTAGAAAAGTAGTGGCAGAAAGGAGGTGGTGCCATGACACCCTGGGGGGATTCCCCCTCCTCCTCCTCGAATCTACTGAAGGAATTCCCTTCTGGGCCTATCAGTATGGAGCATCACCCAATGGGGCTTGTCCACCCGGTCCTAAAATGTCCCTTGTTCCGTGTACTTGCTATATAATTCAATATGTACTCACTATATGCTCATTATATTGCAAGTTTAAATTTGATAGGGATCAACCACACCCCAAGAAAGATACTGCTTGTAACAAATTTAGTTTTTGGGGGGTTTTTTACTTCCTTTTTATTAAGCTAAGAAACAGTCTAAAACCCACACTTTACGCCCTCTAATTTTAATAAACCAGTTAACATAGTACATTTAGATTTTCAGAAGACATTTGACTAAATTCCCCATGAGGCACTCCTCAGGAAATTACAGACTCCTGGGTTAGGAAGCAATGTCCTATTGTGATATATGGTAAATTGTTAAAACATAGGAAACAGAGGTTAGGACTACATGGTCAGTTTTCCAAATGGAGAAAGGTCATTAGAGGAGCTCCCACAGGGATCGGGACTGGGACCTGTGCTCCTGCTGCTTCACATATTCATAAATGATCTGGAAAGGGAATGACAAGTGAGATAATCTAATTTACAGATGGCACTAAATTATTATTTAAAGTTTCTAAACCAGCAGTGGATTGTGAGGTACTGGGGGGGGGGGGGGGGACCCTGTGAGTCTAGGAGACTGGGCAACTTAAAGGCAGATGAAATTTAACGTGCATAAGTACAAAGTGATGCGCATTTTAGGAAGGATCCAAAAAGAAATGGAGAATAAAACAGAAAATATCATATTACCTCAGTGTCGAGCCATAGTTCGTCTGCATTTTGAGTACTGTGTGCAGTTCTGGTCACCCCCATCTAAAAAAAAAAAAAACCCCAAAAAAACAGTAGAACAAGAAAAGGCGCAGAGGATGGCTCTCCTGTGATGAGAGACTATGCAAGCTAGGGCTCTTCAGCCTAGAAAAGAGACAGCCAGCACGATAGAAGTTTTTATAAAATCATGACTGAGGAGGAATGGGTAAATAAAGGAGGGTTATTTACCCTTTCAAAAGAGACTAAAACAAGGGGGCTCGCCATGACACTATCAACCGGCACGTTTAAAACGAATCACAGGAAGTATTTTTTTCACTGGGCGCACCATCCAGCTGTGGGATCTGTTGCGATCAAGGCCACGAGCACGGCGGGTTTAAGAGAGGTTTGGACCAAGTTCCTAGAGAAAAAGTCCATAGCACATTATTAGCCAACCAGACTAAGGAAAGCTATTGCTATCCCTGGGCGCGAGTAACAGGAGACAGACCTACTTTACGGGATCTACCAGGCACCAGCGACCTAGATTGGCCACTGTCGGAAACAGCACCCAGCATGGCATTTCTGATGCTTTTATACACATTTGCATTTGCTGTACTAATGTGTTTATTTTGAATGCGGATCTTGTACGTTTTTCAAATTGTTTACAATTGACTGATGTATTGCTTTATACATTGTTTCCCAATTTGGGCACTTGATGGTCTGATAATCTGATATCCAAACACAGATCCAGTCTGCAGGATATCTTGAATCAGACTGCACTTTTGTAACAGTATTATAGACAAACCACCCTGTATCAGAAATAAAACCATGAGCTTCCATTACCTGGAAAACGTCCATTCTCCAGAGACTTCCTTTATGCAGAACAAGGATAGTCCCAGCCGTTCTGGATAACAGGTGCTTCACCGCCTACTTTTTATACTGTAAGTATATTGCAGTTTTGCAGGGCTGCACGACCTTGAAATAGCACATCGTTTTCCAAGCGTTTAATGTCTTGCAACTTTAGAAAGGGGAAACCTCCCAACGTAAGCACAGCATTCGCAAGCACTGGTACAGGCAGTACCCATGGGGGCTTATGCCCAGGTCTTAAATTTAGCCCTTTCAGTCAAATGCCTTGCAGTACTTTAGGGAAGAGGATTTGCTGAAGCCATTTTGCCTGTGGATATTTTTCCCTTCTTAACGTTAAAGGAAATTAAATCTCGAAAGAAAATGGTGGCATTTCAAAACTGTGCAAGCTAAGAAACTTGCAGACGTCTTTCACTTTTTGTTCTTCTTATGCCCGGCGCTTAAATTCAGCCCTTAGATTTAGAAATATTGCAGAAGCGCAGCATGGGATGAGGGTAAACGGATCATGTCAAACCAACCTCATATAATTCTTTGAGATCATTACATGAGGGATGGAGAGAGGCTACAGGGCACGCACAGTTAATGAAAGATTTCCAGGGCAGTGTTGTTACTTCTAGGTAGAAAAAGGCTGCGGATGGGACAAATGATATGCAAATGTATCGGAAACTGATCGGGGGGAAAGATTCAGAAGATGGTGATAAATAGCATAAGTTTTGACTGGTATAATATGAAAAAGTGGAGTGCCACAGGGATATTTCCTGTGCCACCTGTTTTTCATTATGTTTATCTATGGTTACATAGAGAGCTGAAAGGTAGGTAGCACAGCGAAAGTCGCTGATGACACTAAAATTAGAGGTATGGCGTATGAAAAGCTGCAGGGGGACTTGATAAGTTAGGGGAATGGGCTATGGAAATGGCAAATGCAATTCACTGTACACATCTACAGAATAGACAAGCACTTGGGGACAAAACTAAACAAGCAATTTATATTTAGAAAGGATCTTTTAGGAACATGCAAGTCAGAAAAAAAAAAGATTTAGCTACTCAGACATCAAACTAAAAATGGCATTACAGAATTATTCAGCATCTGGAATGGGATTAAAAATCCTAGAGCACCTGAAAAGAATGATTAATAGTAAACAAACAAGGTGATACTACCACTGGATAAGGCTTTAGTGAAACCTAATCTGGGATATTGGTTAGAGCATGAGATTAAAGAAGTTCAGAGAAGAGAAATAAATATCCTGAAGGAAATAGCTAGAAAGTCAGGAAAGTATTGGGATGTTCACTATTAAAGAAAAAAGAGATTAAGGGGGCATTCCTTGACAGCATAAAAATACAAAGGGCTATTCAAGATAGATGGAACTGGTACAAACAGAGAAGATGCGAGACATCTAGGGAGTGGAGGCAGATGCAAACCAATTAAAATTGTCATTTAGTGTAACCCTCCTTTGGGGCTCATAAAATTATGTGTCTGATGCCTGTTTAGGAGTTAAGCACCAGTCTCTGTAGGTCCAAAATACAAAGTCTGTGGTCAAGCAGATGGTGTAGTAGACCTGGCAGAGAGACAAAGGCTGTATCTCTTATGCCAGACAGGGAAAACACCTCCTCTGTGACCCTTCTGATTGCACCCTACTCTTCTGTTGAACGAAAGATGCCTCACACATACATCTTGGGAATAAGGAGGGTTTCATTCAAAGATATCTTCAAACAAACAACTGAGGTGTCCAACAGTCAGAGTCCATATTCTTTAAAAAACAAAAAAAACACGGGTTTGTCAGGATTCACAGGTTCCATAGAGCATTAGTAGCAGCAACAACAACCACCACAAAACTCACTTCCTCTAAAGATTTCCCTCTCTTAGCTCTTCTTGTTCATCACACTGACCAAAAATAGTCCTTTGCACTCATAAAGGATGATATCCAGTACTCACATGCTCCCTCCCTTTCTCTTGGATGTTTCCACAAGAATACTGTGACCCATAAAACCCTTAGGCTGCCACTACGCACATAATTAATAAGGATGCAAGACCTTGTAATAACACCCCTACCCATGTACACGCAATCCCTGATGATCCATGGGGGCAACCCACCTGCATTCCCACCTGGGCCATACTTTTTTTTTTTTTTTTAAATAAAGAAACCCAAGGTTAAGTTCCCCTCCCTGCTCCTGGCCTCAAGCCCTATCATATTGGCAAAAGAAGTGCACGTTCCTTCCAGATTCTACTGCCCCATCCCTGGACCCTCTGTAGACTTCCCCTATAACCCCTGTGGTCTAGAGAAGGCAGGCACAATCCCCACTTGCTCCTGCACCACCAGTGCCATCATTGGCACTGGCTGACACCCCCCCCCCCCCAAGCACTTCTTTCCCCACCTGGAGGGAGCTAATAAATCATACTTCAGATTTTCTTCAAATAATTCACAGTCATAAGGGTTGACTGTACCCAAAAGTGTTCTCTTTACATCAAATGATGATCAAAAGGAAAAAAATCTTTGCGGAAGAAAAAACATTTACAGTCCATTTACAAATCCATCCAAGGTGCTTTTGGATAATTGATCATCTTATGTGTCAAATCTTTACAACTGCTGTCTAGAAATTTCCAGAACTGTAGGCAAGGCTTGTCTCACTCACTGACTCTTCTACTGACTCCAATTATTTATTCTAATCCTGAGCAGTTTCTACTTGGTTCCAACCAACTCAGATAAATCTTTAGGATGACTAGTGTCTGACCATGAATGGATCACTCTGTGATCTTCTCTTTCCGAGCACGGCATCCTATGGGAAGCTCCTGGAAATCTACTTACAGAAGGTGCTAGTCTAGAGATCCTATCACCCAAGGGACTCTTCTCACTGTCTTCTTGTCACTCAAGGAAAGGTAAAGACTGGAAATGCTGCTATTGGATTTTTCCCAAAGGTTAAGGATTTGACATTTTTCCTACTCTTACTGCCTATAGACATGCAGTTCTTGCTCCTCTCTCAACGATATCCTGTAGTCAACTCCTCCTCATGGCTCCATCACTTTCTTCATTTACGGAACTGCTAAGGAAGGGATTCAATTAATTACCATTACTTTAATGAGGTTTTCAACTTTATGTTTAGATAATTCTTATGTTCGTCAAATAGACAATATCAAAGCATGAAAAGAATCCAATTGATCAAAGATAAATTTAATTTGAAGTTGCAGGATATAATTTTTATAGTCCAAGTTACAAGGCTTTGAAATAGTCAGATCTAACTGAGGTATTTTCAATAAAAGTATTTAAAACTAGACATATTCTTAGCTAATGTTAATAACAATGGGTTCAGAGATGTATAAAGACATAAATCAACAATGGGACACTTGAAAGAAAGTTGAACATGAAAGGCAAATATCTATTCATTCTGTAACTACAATACCAGATAATTGCTACAAGAATACTGTCATACATCAAATTTGTTCAAGATGTTCTGTGTGCCTTGTGCTGTGATACAAAATCCTAGAATGGTTATTATAAACTCAAATTATTTCAAAACAAGTCAGGACTTTTGGACAAAAACCCCAAAATGAAAAACAACTCTAGAGGGATCTTCCCTAGCAAAACCAAAACTTTTCATATGTGAAATACAAGACGAGTTCTTTTGCTAAAGGAAGCGCCTTGTTGCATCTCACCCTCATCCATGGCCTCTGCTGCTCTTTGCAGTGCAGGGAAAGATAGACCCCCTGGGAGCTTGGCTGCAACACGTAGATCTCAGCAGCCATGTAAGAAAAGAAAGTATCTTTAGGATCCCAGAGGGCCTTATTATGTGGAGAATAAAGTGTACCCTGAGGTGGATTACGAGCTTAGAATTTTCACACAAGGCTTCCTTACTGTGACTCCATGGACTGTGAGAGTCTTATGCTTTTAACAAACTGTACCACTCTTTGTTGGTCATGCACAGATCTTCCTGATGCCCCTTCTACTTCATGCTTCTCATCTAGATATTCAACTATTCTAACCATACATTCACTGCTCTGAGAGGGAAAAAGAGGCTGCAAATCCATAGGAAAGGTCATCATTAAATTACTTTTATAAAAATATAATTATAACAACATTAAGTTTTATTAATACTTTCTTTTAAATAACGTAGGGTGTAATTTGAAATCCTACAATTTTGATAAGATTTAGAAAAACAAGACCAAGCTACTTGCCACGATTCCTATATAATATGTCAGTCATGCTACTAACACCAACAGCAGATGAAATAAATCCAAACTATTGGATTCTTTGGAGTTTTTGTTGTCAGGGGTAATTATAGTGCCACCTCAGAACTTACTTGCACCTGCTGAGTGAATTAGATTTTCCAGGGCAATAAAATGACTATGGTTACTGCATGTTTTACATTAGTGCGGAGAATGATGCAGGACGGCACATGCACAAAACAAGAGAACTCTGTCTATCCAATGTGCCATGCTGAAGCCTGATACAGTCCTTTCCTTGTGTGACAATATAACAAAGAAAAAGGAAGGGGAGGAAAGCCATAGGGCAGAATGAGAGGAAAAATACTAGAGTCCAGGCAATTGGTTTCTCAGCTGGCTGGAAGCAACTTTCAATTACGTGAATGACCCTCTGCCTTCTGTTTCATTTCAGTTTGAAGTATGCGTTTAGTTGAATCCATTTGTATTTTTCCAATCTAGTAAGGCTCTTTGTCTAAATTAGCAGATTTTATAAGGAGCCTAGTCTGAAAGTAGAAGATGCTTGTATTCTCTTCCAGTGGAAACCTGTACCTCACTGTACCAACATAGACTCGAATAAAATAAGGAAACAGAACATCACTAGGTGGTTTCTTTTGTTCAGGAATTGATGTAGGTCTTTTGATCATGTTACTATTTTTCTTAGGATTTATCACATCATAGTATACTAAGGTAACATATCTTGTACGATGCTAGCAAACTCAAAAGAGTGCTGGGTTTCTTTTCTGAGGGCAGAGCCGAGCTTTTGAGATGACATTCAGCTGTTCATTTATGTCTGCTCTTCGTATTAGTTGCTTCGGTTGATCTTTGCTCTTCCTTCCATGCCAGTCTTCATCTCTGTCACTTCTCTACATTATCTTAGCTTTTGTCTCAGCCAGCTTGAATTTGTGCAGCCTGGGAGGAGTGTCAGTCCTTATAACGAGCAGCCTTTGCCTTAGACCACCTCCTTTCTTGCAACTCTTCATCTATGCCAGCCCTCATCCCTACCGCATCCATCTCTCCTCATCCCTACTAGCCTTCATCTCAAGCTGCCTCTACTTCTAAAACTCTCCATCCTTATCAGCCTTAGGGCCTTCTTCAAAAAGGACTTTTCCCAATTCTGTGACTGGAAACATATTTTTATTGACCTTATTGTCCTCCAGCCTTCATCTATACTGCCTTCTATTTATGACAACACCACTTTTTCCCTGTCTCTCTTCCTGTTATGCCTCAAACCTACCTGTTTTCATCTCTGCAAGCCCTATATTTCTGCCACTAACTGACAGTCGGCGTTCAGTTAATCGCGGTGTGATCCCTGCATGGTATCCTTTGCAGAATCATGTGATGGGTCAGCCAGTACCATTTTGAAAAACGGATGATTCCAGGCCCAGAGCCTGGGGGCACTCTGGGCCCCCACTGGACTACCAGGTACAAAATAGAGAGTAAGGGGGGCATCCGGAGGGTGGGCTAGTGTGGTAGGTGGGGGTCTCTACTTTGGAGGGCCAAATGTTTGCATTGATAGGAAGAGGATGCAGATTGGGGGTGGAACCTGCACTGTACTTCTTAAATTATTTTATTTAAATTCTTCTACAGCCATCTCTAAGGGTGGAATTGGGGGTAGGACAAGAGATCTGTGTGGGATCCCTAAGGTTTTTAAATCACTTTTAGGGAGGGTGACTTGGGGTCGATTGTCCCTTTTAAGCCATGGTGGTCTTACAGGTCCAGGGCTACCATCATGCATTCTCCGGGGCCATGCACTGTGGTATTTTACTGTGAGGAAAAATATCACAGGAGTTACAAAGAGGTAGGGTCATTTACCTCAGAGAAAAATACCACAGCTTTGTGACTGAGCCCCTACATTTTACTTGAGGCATTGGAAAATGAAGTAACTCACCCAAGGTCACAAGGAGTGCCAGGGGCATTTAAACCCTGGATTCCTTGGTTCACACCTGTTACTCCAACCACTAAGTTACTCCTCGAGGAAAACAGATCCCAAAGCTCGATAGCAGCTCCAATAATCAAAAGGAAAGAAAGCAATGTCCAGATTTGATCCCTTATTAACAGGAGGTAGTACTCACTAGTAGCTCTTCAGTCCATCATCAGAAAGGAAACTGCTCTGGCAGCTGCTTATATCCATAATCCACTAGGGTCTGGATAGACCACTAGGCCTAGGCACCTAGAAGCAGTCTTTTGGCACACCAGCATGCATTGTAAAGAAGGAGTCCTGCAGGTCTATGGGGGATATACCCAGAACCCAGGAGGGATCCTGCCCCTCTGGACTTCACCTTTAAAATATTGGTGCCCACTCCTATTCAGAGCTCAGATTTATATTTACACAGGGCACATTCCACTTACAGGTCATTTCTCCACCCATTACTTAAGGGAACAGGCAAGAACGGACAAACCAGGCTATCCCGTTCTGCACCACCATCCTCCCAATATAATCAATGGTGGAGGTTACATGAGAATTTGGGGGAAAGTTTAAAGATACAACTACTAGTGGCATATGGTACCAGAATTTGGGACCTGAGCCTCAAGTGAACCCAAAAAAAGAATCCCTTTGAAAGCCCCCCCCCCCCCCCCAACATGTACTGAAAATTTGGCATGCAAATTTAATTATAAAAGTTCTTATCGTACTTCATTGTGATCAATGTTATTGGAATTTTAGCTGATGTCTATTTAAATAAATAAATAAACATGAAAGTTATTGCAGGGAGATATATGGGCACACACACATACAAGCATGGTGAACTTATTAGCCTTGTTTTCTTTCAAATTGTAGGCAAAAACATTTTTTTTTTTGTCAGATACATGGTGTTGATACCCAGAACTGCATCATTCTTTATGCTTCAGATCATTTTAAGTAACAGTTTAGCAAGAAAGCCCCATTCAATGCCTGCTTTCCCCCATCCTTTTTAATCAATATGGTACGGATTCTTTCTTCCCACTGGGAAACAGTAGGGGAGGAAAAAGATCCTTATATAGAAATTAAAGTTGATTTACGAGCAGCCATGGATGATTCTAGGCTTGCGAGAAGCTGCAAAAAACAAAGAACAGAAATCCTGAATTGTTACAGCCTGGAAAAAAAAAAAAAAAAGCAATTAAACTGCCAGGATTAACATGAAGTATGAAAAATCTTCAATGGGATTGAGATACAGTCAACAGAATTTACTCTCTGCGTCTGAGCCAGGAAGTCAAGACGAGAGAGCGCTTCGGGAGATGAAAGGAAAACACATTTGGACAGATGCTGAAAAGCACTTGTACTGCACAGTTCATATAGAGGGAGGGGGGGCAGAGAGTAGACAAAAAAAAAAAGTTAGGAAGAAAGACACAGAGTAAGAGAATAAAGGAGAAAGATGGTGAACGAGTGAGAGGCTTGAAGAGAGGGATTGTAAAGAGAGAAAAAGATGGGCACTTGGAAGGGGGTCCGAAGAGTAAGGATGGGATGAAGTTCCCCCAAAGCCATTAATCACAGCTCTAATGCACTGGGAATGTGGATGAGGTTGGACTTGTGTGGATTCATTTGAAAACAAAAGGCCCACCATGACAGACCGGAGGTTTTATGAGCAATGCAAATCCCCCTCGGCCAAAGGCACCTGTGTAAATGCGATTACCGTTTCAGGTTTTCCTGCGACGACCAAGTGCAGAAGAGCAGCTTAATGACAGACATTTGGAAAACACATCATCAGCAGCTGAACTGTCGGCGCAGGGTCATTAGATTGCAGAAGGCACGGACGGAATAAAATGCGTACATCACTTACCGTGAGAGTTGCATAAAAGTTAAATAAATCATCATCTGCTGGAATCTAAAAAGCAAAGAAGACTTAGGAGCACATGCAAAAGCAGCTCCTGTTTAGAAATGCACTTTCCCCTTCCTCTCTTGAAACAAGATCACTTGTTATTTTTATATTTTATTGATGTTGTTCTTTACTCATTATAACCAAGGCTGTGAAGGCAGTGCCTGGCACCGGAGCCTCAGTTTATACCCAAGGGTACCCAACCTCCAGTCCCCATGGACACCAGTCTGATTGGATTTTAAGGATATCCCTAATGAATATGCATAAAATAGAACTGATGCAAGGTGCATACTATATTATCTGCTTTTCTGTAAAGCATTACTGTTTTGTTTTTATCTTGTAAGATGCTCTGGGCGGTTCTTTGCTGGGGCGCCTAATAAGTGCAAGCAAATAAATTAATAAATCTACCTCATGCATCTTCATTAGGCATGCACCTAGGGAAAAAATAACCCCAACTGCTGGCACACAATGCTGGGTTCTGTTTTGGGAGTCACCACCCAAGAAAAGGATGTTGGAGCCTTTGTGGGGGATGATACATTGAAAGCCTCAGCTCAATGCGCAGTGGCGGTCAAAAAAAAAAAATCAAATAGCATGTTAGGCGTGATCTGAAAAGGAATGGAGAATAAAACAGAATATACCATATTGCCTCAGTCTCGAGCCATGGTGCAATGCACCTTGACTGCTGTGCGTAGTTCTGGTCACCCCGTTTCAAAAAAAAAAAAAAAAAAGACACAGGATAACTAGAAAAGGTGCAGAGAAGGGCGAGGGAAATGATAAAGGGAATGCAATGGCTCTCTGATGATGAGAGGCTGTGCAGGCTGGTGCTCTTCAGCTTGGAAAAGAGACAGCTGAGAAGGAGGTGTGAGTGGAATGGAACGGGTAAATAAAGGATGGTTAATTACCCTTTCAAAAACTATTAAAACAAGGGGACACTCCATAAAACTAACAGCCAACACAATTAAAACAAAATGTAGAAAGCACTTTTTCACTCAATGCATAAACAAGCTGTTGAGCCTGTTGCCAGAGGATGTGGTCAAGACAACTAGCATAATGGGATCTATAAGAACTTTGGACAAGTTTCTGGAGGAAAAGTCTGTAATATATTTTTGGTCAGGCAGACTAAAGAAAGCTATTTTTATTCCTGGGAATGAGTTGCTGGAAATGGATCTACTTTAAGGATCTGGCCTGGACTGGCCACTATCAGACAGGATGCCGGGCTCAATGGACCTTGGTCTGACCCAGCATGGCAGTTCTTACGTTCTTCGGGATTACCCTGTAAACCTGAGCAGATTGGTGTCCATGGGAACTAGCGGTTGCCTATTCCTGCATGTGCATAATTCTGACCAGTCATGAAGTAAATATAAATTTGCACATTTAGGACAAACAAAGTAGGAATGCAATAGCAGATTTCACAAATGGAAATGAATAGAAATGTAAAATTACATGTATTTGTAACCCGATCCCCAGGTGCGGATTGCTAACCGATGAGGCCATAAAAGAATTTGTTGTTTCTCTTTGGGACTGGTACCTTCCCAGGCCCCAGCTATTACACCAGCTCTTCTTTTCAGGACCTGGATTCTTGGTCGTTTGCGTGGGGAGGGGGAGACCCCGGGTGCTATGGGTGGCCTCACATGTCCCTTGTTTAGGGTCCCTGGGGAGGGTAGTTGTATGTGCCAGTGAGTGCTAGAGGTGCCAAAGAAATCGCTGGAGTTCACTGTTAGTGTCCAAATAAATATTTCCTGTTCAAATGACTGAAAATGGCACAACACTGATCCACAGCACCACAGCAATATGTTCTTTACCAATGTTTTTCTTCAGTCTGTGCAGGAATATTAGCTGCAGGGGGAATTTCTACTCCCTAGAACAGAAAAATAGAGTCCCCAGGTGAGCAGGGTTGTCTTTCAAGCTGGACAGGATCACTCCTCCAAATGCCAAAGATACAATGCGTCCGTCTCTGCACAGACGGATAAACTCTCTCTCTCCACAGGGGTCTTGAAGAATCACTGGATGGGTGTTTTCCTGCATGTTAGGCTCCGCCTTTTACTCGCAGTTAGTTGTATAATAATTTCTTCTTAAATCTTAATGCAGTCCTTAGATCTTTTCTTCAAATTTGTGATGGGTGGGATCCCCTGGAGGTGGTTTCTTGATGTTCTCAACAGGAAGGAAGGCAGTCAGAACTTATTCTTTACAAAACTAAGAATAACACTGGGGTTAATCCTTACAGCAGGTCACTGTCTCCCCCTTCCTCACTGATGCTTTGGGGGGGGGGGGAGGTCTTCCTTAATCTGCCCAGGCCCAAACCCAGGGTTCCCTGGGCCCAAGAGTTGAACACACTCCAGCAAGGCCCCTACCACTTAAAAGCTTAAATTCCAAAAAAATGCATTCAGAGGGATAACTCCCACCAGACGGGTTGTGTACTGGCTGGGCAGAAACCCTCCCAACCCTGACAAGAGCCACCAAACAGGGCTTACCTGGCTCCTCTGGCTGGGCCTGAAAAATAACAAAAAGGTTAGTACTCTCTACCTCTGAACTCAGAGGTCTGCCTCCCTAGCAGTAGCCAGAGCCCTGCTTTAAAAAGCTCACCAGAGGGATGGTCATTCCAGACCCCACAGAAAGAGGAGCTGCATTTGAATGAATCCTCCCCCACTTTCATCAAGATTGACACTTGATACCCAGGACCTAATGGTAACAGACAGAGTTGTTTCACCTGTCTATTACACATTATTCTTATACTACTTTAAAAAGCCCTGCTTTATTACTGTATTACCACTGAGCTGCTCACTCATCTACCTATACTTGCTTCCTCTGCCTCCAAGCAACAGAAGAATGTTTCTCTGCTGCCCGTACTCCATACCATAGCTTCTGGCTTAGAGGGATGTGCATCCTATTTTTTTCTGTTTGGTTCGAGTCACTTGACTTTGGCCCATTTTCCTACTGAATTTGGTTTTTTTGAGGTTGGGTAGGCGGTTAAGTATTTACAGATATTGCACACTATTTGTAAATAATGTATACTAGTCGCAAATATCATGCATTATTTGCAAAAGGTACTTGCTATCTGTAAATAGAGTGCACCATTTGCCTAAAACAATAAGATGAAAATGTTTATAATTTTGGAAATAAGCCGAATTTCAATTGAGATGACCCAAATAACCTAAACTCGATTCATTTGAATCAGTTTTCTATTTGGATCAATTTTCCTGAATCATCAAAGTGGACATCCCTAATGGCTTGTTAAGTGCCTCTCCCCCAACTCTAACATAACATCACCTATAGGCAACTAAATAAAGTGCTCCTTTCTCCACAATTTGATGCTTGGTGCATGCCATAACCTCTTCAGGGAGCTCCAAGCTCCCACTGAGCATGTCAGAGAGTTATACAGTAGAGAGTCTCAGTAGAGATCAGAGGATAGCTGGGTGGTCAGCAACAGGAGAGCACCTTCAAATTACAGAGAAAATAACATTTTATATGAGCATAAAATGTCTCCTTCTGAAGATGTAGAGCACTATATTTTGTCACTATATGCCAGTTTCTTCAGTTGGCTGAGCTGAGGTGTCCCTTTAATATCAGTATGGAATAACTCAAAGGTATCAACAGTGTACAAAGAGCCCATTAGTATTTTAGGAGATTGTGATACTTTTTAAAGGTTAGTGGTCTCCATCTATGATGGGTATTTTTTGTAGATCCATAAATCTCATTACTAATGGCAAGTGCCATGATGCTGAAAGGTAACCATCCAAAGCAGGTACTTCTGTTGAAAGGACGTAGAAATGCTGTGTTATTAAAGAAAAGAATACTAATGTCCCACATAATCCTCGTCCATCCACAAAGAAACAACTGTCATCACCAACAACCCAACAGATACTTATAAGATGAAAACAGGTACACCAGCCTACCTAGACTATATTGTTCTAGCAAGAGAACAGACACCTTATTAGGATCCTTACCACATATAGAAGTTTAAATGTATAATTCTTTTGGTGGATTTTAGTAGGTTGTAACATCTTTTAAAGGACTGACAAAAAAGATGTCACCGTGCATGAGCTTTTGGTTCCTTTCAGATGAAAATGGAACCTATGAGGTATTGAAAGCTCTTGTTCAAGATTCTTTCTTTAAAAACTATTGTAGCTTATATATGAAGGCAGGGGCACATTCAGTACCAGGGCTTAGTCCGTACAGAGTCACATTAAACTCTGGCTTGGATTCTCCAAAGGGGGGAAGGATAGGACCTGCAAGGCCCAAGGCACAGAATAATTCTCTTTTTTCTGTGGGTGTTAGCTCAAACTCTTTGTCTCTGCAACTTTCTAGTTCCGAGAAATGGGCTAGACCCACATATGGAGCTCCAAAATAAGTTTACTATTCATTTTGTTCATTGGAAATTAATTGGTAACAACTTCTTGTCTTATCTATAATGAAAGTAATAAACCAAGTCCACAATAATCTGAGTCTGTGGTTCCTTCGTCTTTTCCCACGGGTCTCCTTTCTTCCCATGCATGGAAAATAAAACTGCCCGCTATGAACAGGATGTGTTTTCCTAGTGGTTAGAGCAGCAGGCTGCGAACCACGGAAGTCAGGGTTCAAATCTCACTGCTGTTCCTTTTGACCTTGGGCAAGTCACGTCACCCTCCATTGCTTCCAGTACAAACTTAGGGCCTCATTTTATTTATTTATTTATTTATTTATCTATCTATCTATCTAGTTTTATATATATCATCATTCGGATTCATCATCCTAAAGCCATCATAACGGTTTACAAAAATACGAAGGTTACAAGGTTAAGGGGATTAACAGGGTTTCAAAAAAGGTTCAAACGGATATTAAACATAGGGGAATCATATGCTAGTTAGTTACTGTTCTTTTTACGTTTTCATTTCTTGGTTATAATCTATAGTTGAGGTATGTTCATTTATTCATTTAATCTTCAGGTTGGAGTGGAGGGTGAAGATGTTGTGTTGTTCATTGGGTGAGTTGGTATGCTTTGTTGAACAACCATGTTTTTAGATCTTTTTTGAATGTTTTTAGGTTTTCTTGGGTTCTGAGTGCAGTTGGTAGGGAGTTCCAGAGTTTTGGGCTACCTAGAGATATTGCTCTCTTTTGGGTTGAGGTGAGTTGATTGGAATGCGTAGGTGGTGTTTTTAGAAGTCCCTTATTTGCAGATCTTAGGTTTCTGTTTGGGGTATGTAGTTTTAGAGAGGAGCTTAGCCAATTTGCTTGTTTTTCATATATAATTTTTTGAAGGATGGATAGTACTTTGGCTACCAATAAGATTCAGGATTGAATACAATGTAGTGAAATAAGTGTTGGAGTGATGTGGTCGTGCTTTTTGGATCCAGTTAGGATTCTTGCAGTTGCGTTCTGTAGGATCAGGAGTGGGCGAATAGTGTTTAGAGGTAAGTTGAAAAGGAGTGAGTTACAGTAATCTATGTTGGAGAAAATTAGTGATTGAAAGACTGATCTGAAGTCATTATTGGAAAGAAAAGGTTTTAAGTGACAGAGTGTAAGTAGTTTATGATATCCGTCTTTGATTTTTGTTGTGATATGGTTTTTGAAGGAAAGTTCTCTGTCAATTATTACTCCGAGATTGCGAGCATGAATGGTTGGCGATATAGCCGTATTTTGGTTCATTAGGTTGAGAGGTGGTATTTGAGGAGAGTTGTTCCTTCTGTCTAATAAGATCATTTCATTTCACTGCTGTTCCTTTTGACCTTGGGCAAGTCACTTCACCCTCCATTGCTTCGGGTACAAACTTAGGGCCTCATTTACCAAGCATTTTTCCCATAGTCACAGAATGAGAGGGAAAGTCTTAGTAAATCAGGCCCTTAGACTATAAGCCCTTTGGGGGATAGGGAAATAAATAAATAAAATATGTTCAGGATCTCCCTTTGTACAATACCTGGGACCTGCTTCTTGACCCAGAATCTCCAATCCTCTCCTCTCCAGACTCCCTTGCTGAAACTCCTGTGAGACGTCACTGTGGTTTCCACTATCTCATGCCGGCTATGAATTGCGTCTGGCATCAACTCATTGGATGTTACAGGGATCTCTCCGGATCCAAAAAGGATTGCAAACAGGAGAAAATCCTTCTTTTCCTCACTTTTCTCTCTGGGGCAGGAAGGATAGACAAAACATTCAAAAATCACTTTTCTCTCTGGGGCAGGAAGGATAGACAAAAACATTCAAAAATCACTTCACTAACTACTGCCCCTGGGGGGGATCAGCAAATTGATCTCTTGGTTTACTAAACTGCTCAGGAAAGGTGTTGAGCCAATACTGAATAAGAGAGCTACAAAAATCAGATCCTTTTACTTCCAAACCAAATATCCACACTGGACCTAGAGGGTCACCTGCTAAGATGCAAACAGGGATCAACCAATGCAGCGGCCCCCAGTAGGGGTAGTGTGGCAAGATGGTACATTCCTCCAGTCTGCACTGCTTGCTCCTCACCACTAGGCCAAATTCCCTCATAGAGATCCCAGTGGGGCTTCACTCTTGAAGCCTATACTAAATTCTCCAGGGTTTTCCATGACCAATATGGCTACTGATACTACTTTAAAGCTAGGGATAAGAGCACATAGAAATAATTTGTTTTGTTTTGTTTTGTTTTTCTCATTTGTAGCTAATTCACCAAATATTTTTGCCTCTCTCTGCCCAACTGTTTTGCAACCTGCACAGAATGGGAGAAAAAGCTGAACAACAAAGACTTCTCTGTGCTGCAAAATACACTCTGTAAACTTTGAGGGAAAAAAAAGAAAAATAATTTTTTTCAAGGCTTATCTTACAAAAAGCATTAGAAACTGTTGTATTACAATACTCAGGAGCTTCATTTTGTCCCTCCTATTATTCCTTTGCTCGGGTATTCTTACAATAAACCATCCCAAGGGCCTGCGGCACTATACTGTAGTGCTGCTCATTCCTCCATGGAAGCACTTCGTGTTTAAAGGCAGCCAAGATGAAGTGCATCTAAGGTGTCCCTTTGTGGGAGTTTTCCTAATGTGAAAATTATTTTTCTTGTTGGCTCAAAATGTTTGAGATATTACTTGGCACTGTTAGTTTTCTTTTGCCATCTGTTGGGCTAGCTTACAGATCCCAGTCCATGCCATCCTACTGTGCTATTTACTTTTTGCTCTTTTTTTCCTCCCCTTCTCCCTCCCCCCACAGCCATTTCCAACACTTTTCTCTCCGGCTGTGTGTCACTGAACAAATCTCATTCACTTTTCTAAGAGCTGCTGCCTGTGCCCATGCCAAGCACTGGAGGAGAGAGAGCAGAGGAGAACATTGCTGTGGCAATTATACCAGCAAAAGCTGTTTGATGATTTTCCTCGCTTTAATGACCAACAGCATTATCTCAAAGTCTCAGCTGTTTTCTGATGTACAGATTTCATTCCCAAGACGATATTAGTGTTAGTTGTTGCAAACTCTTCCTACTTGGCCACGCCCACTGTTAGAAATCTTAAGTAACCCGGGGTGCCACTGTGCTGAACCTCATCAGCACCCCACGCAGGTATCACACAGGACGACCGAGCTTAGCCAGGCCTACACCACACCATTCTTTCCAAAACTGTCCCGTTCATTAGGGGATAAATGGTTTTGACAGAATAAGCTGGGAAACCATAAATGAACTTTAAAGAAAGCAGGAGAGAGAGAGAGAGAGAAGGAATCTGAAAGTCCATCGGTCTCTTCCTTAACTCCGAAAATGGAACTGTTTTAGAAAAGGCAGCCCTGGTGCTTCCATTTTGTTTCAATAGTAGCTCTTGTCCCACTTATGGAGCAGGAGGCTCTGCTGCTTTATCCCCTGTTCAAATTTAAATCTTAGCTAAGATGTAGCTACCAGCTTCTGATTTTCGATGTTTATAAATTGTAAATTGAGGTGTTTATCTTCCAGCTAATTAGGAGTTCTTTGTGGTGTTTGTCAGTGTTGTTGTGGGACAGGCACTGTAAGGCTTATGTACAATCTGCAGTTTGGATACTCCCCGCTCCCCCTCTCCCTTGGTGGGGACTGACAGTGCTACAGAATTAGCACTCATTTTACCTTTATATGCCACCCGGTAAGCCCAGGAAGTCACACCGGTTTGACTCAGAATAGAGATTTTTATTGTAAAGCATTAGGCTACCAGAGAAAACATTAACAATTTAGCAATCTTAGAAACTTATAATAAATCCTTAGCACAGCAAGCACTTATGGTGATTAGCTTATCAGGTATGAATACATTAGCAGCAGCACCTGAGCTGGAAGTTGCTTATAATTTATAAACAGTTCTAACTTAGCAGAGCCCAGACAAGAACCAGGAATGGAATACCAGTCTCACCACTTTGAGGGAAGCTGGAGGTCTCGGACGCTGACTCTGTCACTGGAAGCGCCTGTTGATATCTCACTCGCCTGCTGGCTTTGGGGAGAACTTGTCTAATCTCTGGAGAGGAAAAAGACAAGTTAAATTCTGGCTGCCAGGTAGCAGGCAGGAGATGCTCTTACGTGCAGTGCACTTCAGGATACTAAAACTCGTCATCCGCTTATTTACAGGGAGGGGCGGAGAGCAGTGGCTCGGGCATTGTCTTCTTAGTGGTGTTTAGTTGGTCTTCATCGCTGCCTCCTGTCTTTCTCCCGTGCCGGTTTTAAGAGCCAGGAAATACAGATTCAGGAGCTCATGCTTATTAAAACAGACAGAAATTGGGTTTCTTCTTTGCTTCAAACTGCTGGACCCCTCCCCCTAGCTGGGATCCCCCCGGAGGGTCATCCATCTGGCATGTGAGAGAGCTGACTAGGCCGTGTGACAGTGGACCTTTCTGATAAGGCCTCTTTTTGGATTTGGAGGGTTCAGTTTCCAGGCAGAACTGAGCTCTGCTGGAGGTCTTAGTCTGTTCTTGCACGCACGCGCACACACACACACACACCTGGCCTGCATTGTTTTAGGTGAGTTCTGTTTGCAGAGAGATTTTATTCTTTCAGAGTAGAGCCATACTAAGAGGGGGAGCGAGGGGGCCGTCCACCCTAGGTGATAACAGGGGGAGGGGTGCATTGCTGCGGTGGCACCAGTCAGAAAAAGCGAGGCTCTGTGGTGCTGCCAGCCTTTCCCCGGAGCCGGTGGCAGATGAAGAGGCCTAATCTGCAGTGGCTGAAAAAGAGGTCCAAAATATGTGTGAGAGAGCGAGGGATTGGCCATGTGAGAGTGAGTGCCTGTGTATGAGAGGGTGTGTGTGTGTGTAAATATATGAGAGGGTGTCTATATGTGTGTGTATGAGAGGGTGCCTGTGTGGGTTTCTGTGAGACAGCGTGCCTGTGCATGTCTGCCTGTATTTATGTGTGAGAGGGGTTAAAGTTTGTGTGCTCTCCTCCAATCCACAACTATCTCAGGATGACTAGAAATCTAAAGTTCCCAGGTATGGAGAGTGAGAGACTTTTTTTTATCCTTGTTAGTTTTAATTATTAGATGTGATGTGTCTATTATTTTGAAATATTTTATTAGTGTTTGGTAATTCTATTCATCATATGTTTTGATATGTATAGGGTTTTTTTTAATTTAGTTTTACTTTTCTGATTGATTTATATTTCTTGTTTGTATTGTTTTGAGGAATAGTGATGTTCTGCTTTTCCATTATTGCACTGCATACAGAATCTGGCTTGTTGTGATTTCCAGAGTAGTTTTTGTCTGCATGTGTGTGAGAATTAAAATTATATATGGGGGTGTAAGTATCCACCCCGTATGCCAAATACTTTAGGTATATCTCTGTTTCAGAGATACCTAGTTAAAGTGTATGTGCTGGCAATCAGATAATTCAGTCATGTAATGCTTCTCTGGAAAAAGATCATCTCTGTATTTTGCTGCTGAAATACAGGTCAAGTGTCCATTTTGTGGTCAGAATCCATATTTTGCTGCAAACACAGAAACTTTGGATATCCCCCACAGTACTATTCTTGGGTACCTTGTCAGACTGCCTTGCTCTCCAACACACACGCCCAACGTTCCATCCTTTAAAGGGTCTATGGTGGGAAAGGCCCGGTGGCACACTTTGATGACCTCACACCACTAGGCCTACTGTGCACCTCTTCCTTGCCTCGGCAACAGATCTACCTACTGTTTAGTAGTGTGAGTTGCTTCTGCTTTCTTCGCCTTCTCTTCTTCAGTCCCAGCGTTCTTGTCTACAGCTCTTCAGTTCTAGCATCCTTGTCTTCAGTTCCTTAGTTCCAGTAGTCATTGTCTTTGCTTGTCAGCTCTTGTGGTCATGTCTTCAGTTCCTCAGTGTCTCCTCATCTGCTCTTGCCTTCCTGCTTTGCCTATTCGTCCCGCCTTTCCCTTCGGATGGATACCTGATATTGACTTTGGCCTGACTCCTGGACATTCTTGAATATTGCCTGCCACCGACCACCACCTACTTCCAGATTCACCTCACCTATGTCTACTCTGACCTAGCGACCTCCAGCTCTCTCTACCATCAGTAGAGGCCGCTACCTAAGACCTGCCGGCCTGGCATCCAAAGGCTCAACCTGAAGGGAAGGTAGACTGGTAAAGGCGAAGCTCCAGTTGGGCCTCTGCCTCATCCAGGTTCACCTTCTGATGGTGGGGACCTGTAGCGCTCCTCCCTGCAGGTTGCATCAACTCTACCTGGGTGAAGGGTCAACAAATTCAACAGATTTCAGAGGATATGGATCCAGTGGACTTGACATTCCTGCAGGCCATTTTGGGTCTTGTCTACAGTTCTTCATTTCCAGCATCCTTGTCTTCAGTTCTTCAGTTCCAGTGGTCATTGTCTTCGTTTATTATTCCTGTGGTTGTGTATTCAATTCCTCAGTTCTTCGGTTCATCTATGCCCCCTCATCTGCTTTTGCCTTCCTGCTTTGCCTATCCGTCCCACCTTTCCCTTCGGACGGATACCTGGTATTGACTTTGTCCTAATTTCTGGACATTCCTGAATGCCACCTACCACTGACCACTGCCTGCCTCCTGGACATTCCTGAACTCTGTTTGCCATTTACCACTGCCTCTCCTGGACATTCTTGAACATTGACTGCCACTGATCTGCGCCTGCTTCCAGATTCACCTCCACTATGTTTACTCCGACCCAGCAACCCCGATGTTTCTCTCTACCATCAGCAGAGGCCCCACCCCCACCTAAGACCTGCCAGCCCTGGAACCCAAAGGCTCAAACTGAGGGTAACGTGGGCTGGTAAAGGCAAAGTTCCAGTTGGGTCTCTGCCTCATCCAGGTCTTCCTACTGACAGTGGGGACCTTCAGGGCTCCTCCCTGCAGGCTGTGTCAACTTCACTTCAGTCTAAGGGCCCACAAATTCAACAGGTTTGTTTTTCTCACAGTGTTTATCAAATAAACACCTATTTTATTTTTTTCACATCAGGGGTGTTTTATTGGAGTTTAACAGTTAAAACATAAAATCAGAAGGTGCAGATATAGCACAGATGCATTGCTAAGCTCTTTATTCATCAGTTGGTTCCTTAAAAAAAAAATATGAAAGCGATTTTGTATTTTTTGGTTTGAGCACTAGCCCCTGAACTAGAACCCCATGAGATTAGTAGTTAGCGGATGAAGGCCTTGGAAGAACTGTGCCTTGAAGTTCATTACAAATGAGTTGAAAATATTTTCCTTGGGCAGAAAATATTATAACCCAGAGAATCAAAATCATTTGTCACATGGTCAACTTATATGCACACCAGTGGAGATCCTTCTACAGTACCAACTAATGAGGTTATTTAAAACATTTTACAAATGGAATAACACTGTCCTGGGTTTGAGTAAAACTAATTCAATTAATTTCATGCTTGCTAAACTCACTCTGCAAATGCATTCCATGAACATTCATCAGAATATTTTTAATGCACATCTTGTCATGTCATTGCTTATTTAACTTACCATTTTAATTAATATGGCAGGCAAATCAAATTTGTTGATAAATACCTATAATACTGCTTTCTTGAAACAGTCTGGCAAAATTTTGTCAATAAACAAACTGTAACATGGTAGCATGATAAATAATGGTAAATTAAGATAATTGGTCCATTCAATCTGCCTAGTTGGGATTCTTCCTTGGGTTTTCTGCTGTTCTGAATAGATGAGCATGCAAGTTTAATTTTTATTCAAAAATATTTCTTAAATGTCTCCCAAACCCAAAGGGCTGTCCAAAGAACATTGCTTTCTAGAACAACATGCCTTTTAAGATTTGCAATTTCTGGCTGTCTCACAAATATTACTTTATTGGAGAGGAGATTTAAATAGACAGCTACTTCAACTAGAACAATGATGAATTATTCATCTACAAACTGTGGAATCTTTTGGATTACATGAAGAAGCAGACCTGTCAATATTTCTTTAAATTTCTTTAAATTGCGTCAATTTCTTTGTTGATTCGCATAAAGAGCAGTAATAGGTATCTAGTGCACGCTGCTATGACATTTGGTGAAGTGGTACAGGAAGTGGCGCTATTACCTGTTATGTTTGAAATAGAAGGCAGCGTCTCCACGCCATTTTTAAATCCTTTTTGATAGACCAAATTGCCTGCTGAGAGAAAGCAAATGTTAGATGAACAAAATGAAAATCTGATTCCCTGAGGCAGGCTATTCGCCAAAACAGTGGCTGCTGTTGAATTTGGGCTTTACAGTCCCATACACAAGATAAGTGGAAATGAGTGACTGAGAAAATGTTTTTTGGCTTATAGTCCTATATATAAAGGAAATGGACATTTGAATAAGAAGAAGAAAAATAGAGACTGTTGTTTTAAATGCATGTGATAGCGAGTGGTTAGAGGGTAGCCAGTGGACAGACTATAGGCTGGATCTGGAAAAATCATCTTTTATTTGTATGAGTTAACAGCAAAAAAAATAAAAAATCTCTGTAATTCTATGCAGCTTTAGCAAAACAAAAGTAGCAGTGCAACTTACACTTCAGAGGGGTTCTCTGTTTGTGGAGTCGTTCCCCCCCCCCCCCCCCCACCCCCGAGGCCTGCCTTCTTAACCCAGGCTAAAGGGAACTCCCCTGGAACAGAACCCCTTGCGGTGTTGGTCCTTAAGGAGAACCGGGCCAGATATCTGTGACTGGTCCTTTAAGATGTTTTGGGGGTGTTTCTGATTACTCCCTCACAATGCACAAGTATACATTACAAATCTGAGCGTATGTGATAGAAAACTATGGTGACCGAGAACAATGTGAAATCAACACTTTGCCATAAAATAGGCGTCTGATAGTCTCCTAATTGCTTTCTATAAATATTATAAAGTTCTCTTGGTTGTCAATCCTCATTTATATTTTTTTCAGTGGAATAGGGAAGATTGGGAGGCCTTTGTTTCTACTTTTCTACAAAGCAGTATTCTACATCATATAAAATACAGTCATAGGACAATCCATTCCAAACCATTAAATAAAAATACAATGCCACCAACAAATTAAAACAAACATATAATAAATACAATGAACAGACAAATATCCTCCACAAATTCAGATATGCAACCTAACATGAGCTCCACTACCCCAGGTCTTTCACTTGATCTTTGACTGAGATGCCAGCAAAAAAAAAAAAAAAAAGCTAATAGAAGGTTAGGAATTATTCGGAAAGGAATGGAGAATAGAAACATAGAAATGAAGGCAGAAAAGGATCAAATGGTCCAACCAGTCTGCCCAGCAAGCTTATGGTAGTATCTACCACGCTGTATAGGTCACCCTCATACTTATCAGAGAACATCATAATGCCTCTCCATTGATCCATGGTGCAACTGTACCATAAGCATTGTGTGCAGTTCTGGTCACTCTATCTCAAAAAATGATAGCAGAAAAGGGACAGAGAAAAGCAACAAGAAAATGAGAAAAGAGGTGGAATCACTCCCTTATGAAGAAAGGCTAAACAGAATAGGGCTCTTCAACTTGGAGAAGATATGTTTGAGAGGAGATATGACAGAAGTTTATCAAATCACGTGTAAGGGTGTCACAGATCTTCACGGATCTAGCAGCCAATGGAACAGGGGTTACATGTGAGTAGGATGTAACAGATAAATAGGGAACGATTATTTACCCTTTCAAATAGTAAGACTAGGGGATACTCCATAAAATTACAAGCAGCAAATTTAAAACAAATCAGAGAAAGTAATTTTTTCACTCAATGCACAATCAAGCTGTGGAATTTGTTGCTGAAGGATATTGTCACGGCATCTATCACAGCTAGATTTATAAGGGGTTTGGACAAGTTCCTGGAGGAAAAACTCATAAATCATTATTAGCCAGATAGACTTGGAAAAACCACCTCTTATCCCTGGGTGTGAGCAACAAGGAATGAATCTATTCCTTGGGATCTGCTGGGGACTTCCCAGTCACCCAGATTGGTTACTATCAGAGGCACAATGCTGGGATTGATGGACATTTGGTCTGATCCAACATGGCATATCTTATGTTCTTGTTTTCTTATCAAGATTTATAATAATCGGCACAGTCACCCATGTTAGTGAGGCTGTTGCCTCCACATGCTCATTTATATTTGGGTTTTAACCATGGTCACTCCATACATGTTATCCCAGCCTTCTTGCAAGCTGAATGCAGCTGCATGTTATGGGGGGGTCCCACTCCAGCGTGAACATAAAAGGAATCCAGAAATGGCCAGGGCCCCAACCAACCACAGCTAAGGTTAGCAGGTTTCTTAAGAGGCAGTTCACCATGAGAGCTGCCCAGACACAGTCTCCACCTGATGCCACAGCCGTTCCCTGTGGACTGAAACCAAGGGTGCAGGCTGTGGCCAGGTATTGATAGTTCAGGGGAAGGGCCAGGGTGTGTCGAGGCTTCTGGAGACCTTGATATGGCTGGCAATCTAATGTGAAACAGGAATGTAGAATGGATCAGACATCTGACGTGGATGAGGAATCCAGGCCAGTTGAGCAGCATTCCCATACAAGAAGATCTAAGGATACTGTTGGGCCCGGAAAGCTGAGTTCCTTATATGCAGCCCTCAAACTGGAGACATACCCCAATGTTAGTCCAATCAGAAACTTCCAGGGGCGAAGGTAGTCTCTACCAAGTCAACTACATAATTACTACTGTGGTGTTCTGAAAATCAGCCTGCCTTTTTATATTTCCTTGGAAAAGTTTTCATCTCCTTTCCGAGTATATACATTTGCATATGCTAAAGCAGTGCTCAGCATTAGCAGAATTTGCCTATTACATTCTAATATTAATAAATGAAATGAACATATGTTACAAATAAATACATGACAATCTGCCTGCAGCATAGTATTGCTGCCAACACCACAGGTTAGAGGGCACAGCTGTTTTCAGCCCAATGCCAGCAGACAATTTAATTGATTCAGTTGAAGGGAGTCAACTGGTACGTATATTTTCCAACTGCGTATTCATTCTATGGTGAGATGCTAATTATGCGTCCTTTCCTATGGCTGCAGAAACATAGGAGAATGGGGCCTATGCTTAAAACATTTCTTATTCTTAACAAAGCTATTCTCTTAATCCAAATACTTTGTTGGTTTTCTATTAACACTTTTCATGGACCCACAAGATGCTCTCTCTTTTGCTCCTTAGAAGCAGACCTTATTGTAAATTTGAGAAGATTTCTGCGAGCCTTACTTAGTTTAGTTTACTTATAGAAGAGTCAGGAGCCTATGTACTAATGGGTATTAGCTAAAATGGCCTTGTTTAATGCTCATAATGTGGATGATAGGTAACACCCATGTACTAAGAAGGCCAGTAATGCACATTATTTGCATGTGGATTAGCGTTTATTTTGGTGTCCCCAATACAAATAGGGCCTGATTTTAAAAAGCATTTAATCGAGTAAAACAGGGTTTTACTCGAGTAAATGCACTTTACTTGAGTAAGTGGGCTTTTGAAAATTGCTATAATATATGCCATTGAATTATCCATAGGATTTACTTGTGTAAGTGCACTTTACTCCAGTAAATGGCTTTTGAAAATTGCTATAATAGTAGTTACATTTACATGTGTAACTCCTTTTGAAAATTACCCCCATAATGTACAAGCAAATTAGAAAAAAATCCCCTAATATTTAAATTCACTTTTTAAGTCTTAGCAGCAAGATTTAATGTGGCTTTCCTAATGCAGAAAAATTAACTACACCTCCTGAGGTGTAATTGTAATTAAGTTTCCTTTGTTAGGAGGGGCCACGTTAATGTTTGGCAATGGGCCCGAGCCAGCCTCCTGAAAACTAATTGTGCCTCCAGGCTGGACTGCAACCATAGCAGTGTATCTACCCCTCTGGTTGCCCTTATGCAGATGGACAATTGGATGCTCCCCCACCAAAGTTGTGTATCTCAAATGTACAGATAGTACTCATCTGAGTACTTGCATTATGTTAAAAAGAGCTTCCTTCTGGCATTTGCAAGATGAGGCAACATATCATGTGGTACCTGGAAGTTTCTGGTAATCAGGCTAGTGACGCCCAATACAATTGGGACTGCTTTCATATCTTTCTGCAGTATTTTCTTGGTCTCTGATTGCATCGTTTGAAACTTGACAATCTTCTCTCTTTCCGTATGTTGTACAGAATATTCAGTCAAAATGACTGACCTGTTAGCAATGCTATTCTTGCATTTTTCTCCTTTACCACAATGTCCAGTATTCTTGCATCAAGCTTTTTATTAGTTGGAATGGGAATATCCCAGGTGATCACAAAGTCTTCATAATCTAACTTTATCTCAGGTTAACATCCCAGTGCTTTTCTGGCGCAGTGACATTGTAATGCTTACATAGTTTATAGTGGATGAGCTGTGCCACCAGGTCTTCTGACAATCAGTACGTCGCATTCAGTGTCAAAATGTGCGGCCATTTCCAGTTCTGTTTTTCAGAATCTGCATTTATTTCTTTTACCATTTTTTCTATGCAGGCTATGTATCATATTGTTCATACTCCATTGTCCTGTGCTGCAATTATCAATTTTGCATCTTTAGGTTTAAATTCACCTTTCCTTAGCCATTGCTGTGTCGGGTTTTGCTTCACATTAGGTGCCAGGGCTAGCTCTCTGTATTCCATCTCTGTATTTGTGCTTTTGCCAACTGTTTTTCCTTGTTTAGCAAATCCTGTTGCTTCTTTCTCCTTGCTTGCTGATAGTCTCACTCATTCCTTCTACTCATTGAAAGAAGTCTCTTGAAATGTACAATCTAAGCATATACTTATAGACTCCTTGGTGGGCATGGAAGAGTTTTCTTCTTCTTGCATCCAACTGTTTGAGATCTTTAGTGGGCCAGATTACAACTCCAGAACTGTAGGAGAGTGCTGGGATTACAAATTGATTGAGAGCTTGTATCTTATTCCATGCCGTTAAAGTACTTTTCAATATCACGTTCAGTTTCATGTAATATTCGTTGCTGATCTTTTCGCTCAGTAAATTATGCCGGATTGTTGTACCTTTTTCTATTCCTGGTTATTTATACACATCTTCCTGCTCAAGTTCTTTTATGTCTTCAGCGATAAAGATGGCTTTCATTTTGTCTAATTTTCCTTGATGGAATGTTGCCTTAGAACATTTATCAAGCTGAATCTCATCTTGATGTCACATGAGATGCTCTTCACAGGAACTGTAAAGCTTCAAATCATCTTCAAATAGTAGATGCAATGTTTTCTGTGGGTCATTAGTGTCTCTAGGGCTAAGGCTAAATCCGTAGCCCACGGTGTTAATAAGAGTACCCAGTGGATTTAGTGCCAGACAAGCAAGAGTAATGACAGGGAATCTCCCTGAAATATTCTTCACTGGATCTTGATGGATCTTGATGCTAGGAATGATATATTGTCCATCTTCATAATTCAAATGGAGGGTAGTCTGCCCCATTTTCATGGAAAACTCTGAACATTTCAAGGCAATTTATTATGCATGAGTATGGGATGCTATCAAAAACTTTTCTATAGTCAATCCATAATTAATGTATCAACCACTTTTCAATTCCATATATACTACTCTTTTGTTGCTCTTCTTTTCTGTGATCATGACGTTATTAAACTCTAAACTGTGACCAGCTTGCAGATTGCAGACAGGCACTTTGGGGGGTAGTTTTGGGGATAATGCTGTGTTCTTCCTGTTATTCGCCATTTTGGTGTTAGTCCCAGCTGTCTGATCAATTGATAATGCCTCCAAATGGGTTAGTTTTGTGCATGCCTTGACAGGAACGCACCTGACTCATAAACAAAAGAATGATGAGCCTGATCTCAGTCTTTCAAATTTACTGATAACGTCCTTCTTAATACTTGCATTGTGCCAAATAGAGCTTCCTTCTGGATGTTATATTTAGATGTCCTGGGTGTCCTTTTTAATCAGGCCCCTTGCATCTAATACAATTGGAATGATTTCTGTTATGTTTCTGCCACATTGTCTTGGACGCTGATTGTATCATTTACCACTTGAGGATCTTCTCTTTCTCTCTATGAGCCACGGAAGTGTCTCTTGGTACTGACACTTCTATCAGTAATGCTGTTCTTATGCTTTTCTCCTTTACAACAATATCTGGTTTTCTTGCGTTGAGCTTTTTATCTGTTGGAATGGGAATGTCCCAGGTAATCACAGCTTCTTCATTCTCTACAACTCTCTCAGGGTCGTGATCCCATTGCTTTTCCCTTACAGTGATGTTATAGTGTTTACACAATTTCCAGTGGATGAGCTGTGTCACTTTATTATGCCTTTCTGCATACAGGCTTTCTAACATCAACCACTTGACATCTAGCAATGGGGTATGTAATCGTTTTCTCTTTCTGTTTTACATAATCTGTATTTATCTGTTTTGCTGTTTTGTTTTTTTTTTCTATAATGGTTGTAAATCAACTTCTTCATCATCCACTATCCTGTTCTGCAATTATCAATCTCTCCTCTTCAGGATTAAGCTCACCTCTCCTTAGCCATTCCTGAGTCAGGTTTTGATCCACATGAAACAAATCTCTGTATTTTTCACTATATTTATGCCTTTACTAATTGATTTTTTCCTTCTTTGCTAGTTGGATTCTTAAAAGGTTTTTTTTCCTCTTGTTTTGTAAATTCCCCTCATGTGCTGGTAGATTCTCACTCATTCCTTTCATTCACTGAAATGAGTCTCCAAGCTTACGGATGGAGACCAATTTTAGCTGTTTACTTTCGTACTTTAGCAAATTTTCAGTATTAGGATCCATTGATGCTGTTAGGCATGCTCAAAGGCCTATAACAGCAGTTCTATATGTTTAATCTATTTCTATAAGGCCCATACCACCTTCAGTTTTTGGAATGTATGATCTCGGCATTAGAGATGTGCATAGTTTTTTGTGTTCGTGTCGTTCTTCGTTTTTCGGCCGCCATGGAAAATGTCGTTTTTTTTCGGTTCGGGTCTTTTTTTTCGCGAAAAATCGATTTTTAGTTAGTGCGCGCTAACTCCCAGTTAGTGCGTGCTAACTCCCCGTTAGTGCGCGCTAACTCCTGTTAGCGCGCACTAACAAAAACCGTTAGATTTTGTTAGTTTTTGTTACTTTTTGTTAGTTTTTGTTAGTGCGCACTAACAGGACTTAGCGCGCACTAACGGGGAGTTAGCGCGCACTGACTCCCGTTAGTGCGCACTAATCGGAAAAATGAATTTTTGCGAAAAAACAGGAAAATCCTGATTTTTTTCGGGCTCCCTGAAACATGCCGAATTGGACAATTTCGTTGCAATTTTCCAATTCAGCAAAAACGAATGCACATCTCTACTCGGCATACATTGGTTTTTATGGATTACTTGATGAGGGAGTTTTCTTATTTTTACATCCCAACTGTTTAAGATCCTAATCAGGCTAGTGTATGATTCCAAAGCTATAGGAGAGTGCAGAAATGGCAAGCTGATCGATATTTTGTGTGGTTAAAGCACTTTTCAGCCTCCTATAGTTTTCCTTACTGGTCTTTCCTCTCAGTAACTTGGGCTGAATTATTGCACCTACATTCACCCCCAGATATTTGTATATGCCTTCCTGCCCAAGTTCTTTTATGCCACAGTCCTCAGTCAGCGAGATGCTTTCACTTTTTTTCCTAATTTCCCTTAATGGAAAGTCACTTTCTCACATTTATCAAGGCCCAAATGTCATTCTGATGTCATCTGAGAAATTTCATTCCTCTGAGCCACTAAATGACAATCATAAGAGCCATAGAGTTTCACGTCTTCTACAAACAGTAGGTGTTGATGCCTTTGGATCATTAGGGTCTCTGGAATTATAGCAAAAGCTATAGCCCAAAAAGAGTTAATAAGAGTGCCAGGCAAAGCAAGAGTGGTGAAAAAGGAACCTCCCTGAAATATTCCTTGCTAGATTTAGATATTAGGAATGACATATTGCCCAGCTTCATAATTCAGATGAAGTGTAGTCTGCCCCATTTTCATGGTAACCTTGACATACTCAATCTAGAATTCACTGTTTTTATTCAAGGCAATTTATTATGCAAGCATGGGGGATAGGATGGCTCTGGTTTCCCTTCTGCCAGAAAGGTGTCAAATTCAAAATGGTGAGCCAGCTGACCTCAAATTATACACTGAATCACATGTGCTTTTAGGGGGGGGGGGGGCCTGGTTCAGAGACTCAGTCTTGCTATCAGGAGGGTGTAGACTTGGATGCCCAAATCTGATATGGGTGGTAGGAAAGTCTGAAAACCCAATCTTATTTTTGGGAGGGTTGGAGGGGACCCAGTCCAGAAATTTTGTCATTGGGTGCCTGGGAGGGAGACCTGGAGGCCCTTTCATGTTTTGAAGGGGAAAATGAGAGCCCCCCTCATTGGCAGCCTCCCTTCTCCCCATAGCAGATCTCCTGCAGTCATATTTCTCAGGGATGGTTACCGCAGGCTACATAGGACAACTCAGACTGCAATGTCATTACACTGGCCGCACTGTCACTAAGTTAACCGGATAAGTAGCACTGCCCCAATCCAACCACTGCCCACCCACAACTTATCTGACTATCTATTTAGTTCGATAAATGACTTATCAAGTTACGTGGTGGCCACTAAACACAACCAACTATTCAGCATCCTCCACTTAGCCAAATAAGTCGCTACTTATCCTGCTAAGTAGCTTTGAATATCGAGCTCTAGAATTTTACTTTCCATGTTTTCAGTTTAGCAAATAAGAACATAAGAACATGCCATACTGGGTCAGACCAAGGGTCCATCAAGCCCAGCATCCTGTTTCCAACAGTGGCCAATCCAGGCCCTAAGAACCTGGCAAGTACCCAAAAAGTAAGCCTATTTCATGTTACCGTTGCTAGTAATAGCAGTGGCTATTTTCTAAGTCAACTTAATTAATAGCGGAGAAGTCCATTATCCAATCCTTTTTTTAAACACAGCTACACTAACTGCACTAACCACATCCTCTGGCAACAAATTCCAGAGTTTAATTGTGCGTTGAGTGAAGAAGAACTTTCTCCGATTAGTTTTAAATGTGCCACATGCTAACATCATGGAGTGCCCCCTAGTCCTTCTATTATCCGAAAGAGTAAATAACCGATTCACATCTACCCATTCTAGACCTCTCATGATTTTAAACACCTCTATCATATCCCCCCTCAGTCGTCTCTTCTCCAAGCTGAAAAGTGCTAACCTCTTTAGTCTTTCCTCATAGGGGAGCTGATCTTCAGAGCAGTGTTTTGTGCAATTTCATGTTCTATTGATAAGGTAGCTATTAGCCCAACAAGTCTTTCTTGCGTCATTGACGAAAGAATGCAAGTTTTGATCAACATTAGCTTGGAAAAGATGAATTCACCAGTAGTCAGATAATCATAACAGAGGCTCCTTTATAGGTCCTTGCTACTCTTCCCCTCGATGTACCATTCCCAGATCCTCTCCCTCCTACCCTTCCCTGTCTATCTCTGTAGCTCATTCTTCATCTTTCATCTCACATCTTAATTCTAACGGCGGCAAGAAAAATCAGTACAGGTCCTGACTGTGAGCCAGCACTCACTGACAGGAACTGCAGTGGCCCTGGCCTTCTCATGGACTTCCTTGATAATAGGAGGCCCTGGTGGAGCAGGCAGTAACACGACAGGGCCTGTAAATATGTATTGGATCACAGGCACCACCCTGTGTTTTTCTTCCTATTGCCCCAATGCCTTAAGATCTCTGCTGCTGGTAGGCCAGGACTGGATGTTCTTAGTTTGACTTTGGGCTGACACCAAGCCCATGGGATCCCAGATTATTGCCCTGGTTATCCCTCTTCCCCCCCAACTCTCTACCTAACAACAGTAAACCTGTTTCAAACGTAGACGAGTTTGGAACAATAAATGCTAGAATACAGTGCAATTAGGTTGTAGTATTCAATGTGTTACCCTCGAACATGGAATCCCCATCTCTTTGTCTTCCTCCCATCCCCACCCCCATAGACACTACCAAATCTGGCCCATGAAACTGATAGTCATGTAGAGACTGTGATAAGTCAATGACAATAATGTATTTACGTAGATCCAGACCTTTCATTTCCAGCTGCTGAAACCTGTTTGTTCATTCAATTTTTTGACACCCTCCCCTATACACAAACACACACACACAAATGTTCCTTTCCTAGCAACTGCCTAGTTTGCCCAGTGGTTAAACTGGCCCTGAGTAAGATGCATGTGTTTATGTGTCTGTCAACTGGATAAAGGGGTTGCAAATATCTGTGACTTGCATGTTCCAAGCATCACCTTCCCTGAGTTATCACAAGACTCCACACCACCAGTCCTGACTTTACCTCACTGACTTCATGGCCTTCTAATCCTGCTTTTCTTAGAGAAAGCTGAACAAGAATGAAGTGGGGTAAAACCAGTCCTTGGTAACAGGGAATCTTCTAGTAACTATTCTCATCATAGAGGTCTCTCAATGGATGGTCGACAGTTCACGTAGCACCCTGTGAGCTGCCTTCATGGTTATGCATTCCTTATCAAAGCTTACTTATCTGATGCAGAATATTATTGTATACAGTTCCAGCTGTAGACTAACGGGTGCCCCGTGCGAAGGCTGAAATTACTGATCCCCCTTCCCTCCCCCCTTGGCAACACCCCGGCACAGCACTTTCTCCTTCAGCAGTGGCAGCAGCTTCTGCACAGTATATCCATTCCCTCCACATACACACACACCCCTCCCTTGTGCCCAGCACCAGTATCAGCCCACAGCGCCCAGCATCCTTTTCTCTCTTTCCCCCTTTATTGACCAGCAGGATCCCCCTGTTTTCTCCCCTCCCCTCCTCCTCCCCCTCCCCACAGGCTGATCCTGAGTGCACCAAGACAAGACAGAAACCCTCCTTCCGCCTGCATAGTGTTCCTGAGTCTCCTGCTTGCAGACATCATAGGGAAGTGTGTGTGTGGGGGGGGGGGGGGTACCAGCAGCAGCTCCATGAGCATGACACCCTATGCAGCCACACTGGTTGCACACGCCAAAAATCCGGCCCTAGTTGTATGCGTTTGTTGAAACCTTGGGAGTTACCTATTCTGATTTCAACCCGGCCATTGTCTATGCAAAGCCAACATGACATTATGAGCCCCCCCCCCCCCCCCCCCCCCGAAGACTATAGCATTACTTTTGCCTTGCTGCTAAGTCATGCTCCCTTTCACAGGGCTCCAGGCAGCGTCACTCCAGCAAAAGGTGGCAAAGAGAAAGAAGATTATAAATATAAAACAGTTATAGATTTCCACTTCTCACCTGACCACCAGATGATGATGAGTCCCCACTAGTACATATATATTTTTTCACACTGCTTCTTAGAGCATCAGAATTAAGTGTGGATGAAGTACTTTGGTTGCTATGGAAACAATCGTTGTGGCGTGGAGTTCAGGGCAGGCATTAGGTTTCGGCGTGTGATAGATGTTTGTTGATTTTTCTCATGCGTGCGACTTTTCTGATCCCTCCATCCGCTGGGAGCTTTCCGATTTCAGGATGCTGGAGATAAAATAGAAAGAAAGAAAGCCCTAGCCTGAGAAAGGCAGACTTTAATACCTTGCATTCCTCTCTGGCTTAACCCCACTCCATACAAGCCCGCCCTAGATTACCTCATTTCTCAAGGGTTTGTGGCATTTTGCAATATTGTGTATACAGAGATAATACACAACCGTTTTCCCCTTAAATAAAGATTTCACTTCCAGTGACCATCAGGGACAAATTTTGCAGTATATACAAGTTTCCTACTTGATCATAAAGCATTCAGATAACTCCCTTATGTCACAGACAACCAAAATATAGTCTGTTTAGCACTCATATGGCTAGCATTTTGTTTACAAAGAAGTTAAACGGACGCCTCATATATTTGTTCCCAGTTGTGTGGGTTTGACTGTCGTCGTCAGTGAAAGTATGATGTCATTGCCCAAGGTAAAAACAGTTGATTGGTTGTAACATCCATCACATCTGATTGGCCAGATGTATAAGTGTGTGTGTGTATTTCCTCCCACGAGAAGAGACACATGCTCCTAAGAGGTAGAATTAGCACAAGTTGAAACACGTAAGGAGTAGTTGCCGAGCGTCAAACCTTCACTACTGTCCATTGGCGCATCTTTCATGTGCATCCATAATTAAATCAGCTTAAACAAACATTTTATATAAAAGGCCCTAAGCAACTGATTCTCTAGGGTTCCCATTCTGACTTCCATTCTGATTCCCTGATTCTCATTCCGTCTGGGTGGGAAAGTTCGTTGATGGATTAGACCCTTAGTGCCAGTAGGAAAAGTCCTTAGCAGATCGGGTTCCGTGCGTACTAAAATAAAACAGAATACACGATCAGAGCAAATTCTGGTTCCCCCTACAACTAAAGACTCTTCAGAGAAAGTTCATTGCCAATATCACATGACTAGAACATCTTATCTCCTCCTTTCTACCTATGGTGTTTCCCATTTGCCCCTCTTTCGCTCTGTGTTTCTGGAATCAAACCGAGAGTTTTCCCTGTTTTGTTATGAATCTGAAATGCAGTCAGAGTCTGGGCATTGCATTTTACCATGTCAACCCCTCAGTTCCCACGGTGCGCTGGGGAGAAGACCTTTTTCATTTTTGTTTTTCATCTTAGTATTTTCTGGCTCTGTGCTACCTTCTAAGGAAGCCAACGAGCTTCTGCAACTCCAGAAGCATCTGAGCAAGCTTCTCGGGCTGAGAAGTGGGGCCGGGAGAGCACAGCGGTTTCTGATTTTTAACAAAGCCATTTAATTCTCAATAGCAGGGCAATTTTTCAAAGCTAAATTACAAACGGTGTGGAAAGGGCCTGAGATCCCTCTAGGGAGAGCTGAAATATTTATATTCTGTGCTCAAACAATGCACGGCTAGTTAGGATGTTTGCCTTAGTGATGAAGGCTTGATGTGTGCAGCGGTAAAGCTCATTAATTGTATTCCAACGGGATTAATTATTGCAAGAACAAGAAGGGGGTCTCTCTGTCATCTCTCCAATCTCCCTTCCTCTCATTTTAAATATCTCAGGGAGCCCAGGCAGCTATCGGCAGCTTGAAGCACTTTACTTTAGCCATTTTTATTCTTTTTTTCAGTTGGGAAAGGTGGAGCAGAGTCAGGAAGCAAGACTGCAGGCTGCGTGGCACCGGCTGCAGCTCTGGCTCTGCCTGCATCACCGCTCAGGATCTCAGAAATTAACTTTTCTTTTATTTATTCCATAATCAATGGTGGCTGGAAGCTGCCACACGGCTAGAAAACAAGGAGAGATTCAGATCCGCGGTTGCAACAGCCACAGAATCCCTGAGGAGTGCCAGGTGCTCTTATAATACATTCAGCACTTAACCTACATGCAAATGCATATAACATTTCTCAAATTGGATTGCACAGATCTCAAAATTAGCCCTTTGGGTCTTTACTTTGATTTTGAAACTCAGCAACTGCAGAGCCCTATAGCTGCTATTATGAAAAAATACTGGCACTTTCAAATAGAGTGGCCAGGAGTCTGACTTTGTGCTGGATATTCCTTCAGCCCTGGATTTGACAATAGGCACCCATTATGTCTAGCCTAGCGCGGGTGTGTGTGTGTGTGTGTGTGTAAGAACCAAAAGTGCCTAATGGTAGCAAGATCCTAAATCCGATCCCTGCATTCCTCCTGTCTGGACCCTTGCCCAGGAGTCTGACCCCCTCACCTTCTGCCTAGCAAAAAATAAAAATTCTCAGGGAACTGTGAAGAGCTCTGCAATGCTTAGGCCAACCTCCTCTTGCCTCATCGCTACCACCACCACAACCTGATGCTGACCTCCAGTGATGTCACCACCTAGCTGGCCCAGACATCAGCTGAATCTTGCCTCCACTCCCCTACACAGGGCCGGGCCATGCAAGGGTATTATTTATTTATTTATTTAAAGAATTTATATACCGGGGTTCCTGTATAGTATACATATCACCCCGGTTTACAAGGAACCAAAACTATCGCTAAGGAACCGTAACTATCGCTTCATTTAGCGGTTTACATTGAACATTGAACATTTAGCGGTTTACATTGAACATAGTTAATTTGAGAAAACATAATAAAACATAAATAAACATAAATAAACATAAATAAACATAAAATAGTTAATTTGAGAAAAAGTATATAATATGGTTAACCAGTTAATAACTAAAAAGCAGGTTAGGCACCTTGGCGAACCTTCTGCCTTGTACCCGCCCCCTCCCCTTCCCCCACCCCCAGTCCAGGCCCCACCCTCATTCACTCAGACAGGCCCCCCCCTCAAACACTTAAATTCCTAGTCTCATTCACACATGCACCCTTAAACAGGCTCCCTCCCTCTCTCTCACTAACACCATTGCTCTCTCGTATACATACAATCCCTCTCACTCACACACACACACACAAAGGTGCCACTAGTGGCCCACCGAGACTCTGCTTCAGTCGGCCATGAGCAGGATGGGCATTGCTCGTGGCCCACTGAGTGTCTGCATTTTCCGGCCGTGAGCAGGATGGGTGCTGCTCACAGCCCGCCGAGTCGGCTGTAAGAGGGATGGGCTCCGCTCGTGGCCCCATATGACTGCTCTTTGTCTCCTCCTAATGGCTGGCGCCCTAGGCAACTGCCTGGTTTGCCTACTGGGATGCACCGGCCCTGCCCTTACAGTATCTTCCAATGTAGCAACAGCAGTCGCTACACCAGGAGCACACTCCTGCTGCTCTTCCCCCAACAGGCCCAAGGCAATCCACAGTGGGAGTCAGTGAGCAGACCTCCCATCACTCCTGCCCATGCTGTTCTTCTGCCACTGGCCCTTGGCTATTTAGTCAGGCATTTCCTTGAAGACCCAATATATTCTATCCAAGACATTTTTTATTGATTCTATTTGTTATAAATTCACCATTTATCCGTCCCTATTTTACATCTTCTTTCTTTTGCCCCTCCTCCCTATCCCCTTTTTCGTGTAAATCCCAATCAATCTTTTCCCCTTGTTTTTCGTTTTTATCATTTAAGGCACATTTAATCAAATTCGCTATAAGAATTGTCACTAATGATCTCTAAAGGTTCAAATGTTTAATTTGTTACTAGTATTCTATGTAATGCTCGTAAGCACTATTATATTGTTCCATGTTCTTTGTTCCATGTAATGCTACTTGGCAAGTTGAATTGTTTTACTGTAAACCGGTTTGATTTGCATCCAATGCAAGAAGATCGGTATATAAAAAACCAAAAATAAAATAAATAAATAAATAGGCCGCAGCAGCAACACAGGGCTCTCAAGAATCAAGGCAGCCCTTCAAACCTGAGTCATAACAGCCCTGATTTCAACCAGCCATGATGGGTAGCCTTTGCCTTCACCTACTGTACTAGGTGCCTTAACCCTGCTCTATACATGGGCTTAGGCACCAGATATCCTGCCCATTATACCTTCCATCTGTTGCACTAGGAAACGCCCAGACTCCTGGCACTCTAGTATGAGTGCATGCCCTGATTGGAGGTCCCTCCTAATGCAGTTAATTCAAAACAAGATTCATGCCGGGGGATCCTTTTATCTGGACTATTAAGTTATCATGTTTGTGACACATCATACAGATTCAATTAAAGATTCTTTACACAAGATTTCTCTAATAGTGAACAGTCGAATTTGTGGACTTCTCTGAGTGGAATCATAAATGTGAGAGAGTGATAGAAGAGGGGGAATGAATGAGAAAGATTGTAGAAATCATAGTAATAGTAGGAGGGTATGAATAAATCATACAATTTTTGAACTGTAGACGATTGCCGTTCCATCTTCTTCCCTCCAAGCAGCAAGACCTACTGAACCTCAACCATCCCAAATGTTTATCTATTTTGATATTAAAAGCCACCAATGATGGAGATTTAACTAACTACCTAGTCAACTTGTTCCAGTGCTTGATTTATAATTGGAATTGTCTTATCGTGGTATTTTGTAGCATGAACACAACCTTATAGAGGACGTGGTCTCGGCAAAATCTTGTCCATGTATTATTTTATCTTTATAATTAGTGAGTTATATTAAAGACAGAATATGCCTCATCAGCACATGAGTTCCTTTGTAGTTGGAAATAAGATGTTTTGAAGAATAAAATATATAAGGAAAGGTGGGCATGCCTAACAGTCAGATATATTAAGTGAAAATGGCATCTGATGGGGATAGAAACAGATTATGTAAACTATGCTAGGCTCTGTATTCTTGACTTTGATCCTAAACGTTGTAGTGGGGAATTTGGGCAGGTAGAGGTTAGCTGAAGCCTGACTCATTAAATCATGGTAAAAAGATAGGTTTTTAGGCCTTTGTGGAAGGTGCGATAATTCGGTTCATTCCTTAGTTCTAGTGCAATTGAATTCCACAGCAGTGGGATTCCACCAGTGAATGATCTTATTCTGGATATCCCCAGTCATTTCTTTCAGTGGGATATCCTTCAGCTGAGCTTCCTGTCTGGATCTTAGCTGTCTTTCTGGAGCATAGCATGATAGCTGACAAGAGAGAGAGTCTGGACTGGTACCTCTCAACTCCTTGAAGACCAGACTCAGGGCTTTAAAGATATCTTGTAAGCTACCTTAATGGTAGCTGGTACAAGGAGGCATAGGTGCAAGGCCCTGTTCCCGTTTGTGTTGCCCTGAGATTCATCAGAAAGTGGCAGTATTCTGGGCCATCTTGAGTCTGGACAGGGTTTTCTTTAAAATTCCCATGTACACAGTTACAGTAGTCCAGGAAGGATATAATACCACTGCTTGCATGACAATTCTTAGCTTGCTTCAGTGTAGGTAGGGGCACAATTGTTTCACTAAGCACAAGTTCATCCAAACATTAATACTAATATGTAAAAACAAATTAAAAATCAGAACACAGGTCAGCCGGGTGGCTTAGCTAGCAAGTGCTATCTACTGCCATGTGGAAGGTCCCTGCTTCAGTCCCCAAGTTGGGTTTTCCATTCTTCAGACTGACTGTAGCTAAGAATACTGCTTTGGCCTCCCAGGGCAACAGAGTAGTGGTCACCAGGTGGCTGACTTCAGGACCCATGATTACAGGTTGTGGGAAATAACATTGAGGGGAAAATTCCCTTCCTAGCACAACAGTCTTGCTATAGGTGGGCTAGAAATAAATAAATAATGCCCCCCCCCCCCCCCCCAGCTGGAAATACAAACAGCAGGAGGAAACTACCTGGTCAAAAAAATAAAACAAACCAGAACACTGATCCTACCTCCATAAACATTGTTAGCTATGCCTTCTCTACTCCCAAGCCTTCGTTTCCATCCTCATCTCATTATAAACTTACTTACCTCTTTACTGTACAGCCTTATATGCTTTAGGCCTATTATATGCATGTAATGTCATCTTTCCTGCTTCTTTAGTAAATCAGTTAGCAGTTTACCTTACATTATAATACGCAGAAACAGTTCTTTCCTCATTTCTGCACAGTTATTGGAAAGCAATTTGTGAATTATAACAAAAGGTACTTAGCAGAGCATATTAAATGAAGTCAGGGTGGAATCCATTAATTGAACATGGTAGCTGTCTCCTATCAGAAACCTGGGAGTTGCAGAGTCTCTCACCTCCTCTTGGCCTCTGGAAGACCTCCCTGAGGAAGATTTCCTGAATCCCTGCCAGGTTCATCCAGGTCGCTCCTTCCAGCCCACAGTGCTCCATTTGAGATGCCAGCACAAATGATCACAATATAATTCAGAAGGCAGCAGCTATCAAGGTGCACCTCTTTTTATTGTCACCATTGAACTTCCCAACCCAAGTAAAGGTAAAGTTTGTCGATGACGATGAGAACAAGCCCTGAGGAACTTATCAGCAAATAAGGATGGCTTACTTTGGATTGGATACAAAACCAAAATGTTACTAGATGGCATAAATTGTGCACATATTCATGAAATATGTCGTTTCCCCCCCCCCCCCCAAAAAAAAAATTCCCTTGTCATAGTCCTTGTAGACCCCTCACATCTCCTGAAAATGTGGTGTGGATCAGATGTGAAACCAAAAAAGCCATCAGGTACCATAATTGCATGGGTGTATTCATGAAATATATGGATCTGAGAAATTTTACCCCACCATGATCCTCCTGGACCCCCTGATATGTCCAGAAAATTGGGTTCAGATCTGATGCAAAACCAAAAAGTTATTTGAGGACAACAATTGCGTACAACATGCCCTGACAGTGTTTGTGGGGCTAGGACACCTAATAGGAAAGTTATTAGTGGGGGACAGTCTTTCCCGCACACAAATATATATATATATATATATATATATATATATATATATATATACACACATCTCCCTTCCTTTGGAAAGTAGGCTAAAAAATTAAGCCATTACTAGTCTATTTACATACTTTGCATTTGCAGAAGCATTAAGTAATATATCTCCATATGCATTAGAAAAAGCTAGTTTTGGCATGTGGTCACAAACTGCTTAGCGTGTTCTCTAAACCCCCTTAATGCACATGTACAGTCTAGCACATGATCGGTACATAGGCCCCAAAGTCAATTAAGTATGCTATAGCATTAGCCACTGCTGTATGTGAAAGCTTCAGGACAGCAGCAAAGAAAGAATAGACTTAATACCTTCCTCGCTCTATAAGCACTTTCAGTAATCCTGCCCCCACGAGAAACTCTGTCTCTGTCATGTATGAGAAGGAGGGTTTTTGGAAATAATCTGCACTTACCTGAGCAAGAAACACCAAGTACGATAATGCAAGCATCTTAAAAATATGAGGTTCACTGGCATCATGGCAGCGGGGAGTAATTCTTCCTCTGAATACAAGATCATTGCATGATCAATGCAACAGGAATTAGGAAGGAGAAAAGCAGCTGACTGGCCTGGCAGAATAGCACAGAGACATGGAGCTTCACCTTTGAGGCAACTCTTGTCATACTTGGTGGAGATAGTAAGTACTTAAGCTACAAAATGTAAGTAAGTAAGATAGTAAGTAAGTAAGATAAGTAAGAAAGTAAGTAAGATAGTAAGTACTTAAGCTACAAAATGCAGCTGCCCGTATCATCACTGACACGAGATGCCATGAGCACATCACTCCAGCACTTCAGTCATTGCACTGGCTACCTGTGGCTTCCAGGATAGTATATAAATCCATGACACTTATACATAAAGCCGTTCATAACAGAGAAATGCAATGGTTCAATGATCAATTACAATTCAAAACATCTATCCGCCCTACTAGATTCCAACATTTAGCGAAACTGAAGATCCCAGCGCCTAATTTGACCAAACTATCAACTACAAAAGAACGTTATTTCACCATTGCTGGATCCACAATATGGAATACTATGCCCTCTGAATTACGCCAGGAAATTTGCCACAAAAAATTTAAACAAAACCTAAAAACCTGGCTATTCAAAAAAGCCTTCTATCAATAAACTGAGTTCTATTATATACCTTTCAGAATATTTCTACAGACATTTTATATTGATTTTCTTTATGTGATTACAAAGTTATATTTGGTCTTATATTCATACAGTTATTATGTTATATTGTAAAGCTCTATGCTGAATTAATGTTTGAATGTAAACCGAGGTGATGTTTTTTTATGGACCCCGGTATATAAAAATCCTTAAATAAATAAATAAATAAATACTTACAGGCTCACAGCTAACTGGCAACCTATGTGAAATAACTTGGCAGTGATAGTCCATGTTCCAAAGGACATCTGTCCATGTCACTATAGCCAATAAAGACAATGGACATGAAAAATGAATTATCCTTAAGCTTTCAATGTGGACTTGCCAAAACAGGTCAAGGAATATATGTCAAAGTCCATGTGGTAATTTTGGTCTCTGCCCATGCTGTATAATATAGCAGTGTCTTCAGGGATCGGCTGGCTAGTCTGGTTTTCAGGATGCCCTGAATGAAAAGGCATGAGACTGCCTCCGATATATAGATAAACATATCTCATGCCTATTCTTTAAAGATGTCCTGAAAACCAGACTGGCCAGGTTGAGAACCAGTGCTGCAGTGCATAGTCCCTTTTCCCCTCTCAGACAGAGACATTTCCTTCTTTTCCAGGATAGTCAATCAGCCACCTTTCACCCTGCGTCCTGAGTGGCGAAGCTGTGGCCTCTAGGAGACACTAACGCTGCCAGACATTGGCTTTGGACATTTATTTATTTATTTATTGCACCATTTACATCGAGATAAATGAATATAACAAAGGAAATCAAGTGTTAATCAGCACAAACACTGACGCATACATACAAACAAACCTCATGGGGTGATAAATCAAATGTAAGTACATATCAAAAGACTCTAGGAATAAACGTTTAAAGCAGTACTCCTACACCTCTAAACTCCCTTTGTGCCTAAGTCCCTGATGTTTTATCTAAAATAAACATTTCTAGATGTATTGAAACCTTGGTGGGCTACTACACACCAAGTAAATTTTAGGAAAAATGCAGCCCCCAATTGAATTACCCTCTGCTTGAGTGCATGAAAGGATTCCTACGCATTTGCGTCTCCTGCGAGACGTCCTGGAAAACCTGAATGTATTTTCTACAAAACTTTACATCCTAATATTTAAAATATTGCTTGCACACTAAATTTTTATCCATTTCTGCAACAAAAGTTACCAACAAGGTTGCTCTTGTTGTTATGATATCCTGAGAATCTTGTAGAAAATCAGATAGGTTAGGACTATCAATAGAAGCAAATACGTCCGTACGTCCTTCAGAAAAAAATCTCTTTCTTAAATTCTGGTAAATAAAAACATTTGCAGAACATAACTTCCTTGTCATGAGATATTTGCAAATCTACATATAGATATCTTTTAAATAGTTCTATAGCTGATAATAATCTAGATGGGAAAATTTAACAATTCAAGCCTGATTCACTAAGGGGCAGATTTTTAATCTTACGCGCGCGGGGTACATTTGTGCGCGCTACTCGGCACGCACAAATGTACACCCGATTTTATAACATGCGCGCATTGCCGAGTGCATGTTATAAAATCCAGGGTCGGCGTGCACAAGGAGGTGCACACTTGTGCACTTTACACACGCCAAGCCTCTGGTAGGCGTAACTTGCACGCGCCAGCCAGCTGCGGTGTGCCAACCCCCAGCACAACCGCTGTGCCGGAAGACTCGGGACTCCCCCCAGCCCCGCCCCTGGACCGACCCAGGACCCGCCCACTTCCCGCCCCTTTTTCAAAGCTCCGGGACATACGCGTGTCCCGGAGCTTGCTTGCGCCGCTGAGCCTATGCAAAATAGGCTTAGCGTGCACATGGGTAGGTTTTAAAGGGTTACGCGTGTATATTACACGTAACCCTTTGAAAATCTACCCCTAACTATTTTTCCCATAGACACAGAATGGGATAAAAGCCTTAGTGAATCAGGCCCTAAGATTTTTAATGTCTCATAGAATTATCAAAAGATTCCATCTTAGCATAAACCTCAAACAGTCTTTTATATTAGCCATCACAGATGTCTGCAACAATTTAATTGCTTATAGTCTTTGCTTACACCTCAAGAACAGTAATTCTATGATCCAGGTTCGTCAACTTTGTAGATACCCTCAGTAGAAAAGGCACATAACTAAGAGACAGTTTGAAATAGTGAAGTCCTCGAGATCACTCTCCAACTGTCTCTAAGAGAGATATCTGCTGGCTCCGACATTTTGCAAACCATATTATCTCTCTATTCAGAGGAATATCTCAAAGCAGGTGGTACAGGGATTTGCTGACCATTTCCACCCCCTACTACCAATTCCTCTAAGGGGCTAGTACAGTCAGATCTTAAAGACAAAGGGGGTACAACAGATCTTGATGCTAAATTGCTCTCTTTTGTCAATCCTTCAAGAGATTATCCAAGAAGCCTCAGCAGAGTTAATAACTGATATATTCCCTGTTCCTCCCATAGCTGCATATTGTGGTAAAGGAGGCGTACATTAGCCCACACTGAGGGAAATCTCAACTGCTTCCTCCATGGTAAGCTCTTCATTCCTCGCATTAAGACGGTGATGGTCCATTGGACTCAGAGTGAGTGTAGAGGCAGAATGGGTATGGCTTATTTTCCCCTGTCTTTTCTTCACCAGTTCCAGCGAGATATGAAAGAGAAGGGATAAAAAGAGCCAGGAGTGGTACATCCCTTTGGCGCGCAGCTTCAGCACGCTACAGGTCGGCCACTTACATCGTCACTCCAGGTCATCTGCCTCAGGACCTCCGGGTGCCCACCGAACTGCCTGCAGGAGGACATCTAGGGCAGTGGATCTCAGAGCAAGGTCCCCTGGCTTTGGGTATTACAATGCTCTCAGTTTCACTCCAGGGCAAACAATTTTCCACCAAAATATGTCTATAGGAAGAACTAAAAGGTTTTATATGTCTTCAGCTCAGTCTTTGTTGGTATAGTATTGTATGGAAAATGCTATATTTTAAATGGAAAAATATCAGTTGATTGCACAAATGAGACAGCATTCCACCCCTTGTGCAACATGCTCTTACTGCCACTAAATTTAGGCTGAAATCTCACAAATGAGATTCTTAGTTTTCTTGGAAGATCAATTTTGCAGTCACCCGTTCATACCACAGCCTGCGTTATCCTGTCTGAAACATAAATCCACTCACGGTCAAGCAGAATATTCCTTTCTGTTCTCTTACAGTAGGCTGGATCCAATTTCCATTGCATCTAGGCAGGAATTCCAGCTGCCAGTGTTAGGAGCAGGAGTGGGCAGTGACTCCGTTGCTTGCAAGGAGCAAAAGGAATAACTTCCAGTGGCCAAACTTGCCCGAAAAGAAGAAAGCAAAATTGAAGGAATAGAGCAGAGAAAGGAGAAAAGGGAAAGGCAGAGGTAAATCCAATAAATGAATTGATAAAACGAGGGCAAAAACGAAGGCATATAAGATGGGAGAAGGAAGGAGAGCAGTAAATTATGTTTTCCCCAGGTATCTCCCCAGCCATTTATAGCTTCAGCACCACAGCCTCCTCGGAGACTCCAAGCGACATCTTTAATCAACCTCACTGCGATAAATCTCCACCATCAGGGACCTTCACTTACACTTAACAAGACACAGCCCTTAGTGACTCAATTCCCAGTCTTCATCTCTCTCTAAAAGATTCAATTTACGCTCCTCAGGTCGCACTTGCGTTCTTCACCTCCCACGTGTGCTGTCACACACAGAGCATTGGCACACACCACACTTTAAATCACAGCCCAGTGACTCTGCAGGACTCAGGTGCGGGAGAGACAGAAGTCCAAAAAGGAGCAATCAGAAACAGATCCTTTTAAAAAGTGTATGCATGTTTTTTAAAAAATGAACCATAAAAAGTACATATATTTCTCTGCCTGTCTAGCAACCCTGTTTGCACTAATATAGAGGTAACTTGTCACTATGCCTCAAAGGAGAGCAGGGTGCAAAACACTTTGTGGGAGCAGCTTGGGAGCAGGAGTCCAATTCATGAATGCAGATGAAGTACCTGAGATCTGTGATGCACGTGGCAGCTGATTGGTGGACATGGGGGGGGGGGCGGCATCTGCCACTCTGGCAGAGAACCTTTCAGTACTATTAGTTCCACTGTTCGACAGCTCATTCAGGCTGAAGGTTGCCAGCTCACCCCAAGTCGATCAAACAGGTTGGTGAGATCCTGGGTTTGGCCTGTTGCATGCATGGGGCTAGAGTTCTGATTTGTTGCATTGATTTCCCTTTAGCTAATCAGAACTACAATTCCAGTCATGCAATGGGGGAAAAACAGACCAGGTCCAACCTGTTTGCTTCACCTGGGGTGAAGTCACCAAACCCTAGACAGGCCTGTCATGGTCCACAAGTCCAGTTACTCTACAGGAGCACTTTATGTGCTTTTCCACATCATTGTGTGATGCCATCATCAAATATCATTTTTCTTTATGTTCATGTCTCGTTATCAACTGAGATTCCTTTCTAATTTTTTTTATTGCGATGTAAGCCTCAATAAAGTAGTTAGCTGGTTAGTGCCTGTCTCAACAGAAGGCATCCAAAACATGTTTTGTTTGCTTTACACTCTGGGATCTGTAGCTCAGAAGCTGATCAACTACAGGGGCAATGGAACCTTCTGCATGGTATTTCCCCATGATGGGGGCAGTTAGAGAGAGAGGAGTGAAGCTACCTATCTGTGTGTGTGAACGTGTCATATAAAGGCTGGGTATGTGAGACACTATGGGGGAGATGATATGTACATGCTCGACAGAGGCTGCGCATACCCAGGCTAACACTGTTGGCATTCTCCAAGCTCTACATCATGGCCAGCATTCATAAGGACATTGCAGTCCAACAATCTCTAAACAACCCCCAGCACATAAAGAGGTGAATCTAACATAGTAATGATGGCAGATAAAGAACCAAATGGTCCATCCAGTTTGCCCAGCAATTTGCTTATAGTAGTAACTGCTGCTCTGTGCAAGTTGCCCCCATGTTTCTGTTAAGGGTAGTAACTGCCGCTCCATGCAGGTTACCCCCATGTTTCTGTTCAGGGTAGTAGCTGCCGCTCCGTGCAGGTTGCCCCCATGCAGAGATGTTTCATCATCCCTTTCTTCAAGTCTTTAGGAATCCGCAGTGATTGTCCCATGCCCTTTTGAATTCATTAACTGTTTTCTTTAGTCCATCTGCCAATATTTTTTTTTTAATACAATTTTTTAAACATAAGGTACCTCTTATGGATAAGAGCATTCCTAGCACCCATTTGCATTCTGAACTATTCACCTTGTTTCCCTCATCTCTCATGTGAAGCAAATACTGTTCTAGAATAAAAGATACTCCTCCCAGGGCGAGTTAACCCACAGCATGAAATGTGATGATATCCAGCTCTGTGCCCATGGCCAGTTAGCATGAGGGTTGCTGTTTCTGCCTCAGTGGAGTCTTACTCCCTCTTCAGTGACATCTCATGCATTAATGGAGAGGCAGAATTAGTTTACATGGCGCAAAATCAACAATCCAAGCTTGAATCAAGACTTGAATAGCTATGTGTCGGCTTGTCTCCCTCCTGACCGTTTCCTCTACATCCTGCACAATCCTATGCTGTTGCCAGAATCCGCCCCCTGTTCTTCCAGATGATTGATATAAAAAATGAGTAAACCCGGTCATAAAGATGAAGCTTGTGCATCTCTGCTTTACACCACTGGACCCTGAATTGCCAACACTCAGCAATTAGGGGTGTGCACAGTTAGTTTTTTTTTGTTTCTTTTTTTTTTGTTCATTTGTTTTCTTTTGTTTATTTGAAATGAAAAAAAAAAAACCTAACAAAAATATAAAATAAAGAAAAGTGAAAAACAAACTAAAGCATAAAATAATTGTCCAGTCCCTGCCCTACTGCAAAATGAAAAACCTCCGGGGCCCTTCCCTGATTCCCCCCCCCCCCCCCCCGAACCCGCTTAACTCATGAAGTCTTTAAAAATCTTCCCTGTCATTTCTGCCCCATCATTGCAGCCATTTCAAACCGCGCCGGCAGACTGAGCCGGGCACCATTATTACTTTCTTCCACACAAAATGGCACGGCCAGTCTCGGGGCGGCAACGTCTTGTAGGGAGCAAAGTAATGAGGGTGTTGGCCCCGGTCTGCCGGTGCCATTTGAAATGGTGACAGTGGCCGGGCAGAAGCGACCGGGGAATAGCGCCTGACCCACGAAGATTTAAATGAATTTTAAAGACTTCATAGAATCAGAGTCTCAGGAAGGCCGGGGGCATCAGGGAAGGGCATGGGGGGGGTGGGGAGAGAAGGGGATTTTTTTGTGATGAAGCAAGGATTGGACAACTTTTTTTTTTAACTAAAAGAAGGGGAATGAGCAACATTTTATTTGTTTTTCCTTCGTTTGTTTTTAAAACAAAATGTGAAATTTCGTTCAAATTTCCTTTCTTTGTTTCAACAAAAGCAGATTCCACCTTAGCTGTATTCTCTGCAGTCCCTGCATGAGCTCTAATCTGAAATCTCCAAGCCTCTAATACTCACAGTTAGGGGATGTGTGCCCAAATCGGGCTGGCATGCACCAACCAAATTGTAAAAGCTGCCCAGTTGTGTGCACATCTCTAAATATTTCCAAAAGGGGTGGGGCATGGGTGTAGTCTGGGCATGGTCAGGAGAGGTGCACGTCAATTCTTACATGCGTGGGCATGCGTCCAGTACCCCTGCTGCATAATCTTACTTCTGCTAGAGAGGAGATATATGTTGATAAAACTAAAAAATTAGTCATACCTGGGGGGTTTTAAGGGTCTAGGGTAACTGGGGGAGTATAAGCTAGTCAACCAGAGGAGTTTGGAGGACCTAGCTGTTAATGGCATGAACTGGTGGATGAACTGGTGAAACTGGCAATGGCGCGGACGTGCATCCCTTTTTAATATTCCCCGACTTAAGTGGTAGAAGCAGGATTTGTGCGCCTATTTAAAAGTTGGCGCTCATCTGCACACATCCAGGCTACTTTATAATATGCCTAGCATACACCCATGGGCAAGATATAAAATGGCTGTGTGCCAGTATGCGCCCGCGCACTGGTATGAAAGTTACCATCTTATTTCATAATGTTCCATGATATCAGGCGCAAATTTGTGAGTGAAGCCCTTTCACATACTCCCTATGTGCATTATGCTACCTATAATGGTTAGGCCATAGATTGTTACCTTGGACACCATCTGGTCAGCTTTCGCCTCCTTGCATCAAATTATTTCCACTTTGGTTGTTTCTACCTCACAAGTTGACATGAAACTTAAGGCTCAGGAGCTTAACATCTACTCAAGCCCAGAAGATGGTGGAGATTTCAACTCTTCAGTTCAAGCATAAGATTATTTTGATAAAAACTGGAGAATCTGGAGAACTTTAAGAGACATTTAAATTTGAGGTTGCTTAATTTTTCCAAAATGATTAGTTTCTCCATTGGATCTATTTAAGAGGTACTTGGTTGAAATGTAAAAAATATATGAAAATGCTATTCCACCTCTTGGTGTCATGATTCCGCCTGCTGCACAGCCTCCCCACCAGCAGAGGTCATCAGTGAGCCTTGCTCACAGATGATCTATCAGCCACATCCTTGCTGATCACATGACGTGGCAGTTCCAGCTCTACTTAACCCAGCCTGTCCATTCCCTCCTTGCCTCTTTATAAAGTTACTCCAACTCCTTTACCTGGCTATCCTTGTCTTGGTTCCCTGCCTTGCCTTGAGGCCTACATGGGCCTCCTCTTGCCCTCTCTGCTTGCTCGGTTCCCTCCGGGCACCTATATATGTGCATTGATGAGGCCATGCAGACTTTCTTAAAAGTAGTAGTGAATAGCAATGTGATTTTTTTTTTTTTTTATTATTTTATTGGTTGCCAATCCCTCATTAGCTATGAATTAGTTTTCCCTTTGTGGATTATGATATCTATATATTTTTTTCTCCCCTTTGGTGTTTGCTATGTTGTCTGATATTGTATTCAAGGTCATCTTGATGTTATATTTGAAAATTAATAAAAATTAAAGTTAAAAAAATCCCTCTCCCTCTCCCTGATATCCTCAGGCCCACTCAGCTCCTCTTACCCTACTGAGGAATCATCATAAGGCAAGAGTGATCACCTGTCGCTCTTGCTCCATCGATACCACGATTACAAATGGTGCCAGCAGACCAAAGCCGGCACTATTGTTCAGTTATTCCATGCAAAATGGCACTGTCAGGCCCAGACCCAGGCTGGCATCACTTTGTATGGAAGAAATGAGCACTGGTGCCATCTTCATGCTGGCATCATTTCTAAGCATCCCACCCTCATGAAGGAAGAAAAATATGATAAGAGGGTTCGAGGGTGTCGGGCAGGGGGACGGGGCTCTGGGTGGAAGCCTAGAACAGTTTCTTTTGTTCTTCTCCGACAGATACGCATATTCTGTTTTGTTTCTCCTTTCACTTTTTTCCCCTTCATCTTTTGAAATTGTATGTTGTTTTAGGATTTATATATTCATTTTAACTAAATGAAATGAAAGAAACAACAGAGCAAGAAAAAAAAAAATGAAATGGAAAGCAAAATAAAAAAAAAAAAAATCTGAACACACCCATCATGCCTTGCATTTGTCTTTGTTTGTTGTCCATTCTGGACCTGATTTTCAAAGTGACTTAATGCAACTAAAATCAGATGGGGATCAGCGTGCGTAAAAGTATGTACGGAACCCAGTTTTACACATTCTTTTGCACACTCTCGGGCCGATGCAATGTCAGCGCGCATTAAAGGGGCACTCATGATTGCGCGCTCGCTCCCTTAGCGCGTGCCGGTCCTCCTCTCCGGGGCGCCCAATGCTCCGTGCAAATGGGCTGCCGCGGTAAAAAGGAGGCACGAGGGGAAATTGCGTGCCCCTAGCGCCTTCTCGGCAGCGGGTGCCCGGGAGAGGTGGCCGTCAGCTACTTAGGAAAACAGATGCTCAGTTTTAGACCACTCAGGGATGGTAATTTTATAACTCTGTCACTTTGTACCTGCAGACTTTAGCCATCATTTTCCAAGCCAAATTACCGAACGTGCAAACGTTTGCTCTGAAAATGTTGCGAATGCACATAGATTAACTCACACGGCGTCGTCAGAGGATGTAATTTATGTAGGTTAATCTATGTGCATAATTGTTTTTTTACTATCAAAGAGAATGTGCTAAGTTCCAGCTCCAACCCCCCCCCAGAATACTTCTCTGCAGTTTGCATAAAAAAGTTTGCACTTTTCCATGTTAAGCACGGACTTTCACACACACTGAGCTCTAAGCTATTTTATAATAGCCATTTACACACATAACACAAGGTTTCATGTGTGTAAATAGCTTTAAAAATGGCCCCTTGAATTTCATTTTTCCAACTACTCGTGCAAGTTTAGGCCATGACTAATGAAGAAGACATTTTCACTTGGGTCATGTGATATCTTGCATATGGACACCTTTTTTTTTTCTTCTCAAATTAAAACCTTTTCTCTTGCCCTATTCATAAAAACTCATTTTGGAAATAAAATTGCCACATTAGCTCCTGTGACATCAAGGTTAAAACGTTGTCATTCCTTTCAGTTCAGCAGTTATTTAAGTGCAGTCATTTGCTCTATGAAATCATTAGCCAACGTGAAACGTTTGTCTGCTGCCACTGACTACAGTGTAGCGACAGATTACGAGGAAATGACCTCTGTATAGTGCATTAGGCGGCTTATCCTGACCATCGGAGCAGGCCTGCGATGCACAGTCCGTGCGTTCAGAGCGCTGTTACTTTCCTAGTGCACATGAACAGGGCCTCCTCGTCCCTTCAAAGTTCCCACTAGGGCTTTTGGGACACGAGTGGTATAAATATACGTTGTGTTATTTTTCCTTCGCTTTTTTTTTTTCCTTCTTCAGTCTCCCTGCTGTCCTGTCTCTTTCCCTTGCATGACAGAAACTCCTCTGGGGCTCTTCATTAATAATCCTACCTGACAGAGCAAAAAAGATTTTCAGCCCCAAAAACATCTGTGCTTCTCCTTGTTTGCCTGTAAGCTGTACCTCAAGCTTCTCAACGAGTTCTATTCTTGTTGAACCTTGTATGAAGATGGGAGGGGGCTGACAAGTGATTGATACGCCTTATTTAACGCACTCAGTAAGGGACCATATGACACGACAAAAACTTCTGTTTCTTGCAAGTTTCTATGAGCTTCTAGCAGAAAAACGTTTGATTTATTATGTAGCCCCCTGTGTAGGGGGACTCCTGAATAAGACATACTAAAACTGGAGCTAAATCTGAGGCGCTACAGCATTTTTCATTTCTCTCTCTCTCTCTCTCTCCTAGTGCAGGCTCCTCCATCATGTAGTAGGGAGGTGTGGGGGAGTATCATCCCTTGGTCCCCGGGCGTTCGTTAACTGTTCTTTTATAAATGCCATAGAAGAAGCTACACATGGTTTTGGCTTACCAATATAACTTTATTTAAGAAATCGTTGAAAGATTTAAAAAAAATTGGCATTTTCCATCAGGTATTGAAACCTGTAATGCTGTTTTCTTTTTTTTTCCTTATATTTGAACTGAATGTGAAGCTTCCCTGGCTCACTTGAATTGCATGTAATTCTTTCCCATAAGGACTCCCCTTGAAATACTGGGAATCCACAGTTTATCATGGAATTCTCCCCTGTAATCTGTCCTCTAGTACCAAATAGGCACCTTCACCGCAAGCAGCTGATAACAAGTCACTAGGTTGGTGACTCAAGTTCTCCTCTCTCCTTCCAGACTTTAAAATCAGTTGGGTATCCACTTCTCTTTCACTAAGATTAAAAAACACCTACAATATCTGAATCTAATCAGCTTTGATGTGCCATTTTTATTTGATTTGTTTGTTTAATTGGTTTGGTTTATGTGCCAAATTGATTTTTTTTTTTTTTAAATAAGCCTCTGGCAGCCTTAGCTGAGCCTGCTCAAGCTAAAAACTTGACTAAGCGTGAGTGATGGATCCTAGACCTGAACTGGGGCCAGCGCCCTTCCCCTGTATAAAAGTGCCAGTGCCAGGGAGCTCTCTCCTAGCTACCCACTTATCCCCTTCCTGGATCCTGATGGTTAAAGGGCAGGATTCATGCCCAGTCAATCCCATCTAGGTCCCAGCACTTTAAAAATGGTGCCACTCTCCTGACGTCACTTCAATGCCTTCCACCAGTGCAGCCAGCACCATTTTAATGTATGGCCACACATTTCTATATCACCGAACACAAAAGGGAATCACTATAAATCATATGACTCTATTGTTATCATATGAACTATGTAAACAATACTCTATATATTAATTTCATCATACACACAATTATAATATGTTTTACAAATGTTTACAATTTTATTCTGTTGCACTTTTTCCATCATACACAATATATTACTTTACATACAAAATGTCGATGGAGGTGCCCCATACGTGTTGGATGTTGAATAAGACGGCGGCCGGCAGTGCAAATTAATTCTCGCAATAAAATGGTGGTAAATTGGTGTTTTAGTATTTGTTGGAGATGACAATGCTTAGTCCTTTGGCTTGGCAGCGTAAAGACCGTTTTGAGCACCGGGTCAGCCGGTATGCGCATTGGAGTTTAAACATCGAGGGCCCGGTTTGTGGAGTTGTGGTAGATAAGAAGACAATGAGAAAGTGTTTCCGAGTGAGTTTCCGGGCATGCAGTTGATACGTCTGAGTTAAGTGCTCGTTTTTGACAGAAAGGTTTATGGTCAGAGTCAAGAAGTGGTAATAGATTTCCCCTGATGAAGCCTTATCAGGGTGAAACAAGGAACCTTGTCGGGTGAATATCCTTGGAATAAAGGAATTGGAGAAAACGAACTCATGGGATGGAATTCTGACATCAAGGATTAAATACAGATAATCGGGGCGAGCAGTGACGCATTTTATGGGGTTGAGATTTTTATAAGGAATGAATGGTGTTTGAGTGTGGTTATGTGTTATTATTAAGGTAAGGGTTTAGGGTATGTCCGGATAAAAATAAAAAAAAAATAGTTTAAAACAATTGATTGAGGAGTTTGATATGTCTATATTTGTGATATGTACTGTTTTATATCATGTTTTGATGACATTTTGTATGTAAAGTAATATATTGTGTATGAAGGAAAAAGGGCAATAGAATAAAATTGTAAACATTTGTAAAACATATTATAGATTGTTGTATGATGAAATTAATATATATAGAGAGTATTGTTTACATAGTTCATATGATAACAATAGAGTCGTATGATTTACAGTGATTCCCTTTTGTGTTGGGTGATGTGAGTATTGGAGGATCTGATATTTCTCTCGTAGTCATTTGCCAGATTAGGTACACATTTCTATAGCTATACATCACGATAGCTCTGGCCACATTAGAGGAAGTGACATCGCGTCGGCATCGTCCTCCAGTCAGTGAGTAGTGGCTATTCCCAGAGATGATAACTTTAAAACAAGCATGTAGGTGCCCATACATGTGTGTGTTCGTGCAAGCGTACATACGCAGGAATTTTAAATTGTGCAAGCACTTGCGTGTGAACGATTTAAAATATGTCTACCAAGCATATGTGTGCTCCTAATTCTAAGCGGTCACTCGAGCAAACGTAATTCACATATCTTCCTTACAAATTTGCTGGCTTTAACACGCGTAGGAAAGCTGATTTTAAAACATGCTTGCATGAAGGACAGTCCCAGTTTTGCCAATTAGTTCACCAGTTTGCCCAGTCTCTCTCAAAGTCATCCAGCCCCCTCTGGTTCTTTAGTTTGAATTCACTCCTGTTTACCCAGGCTCCCTTTTGGTCTAAAATGAGTTTTCTTCAGACTTAGACCTCATCGAGAAGTAAATATGCATGGCCATCTGATTTAAAATATTGATTTACGCGCGTAAATGTTGGCTCCCTCCTTTTTCCCTCGCATTGGGTTGCTCATTTACGTGCATATATGTGCATAATTGTGCCATTTTAAAATACGAGTCATTCGTGCTTGGCCCAGATATTTACGTATATGGGCCTTTTAATCCTAGCAACTCTTAAAATTCACCCTTAAGTCTACTTGATTAATAACAGTTTATGGACCTTCCTCCAGGAACTTGTCCAAATCTTTTCTAAACCTAGATATCCTACCTGCCTTAACCACATACTCCAGCAATGAATTCCAGAGCTTAATTGTGCATTAAGTGAAAAAGAATTTTCTCCGATTTGTTTTAAATATGCTACTTATTAACTTCATGGTGTGTCCCCTAGTCTTTGTATTTTTTGAAAGAGTAAACAACCAATTTGTATTTACTCATTCTATTCCACACATAATTTTATAGACCTCTATCATATCCCCCCTCAGCCTTCTCTTCTCCAAGCTGAGCACCCCTAACCTCTTTAGCCTTTCCTCATAGGGGTGCCATCCCCTTTATCATTTTGGTTGCCCTTTTCTGTACCTCTTCCAATGCAACTATATCTTTTTTTTAAATGCGGCAACCAGAACTGCACATAGTGGGGTAGATTTTAAAAGTGTTACGCGCATAAGTTATGTGCGTAACCCTTTTAAAAAACCCCTGCGCGCGCCGAGCCTATTTTGCATAGGCTCGGCGGCGCACGCAAGCCCCAGAGCTTCGCTAGGGGGGGCGTGTCGGGGCCGATGTGACATTCGGGGTGTTCCGGAGGGTGTGTCGGGGGGCATAGTGCTGGCCTGGGGGCATTTGGGGGCGTGCCCGAGGCTTCCGAAACAGGTCCCGGGGCCAGGGAATCGCACGCCAGCTACGCCTGCCTAAGGCAGGCGTAACTTTTAAAACACAGGTAGAGGGGGTTTAGATAGGGCCGGGGGGTGGGTAAGGGAGGGGAAGGTGCGGGGGGGTGGAAGGATTTCGGAGCGGCCTTGGAGGGAACGGGCAGCGCGCGCAAGGTGCACAAATGTGCACCCCCTTGCACGCGCCAACCCCGGATTTTATAAGATACAAACGACTACACACGTATCTTATAAAATCCTGCGTATTTTTGTTTGCGCCTGGTGCACGAACAAAAGTACGCACTGGCATAGATTTATAAAATCTACCCCAGTACGCCAGGTGCAGTCATCATAGAGCAATACAGAAGCATTGTGATATTCTCTGTTTTATTCTCCATTCTTTTCCTAAAAATTCATCTTTGCTTTTTTGACCACCGCTGCATACTGACGACTATGATGCCCAGATCCTTTTCCTGGATTGTAACTCAAAATGGAACCTAACATAGTGTGGGCTACTTTTCCCCATATACATATCACTTTGCACTCGTCCACATTAAATTTCAACTGTCATTTGGCTGCCCAGCCTCAAAAGGTCCTGCTGCAGTAATTTTTTATAATCTGCTTGTGATTTAACACCTTGGAATAATTTTGAGTCATCTACAAATTTGATCACCTCACTCATTGTTCCCTTTTCCAGATCATTTATAAATATTTTCTAACACACCAGTCCCAGTATAGATTCCTGTAGCACTCCACTGTTTACCTTTCTCTGCTAAGAAAACTGACCATTTATTCCTACTCTCTGTTTACTGCTTTTTAATCAGTTTCTAATCCACAACAGGGCATTGCTTCCAATCCCGTGACTTTTTAATTTTCTCCGAAGTCTCTCATGGTGCACATTGTCAAATGTCTTCTGAAAATCCAAACACATTATATCCACTGGCTCACCATTACCCACATGTTTATTAACCTCTTCCAAAAAATGTAGCAGATTGGTGAGGCAAGATTTCTTTTGTGTAAATCCATGCTGGCTACGTCCTATTAAACCGTGTCTTTCTGTATGTTCTATACTTTTACTCTTTAGAATAGTTTGCATGATTTTTCCCGGCACTGAAGTCATACTCACCACTCTCTAGTTTCCCGGATCACCACTAGAGGCCTTTTTAAAGATTAAGGTTCTTTGGCTACCCTCCAATGGACAATTGTACTGACTGATTACAAATTACTAGTAATAGATCTGCAATTTCATTTTCGAGTTCCTTCAGAACGCTGGGATATGCACCATCTGACGATTTGCTACTCTTTAATTTGTCACACTGCCTGATTACATCTTCCAGCTTCACCTGATTTGTTTCAGTTCTTCTAAATTATCACCATTGAATACAGTTTCCAGCATGAGCATCTCCCCAACATCCTTTTGAGTAAACACCGAAACAAAGAATTAATTTAGTCTTTCCACGATGGCCTTCTCTTCCCTAAGTATCCCTTTAGCCCCTCACTCACCTACACACTCATGTCTAAAACCTACTGACAATTCAACGGCATATATGGTATGAATTTTCAAAAACCCACATATGCCCATAAAGTACATTTGCACATGTAAAACCCAGTGTAATTTTCAAAAGAATTACCCCTCCCCCCACCCAGACTCAATGACCCAAAGTCTAACCAAAAAAAACAACCCTGAAATGAAAAAATGAACCAAAATAAAGATCTTTTCTGTGCACATCCCGTTGTGGGTGACACGGTTAAGGCCATTTTCAGTGACACAGAGGAAAGTGGGTTGGGGTAGGGCTAGAGTAGACAGGAGGTGGAGCTTGGATGGAGCTTCTCTTCCATTTATTTCTATATAGGGGTAGGGCTTGGGCAAGGAGTGGGCAGGGCTTAGACCAGAAATGAATACTGATTGGTTGATAGCACCTGTCAAATGAGTTTTACAAGAACCCTACTTACATTAATTATACTAGTATATGATAGTTTAAAAATACAGGACTGGATCAAGTAAACCTGATGGAATTAAGTTAATTCACAGGTGTCCCTCACGTCATTATTTTATTGAGATTATGTGCTAAGGATTAGATACCCAAGTGATGCCAGAGCTTCAGAGAAAACTTGTATTGTCTAGTTACACTCTGTGGTTCTGTATTCTACAAATAAAAGTGAAACTATTGTTGACGATGAAGCCAAACATGTACAGTACAGACCGTTAACATGTAATGGATTTTTGAAGAAATCTGTGAGTATTCCCCTGTAGAATTTGAACATCTTCATTAAAAGCAAAGGCGTTAACTGTGCTCCGATGAAGAGGCTGGTAGTGAAGAGAAGGTTCAGGTGGTGGTGAGGCAAAGAATGAAAGAGGGATGAACCAAGGGGGAAAGAACAACAATACTGATGATTTTTGTTCCTCCCCAAACTGGATTATAAATGTATATAGTTACATTGATGTTCCCTAATATAGGTTTTTATTTTCTGAATAGCTGCAAGTGAATCGTCAGCCATGTTTTTCCAGGCCAATATGTCAAATAATAACATAAGCGGACCATTTTCCGACACTTTAAAGGATGACGATCCATACCAGCCAAGGCCAAGACGCCTTCTAAACAAAATGATCAGCTGAAATTGCAATCTGGCGCCTCTGAGAAGTCAGGTTTTTCAACTTATCTAACACTTGACCCTTTTGTGGCTGACCTCTGTCTCAGTGTGCAGGTGAAAAGCAGAGCAGCCCCGGTAATCAATGGCATAAATCTGAACATTTCCAAAATGACCTCGGCTGTGGATGCTTTGGCAAAGCCTGTAGGGGATTATAAGGCAAATGCTGAAAAGCTTGAGGAAAATGTTTCTGTGATAGATGACATAATTTCTCCATTAACAAGACAGATAGGAGATTTACAGCATGAGGTTCAGTGGATAAAAGACAAAATCTGGAGAAATCGAAGCAATGTTCATGTGATTATAGGTAGAAAGTGGCGAGTGTAGAATTGGCTGTTTCTTTTAATGGCTCCCAGAAACACTAAGGGCCTCCAGGCCAAGGCACAGCAGAATAAAATGAAGCCCGCACGTGCTGCACTTTTTAAAACAAGGCTCGCTTCAATCCTGCTGGGGCCCATGCAGCCGCTTCCATTTATGGGACTAACACATTTTACAGGCAGGCCCCCCAAAAAAATGGAGAACATTCTCCCTAAGGACTGTGTTGAACAATCTGTTCCCAAGCCTACTCTGTGGGAGCTCTGTACGGAAAGAAAAGATTTCTTGCCTGTATATGTCAGAAGCAGCAGGGATGTAATTTAAAGTTTGACTTTGATTTATCCTGCAGCACTCAAATCCTTCCAAAGGAAGAAACTCTGCGGCAGAGAAATCTCTACTAACTCCCTTATCGGCTGGTAACTTTAAAACATTTCTTTCAAAGTTATAGTCACTCAGAGGCCACTATTGAGCAGGACATTTAGTGGCCCAAAATTAGCTGGATAACTTGTCCAGCATATTCATTGGGATAAACATCCCGCTGAATATACTTTCTTAAAGTTATCCGGCTACATGTAGCCAGCTTAACTTTAAAACCAGCACACTATGTTTCAATATAGCCAGTTAGGTTTAAAAGTTATCCGGCCTTGTCTGGCCGGATAACTTTCTACTTATCGGGATAAGTTAAGTATCACTAACAGTTTCAGAATTAAAAAAAAAAAAGATATCAATGGGCCCACGGCTCAAAGTATTCCTTCCCCATTATTAAATATAAATTGCTCTGTCAGAGCCAAATGTTACCGACTCCCTTCCCCTACCTTTTCCCGTTGTGATGCAAAAATGTTCACTTTCACAACCCCCCCCCCCCCCCCGCTCCCGCAGGCTGAAATGAGTTTAGATCTCCCCTCCCTCCCCTCCCTCCCCCCCAGATCCCCCATCACACCCCTCCGAGGCCCAAAAGACATCCATGTCAGGAGCGGGGGTCTTCCCTTACCCGCTTCCTGGTGGCTCCCACACAGTATCTGATAGGCTGGATAACTTTAGGCCAGCTCTGCAGCAGACCTGAAAGCTATCTGGCTAACATAGCCGGATCTACCCAATACTGGCCATTTTAACCGGATAATTCAACCCCTCCCCAGAATGCCCCGGAATGCCGCTTTTTAATATGGCTAAATTATAGCCGTGATAACTGCTTATCCAGCTATAATTTAACTGGATAAATGGCTGAATATGCCAAATTTGCTATTTAGATGGATAGCTTAAGTTATCCGTCTAAACGGTTTTTTAATATAGACCTCTGAATGTTTTGCAAATAGCAAACTCCAACAAACAAAATTATGAAGGGAAAAATGGCCAGGTTCTTCAAAATAATTTAAAAATTAATATTTGTAATCACATACTCTACTGCTAGTGTTTCAGTTTATAATAGCCTCACGTCTTATGAGAACTGAAATGTAGCGAGACGTTCAATTTCTTAGCCCCACAGAGGATTCAGATCAAATCTGGACACAAACAGTGAATACATGCAAGGAGAATAATATTTTAACTTTCCAAATTAATGCAATTGCCTAAATGAGACAATAGCAGTGAATGGGGGTCATGTGGCCATATCCAAATTGATTTGTTCATTTAAACACGATGCAAGGTGAATTTGTAACTCTGACATTTCACATTCTTGCTGTTCATCTGTTATTGTAGTTATTTTCTATCTCACTGTTGTTGGCTTTATTTGTTCTGACTTGGTTTACTAATTCAGCCTAGGGCAGAAGGAGTAACAATTTAACCCAAGGTATGACGCTTGCTATTAAGAAGAACAATATTTGGGCAACAAAGGAATAGGATTCAGAGGTGGTCATGATATGGAGGATGAAAAAAATAACAGTTTGGACAATGAAAATGATGACAGTAGGCCCAGATTTAGGCATAGGTAGCATAGGCAATTGCCTAAAGAGCCAAATTCTGAAGGCATCAAATATCCCAGCCAAAGAGAAGCCAGTTACTTCCTGCTCTAGCGCCATGTGCCAGCACGGCTTCAGAGGGGCACCCATAGCCATGGCATTGCCTATGAGTGCCACGATCTTAAATCCAGCTCTGGGTGAAAGTGACGACATTTAAGAGAATCTTGAAATGATGACAGTGTTAATCCCAATGGCCAAGGTGACGATAATAATGGTGTCCTGAGTGGCGATAATGATGAAGATAAGTAATACTATGATAGAGCTGATAGCACAAGTGGTGATGATGCCCAATGAGATTCTGATGATGATGATGCCAATGAAGAAGCCAGAAGACAAAAGAGGAATACTTTTGTGTGACCTCCAAAAGAGCTATTGTCCAAGATAATGCCAGTGCATGCTGCTTGTTACTATGTGTAAGAAACAGATTAAATTATCCCCTTGGGTCCTGTTCGTAGGCTGGCCTCAACTGATTCCACTGAAGAGAGAGAACTAACAGTCTAAGGTAACTAGATGGGAAAGATATGTGCAGGGATGGGATATATATATTGGCCAAATCAAGGATGCATTTGCATGAGGTTTGGGGGGAAACTGTAATCCATGTCACCACTAAAGGATTATTGGTACAAAGCTTGAACTAGATAACCAGAAGGTGAGTTAGCCAAAGGGTGAAGGACAACAAGTTGCGATGAAAACAGGTGCAACCGGCCCCATCAATCACTTCTCTCCATCATGTTGGTGCATGGTGATGGAGTAGGTTCACGTTAGACTAGAAGCCTAGAAAAAAAGCCTGGTCAAAATGGTAATAAAGAATTAACTATATGATGTATTTGACAAAGCATCTCTCCTTTGCAAGCACTCCCAGTTTAATTCAACATAAAACAGACACTTCTATAAAGAATATAATTAGAAATTGCAAATTACTAGTAATTTGCAACCTGTCATTGAGATCATCTATTGTGCCTGAGGACTGGAGGGTGGACGGTGTGATGCCAATCTTTAAGGTTGGCTCTAGGCATTTTCTAGGAAACTATAGATTGATGAGTCTGAGTTCAGTGTCAGGAAAAATCATGGAAACTATTCTAAAGAACAATATCACAGAGCATACCCATTTTGTAAACAGTTGTGATCTTCTTTGGAACGACAGTATATAAAACGCCTCAGAAGCCATATAAATGAAGGTTAACAAGAAAAGAAGATGCAACCCATAGCACTGTACTGAAAAAAAACAATAGTCTTGAATTTCACAGATCAGTCAGGATAGAGGACTTAAAAATTCTGTTTTAGAAATGTAAGACCCTCAGTTCGCCTATATGACAGCCTCTGCCTGGAGAGAGATGTAGTTTTTCAGCATAACAAGTCAATCTTGCAGTTGCTAAAGCTGATTAAATATAGGGTGTAGTAAAAGTAATCAAAACAAGCACAAAAGTGTTCATTATCCACAGATGCAGCATCAACCCCTTCATTTTCATTTCTCTGCAAAAACAAATATTTGATTGTTCCGCTGTCGCTCCATGGGCAAGTCACTTTATTGCCTCAGGTACAAAGTTAGTACCTGATTTACTAAGGCTTTTCTCCCATTCTGGGATAAATACTCAGAGTTAGCTAGATATGTAACTTAGCCAGATATAACATTACCAGCTAAGTTACATAGGATATGCAGTGGCATAGCCATCCCGCTGAATATCCACGTACAATTCGCTATTTAGCCGGATAAGTTATATCTGTCTAAGTTAGACATTCTATGCCAGGTCTAACTTACCTGGTTAACCAGCTAAGAGCAAATATTGCAACTTATCGGTTTCAGTTAACTGGATTAGTAGCGCAGCTACGATCCACCCTCTGCCCACCCACTTACTATCTGGCTAACCAGATAGCCAAATAGGTGACTTATGTAGCTACCTAGCAGCTATTAACTATAAAGCTAGATAGCTGGATAAGTCCTACTTATCCAGCTATCTAGCGCTGAACGCACTTTGAATATCAGCCTTTCAGTGTCTATGGGAAAAATGCTTAGTAAATGAGGCCCTTAGATGGGACACAGAAATACCTATATAATCTGCTTTGAAGTGCTGAAAAAGGAATATAATAAATTAAGGAGGTAATTTTCAAAAGAGTTATCTATGTAAATGTAACATACTATCGTAGCAATGTTCAACAGCCATTTATTTAAGTAACGTGCACTTACACAAGTAAATCCTATGGAAAATTCAATGGCATCTATTGTAGCAATTTTCAAAAGCCCACTTACTCCAGTAAAGTGCATTTACATGTGTAAAACTCAATTTAAACATGAAAAAGCTTTTTAAATTCAGGCCCTTAATGAATGAATGAATAAATATTGTGGCTACACAACTCACCATTTGAACAGCTAAATTCATTCAGCCACCTCCATTGCAGGAGTATTTGGACATCCAGTAAATTATGGGGCAAATTTTAAAACAGTACGCGAGCATGTACTTTTGTTCGCGCACCCGGCGCAAACAAGAGTACGCCGGATTTTAACAGGTACGCGCGTAGCCTTTAAAATCCGGGGGCCGGCGCGCGCAAAGCTGCGCCAAATCGGCAGCCTGTGCGCGCCGAGCCGTGCAGCCTGCCTCCGTTCCCTCCGAGGCCGCTCCAAAATCGGTGCGGCCTCGGAGGGAACATTCTTTTGAGCGCCCCCACCTTCCCTTTCCTTCCCCTAACCCACCCCCCGGCCCTAACTAATCTCCCCCCTACCTTTATTTCAAAAGCTATGCCTGCCCGGGCCGGCTGCCGGCGCGCCATGTTCCGGTCCAGGGGCTGGTCCGGAGGCCACGGCCACGCCCCCTGGAACACCCCCCCCCCGACCGCCCCCGATGATGTGCCGGCCACGGCCACGCCCCCAGAACACCCCCGACACCCCCCCCAGGAAAGCCCCGGGACTTACGCGCTTCCCGGGGCTTGCGCGCACCGCCGAGCCTATGCAACATAGGCTCGGCACGCGCAGGGGGTGGAAGGGGCAGCTTTTTGGGGGTTACGCGCATATCCCTTTGAAAATCTGCCCCTATTTGAACACTGCATCATACTTACCCCCCAAAGATTGTCAAGGACAGCTGATACAAAATTGGACTAAATACTTGAGGGTGAACCGGGCTAACTTTAGTTCCTACTTATCCTGGCTCCTTCCAGGGAGCCTTCCCTTACTCCTTCTGTTTCAACCAATCCAAAGGAAGCACAGAGTGAAGTAGTCACTGGAATATCACTGAAAATGACAAGCTATTAGGCATCAAATTTCAAAGTATAGTCCTCCAGTAGTGCTAGAGTAGAATCCATATCCAACAGTCTACTGAGTGAACTAAGGGACAGGCCAATACATTCCCCCTCTACAGCAAGTACTTAAAATATGAAACAGCATATACACAGTTCAGCACTAGCGCAAAACAGTGATAGAGTATCCTGCCTGGATAGTATTGTCGCCTTCGATTTATAAACCATTTTCATTTCTGCTATGGTCAGCGGTGTTTCTCTTTATTTAAATAATTTGATCCAGTTATCGCTTTATTCCTGTAGTTACTGCTGGGCTACGCTATTTTGTTTCAGCACCCTGTTGCTTAATGGCTCCTATGAATTGCAAAGAAATGTTTTGCAACTTTGTCAACTACTAGTTGTATGTTCTGGAGGCAGAAGGATCCCGGAGGCAGAGCGATGGAGCCAGACGCAGGCAGGAAGTGTTCAGGGAAGGAGGCAGACATCTCAGTGGAGGTGAAGCGGGTAGACGGACCCCTCCACATCAGTTCCCCCTTACAGTGAGCATGTCAAGATGCTCATTCTTTAACATTAAAATCAGAATTTGCTGTTAAGCCAGCTTACAGTATCCCATCCATAATCAAGCGAACTGAGGCGTAGTGAGAGCGGGGCAAAGCCTTAGCCATCGGGGATATAATTAGGTGGTCGCTATTTCTTTCCAAAAAAAAAACATCATAACTGGACTGTCACAAATGTTTAACTTATGTATACGTGAACCTTTTCTAAGGTATATATGGTGTGTGGTTAAAACAAAGATTTTGTTTCATTTTCACTAATGTGCAAACCAGATTTCTCAGTGAGATTCATTACTGATAAAAGTAAATGATTGTTTCTCCATTCATCTGTATCAATAACTAGAAAAGGAAGGCTTGCTGTAATTAGGCAGTCTTCCAAGCAATGGGGCTCCGAATGAAAATAAACAAATCTGTCACTGCTCTGAAAGGGGTCAAAATGTGTCAATTGCACTGGGTTGGATGCAGTCTGCTGTAACATTTTGGTACATTGTAGAATTCTAGAGAGACAACCAAACTCCTCCATGTTACCTTAGAAAAGGTACAGCAGAGGTGCTAAGACTAAGAGTGCAGGCTTCCTGACGTCTTCACATCTGTGCAACCTTTGGCCTCTTTGCGGAGATTTAAAGCAATGATGCTCATTGTGATGGTGGTGGTGAAGCCACTAACTAAGCAGCATAGCGCACAGAACACCAGTCAGCTTTCCAGTGGATCTCACTGCCCCCACACCAATCCCCTGAGTCACTCAGGTTCCAAGGGGATAAACTCAGGAAACCGTGATGGATGTATTTGAATGGCTCCCAGTGGAGGTGATGGAGACAAAACAAGTGGCAGAATTCAAGAAAGCGTGAGGATAAGCACAGAGGATCCCTAGTTATTTATTTTATTTATTTATTTAAGTGTTTTTATATACCGGGATACGTTGGGAACATCATCTCGGTTAATTAGTTAGTTAGTTGAGAAAAGAGTGAAGCCGTTGATCAAATAGGATGAGTGGTATTGCAGCAGGAATGAAATTGGGACTAGAGGGACCTGGTGATCTTTACCTGTTGTCATGTTCTCTGTTTTCATGTTTAATGATGCTGCAACCTGAAAGATTTCAATAATTATAGCATGTGGTGTAGGTTTCCAGATTTCCTATTATATTTTCTGAATGCAGCACCTTCATATTTATATGTCAAACATGCAATATTGTTCCAGATATTTATTTCTAGGAAGGAACTATTCTTCTAGCTATTAAGGGTGCGTTTTAAGGTCAAGGATAATAAAATATCTTTCAGTTTCTTGTTACAGGTAAGTGCGTGCACATAGATTGGACACATGGTAACAGGCACAAAAAGGGGCTGAATTAGCACTAGTTTGAAACCTGTGAGCAGTAGCGCCAATTGTCAAGGCTTCAGCCGTGGCTACTGTCCATTCACCCATCTTTTACACACACTCATAATTAATTCAATCATCTTAAAAACAAAAGAAAAATCTGTGGAGCATGCATAACAAAGCACATTTCCTTACCTCCGTCTTGGATCAGAAATGGCTAGCCAGCATGCAGGCTGAAACGCTTAAGGAGCCTCCTTGGGAAATTTAAATATCAATAGGTGAACAGTTTGTTGATGGGCGTTTTTGTGCAAGGGAGGACTGGGAAGGGAGGCTGAGGGAAAAGCACCCACTTTTAAAAGTAGCTGGGATGCAGCCCTATGGAATGGAGCTAAAATCACAAAACAAAAAAGTACAGCGAGAATCCGTACATTGCCACTGATCCTGCCATAATCCTCATCCTCTTACTATATAACTTTCAAAATTTGTGTAATCCTTATTAGGCTTGTAGACTGTCCAATTTAATTAAAAGTTCTCCACTGACAGCCAAGTGACAATCTCAGCCACAAAGGGGATCCATTTCCTTGCATTTGTAATGAAAGAATCCTTGGTACATTGGCAAATTCTGCCCAACTGTAATTACACAGAAAAGTGTGTACGCATATATTGGACACATGGTAACAGATACAAAAAGGGCCGACTTAGCATCAAATATGTGCTTATTACAGGCAGAAATATCTTTTGTAATTGCAATCGATTTCCAAATAACAATTTGAAATGAAAGCATACATTAGATATCCATAATCCTTCCCTGTATTAGGGGTGTGTATAGACTTTTTTTTGTTGTTGTTTTGCTTTTTGTTTTTGGGGTATAAGGGGTTTGATCCGTTTGTTGTTTTGTAGGGAAGAAATTAACAATAACACCAACCTCGGTCTGCTGGCACCATTTTTAATCACAGTACAGATGGGGCAGCAATGACCAGGGATCACTCCTGCCCACGAAAATTCTTCAATAGGGTAAGAGAAGCTGAGGGGGTGGAAGGATTCGGAAGAGGGCACGGAAGGGATTTTTCCCTTCTCTGACAACATTGGGTTTTTTTATGAAATAAAGGTAAATGAATTACATTTAATTTGTCTTTCGTTTGTATCATTTTTAAAAATGAATTGAAATGATACAAGTTAAAATTCCCCATTCCATTCCAAACAAATGCACTTCCGTCCCCCAGTTCAGAATGTCCTCATACTGTTCTAGAAATATTTAACATAAATGAGGATGTGTGATAAAACTATTGAGTCTGGCTATTTTTACTGTTGTTCAGACTATACCATAAGTGATCAAACTCATCATCTGAGTGAGGGATGCAGACATTGAAACCCCCATAATGACTTACTTCAAAGAATAGCCCATTGCGCAGTTTCCATATAAACCTCCAAGTCCTGTTCCCACATTTTCTACCCCTTCGCAAACATAGATATAACCCCCAAAACATTCAGAGAATGCTAATATCTTATTACAAGTTTTAAATATCTGTAGTACATCTTGCACTAAACGGTTATCAGGTGTTCTGTTATTACAGAGTGCCTCAGCTGAAGCCATTTACATCTTTCAGATCTTGCTAAGTTTAATTTCATCCTTATCTCTTGCAAGGTCATAAACTCTTTCCTTTCAAATACCTGATCCAAGGTCCATAGGCCCTACCTTCGCCACCTGGGCCAATTAATGGAAGAATTGCTCATTTTAAACATTGAGTTGTACCATAAGGGCATTTGGGTAGTCTCTTTGCATTTAATTTTGAATGAATTGGCCAATTTTATAAATGTTGTGCACAGTGAGGTCAATATTCAAAGCCATTTAGATGGCTAACTCACAAGTTATTCATCTAAATGGCAAGTTATCCATCTAACTTCAAGTTATCCATCTAACTCATAAATTATCCATTTAACTCTAGGTTATTCAAGTTATCCATCTAACAAAGTTAGCCATTAAATGTTTATTTTTGAATATTGGCCTCCTTGAAATTAATAAGAAATTGTACTTCACAGTTTTTGTGGGAACCATCCCTCGGAAACGACATAGGGAAGAGGAAATACTGATTCTCTTTCTACCTCAAATCATCAAGGATTACTGCCTTCCTTCCAATTTTTGCAGCCAAGATCCACATCATTACAGATATATGCATGCTGATTCTGAAGACATTTTAGAGATTGCCTTTCTCTTTGCTCATGTAGGATATAGTTTTCCAAATCATTTAAATATGTAAAACCCCAGGGGTCTTAAAACCCCAGGACTGAAAATTACCCCAGGGGTCATATGCATAAAAATTTAGTTACATTCTACTATTGCATGCAGCATCTTCTATGGCTATGCAGCTTATTTCATGTGCTCATCATTCAAGGAAGCTTCCAAACAGAGAATGGGAGAAGACATTTACAGTTATGGCTGCACAATTACAGTTGAGGAGTGAAAATAGCTTCCCCAAGATTACAGTGAGTCAGTGGATAAAGAAGCTTGTACAGCCCCCTGACAGGACACATACAATGAGAGAGTGTTTTGTGTCTGTTTGAGAGCTAAACACCAATCTCTCATGGGTTAACAAAAAATAAATAAATAAATAGAACAAGCAGATGGCATCATGGACCTGGCCAGGGGCAGCTTAAGGCAATCTGCTGACTGAGGCGAAGGATGGAAATGGCGCCCTCACCCCCCCCTCCCCCTCCCATGGCCTGGTGCAGGTGAAATCACTGAGGGTCAGGGCAGGGGGAAGGCAATGGAGGATGAAGTGACTTGCCCAAGGTCACAAGGAATGGCAATAGGATTTGAACCCTGCCTTCCCTTGTTTGCAGCCCACTGCTCTAACCAATCGGTTTTTGGGCCTCTTATCTTTTTGTTCTCAGTCTTTGGCGTCTGCACTAGGGGGCGCAGGAGAAATGTTTAATGGGGCGGCCTTTGGCTTCCATTCCCTATTGCCTGCCTCCCACCCTTCTCCAGGATCTGCCCCCCTGGGGGTGTGAGAGGTTGGTGAATGGTGGGAGTCTTTGTGTGTGTGTGATACACTCTCTCTTGGGGCTGTGTCCTCTGTGTCAACAATAAATGTGTCCTCCTTCTCCTTAGTATCATCCAGGCTCTTGAATTCTCCGCCTGTGATGGCGAAACACAAATATATATTGATTTGCTCAAAAAGAAGCACACGTTTCTTATGGCCATACGATTTAGATGCCCGTAGCAGTGGGCGCCAGATATAAATAAACTGCAGCATTGAAATCAGCACCTCAGCAAAATAACCAAAAGAAACACAACCAAAGCAGACGCTCGCACTGAGCACCCGTCGCAATTGTGGGCGCCCGATGCGATAACCTCTTTTGAGCACCAGAGACGCACATTCTCCCTTTTTTTTTTTTACGCTGCCTCTCATTTCCATATTGTATCAGAGTTGCACAGGGATGTGGCTGTGTTCGTGTTAGGAAACGGGCACCTAAATACGAGCGCCCATTTTCAGCACGCGTCTTATTGCATTTGCGTGTACAAGAGCAAATACCTGTGACCAGGCTGTGATTAAGAGCCCCCTGTCATACATGGATATGTATGTAAGGTGGGGATCTGGTCTCTTACTAGTGAGGAATGAGTCTCCATAGACATACAGCTATGAGGTCAGGAGCTGCAGTGCTGTTCAGGATCTCTCCGTTGGAAGGTGTCTTAAGGTTCAGTGGAATAAAATAAACTCAAGGAAACCAGAAATTTCTCTGCTCCTTCTCCACAGATAGTCCAGGATTTAAGGTCGAAGTCCCTGCAGCTCCAGGAAAGGGAGTGAGAGCTTAGAGGTCAATTTGAAAAACGAGCATGCATGCGCCCATATTCATGCGTGTCGGTGTGCCAGTGAGGATAACTCTAGAATTTTTAATCATGTGTGCACGTCCTAAAATGCACCAACCCACTTGTAGGTATGCTCCTAATTTTAAGAGGTTACTCGAGCACAAATAGCGCGTGCATATCTTCAATAATACTATGTCGGCCTTTACGTCTGTATGTCCACGATTTTTAAAAACATGCTCGCGTGAGGCACATTCCCAGTTTTCAACCAGTTTGTCCAGTTAATAGCGAGGTCTTTCAGACTCCTCTGGTTCTTCATGCTGCCCATTTTACCCGGACCCCTCACCCGGTCCTTTAAACCCTAAAACCTGGGATCTACAGACCTGCTCCTCCTCAGGAGCAGCAGTAAAGTTATGTGGGTATCTAAATTCCGCGTGCGACGGGTTTCGTTTTTAAAATTCGGAGGTACGCACATATGTCTTGGTCCCGCCCTGGAATGCCCATGCCCCGCCCCGTTTCTGCCCCCTTATTCCTCAAGTGTGCGGGGGTACATACCCGTGCATTTTGTGGGCTGCTTAAAATGAGCATTGTTCGTGCGCGGTCCACAGAACACGCGCGTGTGGGCGTTTTTGCGCGAGCAATCCTTTTAAAATCAACCTGCGTGTGCAGCCATGAGGGGCCCTAAGCGGGAATCTTGAAAAGATACCTTTGGAAGGGAACCCTATCCCGGGCTTCTTTCTCTGTTGTGGGGGACTCAGCCGTATCTGTGAATTTGTGGAAAGCGGATGTACCTATTTGGAGACGTGCAAGCTGGAGGGAGTGTGGGTCCCTGCTGCTGGAGAGGTTCTGCATCCAGAAGAGAGGTGGCAGTAATTTCGTCCAAAGTCTAGGCGAAGAGAAAGTCTCAGAAGAGAAATCACTGGCGTGAGAAGGGAAATTGCCCTGCACTTGCCAGAGGAGGAGAAATTGTCAGCTTGATTCAGCTCCCAAAAGGGGGGAGTCCCGAAGCTGGGTGGAGGGGGGGTGGGGCGGAGGTGTCCTGAGAGTCGAGTGATGCCTCTGCTGCTGATTGATGGATTTTTTTGTTTCTGCTATGAATGTTACCCGAAAGACTACTGTCGTCAAATCATTACCGTTCTACAAGGACCTCGGCAACCTTTTATTTTTGGAACAAAGCCAACTTGCTGTGGTGGCTTCGTTCTTTTACTGGAGGTAATGGAAAGGTCCATAGCTCAAAGAGAGGACGCCGAAGCAAAATCTCCGCCCCTGCCGGCAGAACCCAGGAGCCCCTATGGGGGTGCATGGAGGCCCTTCAGCTCCCAGCTATGTCCGTTTGTCTGAGAAGAGTGGAACAGACTTTTTTTTTTCCCCCAAGTGCTCTGCACCCTTCATCAGGCCAGTGCAGAATGATCTAATAATGAGGCTGCCTGCATACAGAAGTAAATTACAGGTTGCATTACAATGGTAGCGGGGCGATGTTTGTTTTCTAAGCTGTGCAGAGCTGTAAAGTAATCTTCTTGCAGTAGGAAAGTAGCTGTGGCTGTTTGCTTTGCTTCCTTTTTTTTTTTTATGGGCCTGAAATAATAAAATGGGAGTACAAAATGGGAGCTAAATTTTAGTTCACATTTTCTTAACTCATGCAGTAACAATTGAGTTAACTCCCTATGCAGTAAGCTGAGATGCGTTGGGACTTTATAAACAAGTGTGTTAACCTGAAAATCTGCCCAAAACATGCTTAGCATGCATAAAATGCAATTTATGTGAATAAAACATGAGTTATCCGGTTAAACTGAGCCCAGATAAGTGGCGGAAATATTCAAAAGTCAGCATTTAAGTGGATAACTCACACGTTATCTGGCTATATGCCATTTACTATGGACCCCACAATATACTGCTCTAAAAAAGTGACTTAACATCAATCACTTAGGCTCGTTTAAATACCTTCACTTTCTTTCTGAATATCAAATGATCCCGTAGATCACTTGAAAGTACACAATATGGGACCTACAAATGAGTTTGCCCTAGCTTGTGTCTCTTGCAATTTATATTCTCTAAAGAAGGGAATCGATAACAAATTTTGCCCCAAAGAATGCAACGAGCAAGCCTATACATACAATTGCACGAGATCAGACAAAAAAAATCTGATCTATCCTTATGAAGGATTTTTAATAACTGTTAGAATTTTGAACTCATTCCTGCATGGGCAGCCAGTGTAATGCCAGTGATTTTGGCCGTGATCCTGTCTCTCGGAGATGTTCCAGTGATCTTCCAGGGCCACAGTATTTTGCACTAACTACTGCATGACTCATAAAAGCACCTTTGGCAAAGCTCGAATACAAAAGTTGCAGCAATCCAATGGGTTAAGCACGAGGGCTTGCACAACTAGTCCAAAAGCAACCTGAGAGATATAAAACTTCAGTTGCCTTTTTATTCTCAGTTTAAAAAGGGCTGTTCTTGCAGCCCTTCTTAATTTGTGGTTTCAAAGTTAACCTGGAATCTGAATAGACCCCCCTAAATCCTGGGTCTCCATTATAATCAGTGGCTTGATGTTATCAACTTTTTAAAAAGAAGGTATATGGTAAAACCAGATAACACGGTCTTCTGCAGATTTAATACAAGCCTGTCGGTATGCATCCAATGATTTATTATCCGCAAACAGTGATTAAATCATTCTTGGAGAGTACACCCATCTGAGTTACATCTTAATACAAATTGGATGGCATCTGTGTTATATACAATAACTAACGTCCAGCGATGCCAAGATGTTGCCTAAAGGCTGGAGGTATATATTACATATCACAGCAGACAGCACTGACCCCCTGCAATACCCTAGATTTTATTAACGTCCAACAGAAACCACTACTACCTAACTTTTTTCTGCACAAAACTGCATGGAAAGTAAAGTCTTCATGCAAAAAAATGTGCCCACAAACCAAGGCAAAACTGCACACAGCCCAGCGCACCTTATTACCCTGGGGCCTTAGTTCATTTACTTCTTCTTAGCAAGCCAGGTGGAAATCAGAATTTGGATGAGTGTCCGAGGATTTGTTCAGACATTTAGGGGGCAATATTTTAAATCCTCAGGTAGCTTACAGGTCGACAGGCACTTTATGCCCAAAGTCCTCCAAGCTTATTTTCAAAAGGGATTGTAGTGAAGTGGTAAAGCACCTCCTACTGGTATCACTTGACAGCTGTTACAGTTTGAGCCAGAACTCTGTAATGGTAGGATCTCATTCCACAGGAATGGGAGGGGAGTCAGAGCTTCAGGTAAGGGGGCTTCATGTTGGGGGTATCGGAGGGGCTTTAGGAGGGGATCTTCCAAGGGGGCTTAAGGATGTGCGGGTCTGATCCTACTCAGAGAGTTATGTGATGTCACTTGAAGGGGGAGGCCCTCTAATGGTCTGACGCTACTCAGTGGAATGTGTGATGCTACTCAGGGAGGTTAGACGGGGGCCTGTTTTAATCCACAGCGTTTGGGGGAGGGAGAGAGGAAATCTGTTTTTCTAACTGTACTTTTCGTTTTAGGCTTGTTAGCCCAGGGAATTGTTAGCATTCAGGCTCATGGTACTGAGAAGAAGTTTTACTGCGTACTTTACAGAAATGTACTGCTTTGCACATTAAGGGACCAATGAACTTAAGCATGTTAATTCTATGGCAGGTGTCCTACATGTTAACTGCCTGCATTATCGATCACAAGTGGTTAATACACGTAAACTAGCTTGCAGCAGTTGACAATGAAATGTATGCTAATGAGGTAATGAGATGCAAAGTAAGCAAAATATCTCATTACCTATTAACGGAGTGAAAATGTTCACGCGTTAAAAATCAGCAAACTACAATGCAGATGCATTAACAGAATAAACTATACCTGAGGGAGATGTAGTTAAGTTTGTGCATTGCTATCCATATGTATGCACGCACCTGTAGTTTACTCATACATGCATACGTACTTACCATCTGCAGAACCTCGCGCCTCCTTTTCATCTCATTAACATTCATCAAAAACTGTGAATAACATTGTTTGCATGTATCAGCGGCTGATGTTAATGCACTTTAGAACACTTAGTGTTATTTTCATGTGCACATGACAGGCACGCTAAAAATGTTTATCATAAATTTATTTCATGGCCCCCCAGTGTAATGCTGTAATCAGACCTTTTTCTCAAAACAGTAAATTACTGGCAGAGCAAGACCGTGAAGAAGAAAAAAAAGAGTATGGAAGGCAGTATCCATGTCAGTGCTGGGCTGTCCAAATCTTTAGCCAAGGTGTCCCCGTTTCATCACTTGAAAATTCACATGACCCCCAAAGGACGACCAAAATAAATTAGCAGGTTTGCAGTCCCCACCCTCTCTCTGTCTCCACCCCCTCCATCAAATTCTACTGGACCTCCTCTCTTAACCTTCTCCCCTCCAGCTGATCAGCTCTTAAATCCTCCAGCTCCTATCAACTCTCCAACCCATCCTGTCTCTCTCGCCCACTTTAGCCCTTTTCATAACCCCCAGTTAATCCCTTCACACCCTCCAGCCATCCCAAATGATCCTCTGTAACCATCTCCATTCCCTTCTCCCCCCATCTACTCTCTATCACCTTCCAGTCTCACCTCCCACTTACCAACCCTTTTCACATTCCCCCAGCAGATCCCCTCTCACTCCCTAACTTCTCTCCTACATCCCCATTGATCTTCTGTCATCCTCCCCCCCACACACACACCCCCACCCCCACTCCCACCCACAGCCAATCCTTCTCCACCTGATCCAACCCTCAAATCCTTCTTGCATCTGTACCCTTCTTTCAAACAACTCCATCTCCAAACATCTCCCTGGCCTGGGTCAGCAGCAATTATTTTCCTTTGGGACCCAAATCAAAAGTGGAGGAAACCTGGTGGGCAGGCTGATGACAGAGGCCACATTTTTCTCTTGGCTAGGTTCAGGAGTGAGCGAGGCCACGAGGAGCAGTGGCGAATCATCATTGACCTGTGCCCGTTCAGCCCTCCCCCCCCCCCTTCCTCTCGTGGCTGGTCCCAAGCCAGTTGGTGATCTGCAAGCAGCAGCTACATTAATAATGAAAATCAGCCGAGGGGGGAGGGAGCCTATGAAGCAGTTCAAACTCCAGCAGCCGGGATCCCCTCCCCACGAAGGGCTTCCTGCTACCACAGAAGCTCATGCAAAGGGCGGGGGCCATGCAGGGTCTGTGAGTGCGTGCTGGCTCACAATCCCCCCCCCCCCCCCACCCTGCCTCCCACTGCTAAAGTGGAATATAAACCAATGGAAAAAAAAAATAATGCTGCTGGCACCTCAAGAAGCGCTGCTATCTGAGGCGCTCATGACACCCAAATGAAATTTTGGTGACCCCCGTTTGGGGTCCCAACCCATAGTTTGGCAGGCCTGGGATTAGTCTGTTCAGTTAGCTGTCTTTTCGGTGGTAATTAGCAATAATTAAACTCCAAGGTTTCCTCTTTCTTCTCCATTCCCTTGTTAGCAGGAACAAGCAGGCAGGGGGCACTGGCAATATCAAACGCAGTCTGGGAATCAGAGCACAGGGCGCGGGTGGGTGGACGGCGCGGACTCCTGAAAAAATTCAGTGAAATATTTCACTTTTTCCCCCAGTGGCATTTAGCACCTTCTGCCTTTTTCATACGTTCTCCCTCCTCCCCCACTCAGCTTTATTACTGATCCCTTATGGGCATTCATTACTATGGTCTTAAATGCTACAATGACAGCCCTGTGAATAAAGATGTACAATTATTGTATCTGGAAATGTCACAAGTCTCTTGTTATCCCAATTTTTTTCTCTAATCAAATCTTGAATATCAGACATACAATAGCTGCCTCTGTTCTAAAGTCGTTCGGCCAGCGTCAGACTGGATCTCTCCCTTGCACTGCGCAGTGAGGAGCCAAAAATCATTCTCATAACCATTACAGTTTTTGTTTATGTATCCATTTGAAATTAATCAGAACCGTAAAAAGCTCATTTTTGGTTTGGTTCAGTTCAAGCAAAAGGAATCCTTATTTCTTCCCAAAATGTTTTGTTGTGGTGGTTGTTTCGGGAAATAGAGCATGCTATCTCTGAATACTGTGTGCAATTTCCCGAAATGAAAACAAAACAAAAGAAATGAAAGAACAAAAGCCTACCCCCACGAAATGAAATAAAATTAAAAGCTGTGGCCTGAGCTCCCCAAGTTTTTGTCGGCATCCTTCCTTCTACTCTACCATGTTGGGTGGATGAGTACTGGTTCCCTCATTTCATGGCCAGCACCCTGCCAGGTGGTGCTCTCCCACTGTTGTGTCCATCACTGTCCAACGTCTCTGCTCCGCCCACCTTACCTCGTTGGCGACTCCCTCCGGGGTTGATGAAAGACTAGCTGCTGCGGAATCTCCAGGCCGTCCTCCTCCGGAGTTCCCAGCCCTGCTCGACTCTGCAAGCCGCCATGTTGATCAGATACCTAAGGGCGCGCACGGCCCGACTGATGTACCGGCGTTGGCGCGAACCTCAGGGGCATCCCCCTGAGATGACGTCATCAGCTCCAGATATTTAAGGTCTCAGTTTTCACTAACAAGACGAGTTAGCAAGGGTTTCGCTACCTCCGGGTATCGTTGCAGATGGGACTCGCTCTCTGCAAACCTAGCTACTCTGCCTCCTCGGACATCACTAGAGGTACCCGCTCCTTGGGGGCCTCGCTCTCTCTTTTTCTTTTCATGTGGCAGTCTGGAACCGGTACTCGCTCCTCGAGGGCCCACCTCCCAGACCAGCTCCTGAATACCATTTCTGCCAAGAAGTCATCGCTGCTTACAACATTAGTGAGTTTCCATCTATCTCTCAGAGCTTTCCCTGGAACCAGGTACTCGCTCCTCGAGGGCCTACTGCATTCCAACTCCTGGGCTGCCTCAAGAGACTATTGTGTGAGTGTTACCATCAAGGACTTGTTCCAGAACTCTGCATATCCTATCTACTCACTTTCTTAGTTTCTCTACAGCTCAGCCACCTTGGGATCGCTGTTCCAATACCTGAGGGACTACAGCCCAGCCGGGTGCTTCCATCTCACTACTGCCACCTTTAACTTGGGAATAATTATAGACCCTGAAATTAATCTGAAACAACACATATCACTAAAAGTAAAGGAAGGTTATACAAAACTCATGGTACTCAGAAAAATTAAACCACTACTAACTCAAAAGGACTTCTGAACAATACTACAGACACTAATTTTCTCCAGCACAGACTACTGCAATGCTCTTATGCTAGGACTACCTAATACGACATTAAGACCACTGCAAATACTTCAGAACACAGCAGCTAGAATACTAACCGGAAAAAGAAGAAGGGGCCATATAACTGAAACCCTAGCAGAGTTACATTGGCTACCAATTGAACACAAAATTAAATACAAAACCCTATGTATCATTCACAAACTAATTTATGATGAGAAATCAGATTGGTTAAACACAGCATTACAGGTACACACTCCACACAGGAACCTCCGATCAGCAAATAAAGCACTCCTAACCATCCCAACAGTTAAAACAGCAAGACTGACACAAGTGAGAGAAAGAGCCCTATCACTAGCAGGACCCATAATCTGGAACACAATGCCTCCAGAGATCAGACTGCAAAGTGATCTAAAGACATTCAAGAAAAGTTTAAAAACATGGCTTTTTAAACAAGCATTTTACAAAGAAACGGGAGAATAGAGAGAAATTATGCAGAAAAAGACAGAAAGGCACCGACACACAGTACTTAGGACTTTACAGTAGATTAGTCCATGAACTCTACACCAAAATAAGCATAACTATAATACTATGTGTGATAAAACTACCCGTGTAAGTACCTTGGTACAATTGCTCATGAACTACTTCACTAAATGACTATGTCTAATGATATATTGTAACCGAACCTTTGATGGCACCTGTTAGAATGTACTATAGTACACTTTTACCTACATTAATTATGTGCCTACATGTAAACCGTTGTGATGGTATTTAATTTAGCAACGGTATAGAAAAGATTTTAAATAAATAAATAATATACTGCTTACTAAGAAGTCTTCATTCCTTATATCATCAGTGAGTTTCTATCTATCTCTCAGAGCTTTCCCTGGAACCAGGTACTCGCTCCTCGAGGGCCTACTGCATTCCAACTCCTGGGCTGCCTCAAGAGACTATTGTGTGAGTGTTACCATCAAGGACTTGTTCCTGAACTCTGCATATCCTATCTACTCACTTTCTTAGTTTCTCTACAGCTCAGCTACCTTGGGATCGCTGTTCCAGTACCTGACGGACTACAGCCCTGCCGGGTGCTTCCATCTCACTACTGCCACCTCTGGTGGTTTAATATATTATCTAATAAAAGAACTAGTGTGTGTCTGTCTCCTACACGAGCTTACCCCGACTAGTATTCCCACCCCCCCCCCACCTTACCCACCACACTCCCACACAAAGTCCTAACACACAAAAAGCCTGCCTATGTGCCTCTGTAATATGATGCTATATTATTTCTCATATAGACAATCCTTTTTTCCTTATGTTAAGGATTCTTGTGATGTTCATTTGTTGTTAACTTAAATCTTCTGTGCTGCTCCTGTGTTCACCCCCTCCCAGTTCTTACTCCTTGTTAACATGTACTTTCAAATCTGCTGTTCAAATGTGAACCGGTATGATGTCCCTACTAATACCAGTATATAAAAGCATTTAAATAAATAAATAAATACACTAAGCCTGACCAGTGATCCCTCTCGGGAGCTCCTCCGAGGGCGTGGTCATCTGCCACTGGTCCAAGGATCCACCCATAACTATTCTAAATAATAACAGATTGCTATCTCCAGCAACTCCGTTAATAACAGATTGCTATATCTCAGCTTTAACAACAGAGCTCTAATAACAGATTGCTAATTCCCAGCTTTAACAACAGAGCTTTAATAACACCCACCACCACCATCCTGCTGCACCCGCTGGGGCCTTTGCTTGAGAGATGCCCTAAGCCGGAAGACACTTTTGGAGGTTTTTGAGCCTTCTGAGAAGTAATCTGGAGATCGTCTATTTTTGGAGACTGGGGAAAGTTTGGCGTATGTTGGAACTGGAGGAGAACTTACCTACTACCTTTACAGGGGGGGGGGGGGAGGCATTTTTGAACCAGGACATTTAAGAGCAGGAGGGTTATTAAGAGGCACCATGGACAAAGAGACAAGGGTATCTTCTATTCGTATTTTCTCATTCTGTCTATGATCTAAGGAGTCCTAGTGTGGATACTCTTCTTTTTTTTTTTTTTTTTTTAAGTTGAAGTAAGCTTTTGTGTTATTTGAACACCAGTCTTGTACTCTGAGCATTTATTCAAGGGATCATTTATTTCTTTTTTATTTTATTTATGTAAGGTTTTTATATACCGGCATTCATGAAGCGATCACATCATGCTGGTTTACAAATAAACAGGGGTGCAATAAATACATCAAAACAGAAATAACGTGTCGAAGAAAGCAGTTACAATTAACAAGGACTATTGAACTGGGATCGGAGGAAATAAAGATAGTTTAGCAGAGACTAAATTATATACAAGGAGAAGAGGTACAGCTGCTGTGTTGGATATGTTGATGGCGAGGTGCATTAATTTTAATCATCAGACCCCCCACCACCACCCCCACTGACTGTGCAACCTGGTTACCCCGCCACAGCACCTTGGGCCCCGGAGGGGTTTCAGTTATATATATATATATATAGACAAGCCAGAGAACCCCCAGCCCCCAGGGCTGGGGGTTCTCTGGCGGGGAGCCAGAGAACCCCCAGCCCCCAGGGCTGGTGCACGTGTGTTAGTCCTGGGATTTTGCTGTAGCCCCTGCATCAGGGACCCTCCACCAGAGAAAGTGGGTTACACTCACTTTTATATTTTTCTCCACTAACTCCATTTTGTTTATTGGGAATGACAACGCGAATCAATCTTCTTCTATCCACTGGGCACCTCCATGAATCCGACTCTCTCTCACCTGGGACCCTCTTTCCTCTCACAGATAGATTCAGGTCTTCACTGCAGTATTGCCTTGTGGACCCCCTACTTTTGTGATTCTTCAAGGATGACGGCGACTTCCATCAGCTACGCCCCCTCCTCTAATTTAAACTCCTTGCAAAGAATGAGCTGAATCAGACTACTGAGGCCCCTCCTTTAATTTATTTATTTTTATTTATTTAAATTCTTTTACTATACCGATACTCAAGACGAGGTCTTATCGTACCGGTTTACAATAGAACAGGGGGAAACCAATTAACAACTATATAGAAGGTAAAGTTACATTAAACAGGGAGCGAAAACATGGGAGTTGGAAGACAGGAAAGATTTTAAACGATAACAACTGGAGAGTGATAAAATGGTCAGTGAAAAACAATAGAGTAGCGAGACATAAACAGATTGATTGAGCTCGGCTGTAGATTTATCTTATAATTGCTCCATGTACAACCCCAGTTCCTTAGTATACTGTATCTATCTACACCAGGATGCTGCTTATAGGACATAGCTTCTCCCACTCCCCGCTCCCACCATGTTCCGATAAGACTTCCGTAAATTCAGTGGCCTTTTCTAGCTTTCTAAGCCCTTTCCCTAAACCCTCGAGCTCCTCCTGTGCTATACTAATTCCATTTCTTCCCTAGATCATCGGGGTACCCACATAGAAATTATTCATTTAGATTCCACCTTTCAGCTACTTAAAAGCAGATTACATCGAGGTACTATGGGTTATGCTAAGTGAACAGCAGTTAAATGGAAGAAAAGTACATTCTGAAATACATCTAGCACAAAGGCTCCAGTACAGTTAATCAAATCATAGAGCAGGCAGAGGCTTTTAGTCAATCAGATCACTCAATTAGGTGAACTTCCAACAAGCCTCTTCAGAAAAGAGCTATCAAACTGGTGCCGTGGAACCACAGTGACCCACTGCCATGTGTAATATCACAGGAAGTCTTGTCAATAATGGTGTGAAGGGACAACAAATGATCTGTTTAAGCATCACATTTGTCTCTTTTCCCATCCCTTCCCAGCTGACCATATTCCATATGTGATGGTCTAGGGTGTTATCTTTCTTTACAGAGTCAGTTTGTGGTATCTGTCACTTGCTGCAAGGCTTCACAAGATGATATGTCTATTCAAAGTTCATTTCCTGTGTGCCTGCTGCAGGCACTGAAGAGTCCCTAATGCACACGAGAGCTGGTTTTTCCTGCAAGATTAACAGATACAAAACATGAGCCACGAGGAAACTCTAAACCGGCATTTGTGCTCACTCGCCGCTCAGAAGATTTTGCATTTCTTTCTCTCTCTCTCTCTCTCTATGGCAATGTAGTAAAGCAGGAGTTCCCAGCCTTTTAGGGTGTGCATCTCTCATCAAGCTGACAACGTCAGGGATCGCCAATCCATTCCCACTAATCTTTCAGTGTCCACCTCCCCTGACCAGCCCATCCCATCAGCCTCTCTCCCCCATTTACCCAGCCCATCTCCTCTAGTCTCTGGGCCTCCCCAGTTCATCCCCACCAGTTCCTTGCTCCCCAGCCTATCCCACCAGTCTCTCTCTCTCTCTCTCATCTCCACCAATTTCCCTCTAAGCCAGTCCATCATCATCACCAGTATCTAATTTCCCCATCAATCCACGCCATCCAGTGTTCACTGTGAGCTGTGCGCATATGAGTACACACACACATGGATCACGAGACAAGCACACACACACAGGAGAAAAGGAAAGGAAAATAGAATGGCATTTCAAAGAGCTTGTTTGTGCAAACGACCCACAAATATTTAGTGACACTGATCCCAACTAGTATATACCCCCCTTTCAACCAGCCCATCCCCACCAATCTTTCTTTCCCCCAGCCGACCCAGTTTGCTGCTGATCCTAATTCCACCCCTAATCCACCAAAACCAGTATCAGGATTTGAACCCACAGCCCTGTGAGCTACAGGCTGGGAACCAGAACTGAGCTACAAAGGCTGTTAGCTCTATAGGGAGTTATAATATTTATACTAGGAAAAGCTAGACATGCCTCTGCAGGAGGTAGATTACACTAGCACTGGGTGAGCCCCACATTGAGACCAACATATCAGGCACTCTCCCAGAAGGCACTGTGGAAGCACTGCCTGTTTGGCCTCTGATCCTGCTACCGTTCCAACCTTATTTATTTAAAAGTGTTTATATACCGCGTTTACAAATGTAATTTAATCAAAATGGTTTACAATATAAAACATACATAATAAAACATGAAATTAAAATTAAAGTATGATATAAAAATATCAACGAAATAAAAGAATAAAATAACAATCCTTACAAAACTAACAACATAATTAAAAGAAAACGAAATCAGACATCATGTGCCTAAGGTACCGCAGTGTTGTAATTTACTGGGTGGGCAGGGAAGAGAAAGGGATGTAACAAGTTAGGGGTAAGAAATATGTGTGATGGATCATAAGTGTATTGTGTCTAGGTTATTTACTCTTTCGGATAGTAGAAAGACTAGGGGGCACTCCATGAAGTTAGCGTGTGGCACATTTAAAACTAATCAGAGAAAGTTCTTTTTTACTCAATGCACAATTAAACTCTGGAATTTGTTGCCAGAGGATGTGGTTAGTGCAGTTAGTATAGCTGTGTTTAAAAAAGGATTGGATAAGTTCTTGGAGGAGAAGTCCATTACCTGTTATTAAGTTCACTTAGAGAATAGCTACTGCCATTAGCAATGGTAACATGGAATAGACTTAGTTTTTGGGTACTTGCCAGGTTCTTATGGCCTGGATTGGCCACTGTTGGAAACAGGATGCTGGGCTTGATGGACCCTTGGTCTGACCCAGTATGGCATTTTCTTGTGTTCTTATGTTTTTAAATGCAAGTTGAAATAAATGAGTTTTTAAAGATTTTTTAAATTGTTGTGTGTTTGGAATATGACGGAGAATGTCTGGGAGAGAATTCCAGAGAATAGGCCCTGCCATGGAAAAAGCTCTTTTTTGAGTGATGCAAGTCTAGGTAAATGGACTGAGGGGATGTCAAGAAGATTTTTTGATACCAATCTTAAATGTCGCATTGGTTTTTTTATACATAATATTGAGCATAACCAGGTTGAGGAGGGATTATATATAAGAGCATGGATTATGGATAATATTTTATACTAAATTCTATATTTTATTGGAAGCCAACGAAGAGAGTAGAAGATTGGGGTTATATGTTTTTTTAAGGGAAGTACCAGAGAGAATACGTGCAGCCGCATTTTGAACCAATTGTAAGGGATGAATAGTAGAATCAGGTAAGCCTAGATAGAGTGCGTTGCAGTAGTCAAGACCAAAAAAGATGAGACACTGAAGGACAGTACGAAAGTCATGATGAAACAGCATGGGACGAAGACGATAGCCTTGCTATCTTCCTGCCTTGGAATCTAATTCCAGTGCTTCTGCTCCATGTCTCTCTCCTGGCTCGTGCACAGCCCCAGGGCTCCATCATCATACCTCGCACCTTTCATCTGGGGCAGCCCTTGATAGCCAAGCCCTGATAGTCGGTGCTGCTGCTGCTGCCAACCTGTGCAAGCTGCTACTGCTGATCAGGCCATGGCCACTGGTGCTACTGGCCTGTACAGGATGCTGCTGGTTCTGCTGCTGCTGTCTGTCCTGATCCCGTTGGAGTAAAGCCTTGTGAAGAGAATATTCTTTTCTTTTTCTTTCCTGCAAGACCTCTGTGATGGCCTCATGGATGACTGGGGAACTGTGGATCACAGATTGGTGCCATCTGTAGTAAAGAGCATGAAGATGAACTACATTGGAATCCTTTCATTGATTTTAGGTGAAAAATTAGTTCTAGAAAGGACAGCAGCCATCTTCCATTTTGATAGCGCCAGAAAAATGAGCTTCTTTAACTTTGCAATACACTGCATGAAATAAATGTCTTGATTTTCTTCTTCTTCTTCCTCCCTACTTTCTCCCCTCACCTACCTTTTCTTTCCTGTTACTCTTCCTTCTCTCTTTATCAACAAACCAGAGGTATGGGCTTATTGGCTCTAGCCAACACCTGTTAGGTTGTAAACTGGTTCCTCTGTAAATACTCTTTCCAGCTAAAATTCATTATATTTCATTACTGAATTCCTGAAATTTGCCGTTCCCAAACAGGAACAGTAAGAGTTAAATCTGTTAATATTCTTGACCCAATCTGGTTCCAGTGCACGCTATGGTTGCTGAATCAGATTCACCATTTTCATTTGAGCATCTATGATTGCAGCCAGGAGCCCGAAGGCAGGTCGTAAGAGCTGTAGCACTCGATAAACCATTAATACTTAATAAATAACAGCATGTGCATTATTTAAGAATAATGATACCTTCTGTTCCATTATAGATTAAAACACTGCCTTGTTCTTTTTAGTCATGCATTTCAAAAGCTAGACATGCATGGTGTAAAAAGTAACAACGTGTGCAATGTGCATGGCTCAGCATGCTCTCACACAGACACATGTGCACTTAACATGTGTTTACACACATACATATATCACATGTACATATACACACACACACAAATATAATGCTAATTCAAAGTCAAACAGTGGCATTCTGAGGATTTCCCTAGAAAAATATCTTGTTAAAATGCAGCATGTTTAGAAAAGACAAAATATTCCTGGACAAGACTTCAGAACTCTGATCTTTAACCTACTCTTTAAAAACAGAAGTTAGAAGTTAGCAGACTTACTGACTGGGTGTTCAGGGGCAAAGGCTGCTGATATAAACAAATACAAGAAGCAAATGCAGAGTAATTGGAGACCTAAATATGAGCAAGCACCCAAAAAAAAGCAAACTGCAATACAACTGTATAACATCAAAAACTCATATTACAGGCATCAAAATCAACGGGGTCCTTTATTCAAAGGGCGATGGTACATGAGGGGTGAGGGAAAAAATTCTGGTTCAGTTCGTTATTACAATTTGCTTACCATTTTAATTTATTTCATTCATTTCTATTTCCAAGTTAGTTAATTTGTCTTGTCAGGTTTGCAATAAAGTCAATGGGAGAAGCAGTGCATCATATTTTGAACTCATCAGTTCAATGAAACTTGAAGGCAGACATTTGCAGCAGAGGGTACAGCTCTCCAAGACACCATGCCTGGGGAAAAGTGGCACCAACAGTGTCATGACCATCCCAAGCCACCATGAGAAGGAAAAAGCATCACAAATGGTGTCTTTAATCTTCTCATTGGATCTGGGTAAAGGGGCAAAAAACTAATCAAACCATGTAGTAGCTGAACAATGGGCAATTACTAACTAACATAGGCAGGGGTGCAGCCAGAGGAAAATCTGGAGAAGGTCCGTAGCATTCCTATAGCATCAGTTGGGGAAGAGGCCAGGTGATCAGGTTTGAAGATTTGCTTCTACCTTGCTATGGCTTTGCTGATGCTAATTCCTGTAGTGGGGAACGGGGTCCCTACCATGTTACTCTCCCCTGAAAGCAACAAAAGAAGAGCAGAGTAGCAGGAGCAATAGCATCAAGGCACTGAATGATGACCCAAGGACTTAAGCAGTTCTCACGTGAACACTCCAAAGCATTGATTGAGGAGAGAAGAAGACAACAGACGCGAAGGTGTAAAGGAAACCCCAAGGCAGCAGCAACCGAATCATTGACATTCTAAGGCTTTGAGAGAGGGGTAAAGTGGCAGGAGTAGTGGCATCTGCCCTGTAAGACACCAAGAGCAGTGCAGAGTAGCAGTAACAAAGGCATCAACATGCCAAGGGCACTGAGTGAGGGCCGTGAACTATTCAGCTGTCACATTAACTTTCCAAGGCATTGAGTGAGGACCAAGGGAACAACAGCAGGTGTAAAATCAACACCACCCTCCCCCCCCCCCCCCCCCTAGGCATTGCAAGAGGGGAAAGCACTAGAAATAGTATAGCATGAACAACCCAAAGTGTACCATAGGAGGAAGAGGGTAGCAGGAGCAGCGGCACATACTGTAACATTGTTTGGTTTGTACTTTTAAAAGGTACCACAGCCTCCAAAATCTCTGGTTCTCCAGGAATAATTGAGCTGCTAAAATTCTTCTTAATGCACTAAAGAAATATTACCTCTCAACAAATGCATTCTTGTATAAAAAAATAAATAAATAAAATACAGGTTTTATCTCAGACCTGTAAACTTAGGAAGGAAAAATGACATTAAGATAAGGTTTTATTCCTTGCTGGAAAGTTATTTGGGAATGCAGCCTAAAATGGGTGGTATAATCCATAGAAGACTAAATAGCAGATGAGACCAACTGTCAGTGCATATTTAAGGTAATTTGAAAAGAACTTTGAACGCAGCAAGAGCAGAGGCAAAAACACCCAAAGGCACCAGAAGAGGTACAAAGCAGCAGGAGCACTGGCAACAATACTGAAAGACATTGGGGGCCGATGCAATACAGTGCGCTTAGCCAAGCGCACTGTTTAACCTGCAGTTGGACGTGGGTTGTATAGGCGCTACCTAATCCCCTTATGCGATAACGGGCAAAACGTTGGCATCACAACTTTAAAACATAGTTGCAGAGTAAGGCAGAGAGCACAGTGACATCAACACCCTCAGACATTTAGTGAGGGGTAAGGCAGAAAGCACATTGGCATCCACATGCCCAGACAGCATGATGGGTAAGGTAGCATACATATTCGCATGAACAACCCAAGACACAGACTTCAGAGTGAAACAGCAAGGACAGTGTGCCACTGTGCTTGCTACTTCACCATTCTATGTCTTGGAGGGTGATGCCAATTTTATTGTACTACAGATTGCAGTGCAAGCAGTAGCACACTAGAGGAAAGTGTAGCACAGCTGAGCTGACCAGTATAGTGTGCTGAACTGACAGTACACTTTTCAAGCCTTTGTGCAAAGTTTCAATATTACTCTGAAACAAGGAGCTTCACAACCTATTTTTTTTTACTCTCAAACTCTAGCACAGCAGGACTGGCTGGAAATGCGTGTGTATTAAGTTTAAGGTTTGCTTTTGCTTTTAACTAAAAAATAAACGAGAGGATTGAAGAAGTCACGCTGGATTGGACTTTTTGTAAAACCCCTCCAATGTGATTAGTCTTGCTCCATCCCCACTCTGTCTGCTTGGAGTGAGAAAAAAAGAATGCATTGCCTCATTTCTCCCATAGACTTTAATGGAACCATACCATTTGAGCTGAAAAAAATGTGGGTATTTTTAAGTGCCTTGTCGTTTTGGTTTGGTTACAAGAAACCAAACCAAAAATCAACTCATTGGTCACATTTTCCCATTTTGATTCAAATGAATATACATCCCAAAGGGGTACAGTATACATTGCCTGTAGTAAAATGGTAAAAGTATTGCAGTGCCTCTATGAGATATGACATTTACAGGGCTCCCTCAATCTGCTGAAGTTCTATCATGAGCTGCAAGTCTCTCCTTGCCTTCATCTAAGATTCTCCACCACCAGTGCTGTTAAAGAAAGGCCAGCCTGTGGACGCCAATATCATTGGGGCATCAAGGAGTAGCCTAGTGGTTAGAGCAACAGGTTGAGAACCAGGGAAGTCTGGGTCAAATCCTGCTGATGCTCCTTGTTAGCTTGGGCAAGTCACTTCACCCTCCGTTGCCTCGGGTACACTCAGGGTCTCATTTAATAAGCATATTTCCCATAGACACAGAATGAGAGAAAGGTCTTGGTGTTTAGTAAATGAGGCTCTTACTTTTAAGCCCTCTGGGGACAGGGAAGTGCCTACTGTACCTGAATGCAACTTGCCTTGAGCTACCACTGAACAGGATAGAAGATGGAGGGTAGGTTCCCATAACAAACCTCCACTGAAGAGAGAGAATAATAATAAGAGAAGCAGAACAGTGAGCCCCCACACTGCAGCTAGTCTGGTTTTCAAGATATCTTAAATGAGTATGCATGAGATAGGGTTGCATACAATGGAGAAAGTGCATGCAGATCTATGTCATGCATATTCATTAACGATATCCTAGCAACCAGATTGGCTGAGGGGGGGGGGAGGGTTTTGAAAGGAAACATTTGAGAGCCAATAGAGCAGAAGAGCTAGAGAGGGAAAAAGCCCTTTGTACTGATAAACTTACTCACTCCTGCCCACATATAATCCTTTCATTCTTCCAGTCTGCCAGTCACTGCTGCACTGTCTCTAGTCATCTATGGGGGCTCAATGCGGGGCCGAGTTTTAAACATAGGTATCAATAGGTACTGAGGGGGGGGTCCCCCAGAAATCATCACAGGGAGCAGGGAGAAGTTGTCTCTTCCCCCAGGAAGCATCAGAAAGTTTGGGATGCCTGCCCAGATCTTTCCTTGGCCTTCCGCGTCATGCCTTCCCTCACCTCTGAAGATAATCTAGGCCTGCTGCCACCACTTCCTCTTCATCTGGCCAGCTAACCTCAGTGCAAGGCAAGAGAGCTGGCACATGCACTCAAAGGTCCTGAGGTGCTCCACCCCACCCTTGCACAGGTTTACCAGGTAACAGGAAGTCCATGCGGGATCATGGTTTGGAGTAACACAGGGCCAGTGAGTGCATGCCCTTGCTCATAGGCCCCATGCTAAGTTTAACTCAAGTTCTTTCAGCAGGTACAGATGAAGAGGAATGAGGCCGCATTCTGGCACCTATCAGAATTTGGTACCAGAGGAAGTTGCCTATGCCCAGATTTGGGCCTGCCTGAATGTCCAACCTATTGTGACTCATTATAATGAGTCTATGCACACAATGGGACAAATAAAGGAGTAGATCATTCTGTCCCTCAAGTTATGATAATGTTATGGAATTGTCAACTTAGCTGTCTACACTAAGTCACAGACATTGTAACCCCTGTTCCACTCTTGACAAGGTCAAAGGGATACATTTGGGTGCTGCATGGTATCATCTACTGGTAGTTTGCTGCAGCCTCTGGAGTTCTTCAGGGAGGAGGAGCAAAACTCCGAGGTGCATAACATTAGGACACAGACACCACACTAGAAAAAATATCCACTGTCCACACCCACTGTCTTTTCCCAAAATTAAAATCATTTGCTTGTTACCTTGCTGTTTTTACAGTAATCCCATACCTTCATGCTTGTCACAAATGTGCATTGTTGATTTGCTGCCTCTGGAACTTCAGCAGCCCCTCTCAACTCGGTTGCCTCAGTCTGTTATTTCCTGCACTATGCCCCTGAATACATTAGTCTAAGAGCCAATGGGAGCATAGAGGAGGATTTAAGCAATGGAAAGGACACAAATTTCAATCCTGCCCAGGCTTTTGGAGTTCCGTTAGAGCGAGATAAAGAGAGCAAAGCAGAAGTGCTGCCTGTGACTTTGCTCAATTAGGCCCTCTGTCCCCTGCAGGGTTTTCCACAATGAGTATCCCAGTTAGACTGGATAGCGTGAGATGAGTAGATGGCTTGTTGCGCGGTTAGCTCACCAGGAGTTACAGTGCCCCTGCTCTGCTGAGATCTTGCCATTGCTGTTTTTACTGGAAGATACTGTCAGGTCCTTTGCGACCTGCAGCCGGAGTGCTGTGTGCTGCAGCCCAACATATGAAGGATAAAAGTCTCCCACAGAAGGAGAAGAGCACTACTCAGCGATATCCCATGTCAACACAACCACAAACTGAACAGTTCCAAACAGTCGTACAGTCATCAAGCAGGGACTTTTTCTCCTCAGGTGCTCCCAAGGACATCCTTGGATTTCTGGAGCTTCCCAATCTGGTACCAGAGTAAGAAGGACTCATTCCTTCCTTCCAGTAGGAATTCAGGGCACCTCCTGGCTGGCAGTGAAATCTCCTCTCTCTGGCTGTGAGGGTTCCTTGATTTGGAAAAATCCTTTCAAATGCACATGGTCAGCCTCTGCTGCCACTCAAGAAACTCTGCCACAGATTCACCCGCTTGGTAACCCACCTTTGCTTCAGACCAGATACAGTAATCCCCTCTGGAAACGAGGAACAGAAAAAATGTACTCCCTTTTATACTCCCTCTTCTGAACGCCTGGGCAATGCCAAACTGAGCCCCAACCACCTTCCCTGGAGGAGAGCTAGGAAAAAATAACAGGGGACTTTCCGGGCTCCTCTGCAGAAACTACGCTCCCTGCAAGGCACCTCCTAATGGGAAGTGTCTGACCACTAACAACCCCCTCCCTTCTTATCTCATAGGTATGAATCTGTGAAGACCCAGGCATACACTCTTGGGACACCCTTATGAGGCAACTGTAGTATTTCAGTATGCAGAGATCCATAGAGTTTAGGGCAGGGCTTCCCAAACCTGTCCTGGGGACCCCCCACAGCCAATCAGGTTTTCAGGATATTCATATCATGGAGACTCTGTATATGCAAATTTATCTCATGCATATTCGTCATGTACGGCTTTGGGAAGGCCTGGTTTAGGGTTTCTGATTGACTTCAACGCTACAGAAATCCTAGAGGCACATACACAAATGTAATAACTGCAACCTTTGCTCTCGTTCTCGCTCTCTCCCCCTCATCTGACATTGTTATCTGCAGAATGATAATCCAATTTGGTGCCAAATTGCAAATCATTAAAATTGAATTGGTTCTTTTTCTGCTTTTTCTTATTTACACACACACACACACACACACTGGAACTACAGATCCCAGAATGCAACAGGATGGAGCATCTTAAAAAGCTAGAAATGGCTCCGGTTGTCCCCGATGACCCAGGGTTGTCTGATAAGATTGGTTTGTGTTTAGTAACAATAGAGCAGCTACATCTGTTTTTATTGTCCCACTTTATCATCCAATGAAACCAGGGAACCCGCCTTCCCATAAGATCCACATAATCCGGTCCTTGCCAGGAAGTTGCCTGGTCCCCATGGGACTGTGAAAAACCAAGGCCAGGCAGGGGACCCCCCTCCCTCTGATCCCCTTTACCATGGGTCCTGCCGATTTTCCCCACTGCCGGCTGGCAGCACTATATACTTGGAATAGTCTTCCTTTCTTGCCTTATTCAAATCCAGTCTAAAAGCCCACCTCTTAGAGGTTATTTTTTACAATTTAACCCCTGATTATCCTGCTTTACAACCTTCTTGATTTTTAACCACTTCCTTAATAAATGAAATTCCCAGAGCCTCCTTGGCACTGTATGTCTTGATTAGATTATAAGTTCTTCTGAAAAGGGACTAAGTTAAGTTGTACATTTAAAACTAATAAGAGAAAATATATTTTTGCTCAATGCATAATTAAGCTTTGTAATTCTTTACGAGAGGATGTGGTGAAAGCTGTTAGTGTAGCAGCATTTATAAAAAAAAAAAAGGTTTGGTCAAGTTCATGGATGAAAAGTCTATAAACCATTGGAGTTGCAGAAATCCACTGCTTATTCCTGGAATAGGCAGCATGGACTCTATCTACCCCTTGGGATCCTGCCAGGTTCTTGTGACCTGGATTAATCACTGCTGGAAGCAGGATACTGAGCTTGATGGACCTTTGGTCTGATCCAGTATGGCAATTTTATGTTCGTATGACTGTCACTTATGTGTTTTTGAATAGTGCTGCACACATCGAGTAGTGCCGCAGAAGTAATAAGTAGTGATAGTAATAGGAAAATATTAGTGGTGTCGAGCCTCGCCCTCCCCCCTTGACATCCAGGACCTGACTTGCAGTTTGACTTTGATGTCCCTCACAGGTTAAACCACGAGTCTGATCCTGGGTGGCAGAGGAGGAGGATGCAACCTAGGGTACCACCATTGTCCTCCTACTGCCAACTTGGAACCAGTAAAGGGGATCAACTAGAGGGAGAGGGGAGGGGGACTGATGTACTGTGTGTATGTGTGTGTGAGAGCATGGATCTGCACAAGCGCATGTGTGAGCGAGAGAGAGATGATCCATGCTAGGTGGAGAGAGGGGGTGAGAGCGAGGATCTCCTTCCCTGATCATTCATCTCCCCTCATTATTGATCCCCTCCCTTCATCCCCCATTCTATCTACTTTCTTTGCTCCTTCTCTCCTCCTTCCCCTGTTATACCCTCCATCCCCAATTCTTACCTCCCCTTCCACCCTTCCCCTCTCCCTCCATCTGCTATACTCCCTCCCTTTCATCCCCAAACCCCAAGATGTCATCTCCATGTTGATCCTTTCTTCCTTTCATCCCTGCTCCATAGTCCAAATCTCCCTGCCCAAAAAAAATATACAATGTATACCCGATATAAATCAGGAGATGAAAGTTTGGACCGCATTATAAGTGAACCCATGTTATATTGGGTTAAAAATCCACTGTCATTTATCCAGCTAAATGGTGCTAAATATCTATCAAATTTGAAACTGGGAGCCAATCTTTCACCATATTCTAAGTGATCTCACGTTATATCGAACCACATAATGTCAGGTCTACAGTGCATTTTAAAACCCAATAAATGTATCTAGACACATAAGAGAGGTTAGAAAATGACCAATTTTGTTAAAATAAAGTTCAATTATTTAATATGCAAATCGTGCAAATATATGCTAATGTGCCACTGAATTTTTGAAGCTTTCTCATTCTTGCCACAGAGTCAATCTAGCACAGGAAACTTGGGGGCTGTGACGGAACTAATATTAGTCAGTAATCTCTTTCAGCTGAGATGCTGGTTAATGCATTTCTACATAAATCTAACAGAACATCTTTTAGATACCTGATCTGCATTTCTAATTCATTAAACCAACTTGTAAATAATGTGCTATTTCTAATGCTGCTAACAAACCTCCATGCCTATATGAGTCAGCTGTGGATGCCTGAGGCCAAATTAAGTGCAGACATCCCAACAGCGAGCAGATCTTTCAGTGTCTGAGACTCAGCGCTCCCTGTAGGACCAAATGCTTATTAAGGTTGTTGAAGGTGCTTGTAGGTCTGGATTTTTGGCAATTATTACCCTGGGCACAAAGCACCCCCCCCCCCCCCCCACACACACACACACACACACACACACTTGATGGTGCCCCCCGCAGGGTTAGAACTCTCGTGGAGGGGGCTGGGAAGAGTCTCCCTCAGTGGTGCCGTGTTGCTGCCCTCACACACTCACTCACGGGAGAGCCCAGAAGGGCGCAAGACGAGGCCTCCGTCACGCGCTTCATGCTCCCAGAGCTGAGCTAGCACATACTTTTTTTTTTTTCCTCCTCCACCTCATTCCTAATGCAGTAACCCACGCTGAAAACATTTGCTGATGGGGCCGCTTCACAAACACTGACTCAGAGCACTGAAGCAGCTGGCAGGTCCTTGCTGGTCATCCCCACCACCCCCCCTGCAAGGACCTGCCAGGTGCTTCAGTCAAGGTCTTCTCTGGCTGGATCCGGGTGGGCGATGCTGGCAGTGCCCAGGATGCCCTCCGGCTCATGGTGCCCTGGGCAACCGCCCAGCTCACTCACCCCAAAATCCGGGCCTGGATGCTTGTTAAGAGAGCATACAGCAAGAGATGACTGAAGCAGCAGCTTCCAATTTGCATCAGGCGTGGCAGCAAGCAGGATTTGCCAGTTTCCTGTTTTCGGAAAGCACAGAAATCTTTATAAATGAACCGCTGAGGACTTGCAGGAGTTTCTCTGTATGCACGGAGAAGACATCATACCTGGTGGTGGACGCAAGGGCAGGTAAATAAGGCCCTCAGAGCTGCAAGCAAAGATCTCAGCTGCCTAGCGACAGGGGATCCCTGTCAATTCAGGAGGCCATTTTTAAACCATCCACACACCCTGCATGTTTTTTTACTTGCAGGCTTTGCCTCAATTCTCGAAGCAAAAGCAGGTGTATTCTTTTGCTCTGTGACTTGCAGTAGGTACAAAGTACATGCAGTTGAAACCTGCACTCCCTCTGTCTTCTACAGAGTTTGCAGTCTGAGGCCATGGTCCTCCTTTCTGCAGCTTGCCATCATAAGAGCTTCAGCAAACACAAGGGACACTTCAGCTGTGCCCAGCTATCTTGTTTATTATCACCGAGTCACATTCACGGCACCTCAGTATCTCACCAACAAGGGGGTAGGTGTTATTTGTACGTTTACTGAATTCTCTACAGCCAGTACACACTGGAAGGATCTTAATCCCAGTACCAAACTCTACCGGACCCAGGCATTCTGCTCTCCTATGCACAACTCTGGCACTTATTGCAAGATGGTTTAGTGCAGACCAGTTGGCATAACCTCCCTAGAACTCACAAGCCCTGTACAGGGGAGCGGAATCCATTATGCCAGCATGCTGTTGACGTAACACTCCAGTCAGTGAACTCTCTCCAGAGTGACTCTAAAAATGGAGCATTCTAAAAAAAAAAAAAAAAGACCAAATAATTACTCATCGTGGGATGCTGGAATGTACCAATGTAGCAAGTAACTACGGGTTATACAGTTACTTATACCTGCTTTGTTTCTGTAGGTAGATTTTTGCAGAAAAGCATTACTTGTTAAGACTATGCATGTGAATTGTAATCCACTGAGGTTTTCAGATTGGTGGAATATAAATTGGTCTAAATAAATAAATCTGTGCATAGAGTTGAAAATGCAATCTACCAGTTTACTTTTCATCCCCCAACCTAAACTTGCCACTGGGAACGCCTCCTCTTAATGTGGTTAAAAGCATATGCTTTCCAGTTATCAGCAAGAAGGATTTGGCCTATTCTTCAGGATTCTACTGGTACTTGTGACCTGGATTGGCCACTGTTGGAGACAGGATGCTGGGCTTGATTGACCGTTAGTCTGACCCAGTATGGCATATCTTATGCTCTTAATCATCAGGGAATATATATTCAAACACTACTTAGCCATATAAGAAGGACATATCCGGCTAAGAGGCAGCCGTTAAATATCTGTCTATGTTCAGTGGCTGCCATTTAACCGGATAAGTATCCGGTTAAGTAGATATCCAGATATCCTGGGAGTAGGCAATGGGTGGATCAGGGCGGGGAAACTTATCCAGTTCTCATAACTAGATAAGTGCCTATATTGATCCTTATCAGGTTAAGTTAACCGAATAAGTTAGACCAGCTCAATAGCAGGTCTAACATTATCTGGATTTAATTTATCTGATTAACTAGCACTTATCCGGTGATATTCAGCAGCATAGCCCTGCTGCTGAATATCCCTTCTAAGTTAACCAGTTAATTAGCAGCCAGATAACTTAGATAACTGGATATCTTTGAATATTGGGCCCCAGATTCACTGTGCAGCTCTTCCTACTGGGCGTGGTTAATTTTGTTTTGTTTTATCTTTATGGATTTTTCTTTTGCAACTTCTTCTTTTCTTACTGTAACAGGGCAATAGCTTGCCTATTTTTTTGACTAGGCAGGAAGGCATTGGCCAATGCAAACTGCCGTCCTTTGCTCCTTTGAATAAGCCCCAAATGGTTTTAATTTAGAACTGTGCAATGAAGATAGAAATAGATTAAATTAGGAAATAAATAGAAAATATGTCTCATGGAGAAGGTTTTTCCCCACCTGTTCATCGTTTCTAAAACTCCGGGGAGTTGAAGCCGCAGTGGTTTTACATCTTCTTATTAAAGATGCCACAAGAGACTATCAGGTCGAATTCTGGGCCTTCACGGTGCTCATTCATACGCAAAATTAAGTGGACTGAAATAAAATAGAACCTGTCACATCCAGTAATGAATTTTACATTAATAAGTAATAATTTTGTTCTGACACAGTTGGGAAGAGATCATGGATTACTCATCAGCCAAACTCAAAAATGTCATACAATTTCCAGAAAAATCCTGAAGCAATGCATAATTCCATGTTGCCCTATTGTACAATATTTTTATGCTTAGGCATTATTTTAAATATGCTTCTTTAAAAACCTAAGCCTCAAGAACTTTGCTCACAAAATTGTCTTTTGCGTGGACTAAAATTCAAAAGCTAACAATGTGAATGACCATGTGGTCTGAATAATACAATTCCATGTGTTAAATGAGCTCATCTACCAGCAGGGCCTGGATGTGTAACATGAAGGTGAGGGTCCTAGACTTAAAACATCCCTCTTCTTTTAGTAACCCCTTCCCCCTTTTACCCTTAAAAGAACGAGAATGAACGGGGCACAGAAGCACATGGATGGAGCCCCAGATTAGTTGTTTTTCTAACATACACTATCGTTCATGCCACCTCTGTCCTGCTGGCTGGCTCTGTTAACAGTTTGCCAATTGATAATGACAGAATCTCTTCTCCCCAGGTTTCCTTAGGAGTCCTACACTGACCCATTCTCCTATAGGGGTCAATAGGTCACCTGTGTTTGCATAATACAGCAGGGTGGAGAATTCCCACAAAGAAGCCTATATCCCAAGAGATCGAGATAGTCTTTCTACTGGTGCCATGACCAGGACATTGCAGCCTTAGAAGGAGAAACCAGTTCCTTAGAAGATATAATCATTATTGATAGGGATGTTTGACTCCAAAGAGTGAATATTTAAGACTATTTGCAATTGTGATAAAAGAGGTTATGCAGTTCAGGTTGGTCATAGATATTCAGCATAGCTCAAAAAATATTCAGGGCCTAGAAGAGGTGGAGCATAGACATTTAATTAACCCCTTATGCTCTTCCCAGGAATTGGCCAACAAAGGGTTATTCACTGCGACTAATACTACTTCTATTAAACTCTTGCATACTGCTATAAGACGTATGCAGCACTAGATAGGCACACACAAGAGAAGGAGTCCATGTTTCATGGAGCTTACAATCTGGTCAAAACTTAAGATGAGGTTTTGTGTATTTTCATTTTTGTAAAAAACGATTAAACAACAAGGAGAACCAGTTTTAGGATTTAAAAGCAGCCTCAAAAAAGGTAGATTTTAAAGTGGCATTTATCTACCTCCTGGTGACTTCGAATATATTTACTCCTACTCAGGGCAGGAGGTCCCTGGAAGATCCCTTGCCACAGTTGCATATCTCCCTTTCTAGTCAAGGAGGGAGATTTTATGAATTTTCTTTTGTTTTTCTCTCAGATCAAAATAAAAAAAACTTAGCTCAAACAAGCTGTGTCTTTTCATTGTATAATGTGCCATGACAGGGAAATGTGAATAAACCTTCGGCTCTCATGTTGTTAAAGCAAAAGCAGCTATTAACTTGACCATTCTGCTTTCTCTGCAGCAGATCATAGCATTCATCTTTTTATAAAAGTGCTTGGGCAAACCCTGCATCCCCCGTAGACATCTTAAACTCTGTCACTCACCACATACATGCCTCGCCTCCCTATCTTCCATCTTTTAATTTGCATTCTCTCATCATACATGCAGCTAGCAGTACACCATATGTAAACATGCAATGCTCCCATACACTCTCTCTCATTCCTGCCCATCCTTCATGGTAACATGTAGCTTTACACACCACTTGCCTCCAGGGAATCCCTGGACATTACACTCAGGAGTCCATCACACTCACACATTGTAGCACTATATAACAATACTGTTCACACTATTTATATACACAATAACTCCCACTTTAACATATATCCACTTTATATCCACAATAACATATATCCACAATAACTCCCACTTTAACATCCACACTCACTTCTGCAGCATTCACATCACCTGAATCACAACTATACCTTGAAAGACCAAAAAGATACCATGTGATATAGTTAGACAAGAATTGAAATGTTTACTGAAATTCTTCACTTTTAAATGTAGTCCCTCTTCCAGTGGTGGGCATGAAAGGCAGGGGTCACATGGGGGTCCCATCTGCCTCACAGCCCCTGGGTGTGGGAGGAATACTCCAAGGTCCAAAGTGTGGAGGTGGTGATCTCTCTCCCGCGGGGAGTCCTCTGTTCCCCAAAGCTTTGAAGGATATGAGTGCCAAAAAAAGGTTTTCTGGATGCTCGGGTTGGATGTCCAGAGAAAACATTACTGGCAGCCAATTCTTCAATAGCAATGTTGTGGCAAAATACAACACCGGTTCCTGGCCCAGCAGTTTTTATCACCGTTCTCCAACTTTCCTTATCTGTGCAGATGGGCCAGGGAAGAGCTCAGCCTCTAGGGCTTGGAAGTGAAGGATATCCTATGTACGGCAGAAATGCCCTTCCAAAATACTGACAGACAAACAGGGCTTTGATGCTTCATGCCTCCCACTTGTACCTCTTTCTCTCAGGAGAAAGACGCTAGATGGTGGGTCTCCCAATTTATTGAAAATGGTCTTGTGGTTCTTTTCCTCCAGATGACACATGGGATCTATCAAATGAAAGATCCAGGCAGCAGAGAGCAATCAGCCCTTCTAATCCCCCCCCCCCCCCCAGGTAAGAAGGGTGGCAACCCCCACCCCCAAATACAAAGCAAATCTCTACAAAAAAAGGCAAAAAAGCTGGATCTCTCCTGTATTGAGTCACCATTGATCCACCCATGGGCTGTGAAATGGAGAGCAGCGGGGTCTCCTTTACTCCTGGCCTTCCCGGGGCAGGGCCTTCCCCGAAATCCCCATGGATTTCATAGGGGGAGAAAATAAAAACCAAAACCTCCCAAAAGCAAGTCCAAAAATCTCTTAAGCATGCCCTTACTGGACATGCAAAATGCAAACAGTGAGGCCTGGCCCACCAAGAACAGGGACTACTCAGCTCTGAAAACAAGCACCTCCTGCTCTGAAGGCTAACCCAAAATGCCGCACGGATTTAAGATGCAGCCTCTTGTACGGGCAGGAGGGTGAGCACTCTAGAAGCCGCAGAGGAGATGCTGTCCTGAAAAGGGCGCACTCCTCCCACTGGGAAGTAGGGGCATTTGGAGGGGATCCTGAAGGGTTGCCACATAAGTATAAAATTACATTTTTATGGTGGGTTTGTTCCCCAGTCAGAGCTGCCAGTGGCTTCTTGGCGTTTCTTGAGGCGAGATGACGGCAGCCTTCCTCCTCTCTTCCTTTTCTGATGCCTCCTTCCGTTGATCCATCCACCAAAGAACCAAGCGGCGGAAAGGGTTAAATAGTGGTGAGGAAATTATCCACCAACTTCTATCACAAAGTAAAACAAAACAGTGAAAATGAAAAGGGACACCAGGTAGCACATATTCCATATCAAAAAAGACCCATCTATTCCACTCCAGGGTAAACCCTACTGGCATAAAACCTGGACTTCAGAGAAGGAGCTGCGTGATTTGTCTACAACAAAGCAAAAAGATATTGCGGGACAAGCAGAAAGAAGAGAACCGAAGAAAGAGCTGGAAACAGTTAAACCTGAGCATGCACTGAAACAACAAAACTAGAATACACATAAAAGAAAAGATAGGCAACGTAACAAAAGACAAGAATAGGGTGAAACTGTTTCAGAGACAAATGCACTTCCTGTACATGCAATGGCTAACTCTACCAAAACAGAATCAAAAAGGACAACAACAAAAAAAAGCACGCACATGCATGCAAGCATTAAGAATACGGATATGAAACAGCAGGTGAGCAACGTTTAGAAGGTGAAAGTGGTGCAGAAATAAAAAGCTAAACAGTACCTTCCGCAGCACCATGCCAGATAGACAAAGGCCAAAAAAGGAATTTCCCTCTAAACTCTGCAAGACAATTGCTTACTCAGCCGCGCCTGACCAATGACGTTCCTCTCTTCTTTCCGGGTCCCAGCAGATTGGTTTTGCTGCAGCACCCGGAGATTTCCGGTATTGACCCAGAGACCCGGTAAGTCTTTTAGAATTCCGGAGTCTCCAGGACAGATCTGGAGAGTTCCCAGGTATGCACCTTGGACATCAGTCATTTAAACGATTGATGCAGACCTCTGGCATTATTATGATGGTCATTCAAAATTAACTTCATATCTATTTTTTTTGAGTAAGCAATTGAGCTGCAGAGTGAAATTCCTTTTTTGATTATTGATATATATTATATTTTACTCTGGAATTCATTTTTTGGTATTGAGACAGATAAAGACAGCCTGTGAAAGTACACTTTTGGCCATACCCACAAGCACATGCATCTGCCATGCAAGACAGCTATCAAAACAAATGCAGCACTGCTTTCTGGCTCCCTCTGCAGGTGTGAGGGCATGCTGCAGGCCAGGAGGTTTAGTGACCAAGATGAAATCTAGACTTTGCCTCAGTGCCTCAACTCTTCCTATCGGGCTCCGGTAGCTGGAAGACAATTTTGTGGCTTACCTGCACTTCAGCCACTGGTCTAGTCTGCCCTCCATTGCACAGCTTGCACAGGTCTGGAACCAGCATTTTGTATGCTTCTTAAGGGCATGGGAGGTTTGTTTCTGACATGAGGTGAGGATTCTTCTATGTGTATGTTGCAGCTGCTTTCTCCCTCCCCTATTATTTCGCCTGGAGCAGGGTCATGTAAATATTTCAGAGGATATTTAAGTGAGGAAAAGCAATGATTGAAGTGTTGTCAATCATTTTTAGCTTCTTAACTATCCTTTGCACGGACATCATGCAGGGTGCATGCTCCTTGTACTTCCTCCACCCTGTTCTAAACATTGTTCGTCAGCAGAGCAATTTTGCATGTCCAGAAAGTGATAATGAGCTTCATGCATATTTTAATGATGTTGATAGCATATTATGTGCTGAAAAGAGGAGACTGGCCTAAAACCCTTAAATAAAGGACCTTTATTCAGCTTTTCTGAAATGTGAGGGGCTTCTCAACAGCCTTTTCAAAATAGAGGATGCAAATAATTGTAAACATCTGAAGCACAAAAAGCCTTTGACTGTAAGAACATAGATATCCCCTGCTGGGTCAGACCATGAAGCCCAGCATCCTGTCTCCCACAGTGGCCAGCCAAAGTCACAAGTACCTGGGAGGATCCAAGTCCCATAACAGAGGTGAATCAAGCCCCTGGAGAACAGAGCCTGTGAGTGGTAGATTCCTCTTACTTTTGCCGGCATACAGTGGGGTCCATGGAGTGAATTTCCAGGCGAAGGCGATTTCAAACCTCCCTGACATGTTCCATCTCGTGCATCTGGAGTCCATAATCCAAGGTATTTAAGAGAACCTGCGGGGCATGGCAGAGGAGACAGAGCAGAGGGTGCACCAGACAAACTAGACGCGTATACTGCTGCTGAAAGAGGAGCAAATACTGATTATTCATGGGCCTGGAGAAGGCTAAACTCTGCTGATACAGAGCATTCCCAGCCACTTTGTGGTGCTCTACTAGAAGAGGAATCCAACAGATCAGGAATTACCGTGACCCCTGCTGAGAAGGATAAGAACAATAACATTCCTGAAGTAGGGGCAAGAAAAAATATTACATTTGTCAGACATGAAAGAAGCCAGAAACTTGCTTAGCAGGCCGGAGGTCCGTTTTTCTGTTTGGCTATTCTGAGAGGAATTTTAAATCTGAGAAACCAGTGTGCAAGCTGTCCCTACCCTTGCTCCTCCAGAGAAGCAGAGAGAGAGAGATGGAGAGATGCACACATACATATGAATGTGAGAAATCTAGATGTGTAGCCATAATTCAATCTGGTGTCCATCAGGATTTCTCTGGAACATATGTGGGGGAGTGGGGGGGGGATGCTTTGATTCTATTTCTTTGATGTAATTCATTCAGATTTTTATTGTAGCTATGGGGGAAGATATAAATGGTTATAAAAATGAAAACAAGAGCAATGTTCTATATGTAATCAGCACTTCAGATATGATTTGTTCCGCGCACAACGATCGGGCCCAGATTTTCAAGTTCAGGAATAAAAGTGTAATAAAAATGGTAATGATGACAAACACATTAGGGATGATCCTAAATTTTCATTTCAGACTAATGCATCTAGTTTTTAGTCGTGCTTGCTCCAAGCGGAATACGGTTTTTATTACTTCATTTCAAGTGCAAAATCATGGTTGAAACGGGACAAAAATGTTACATGCAAAATGCAATATTCAACACAGCTTAGAGGTATGCTCGCCCTCTACAACCTAACTATAAAGCTTCTAGCTTAGAGTTTGCAGTCCATAAGATTGAGCACCAATTTTCAGCCCTCTAAAGAGCTGCTTGAGCTAAAATTTCCATGCTATAAAATTATTTTTTTTAATAATATAGATCTTAGAGATGAAATCATTGATAAATATATATTTTATGCTAATTGTATGCATAAATGATTTTTAATTGATCTGGAATACCTGAACCCCACATATAAAGACCTATACAGTATCGGCTGAATTTTCAAATGGCCACAAGTGCAAATACCGGCAGTTATGCGAGTGGCTGGGACCCCTGCGTGCCACGAGCAGAACCGCCGATACGCGCACAAGTGCCGAACCCTGAAAATGGGGCGGGCTGGGGTCTGGGTGAGGCAGGGCGGGACAGAGGTTGGCCAGGACAGCGGCCATGCAAGTTGCTTCTGCTCCAATGGAGCAGTAAGTAAAAAAAATTGAAACAATTCTTTTACTTAGGTTGGGGGTAGAGGAGAGGGGAAAGGGTAGGAAAGTTAGGCAGGGGGTAGGGAAGTTCCCTTCGGAGACCCAATTGCGTTGCCATGCGTAATTTGGTAAAACCCCCCCTCCACGTGCACCGCCCATCCTTGCGCGCGTGTGCGGATTATAAAATCCACACATCCATACCTTTTAAAATCTACCCTTAAATGCGCACCATAAGTGCATCTACTGCTGCCACTTTAAATTTACTGGCTGTGTGGCATTCCATAGATTGTCTCCTCTGGCTTCAGCCCGCAGGATGGTTGCAGGATCTTTTTGAATTCTATCTTTATGGTCTTTTAGTCACGGAATGAGCCCTAGAGGTAGATGCCCTGTGGCCCCTGCACAGGGCACCATGGTGTTCAGGGGGCTTCTGCTCCATCCAGGCACCACTCTGCCTGCCACGCAGCTGACTATACGGCTGAACGATGCACTGGCAAGGGATCTGCCTGGAGGGAGCAAGCGCCCTTTGATCACAGTGGAAAGAGCGCTGAGAGGATCCCGCTCCTTGGGAGGGAACTTACCTCCACACAGAGCCCTACTTAGCACCTAAGATTGCAAAATTTCACTCATGCTGCCTTCCTCATACTAATCCTGCTTAGCATGCTTGCATTATGTGATTTCATGTCTAGTAGTCTGGGCAGGATTAAGGCATGCGGAGACCCTAAGCTATGTCAAGTTTAAAAAGCCCCACCGTAGCATTGCTATAAGAACGTAGAAATTTAGAATTTTTTGTATAGTTAGGGGCCCCTAAGGCCCTCAGCTCTAGTTTAGGTTGTTGGTTCCCAAATCCAGCACTGCTAGTGCTTCAGTGTATCATAAAGTCATCCCTTCTGCTCCCTGCAGAATTTCTCTTTTTAACTTTGCATACTTCAACATGTCCCAGTTGGAACGCCACACATAGATTTCCACAAAATAACACTTTTTTTTTAAACATTTTTTTTTCTGATGGATCATATACAGACTTTGCTAGCAGCCAATTCCCATTGTTGTATGATAGATATCCAAAATTATCATATGGTATGATAACAACCTCCATCCATCATTTAACCAGATTGTTCGTTAAGCATACTAAATCGTAGCAACATACACAGGAGCCTGGAAGTCATCAGTCATATGCACAGAGATGAGAAGGATCTCGAAAAGGAACGCATGGGATGTCATTCTTCCAATCACAGGACATCCAAGTTTAGTTGCTTTTATTCCTGCCTGGTGATGTGAAATCTGTGCAGGTTCTGAGAAACTATTAATGGATCCACCAAAAAAAGGTGTTGCACTATATGAGTTTTCAAGAGCACATAGGTCCGTTCTGCAAACGTGACTCAGAGATCAGTGCTCTCATAACGTTTGATTTCAGGGAGAGAAGCAAACTTGTGAGGATTATCTGGGCCTGAGAAATATAACAAGGGGCATTTCAACCCATGCATAAAGTACACAAAACAAATAACAAACCCAGGAAATAATTCAGCCTTCTCCAGCTCATGCCAACATTTGCCAAAAAGGGCAAATTTAGGAGCCTAACTCCAAACGTTAGGAGCCTAAACTCTTTGAAAATGTATACCTTTTTGTTTAGTATATAATATAGACAATGGCCCTTTAAACACGTTCTAAAAAAAAGAAGAAAAAGAAACATTTCTGAAAAACCTACACTAGGTTCCTGGAACCTGTTACAGGATTAACTTCTTGAGGGAAACTGACCTCCTTCCCTCAAACACACAAAAGGGTTTCCTCTCTGCACAATGCACAGCAAGTAATATGTGGTTTTTTCCTTTTCCCCTAACAGCTTACAGCTCTGGGGAGAGCACATCATGCTTCTTCTTTCCGTTAACCTTTCTTACCTGGAAGCATTTTCTCCGTCTGTACCACTGGGAGCTCCCCATTGCCTCTGATCCTTTTGGTCCTCTGTGCTGCCTGCAGGGGGCGCTTTGCTTTACGGCCTCATTGCCCCGTCCTGGGAGGCTCGCAAACGACCTGGCTAATGGAAGAGGCTCAAAGCCTGACGTGCCATGAGTCGCCGCTCGCAGCTGTTTGCTATTTTGTCGTCTCCCGCCCCCCCCCCCCCCCTCCCCATGAGTTCACTCGTTGCTCTAATTTATAACTCTGAGTATTTATGATTACTTGAACATATACAGTACATTTATGAGTGGGAAAAACTGCAGAGCTTCGCTGTACCGCGATTGGCTGGGATCTTTCTACTTCGGTACAATTTAACGACAACTGAAATTATTGTTGGGCAACAGAGAGGCGGGGGCAATAACAGCATTGAACACACATGAAGCTGCATGTGTAAAATTCTGGCTGGCTGACCAAGTACAGCCACCAGAAATTAAATATGAGATAGAGGGCATTAACCCCACCACCCTGATACATTAAAAGAAAAATCATTGAATTGCTCCATATATTAGGCACAATTTAATTTACTTAGTTGTGCTTTCAGGCTGTTTCAGTTCTCCCCATATGATTAACTACACGTGTTAGAGGAGGTTAACACAATACAAACTCAAAACACATGTCCTCACGACTCATTACTTCCTAGCGCTATCCCTAACAAACCTACCAATGAGCCTCTCGCAGGAGTGAAGTGTTGACTGAATCTGAATCCAAGCTCAAGCAGGAACGTCCAAGGACGTGGCATCTATCGCAATTAAGAAGCAGAAATCATCAGATTTTAACCATAAGGCATTTGAGGAAGGGGAAAAATGGGAAAAAAAAAAAAAAAAGAGGAGAGAGGATTTCTTCAGGCTGCTATGACACAAATACATGCAGGGTGGTGCAGCAAAGCGATGAGGATACAGCAGCGTGCACAGAGCTGTTACTGCTTCTATCCGTCCATGCGCAGGGATGCAGTGCCATAGCACTGAATCCGCAGTGGCACTGCAGGGCGATCTCGCTGCAAGACCAAATGCTAAACGATAGTTCACCAATGCCTGATTTCACTTTTGCTGCTTTAGCTGGCAGCATGCTAATGCAGCGTCCGTACAGATGAAAATCCTGTTGGGGAAAAGCATAGTGATAGGTTGTATTACCGGTGAGAATTAGGCCTGTTACCTGCTAGGATTTTCAGAAATCTGTGGCACCCTATAATCCGTACAAAAAAAAAAAAATGACTTGGCCTGCAGAATTTCTGTATTAAAAAAAAAAAAATGCTATGGTGGGTGATGGGTTTGGTTCGGTTTATTGTCATATTATTATTCCCAATGAGTTAATTAGCAAGGTAGGCCCGCAGGTGCAAGCCTGTATCCCCCGGGAACGCCTCCTACTTCTGTGGCTAGCCATATGCGGGCAGTGAACCTAGGTATGGACTTTTACCTGCATATTGCCCATTTCCATAGGGAAAGCGTCTTATTTACCCAAGAAAATGGCCCTCTCTCAGTGAAGAGCACCCCTTTGAAGCAACACCTCGGAAAGCTTTCAGAAGATTTTGCATGGCCGTTAAAGTGGAAGGGGCAGTGTTCACAGCCCCTGGGGGTAAGGACGTGGGGATCCCAGCACCATCACGCTTAAGGGTGCCCACCAACAGGCTCAGAAGGTGATCCTCCCCCCACCCCTGCAATGGCAGGGGGAAGAAATCCTGGTGGGGGCCTCAGTTTCTAATGCTCAGTCAAAGAGGAGGCAATTTGCAGAATGTATTTATTTAATTATTTGTTTGCTTAAAAAGATTTAGAAACCACTTTCCCAGCTAAGTAGTTGTAGAAAGCATGCGGGCACGTTTAGCATGCATACTTTATGCTAATTTTCTGGCTATTTGTCTCTTTTGAAAATTTGCATGCTAAAAGGAGAGGTGCTCACACTGGTCCCCTGGGCACATCCCCTTCAGCCAATCATGTTTTCAGGTAATCTCTCCAATGTATGCAAATGCTTCTCATGCATATTCATTAGGGATATCCTGAATATCCAACTGACTTTGGGGGTGGGAAGGAGGCCCAAAGACTGCTTCGAACACCCCTGCTAAAAGCACCCATACAGTTTGCACCTGCTGCTTTCCATGGGTGGCCAAGTGGGGTAAAAAAGCGTTTAAGTACTTTTAAAAATATCATGTATGCACACTATTATATTTATTTATACTTTTCTATTCCACCTTTCTCAATAATACTGTATAAGGTGGATTGCGCTTCCCCTCCCTTGACTTAAACCCGCCTCCAGGAACGCCTGGATTAAAGCGCACGAGATGAGGCAGGTAATTTTCAGACGGGGCACTGGCGTGTTTATTCTTTTCCATAGGCTGGATTGCTTTAGAAATCGCCCTCAGATAGCTTTGACCAAGGCTGGGGCAGGTTCCCAACAGGGCTGTAAACTCAGGCGTGGAGGCCGGTGAGCCAGAAATGTAAGAAAGAAAAGAAATACAATGTAAATAGCCTTTCTGGATGGATTATTTCAAGCCGGGGAGGTGGTCTATGGAAATAATAAATAAATATGCATTCTTGGCCACAAAATTGTGATAAATGCAGTGGAATAATTTCTCTAAAAGACATCCCAGTTTAACAAGAATTTTCTTACCTTGAATCTATCCAGATTTATTCAATGTACTGAAAAATATATAATAGCCTTACTCCAGATAGCCAATTTGTTGCCATTCCATAAAAAAAATCTTACAAACAAAGCCTTTAAAAAGGTCTTGTATGTGTAAATAATCTAAAAAAAAAAAAAAAAAATTCTAGCCAGAGGATTTTTTTTTTTGTAAAAATGTTGACAAAGACATAAGAAATGCCATGCTGGGTCAGACCAAGGTCCATCGAGCCCAGCATCCTGTCTCCGACGGTGTACAGTCTGGGTCACAGGTACCTGGCAGGTAGCCAATAGCTGTTGATCTATTTCTTGTATCTCGGTTCCAGGGATAAGCAAGCACTGGCTTTCTCAAGTCTACCTGACGAATAACTCTTCAGGAACCGGTCCAATCCTCTGCTGAGTCCTACTATGCTCGTTGCCTTGACCACATCATCTGGCAACAGATTCCACAGCTTTATATAATGCACTTTGTGAAAAAAAAGTACTTCCTATGATTTGTTTGTAAATTTTTTTAAGTTTTATGGAGTTAGCCAGCCAAGGATGTTTCTTTCTAACATCTGGCACCTGCACGTCTTTTGGATCAATATTAAGGCTGCAGTTCATGTATTCACAATTACCTATGAATTCTCTTTGCTGTAGCAGTGCAAGCAGCAGCTGGACACTCCCCTCCCCTCTGAATAATACCTTCCCGCCTGCTTTGCCTGGACCACCACCAGCAATCATAAAAATCCCTGTCCCTGACATGAAACATGGCGCTCCAACCAGCCTACTGCACTGAAGAGTAACGTTTCGTGTTAGCGATAATGCGAAACTCCACTATTTTACAGCCAATAGCATATGTCCCTACTTTAGCTGTCAAGGAGAATTATGATTGTCAGCCACATAAGTACAGCACTGCAAAAAATCAAAAGCTGCCAAAGTGGTGAACTATGTGAAATGACTTGCAACCTTGGACTTCCTGCCTAACTTCACATATCATACTGCGCTGCAATGAGCCTCTGCAAGACACAAATTTATTTTATTATTTTTTTTTTGTATGGAAGATTTAATCCTTCTGGTTTGGCCAGGGCCCAAAGAATTTTGTTTCTCCAAGTGGAATCAAGCAGTAGAGCATTCACCTCCCCTCTCTCTCTCTCTCTCCCCTGGCTTATTGTATAGGTCAGCCCTCAGCTCATGGCCGAGACTCGGTGAGTGATCTCAGCCAAAAATCTAGAGCAAGAAGCGAGGAGAGATGCAATTGCCCGTGCACTGTGCCCCGGGGGGATTTAAGACATTTGCACAAGCATAATGCAAAGCACAGGTGGCCTGCGTGCGTCCACGCTCAATCACAGTCAGTTAGCCTATAACTCTGTGCAACGGAATTGAATCTCCTGCATTACAACCAAATGAATTCATCATCAGGGGTATTGCTACACTAGGCAGCAACTCAATTATTCATGACCCAACGCTTCTTATTCAAGTGTTGCCAAAACCTGTCAACCAAATGCAGATGCACATTTGTATTTATTCTTGTTTTGTTTTCTTGTAAGGACCTTCCTTTGGTCCTGCGTCTGCTTCCCAGCCTGGTGTTTCTCAGATTAAAGGGATGCCATAAAACTCAGAAAGACCCCCCTACAGAAATCTTCACCCATTTCACCTACTTTAAAAGCAATGACGCTAGCCAGATTCTTCAAAAATATCCACTTACCTGTGTCTTGACTCAGTCACGTAGTCATTTGGTCTTATTCCTAGGACCCTCTCTTTTTTGCCTTCATATCTTTTAATGTCTTATATTATTGAAATAAAACTCTTCATGTTATAGAAGCCAATATTCATAAATGATACCAATGTCATTTTGAAGTCAGTGCTTGAGCGGGGAGGTGGTAAGCATTACTTCCCTTGCCGTCAAGATGCTGGAACTTGGGGGTGAGAGTTAGAGAAGCTTCTTCACCATCGGGGTTGCTGGGGACAGGAGGTGGGAACTTTCTTTACCATTGAATCTTCTGAAGGTAGATAGCTGAATCCAGGGCCTCACCGTTTTTAAGCCAGCTATATACATATGCGGTGACCCTCTTTGGATCTCCACTACAAGACCCTCGTAAAGAACTCAGGAAGAGAGAGAAGGAATGCAGCATTCAACTTTGCTACAGCATCCCCCTGTATGGTGGCTGCGATGGTAGGGCTCCTGCTTCTTAAGAGCAGGCTGCTTCAGAAATCTGTGTAGCATTTTGAGTTAGTTTGGAGGAGTAAGAGCTATTGTATGTTTGTTTTCCCCCTGTTCCTGGTGCTAGACCACATTGGCCTGCTACACAGAATAGGAAGGAGGCATATACCTTTCCAGTACACAAACTGTCTAGTAGAGTTGTAGCAACATTTGAGTTTAGAGATTAACAGAAGGCACCTGGGGGGGGAGGGGGGGGGGAAATATGCATGCAGGGCCTCTGCTGGGCAGACTGGTGGACCATTTGCTTCTTTATCTGCTGTTATTTACTATGTTACTATGTTCCTCCTGTGAGTTTTCTTCTGAATCCCTAGTCTTCAAGGAAGAAAAGTCGCTCTGCCTTGAAAAGGACAGGAGTAGAGAAGATCTGATAATTCTGTCTCACCCCCAGTGGATGGACAGTGTGAGCATGCCACAGAAGAGCCCATGTTTGCATTTTTGCAAAAGATTGTTTTTGTGGCACCAACCTTCCTGCCCAGAAGTAGGAAATAGAAAAGAGGTTTTCTTTGCCAAATGGAGAATCGGTTCCCCTGAGAGGATCTTTTATTGTCATCTGGAGAGGAACACAAGGACTAAGAATATTTTCATCTGAAGATCCACACTGGAGTCTTCACCTTGGGATGAGAGAGGAAGAGTCAGAGTTGTAAAGTGCTGGAGAACCTTTGGACCTCAGGTGTTCTTTTGAGATGGGATTCTGCCCACATCTAGGATACCCCTGCCCATCTGGGATTTTCACTTTTCCATGCCCTCAGAGATGAAATAATTCCAGGACTCCCAATTGCCAAGGGGATACCTGAATAGATAAGTTGGAGAAACTAAGTTGAGAAATGGATGTATCAAAGAACGCGTATGTATAGTGCCAAATGATTACCGTACTACTGAGGATCTGCAGCAGTAAAGTTTGTTAGAACACCCAGCCAGAAATCAGATAGGAAAAGTCCTATCTGATTATTTGCAATTTACCCCAACCAAATTGCACTTACTGAGAATGACACTCAAAAATGAGGTTCATGCCTTATGCCTTGGGCCCCTCCCCACCCATCTGAGAATTCATTCTCCAGGACTCTTAAGACTATGAATGGACTTAGCATTGGGACTGACTGTGACCCCCTGCCTTCCCAAAGAATGCCAGGAGAAGGGCTGCACATACGGATGGGCAAAACTGACTAAGTCCTCCCAAGACCCAACCACATCTCCAAAAAATGCCCATTTTTTTTTTGAGTAGCTAAAGCTTGCCGCCTAGTGAACCCGGCAGCTATATTTAGCCGCTCAGTGGCAATGCATATTCAGAGGGGCCAATCTAACCACTTAACCCCATCGTTATATAGCAAGATCGCTCTGAAAATGCACCCTAGAATCATTCTGTGCATGTGCCATGGTTTCTTGATAAGGCCAGACAGCAGTAGCCCAGCTGACTCAGATTAATGATGACCGGAGGAGCTAAGTTAACAGAAATATCCCTTCAACAATGACCAACAGAGAACAAAAGAAAAGGGACAGCAGTCTTATTGGTTGAATTTGTTTTAACTACCAGTTGAGTGCTATAAAATCGGTTGGGGTTTTTTTTTTTAGTATTTCGGTCTTTAAAGCAGATGGTAGGCATGCTGCAAGCAATAGATTTCTCTAGACAGAGAAATCTTGTTGCTGTAGCCCCTGTTACCGTCATATGGCAGAACTGTGGGCTGCCCATGTGTGAGAAACCGCCGCCTGCTCTTTCAGAGGAAGCATGTAGCATTCATACATCTTTAATTATTATTTCAGCTGCATAAATCGATGCAAAATTAAAATTCATGATGGCTATAGGGGACGACTGCAAACAATTTGTTCGGTAAACTTTGCTCTAATTGGCAGTCTGAACATTTTCTGTTAATCATTCCCTCTGGGCTTCGTTTGGAAATGATGTTCCATCTGAAAGTGACAAGGTTTTTGAGTGTGTGTGTGTGTGTGTGTGTGTGTGTGTGCGAGCGCGTGGCAGGATTTCAAGGGTCCTTATATGCCCTCAGCTTGTGCACCTATTCCATGACATTCATTTGTGAAGAATTTTTCCAAGAGCAATTTTTGGATCGGTGCATTTCACCTTCTCTACGCCAGCAGGGCAGGAAGATGGAAAGTGACACCACCACTACGCACGCACCACCGAAAAAAAGATGCTGAAAAGAACAAGCAATAAATACATGCTGAAGACCTGTTATTCCATCTTACTTTAATGAGGCAGGGATCAGTAACAAGTCGGGTTTGTGAAGTCAGGGGGGGGAAGGAAATCATTCTCAGTATGACTGGGACATTTCTCGCACCTGTTGAGCGAAGCTGTTTGGCTTGTGATTTTCAGGCTGATAAAAATAAGGAAAAAGTGGAATGTCTGATTGCATTATGCCAGGAAACAGCATGCTTGGCTCCCAAGACAGACAGACTTTCAAATCTCTCTCTCTCTCTCTTTCCCTGGCTCCCCGCTTGTACAAGTGGCATGTGACTGACACTGCATTAAACGCTGGAAGGCTTCACTCCGCCAGCTCCGGTGGCACCCTGAGGTCATTACTACTGCTTCAGGATTTCTATAGTGCCCTAAGCCAGGGAGCTTTACAACAAATACCGACGGTGCTAGGAGTCCCTGCCCCAGAGAGTTTTATAATCTAAGTCATGTTACCTTTTAACACAACTCTCAGTATTTATGCCTTATTGTTATATCATTAGCTTAGAGGCAAATGTGAACTTGTGAAGAGAAATGTGGCTAATGATGTTTCTAGTTTATTTAATGGCATCAGTATTACAGGAGAAGACACAAGGCAGTAATCATGGGGCCCAATAATCAAAATTAAACATTTATTTAAATTAACCAGATAAGACTTATCCGGTTGACTTACATGAGATATTCAGCAGCCAAGGCTATGCTGCTAGCTATCCATGTATAAGTCTCCCAATTAGCTGGTCAATTTATATCTGACTAAGGGCTTGACACTCTATGGGAAAAGACCTTGACAAATCCATCCCTAAGTTATAACAGGTCTAACATCCAATTACGTTAACTGGATAAGTCTGATTATTGGCACTTATCCGGTTAGTTAACTAGACAAGTAGCACTGCTCTGATCCGCCCATTCCCTGCCCATTGACTATCTGGCTATCTACTTAGCCAGATCAGTGACTTATCCAGCTAAGTGGCAGCTGCTGAACTTAGCCAGATATTCAGCAACTGCCTCTTTGTGATCCTGCCTTTTATGAGGCCTCCCAACCACCAGCGTTCCTCATGGAACTGCTCCTACTCTTGTTCCAGTCATAGTCTCCAAGATCCCATGACTCAGCAGGGCTCAGCCTATTTAATGCTGCCTCTGGTTAAGTTCAGTGCCTTCTCATTGAGTCTTCTTGGCTCTCTGCTTGGCCCTAGCCTGCCTTGGACTATTCTCTGGCCTCTGGGTCTTTCAGCCTCGCCTTGCTTTGCCTTCTGTTCCTGCCTTGGCTTGTGGCCTTATCAGGCCTTCTGCTCTTGCCTTGCCCTGTGGCCTTTCTAAGGCCTTCTGCTCTAGTAATGTCCTGTGGCCTTATATAGAAAAATAGAAATGATGGCAGAAGAAGACCAAACGGCCAATCCAGTCTGCCCAGCAAGCTCTCACACTTGTTTTTTTCTCATACTTATCTGTTACTCTTGGCCCTTAGTAACCTTTTGGTTCTCTTTCACTTCCACCCCTGCCATTGCTGTAGAAAGTAGAAGTATCTAGCTTAATTGGTTAGGAGTAGTAACTGCCGCAATAAGCAAGCTACTCCCATGCTTATTTGTTTACCCAGCCTGTGCAATTCAGTCCTTGTTGGTTGTCTGAGTATAAGTCCACTTTACTTCATTTCCCCCTGCCGTTGAAGCAGTGAACTGCGCTGGATATGTATTCCAAGTAAAGTTTCATGCTTAATTGATTCGGGGTAGTAACTGCCATAACAAGCAAGCTACACCCATGCATATTTGCTTATCCAGACTATGTAATTCAGTCCTTGTTGGTTGTTGTCTAAATATAAATCATCTTTTCTTCATTCCCCCCCTGCCGTTGAAGCAGTGAGCTATGCTGGATATGCAGTGAAAGCGAAGTATCAGGCATTATTTGGTTTGGGATAGTAACTGCCGTAACAAGCAAGCTACTCCCCTCTTTTTTGTGAATGCAAATCCTATTTTCCACATTTCCTCTTGCAGGCCTTCTGCTCTAGCTTTGCTCAGTGGCCTTTCAGGGCTTCTGCTCTGTTTTTGTGTTCTTTGTTCTGTTCAGTTTAGTCCTGTCCTTGACTTGTCTTGTCCTGTTCTGTCTGTTCCAGTGTTCCAATCTCCAGTTCCAGACTCCAGTTCCATGTCTGCCTCTGACCCTGTTGGGCCACTGCTCCAGCAAGCTCCGCCTGCAGGTCTCCTCCCTGAGGGTAGCGCTAACCTCACCTTGGTCCAAGGGTCCACTGACTCAACACCAATTTCTTTACTGATAGTTGATTAAATGACTGAAGAATATTTACAGCACTCAACCCAGATTTCAAATAAAGTCAAAGAATAATTGAGCAGAAGAAACAATAAATGTGTGACCTAGTAAAGTCTCTGATTCTCTCTGGGAGCCAATTCCTTAACATTAGCTGTCCTTCTGCTTCCAGTTATTTAGATTGAAGATAGTTCAATCCTCCTTCCAGTCCCCCAAATGTATCACATATCTTCTCCCCACTGTAGACTAATTAGAATAAAGTCCAAATAATTTATCAGAACATAATGCCCAATTCTCATACCTTTCCTGAAGTCTTCTTAAATATTTTAGATCTCCTTATGAAGAACCAGATGGGCACTCGCCTTTCAAGTGCAACACAAGTCAGCAGCAAACACAGGCCTAGATTTATCATTTTGCTGTATTTATAGCAAGCCTAATGCCCGTGTTAGTTAAAGGGGGTGTGGCAAGGCACATTTTCCATTTTTTTCAATGCATGGTTATTTTACTGCAAATTGAGATCGCAGCTATTATCATAATTTGCGGTAACGGCCGAAAAAGAGTTTTTAGTCTACCCTTTTATAGTGTTATAAATAGCATGCATTAACTGCTGCTTCCCTCTGGCAAGGGACAGGACTCTACTTCTCAGATGTAACCTTCACTCCTCAGGCTCTTCCTAGGTGAAAGATGCCTCTTCCAATATAATGGAAACTGATTTCCTGGTACTAAGGGCACTCAGTTCCAAAGGGAACAAAAATAGTCTTTTACAAAAAGGGTAAAACACAAAAAAGAGATAGGAAGAGTGGAAAAAACTTCCTTGCCTCTTAACTGAGGAGATAGAACAAAAGTGTTGAAACTCCTCTGCATCAGGTCACTAACAGGTCTATCCCCTGAAAGAGTGATAGAACTCTGCCAGAATCCCTACCCTTGATTTTACCACACAAGGGGATGCACCAGTCCTCTGTGAACAGTTTGCCAAGGGTCTCACAAGGGAATTATAAAAAAAAAAGTATTAAAAACAGTAAACATGACTTATAATAAGTCTGGCTGGCTTTAAGGAAAAACCCACTAGATTATCTCTTCATTAAGTTACAAAAATTAACAGAAGGCAGAGATTTCCTGCCTCCAGGAAATCTAGCTAATAAACCCCATATCGAAAATGGTGCCTGGAGGTCAAAAAGGATAAGGCAACCCATATCATTCTCCTACATGGAAGAGCAAAATCCAACCCCACTGAGTGACTCTGAACTTCCCCAGCAAGTTAGTACATTCCTTCTGGAAAGGAAACCAGGGGTTCCTTACACAGGTATAGCATAGTAAAGGTGGGGCGGCAGTCTTTACAGCGATCTTCTGGGGGTTTCAGTGTTGCCCTATCTGTATCCAACTCCCTGTACTGTGGATGGAGATGGCTCAGCTGAGAATAGCATTGCCCAGAATGAAATGTTTCTCTCTTCCATATCCAGAGTCCACATAATCTGCCGCCACTTGCACCAAAGGATTAGAAAAATGAGCAGATGAAGAATTCAGGTACGATGAAGCCTGTGATATCACTGCACAACGCCTTCATAGCATTCACAATAGAATAAATTATCACAGAGGCTTCTGATATAAGATGTAAAGGTGGAGAATTCAAGTGTAGTATAGGATTTCTTGGTGAGGGAGAGGGTCTCTGCTTGGAGGGATGGAGTAATTTACTGTAGTGAAGGCCTGCATCTGTCTGAGAGAGGAACAGAGATCCCAGGTGTGCAGCTCAGATAATATGAGGGGGAGTCAATAATAAGGTGAATTTAAACTCTCTTGATGCTATGCATAAATTTGCCTTATTTATTGACTTCCCCTCATATACTGACGAGAGTTTAAACTAGAAGAGGGGGAGGGGATGGCAGCTGGATGCTGGATGAATCGAGCTGTCACTCGCAACAAACAAATGAGGCAAGTGGAGAAACGCACCTTTGCATTTATTTCAGAAAGCCACAAGTAAACCAATGGGGGAGGAGAAGGGGATAAATATGAGGATTATGTAGAAGGTCAACAAGTGAAGAAGAAATATCCAAAAGACTAGAAGCACAAATGCTCACATTGTAAGTAATAAAATCCCAAATTTGCAAACCCTAATAGCAGAGGCAGATCGAGGAGTTGCTTACAGAGCTGTTGCAGTTATGGCCATGTTGTTAAATGCATGCCAGGCAGGAAGGACAGGGTAGGCAGAAAATGGTGAAGAACCGCATTTCATGTAAATAGAATATTAACGCAACTGATGGAGTGCGGAAAGGTTACCTTGGTAAGTGGAGATGGCACTTCCATTTACCTGGGTGTAATATACAGACGTCCACCACAGATGACGGGTTTGGACAGAGATCTAATCAAGAATACACATAAGACTGCAATGAAAGGGGGAGGCATTGCTGGTAAGGAGATTTTAATCTGATTGACCCATCTGCAGAAACAGGAGCAGAAGCGGGATTCCCTTCAAGGGGATCTCCTCAGACAAAGACTAACAGAATCCAGGGAGGGAGGGAGTGATACTGGATCTAGTATTCACAAATGGGAGAAGCGTTTCAAAGGCTCAAGCAGGCGGTGACCTGAGCTCCAGGGATCAAACAGGATGGCTGAACGTAAGAACAATGGCAGAGACTGGAAGAAACAGACTTTTCATTCTGCTACCCCCTTTAGTTATACCTACAGGGGGTCTCTGTTCCCCCTCCTTTAGATCTCTCCATTATTGTTCAACCAAAGGACATGGCTTTTACCAAGCAGTGCATCACTGCCACCTTTGTACTGAGGAACCCAGGTAATCCCTACATTCTTCCCCCACCCCCCACCCCCTTTAAATGTGGGCTTCTACGCATAAGAAAATCTTAGATGGGGAGTTACATTTCTCCTAGATGTATTTAGGAGTCTCTTTTATTCCCTACACTTTAGGTTGCAGGCCATCAATGGGCCTGTGACCGGCGCAGAGACTGGGGATAAAGATGAGTACTTCTTATTTTCTATAGTACCAAATGATCGCCCAAAATGATTACGTTTCATCGTTAAACAGGAATGAGGTAGTTCTTTTTCTATTGAGGGAAAAAAGAAAGTAGAAATCAGTGTTTATAGTTGGGGGACTTCTCCATGAGTCTCCCACAATCATAATGAAGTCACTTTAAGCAGAATGAACTATGGCTTTTAATTCAAGATTTCCTTTACACTCACGGGAAATCACAAATTGATGTATTCTCTTCTTTTTTTTATTTCACATTTCATCTGTGTGGGTGGGAATTGACAAAAATTACTTAGAAATTTGCATCACATTGGGCATGATTCTCTGAAAGCAGGAATCTAACAACCGTAATACCAACAGAAGGAAGCTTTCACTATGTCTCTTTTGTTTTTTCATAAATTACATACGTCACTGGTGTAACTACCTGTATGGTGTGCTCCATCTCTCTACTGTGTGATCAGAAGGGATCTCTGGACTAGGTATTACTGATCATTTCCCCACAGACAAATAACTAACCTCTGAAAACATCTCATACTCCAGTTACGTTAAATGAAGACTCATCTGCTTCCCCTCATTTCTATAAAGCAACACAGAAGGTGCATTAAGAGCTTTCTTCTGTACTGGTAGTCAGCAGTCTATAACTGAAGACAAGCTCTGGCTTGAATTGTCAATGGCTAGGGCTGGCATCTCTGCCTGGGGGGGTCACGTGGTGACTATGAGCAGCAAGCATGAAACAAGACAGCACCCATGAAACTGGCGCCTATGCCCTCTAGAATGACCAACCCCCTTTTCTCTCCAGGTTGGTCTATATCTGCATCCTCCCTTGGTCTATACTATATACTGTGGTATCTTAGAGGCTGATATTCAACACCACTTACCCAGATAAATCAGAACTTATTTGGCTAAGTGGCATGTTTTAAACATTCAGCCACAGTCACCAGCTGCCACTTAGCCAGCCAAGTTTTTATCCGACTAAGTGGTCGGAGGAGAATGGGCATAACGGAGAGAAGAAGTGCTAGCCAGATAATTTATCCAGCTAACTCTGATCACTCCCATAGACCTATCCTAAAGTTAGCTGGATATATTCAGCACACAACAAATTTCAAGACCATAGCAATACAGGCAGAAACAGTAGGAAAAAAATGTAGTCCAGATACAAAAATTCACAGTTTCAAAACTCTTTTACACATACTTCCTCTTGAATTTTTCCAGTTTTCTCACAACCTTCGCAGAGATGGCCCAAGACAACTTCTTCCCTTACTTCAGGTGGTTGAAGTTTCCCAGTCCCTGCACTGGAGCTTCCAAGATAGGAACACAGTCTCTTGCTGACCTTCTGGCCCCCAGCACAGCTCCTGCTTAACAGCTTCATTTCCACACTTCTCCGAGTGCCCATGAAGGCATCAGCTTCCAAGAACTCCCAATACTCCAATCTCAAATCTCCACCAAAATCTCCACTCTGTGTCTCATGGGAAGCCTTTTTATATTCCCCAGAGATCACATCCTCTTTAGGGGAAGAGCCATCCTATCACTCAGTTAAAATACACACATACACACCATCTGAACCTTCTTAGCTAGAATATTCCCCATTGTAACTTCGTCAAACTGGAAGATTCCATATGTTAACACATAAACCACACTCTAGTACATTTTAGTGGCCATGCAAGGGCCACAGAGATGAATGCAAAATGATACATATTGGGAGAAAAAAATCCAGACTGCCAATACACATTGCAGGGATCTACTCTGGAAAACTATCAAGAGTAGGATCTTGGAATTACTGTGCACCACACACTGAAACCACTGGCACAGTGTGCAGCAATAGCCAGAAAAGCCAATTGTATGAGGGAGCCAAGATGGCTGACGCATAAGACATGCAGGAGGAGCTCTCTTAGCGTTTTTTGGATTTCCTTGTTTATATTTCCTACAAATCGGTTGCTTTGCAAGATGCTGCATACAAAACGCAAAGCCAAATTAAAGAACGTTTTACCTTTGAAACCAGAAGGTATCCAGCAAAGCAGAATTGAGAGCTTCTTCGAGTCCACCACTAAGACACCGGAAATGAGGGCCGCTACGAGACAGGGTCAGGAGCTCGGCTCCTCCTCAATGGTTGAAATGATCTCGTTGAGCCCGGGGGCCCCAGAGACGCCTTCCCCGCCGTGATTTCAGTCAGGATGTGGAGATGAAGATCTGGTGCAGCTCCCCTGTGGAAGCAAGAAGAGAGCTGGCGCCTTTGGACCTGCATGAAGTGAGCGAGGAAGGAGCGGACGAGGGTGATGTGAGTGTCCTGGTGGGAGGAACCACTTCGACGCCCAGGCCCCCTAAGGCTACACCGGTAACAGACATCGAAGAACCCGATTTGCCTCAATTAGCAGAAAAACTGATTTCAGGTACAATATTTTCCTTGAATAAACCCCCGACTGTGACATTAGATACAGTTTGGTCAGCTTTAGTGTCTATTGAAGCAGCAATATCAACATTGACTCAAGCATTCCTCGATAGGAATAAAAGAGGTTTAAATGTGGAAAAGACTGTGTTGCAACAACAGGAAAAGCTGGGGAAAGTACAAGAAAAGATAATAGTAGTGGATAATATACAGACAAATTTGATTAAATCTAACGCAGTATCTGAGAAAAAGTTTGAGTATATTGAAAACTCTCTACGTCTGTTGAATCTTCGGGTAGTGAACTTCCCAGGGCTGAAAAAAATGTCTCCGGTAGACATGATTAAAATTTATATGAAAGAATGTCTTAAGATCCCACAGGAGTCTATGCCGGTAATTTCAAAAGCTTATTTTACATCAAGAAAACCTCAGCCACATCAGAGTTCAGAAAATCAGGAACAACTAACTATGAATATAACTGAACTATTGGAAATGTCAGTACAAACTGAAATTTTAACAAGAGGAATGTTGCTAATATCTTTCGCTCTAGAATATGATAGAAATTTAGTTTTGAAAAGTTTTTTCAGAAATAGAATGGTACATTTCCACATACAATGGATCTGGATATATCCAGACATTGTCCGCATGACACAAGAATGGAGGAAAAAATTTATACTGATGAGAACAGAAGTAATTGCAAGAGGGGCCAGCATGATACTTAGATATCCATGTAGATGTCTAGTAAAATATCATAATGAAAAATACGTATTCTTTGAGCCAGAACAACTAAGGGGATTTCTTGATGGGAAGCTATGAGGCATATAGAGGGGGGGAAACAAAGGGATGAGTGGGTAATTCCTGTTAAATATGATAGTATTGTTTTAGAGCTCCTTTTTCCTACTTCATGTTCTTGGCTCCCATTTACTTTGTGACTAGAGATCTAGATGTAGATTATAATAATTTGCTTGTTTGAAATGATATCTCTGATCAGAAATGATGTATGATCTCTTATTTTCTTTCAATTTGATATTGTAATATATCTGAAAATGCAAAATTTAAAATTAAAAAAAAAATCCAACTGTACGTTAGGAATAATCTAGAAGGGCATCAGTAACAAATCTAAAGATATTATCATGCCTCTATATAGAATTCTGGTGTGACCACATCTGGACTACAGTGTACAGTTCTGGTCATCCCATCTCAAAAGGGATGTGGTAGAGCTGGAGAAGATCCAGAGATCGGCAACCATAGGATTGGGACCTTACTCATATGAAGAAAGATGTCCATTTAGGGCTTTTTAGCTTGGAAAGAAAAATAAGATTGATGGGGGACATGATAGTGGTCTACAAGATCATGAATGGAAAAGAACAAACCACAAGCTAGTGGTTGTTTGCGCTGTCCAAAAATACTAGGATCAGTGGGCATCCAATGAAACTGCATGCTAGCAGTTTCCAGACAAAGACGAGAAAGTAGTCAGCAGATAGTTTAACCGTGGAATCTGTTACTGCAAAATGTCGTCACGGCAAGCAGCATAGCAGGGTTCAGAAGGGATCTGGATGCATTCCTGGAAGACAAGGATATAAACAGATATTAGAGATTGAGTGGAGGCCAAGGGCTTGACATTTTTATAGATCTACAGGGAGTACTTAGATGAACTCTGGTTTTCATCTGGTGATTCTGTGGCCACTGTCTGAGACAGGATACTGGGCTAGATGGACCTCGGCCTGTCCCAGCTTGGCCAATCTTATGTTCATACTTCATTCGTTTATTTGCTGCCTTAGCAGAAGTTCTGTTGTGATTTCATACCGAACAGTTTTAAAAGGTGGTGCTTCTGCTTCCCAGCACTGGCTCCCTCACATAAATCAAATACCGAGGAAAACACGTTTACCTCTCATTAATTCCTCCTTTAGAAGGCCCACTTAAAATAGCTCTAGAAAGAAAAGGAGGCATTGTGAAATCAGTGGGTCATTAATTGTTGCAAAATCAATCAGTCAGTGAATACAAGTTTCCACGGTGCAATGCATCACTTTCATACATGGCCCATAAAGAAATGCCTCCTATTCATTAAAAAAAATTCACAGATTGTTCCTTGCCTGGTTTATAAGGATTTTGCTCAGTCTTTGGGGGCATATCCACCGCAGCTCACAAACGTCCAGTCTCTAGGAAAATTTGAATCGCACTTAGAGGCATAGCAGTAACCCCATTCAAAATAATAATTGCTGCCTACAACACAAATCCCCCCCGGGGGCATTAAGAATCCCATTGTAAGACTGGGCTCCTTACCCCACCCTGTGAGCCTTGGGCAACATTTTCCCCACTATTGCCAAATCCGTGTGTTTGCAATGTGTCAGATCCATAGGAATACACAGGGTTGATAGAGATCTTGTCCTTTCCTATGACCTTTAGTTCCAAATTAAACCAGGCCGTAGAGAACCCTAGTATAACCTGTTTACCGTTTCAGTACCAGCTTATTGGTCCAGATGTTGGTGAGGGCTCTGATCAAGCGAAAAGCCTGTAGTGCTCGCTTATCCTAGGCCTGTGCCTCGTACACCGTAAAAGGTGAGTTTTCAAACCCTGTGCCTGTAAAAATTAGCCTGTACGTGCACAAGTATCCTCTACTCAATATTCAATGTTTTATAAAAGTAAAACATGCAAGCGTATTTTCACTTTTTCTGTGCATGTGTACACATGTAAAAAAGAGGAGGAGCCAGTAGTATTCCAGGACAGGGCTAGCGCTTTACACGTGCAAGTTGCTATATTAAAAGAGATGCACGCACACTTATCAATTTACTTGCACATTTTTACACCTGTGAATTATCTAGCGTTAAGTTATATTAAATGTATTTATTGTGTAGTACTGACTGCGTGGGAGGTCTGAGTAAACTGGGAGGAATTCTGGTTGAAGAACCTGGAGAAGGATTGAGCAAACTTGTAATTTCTATAATATGTGCCTGTTTTAAAATTAGACAACTTATAAGTGTAAATCATGACCAGAGTAAGTCCTACTTTCCACATATATTTAAAAAATAGGTGGTTAAAAATGAGCATTCAAAGTATTGATGTATGTGTTTGAATGGATTGCTTGTATTTGCATCTAAGCTTACATGCACACTTATGTTGCACTGTAGAGATATGCATATTATATTATTTTATCAAATGCATATATATCATACACACAGGTTATAAAATACTATGGTATAACTATGCTGTGTGTAGTTATTTAAAAGTTATCTTCCCTGTGTATTCCAAATGCCAACTCTACAACTCTCTATGGGCCTGATTTACTAAGCTTTTTTCCCTTAGATATAGAATGGAAGAAGTCTTGGTAAATCAGACCCTATATCTATGCTTTCAAGGGACTCTTTTTAAGCACGTTTCCTGGTAAATGAAAGTGCATATAGTTTGCAATCAGTCTGTCTGTCTGTCAGTCCGTATGTACATATGCATGTCTCAGGAGCCATCTTAACGGTAGAAGAGTGTGGGGTACTGAAGTGCTGGCACCCGTATCAAATTTCAGTAACATCTATCTGGTGGAAGGGCCTCCAATAAGGAGAATGGGGTCATCTGTCGTTTCAGAGCAGTGGGCAAAGCAGAGCATAAAAGAGAAAGCGATAAAATGTGCCTTCTATGTGTTAGTCTAGAAGCAGACATGTCTATTATTTGTTGAATATTCTTGGCCTTGTGGCCACCCCCTCTGCATCCCTCTTTCGCTATTCTATTCGGCCTTTCCTTCCACCCTCTCGTTTGCATTTCTCAGCCTCTGGGCCCCTCACTTTGAGAGTCTGTCATGCAGTCACACCTCCTTCTCTTTCCTCCACCTCACCTCACTCCCTTGCATATTAAGTGACAATTTATTCCTGTTGCTTTTTTCTAGTGTTTTATAAATATCAGACTCCGAATTTCATTAACAATCAAAGGTGCATAATCATCGTTCTAGTAATTCTGTGATTCTCCTTTTTCCTCCCACACACGCATGCACACACACACACACCTTGATGAGGAAGTCTCATTTCCCCAGTGGGCAAACTTGCTCTGCCAATAAATTTAGCATCTCTTAACTTCTGACCTTCATTACTTGGAGCGTTTGTGTAATTCCAATACACTGTCTGCTGTTTTCAAATGAACTTGGAATGACAACCACCGTATCTGACAGCAGAAGAGGAGGCCACTGACTAAGGAAACCTGTTTTGTATGTGTGTGTTATTTTTTTGTTCTCGTTTACATCTTTACTGGGTTGAGTATGATTCCCCTTGTGGGTCTTAGGTTTTCCATGTCAGCCATGAAATGCTTTGTGCTTGCCAATGATGAGCGTAATAAAGAACAGGCAAACTGGCCATAATTCCAATTCGAATTCTGTGTTGGTTTAGGCTGCCTAGAACCTTTGACCAGTTTTCCAAGCTCTGTAACGGCTCTCATTGAAATCCATATTTTCAAGGCCAGCTTGGATTGGCCCAGCCTGAGTCTACTTGTATTTTTAAATACAAACCATCTGAGCCAACTCAGCAGGGATGCTGTGCAATGCTGTGTTGATGAAGCCCAAAGTTTGATTCATGGGCCTGTTTTGTTTTTTGTTTTTTTCTTTTTTACCCAAGCTGACCAGAGTTGGGGATGCTACAGAGGCATCATTCACAGATTCTGTGAGGAAAGCAATCCCAGTCATCGCTCAACAGTCACAGCTACTGAGATGCGTGCATACCGAGTTCTGGAGATCTGTCTGTGGCTCCCAGCCAAGGATTGCCGCTAGGCTAAAGAAGGAAAATATCCCCAGGGACTTGCAGATGAAGGCTCAGGGCACTGTTGTGTAGTAGCGACCAGTTCCAAATGAGCTAGATTCCTAAAGAAATAGGTGGAAATTGCCAGGTCAAAAATGAGCTTGCAGGTTCATGAGTGCAAACTACATATGAACCTGTAGCTTCCCTGGGCAGTTCCCAAATTGCCTCTGATATGTGCATATAGTCTATCTTTTATTCTATATATTTTCATTTCCTATATGATTTCCACAAATATTTACATTGAAACGGTTATTTCCTGGCCAACCCAGTAGCTCAGTGGCAGGGACCTGGGTTCAATTCTTGGTTCAGGCTTTTTATTCCCTGTCGGAAAGGAAGGGGAGCAGTTTGGGGCTTGGAATGCTGTGGGGCAAGAATTTAAGGTCCGTGAATACACGGTTCTGGAAGGAGCCAAGGGCTGTTGCTGGATTAAGTTGATTGGAGATATAACATGGGGAGGGTGGAAGGAATTCCTAGGTAGTTGCAAATGAAGGCTCCTGGTTCTGAAACCCAATGTTGGGTCTGATTGATCTGGAAGCCCAAAAGAAACAGGAGGAAACTTGCAGGTAAAAAAAAAAGCAATTCCTCTCAGTACTTCCACATCTGACATCACTCTCCATGTTACTGTGAAAATGATTATGATGTCATAGGCAACACTTTAGGCCTTCACATGAGCAAAAGTAAATGACTTGATTCATTGACTGGAATCCTTTTTCATGCTAATGTCGCTGACAAAAAAAAACAAGAGGAAGATAAATAGAGAAAACAAATGAAACAGAGGCTGATTTGTGCCTAATTACTATCATTTGCAAACGCTATGGACAAATCTCCACTTTTAGACTATTTTCACGTGATGCGTGCTCTGGAGAAATTATTCCTGTGCTTTATCTCTCAAGAATGCTTCCTTCTGGTGGTGTTTATTCAGTGAATGTGACAGGGATTTGCACCTGCTTGCTCAGTAATCTGCATAGCATTGACCCATAATGCTTTGCAATCAAACCGGCTGTAAAAAAAAACAAAAAAAACCTTGGATCTTTCATTTTTGATAATCTCTAATGTAATGAAACATGCAGACAGAAATCTGCATTACCTATTTCTGTAATAGTTTTATATTCAGAGCAAGATTGATAAACTACTGCTGTTAAAAGAAAACTCTGCATAACATTGGGCAGGTTTTCAGCTGTACAGAGTGGTAATAATCAGTCTGTACCATATCAGGTGAAAAACTGACTCAATTGTGTTCACATTTTTGATGCATCTTCACTGGATGCTCTTATTTTGGCAGCATGGTCACAAATGACGGCACATGTTGAGGACTGTCACCAGCGAACATGGCTCACAGGGCAAGGTTTGCCATTGTTTCCCCTTGCCACCTCCAAGCCCCTCCCTCTTCCCTTCCATGTAAGCATTTACCCTCATCAGCTGGCTGCTCAGATGACCTGGCCTATCATCACATTGAGGCAGGTTGGTCCACTATTGGCCAGCTCAGGGAGCATTCGGGCATGTGCAGGAGTGGGGGGAGGAAACGGAAGGGGCTGGGCACTAGCAGTGTGCAGCTCATCCCTCTTTCATCCTTCATCAAGCACCTCCCCCCCCCCCCCCAAAGTAGGAACCCATCTTGTCTGCCCATGTCAATGGCCCTGCATAAACTCACTGGCATCTGATTGGGCTGTGTTTAATGGTTCTCTGAATGTTGCCAAAATATTGATTGTTTCTTTCTATTTACGGGCACATGTGAGGGAAGAAAGGAGGTCAACCAACTCTCTCCAAGTTGTCAGAAGAATAAAAGCATTTTTCCTTATACAAGTAGCCTCTACAGCAATTTACTCAACAGCTAAAGTGCATAATGATTTCAAATGCACAGTCTACTTCCTATTAAAATAATTCAGCTGTAAATAACTCTCTCCCATGCAGGCATCACAAGACCTTTGTTTAATATTCAGCTCATATCCTTTAGACACATCTAGCCAGTCAAGTTTTCAGGATATTCACCATGAATATGCACGAGATAGGTTTGCATACAATGGAGACAGTGCATGCATATTCATTATGGACATCTAAAACCCCGACTGGCTATGAGTGTGCCCTGAAGACTGGATTGAGAACCCCTGCTTTTAGACACTTATGGTAGAGGATACCATGAAGGTAGTGTTCATAATCCTTTAGAGGAAGAGTCTGGTGCAATTCCTGCAGATCAGCTCTGGAACACACATCTGTTCCAGCTGCCGTCCATGACTTTCAGCTACAGGACTGTTACAGAGTCTCCAGAGTTTAGGAGCAGGATGTGGGTGGTCTGAAGAGGAGAAAACATCTGGTAGCTATCACTGAAGATCTCAACTTCTATCCCTGTCCTCTTCCCACAGAACCGGCTAGGAATCTCGGGACTGAGGAAGAAACATTAAAAAAAATATATAAAGGCTGGTCCCAATTTTATTCTGCTTTTTATAACATAAGTGGCATCTAAAACAAATTTTCATGGATCTTAAGTGTTCGAGTCTCTTAGAAACAAAGAGCTATTTTGAAAGCTATTTACACCAACTCAAATCATTTTACCTGCATTAATTACCCTTCCTCAATGTAGCTGAAGGTTCGTGCATTGTATCACAAGGCGCACTCTTTTAGCTGCATTACAGAGGAGGCGTTCTCACGGCAAGTTAACATTGGGTAGGGAAGGGAAGAAAAAGATGAAGATAAATTGCGTCTTCAAAGGTATGCGTGTACTTGTCAAGCAAAATTCTACCAGCGGGAAAACATGAGTGTAAGTGACCGTGTGCACTTTCAAAGTGAAAGCCCTCGTGCACGTTCCTTAAAAATCAGCAAGCACACCGGGTAAAAAGTATGCACGAACTTTGAACAAATGCAGGCAGTTTGTTTAATTTCTATTGTTTTTCAAAGCAGAGACAGTGCATGTATATTAGGCACCCTTGGCGAACCTGAGATGATAATATCACTTCCAACATGTATATTATATATTCCCTGCAGAAAAAGGCACTTGGAATCCATATGGTATTGGGCCTATTGTAACGCATGTTGGGTGTGGGCTTGGTAAACCTGCCACACCAAAACCACACTAACTGCCAGCCCTCAAACAGTAACAACCCTACCTACGAAAAGGCATCACTGTAAATATTACACCAGGCCCTAAATCACCAATACACCTCCTATTAGGAAAACAGAACAAGCTAGGATACTATGCATCCCTACGCAGAAATTACACAGTATAAGAAAACCTCACCTCAGAATGAGCGAGCAGAAAGGGATTTACGTTTCGGGATCCGTCAGATACTTCCTAGTGAACCAAACTGGCCATTGTCAGAGACAGGGTACTGGGCTTACCAGACCTTTGCTCTGGCCCAGCTTGGCACATCTTACATCCTTAAAGGGGAATTTTAAAAGCCCAATGCGCGCCAAAATTAGGGGATGTGCGAATATGTCGGGCTCGTGTGTGCGCCGAGCAGATTTTAAAAGCCGCCCAGATGGGTACATAAATGCCGCTGCATGCACATCTCAAAAAAGGGGCGGGGCATGGATGTTTCTGGACTTTAACCTAATATTTGCGCTTAAATTCTTACGGAATCCAGTGCAAACCGAGGACCTCTGCCGTGTAACTTTATTTCTGCTATTGATGGTATGTAAGTAAAAAAAATAATAATAATGAGCCATTTCAGAAGGTTTTAAGGGAGTCTGGAGTAACTTGGGAGTGTACAGGCTATCAAACCCGGGGGGGGGGGGGAGGGGTTGGAAGACCTGTCTCTTAACTGGGTGAACTGGGAAGTAACTGGTAAAACTGGGAAATGATTTGCATATGTCCCTTTTAAAATCCCCCCACTTATGTGGTAGAAGTGGGATTTGTGCACACACAGGCACGCGCCCACTTAAAATTCAGTGCACGTGTGCACGTGGATAGGCTATTTTATAACATTGGCGTATATGTTATAAAATAGCCATGTCCCTGGGTGCAGGCCGGCAAACGTGCGCACATGAGCGGGCCGGTTTAAAAGTTACTGTCCCTGCTTCTTAGGAGTTTGCTGTCTTCAAATAGTCTATATGAGAAAACAGCAGTGGGACTAAGTAGGAGAAATTAGCATTTCAAAGACTCCTTTAATTATGCTACCAGCAGAGGTAAGAAACTCCAAACAGTAGGACAACACCTGTAAAAAGCAGACTACCTGGGGATTATCCATTTGAAAATGTGCTTGCAGCCTTGGGGGAGGGATTAAATCACCTGTGGGACTGCAAGTCTCAAGGACTGTTTAATTATTGCCCCCTTAACTTCTCATTCCAAAAACTCATTTAAAAAATAAAAAAAAAACTGCTGTACAAGTCAGACTGATCTGAGTGATATGTACAATTAGTGCTAGGGGTGAGCATTCATTTTGAAACAACATGAAAAAAATGCAAAGGAACATTCCATTTGATTTCGTGTCATTTCCAAACTAAATGAAAAGAAATACCAAAAACAAATGTGTTGGGGTTTTGTTTTTTTTTTCCTTTCGTTTCAGAATGCACTCCCTGTTGCTGCCATAGGCCAACTGCCCCTCCCCCCCCCCCCCCCCCCGACCACCACCACAATAAAAAAAAAAAAAAATAACAGCCCTCTCCCCAAGCCTTCTCCTTCCTATACCCTTCCCGTATCGATCTTACCCTGTCCGTGGTGGTGAATAAGTCAAAATGGGATGAGCGATCCCCAGTCACCCCTGCCCTGCTGGGTCTCATTGTCAGAACGGTGCTTATTTAGACAGCTAAGCTGGTGTAGTAAAGACACTTTCTTAATTTATAGCATCTGGATTAGGAAACATGGTTTAATTCCTTTACATCAATAAAGATTGGGATTGTCAGATCACTCTAAAGTGATCCAGTCCCACTAGCCATAGGCCAAGCATAGCCTGTGTTATTGTAAACTACTGGCTTATTAAATTGTTTTTTTCCATGCCTGGCTAGGGTAAATTAAATTAAAAAGGAGATAGCCCACTCGCTTCCCTTTTGAAGAAAGAAATGCCAGGGTAGAACAACAAATGTTCCTTTGAAAGCCAACAGAAAAGTCACTATCACTTCATTGTGATGGTTATTACGTTCTCTTTGATGTCCCAAGAGAGCCCCTTTGGCTGGAAGCCAGTGCGATTTTATTGCTGTACTACACTGACACCATGTGAACATTACTAGGCAGGGGAAGATATTAGTATTTGTTATAATTAACTTTCCATGAATTACTATTTATATTTGAATCAATGAATTCTATGCTTTTGCATCAGAGCTTGGGTGGGTAATACCTGCCTGGAGCCAATGAAAGGTAAGGGATTTAATACTAATGAGCCTTTTTAATTAAGAATAAAATATAATGATGTTTTTGTTTAAAGGCAAAGAAAGAAAAAGATAAAGGGATATAGTTGTAAGGTGAGGATATAATTGGAGCTTCCAGCTTGCTGACTGTTCATAATGAAAGAAAAAGCAGTTTTAGGTAGCTGGAAGATTTCTTGTAGCCATTATCCAAAGAAAAGTACTTATCCAACAGTACTGATATAGATAACTTATTTTGTAGCAAGGGAAAGAAAGGTGATATTTAGATATTTCCTGACTTTTGTTTTATTTTAAGCTAGATGAGCAGCGCACTCTATTAATATAACTAAGTTGGAGGAAATTTTCAGAAGATTTGATGTGAGTTTATTTGGAACAGAGGGAATTTTCTTTTAATTTGATGACAATGCATTTAGGCTGCAAAAACCCAAGGGAGAGGTACAGTTTTGGAGCTGGAATTCTTCTAAGCACAAAAGAAGTGGGATCTAGGGATGGTTGTATCTGATGATCTTAAGGTAGACAAACAGGTGAAAAAAAAGTGACAGCAAAAGCCAGAAAGATACTTGGCTACATAGGGAGAGGATTGGTCAACAGAAAAAGAGAGGTGATGTTGCCCCATGTAGGTCCTTGATAAGACCTAATTTGTAATATTGTATACAATTCTGAAGACCGAACCTTCAAAAGGATATTTATTTATTTGAAAGCACTTATTACCCGCCCTTCCTATGTTCAGAGCGGGCTACAATATAGAACATTTATGTAATACATATACAGATAAAAAAAGAAGGGGGGGGAGAGAGAGCATATAAGCACCATGGGAGTGAGTTTGATTGTGCTAGGGGGTAAGAGGAGAGGGGCGTAGAAGACTAGGTAGCATCAACTAAAGGGGGATGAGATGGGGTAGTCTGTTATCATCTAGGTTGGGGAATGCTCTCTTGAAGAAGAAAGTTTTTAGGGCTTTTTCGAAGAAGGATTTTTCTTGGAGACATCTTATTGTCTTTGGTAGGCTGTTCCACAGGAGTGCTCCAGCAGAGAAGAATGCACGTTCTCTGGTTTCCTTGAGACGGGTGAGCTTTGTAGGTGAGAAACGAGTAGCATTTGGTTGGACGATCTGAGTTGTTGGGAGGGGGCATGGATTTTTATTGTTGAAGAGACCCATGGGGAGTTTAAGTTATGGATCGAGGAGTGGATGATCATTGCAAGCTTATATTGTATTTGGTAAGAGATGGTGAGTCAATGAAGAGATTTGAGTACAGGGGAGATATGATTGTGCATGGGAGTGCTGGTAACGAGTCTTGCTGCAGAGTTTTGTATGATCTGTAGCGGGCGAATGGCAACTAGAGGTAGACCTGTCAGAAGGGATTGAAGGACAAACTTGAAGTCCGCATATTCGAGAAGGGGCTTGAGGTGACATAGCAGGTGTAGTTTATAGAAGGAGGAAGTAGTAATATTCCTTATATGGTTGCGCGTAGAGAGAGAGAGGTAGATAGTGACTCCAAAGTTTTGTACACTTTGGGAGATGGAGATGGAATGAGTAGCTTGGGATTTTCTTAGTGTCTGGGTAATTGCCAGGTTCTTGTGGCCTGGTTTGGCCACTGTTGGAAACAGAATGCTGGGTTTGATGGATCCTTGGTCTGACCCAGCATGGCAATTTCTTATGTTCTAATGATATGGTTGGGAGTGTTGATGACCGGATGGCATGATAGCACGATGATTTCTGATTTAGATGTGTTGAGAACTAATTTATTATTGTGCAGTCATTTTAAACTGGTTGGAACTGGTCCAGAGGTTGACTACTAAAATGATCAGTGGTCTTCATTCTAAAGCATATGGGGTAGACTTAAAGATCTAAAGATGTATACCCTAGAGAAAGGTGAGATCAGGGAGATATGATAGAGACATTTGAAAAAAAATATTGAATAAAAAAAAAAATATCTCAAAGGTTTCCATACCCAGGAGGCTAGTCTCTTTCAATAGAAAAGAGGATCTAGAACAAGGGAGTCATGGAATGAAAGAGTAAGTCTAAGGAGTAATCTTAGGAAATATTTCTTTACAGAGATTAGTGGATGCATGGAATGGCCTTCCAGTGGAGGTGGTGGAGACACCAATCTGAATTCAAGAAAGCATAGGATAAATACAGGGATCTCTGAGGGAATGATGGGAATTGTAAGGGCTACATAAATTGGACAGATGGGCAAACTAGATGGGCCATATAGTCTTTTTCTGCTGTCATGTTTCTATGTTTTTCTGAGTATTGTCAGTCCACATTAATCACAGTTCATGGACCTCCCAGGCATTAGCAACTGCTTCATCACCCATCTGGACTGCAAAGAAGCTTATCTAAATGATTCAAATATCGTATGAGATTAAACTGAGAATTTATGCTAACATTCAGGCCAGAATTTAGAAGGGAATTTTGAAACCCAATATTTTAATTTATTTGAAGGGGAAATGAGATAAGGGTGGGGGGGTGTCTTAGTGGTTTTCTATGTAAATGTACAAAAAGCTCCTTATTTTCCTATGCTAATAAATTCTTCTTTGACTATAATGCCACGTGCTTCTGCTTCCTATGGAATATAAGAATCTAATGGGTAGATTTTTAAATCCCTGTGAGCGTAAATCCTGGGGTTTATGCACGCTGGGTGAATTTTCAAATGGGCTCCTTTATTGGAGCGTACTGGCAGGGAACTCGGGGAGGCCCGATTGAGTTGCCATGCGTAATCTTAAAAAACAGGCTCCCCCCCCCCCCCCCACACGCACGCCACCCCCCACACGTGCACGTGGCCATGGGATTTTATAGCGTGCACGTGCCAGCATGCGCATGTTATAAAATCGACGTGCACATGGACGCACACACCTTTTAAAATCTACCCCTAAATGTGTTATTTCAATGTGCATACACTGATATTGTTTATGATATTTGAAATTATAATATTGTGTGTTTATTTTATTTTATGTTATTTTTATTTTCTGCTTCAGCCTTTCCTCCCCATCCTCAGGAGAGCTTTTATGTGGGCATGCTACATGTGCCCATTCTAAATCACACAGCTGAGAGGTGGAGTTATTTATGTGGTCCTCTCATAGGTGGGTTTTACATTATTTCCCTACAAAATAGCAGAATAAAATTTTTTCTGGCACCATAAAAAAAAAAGTGCATCTCCAACATCCTTGTCTGCACCCCTCTCCCACATCACAAAATGATCGCTCTGACCTAAGTTCTACCCTGCCATGATGTCAAATATTCCTCTTTTCAGAGGGTTTCTCCTGAGCACTAGTTATTGTTTCTCACGTCTGTTTGTTGATCAGTTCTTTTCTTTGTTCCTGTTACCTGTTCGGTATTAAACTATTGTATATTACGCAGCACAGAGAGAAAAAAAAATCTAGATTAACTGTATCTTCACTTTTATTGTTTTATCACGCGGCTCCTGCACATGTTGATTTGCAGTTATTCAGTATGAAATCTTCATTATTTATATGCCATTCAGATGGCCGATAAAGAAAATAAATAATGATGATAAAGAGTGGAACGTTTACACTTTCCCGAATAGCAGAGAGAGGCCCTTTTAATGGTCTGTCATCAGGAGCTCTCTTTCATTCCCTCAGGCCCCCCTTAACTTTTCCATGGGGGCACCCCGGCTCCCTACAAGCCTCATCTGGCCCAGAGAAGGGAGCTCCATGGCAAATGGGTGCCCACCTCCGAGTCTCTCTCTTTAAATAAAAGGGCTGCTAATCTAATCTTTACTGCCCTGCTATCCAACTTATTTCATTGAGTTTGACGGCTGGAAAAAAAAATTATCCAGTAAATTTGCTGCTAGACAATATATCTATTAAAAATGAATGATAACAGAGCCTTGGCCAAGCTTGGTATATGAAAAAAAAAATCTACTCAAATACAATAAAAAAGAAACCAGAGAAGATTGGTTTTCTGACTACGAATGTTCTTAGATGGAACAGTTTATAAGTGGAGGTGGGTGGGGGGAGGATTTGCCGATGTGAGCACATGTTGAAAGCTCCAGTTTAGTTATAAATAAAAGATATGAGAAGCAAAGACTCTTCCATAACAGATAATGGACTGATACTAACCAAACAGAAGGCACCGCCAGCTAATGTAGCAGACAATTTATATCAGTTGACTGGAGAGGATGATGCACTACCTGATATATGGGAAATAGGCAGCATAATAACGTTAATTTTTGGTATGGGTGCAGTCTGACAAACCGGTTACTAGAAGCAGGGAGTTGATATATGTACTATAAAGATACATGAATATGACATACATTATACCAGAGATGCAGTGTTATAAGATATATTTAAAAAAAAAAATGTTTGCTCCTACATAAACCTGAGCAGTCTTTACGTTTGCTGGACCAACGACGGTTGTCTGCACCAGCAATTAAGACCGCTCGGTTACAGTGTACAAGGAAGCATGCCTTTTCTCAGGTCACCCAATCCCTCTGGAATAGTCTACGGCAGCTAACAGATTACAAGTGTTTTAGAAAGGCGTTGAAGACACAGTTGTTTTATGAAGATTTAGTTTGATATGTTTTTAATTTGTATTTGAATTATTATTCTGCTTGCAATCTGCCATGAACAGGTCCTGGCAAGATGGCGGGCTATAAGCCTTGTAATAAATAAATAAATAAGTAAATAGATAAAATATATGGAATATAGTGTGACCATAGATATGTCATGCATTAGTAGGGATGGCCATATATCTCAATCTCCAGAGGGACAAGCGGAGCCAGTCCTGGGTTTTACCTGCATTGGATGTATGGACTCCTCATAATCCTGTTGGTTAATCACAACTCATAATCAATTGGTTAATCTAAACTAAGTCTCCATTCATGCAAAAGATCACACCCGGAACTGGCTCAGTCTCACTTTGACATGGGGCTCTATGATCATGCTGTGCATTAGATATAAGATGTACTGTGGGAGATGTTTGGTATATACTATAGTGTATACAGGTTTACTATAGTCTGAGCTGATTATTCATGTAGCTGTGTTTACTTCCCTTGGTTTTTATTGTCAGTAATGGAAGGAGCCTGGTCTTTGGCAAGTATTTAAAGACTTGACAGTGGGGAAGTTTTACTGCAGCTTCTCCATCTCTAGGCTGCCAACAACTAAGGACCAGAGATTGCAGAAATTTCATGGTCAAACTCAGATCAAACAATACAAGTGCAAGGATAGAGTAAGTTCCTGGATAAATTTTTCAAATCAATTATTTATTAATGTTTCATCACGGCAACTCCTTATTCAAAATGCATTCCTTAGATAAAATCCCCCAACACGGTCCCATGTTTCACCTCCCGGCTGCCTCGGGGGGGAATACATTCAATAATATCTGAAAGCGCAAACATATAAGACCAGGAACTAAAATTAGTACCTTACAGACAATTGGCGTCCGAGAGCATAGTTATACAAAGTGTCAACAACTCCAAACAACATACCTGTGTCTGACTGTCAAAGTGTCTAATAGGAGCGCAACTACTGCTTCTTACCACTACGTTTAAAAGCGCTTTGTTTGAGCGCGAAAATCACCCTGATTGTTTGCCGGCTTTGCTATCCAATGAGCGTCGGCCTAGCGTGCCGACGTCATTATCCTTATAAGGTGACTATAGCTGGGTATACCCCGCTAGCGTGTTGACGTTTGCCGGCTGTATTGTCCAATAAGCGTCGGCCTAGCGTGCCGACGTCATTGTCCTTACATGGTGACTCCTACTGAGTATTCCCCACTAGCGTGATAACATGAGCTAAAGGGATAAACTGAGCTGTGCAGTATAGTCCGTGCAGCTAGGGACTAGAGAAAATGATTCCACTCGATCTCACTGTTGAGACCATGTGGTGAAATTGTGTTCAGTCGAAATATCCATCGTTGTTCTTGCCGTAGAAGAATAAGGGGAAAATCCCCTCCTCTAACAGGGGGTAAAACAACCTCAAGTACGAAAAATTTTAAGTGATCTATTGTGTGTGATTGTTCTATCCAATGGGCAACTAGTGGAGCATTCTCCTTGCTGATGTTAATGCTTGATCTGTGTTCGATTATTCGGGTTTTTATACTACGTTGTGTCTTACCCACATATAATAATTGACAAGGGCAAGTGATGACGTAGACCACCCCCTTCGTGTCACAGTCCGAGGTGCCACTCAACTTGTATATGCGACTGGTGTGCGGATGTGTAAATTGTGTGAGTGTGTATGTGTGTTGGCAAACTGAACAATGGCCACATGGTCTATGCCCTCCCTCATATATTCGGTTAACTGGATGTCCTACTGTGTGTACTAGTATATCTCTCAAATTTCTACCTCTGCAGTACGTGAATCTTAATGCTGAGTTGAAAAATTTGTCTAAAGCAAGTGCTGTCCAATGTTTACGTATGAATGCAGAGATAGTTTTACTAGATGAAGAGAAGGGTAAGATACAATTTACTGTAGACTCTTGTGAGTGTGTATGAGGGAGAAACAGTAAATCTCTATTGATATAAAGAGCTCGTTTATAAGCCTTCTTTAATATTTTGTATGGGTATCCTCATTCTTGAAAACGTACTATCATATATTGAGCTTGTGTGATATATTCCGTGGTGGAAGAGCACAGGCGTCGGAGTCTGAGGAATTGTCCAGTCGGGATATTAATTTTTAAATGGTGTGGGTGGAAACTATCAAAAGCTAGAAGAGTATTTCGATCTGTTGATTTACGAAACAGAGAAGTAGTGAACTGTTGATTTTTGTATTCTAATGTAATATCCAAAAAATCCACTCTCCTGTGATGTATGTAATGATTAAATTGCAAATTAGGATTGCATTGGTTCAACCAATCAAGAAAACAAAAAAACTGAAGATCCGTTCCAATCCAGATAAGCAGAACATCATCGATGTAACGCCACCATTTAAAAATTAATGTCCACCATTCTGATTTAAACTCAGATCAGACAATTCCCAACTTGGGTTCAAGTTTGAAAGAATGTTCAGATAATCCTCCAAGGCACTGGAGAAAATGGGTTGAAAAACATTTCCTCCAGCAAATCAGGAAAATCTGACCAGATTTTATGCCAGTTCACATGGATCTGCATCAGATCTGCCCATTATGGAGTAAGTGAACAGGGCAAATCTGCTTGAACTCTACTGCCAATTCAAATCATCTGCATCAAGCTCTTTAAAAAAAATTAGCAAATTAATTTGATGAACCTGTGAATTTCTCACAGGTTCCTCAAAGTAGTTCATGAACTTAATTGTTAAGAGTTTGCAGAGATCTAGTCTGAAGGGTGATGTTAAAATCTTCTTAGCCTCTGTATGATATGCATTGTGGCATCCTCCTCTATATGGTCTGCATTATTTCCCCAGTATTAGTGCCATGAATGATGGCTTCGGTTAGGAAGTTCCTGGTGTTTTGGTCAAACCTAGAGTTGATTTGCAAAACCCAAAGTCCCTTAGTGGACTAGAGGCTCATTAGAGGATGTGATGAGTGAAGATGTTTTTCAATCTTTTAATTCCAGTTTGTTGACATTGTTGGGATATGCAGCCTGTGAAGTTAGCATACTCACAAAGAGGTACTTTGTGGAGTCTCTTCATACCATGGTGTTCTTTCATAGCTCATTGTTTTTTTCATTTTAAATTATGTCCTCTTCTCAATTCGGCAACCAAAGTAAAATAACAAAATTCATGCTTTTAACATACACCATAAGGTCAATTTTCAAAAGGTTTAATGAGCTAAATTGGCTCTTTTGGGTTAAGCCCTTACATTTAGGAACTTATTTTGTAACAGGTACCTAAAAAGTGTTTGTGGCCAAGGGCAGCGTCATTCAGGGAAAGAAACTTAAGCACTTAGCACTAATTTTCAGCACTGACCAATGAACTTGAGCAGCCAAATCTGAGTGCTGCTGGTCTCCCAGATCCCAATTTAAAAAATGAAGGGGGACACCAATAGAACCACGCTCCTCCCTCCAGGCAGACTGTACAATTAATATGGCAGGCCCAACTGTCCCCATCCTATGATCATCCCCCTATCCCCAACACCAACCCACAAGAAGTCCCCTTCAAACCTCCTGAAGCCAAGCCAGGAGGAGGATTCAGCCTTACTTCCTCCCTGCTTGTCATCCTTCATTGAGTTAACAACAATGCTTCTTGATGGCTTTCAAAGCAACGGTATGCCAAGCCAGAAGGAGGTAAGACTGTGTTGGCTTCAGGGACTTGAGGGGCTTCTTGTGGGTTGGTGTTAAGGTTCAGAACATAGGATTGGGAGGGGTACAAATGCCCCCCCTCTCGCCCTACTTGTACAATGATCCTGCGTTCTGGTGAGCCCCCAGCTCATTTTGTTTAAAGCAAAAGGACAGAGGGGGGTGCCAAGAAGCTGCTGGGCCCCCCAGCCTTTTTAGGTGGCGAGAAGAAGGTAGGGAGAATACCAAGGTGGCTGTTGATTCCCTAGCTTAACATTTTTAAAGTGATGGCTGGAAGGGCATCACCTCTGGCAAGGAAAGGGTTGAGTTTAGGTGGCCCTTTTTAAGCAAAGTGGAGCAGCTTAAATCTAGACTGCCAGCTTTGGATCCCTAGATTTAGGTGGGTTTTCAGCTGAAAATCTAGGTGGCTATGTTCAGCCAAAAATGTCTCTAAATCTAGACAGGCAAAATGTGGCCACTTACATTAGGTATTCAGGCTTGGCTGAAACTTGACCTGTTTGTGCCTATGCAGTATTCTAGGAACTTAAAAAAAAAAAAAAAGAAAATTGCAAATGCATACATCTGCAGCATAAGAGCATAGTTTCCCTTTACACGATGTTTGCCTAGAATGAGCATTAATGGGTACATGTGCAGTGCACTTTTCTCACACACATTCTCTTTACCTCACACATGCACACATCCTGCTTTTCCCACCCCCAACATACCAAGTAGAAACCACAGGCCAGAAAGTCCAGCCGAGCTCCTGCTCTCTGGGTACAGGCAATGACATTTGCTTCTAATGTCTTACATCTGCTTAATAGAAGCAAAACCATCTCCTAGTAATTGCATCAGGTCTGATGAGCTGCAGCCCCCAGGCCAGGATGGGTGACCTTTGCTGATCATTTGCTGGCATGCAATAATCTATGTTCCAGAAGCAAAAATAAACTCATTCCAACAAACAAAAGAGAACAAAACATAAGCATGGGTGCTTCCAAAGTAGCTTTTCCATTAGCTAGAAGTATTATAAATTGAGTCATATAAACCCTCCTTAATGTTCTCCCTCCTTAATCCTGTCTCATAAAATCTGGACGGTGTCCTGCTATATTCATGTCACTTTTTCTTTTTATAGAGGCAGGTATTTGATTGGAAGTACTAGATGGGATAAATTATTAATGTTATGTATAAGCAGAGGCTCCCCCGTTCAGAATTTTCTTCTGGATGTCGGTACTTGAAAGTGTCTGTTTCGCATAAGGTACACTCCAGTTAAGGCGCACAATCCTGTCGTCCTTCTGGGAGCCGAGGGCGGACCAAGCTCTGAGATATGACGTTAAGCAGGCTCGTCATTCACATTCTGTCTTTCTATGGCTAATACGTTTATCAGCCTGAAACACAAGTAATAAAATAGCTCCGTGTTAACTCTGCACACGAGAACATGTCCACATTATGTATAAAGAATCCTACCTGTCAGGGCTGTCATAAGAAGGATGCTAAATAGAAGGGTTGGTAGCGCAGCACCGTGTCTCTTTTTTTCCTCACCCTCCCCCCTCCATATATGCTGTTTCCGGGATATAGTAATCATGTATTTATTTAGTGGCTAATTTCCAAAGATTTCGATGTGATAAACAGAAAAATCATAAACTTAGTGTTACCCAGTTACATTCAGGGCTCAGCAGACGGTATATATTCCAGCAGGATGAAAGAAGAAAAAGAAGTGTTGAAGATCTTGAAGAAAATAAGTGTGGGAATAGGGAGAGGCCAACATAAGCACATAAGAACATGCCATACTGGGTCAGACCAAGGGTCCAACAAGCCCAGCATCCTGTCTTCAAAAATTCCAGAGTTTGATTGTGCATTGAGTGAAAAAGAATTGTCTCCAATTATTTATTTATTTATGTATTTATGATTTTTATATACCGACGTTCATTTCAAAAAGAGATATCACATCGGTTTACAATAAACATTTGGTCCATATAATCATTGGTAGCCAGTGCAGAGCACGTAAAAAAGGGCTTGCAAGCTGCTCGTCTGTATTGTGACCCTTACTGTTCAATATATTTATAAATGATCTGGAAAGAAATACGACAAGTGAGATAATCAAATTTGCAGATGACACAAAATTGTTCAGAGTAGTTAAATCACAAGCAGATTGTGATAAATTGCAGGAAGACCTTGTGAGACTGGAAAATTGGGCATCCAAATGGCAGATGAAATTTAATGTGGATAAGTGCAAGGTGATGCATATAGGGAAAAATAACCCATGCTATAGTTACACAATGTTAGGTTCCATATTAGGTGCTACAACCCAAGAAAGAGATCTAGGCGTCATAGTGGATAACACATTGAAATCGTCAGTTCAGTGTGCTGTGGCAGTCAAAAAAGCAAACAGAATGCTTGGAATTATTAGAAAGGGAATGATGAATAAAACGGAAAATGTCATAATGCCTCTGTATCGCTCCATGGTGAGACCGCACCTTGAATACTGTGTACAATTCTGGTCGCCGCATCTCAAAAAAGATATAATTGCGATGGAGAAAGTACAGAGAAAGGCAACCAAAATGATAAGGGGAATGGAACAGCTCCTCTAAGAGGAAAGACTAAAGAGGTTAGGACTTTTCAACTTGGAAAAGAGACTGCTGAGGGGGGATATGATAGAAGTGTTTAAAATCATGAGAGGTCTAGAACGGGTAGATGTGAATCAGTTATTTACTCTTTCGGATAATAGAAAGACTAGAGGACACTCCATGAAGTTAGCATGTGGCACATTTAAAACTAATCGGAGAAAGTTCTTTTTTACTCAACGCACAATTAAACTCTGGAATTTGTTGCCAGAGGATATGGTTAGTGCAGTTAGTATAGCTGTTTTTAAAAAAGGATTGGATAAGTTCTTGAAGGAGAAGTCCATTACCTGCTATTAATTAAGTTGACTTGGAAAATAGCCACTGCTATTACTAGCAATGGTAACATGGAATAGACTTAGTTTTTGGGTACTTGCCAAGTTCTTGTGGCCTGGATTGGCCACTGTTGGAAACAGGATCCTGGGCTTGATGGACCCTTGGTCTGACCCAGTATGGCATGTTCTTATGTTCTTGTGGTGAGACAATCCAGGAGGGTGAGACTGGTGCTGCAGAAAATATACATCCATCAGTCTTACCAAGAGAAGAGATAATCCATCATAAGGGAAAGGTTACCCCTGAATCTGCAGTTTATTCATCTTCTCTTCAGATATTGGAACGCCAGCTACAGTAACATTAGACTCTCTCTTTGAAATGTCTGCTGGGCTAATGAAGCTTTTCAAGGAGCAATCTCAGCAGCTAGAGGGTTTATCAAACAAAATAGATTTAGTTGTTAGAGATCATCAGAAAATTTTAGTCGAACATTCCACCACTATGGAAGCATTACAGTCTGATATAAAAGAAGTACAAAATGTAAATTCCTCAATTATTTGAGAGCGTATGAGTATTACTAGGAGAATGGAGTCTTTAGAAAACTATTCTCACCGATTAAATCTAAGGGTCACTAATTTTCCAAAAATCATAGTTTCACCTATTTCTGTCATAGTGCAGAAGTATTTTTCAGAGAATTTAAAAATTCCAGAAGATAAAATTCCTGTTCTTAGTAAATGTACATTCCTTCTATTTCAGAAGAAACAAAACCTTAATCCAATTGCTACTAATTCTATGGATTTAGAAAATTTGACAGTTTTTCTAGAAACTTCAACAGAAGAAGTTCTCAATCAAGCAACTCTTCTCTTGACGTTCAATTTTCTTCAAGACTTAAATTTAGTCATGCGTGACTATTTCCAAAACTATAAAATTTCTTTTTATGGTGGTCAAGTTAGAATGTACCACGATTTCGCTAAGATAACACAGAATTGCCAAAAGGCATTCTTAATGTTACCCTTGCTGGTGCATGGTTAAAAAAGGGAATAGTACTTATATTTTCTTTAACACGGACCAACTGAGTTGTTTTTTGGAAGGCAACAAAAGTCCTAAAGTAAATGGCAATTCCCAGTTATCTTAGGAATGTTAAAATATAGAAAAGGGAAATAGTTTCACCTATATTTTCTTTTGATTAATGTAATATATTCTTTTTTTTTCTTCTCATTCCTGTTACCCCTTGAAATCTTAGTTGTGTATTCATAATGAGAGATGGTATTGATGTATGTTTAAAAAGAAATCTTTTCTTTTTTTCTAGATATTAATATCTTATTATTTGGTAAATCTCTAAATATTTCTGTACAAAGATGTTATGATTGCTTTGTAATTTTAATTAAAATTCATAACTAAAATATAAATAAAAAAAAAAAAATATATATATATATATATATATATATATATATATATATATATAAAAGCACCAGTCCAAGTACAGATCCCTGAGGCACTACACTTTGAAAACAGATCATTTAATCCTATTCTCTTTTAACCAGTTTGCAATCCACAGAAGGACATTTCCTACTATCCTATGACTTTTTAGTTTTCTTAGGGACTTTGTCAAATGCCTTCTGAAAATCAAAATAAACCACATATACTGGCTAACCTTTATCCACATACTTGTTCACCCCTTCAAAAAAATGTAGCAGATTTGTGAGTCAAGAATTCCCTTGGGTAAATCCATGCTGGTTGTATCCTATTAAATCATTTCTATCTATATGTTCTGTGATTTTATTCTTTACAATAGTTTCCACGATTTTTTCCAGCACTATAGTCAGGTTCATCAGTCTATAGTTTCCCAGATCACTTCTAGAGCCTTTTTTAAATATCAGGGTTACATTGGCCACCTTCCAATTTTCAGATACAACAGATGATTTTAATGATAGGTTAGAAATAAGAACATAAGAAATGCCATACTGGGTCAGACCAAGGGTCCATCAAGACCAGTATCCTGTTTTCAACAGTGGCGAATCCAAGTCAGAAGTACATGGCAAGTACCCAAATATTACATAAATCACAAGCTACTTTTGCTTATTAATTACCGTAATAGTTTATGGATTTTTCCTCTATGAACTTATGCAAACCTTTTTTAAACCCAGTTACACTAACTGCTGTAACCACATCCTCTGGCAGTGAATTCCAGAGCTTAACTATGTGCTGAGTGAAAAAGAATTTTCTTCAATTTATTTTAAATGTGCTACTTGCTAACTTCATGGAGTGCCCCCTGGTCCTTCTATTATCCAAGAGAGTAAATAACCAATTTACATTAACTTGTTCAAATCCTTTCATTATTTTGTAGACTCCTATCATATCCCCCTGAGTCATTTCTTCTCCATACTGAACAGCCCTAACTTCTTTAGCCGTTCCATGCCCCTTATCATTTTGTCACCCTTCTCTGCACTTTCTCCAGTGCAGCTATATCATTTTTAAGATGTGGTGACTGCTCTTAGATATCTATATGTATAGATTACTTTGTATTCTTATATATATATTTATTTATTTATTAATTATTTTTTACTATGCCGGCTTTCATGACATGGATCACATCAAACCGGTTTACATTTAACAAAGTGTGCAAGAAAAGAGATAACTTAAACAACTGTAACAAGAACATTGTAAGGAGAGTGACAGTTACAATAAAACAGGGAAATAAATAACTGGGAGTTAGAGCGAGAAGAGGGGGAAATAACTTACAGCAAATTATTTACAAGGTTACAAGATTGAGTCCGATTAAATGTGATTTGAGTGTTAACTTACAGCAAATATAACTTACAGCACGTATTTACAAGGTTGCAAGATTGAGTCCGATTAAATGTAATTTGAGTGGAAGTGATAGTGTTAGCACTGTGAAGGTGATGGCAGCTAATGACAAAGATTGTTGTTTAAACCATTTTTAATAGTGTGGTTGAGATGTGGGGTGTAGATCTATCTATCTATCTATCTATCTATCTATATATATATATATATATATATATATATATATATGTATAGCTCTTCACCTTCCCGGTGCCTTGTTAGCCTGAAATTTTATTGCTTCAGTTCCTTGTTTTATGTAAAGCTTGTTCGCTGCATTCTGTTTCATGTAAACCGATGAGATGTTCCCAACGACCGTCGGTATATAACATTTTTTAATTAAGTAAGTAAATAAATAAATAAATAAATAATGCACACAGTATTCAAGATGTGCTCTCACCATGGAGTGATACAGAGGCATTATGACATCCTCCGTTTTATTTGCTATTCCCATCCTAATAATTCCTAACATTCTGTTTGCTTTTTTGATTACCACAGCACACTGGGCCAATGATTTCAATGTAAATTACTTGTAATAGGTCTGAAATTTCATTTTTTAGTTCTTTCAGAAACAGGATGTGTACCATCCAGTCCAGGTGATTTGCTAATCTTCAATTTGTCAATCTGGCAAGGAGCCTAAGAACAAGGAAGAAGGGAAGAATGATGGAAGGAGAAGAAGAGCATAGAACAGGGATTCTCAACCCAGTCCTCGGGACACACCTAGCCAGTCAGATTTTCAGGGTATTTCCAATGAACATGCATGAGGTAGATTTGCATAAAATGGAGGCAGTGCAAGCAAATCTATCTTATGCAAATTAATTGTGGATATCCTGAAAACCTAACTGGCTAGATATGTCCTGAAGACTGGGTTAAGAACCCCTGGCTTAGAGTAACACAGGGCTTTCCAAGTCTGTTTGGGGATTTCACATCCAGTCAGGATTTCAGGACATCCATAAGGAATATGCAAGAGACAAATTTGTATGTACTGAGTCTCCATGATATGCAAGTTTATCTCATGCATATTCATTGTAGATATGGCTGTTGGGTCTCCAGAACAGGGATGGGAAGCCCTGGTGTAATACTAAGATTATATACCTGCAATAATGGATATAGATGACTCCAGGTCCCAGAGACAGACTGAACCAGACCTAGTTTTAATTATTTCACTGTATACATACATAGACTTGTAACCTTCCTTTTATGAATGAAATATAAGAGCCTAAGTATCAAGGAAGAAAACCAGGACTGTCAATCCTTGGTAAGTCTAATGTCTTCATTCATCTATTAGATTCTAAGAATAATGGATTATATACTATGTGTAGATTCCCAAAAGTACAGGGACTTCCCATATATGGTGCTTAGGGATTTCACTGATATTCTTTATAGATGTTTAATGTCTAAAAAGAAGAGTACGGGACGAGGCCAGTGGCAGCCTCCCCCTTCCATTCTATTTGCAATGGGGGAATAGGAAGCTAATTTGCTGGAGTTCAGTTTTGAAAGTTCAGTGATCTAACAGAAAATCAGCAATGTTTAATGTCATGGTTCTCTGTTGCTCTTTGGGATCTTCATAAAGGAAGATTCTGGCCACTGCATTTTGGAACATTTGTAGGGGTTTAATGGTAGTCGTGGGGAGGCCTAGAAGAAGAGTGTTGCAATAGTCAATTTTTGAAAATAGAGTGGCTTGGAGGACTGTGCAAAAATCGTTGAAGTGGAGGAAGGGTCTTAATTTTCTTAGGACTTGGAGTTTAAAATAACTATCTTTTATTGTGGTGTTAACACATTTTTTTAGGTTCAGCTGGTTGTCAAGGACAACACCGAGATCTCTCACTTGCAGGGCTGTAGAGGTGGAAGGCTCGAGGTGGGAGTGGTTGTTGTGGTCGGGCAAGATGATGAGTAAAAACTTAAAGTATATAAGGCAATGGGGCCAGAGGGGATGCATCCGAGGATTTTAATGGAAATTAGAGGAGTCCTGGCAGCTCTGCTGGCTGATCTTTTCAAAGTTTCTTTAGAGTCTAGAGGACTGGAAAAGGGCAGATGTAGTTCCTATTCATAAAAGTGGAAGTAAGGAGGAGGCTGGGAACTACAGACCAGTTAGTCTGTAATGGAATCGCTGCTAAAATAGAGGATAGTGCAATTTTTAAAATCCAATGGATTGCAAGATCTGAGGCAGCATGGATTTGCCAGAGGTAAGTCGTCAGATTCATCTGATCAATTTCTTTGATTGGGTGACCAGAGAGTTGGTTCAAGGAAGAGTGCTAGATGTAGTGTACTTGGATTTCAGCAAGGCCTTTGACACGGTTCCAAACAGGAGACATAACTAAATTGTGCGCTTTTGGTATAAATCCTAGAGGACTAACTGGGTTAGAAATTGGCTGTGTGGGAGGCGACAAAGGGTAGTGGTAAATGAAGTTTTCTCTAAGGAGGGGGTTATTACTAGCGGTGTGCCTCAGGGATTGGTCCTTTGGACCGGTTCTTTTCAACATTTTTGTGAGTGACATAATGTAAGAGTTGTTTGGAAAGGTTTGCCTTTTTGCAGATGATACCAAAATCTGTAACAGGGTGGACAGCCAAGAAGGAGTGGAAAACACAAGTTGAGATCTAGTGAAGTTCAAGGAATGGTTAAAGGTTTGGCAGCTAAAAAATGCAGCGTAATGCATTTAGGATGCAAAAACCCAAGGGAAAGGTACATTATTGGAGGTAAAATTCTTCTAAGCACAAAGGAAGTGTGGGTCAGGATCTGGGGTAATTGTATCTGATGATCTTAAGGTAGCCAAACAGGTGGATAAAGTGACGGCAAAAGCCATAAAGATGCTTGGCTGCATAGGAAAGGAAAGGTCAGCAGAAAAAGGGAAGTGATATTTCCCCTGTATAGGTCCCTGGTGAGACCTCACTTGGAATACTGTGTAGAATTCTGAAGACCACAACTTCAAAAGGATATAAACCAGTTGGATTCGGTCCAGAGAGTGGCTTCTACAATGGTCAGTGGTCTTTAATCTGAAGCATATAGGGATAGACTTGAAAATCTAACCTTCTATACCCCTAGAGCAGGGATGGCTGAGTCCAGCTATCAAGAGTCACAAACAGACCAGGTTTTCAGGATATGCACAATGAATATGCTTGAGATAGATTTGTATGTATTGCCTCCTGAAATCCTCTATGGCAGGATTGGCCACCTCAAGGACCAGAGGTGGCCAATCCTGCCATAGAGGAAAGGTGAGATAGGGGAGATAAATTATATATGAATATTTCTATCATATCAATGGAAAGGAGGGTCTAGAACAAGGGGTCATGTGATGAGGGTGAAAGGGGGTACACTCAGAAGTAATTTTAAGAAATATTTCTTTACAAAGAGGGTGGCAGATGTGTGGAACAGCCTCCCAGTGGAAGTGGTGGAGACAAAAACAGTATCTGAATTCAAGAAAGCATGGGATAAATACAGGGGACATCTAAGGAAGTGATGCTAAATCAATTGGACGGATGGGCAGACTGGATGGGTCATAGTGTTTTTTTGACATCGTGTCTCTATGTTTCTTAACACAGATAAGTGCACTAAAATTATAACACTACAATTATTTTTGATAAACAATTTCTTCTGTTTGTATTACCCAACAGGATCTAGTGCACAGATAAATTAGAAATCACCCTTTAAAATTCTTAACACTACTCAGTGGGTTTCTCTTTTCTAATCTCTTCCTTTTTCCAATTACTGGTCATTCCTAGGAAGTAAAGAAAGCTAAGGAAAGTATATGTCTTCCTTCTTTTCAATCCTCTTATTATGATTAACAAATTGTTTTATTTAGAACCCCATATAAAATACAGATCCTAGGCAAGAAAGAACTTTGTATGCTGGTTATAAACAACCCAGCGTATAATACCTTGACTAATTCTGGACAGAATTATGTGTGTCAGCTTTTAGTGAGTTCACAATAACTCCTAGCTGATGATATTGTCATGATTCCTGCAAGTATTCCGGAAAGGAAGAAAGCAATTGTTGGACAATGATAGAACCCTTGATGTAGCCATTCTCTCACCCTTTTGACTCATGTTGACGCTGCCTACCTCACTCCCTAACTTTCAAAAAAAAATAAAATCCTAGCTGTTTCCACACATACAAAGGAATCTTGCAAATAAAACCCGAGTATGTATACCTAAGTCGTGTTTGCATTATCCTAATAAAACTGTTTGCTAAAGAAGAATTTAATAAATAAATGCAAATTTTCCCTTAGCTAAAAGTCTTTTCTGTTACTTTTTATGGTTCTAATTCCAGCAACAAGCGGCTACTTTAAATGGAAAACCACAATAGTAACTTAGACTGAATTAGTTACTTTTTCCATCAGAAAGGAATGTTTTTTTACAACTCCTCTGGCAGTCTTCATTTTATACAAACATGCTGATGCGAATATAAACAGAGTTGTTTTATTCACCTGTAATTTAATAAAAGAAATTAATTCCCTCAGCTACTCCGTGAATTTCATACCAAAATGCTCAGCTCTGTTTGCAACAGTCTTAAGTGAGTTTCTGCTTTCATTGACAGACACATTCACCTTATTAAAATCCTGTAACCACTCTTCTCTGGTGCTTCTAGCAATTGATCAGGCTCTGCTCCCAGCGCACAAAGGCTTTTCCCACACACATGACAAGATCCAGCCATCCCGGATTGCTAAATGTGACCACTTTGGTAGGGTTTCTCATTGTAAGAGGGTCTACTATTGATGGAAAAGTTTAATAACTAAAAATACATTGGTGAGAGACACACATGCTAATGCTTTGAGGCGTGTCACATTTTGACCAATGCATTACATTTAAAATTTGTATGAATTGTATTAAAAGTTCTTTAGTTATATTTGACATCTTTTTTTGTGTATTAATATTATTACATTGTCCTTTTTTACCTTGTTTTGGTTAGTTAACATTCTGATCAATGAAATTAGTACTAATTTTCCAGCTATACCATTGACATCTCTCATACATTGCTAAAACACAACATTCTTCTTTTTCTAGTTTAAATGTATAAATATGAATCTAATCAGTACCATTAAAGCCTATATATAAATGTAATAAGTTTTCTGATACCCTGACTGTTTGATTGACTTCAAAATTATGCTAAAGAAACAGAATGATTAAACTAAAAGCTCAGGAATAAATTTAAATATACCAGCAGCAAATAAAGCTTCCTTTAATGATCATTTCTTACATGATCAAATTACATCAATATTTACTTTTAACATGTTAAAATGAACTTTTTCACAGACTTTGACAAGCAGCGCTTTTTTTTCTAGAAAAAAAAAGATGCCAGTACTCACATGCAGGGTCTTCCTTGGGGCTGGGGATTAACCATCCAAGGCCATGTCCCCTTCAACTGGCTTCAGAGCCTATGAATTGACAGCACTGCAAATATTATACCAGACCCTAGAACACCAATTCACCTCCTTATTGGGGAAAACAGAACAAGCCGGACTACTAGAGGTCACTACACAGAAACTGCACACAAGCAGAATATCTCACCTTGTCCACACAGACAGAACATGGATATAGATGCTCACCAAATACAGATATGTTTTCATAAATTGGAAACAGAAATATGCCCGCAAAAACCTAAACTGGAAACCCCAAAAAGCCAGACTAGGGCACGCAGCGCAACACCAAGGAAACAGAAACAGACATTTCATTTCCTCCTGTACTGTAGAAAGATATGGGAGAAGCTGCACATTCACGTTCCCAAGCTAACATATTCCGTTCTATTTATATATTTATTTAAAACATTTGTAGGCTGCACATCATCCATAGCTCGAGGCAGCATACATTAAAAACATTCATAAGTCAAAAGATAAACAAAACAGAAACCAGATGACAATGAACTAATCCCTGGTTCCTTCAGTGCTTGAAGATATAAAGGATTACCCTGGTCGCTTCCGGAGATGATATTATCTAAACAAGAGAGCTGAGAGTGCAATTAGATACTGCACATGCTGGCTTCAGGAAATGCTTGGGGAAACAAATATGTCTTCACGCTCTCGAGAAAGGTCTTAGTACATAGAGATAATCGCAAGTGAGCCGGAAATGTATTCCTCCCCACCCCATCCCACCCCCACCCCCCAAAAAAATGGCAGCTGCAAGAGAAATCACTAAACCAAAAGGGTGTTTTTTTTCCCCTCTGTCTTTGTTGTATGGATTTGACGAACCCTAACATAACGCTCCCCCTCTCAGAACAACAGGGCCTCTGCCCCAACACCCAAATGGATGATGATGGGGACTCGGGAGCCCAAACCTAAATTCTATGCCTTCTCTCTCTCCCCCCCCCCGGGGTCTTCTCTATAACACACCACCCTCCTCCTAGCAGGCAGCCTTCTTTCCCTCGCTTCCCTGCCCAGGCAGCAGTCTCTCTTCCCCCTTCTCTGTGCCCGGTGCCAATCTTGCATGCAAGGCCATTTTGGTCACTCTCCTTCCAGCTTCTAGCACTTACCTCCTTACTCCTGTTTTAAAGCACTTTTATGCATTGGTGCAGGCTAACTCACATTTAAGTGTGTTTATTTTTTTCACGTAAGCATTTTTTTTTTAACTCCTGGGTGATTTGCATCCCATTAGCTTACTGCACCCCATAGGGACCCGTTTTTAATGCCTGCATTAAGTTAAACCCGTATTTAACTCCAGTTTTAGCGTGGGTTTTTTATATCTGCCCCATTAAGAATAATATAAAGCTGTCAAAAGATGCATATTATTAAAAGTCTAATAATTAATTAGTGATGTCTGTCAACATTCAATTTACGATCCCTGTCCCCCTGATAATCAAATGCAGGACAATGATAAAAATCAAAATCCAGGTCTATGACAAGACAATTAATTTTTAAATGCATCAAGGTATAACATTTTCAGTTCCTTAGAAAACAACGTGAGCAGCTTTTAACAGGAGAAAGAATATGAATATTACATTATTTATCTGGATTTTAACTCCCACCTTTTCATTGGTAGCTCAAGTCGTGTTACATTTAGGGACTGTGTGTATTTTCCTGTCCCTAAAGGACTCACGCATTCTTAGGGGCTCATTCAAAACAAGCCAGAGGCAGAGCCACCGTGGACACTTCATACCACCCCTGTTGCTGACTCACAAGAGATTATTCACTCCACACTTAAAGACAGTTTTAATTCGCCTATCCGAAGACCCGCCCATGAATAAATATACTGCTCAATTAGAGTTAACTTCCCTTAGTCTCATCATATTCAGTGGGAGGAAATTTGCTCAATTTTATTTTTTTTTTCCATCTCATGTAATATCATGGAAGTTGGGTCATAACTCCCTCTTTTCTCTTATTCATTTCATATTTCAATCATGAGGAATTTGTAAATTATGAGAACTCTTGCCACTTTTAAAGAGACAATACATTTTTCTGTGTCAGAGATGACAAGACTTCTAGTTTTAATTTAAATTATTTTGGTAACCTCTCACTAACTGCACATTCCTCTCCCTAGCAATCATTGGTCCTCTACACCTCTTCTTTCACATACATATGCTACAGATCTGTTTTATTTTTGGGCTCCTTGTTATGCTGTCGTCCTCTTCTTGTTTCTGTGTGACTCTTCCTGCCTATACACCTCAGGTTTTATCCTGGAACACCTCTCGGCAGCTAAGAGGTGAATTTTAATACCCGCACACATGTGCACGAATTTGCCAGCACGCAGCACACATTTATAGCATGCGCGCATATTTTATATCGACACGCGAATGCCGTATCACGGGAGTAAATGGGGTGGAATTTTAGCCAGTATGCGCAGCGACCCATTAGGCCTATTTCCCTGTTCCTTCCCAATTCGCCCCCCTACCTAACTTCCCTCCCTTTTACCCTACTAACTCTGACCCCTAAAACCCCACTGACTACCCTCATTTTTTTTATTTCAGTACTTACACGCAGTCCGTAGCAGAAGCAAGTTACATGGTTGTGGGATCCCAGCGCGCGACATTGAATTCATGGCGCTGTTCCGGCCCGCCCATACTCCACCCACATGCTGCCTAGTCCTCGCCTACGTCCCGGCCCCTTTAGCTCAAAACCTTTGTAATGTGTGTACGCGCGGGCCTTTTGAAATCTGCGTGGTCCCTGCGTTTTCAAGTCACGCGCGTATCTCCCAGCTTGGCCCGTGTAGGGTTTTGAAAATCTACTTGTAAGTAGGGTAACAGCACCTTATCTGCTTATCTCTGTGTTGTGTATATGTGTGCAAAGCACTTCTGCTTCCTGTCATCAGTATCATTCCTAGAAAACAAGCAACGCCATTATTTACTCTGCTGTATTTAGAATATATTTATTTGTTGTATGCTGATCTAGCTGAGATCCAGCATCTTTGTGATAGATAAGATACAAGTTCACTGACAGTAAATCTGCTCGCTAATTGCTTCTGGTAATACCTTAACTGCTCTCCTCACCATCAGGAATTCCTTCCTTCTTTCTTCCTCTTCCACTATTCCTACATCTTCTTTTCTGAATCCATTTGGTTTGATCTGCTAAAATGGCAACTACATAGCTTAATTTAGCTGTATAGCTGCTTAGTTTCCACCAAGCCTCCCACGAACCAAGATAATAACAGCTTATTCCTTCATCTTGTGTCTCAGTAATATATGCTTCTGCTGCTAAGTGGTGACTATTGCATGATGCAAACTCACAACCCTAGTATCTATGTTTACTGAACACGTATGAACAACAATCTTGAGCACAGTTGATTGTTAAGGATCAAGATAATATGTCCCAGTGACCAGAGACATCTCGGTGGCATCCGGCAAATTACATTGTTTATACTTTGCTGAAGGTTTTTGGCCTATCAGCATAATTTAGTCTGGCAAGTCTATCTTCTGCATTATCCTTACAGTTATTTTTCACTTACAATTCCACTTAACACCTTCAGACCTGCAAGGATTCCTACAACCTGTACCCACATTGCACACATGCATCCGTAGCCCTGTACATATACCCATCAATTATACTCACCCACAGCCTTACACACACTATTCTTCAAGAAATCCCTGGATCTTAGATATAGCAAAGTACACATTTGCATAGTCGGTTGTCATCCATCTCTCTTCTATGCACACTTCGGTCTCCATCGTAATCATATTATATAGCACTGCATAGTGCTATTGGATAATTTCTACTTTCTACGCCTATTCCTTCCAGTAAATATTTATTTATTTATTTATTTATTTAAGGTTTTTTTATACCGGCATTCATGAACTCGTTCACATCATGTCGGTTTACAGAAAACAGGGGTGCGGATAATACAACCAAAAAACATAAATAACGTGATGAAGAGAAGCAGTTACAATTAACAAGGGCTAATGAACTGGGAATGTAAGAAATAGAATATTTTGTATGTCATGTAGTGTTATAAAAATGTTAAGAGGTAAATATATCATAATCTGGCACATCCATTTCAATATAAGTATCAGTTTCTTTCAGTAGTCCACACTAACTTCCTCTGAACATTACATGTTGATTCATATAGTATAGTAACATTTGGCCTGATTTTAAAAGGGCCACGCGCACTCATTTTCGGAAGGGCCTGGCCACACGTGCAAACCCTGTTATGCGCCAAAGTGCTGGGCCTCTCCAAAGGGTCGGGCCGGGGGGGTATGGTCTGGGCGGGGGGGGGGGGGACGACAGCACCATTTCACATTGTTCCAGTTTGCTCCTTAATTGGAGAGAACCAGGAGGGAACTGGGGTAGCCCTACTCCTGTCGCTGTGCGTGACCTTTTAAAATTTCTCCCCTCGGCCGCCTGCATACGCGCACACGCATGTTATAAAATCAGCGGATCCATGTGTGTGCACTCCTTTTAAAATCAACCCCATAGTGAATGATGCCTGTCTGCCCAGCAAGTTTCTTTTTTCTTTTTCTGTTAAGAGTAGTAGCTGTTGCCTCTCCATGCAGGCTATCCCCAAGCAGCAATGAAAGCGTTAGGTGCAATAGAAAAGTTACCCCAATCCTTCATTTCCTTTCTCTAGCCAGCAGGGATCCTCTGTGCTTGTCCCTTGCCCTTTTGAATTCTGTCACCAGGAGGGCATTCTGTCAATCCACCACCCTTTCCATGACAATGTTCCTAAGTCTTCCCCCTTGGAGTTTCATATTGTGCCCCCTAATTTTTCAGCTTCCTTTCCATCAGATTTTTGTGCATTAATTCCTTTCAGGTATTTAAAAGTCTGTATCATATCTGCCCTATCTTTTCTTTCTTCCAGGGTATATATATATATTAAGATCCTTCTGTCTCATCTCATATGGTTTTCCATGTATACTTCATACCATTTTGGTCACCTTTCTCTGGACCACCTCCATTCTGTCCTTATCCTTTTTGAGATGCGGTATCCAGAACCGAAGATAGTAATCCAGATGAGGCCTCACCAATGGTCCGTATAGTGGCATTATCACTTCCTGGTTATGCCTCTTTTGATGCGGCCCAGCATCCCTCTGGCCTTAGCCATTGCTTTGTCACATTGCTTTGCAGCCTTCAGCTCATCAGACACTATCAACCCCAAAGTTTTTCTCCCATTTTGTGCAAATCAGTATCTCGCTCTATTCCACCCCCAAAACATACAACTGTGGATTGCTGTACCCCAAATGCATGACTCTGCACATCCCTACAGTGAATCCCAACTGCCATATCTTCAACCACTCGTCGAGTTTCCTAGTTCACTTCTCATTCTTTCTACTCTTTCAGGTGCATCCACTCTGAGGCCACTCTTCTAATCCCTTTACAATATCACTAACAAAGATATTGATTTAGATTTATTAAGTTTTATATACCGTCACTAAGGACCCATCATAACGATTCACAGCAAAAATAAAACATCCAGCTAAAATACATCGTACAACATTAATAAGCCTAAAATACATTTAAAATACATTATTAAACCTAAAACACATTATTACACCTAAAATACATCATAATGAACTTAAAACACATCTTAAATAATCCTAAAAGTACTTCATAATATAGTACCTAAAATCTAAAAGTAATTAATTAAGATCAAATCAAAAACCTAGATGATTTTAAAACTATTGATGACTACTCAGTAAAAAAGGATAATACTAGCTAAGACAGTTAACAGACTGAACAGAACCGATCCTTGAGGCACTCCACTTATCACTCTCCTTCCTTAATGAATGGGTTCCATTTATCACTATTCACGGACGTCTGTCAGTCAGCCAATTTATGATCCATTCCACTACTTTGGTACCCACTCCCAGGTTTCTCATTTTATTTATGAGCCTCCCCATGCTAGACTGTATCAATAGCCTTGCTGAAATCCAAGTAAACCACATCTAGCTCTCTTCCTTGATCAAATTCTCTATTTACCCAATCAAAAGAATCAATCAGGTTTGTTGATAGGATCTTCCTCTGGTCAAATCATGTTGTGTTGGATCTTGCAGATAGTTCATTATCCTTTCCTTTGGCAGTCTCTCCATTAATTTCCCCACCACCAAAGTGAGGCTAGCTGGCCTATAGTCTTCCACCTCCTCCCTGCTACCACTTTTGTGAAGCTGGACCACAACCACTCTTCAGTCCTGCAGCACCACTCCCTTTTCCAGAGATCTATTGAACAGGTCCTTCAGTGGACCCACCAGCACTTCTCAGAGCTCCCTGTATCCTGGGACGTACCTCATCTGGCCCCATGGTCTTGTCCACTTTCAGTCTTCCTAGTTCCAACAGAACACTTTCTTCTGTAAAAGGGATGTATCTACCCCATTTACATCCATACTCCTGTGAGCCAGCAACAGTCCTCCTCCAATGTCTTTCTTAGTAAAAACTCAACTGAAGTATTTGTTTAAAATTTCTGCCATTTCTTCATCTTTGTTCATGATTTGCTCCTTGTCTCCCTTCAATCTTACTATGCAATGTTTCTCTGATATACAGTATCTGAAAAAATGTTTTGTCACCATTAGACGTACAAGAAGTGTGATCACACAGTATATTTTTAATCCAAAATTAAAATGTACTCATTTTTTCCATAACATGCAATATTTTTGCAAAGTGGTAACAAGCAGCTGCTTTCAGGGTTCTCCTGCCTGGTGACAGGTGGCAGATGGCAGGAGGCAGGTCTCTGGGGCCTTCAGCCCTCTACTATGACAGGTTTTCCTGAAGGGGATTTATGTGATCTCAAAGGCTCATCTACTGCTCTTTTTTTATTGGCCAATCAAGTGTCAAATGTTTCATGCAAATAAAGAGATACTTCATCACATAATTGGATTTTAGACTTAATTACCTTTCCAAACCCAAGCTAAGTTACCTTCAGGTATGGTAGCATTTCCCTATCCCCAGAGGGCTTAGAATCTGTTTATAACCGAGGCAATGGAGGGTGAAGTGACTTGCCAAAGGTCACAAGGAGCATCAGCAGGAGAAGCAGGTTTTGAATTGTGGATTTGCATTTGCATGGCTCCCAGCCCACTGTGTTAACCACTAGGCTACTCCTCCAACATTGCTATTACTGCCTGCTTCACATCAGTCATATACAGTAAGCAATTCTAGCTCAAAGGGAAAGTTGCAGCCTGTGATTTCAGCACAGCTAAAAGAAGACAGATAGATAAAAGATATCATTCCTGCAAGAAATTAAAAAAAAAGTTATTAAAATGCTAAAACTTTAAATACAATAAGATTTAAAACAGCAGCAATACCACCATCCAAAAAAGGAATACTTGCAGAATCTTCCAACTGCTTTGAATAGTGCTAGGTGGGCAATAATGTGTATCCTTAGGTATGCCATGCAGCAATTTATACTGTTATTAATAGAGTTAATGCTGTATTGAAGTACGGCACATAGTTTTCAAGTCAACTTTCAAATTATCATATATCACTGTTGTACCATATGATGTGAGATCATGTTTTTTTGCTAGTAGCAATAGTAATAGTTTCTCATGAGCAGGTAGAGGTACTGGAACCCATCATTACAATTTCTTTTAAAAGTCCTTTTCTTGTTCACAACACTTGGCCTTAGAAGATCCTCTGTTGCTTTCAGGGTCCATTTCTTCCTGACTTGGCTTTCCATCCGAAACAAGGCCGGATGTCATGAAAGATGTGGTTTCATTACAACCGCATTCAAAAAAGAACCCAGAGGTCTACCCGCTGGTGCCTAAGCAAGGCCTAGGCTGTCTCCATTTGCTGAACAAAATGTAGCAAAATATCTAGTTTAGGCTAATTTTTCATCTCAGGGAAACATTTTTATGAGCCAGGTAAAAATATAGTAGAAATCACCTTTTTGTATATTCATGATTCCCCTTTTAACATTATTTTATTTTTAAAACTTCTGAAATGATTAATTTCACTATATGCTCTGCATAGCACATGGTGTTGGTGTCTGTAGAGAGTTATCTTTGTTTACAAAATGGCACGAGCTGCCTCAGAGGAAGGCAACCAAAGTGACGTCTCTTGGGCACCGTCCTCCAAGCACTGGACCTCACTCCTGCCCATTTTCACTGGATTCAGGAAGGAAGGAAGTGGGGGGCCAAGGGGGGAGCTCTCTATAGCTCTAGAAACTGCAAAGAAGGAGAGCCTCACCCCTAGCCTTGCCCAGGCCTAGGCCTCAGCACCAGGAAGGCCCAACCAGGGCCACTGGAGTCCTGTTTTTTTTTATTTTTTGTTGTTGTTGCTGTTTTGCAGCTTAATGTTTAAAGTTGTAACCCCCCCCCCCTCCCCCCCACCCCCATCTTGGTTTTACAGTCCCTAATACCAGGGGTCACAGCAATTGCTGGGGCTACATTCCATGCCCCAGACCATTTAACACACTAACATAGTAATGACGGCAGAAAAAGACCAAATGATCCATCCAGTCTGCCCAGCAAGTTTCTTGGTAGTAACTGTCGCTCCATTGTTTCCTCTCTAGTTGGTTCCTGAGCCAATTGCTCCATAAAACTGTCTTTTATTCCATCCAGGAATTTTATCTCTCTACCATGCCCTGATGTTTCACTTACCCAGTCAATATTGGGGTAATTGAAATCTCCCATTATTACTGCACTACCAATTTGGTTAGCTTCCCTAATTTCTCTTAGCATTTCACTGTCAGTCTCACCATCTTGACCAGGTAGACGGTAGTATACTCCTATCACTATTCTCTTCCCCAACACAGGAGGGATTTCTACCCATAAAGATTTGTTTGTGCATTTAGTCTCATGCAAGATCTTTATCCTGTTAGACTCTATGCCATCCCAGACATAAAGCACCACCCCTCCACCAAGATGCTCCTCTCTGTCATTGCGATATAATTTGTACCCTGGTATAACATTATCCCATTGATTATCCTCTTTCCACTATGTCTCTGAGATGCCAATTAAGTCTATGTCATCATTCATGCTATACACTAATTCTCCCATCTTACTTCTAGCATTAGCATGCAAACATTTCAAAATGTGTTTTTGTTTGCATTTACATTCTGCTTTTCAGTTGACAGGGATAAATTGGAATCTTTAAGCTCAGGTGAATTTTTAATTATAGACACTAACCTTTCCTTCAGCAGTCTGCATTAATTTTCCCACCACTGAGGTGAGGCTAGCTGGCCTGTAGTTTCCAGCTTCCTCTCTGCTACAATTTTTTAAATTCTTCTCCCAATCACCCCAGGAGTTAGCGAGAGAGAAGCTGAGGTCCAATCTAGCGGTGGGGAGGTTAACTATCTAGGACCCTCAGTGCTAGTAGCATTTTCACAATATCTCTCCACCCTTCAGCTTCCCCAAAGTATTCACTTAGGATGATCTCTCTCTCTCTGTCTTAAACTCTAGTCACTCCACAGAAAATACTCTAAAAGGCAGAGATAGCAAAGTGATGATCAAAATAAAAGGGAAGTTTACAGAAGGTTAAAGAAAAGTATCCATGTGAGGATTGCAAAACTCATCATCATCATCATTATAAGTAAAATTACCACTCCTAATATCACTGTCTCCTTATCCATCCTCAATCTGAAACAATGTCCTTTCCCAATTTGGAAAAAGAGGAAAATTTGGCTTTTCAAAATATCCAAAATTTTCGGTCTCTTACCAGGCCCAAAACGCTCTTCAAAAAAACCTTCCATGCCCACTTAATGGTTGAGTAGGCCCGCAGACTCAAGGTCCATCCAACCCTAGACGGGGCTTCCCTCCAAGGCTGGATAAAATCTCATAAAGCAGGCCCACAATTGGAAGTCCAAAAATCTCTTCACTCCTGACCAGGAAAACCCCTTCTGACTGAGAGGGTATGGAAATATGATTTTCCCCTTAGTAGCAAGCTTGGGGGCTCGCAGGAATCGTCACTCAGAAAATCACAGGAGCCAGCTCTAACTCTGAACCAGCAGCAAGACCTCAACTCCAGAACCTGAGTGTTACGGCTATGGCTGCTGTGCAACCGCCTCACCACCAGGGGTCCTTCTAGAGCAGGCTCTCCTGGCTGGCCCAATCCATCTGCTCTATACCCTGGATGCTCCTTTATAACCCTGCCTACCCAAGACTCCAGTGCTTCGGCATCGAGCTTGTTCGGGCTCCCTGCTCAAGCCTTCCCTACCTTGCTGCGTGTGGCCTTCGGGCCTTCTGCCTTGCCTTGCTTTGCTGTGTGTGGCCTTCGGGCCTTCTGCCTTGCCTTGCCTTGCTGTGTGTGGCCTTCGGGCCTTCTGCCTTGTCTTGCCTTGCTGCATGTGTGTGGCCTTCGGGCCTTCCGCCTTGTCTTGCCTTGCTGCATGTGTGTGGCCTTTGGGCCTTCTGCCTTGCCTTGCCTTGCCTTGCCGTGTGTGTGTGGCCTTTGGGTCTTCCGCCTTGCTTTGCCTTGCTGTGTGTGTGTGGCCTTCGGGCCCTCTGCCTTGCCATGTGTGTGTGTGGCCTTCGGGCTCTCTGTCTTGCCATAAGGTTCTGTTGACCCTCCCTGGACTTTGACTCTGTTGCCTGCCGACTGCATTGACCCTACCTGGACTTTGACTCTGTTTGTCTGCCGCCTGCCCTGACCCTGCATGGACTTTGACTTTGTTCCCAGCCAGTACTCTGCTCCGCATATCACAGCCATCGCCCAGTCACATTTCACTCCTGCCTGCATCATTCATCAGAGACTTTCCAGCCATCCCTGTCTCTCTCCACCTGGAGTCTCTCCTGAAGGTGGTGTTCCCAACACCGGATCACTGCCCAAACGTAACACTGAGAACCACACACCCAGGAACTTGAGCTGAGCAGTACCCCAGAACATAAAGGGGGAGCCCTGACCAATCACAAAACAGGGGCAATGGCCACCACATGGGGGAAGATCCCAAAGCCGCAAAACACCTTTCACCAGACGCAATAAAGGAGAATGTTAGTAAGGGCGCAAAACCACCATTACAATTTTTTTTTTTTCAGTTTGGCAAATTAATTAAACTGAAAAAATATATATTAAATGAACTGAATTAAATGAAAACAAAACAAAAAAATGAACTGAACCAAAAATTGGGGGGGGGGGGAGATGGAGGGGTTACACATCCCTATTGTTTACAATAGGCTGCCCTCCTTTCAGATGGGGTAGCAGGAGAGCGTGGAGATGCTTTCACGGCTGCCATGTCGCACCTCTTCCTTGGATAAAATAAAACAGAGTCAGTTGCCACTGCTGTCAATCTGCTTATAAGGGCTAAGCATATTTTCTGGAAAACAAATTACATATATATATTTTTTTTTTTAATTTAAACAATATGCAGTGATGCACACAATGTCTGGCTGAGTTCCTCTTGTCTAAAAAAAAGAAAAAAAAAAAGACATATTTTGGTCAAGATAAACTGCAGTTTTAAGGGGGGGGGGGGGAATTGCTGACCTGGCAGAAACCTGACAAATAAACTTAACTAAAATAAATACAAGACTAAGGAACAGCACTTCATAAACACAGCAGCCAGTGGGCTCGATGTGGATGAATTATTTACAGCCTCATGGTTGTTACTGATGCCCTCTCAACATGTCACTGTGTTTGATATCTAACTCTCTCAGAACTCGTCTGCGATTTGTGTACGCAATGCTAAGTCAACGAATTTACAAGTCTGAGAGCAGAATAGTCTCAATTTGTGTCTAACATGGTCCCCCAATACACACACACACACACACACACACACTGAATCATCCATTATTCTCATATCTGTACAATTTGGCTTTATGGTGTTTTTCCTGGAAACCTTTTAGGTTGCTTTGGCACCCCCTGACCCACCACTGGCATCTCTCTTCTACTTGCTCATTGAATTTCTCGCCGCCCCCAGGCCCGCAACCACTTGTTACGCTGGATCTGCGTGGGGGAGAGAGGAAGGGAAGAGGAATATAACCAAATACTGTACTTAGAAGGCTACTTACAAAATCTGCAGATTACCGTGGAAAGCCATGGGCGATACCTAGGCAGCCCTATGTAAATGGTTTCCTAGGGATGCGCAGAGATTGCTTGCGGTAATTGCAGCTTTTTTGATAATCTATTTGGTTGCCTAAACCAGAGAAAAGAGCTGGTTTGCTTTGGGAACCAATGCACATTTTCTGAGGATAATTTTCAAAAAGTCTGCATAGCGGTAGCGTATGCATGCCCATTGCACACGCAGACGAGTAAAGCCAAGTATGCACGGGTAAGCCAAGTACACACACACACACATTCACTCACATAAAGTGTACACTCACATGTACACAAATGAGCTTATATTTTAAAATCAAAGAGTATGTGTATGTATGAACCAGCTCCACCTCCCTGAAATGTCTCTCCTTTGCGCAAAATGAACATAAGAACATGCCATACTGTGTCAGACTAAGGGTCCATCAAGCCCAGCATCCTGTTTCCAACAGTGGCCAATCCAGGCCATAAGAACCTGGCAAGTACCCAAAAACTAAGTCTATTCCATACTACCGTTGCTAGTAATAGCGGTGGTTATTATATAAGTCAACTTAATTAATAGCAGGTAATGGACTTCTCCTC